>NC_133125.1:15665164-17092906 GCF_048418815.1 Hemitrygon akajei | reverse complement strand
ATGGATTTTAGTAAGGCATTTGACAAGGTTCCACATGGTAGGCTTATTCAGAAAGTCAGAAGGCATGGGATCCAGGGAAGTTTGGCCAGGTGGATTCAGAATTGGCTTACCTGCAGAAGGCAGAGGGTCATGGTGGAGGGAGTACACTCAAATTGGAGGGTTGTGACTAGTGGTTTCCCACAAGGATCTGTTCTGTGACCTCTACTTTTCATGATTTTTATTAACGACCTGGATGTGGGGGTAGAAGGGTGGGTTGGCAAGTTTGCAGATGACACAGAGGTTAGTGGTGTTGTAGATAGTGTAGAAGATTGTCAAAGATTGCAGAGAGACATTGATAGGATGCAGAAGTGGGCTGAGAAGTGGCAGATGGAGTTCAACCCGGAGAAGTGTGAGGTGGTACACTTTGGAAGGACAAACTCCAAGGCAGAGTACAAAGTAAATGGCAGGATATTTGGTAGTGTGGAGGAGCAGAGGGATCTGGGGGTACATGTCCACAGATCCCTGAAAGTTGCCTCACAGGTAGATAGGGTAGTTAAGAAAGCTTACGGGGGTGTTAGCTTTCATAAGTCGAGGGATAGAGTTTAAGAGTCGCGATGTAATGATGCAGCTCTATAAGACTCTAGTTAGGTCACACTTGGAGTACTGTGTCCAGTTCTGGTCGCCTCAGTATAGGAAGGATGTGGAAGCATTGGAAAGGGTACAGAGGAGATTTACCAGGATGCTGCCTGGTTTAGCGAGTATGGATTATGATCAGAGATTAAGGGAGCTAGGGCTTTACTCTTTGGAGAGAAGGAGGATGAGAGGAGACATGATAGAAGTGTACAAGATATTAAGAGGAATAGATAGAGTGGATAGCCAGCGCCTCTTCCCTAGGGCACCACTGCTCAGTACAAGAGGACATGGCTTTAAGGTAAGGGGAGGGAAGTTCAAGGGGGATATTAGAGGAAGGTTTTTCACTCAGAGAGTGGTTGGTGCGTGGAATGCACTGCCTGAGTCAGTGGCGGAGGCAGATACACTAGTGAAGTTTAAGAGACTACTAGACAGGTATATGGAGGAATTTAAGGTGGGGGGTTATATATGGGAGGCAGGGTTTGAGGGTCGGCACAACATTGTGGGCCGAAGGGCCTGTAATGTGCTGTACTATTCTATGTTCTATGTTCTATTAAAGGATGCAAGGCATGCATATGCATTCTGCACATTTACTACAGTCAGAATTCATTGTCTGGGTATCTTTCATTTTGTTGGTCAGGGTGAATAGGTTTGAAAATTATCTGGAGTTAAAAAGAAATGTACACATGAGTAATATTCGAAATTAAAAGTGATGGCAGGTTAATATTTGCAGATTACTTATAAATATAATGAACTAGTAAAAGAATACTGAGTTCTGCTTTATGAGCCGGATTTATCCCACATAGCAAGTGAAGTCAAATTTGCAAACTGTATTATCAGAAAGGAGATTATGCATAGTGGTCAGACCGCTTCTGAATAAGTACAGTGAGATTGTAAAAGTGGGAAAAGTGTGTAAAGGCCATGGATTTTCTGGGGATGTGACATGACAATTGTGGTAATAACCGGGGCAAAAATAGATGCAATTATTCCTCATAGTCTAATAAGCTGATGATACAAGGGCTTTTAAAGTGTACTTACTAGATTTTCTGGTGTTTGGCTACAATTATAATCACATAAATGCTGTAACTCATAAACATTTCTTCAAAAATCATGCAGTTATTTCATGATTCACTGGGGAAACATTTTATTATGCGAACAATTACACTCATGAGTCACTTAATAGGTCGTATAAATAATGATGCAGCATTAATTAAATGGAATATTCTGCTACTAAAATCAGTACTTTTCAACTAGGGTCATGAGTGTATCTCCTATTCTTAAGGAAAGAAGAAACATCAAGATTTGATTTTGCTCATTTGTGTCCTGATAATTTCCATAGTAATTGTAGTCATTTGTTTCCAAATTCAAAAAGGAAAATTAAGTATGGAAAACAGGTAGGAGCTTGCAATACCTCCCCTTCAGACTGCTCTGACATTCAGTCTCAATAGTCAACATGTACATTATGACTACCTCCCTGCGTGGTCGTCAGTTCCCTTGATTTCCTGTGTGTCCAAAATCATATCCACCTTGACCTTGAATACAGTAGATGCATAGAGTATTCTAAGTATTAACAACACTGTGTAAAGAAACTTATTCCAAAGAACATTATTTTTCTCGACAGTTTCTTTTCGTTATTTGTACAGTTACTATTTTTCATTTTGGCTTTGTCTTTCTTCACCTGTTATGGATAGTTTTTCATGAAATTTTGTAGTATTTCTTTTTCCCTGTAAATGCCTACAAAAACGAATATCAATATAGTATATGGTAATACACTCCATACTGCACATACTTCAATTATACACTTACTTCGAACTTTAAATGTCCAATCTTTTTTGTAATCCTGTCACCAGAGACCTTTCAGCCTGAGGTGATCATCACTTAACCTGTTGCTTCCCCTCAGAAGAGGATAGTTCTTACAAATTGTAATATTTCTTCCGATAAGTGCAAATAGTTGAGGAAGTGGTCATTGCAACTTTAAAGCAAATTTAGGGCAAACTGTAAGTTTCTTCACTGTTGATGCAATTTTAACATCTACCAAAAAATAGGGAAATTGTAGGAATGATAACATTTGTAATTGAGTATCAAGTTGGCTCAAAAATAAGAGAGATTACAATAAGAAGTGACCAGACAGTGGAGATTTTAGACCATAAGACCATACAGCATAGGAGCAGAATTGGGCCATTTGTCCCATCGAGCCTTCTCCGCCATTTTATCATGGCTGATCCATTTTGCTTCAAGCCCCATTCTCCTGATGGGTATAGCTTATTCCATTTTATGGGTAGAATTGAAGACCAGGATAGGACATTAGTCCTCTGGAAACATCAGTGAAACAGGGAATACATAAAGCAAAGATTTATGGATTGGAATAAACAGAGCAGCTTGTGAACAGAAAGGTAGGGAAATTTTAAATAAATTCAAAAAAATTTTGAGCAACATTATGTCCTAAAAACAACAAAGTGAAAGGCCCCAATATATTTAGCAATAAAACAATAAGACAAATTGAAATGTCATCCAAACTGGGGAAAGATTTTACATCTCATCCCTTTCAGAATTTGATCACATTTGGTGCAGTGTCTAGAGGCAAAATTATTATTACGATTCTAAATGTCAATAGAAATGATTTCTTAAAGAGAATAAAGATTTTACATGGTAAATTGAACAAATCATTAAGGGGTAAAATAAGGGGAAATCAAGTGGCGGTGTTCAGTGTTGACGATTAGGCCCAAGGTTGAATTGGAAGTCCGGATGTTCAGGTCTGTAGGCCGGAGGCAAGTCTGCGAATATGCGTGAGTCTTCAAGACTTAGCGTGAGTCCGCCAGAAGATGAAGGGAAACATGGATGGGAGGGAGGAATGGGGTGTGGATGGGAGGGAGGAATGGGGCATGGATGGGCGGGAGGAATGGGGTGTGGATGGGTGGGAGGAATGGGGTGTGGATGGGAGGGAGGAATGGGGTGTGGATGGGAGGGAGGAACGGGGTGTGGATGGGTGGGAGGAATGGGGTGTGGATGGGAGGGAGGAATGGGGTGTGGATGGAAGGGAGGAACGGGGTGTGGATGGGAGGGAGGAACAGGGTGTGGATGGGAGGGAGGAACAGGGTGTGGCTGGGAGGGAGGAATGGGGTGTGGATGGGAGGGAGGAATGGGGTGTGGATGGGAGGGAGGAACGGGGTGTGGCTGGGAGGGAGGAATGGGGTGTGGATGGGAGGGAGGAATGAGGTGTGGATGGGAGGGAGGAACAGGGTGTGGATGGGAGGGAGGAATGGGGTGTGGATGGGAGGGAGGAATGGGGTGTGGATGGGAGGGAGGAATGGGGTGTGGATGGGAGGGAGGAACGGGGTGTGGATGGGAGGGAGGAACAGGGTGTGGCTGGGAGGGAGGAACGGGGTGTGGATGGGAGGGAGGAATGGGGTGTGGATGGGAGGGAGGAACGGGGTGTGGATGGGAGGGAGGAACGGGGTGTGGATGGGAGGGAGGAATGGGGTGTGGATGGAAGGGAGGAACGGGGTGTGGATGGGAGGGAGGAATGGGGTGTGGATGGGAGGGAGGAATGGGGTGTGGATGGGAGGGAGGAATGGGGTGTGGCTGGGAGGGAGGAATGGGGTGTGGATGGGAGGGAGGAACAGGGTGTGGCTGGGAGGGAGAAATGGGATGAGGATGGGAAGAAGGAATAGGCTGAGGGTGGGAGAGAGGAATGGGGTGAGGATGGGAAGAAGGAATAGGCTGATGGTGGGAGAGAGGAACGGGATATTCTATGGATATTCTATCCATAATAGAATAAATGAAAGACTGCATCAACTTGCACGTTCAACTAGTGTGCAACAGAAACAAACTGTGCAAATGCAAAAAGAAATAATAATAATAAATAAATAAATAAAGATACGTACCGAGAACTTGAGATGAAGAGGCCTTGATAGTGAGTCCATTGGTTGTGGGAACATTTTGATGATGAGGCAAGGGATGTTGAGTGAAATTATTCCCTTTGGTTGAGGAGTAGAAACTGTTCCTGAACATTGTGATGTGAGTCCTGAGGCTCCTGTACCTTCTTCCTGATGGCAGCAGCGAGAAGAGAGCATGACCTGGGTGGTGAGGGTCCCTGATGATGGATGATGCTTTCCTGCAACAGCATTTCATGTAGATGTGCTCAATGTTGGGGAGTACTTTACCCGTGATAGACTGTATGGCTCATATTCTGTTCACTGTATGTCCTGAGGTAAATGTGATAAATAAATATACTTAATAATCTTAAAGCTTTAGGGTGCATGAACCCTATTTGCCAAAGGAAAGCAGCAAAGAATGACCAGGGAATTAAAAAAAAATAAACACAACAGAAGACTAAAGCTTGAAAGCGTGCCAAGGTACTGAGGGGGATATAATATATGATGGAGAGCAGATAGTAAAAGTGTTATAAAAAGCAAATAAGGGAAACATTTTTTAAATGAGATAAGGAAAATAAGAGTGATGAGGAGAAATCTGTTCCCTTGGAAACTGATAACAATGACGCTGTAAATCAAAACTAAAGAAAACAAACAAGCTTCCATTTCATTTACAGATCTTTTATCAATATTAGCAGTAGAGAAAGAGAACATGGCATATGAGGCATATAACGGAAACTAATCGAATCAAACTTGCCAAAATCAATAGAAGCAAAAATAATGAAAATGAAAATTAACCTGCTATCCAGCTTGTCAGACTTGGACTTGGCATCATTATAAGCAATGCTGATAGAGGTATCAAAATATAAAGGCAATAATAGCTAAATTGAAAGTACAATACTAGGCAAATGGGTTTCAATATAGTCAAGTATAAAGTCTTCATGGCATTGGAGAAGGTCCAGAGGAGGTTCACAATCCCAGCAATGAAAGGGTTAACGTGTGAGGAGTGTTTGATGATTCTGGGCCTGTACTCACTGGAGTTTAGAAGAATGAGGCGGGGCAGGAGATCTCATTAAATCCTACTGAATATTGAATGGCCTCAATAGCGTGGATGTGGAAAGAATGGTTTATATTGTGGGGGAGTCTTGGACCAGAGGACACAGCCTTAGAGTAGATATGGCTCTTTAGAACCAAGATGAAGAGGAATTTCTTTTGCCGGAGAGTGATGGTTCTGTGGATTTCATTGCCACAGACGCCTATGAAAGCCAGGACATTGGGTAGATTTAAAACAGAAGTTGGTAAGTTTTTAATTAGTAAGGGCGCCAAAGGTTACAGGGAAAAGGCAGAAGAATGGACTTGAAAGTGAAAATAAATCAGCCAAGATCGATAAAGGATCAATGTACTAAGATTTCCAGAAGCCATGTGACTAGGTGCCACATCAAATGATAAATAGACATGACACTGAAATACATCCTAGGAGGTGCTGGGGCACATCATCAGTGATGGAACCTGGGGTCATCTGGAGTTTCAGGTCTTTCAACATCAGACACTCTCACCCAGGCGACCTAGCCAGGGTTGATCAGGCCCCAGCTTGTGCCCCAGCAGCATTCATCCATAGTTCATTCCTCTTGATCCATAGCCATGTAGATAATACATTGATGTGATTAAAAGGCTGTCTAACTAACAGGCACAAGAGAGTTTGCAAGATGCAACAAAAATGGTGCCACAAATACAATGCTGGGACCTCAACTTACTACAATTCATATAAATGACTCGGATGAAGTGAGCAAAGATATGTTTGCTTAATTTGTTTCTGACGCAAAGACAGATAGGAGAATAAGTTTAGAAAAGGACATAAAGAAGATACAAAAGGAGATTAATAAAGTATGTGGCAAATATCAGGCAAATGGAATATAATGTTGGAAAAATATGTAATCACACATATTTGCAAGCAAAAACAAACAAGTATTTTAGCTAAAAGGTAAAATGGCGGCACAACAGCATAAAGGTTAGCATAATGCTTTACAACAGCAGTGATCAGAAAATCAGGGTTCCATTCCTGCCACTGTCTGTGACGAGTCTCTACATTCTTCCCCGTGACCGTGTGTGTATCCTCCGGGTACTGTGGTTTCTTCTCATTTTCCAGAAATGTACAGGTTAAGGCTAGTAAGCAGTGGGTATGCTATGTTGAGGCCAGAAGCATGGCAGCACTTGTGCACTGCCCCCAGCTCTTCCTGTGTTGGTCATTGATGCAAACTTTGTATTTCACTCTAGGCTTCAATGTACAGGTAATCTTATAAAAGATCATAGAGCCCTGAGATACAGAGGGTTCCGGCCCTTTAAGCCAACATACTTCTTCTGTTCCTATACCTCTTGTTGTACCTTCAAGTACAAGGACATTGAGGTCCTTGTATACCAACAGCTTTCAATATTTTATCATTTAAAATTGGTTCTGCTTTTCTATTTTTTTCTACAAAAGCAGATGACCATATGGGTTTTAACATTATATTCCACTTCCCTATATCCTTAACCAATCATTTAGCCACCCCAACCTCTTCTCCACCCTCCACAAAATTCATATTGACACCCAGATTTGCATAATCAGTAGATCTGGATACATTTCCCTCACCAACAAGGACCCAAACACCAATTCCTGCCATAGCCCAACTTCCACAATGTCTTGGTCTAAGAATGGTCTATTTATATCAAAGCTTTATTATCTGTTTATTAATAGGTTTAATTCAAAACCAATCTGGTATTCCAATCCCATAGTCTCTAAATTTTTAAATAATATTTTGTCGGGAACCTTATCGGAGTCTTTTTAAAAACCAAGTACGCCTAATCCTCCGTTTGCCTCTATCTATTCTGCTAGTCACTCCTTTAAATAAAAACTTTAATAAACTTGTCAAATATGATTTCTCTTTAATAAATCCACATTAGCTGTGACCAATCCTATTATTATTGTTGTCTAAATGCCCTTTTAACACTTCCTGATTAAGAGATTCTCACAATTCTCCGATAAATAATGTCAGGTTAACTTTTGATCATAGTTTATTCTCTCCTTCCTTTCGTAAAGAGTGAGATTACATTGATACCTTCCAATTATTAAAAAAAAAGCCTACCATTTTGGATGATGATAGCAACATAATCAGAATCAGGTTCAATATCTTTTTCTTTTTACAATATTTTTATTCAGAAAAAAAAACAAGATTTACAGAGTGCAACACATAGATACATCTCAACATAACTTCTGTACATTCATATATTGTGATAAAATTGATCAAAATGTTATAGCATAACACATAAAGGTATACCACTCTGTAATCAAAAATTTAAAGATAGGTCATACATCATTAAAAGGAATTTTATATAAATAAGTCAACCCCCTACCAACTACCAAAGAAAAAAGCTAATGGACGATAATGGATAAATTAGAAAAGAAAACATATTTGCTTAAGAAGAGAAGATAAAAATATACATAAAAGTCTGTGCACTGTTAAACTTTATAAATTGGAAAAGTAATTTAGGAAAGGTCCCCAGATATCATAAAAAGATTGTTTCGAATTTAAGACTGAGCAGCGGATCTTTTCTAAATTTAAATAAGACATAATATCACCTAGCTATTGAGGATGTGTAGGAGGGGTAGACTCCTTCCATTTAAGCAAGATTGCTCTCCTTGCTAAAAGAGAGGTAAAAACTAAAACCTGTAGGTTAGAAATATTTGAAGTTATATCTTCATCTGCAATAATACCAAACAAGGCAGTAAGGGGATTTGGGTCAAATTGGACCCTAAAAAGTTGTGAGAAGGTATGGAATACTTCCCGCCAAAACTTTTCAATTTTAGGGCGAAACCAAAACATATGAATTAAAGGGACATCAGCAGAGTTACATTTATTACAAAGTGGAGAAACATTCGGATAAAAACTGGACAGCTTCTATTTAGAAATATAAGCTCTATGAACCACTTTAAATTGTAGAAGAGAATGACAAGCACAGAAAGATGATTTATTAACCCGTTTAAGAATTTTATTCCATCTATCATCAGAAATCTGACAACTTAGGTCATCCTCCCAAGCTTTTTTTATTTTATCTAAAAAGTCTTGTCTAGATTCAATCAACAAGTTATAGATACCGGTAATAGAACCATTAACAAAAGGTTTTAAATTTAAAAGATCATCCAGTAAATTTTTATCAGGACCTATAGGAAAAGTAGTTAATTGGAAACATAAGAAATCTCTAATTTGAAGGTATCTGTAAAAATGTGTTTTTGGGAGTGCAAATTTAGTTGACAATTGGTCAAATGAAGCAAGAGATTCTGAGATAAACAGGTCCCAAAAACACTTAATACCTAGTTCATCCCAATCCTTAAAGACTTTGTCAGTCATGGAAGGGATAAAAAAAAAATTAAGGAGAATGGGAGATGATAATGAAAATTCGTTAAACCAAAAAATTTCCTAAATTGAGACCAAATCCTTAAAGTTTGCTTAACAATTATGTTATCTTTTATTTTAGTTGCTGAAAAAGAAGAATATGATCCAAGAAGAGAGACAATAGAGGAATTTTTTACAGAATTAACTTCTAAGGAGACCCATGATGGTCAATCTTTACGATAAATATAATAAGACCAGAAAATAATATTCCTTATATTGGCAGCCCAATAGTAAAACCTAAAATTGGGTAGGGCTAATCCACCCATCTCTTTATTTCTTTGTAGGTAAACTTTACTTAAACGAGCTTGCTTATTATTCCAAATATAAGATGTTAAAATTGAATCTAAAGAATCAAAGTAGGTCCTAGGAATAAAAATAGGTAAGGCCTGATAAAGATATAAAAATTTAGGAAGAATCTTCATTTTAATTGAATTAATTCAGCCAATTAGGGATAAAGAAAGAGGAAACCATTTAGAAAGCGTCTTTTTCACATAATTCAATAAGGTGTTTAAGTTTTCTTTAAATAAATTCTTGAAGTTTTTAGTAATTGTTACACCTAGATATGTAAATTGACTTGTAACAACTTGGAACGGAAATTTGGCATTTGATGACATTAGGTCATTTAAAGGAAATAGCTCACTTTTATGTAAGTTCAGCTTATATCCTGAAAAAGAACTAAACTGGGAAATTAAAGAAAGAACTGAAGGTAAAGAAGTTTCAGTGTTAGAGATAAAAAGTAAAATATCATCAGCGTATAATGAAATTTTATGAGTCATACCTTCCCTTAGTATACCAGAAATGTCCTTAGATTCTCGAAATGCTATTGCTAAGGGTTCTATAGCTAAAGCAAAAAGTAAACGACTAAGAGGGCAACCTTGTCTAGTTCCCCGCTGTAATTTAAAGGGCTTAGAAATTTGAGAGTTAGTAATAACCTGAGCGGTAGGAGACAAGTAAATTAATTTAACCCAACGAATAAAATTAGGCCCAAAATTAAACTTTTCAAAGGTCTTAAAAAGATAATTCCACTCAATCCTATCTAAGGCTTCTTCTGCATCTAAGGATAATATACTCTCTGATTTTTTTTGGATGGTGAATATATCACATTCAACAACCGACGTATATTAAAAGGTGAGTAACGATTTTTAATAAATCCTGTCTGGTCATGTGATATAATAGATGGTAAAATATTTTCAAGTCTTCGAGCTAAGATTTTGGGTAAGATTTTTGCATCAACATTTAATAAAGGATCGGTCTGTATGAAGAACATTCAGCTGGATTTTTATTTTTTTTAAGAATAAGAGAAATAAAAGCTTCATAAAAAGATTGAGGGAGTTTACTTGATTTAAAGGACTCTGATAAAACAGAGGATAAATAAGGTGTAAGTAACTTAGTGAAAGTTTTATAAAACTCCCCAGGAAAGTCATCAGGTCCTGGGGTCTTACCAGAAGGTAAAGCACGTATAGCCTCAGCCACTTCTTCATTGGAAATAGGCTGATCTAACTGTGTTAGGCTATCAGCAGACAATGTAGGAATGTTGATATTACTGAAAAAAGCATTCACATAGGTATCATCTAAAGAAGAGTCAGACTGATACAATTTAAGGTAAAAGTCTTTAAATACATTGTTAATTTCAGAATGGTTGGATATCTTAGTACCATTATCTTTAAAAATTTCTGTGATTTGACGATTAACTGCAAAAGATTTTAAGCGATTGGCTAATAAACTACCTGTTCTATCCCCATAAATGTAAAATTGAGTTTTATTTCTCAACAGCTGTCGTTCAATTGGGTAAGTCAGCAGAAGATTATACTTGGATTGGATTTCAATATGCTTATTATATATAGTTGGATCTGGAGATAGGGCATACTTTCAATCAAGATCTTTTAAAATCGCTGCTAAGTCAGACCTTTCTTTGTCAGCTTTTTTCTTTATATAGGTAGAGTAAGAGATAATTTCTCCACGAATATATGCTTTAAAAGTATCCCAGACTATAGTACCAGCAGTATCTCCTTTAAAATTTTCTTTAAAGAAAAAAGTAATATGGTTTTCCAAAAACTTTAGAAAATTTTTGTCAGATAACAATGATTAGTTAAAATGCCAACTTCTATTTGGTACAGAGTAAACAGGTAGTCTTAAAGCCAGAAGCACAGGTGCATGATCAGACAAAGCAATCTCCTTATAATCACAGGATCGAACCAGTGGAAGCAAGTTTCTATCTATAAAAAAATAATCAATCCGAGAGTACATATGATGAACCTGAGAGAAATATGAATATTCCTTTTCTTGGGGGTGTAAAAAACGCCACACGTCGAGAATACCACATTGAAATAGAAAAGATTTAAAAAGTAGGCCTGATTTATTAGTGACAGGGGTTTTATTTGAAGAGCGATCTATTATAAGGTCAAGCCAAAAATTAAAATCTCCGCCCATCACTAAGGAATACCGATTCAAATCAGGCAGAAAAGAAAAAAGACGTTCGAAGAACAAGGAGTCATCTGTATTTGGAACATATACATTCGCAAATACGATTAGTTTATTCTCAAGACTACCCAAAACAATAACAAAACGCCCATTTGTATCAGAAATTACATTATGTTGAATAAAGGATACATTCTGATCAAACAGGATAGAAACGCCTCTCGATCTAGATTGAGAGGGTGAGTGAAAATGTATACCCTTCCATCCTTTGAAAAAGCGTGAAATATCATCTTACGAATATAGGTTTCTTGGAGAAAGATTATACGAGTTTTAAGTTTCCAGATATAAGAAAAAATCTTATTTCATTTAACAGGGTTATTTAGACCTTTCACATTAAAGCTGAGTATATTAATAAAAGAATCCATCAAGTATCCTTTAGTAATGTATGAAAGGTAATCACAGACATGTAGATAGCGAATAAATAAAACAGTAAAATCCTCCAATCAGCTTTCTGGAAGAACCCATTTCCCCCCTACCCCCAAGAGAGAAATCAGCCAGGGGAGGCTGAAAACTAATTCTAACGTTCCCAACCCAAAACTCCGGTGGCTCCAAAAAATATATATTATAGCTGTGCTGAATAAATGATTGTGTGTATATATATACAAAATATCAAAGTAAATAAGTTCGCTATTACGAGAAAAAACCATGGGAAAATACAAGTATTAGTCTCGGTAAAAAGGAAAGACAAATAAGGAAAATCAATAAGTAAAACAACATATACTCGCGGGTGCAAAAAAAAGGAGTAAAGAAACAAATAGAAAATAATTAGAAAGGGAAGCGGTTTAGATAGCTTCCTACATGACTAATTTAAGGCATTCAAGGGGAAAAAAACCAAAATGACAAAATGGCAAAATAATGAAAAAACCAAACACCAGCAATAAGAAATATAGAATATTGTATACTATTGAAAAACAGTAAAAGACCGAAAGGTGTATAAATAATCAAAAGATAGGAAAAATCTGAATGAATTTAAAGTAAACACCCTATAGTTTCATTCTTCAGTAATTACTACATGTACACCCTACATAATTACTTTCAGTCAAATTACTAAAAGGAAGGTAAAAATCAACATAACACTGAGAGAATATAATGTTTTGTTTAAAAAGAGCTGTGAGAAAGTAACATTAGAGGACCCATATAAAGGCAGAAAACAGCAAAAGAGAAAATATATGCAGTCTGCCTGCATATTTTGCATAGTTTGAAAGATAACAAGGTGCCAGTTACTTAATCAAACAAATGATTAAGACTTCGTAAACCAAGAAACCTTATTATCAGAAGTAGTAACCTTGAGTTTACACGGATCTCTGAGAGAAAGGCGACAGCCAAGCTTAAAAAGGTCAGACATGACCTCTTTAAAAGCCTGTCTAGCTCTTAAAACTTCCGGTGGATAATCTTGAACGATCCGAAACTGTTGATCACGAAATTGTATTATACGTTTCTTCCTTGATTCACGAAGGATCTGTTCTTTAATCTGATAGTCATAAAAGTGAATGATAATAGAGCGAGGTTTGGCAGGATCCCAATTAGGCGGGGTAACTTGGTGAACGCGCTCAAATTTTGGTAGTTCTGATAATATATCAGGGAATAAATCTTTCAGCCTTTGAGCACAAAAATCGATAGGTTGATTACCCTCCAGTTTTTCAGGAAGCCCAAGAATTCTGATATTGCACCTTCGATTCCTGGTCTCCAAATCTGTCAGTTTCTTCAGTAACACGTCGTATTTTTTAAGTTGTTCCTTAGAAATTTTCTTGAAACCTTCGATATCCTTCTGCAACACCAGCAGAGAATCTTCGTGTAGCTTTATACGAATTTCATGGTCATTCACAGTCTGCTGTATACTTCCAAGTTTCCGATAAAGCGTTTTCAGTTCAGATTTAACCAGGTTGAGGGAATTCTGTAACAAGTCAAACTTGGATTCCAAGTCATCCAGTTTATCCAATTTTTCGAGTCTCTCTGACATTTGTTGAGACATTTCAACCAAAGTCTCTAAAGTAACCTCTTTTCTAGAGTGTTTTCTACTCATGGTGCTCTCACCGAGATAGGTTTAAACAGCAAAGTAAGCGAATAATTTCGGAGCACGTAGCTACTGCAACCTACTCCATTACAGCCACTGGAAGTCCTCAGGTTCAATATCACTGACATATGTCATGAAAATTGTTGTTATGCAGCAGCAGTACATTGCAATATATAATAATAAAAAACTGTAAATTACAGCAAGTATATGTATGTGTGTGTGTGTGTGTGTGTGTGTGTGTGTGTGTGTGTGTTAAATTAATTAAATAGTGCAGACAGAGAGAGAACGAACTAGTGAGGTAGTGTTCGTCGGTTAAATGTCCAATAACAAAGGGGAAGAAGTTATTCCTGAATCGTTGCGTGTGTGCCTTTAGGCTCCTATATCTCCTCCCTGGTGGTAGCAATGAGAAGAGGGCATGTCCTGGGTGATGGGGGTCTGTATTGATGGATAACCAGTGCATTTTTATCTCCGTCTCTTTCAGAGTCTTAAGATGCAGGTCATTGGGTCCAAGCATTTATTGGATTTCAGTCCCATTCTTCTTCCAAACTCTTTTTAAAAAAAATATTAAAGATTATCTTTACTTGTCACACGTACATCAAACATTGAAACATACAGTGAAATGCGTAGTTTGTGTCAATGGCCAACACTGTCCGAGAATGTGCTATGGGGAGCACATATGTGCAAGTATCACCGTGCTTTCAGCACCAATGTAGCACGCCCATAACTTACTAACTCTAACCCGTACACCTTCGGAATGTGGGAGGAAACCAGAGCACCTGGTGGGAACACTCACAGTCAAACTCCTTCCAGAGAACAGAGGGAATTGAACCCAGATTGCTGGCACTGTTAAGCATTATGCTAACTGCTACACTACTATGCCAGCAATGATATTTTTTCAAGCACTCTATTCAAGTTAGAAGTGTTCACCAGCACCTTTGAGAAGTTATTTTGTATCATATTACAGAAAATATGCAAAAAAATAGTTTAATTGTTTCAGCATTTCCTTATTCACCTAATTTTATCTGTTTCAAACTGTAAAGAAAACATATTAACATCTGTTATTTTCACTTTTAACATATCCAAATAAGGGTTTAAAATTCTTACTACACTTGTATTCTACATTCCCTTTCTCAATCAGTATCTTGTCCCTCTGCTGAATTCTGACATTTTCGCAATCTTCAGGGTTACTGGTCTGGCAACATTACTTATGAGGCTTTTGCTTTGATCCAAGGCTTAACCAACCTTAACTTCTTTTGTCAGCCAATTTTGGGGCAACATTTCCTGCTGGTTTTTGTGCCTTAAATGTTTTATATCTTGAGAGATACTATCATTCCTACAGTTCTGATCATAAAGCTCCAAAACCTGGGCCTCTGTACCTCCCTCTGCAACTGGACCTCCTCATCAGGAGACCAGAGTCTGTGCACATTAAAAAATAACATCTCCACCTTGCTGACAATCAGAATAGGCATACCTCAAGGATGTGTGCCTAGCCCACAACTTTATTATTTTTGCACCCAGGACTCTACAGCTCAAATGCCATCTATAAATTTGCTGTAGAGTCCTGGGTGCAAAAATAATAACAATTATAGTTATCAGAATTTCAGACGATGATGAGAGGGCATCCAGGAGTGAGATATATCAGGTAAGTGAGTGGTATCACAGCAACAACCTTGTACTCAACGTCAGTAAGACCAAAGAATAATTGTGTTCTTCAGAAAGGGTAAGATGAGGGAACACACACCAGTCCTCAGAGAGAGATTAGAAATGGAAAGGGTGAGCATTTTCAAGTTCCTGGGTGTCAACGTCTCTGAGGATCTATCCTGGGCCCAACATATTGATGCAGTTACTAAGAAGGGCCAACAGTGGCTACACTTCATTAAGAGTTTGGGGAGATTTGATGAAGAGCAGTATAACTGGCTGAATCACCATCTGGTATTGAGGGGAGCACTACACAGGATCAAAAAAAGCTGCAGAAAGTTGTAAACTCAGTCACCCTCCTTGGCATCCAGGGCATCTTCAAGGGGCGAAGACTTTAAAAAGTGGCATCCGTCGTTAAGGTCCACCATCACCCAGGATAAGCACTCATTCCGACAGCCCAATCATCAGCAGGGGAAGCGCACAGCAAGGAGGATTCTCACAGGTTGCCAGTGCTCCTTTAAAAGGAGAGCTTCACGGGCATTCAGTGTCATTCTGGTGACCCAATCACTGGCAAAAACAGTGCAGAGAGGAGAAAATAAAAGTACAGAAGGGACAAACAGAGTGGCCAGGTGAACTGCACCCTGGAGTTCTGAAAGAGGTGGCTGAAGAAATTTGAAGGCTTTAGTAATGGTCTTTCAAGAATCATTGGGCTCTGGCTGGCATGGTTCTGGAGGACTAGAAGATTGCAAATGTCACTCCACTCTTTAAGAAAGGAGGGAGGCAGCAGAAACAAAATTATAGACCAGTTAGCCTGATCTTAGTGGTTGTGAAGATGCTGGAGTCAATTGTTAAGGATGAGGTTTTGGAGTACTTGGTGACAACAGGACAAGATAGTACAAAGTCAGCATGGTTTTCTTAAGAGAAAATCCTGCCTGACATATCTGTTGGAATTCTCTGAGGAGAATACAAGTAGGATAGATAAAGGGGATGTAGTGGATGCTGTATACAGGTATTTGGACTTTGAGAAGGCCTTTGACAAGGTGCCACACATTAGGCTGCTTAGCAAGTTAAGAGCCCATGGTATTTCAGGAAAGTTACTAACATTGTTAAAGCTTTGGCTGATTGGTAGGAGGTAACGAGTGGGAATAAAAGGATTTTTTCTGGAGTGACTCATGGTGATCTGCAGGGGTCAGTGTTGGGATTGCTTCTTTTTATGCTGTATATTAATGATTTACATGATGGGATAGTTGGCTTTGTTGTCAAGTTTGCAGATGATTTGATCACTAATCTTGGCATCAAGCTCTAACTGTTAGAGCTTGATGCCAAGATTAGTGATCAAATCGATGACTTTGGGTGAGGCAATATGAATGGAAATGATGTGAACATGATCTCAGAATCAGGTTTAATATCACTGGCATATGTCATGAAATTTGCTGTTAAGCAGCAAGAATATAGAGCAATACATATTATTAAACACTGCCTTCAGGCTCTTGTACTTCTTCCCTGGGGGTAAACCTTTGAGGATAGATTGAATTTCCTGTTGCTACACTCACTGGAATTCAGAAGAATAAGAGGGAATCTTATAGGAACATAAAATTATGTAAGAGGGTAATAAGATAGTCAGTCCTGAAGAAGGGTCTTGGCCCGAAGCATTGACTGTTTACTCTTTTCCATAGATGCTGCTTGACCTGCTGAGTTCCTCTAGCTTTTTGTGTGTGTAGCTTTGGATTTCCAGCATCTGCAGACTTTCCTGTGCTTTTGGTAAGACAGAGGCAGGAAAGTTGTTTCTACACTATCCACAACACCACCAACCTTTGTGTCATCTGCAAACTTACTAACCTGCCTTTTCACTTCCTACTCGATGTCATTTACAAAAATCACAAAGAGCAGGCTGCAGCCCTAGGCAGTGTGTTCATTCCAGACAATTGTGAAGTGACACACTTTGTAAGGTTCTTAGCATTGTGGAGGAACAGAGGGATCTATAGAACCCTCAAGGGTGCTGCACAAGTTCTTCCAGAGGCCATATTCAATCTAGACCTCTGACGCTGTTGCATGTTCTCCCTGTGTCCTCTTGGCTTTCCCCCAAGCCCTCTATGAGATATGTGAGTCAGTGGCTCTGTAAATTGCCCTTGTCCCTAGTATATGGGTAGAATGGGGGGGGGGGGGGTGCGATCTGATGGAAATGTGGTGAAAATTGGTTGTAGGACAACTTTAGTGGGGAAGGAGATTGCTCTGTGAGCCAGCATGGACTCATTTGGCTGAACTGTCTTATCAGAAAATATGGATTTGACTGAAACTGATGAAATATTCACTCAGAGTAAACCTAATTTTTAATGTATATCTACTCAATGAAAATGAGGAGCATTTCCTAGAAATTAATGTATTGTAAGACAAGGTTTATGAAAGAAAGTACGAGGCTAACTCCATTGATAGAACTGACTATTAACATACAGCAGTCAACTGCCTCAATTTTTTCCCTTTTTACTTTGATAACATTTAGAAGAAATACCACTGTAGGAAGAAACAGACTTAGACAAGATTCCTTCCACAGCTAACAACTGCATTAGCATTGCAAAATAAAAGCATATAAGCAGAGCATTGAAGTGTCCTTGCATATGGGCAATCAGAACTGCTGGTGTCCTTGTTAATCCTAATGTTCTAGTCAGGGTAATGAGGGTGAGAAGGTATTTGACTGTGATACTGAGCACATGCAGCAAAGACTGCTGATTTTTTTTCTCCATGCTCGTGCCATTAAACGTCTAGGAGTACTGTCTCATCACTGACTGATGGTGCTTGTTTAGGAAGGCACCTCATCAAGCTTTTGGTCAGGGTCAGTTACAAGTGATTGATTTTGCTCGTCTCCTCTAATTTGATCCATGATAAGGTTATTGCAACAAGTTTTATTTTTTCATGGAAACATTGCTTTAATTCATTCCCATAATAATCAAAGTTAATAACCTGTTGTAGACTGTATCAAATGATAAAAAAACAAACTTCATAGTCCATTATTTTGAGATCTTCCATTTGCTCACATCTGAGATTGTTGGCTTAATGGAGGAACCAAGTTATATACTCATTTACTCATTCATGTGCACAATTGGCAATACTTTAAAAATTACATGAGAACCTTTTAAACCTAAAACCCAAGTAAGTATGCTGACCATTTATGTGCATGAGCCATTTAACAAATATTGAGCCAACATAAAACTTTGAGACCAATCAAAGTGTTGGCGTTTATTATTAAGAGATGTAACAATGCATGAAAACATAGGCAATAGAAATTGCTTTAGACTTAAGGATATCTGATCATTTAATATTTTCTCACTTGAAGAAGTTAGTTTTGTTTAACATGGTTAGTATTAAAGCTTTTTTATTCGCTTGTTTGGCTGTTGCCTGTTGAATTTTTATGCCAGTTTAACATTAAACCGATCTGTTGATAATAATTTTCTGCAGCTTCATGTAGTTAGGTTTAGTGAGTTGTGGGCATGCTTTGTTGGCGTTGGAAGCCCAGCACAATCCTTGCAGACCTGATTTTATGCAAACAACACATTCTGCTACATATTTCAATGTATTGTATATGTGACAAATAAAACTAGTCTTTAGACAAAATCTTAAACCCTTTTGAGCATGTTAGTAGTGAGTAAATATTGTGTTTTAGCGATACCAACAGGATCTTCTGTCACTTTGCTAAGGAGTGAGAATAAACCAGCTAATTCATGTGAAATGATTGGATTTGTCCTGTTTATATGATGACAGTTTAGCACATCGTCAAGAAAGCATGTGTTCTAATTGTACTAGGACAACTTGACTACAGGGCCAGTTAGTTGTAGAATGTCAGTATTTAGTACTAATTTGGATGTTGCTTGGTCCCGCAGTATCTAGTGGTACAAGGACACTTCTTGACATCAGAGTGAATAGGCTGAAAACCGGCTTCTGTGATAGTGAGAATCACAGGAGGAAACTGAAGAAGAGAATCTATTTAGCACTCCTGGCCATATCTATGCCTATGTGTCACCACCAATGTTCCCTCTAATTTGTAATAAACAGTGTGCGCAGAAATCATGTGCTGTGCAATTTTTTGCCCAGTGACCACATGTGCACAGTGTATTTTGTATGGAGAGATGATAATTTTAACAGCTCGCAAAACACTGTCATTAAGACCTTTGATCTCCTTTGGGTTTGATCGTTTATGCTCTCGTTCACCTGCACTCTCACAAAACGTTATCTCGCAAGCCTATAGCGGATAATGAAGGATTTTCTGACCAGAGCTTTTGCACACCGTCCATATGTGATTTGCTTGTTAAATGACACTTTAAAATGTCAAGTTTCCAAATATCACTCCACATCTTCCCACTTGCAAATTCTCCAGCAACTTTTGCATCATGACAATACATGCAGATAACACCAGTTTCTGATTTGTACATAAATATTTCTCATAGCTGCACGTTCCTGACCTCATGAGCTTTCGGTGCAGCAGTTTCTACTGTTTCATTAAGCCTTTCTGCCTTAAATGAACCAGCAGTTCCTTTGTGCTTCACGCCCTTTGCTTCTTTGGAATTCGACATAGTGAATCAATAATTTCTTCAGTAAAATTATAAATAAGCCAATTCTAAAATCTGCAGACAAATCATCGCAAGCACCATGTTGTTAACACCATACGCATCAGAAACCAGGAAAGGAAGTGGGATTTGTACAATTGTGAAATATACTTAACATGCCAATGAGGTAGAGGATGACAACATTTTGTGTGCAGTTTAAATTCCTTTGTGTGCTAGTAACAAGAGATGTGTGTGTGTGCACACCCCTTAGAGAGAACATTGGTCACCATCAGTATTTATGGAACAAGATTAGGCAGGGACTGTGATCTTAGAGTCCGGTGTGCATTTGTGTGTGTGTGTGTGTGTCTGTGTGTGTGTTTACCCAGCGCTATTTGTCACAATGACAACAGTCAGCCTGTTGTTGTGAGGAGTTTGCTGTGTCTGAATTTGATGCCTGGATTGGTGGTTCAAATATATTTTTTATACAGCTCTGAAATTTGTCCTCTCCCAGGCAGCCAAGGAAACAAAGAAACACCATGGAACCCATTCAAGAAAACATCAAATACCCAACTCTTGAAAAAAGAACAAATTGCGCAAACGGCAAAAAGCAAGCGAACAACATATAAAATATCAAACGTCAAACCAGGAGTCCAGTAGTATTTACTTTAGTTCAGTTCAGCACTGCGCTGCTAGTCAATGCAGGCCACAGAGACATTCTTCACCAAAGCACCCCACTCGGCATCAATCACCTTGATCAAACCAGTCAAAAACAGCAAAAGAGATGACCAGAATCCAGGAACACATGTCACATGAACCTCAAAGTTCACCAAGTTGACTCCACCGCCTTGCCGATCAATCCTGGCACCATGGATCCCGAGACTTCTGTACTTTCCTCCGACAGCGGTTAGTGAGAGGAAGGGGAAGATCGGTGAAACGCAGGCAGATGTCACTGAGCACATGCCCGTCCTCTGCTGACGTAGAATGCCCAGAAGTTACTAGCCCCTACATCCTTGGAATGTGGGAGGAAGCCGGATCACTCGGAGCAAACCCACATAGCCACAAGGAGACATACAAACTCCTTCCAGGTAGCAGTGGGAGTTGAACCCCGGCAGCTAGCGATATAAAGTGTTATGCACAACTGGCAGGTATGTTTACAGACATTTTAAACCTCTCCCTCTCCCAGTGTGGAGTGCCCTCCTGCTTCAAAACGTCCACCATTGTTCCTGTACCTAAAAAGACCAAGGTAACATGTCTGAACGACTGGCATCCTGTCACACTCACGAGGCTGGTCAAGGACTACACCTGCAGCATGCTACCACCCACAATGGACCCCTAAAATTCACCCATCGACACAACCAATCGACAGATGACGCAATAGCTACAGCTTTACACACCGTTGTTGCACATTTGGAGAAGAGGGATGCTTATGTGAGAATGCTGCTCTTGGACTACAGTTCAGCATTCAACACCATAATTCCCTCCAGGCTTGACAAGAAGCTCAGAGACCTCGGCCTTCACCCTGCCTTGTGCAGCTGGATCCTGGACTTCCTGTCAGATCGCCGGCAGGTAGTAAGAGTGGGCTTTCTCACCTCTGCCCCTCTGACCCTCAACACAGGACCCCTCAGGGCTGTGTACTAAGCCCCCTCCTTTACTCTCTGTACATCCATGACTATGTTGCCATGCACAGCTCCAATCTACTAATTAAAGTTGCTGACGATACCACATTGATTGGCCTAATCTCAAATAATAATGAGGCAACCTACAGAGAAGTCATCACCCTAACACAGAGGTGTCAAGGAAACAACCTCTCCCTCAATGTCGCAAAAACAAAGGAGCTGGTTGTGGACTACAGGAGGAATGGAGAAAGGCTAACCCTTATTGACATCAATGGATCTGGGGTTGAGAGGGTGAACAGCTTTAAGTTCCTCGGCATCCACATCACCAAGGATCTCATGTGGTCTGTACAAACCGGCTGTGTGGTGAAAAAGGGACAACAGTGCCTCTTTCAACTCAGATGGTTGAAGAAGTTTGGTGTGGGCCCCCAAATCCTAAGAACTTTCTACAGAGGTACAGTTGAGAGTATCCTGTCTGGCTGCATCACTGCCTGGTATGGGAACTGTACTTCCCTTAATCGCAGGACTCTGCAGAGAGTGGTGTGTACAGCTTGGCACATCTGTAAATGTGAACTTCTTACTATTCAGGATATTTATAAAGACAGGTGTGTAAAAAGGGCCCGAAGGATCATTGGGGACCCGAGTCACCCCAATCACAAACTGTTCCAG
The DNA here is from genome assembly GCF_048418815.1 of Hemitrygon akajei. NCBI lineage: Eukaryota > Metazoa > Chordata > Chondrichthyes > Myliobatiformes > Dasyatidae > Hemitrygon > Hemitrygon akajei. The sequence continues at coordinate 17,071,045 of NC_133125.1, read as the reverse complement.
CTGTTACCATCCAAGAAACAGTATCGCAGCATAAAAGCCGGGACCAACAGGCTCCGGGACAAGTTCTTCCACCAGGCTATCAGACTGCTTAATTCATGCTAACAGAACTGTATTTCTGTGTTATATTGACTATCCTGTAGTACATAATACTTATTATAAATTGCACATTGCACGTATAGATGGAGACATAATGTAAAGATTTTTACTCCTCGTGTATATAACTACCGTAGATGTCGGATTATAAGCCGCTACTTTTTTCCCACATTTTGAACAGCTTTGAACACTGCGGCCTTTACTACGGTGCGGCTAATGCATGATTTTTTTTTCATCCCGCCAAAAACATTTTGCCTCGTAACAGTAGACCAATAAAATTGATGAGTAGTTCACAGATGTCCAATGAAATTGTACGATAAATCAAGCGCACTTTCACAATTAAATTATTGTAAATCAGTCATTTGTACTCACCCTCATCAACATGGAAAACACTCGAAGAAAAGCATTGTGCTGCCTTTATGGCAGTTATTTAGTTTATAATATTTTCGCTTAGTAATTCATTTGTTAGTAATTTCTAGTTAAAGTTAGAAGTGTTTTAACTATATTTGTTTTCTGTACTACATCCCGGGATGCTATGACGTCACACCTGGTTTCGCCGCGTCTTGTGGGAAATACCGGTTTGCGATAAATGGGAAGGCGGGGGGCGAGCGGCGGAGCGGCGGAGCCAAAACGCTGCTTTTAAGTTAAAGGCGATCAATAACTTTTCCTGGTAGGCTGCAGTATATATATTTTTTACCAGTCGTTAGGAGATATTGGAATGTTGTTCAGTAAAAAAGTATACGCAACGTGTATTTAAAAGTAGCCACGTTACAGGCACGGTTCGAAAAAAAGCATTTGCAATATGTATTTGTTTATGTTACCATATGGATTTAATTAAAAGTTAAAAAATCCTCACGTGTAATATCTTTCTGTGTAAATATCTCATATTACAACGTGGGACACCTGCGGCCGAAAATCCGGTGCGGCTTGTACAAGTACAAAATTGATTTTATTTCTAAAATTAGAGCCAGCGGCTTTTAATCAGGTGCGCTCTGTAGTGCGAAATCTACGGTATATAACCATATAACAATTACAGCGCGGAAACAGGCCATCTTGGCCCTTCTAGTCCTTGCCAAATGCTTACTCTCACCTAGTCCCACCGACCTGCACTTAGCCCATAACCTGCCATTCCTCTCCTGTCCATATACCTATCCTTTTTTTTAAATGACAATATCAAACCTGCCTCTACCACTTCTACTGGAAGCTCATTCCACACAGCTACCACTCTCTGAGTAAAGAAGTTCCCCCTCGTGTTACCCCTAAACTTTTGCCCCTTAACTCTCAACTCATGTCCTTTTGTTTGAATCTCCCCTACTCTCAATGAAAAAGTCTATCCACTTCAACTCTATCTATCCCCCTCATAATTTTAAATACCTCTATCAAGTTCCCCCTCAACCTTCTACGCGCCAAAGAATAAAGACCTAACTTGTTCAACCTTTCCCTGTAACTTAGGTGCTGAAACCCAGGTAACATTCCAGTAAATCTCCTCTGTACTCTCTCTATTTTGTTGACATCTTTCCTATAATTTGGTGACCAGAACTGTACACAATACTCCAAATTTGGCCTCACCAATGCCTTGTACAATTTTAACATTACATCCCAACTCCTATACTCAAAGCTCTGATTTATAAAGGCCAGCATACCAAAAGCTTTCTTCACCACCCTATCCACATGAGATTCCACCTTCAGGGAACTATGCACCATTATTCCTAGATCACACTGTTCTACTGCAATCCTCAATGCCCTACCATTTACCATGTATGTCCTATTTTGATTAGTCCTACCAAAATGTAGCACCTCACACTTATCAGCATTAAACTCCATCTGCCATCTTTCAGCCCACTCTTCTAACTGGCCTAAATCTCTCTGCAAGCTTTGAAAACCTACTTCATTATCCACAATGCCACCTACCTTAGTATCATCTGCATACTTACTAATCCAATTTACTACCCCATCATCCAGATCATTAATGTATATGACAAACAACATTGGACCCAGTACAGATCCCTGAGATACACCACTAGTCACTGGCCTCCAACCTGACAAACAGTTATCCACCACTACTCTCTGGCATCTCCCATCCAGCCACTGTTGAATCCATTTTACTACTTCAATATTAATACCTAACTATTGAACCTTCATAACTAACCTTCCGTGTGGAACCTTGTCAAAGGCCTTACTGAAGTCCATATAGACAACATCTACTACTTTACCCTTGTCAACTTTCCTATTAACCTCTTCAAAAAATTCAATAAGATTTGTCAAACATAACCTTCCTCACACAAATCCATGTTGACTGTTCCTAATCAGGCACTGTCTATCCAGAAAATTATATATACCATTTCTAAGAATACTTTCCATTAATTTACCTACCACTGACGTCAAACTTACAGGCCGATAATTGCTAGGTTTACTCTTAGAACTCTTTTTAAACAATGGAACCACATGAGCAATACGCCAATCCTCCAGCACCATCCCTGTTTCTAATGGCATTTGAAATATTTCTGTCAGAGCCCCTGCTATTTCTACACTAACTTCCTTCAAGGTCCTAGGGAATATCCTGTCAGGATCCGGACACTTATCCAATTTTATATTCTTTAAAAGTGCCAGTACTTGCTCTTCTTTAATCATCATAGTTTCCATAACTTCCCTACTTGTTTCCCTTACCTTACACAATTCAATATCCTTCTCCTTAGTGAATACCAAAGAAAAGAAATTGTTCAAAATCTCCCCCATCTCCTTTGGCTCCACACATAGCTGTCCACTCTGATTCTCTAAGGGACCAATTTTATCCCTCACTATCCTTTTGCTATTAATATAACTGTAGAAACCCTTTGGATTTATTTTCACCTTACTTGCCAAAGCAACCTCATATCTTCTTTTAGCTTTTCTAATTTCTTTCTTAAGATTCTTTTTACTTTCTTTATATTCCTTGAGCACCTCATTTACTCCATGCTACCTATATTTCTTGTAGATCTCCCTCGTTTTCCAAACCAAGTTTCCAATATCCCTTGAAAACCATGATTCTCTCAAACTTTTAACCTTTCCTTTCAACCTAACAGGAACATAAAGATTTTGTACCCTCAAAATTTCACCTTTAAATGACCTCCATTTCTCTATTACTTCCTTCCCATAAAACAAATTGTCCCAATCTACTCCTTCTAAATCCTTTTGCATCTCCTCAAAATTAGCCTTTCTCCAATCAAAATTCTTAACCCTAGGTCCGGATCTATCTTTCTCCATAATTATATTGAAACTAATGGCATTGTGATCACTGGACCCAAAATGCTCCTCAACACATACCTCCATCACCTGACCTATCTCATTCACTAACAGAAGATCCAACACTGCCCCTTCTCTAGTCGGTACCTCTATGTATTGCTGCAAAAAACTATCCTGCACAAATTTTACAAACTTCAAACCATACAGCCCTTTTACAGAATGGGCTTCCCAGTCTATGTGTGGAAAGTTGAAATCTCCCACAATCACAACCTTGTGCTTACTACAAATATCTGCTAACTCCTTACAAACTCGCTCCCCATTAGGTGGTATATAACGGATGGAAGTAATAAAGTCAATTCAATTTGAAGTTCTGGAATCTCAAACCAGCCAGGCCAGATAAGGACCTCAGATTTCTGCAATGAAGACATGAGTGAACAGGTTGGGTTTTTAATAATAATCTGGTAGCTTATATGGTCATTAGTGTTGTTACTAGTTGTGCAGCAGCAAACTCCAGATTACTAGCTGAATTTAAATTCCACAGCTGCAATGGTGAGATTTGGACTTTGATCTGTGGATTGTTAGCCCATGCTTCTGGATTGCTAATTTAGTAATTATTTAGTTTCATCATCTGTGTTGATCAAATGCTATTAAACTGACTGGTCCATTAACAAATTTTGAACTGCTAGTGTAACAGTTAAGTGAATTTGTGGCTTGTCTCAGTGTGTAGATTTTTCTCTCTGAGATCAAAGTTTTGAGGCCACTTTTCTGTTCTGCAAGAGGCACCATCTTTGAAGTGAAATATTAAACTCATCATAATGAATACAAAATAAAATTAGAGCTGTGAGGGAGACTTGGGAAGTTCTCTATGTTCTTGAAAACATTTTTAATGAAATGACCAAAAAAAAGTCGATCATCAATATAATTCATGGAAAATTAAAACTGCTAATCTATTTATCTGTGATCACAGACCAGCACTGAAATGAAGCAAACAAATTTTATATGAGAACTGAGCATTTCAGATCCTGTTCACCATTCCAAACACATCACAACAACAGATGACTGATGTAAAATTTCAGAATAGATTAGCCTGGCAGTCGAAGGGTTTTCAAGTTCCAAGTGCCATCATTATTTCTGTGTTATATTCATTGTGCATCAAATGCAAGGAAGACCTTAACACCCAATAAATATTGAGACCTGGCATCCAATAAGCAACCACATTAGAGAAGCTGAAATTCAAATTTTCTGCTCTTTAAACATCCACTTTTGGAAATTATACTTCGAGGTAATTTGAAATGGAGAAATGGGATCCATACACCACTCAACATGTAATAGCGAAGCTAAATTGTGGACGACAATCCTGGTGTCATCTTTGTGAGAAATATAGTTGTCTTATTTTTTTAATATTACAAAGTATGTTTCAAATAATCAAGAATGACTTTCCTTTGTTCTCACTTTCTCAGAAGGATACTGGATTTAATTCACATGCTTAATTAAACTGCGACTGTGTATCTCCAAAGATGACAGTCTGAATTTAACCAATTACACTGATTTCAAAGAACTGTCAGCATTAATGGGTAGGACTGTATATAAATCAGAAATAATAGGGTCACCGCTATCAAAGCTCTTCCTGTAAGGAAAATAAGTGTTTCTTATTATTTGTCTCTTTGCCGATTTTGAATCCCTACTGTGATTGTCCCTTTGACCACAGGCTTTAATTTTACTAATGAGTTTATTATATGGTACCAGATCAAATGCCTCTGAGAACATAGCACACTCCATATTGAACTTAATTGCATGACCAATTCATTAATGTTACTCATTAGCAGAATGCTCACTGTGGATCAGTCAATTTGGTAGCTTTTTTATTTCACTGTTTTGTCATTGACTGATTGAAGCCCTTCAATGTTCAAAGGCAACGATGGAAGGAAATGTTGCAGTAATATCATATCCGATAGCATAAAAGTGACACAGACTGACATAATTTCATATCCTTGCAGTGTATGTATCCATGTCAGTCTGCAGTGTGCTGATATCCACGGATGTTATGAATGGTACACTATCTCTCACAGATGCACAGCTGTCAGACCTGAAACTTCCTTGCAGAAGGAAAACTGTGTTTCTATCATTCTCAATGAAGATGGTACATCCATTTCAAAGCAATACCAATCAAGAATACAGTATATAGTAGGGTATAACTGATGAAGAAGTATAAGCAGTTCTATTCTGATATGGCTACAATGTTTAGCATTAGTGCTATCAGCAGTTAAAAGGAGAAATCCAGACAAAACCTCGCTTGCATAGGAATAATGTCCATTTATTTAAATGGAAAGGGGAAGCTGTAGGAGTTCTGGAAAGAACAAGATTTTACGATTGTTGAGTTTGATTAGTGATTTCAGTAAGTTTCAAAAGGTACATTTAATGTCAGAGAAATGTATACAATATACATCCTGAAATTTGTTTTCTTTGCAAACATCCATGAAAACAGAGGAGTGCCCCGAAGAATAAATGACAGGTAAATGTAGAACCCCAAAGCCCTCCCCCAGCTCCCCCCTCCCACGCACAAACAGCAGCAAGACAACGACTCTCCCCCTCCTTCATCAGCAAAAAGTATCATTGCCCTCCACCGAGCACGTAAGCATGCAGCAAAGCATCAATAAAGGCACAGACTTGCAGTACCTCAAAGACTACTCATTCACCCGGTAAGACAACACACTACAGACTCTCTCTCCCCTTAATAAGGGAAAAAGAGGTGTCCCCATTTCACAGCAAGAGGGGAGACATAACAAACAACTAAAAGTGCTTTTGTTAATTTTTAATTTTTTTATAATGTTTAAGATGTTTTTAATTCCTTGATTCATTTTTAAGAACTTTGTTTTGTTTTAATGGTCAATAGGTATTCAGAAATATTTATAGCTTTTGGTAGGTTTGACAGTCAGCCAATCTGGAAACATAGCTCAACTGGCTGGCTAAGTAGTTACTTTTAAAGCAATTTGTTGTCTATTATTCTTTTCTAGCCTGTCCAAATTCTTATCAAGACAGGGATAACCTCAGGAAGCAAATCAACATCATTGGATTTGCAAATTGTAGATTATTTTTAAAACATAGGAAAGAGACAAGCATAGTGACTAATGGTAACAAATACTGTCAATTATTAAATAGATCGTCCACAAAGTAATGTTTTCCTTAGTAGTACTGAGCACTGAAATTCAAAGAACTGATTTGTTTCAGAAATAAACAACTATTCTCCAGGCAAAACAATGTTGTAAGAAAAGTCAAATTTTGATAACTGATGAAATCTATGTGATAATAGGAGACTTGAAAATATTTAGTTTCAGCGCATACTAAAATCTGATAAACTACTTAAATCTACTGTATCATTGGTTCTTATTTCAGAAAGAATAACAATCATATTCAAATAACAAATGTTGCACTAAATCTTAGATGCTAAGAGTTAAATATTATGAAGGATAACTTTTGGAAATTACAAAGGTACTTCTGTACAAACAGCAGAGTCTTCAGAGTACAGCGCCCTTTCTCCCAGAAGAGTAAATCTGTTTTCAGCAGTTCTACTCAGGCAAAAGGTCACTTGGAAAATGAAATTAATGTTCATACGGTGCCCAAGTTGAAAATGATTGCTTCAGAAGAAAAAGTAATGTAATAGACTTTCTCTTCAGAATGCTGGTGCTCGGTAGCCATTTCAATCAAAATGAACAATCCAGCCTTATGACGTAAACTAAGACCAAAAATGTAACTGTGAAATATTATGATTCCAAATAACAGCATATTGCACAGTGTTACAGAATTCTGTAGTATCAAGTATTCTGCTGCTCAACGGTGTGGTGTAAATGTTCATTGACATTCTGCTATCTAACATGGGGAAGGTAGTAATGAGGAAAAAAATATCTAATTAACTTATTAGTTAGGAAATTATTATAACAATCTTCACAGTCTCTTACACACAAATGCAAATTTATACATGCAAGTGCAAATTTATCAACACATTTGAAAATATGATCGTGATTCACATACTTTCTCCTTATCTTAATCTAAAGCTATCATGGTGGTGCAGCCATTAGCACTGATTCACAGTTCCAGATTCCTGGACTAATTCCTGTCATTGGGATGTTGTCGAGGTGGAGCGCTTGGGCACGGGATGAATGTTAAGTTCATTTTTCAAGTGACCTTTTGTCTGAGCAGAGCTGCTGGATTTTCTCCATTGAGTGCTCCAGTTTCTTCCCCGCAAGATAAATATGCTGACAGATTAGTAAACTGCTGTGAACTACTCCTAAGTGTTGATAATGGGCATATGAGAGAAAACACACTCAGTGACCACTTTATTAGGTATCTGTCATGACTAACAAAGTGGCCACTGAGTGTGTGTTTCTGGTCTTCTGCTGTTGTAGCCAATCCACTCCAAGGTCAATGTGTTGTATGGTCACAGACGCACACCACTATTGTAACTCGTGGTTATCTGACTTACTGTCACCATCCTGTCAGTTGGAACCAGTCTGTCCTTTCTTCTCCCACCTTCTTCAGTTTTCAGTTCCAGAACGGCTACTCATTGGATGTGTTTTGTTTTGTTTTTCACACCATTCTCTATAAACTCCAGAGATGATTTTGTGTGAAATTCCTAGGAGATCAGTAGTGTCTGAGATACTCACCACCCTGTCTGACACCAACAATCATTCCACGGTCAAAGTCATTTAATCACTTTTCTGATGTTTGCTGTGAACATCAACTGCACCGCTTAACCATGTCTGCATGCTTATAAGCATTGAGTTGCTGCCATGTGATTGGCTGATTAGATACTTGTATTAATGAGCATGTCTACAGGCATACCTAATAAAGTGGCCACTGACTGTAAAGTGACAAAGAGAATAGGATGGATAGGATTGCTTGCTGGGAGCTGACATGAAACTGATGGGGCTTTTCCTACTATGTAACTAATTGTTTGAGGAGCAGCTAAACTCAAGAACATTTCCCACTGAGACTGTTTGTCTATTTCCCAGGTTTTCGAATACCTTAAATTAAGTAAATATTTTAGCTTTAATATTTACATTCTAAAACACAGAGAAAAAATTTAACCAATGTTACATTAATGTTGGGAACATTTTGTTACGAGACGCTCCCAACCATGCCACCTTCTGGGATTTAGATACTCGAGCTCTCCAGAGTGTGGTCAACTAGCATGGTCCCCTTAAGGACTCTGGACAGTCCTGCTAGTTGACGATCATGTTTTGGGAGCCAAGAATTGAGTACTTAACTGAGGTTCGGCTCTCAATCTTAAACCCCGCTAGTGACTTTGTCTAGCATTTGTTTTGTGCTCAGATTCTCAATCCAGTTTGAAACCCTGTCTCGATCCTTGTCTCAGATACTCCAGCGTTTGGGTCCGAGCCATCCTCGTCAAGGATTCTTGTCACACATTAACTTTACTTCATTCCATACTTGCTGGATTTTCCACTCAGTTATAAGCATTATTACCACCCATCAGGCAACAGATCTTTTCATTGATTGGAATGTGAAATTCATAATCTTCTCCTTTTTCATTGCCTGTAGCCCCAAAATTTAAAGCAGATCTTTGTGCTTTGTGCTACTATCTCACAATTTCACTGAAAATGAGTAAAACTCAGTGAATTCAGCCACCGAGTCCTTTCAGTTACTAGGAGTATTGGGAATAAAATATGCTGATCTTAGCAGTGAGCATAATTCTTTAAGGACCACAGATCAGAAGATTAGGGTTCAATTCCCACCGCTGTCATTAAAGAATTTGTACATTTTCCCTGTGATCACGTTGGCTGCCTCTCGGTGATCCGGTTTCCTCCCACATTCTAAAAGGATCAGGATTAATAAATTGTGGGCATGCTATTTTGGCACTGGAAGTATGTTGACACATGGGCTTCGAGCTGTGTCAGTCTTTGTCACATGTTTGACTGCGCATGTGACAAATAAAGCTAATTTTTAATCTTTTATGAAGTAAGGACCTGAATTATAGGGAAATGTTGAATCATTTAGGACATTATTCCCTGGAGCATAGAAGAACGAGGGGAGGTTTCACAATTATGAAGTGTGTACAGTAGACCAGGTAAACGCAAGCAGACTTTTTCCACGGAGGTTCCACTAGAACTAGGCATCTAAGGTTAAGGGTGAAAGTTAAAATATTTAAGGAGAACATGAACAGGATCTTCTTCACTTAGAGTGAGGTGCGAGTGTGGAATGAACTGTAAGCAGACATGATGAGATGTAAGAGAAATTTGGATAAGTACATGAATGGGAGGGGTATGGAGAACTTTGGTCCTGGTATAGGCTGATTGGACTTTGCAGAACGAAGGGCCTCTTTCTGTGCAGTAGTGCTCTATGACTCTTAACTACGGGCAATACTCAAAGTGATTAGTTACATTAACATAGAATTATTCAAAATTCAAAGTAAAGTTATTATCACAGTATGTCTTATTGAAGAAATACAATAGAGATTGTGCATAGTTTTTTGTAAATTTTTTTGTATTTTTTCTTGTAACTGCCTGCAAGAAAATGAATCTCAAGGTGATGTATGGTAACTTTGATAATCATATCCTTTGAATTTTGGCACACTATTATCCCCTCAGACACACTGCTCCAGTTTGCCAGTGTGTCAGTAAACCATACAACCTGCCCTGCTTCTTCATCTTGCATTGATTATCCTCACATTGAAGGCAAACAGTCTTGTTTTCACCTTTTCTGACCCTATGCTTTCCTCTAATGTGCTTTCCCTAGAGAAAGCAAGCATAAACTTCTATTATTTTTCTCAAAGAAAATACCATTGGACCTGAGTACTCGGATGATAACTACAGAGAATCCAATCTTGTCATGTTTTCCAGTAACGGTTTATGGTCTCAAGGGATGCATTTCTGGTTGGATATATTGAACAAAGTACAAAGACTACATGTTTTTTTTTTCACCTGCCAGCTTGAACTCCTTCCTTTCTTGCCACCAGAGGAACCCGTCCACCTAAACCCAGAGCCAGGTTTGATGATCTAAGCACCAGGCCAGTTTGGAAAGGACAAGTACAGGCCAGAATGTGGCGGTGGGGTCTAGGCCCAAAACATATTGATGCGTCTGGGTCTTAGAGTCAGGAATGACCCGATGTTTGGATAATTTAAATGCCCGGCCAGATGGATTGGAAAGGAAGTGCATCGGAGCCAGAGGTGATGGTTGGGCCAGCCCTACTTGCTGCTACGCGATGTTAACTCTGTCCTGCACTGCACTGAGGCTGCAGTTGTGGGCCTGTTCCAGATGCTCTGAGCTTCTTATCTGCAAGCTCCACAACATCTTGCTCCGCTGTGTGATGAACTGAGGCTGTGGCTGTGGGCCTGATCCAGCTGCTCCAGATTTTGTGTCTATGGACTCACTTTCATTCTGAATGCTGTTGCTTGCTTTTATTGCTTGCACGATTTGTGTTTTTTTTACTCTCTGTGCATTGACTGTTTGTTGGTCTTTTTCTTTAATTGCTTCTTCCAGGTTTCATGCTGTCTGTAAGGAGACAAGTCTCAAGGTTGTATATTTTAAACATTCTTTGATTTAAAAAATGTGCGGTACTTTAAACTTTGAATTTTGAACGTTCTTATTCCAGCTTCTTCCCCCTTCCTTTTCAGTTCTGATCAGGAGTCTCAGCCCGAAACGTTGTCTCTATATTCGTCCTTTTGTGTGGCGTGTGGCCAAGTGGTCAAGGCATCGGTCTAGTGATCTGAAGGTCGCTAGTTCGAGCCTTAGCTGAGGCAGCATGTTGTGTCCTTCAGCAAGGCACTTAACCACACATTGCTCTGCGACAACACCAGTGCCAAGCTGTACGGGTCCTAATGCCCTTTCCTTGGACAACATCAATGGCGTGGAGAGGGGAGACTTGCAGCATGGGCAACTGCAGGTCTTCCATACGACCTTGCCCAGGCCTCAGTCATCATCAAAAATGGGTGGACAGCCGAAGAAGAAGAGGAAGAAGAAGAAGAAGAAGAAGAAGAAGAAGATTCTTCTCTATAAACACTACCAGATCTGCTAAGTTTCTGTGGAATTTTGTATGTGTTACTATGATTGTTTATTATTTTGATTTCTCAAAATCCAAGGAACCAAAAGGTGGAGACAGATTTTACCTTTGGAATATCTAAGAAGAGGGTGTATGGGGTGTCCAGGGAGTGGTGGCACCTCTGGTGAAAGGGTTTGTTATGTCCATTCTGGGGCAGCTCACTCACCTTTGGTCCCCACCAGACACTCGGCTCTCACCTGTGGCTCCAAGTGGCCGTTCGCCTGCAGCAGAGCCACACCATGGTTCACAGCTTCGACCAGAGGACTAATCCAGGTCAGGGTAGCCAGCAGCCTCGTACCCTGGTGAGATAAGGATATGCCTGTCCTAGCACGGGAAGTCAGCTCCGACAGGATGGGCAGATGCGATCTACAGTGAGATCCAATGGCCAGGAAGGTGGTTCTGTAATAAAGGAGAGCAAAAGGCAGGCCAAGGCACAGGAGACATCATGGTCACCTACTGCAACAGTTTGTGGTGCATGTTTGTACCACTGGACCCAGACTTCTGAGGTTGAGAGAGTGGAACTGCCCCAGTGTAATGGCTTTTCCACTTTAAAAACTCTCCCACATAGATTTTCTTTCATGATGAACAGCCACCATTTGAGAATAAAAATGGTCAAAGAAAGTTAAAAGACTTAAAAGATGCAGGTTGATGGAACTAGGCAGAATAACTAGGACAAATGGGCCAAAGAGCCTGATTCTGTACTGTATGACAGGACCAAGACAACATATAATAGAATTATACACCAGCACTTAAAAATTCATTTCCATTGGACAAACTGTGTAGCGCTACTAGTCCATTATAATGCTGTGAATTTTTTCCAGTGACTGCACTAGAATGAATTTCAGAGGCAGACTAAAATGATGATATTACCTTCATATGGCAGCTGGTGACATTGGATGAAGGTCAGTATAAGGCACCTTACCTTCAGATATCCTACACTTCCATTGCTCTTTAAATTGCTAATCTTTAAAGACAATAATTTTCAACAATTGTCACAATCAACCCCTTTCTCATCTAACTTTGAAACAACAATGAAATCTGCCAAAAGGGGATTACTTTGAAGGGTTATAGTTTGTTCCACCTGACTTGGCCAGCGCACTTTCCTCTGATTTTGGAAGATGATTAGTTGAATGTTTGCTGCAGTCGTGCCAGTTGAGAGTTATTTTCCCATCTAAGAGGAGGTGGAAGCTTGTTACTGGGAGTCGCTCAAGATGTTGGACGTGCACCGTCTGCATTAACCAATTGGATGTGAGTGCAAACTTTAAAGAAAGATGAAAGTGATTAACTTTATTTCTCACAGTTAAATGCATCATTCCAGAATCCTCTCCTATGGACATTTTACTGAGGCTGAAAGGAGCTGTTTGTTATCTCCATCTTCGCTTCCCTTTGGTACATGGATGTTTGAAAGCAAGGGGATTCCATTGCATGGCCTGGCTTGGATCCTTGTCTACCAAACAGCTTGCAGGAGATCCAAGGAAACCCTGAAGACATCTGTGACAATGAACCAAATACACTGTTTGAATTGAGTAATTCAAGTTTTACTCCTTTAATTCTAGTTTCTACCATCATCAATCAGCAGGCAAGGACCAAGAGGCTCAAGGGATGAAAACATGGTCCAGGTGCAGGTCGATGGTACTAGATAGATTAATGGTTTGGCATGGACCGGATGGGCCGAAGGGCCTGTTTCTATGCTGTAGTGCTCTATGACTCTATAAACACAAAAGGCTGCAGAGAATTCTGGACTTAACCAGCTCATCACAGGCATAAACCTCTCCACTATCGAAGGGGCCAAGGCAGCACAATTAGCACAACAATATTACGGCTTTGGGCGTCAGAGTTTGTGGTTCAATCCAAGAGTCTGTCTATGTTCTCCTTGTGAAATGTGTGGGTTTTCTCCAGGTCCTCTGGTTTCCTCCCACAGTCCAAAGATGGACCGGGTAGGTTAATTGGTCATTGTAAATTGTCCAATGATTAGGTTAGGATTAAATCAGGGTTGTCAGGGGTTGTGGGGCAGTGCGGCTTGAAGGGTCACCCATGCTATATCTCTAAATAAAATAAACCAAAGTGATTTTCAGGAGACAGTGCCTCAAGAGGGCGGCACCCATCATGAAGGAGCCTCGCTATCCGGGACCTGCCCTCTTCAAGTAACTACTATTAAGTATATGGTACAGGAGTCTGAAGAACAACACTCAACAAATTAGGATCATCTTCTTTTCCTCCATCATCAGAATTCTGATTATTCCATGAACATTACCCCATTGTTCCTTTATTTTTCACAATTTATTTACGTATTTTGAAATTTATAGTAATTTATGCCTTTACACCAAGCTGCTGCTGCAAACCTGGTTCCTTGCTCTGGGTATATCAGTTGTGCCAATCCCTCGAGTCGAGTATGATGTTCTCCTAAAGGGGTTGCCTATCGGTGGCTGTAGAGGCTAATCTGGGACCAGGTATTCTGCTGCACTGGTGGCTGTGGTTAGTGGCTGGGTCTTTTAGTTGTTCATTTTCTCCTTTCACAGCTGCCACTCGTTCTCTGCAGCACAGCAGATGTTGGTCTCAGGTGGTGCAGCTGCCCCTTGAACGGATCTCCTCCAGGTGTAACTACTGCAACGTCTTCCCAGTTTTTAGATGTTGAATTTCGTCAGGCTTTTGCTGTTATCTTTGAATCGTTTCCTTTGCCAACCAGGGGCTTGCTGACCTTTGTTGAACAGGGAGGAAAGGCTCTGTTTGGGGATGACATGACCTACCCATCGGAGTTGGTGTTGAATTGAATTGACTTTACTGCTTACGTCCTTCATATACATGAGGAGTAAAAATCTTTACATTACGTCTCCATTCAAATGTGCTATGTGCAATTACAGTAATTTATAATAAATACTATGTACAACAGGATAGTCAATATAACATAGAAATACAGTTGTGTCTGCGTGAGTTAATCAGTCTGTTGGCCTGGTAGAAGAATTTGTCCCGGAGCCTGTTGGTCCTGACTTTTATGCTGCGATACTGTTTCCCAGATGATAGCAGCTGGAACAGCTTGTGGTTGTGGTGTCTTGGGTCTCCAATGATCCTTCGGTCCCTTTTGACACACCTGTCTTTGTAAATGTCCTGAATAGTGGGAAGTTCACATCTACAGATGCACTAGGCTGTCCACACCACTCTCTGCAGAGTCCTGCGATTGAGGGAAGTACAGTTCCCATACCAGGCAGTGATACAGCCAGTCGGGATAAGATGATGAGAGGCATTGATTGTGTGGATAGTCAGAGGCTTTTTCCCAGAGCTGAAATGGCTAACACGAGAGGACACAGTTTTAAGGTGCTTGGAAGAAGATACAGCGAAGATGTCAGGGTTAAGTTTTTTATGCAGAGAGTGGTGAGTACGTGGAATGGGCTGCTGGCAGCGGTGGTGGAGGTGGATACAATAGAGTCTTTTAAGAGGCTCCTGGACAGGTACATGGAGCTTAGAAAAATGGAGGGCTATGGGTAACCCGAGGTAATTTCTGAAGTAAGTTCATGTTCAGCACAGCATTGTAGGCCGAAGGGCCTAGATTGTGCTTAGGATTTCTGTATTCTATGTTGTATGTTCTAGGATGTTCTCAATCATGCCCCTATAGAAAGTTCTTAGAATTTGAGGGGCCATACCAAACTTCTTCAACTGTCTGAGGTGAAAGAGTTGCTAAACACAAAGTACACTGCAGATGCTTTGTATGTATTGAAAGAGGTGCTGCTGTGCCTTTTTCACCACACAGCCAGTATGTACAGATCACATGATGTGGATGCCAAGGAACTTAAAGCTGGTCACCCTCTCAACCCCAGATCCATTAATGTCTATAGCGGTTGGCCTGTCTCCGTTCCTCCTGTAGTCCACAACCAGCTCCTTTGTTTCCTTATCATGGTGGAAATGCAAATCATCTGGCCTCCTCCAGTACGCTGGCTGGCGTTAATGCGTCTGTCCTTCCAGATGATCCTCAGAATTTCAAAATCATCAGAAGGTGATGCTTATTATGACATTATTAAACAGTCCAGCTTTATATGGACTGCTATCCAGCAGTGAAGCAACAAAGCAACATTTCCTAAATAGGCCCAAGGAAATTCTGTAAGGTAAATACTTTGATCTTTCTTGCTGAGATCTTTGTAATGTCATGAAATCATGATGTCAGACACCCCTAATGGAAATGGAAATTTAAAGTGTGAGATGACCATCTCTAACTTCACTCTCCTCAACTCTGAACTGATTCCACAACCATTGGACTCATTTTCAAGGACTCTACACTTCATGTTCCCAGTATTATTTATTTACTTATTAATTTAATTTTTATTTTCACAATTCGTCTTTTTCATGTCGGTTGTTTGTCAGTGATTGTGTGCAGTTTTTCATTGATTCTGTTGTATTTCTCTGTTCTACTGCAAATGCCTGCAAGACAATGAATCTCAGGATAGCTTATGGCGACATATACGTACTTCGATAATGAATTTATTTTGATCTTTGAACTCAAAAACTTATTTGACTTTGTGTCTGATGCAGACTTTAAAGCGTAGTTCCACACAAAAGGCCCAGATTCACAAATCCAGGCAGATGACAGTTGTTAGGAAGACTGGCATGGCTTGAGGGTGGGAAGGTGGGCATGTAGGGAAGTGGTCAGGAAAGAACTTGTGTTGCTTCTGCCAATCAAGTTTATTTTAAAGCAGTGAGGAACACAAGTCTTCCATTCAGAAAGTCCATGTCTCTGGTTAATGGCTGTGTTCTCCAAGGTTCAGAAAAGCAGGATGGTTGTTCGTTAACTAGGCAGAGGGAATTTTTTAATCAACAGCATTAGTCAATTAGTAAAATAAGAAATGGATATTGCGAATTGCAATTTGTTCCCACTATTATCTCTCCTCCTGAACCTCTGGGAGACTGGGATTAGGTAACTTTGTCTTAGGTTGGTTTTCAGGTTTGAAACTGTCAGCTTTAATGGAATTGAATATGCAGACATGAGTAGAAACTATTTTTTCAGTTATTTACTGATAGGTAGTTATAAAAGATCGAAGTCTCAGTCAAACCCAACAATCTGGTTGTGGGAATTATGGTGAGGAGAGATTGAATTAATAAAACATTTCATAAAGGCATTTGTTACCCATCTTACAGCTGCAATACGAACAGACTGGCTTGAAAATTTATCCCTGGTCCATTATGCTAACATAGCAGTCAACATAATGTTTTACAGTACAAGAAATCGATCAGAAGATCGGGATTCAGTTCCTGCTGCTGTCTGTAAGGAGTTTTTACATTCACCTGTGAGTGCATGTGTTTCCTTTGGGCGATCTGGTTTCATCCCACATTCCAAAGATGTACAGGTTGGGGTTGTAAGCACCAAACAGTATGCTGGCGTCAGAAGTTTGAGTACCCTTGTGGGCTGCCTCCAGCATTCTGGGATGGTCATTGACGCAAACGGCACATTTCATGGCTTGCTTATGATGTACATATGAGAAATAAAGCTAATCTTCATCTTTATCTCCATGCAGTCAATATTGGCATGTTAGAGTCAGCTTCCCAAATTCAATTGCAATTGAATGTAACTTTGAAGGCAATGTGCAAGATTCTGAAATGACTATAAAGTACAAAATACAAAGTAAATTTATTTTCAAAGTACATATATGTCACCATATACAACCCCGAGATTCATTTCTTGTGAGCATACTCAATAAATCCATAATAAAATAATAAGCATAAAGAGAATCAATGAAGACCACACTGACATGGTGCTCAACCAGCGTGCAAAAGACAGCAAACTAAAAAAAGAAACAATAATAATAAATAAATAAACAATAAATCTCAAGAGCATGAGATGAAGAATCCTTGAAAGTGAGTCATTTGGTTGTGGGAACATTTCAATGCCGGGACAAATGAAGTTGAGTGGAGTTATCCCTCTGGTTCAAGATTCCGCTGTAGGTTTTCTATGTTTCTTTTCTGAAGGTTGAGGGGTAATAACTGTTCCTGAACTTGGTAGTGTGCCCTGAGGCTCCCGATGAAATGAGATACAGCAAATTATTTGTTCTTTATTTATTTAGCGACACAGTGCCGAGTAGAACATTCTGGCCCTTTAAGCCACACTGCCCCAGCAACCCTAGCTTAAACACAAGACAATTTACAATGACCAGTGAACCTACCCGGAACATCTTTGGACTCTGGGAGGAAACTGGAGCACTCAGAGAAAATCCACGCATTCCACAGTGAGGACAGTGCCAGAGTTGAACTCTGAACCCAGAACATCCCGAGCTGTAATATTGTCGCGCTAACCACTACGCTCCCGTGGTGCCCCTTTTATCATCTTGTGAACAATAGGAGCAATTATTCATCTTACCAGTGTTTTATTGGCTGGCCAAAATGTCACTGGCATGTCAGCAGCAGCACCTGTCCACTATTTTAGAGACATCGAGTAGTCCAGGCCCTACTGCAAAACTAGTCCTTGCTGACCACAGCATCTTCCCTGCTAGTTCCAGTTTCCTGTGTTCAGCCCACAAACCTCCCCTCATTATACCTATCCAACTACCCCGTAAGTGTTTCAATTGTACCCATCTCGACCACTTCCTCTGGCAGCTCATTCGAGGTACTCACTACCCGCTGTGTAAGGAAGTTACCTCACGGGTCTCTTTTAAATCTTCTCCGTCGTATCTTGTATCTGTGCCCTCTCGTTTGGGAGTCCTCAACCTTGGGGAAATGACATCGGCAGCTGATGGCTGCCCCTAACACCACCCCTTCATTATTGCCCAAAGAAGGAAAGAGCGCAAAGCTAAGGATGAAGCAATGCTGAAAAGGGACAAACAACCAAATGGTCTTACAGATCCAACACAGCGACAAGAACACGTGAAGATGGCCACTCGTCATTGAGGAGCCACATCGTCAGAACCGGAAGAAGTTTATAACCAAACCTTACTTCAGGACTACAGAAACTGGCATTACCTGCCATCACCTGCCATCATCTGTGATTTTAACATTGCTAGATAGGAAGAGTAGTGCAGGATATATGCTTTCTAACAAATAGTTTAAAATTTTATGGTTCACTACCACACAAACCCATCAATCACAAAGGGTAACTTGTCTTGTATCAGAATAACATCAGTCATTGAAGAGAGGAAAATGGGAAAATTTTGACAAAACAAAAGCTGTAGGTTCTTCAGGATAATTTGTCAATGTAGTTAAGCAGTGAAGGCAGAAGATTAAGAAAGTGAGCTTCCTTACTCCTTCCTGACATGGATCTGCCTTTAAAGAACAGGGAGAGATACATGACATTTATGACAATGAGCATATCTGATGTGGTGAATCAGAAAGAACAGGGAAGAGGGAGGCAGCTAAATCATTAATTAGTGTTACAACAGAAATGTGAAAAGGAACACTGGGAAACATAGAGACAATAGGGTAACAACTACTGAAACAAATAATTGTCATCATGGTAAAAAAGTAATCTGGGTGAATCTTAATTCAATGAGGTTCGTAGAAAGGGGTGAAAAAAATTAGATTGAAATGCCTTAATCCCAGGACTATGCATTTCAAGACAGTGAATGGCTATGTACAAAACTCTGAATTAGAAAAATAGAAACATAGAACCATAGAAACATAGAAAACCTACAGCACAATACAGGCCCTTCGGCCCACAAGGTTGTGCCGAACATGTCCCTAGCTTAGAAATTACTAGGGTTACCCATAGCCCTCTATTTTTCTAAGGTCCAAAGCTTGTTCACTTCTGCCTGAAGGAGGTACAGCAGGCTCAGAACTCATGCTACCAGGCTCAGGAACAGTTATTACCCCTCAACCATCAGGCTTTTGAACCAAAGGGGATAACTTCACTCAACTTTAATTGCCCCATCATTGAAATATTCCCACAAGCTATGGAGTCACTTTCAAGGACACTTCATTTCATGTTCTCAAAATGTATTATTTATTTATTTATTATTGTTATTTCTTTCTTTTTAGAAACATAGAAAACCTACAGCACAATACAGGCCCTTCGGCCCACAAAGTTGTGCCGAACACGTCCCTACCTTATAAATTACTAGGCTTACTCATAGCCCTCTAATTTTCTAAGCTCCATGTACCTATCTAAAAGTCTCTTAAAAGAACCTATCATATCCGCCTCCACCACCATTGCCGGCAGCCCATTCCACGCACTCACCACTCTCTGAGTTCAAAACTTACCCCTGACATCTCCTCTGTACCTACTCCCCAGCACCTTAAACCTGTGTCCTCTTGTGGCAACCATTTCTGCCCTGGGAAAAAGCCTCTGACTATCCACACGATCAATGCCTCTCATCATCTTATACACCTCTCTCAGGTCACCCCTCATCCTCCTTCGCTCCAAGGAGAAATGGCCGAGTTCACTCAACCTATTCTCATAAGGCGTGCTCCCCAACCCAGGCAATATCCTTGTAAATTTCCTCACTACCCTTTCTATGGCTTCCATATCCTTCCTGTAGTGAGGCGACCAGAACTGAGCACAGTACTCCAAGTGGGGTCTGACGAGGGTCCTATATAGCTGCAACATTACCTCTCGGCTCCTAAATTCAATTCCACCATTGATGAAGGCCAAAGCACCACATGCCTTCTTAACCACAGAGTCAACCTGCACAGCTGCTTCAAGTGTCCTATGGACTCGGACCCAAAGATCCCTCTGATCCTCCACACTGCCAAGAGTCTTACCGTTAATACTATATTCTGCCATCATATTTGACCTACCAAAATGAACCACTTCATGCTTATCTGGGTTGAACTCCATCTGCCACTTCTCAGCCCAGTTTTGTATCTTATCAATATCCCGCAGTAACCTCTGACAGCCCTCCACACTATCCACAACACCTCCAACCTTTGTGTCATCAGCAAACTTACTAACCCAACCCTCCACTTCCTCATCCAGGTTATTTATAAAAATCACAAAGAGTAAGGGTCCCAGAACAGATCCCTGAGGCACACCACTGGTCACCTTCATGCAGAATATAACCTATCTACAACCAGTCTTTGCCCTCTGTGGGCAGGCCAGTTCTGGATCCACAAAGCAATGTCCCCTTGGATCCCATGCCTCCTTACTTTCTCAATAAGCCTTGCTTGGGGTACCTTATCAAATGCCTTGCTGAAATCCATATACACTACATCTACCGTTCTTCCTTCATCAATGTGTTTAGTCACATGCTCAAAAATTTCAATGAGGCTTGTAAGGCACGACTTGCCCTTGACAAAATCATGCTGACTATTCCTAATCATATTATACGTCTCCAAATTTTCATAAATCCTGCCTCTCAGGATCTTCTCCATCAACTTATCAACCACTGAGGTAAGACTCACTGGTCTATAATTTCCTGAGCTATCTCTACTCCCTTTCTTGAATAAAGGAACAACATCCAAAACCCTCCAATCCTCGGGAACTTCTCCCGTCCCCATTGATGATGCAAAAAATCGTCGCCAGAGGCGCAGCAACCTTCTCCCTCACCTCCCACAGTAGCCTGCAGTACATCTCATCCGGTCCCGGTGACTTATCCAACTTGATGCTTTCCAAAAGCTCCAGCACATCCTCTTTCTTAATATCTACATGCTCAAGCTTTTCAGTCTGCTGCAAGTCATCACTACAATCACTAAGATCCTTTTACATAGTGAATACTGAAGTAAAGTATTCATTAAGTACCTCTGCTATTTCCTCCGGTTCCATACACACTTTCCCACTGTCACACTTGATAGGTCCTATTCTTTCACATCTTATCCTCTTGCTCTTCACTTACTTGTAGAATGCCTTGGGGTTTTCCTTAATCCTGCGCACCAAGGCCTTCTCATGGCCCCTTCTGGCTCTCCTAATTTCCTTTTTAAGCTCCTTCCTGTTAGCCTTATAATATTCTTGATTTCTAACATTACCTAGCTCTCTTCTGAATCTTTTGTAAACTTTTCTTTTCTTCTTGACTAGATTTATTACAGCCTTTGGACAGCACAGTTCCTGTACCCTACCAATAATTCCCTATCTCATTGGAAAGTACCTGTGCAGAACTCCACACAAAATATCCCCTGAACATTTGCCACATTTTTCCGTACTTTTCCCTGAGAACATCTGTTCCCAATTTAAGCTTCCAATTTCCTGCCGGATAGCCTCTTAATTCTCCTTTCTCCAGTTAAATGCTTTTTTAACTTGTCTGTTCCCATCTCTCTCCAATGCTATTGTAAAGGAGATAGAATTATGATCACTATCTCCAAAATGCTCTCACACTGAGAGATCTGACACCTGACCAGGTTCATTTCCCAATACCAAATCAAGTACAGTCTCCCCTCTTGTAGGCTTATCTACATATTGTGTCAGCAAACCTTCCTGAACACACCTAACAAACTCCATCCCATCTAAACCCCATCTAAATTGTTGAATCTTCTCTCATGAGAACTGCATTTTTTTAGTATCCTTTACTTTCACTTGCATTTTAATACTTATACTGAGGACAGAAAGTGCAGTGTTTTGTTTTTACTTTTTCCTAATAGTGCAGTTATTTTTTTAAACCTTTAAATGAGGTGATAGTTAAGGTTGTAAATCCTGCTTTGATTGGACATGCAGTATTTAAAGCTTTAGGGGAAAACTGGTGATAACAACGCGGGTAACACAAAAGAAATATGAATAGATTAGCCCAAGTAGTGCTGTAAATGCTTTGAGACCAGGTGTGTTGTGCCTCTCATCGAATTGGCATTTCAGGAATAAATAGAAGACGCTCCGTTGCAATCTGCTGCCACTCGAGTGTAAACAAAGAAACTGCTCTCCTGAAATGACATGCCTAAGTCAAGTGACAGGATGTGTTCTGTTGTTCAATCATTAAACAATTAGATCTTCAAATTCTCTGTTGTTCTATCATCGAATAATTAGGTCCTCAAATTCAATAAAGCCTCCCTCTAGCTAATCAGTGAACTGTTTAATTTGCTCATTCTCCATCCATCATGCAGACATGTTGATGAAAATGCCAGAATCACAATTCAGACATGGGTGATTATAATGCTCTTGGCTTTCTTTATAGGATTTCCAGGAGACAGGAACATTTTCTTGAACCATCAAACATTGCTGGGTCAATGCATTGGGTCCTGACTGAATGAAACAGCTGGAAAAAGTATAGTATAATTAATTCAATGTCAGACAGCACGTAGTAATAGATCTTAACTTTCCAATGCTAACTAATTGATGGATTTGATCAGAGTTTGTCCTTCGAAATCCATACTTTAAAGCATATATTTGTGGAATCCGGTACTTAGATACGATAACGAAACCTATCAGTGCTCATGTTCTTCTTCACATGAGTGATCACAGGCACAGGATTTTCTGTAGAAGAAGTAAAACTGAAAAGACTCAGAACAACATATATGTGAGGAGAAAATTAATGTTTTTCATTGAAGACACTTTGTCAGTACTGCGAGAGAAAACAAGTTAGCACTGAGCTGCAGGGAGGCTGAGGGAGGTGGGGAGGTGGGGAGGTGGGCCGAGGATGCGACAAAGAGCATATCTCTGATAGGGTGAGGACTGGGTTGCCCTGGTGATGAACCGTAAATGAGGTCATCTGGTGGTGTGTTACTGGAGGCAGCAAGAGTGAGCAAACCTGGTCTTTTCTTCCAAAAAAAAAGTGAAATTAAGGCAGAAAAAGAGAGGGGCACTTTCAAAGGAATGTGAGCGCTGCGAAACTCAAGGCTGCATAACAGATTCAGCAGGTTAACCTGTATTAATGACAAGAGAAAAACAGATCCAATATCGTAAATACAGAGATTCTGCAGGTGCTAGAAATCCAGAGTGACAAAGACAAAATGCTAAAGGAACTCGGCAGGTCAGGCAGCATCTATAGAGAGGAATAAACAGTCAACATTTCGGGCTGAGACCCTTTATTGGGGGGCAGAAGTCAGAAGAAGGTTGAGGGAGGGAAAGGCGTACAAGCTAGCAGGTGATAGGTGAAACCAGGAAGGTAGGTAGGGGGGTGGGGAAGGGAGGATGAAGTGAGGAGCTGGGAGAAGATAGATGGAAGAGTTAAAGGACTGAAGAAGAAGGAATCTGATAGAGGGGAGAGTGGACCATGGGAGAAAGGGAAGGACGAGGCACATCAGAACAAAGTGAGGAGAAGAAAAGGGGTGAGAGGGAAGCCCGAATGGGAAATGGAAGAAGAGAGAGGGAGAAGGGAGAGAAATTACTGGCAATTAGAGAAATCAATGTTCATGCTGATAGGCTGGAAGCTAACCAGACAGTCTATGGGGTGTTGCTACTGCAACCGGAGAGTGTCCTCATCGTGGCGCTAGAGGAGGCCATGGACTGACTTGTTGGAATGGGAGTGAGCAGTGGAATTAAGATGGATGGCCACTGGGAGTTACTGCTGGTTGCACATGAGCAAAGGTCCTCTTCACGGACGCTGCCTGACCAGCTGAGTTCCTCCAGCAATTTGTGTTGTGTTACTCTGATCCAATATCTCAGATGGATGGCCTGGCACATTTTTATAGAGCCAGAGAAAATGAGTTAATTGAAGTTGCAACGTGCCCCAAACAGAAGATGAGGTCTTTTCCTTCAGCTTGCATTGGATCTCATTATAGGCATCTGTTAGTCTCGAGAAACCATGGATTTGCACCTTGGAAAGTTTCCAGGGAGCAGGCCTGGGCAAGGTTGTATGGGAGACCGGCAGTTGCCCATGCTACAAGTTTTCCCTCTCCATGCCACCGATGTTGTCCAAGGGAAGGGCATTAGGACCCATATAACTTGGCACCAGTGTCGTCGCAGAGCAATGTGTGGTTAAGTGCCTTGCTCAAGGACACAACGCGGTGCCTTAGCTGAGGCTCAAACTAGCGACCTTCTGATCACTAGATCAATGCCTTAACCACCTGGCCACGCGACAACACGTTCTCAGTAGAGTTATGGTTAAGGTTAGAGTGTAGGATGTTAACAGCAGAAAGGCCAGCGTGCAAGTAGGAAAGTGGATTAAACTAATGGGCAACCAGAAGCCCAGCTCCACCACTGAACACTGGTGCTCCACAAGCAACTACACAATCTGTGTTTCGTCACGCAAATGTAGAGGAAACCACCTTGTGAGCACTGATTGGACTCTGGGTAGACTGGAAGAAACGCAAGTGAACCATTACAATTTCAAGTAAGTCACTTGCTCTGGAATGGACCCATACATTCTCCCATGGAGAAAAGTTATTAATATTACAGATACAGATAACTGGACTGAATATACTGTGCCACAAATTTTTTTTCTACAATTTTGTGAGGCTTTGTTAATTGATTTTAACAACTATGGACATGTTCCTTTGCATTAGATTTAGCTATAGTTGATTTTCCTGTTAGCTACCACTTCCCCCAACTAGACCCCAAGTACACCATCCACATGCTCTGATTTCAATTTTGCCAAAACTCTTAACATTATTAACTATCTCATTATTGAGCTATTATTTTCCTCACTGGTATTCAGACCTTATGAATATAATGTTAACATGCATCGATTAAATCTCCTTTCATCTTTTAAAGCCTCCCTCTGTATTTAACTAATTTGTTAATTTCCTGCTGCATTCATATGTCAAAATTATATTCCAGAAAATGTGTCTAGGCCCTCTCACAATGGAAGACTCAGCAGCTGAGACAGAACACCACCATTCTTTCTCCACTCCAAACAATACCCTCACTCTTAGTTTCCTTTTAATCACCTTTATGTTTCCATTTTGCAGTTGCTGGAAATCTGAAATACAAACAGAAAAGGGTGACAATATTCACCAAGTCAGGCAGTATCTTTGGAGAAAGAATCAGGCAATATTTCACCTTGATAAGCTTTCATCAAAACTCAGAAAGGTTAGTGGTGATACATACATGAGAAAATCTGTAGATGCTGGAAATCCAAAGCAACCCACACAAAATGCTGGAAGGACGCAGCAGGCCAGGCAGCATCTATGGAAAAGAGTAAACAGTTGATATTTCGGGCTGAGATTCTTTATCAGGACTGCTTGATGCTGCCTGGCCTGCTGAGATCCTCCAGCATTTTGTGTGCGTTGTTTAAAGTTAGTGATGAACCTGTTTTAAAATGCAGAATAAAGGGAAGGATATAACAGCAGAGAAGATGTGTGACATGGGGGAAAGCAGGATAAATTAAATAAGACGTGATGGAGCCAGGGAAAGAGGTTGGCACAGACATTAATGAAGAACAGCTCTTCTAGCCACACCCATTGCTTCTACCATTGTCTTTCATCCATCTCCTGTCCCTGCAGATTTTTTCAAGTTTATTTCTCTGCTACAGATTTTTTCTAAATAAATGCAAGAACTATAATAAAATATCTTCTGAAAATCTACAGAAATTGTGTTAAGTATGTTAGACTTGTCCCATCAAAGGCCTGTCACTAACAATGTCCTTACAGGTTATTTGGCCAATCTACACTAAACCACTCAGCCTGACTTACCTCTGCACTTTTGAACCTGAATTCCTGATGCTTTTACTATACACTGCGAGGAGAAGAGTTATGTAGCCTGGACTGGTGCACAGATTAATGGGCCACAGGGATTACTTCAATATTGTTCTCATTCATAACAAAACTGTCCACTGTTTGTCAGATTGGGCCACCCAGGAATTGCTAAACTGTTGATTGGACTGCAGCTTGAAAGGTTCATTGAAGCAGTCCGACGATGCACTGTGAACGGAGGCTGCTAAACAGCTTCTCCCCTTTTTTGTACAAAGCTTTGAGAAACCAGCATATCAGTTTGCTTCAGTGGCAATGCTCCACCTCGAAGTGTGAATTCTGGTGTTTAATGTATTATGGATAAACCGGTGGAGGATTTTGTGCCTCACATTGTCCTAGTAATGTAAACAGATTGAAGGTGCTATTGTTTTGAGTGAGATACAGTAAATCTTCAAGGTTGAATAAGGTTACTTACTGGAAGGTGACTAACTTTCCTTAAGAAGGATAGCAAGGACAAGCCATGAAACTACAGATTAGTCAGCCTGACATCAATAGTGGGGAAGTTACTGCAGGGAATTCTAAGGGACAGGATCTACCAGCCATTGGATAGACAGAGTCTGATTAGGAGTCAGGATTGTTTTGTGAATGGGATGTCATACTTGATTACCTTGCAGAGATTTTTAAAGAAGTAAACAAAAAGGTAGACAGGGATATGGTAGTAGATGTTGTCTACTTGGACTTTAGCAAGGCTTTCAACAAGGTCCCGCATGGTAGACGGGCCTAGAAGGTTAGGACATATGGAATCCGGGGGAGGTCTGTTTGAGAGTCCAACAACCACAGGATAGAAGCTGTCACCTTGAGCCTAGCTGTACATGCTTTCAAATGATCAAAGTAGTGATCAGATGTCATACTAAACTAATGCCTTGTGCCTACACAATGACAATATACTTCCATTTCATGCACACTCATGTAGAGACCTCTGAAACACCTTTATCACACTTGCCTCCACCACCACACCAGACATCCACCTGCAAATTTGTTTTGAGTTTACCCTTATCACCTTAAATGCATGTCCTCGGGTATTAGATATTTCAACCCTAGGAAAAGAAGTTGGCTCTTTATTCTATGCATTCCTTTCATATTGTTATAAACCTCTGTCATATCTCTCCCCTCAGCCTCTGCTGCTCCAAGGAATAAAAACACAAGTTGGTACATCCTCTCCTTATACCACATGCCCTTTAGGACAGGCAGCATCTTGGTAAAGCTTTCTTTTCCCCTCCAAAATAAGACCTGAAGACATAGGAGCAGAATTAGGCCATTCAGCCCATCGAGTCTGCTCCACCATTCCATCATGGCTGATCCTGGATCCCACTCAACACCATAGATCTGCCTTCTCACCATAACTTCTGATGCCCTAACCAATCAGGAAACCATCAATTTTCACTTTAAATATACCCATGATCTTGGCCTCCTCTGCTGTCTGTGGCAGAGCATTCCACAGATTCACTACTCTCTGGCTAAAAAAATTCCTCCTTACGTCTGTTCTAAAGGGTTGCCCCTTTAGACTCTAAGTGTGGCTTGACTGGTGTTTTATTAAGCCTCAGCATTATCTTCTTGTTCTCATATTCTATTCCCCTTGAAATGAATGCCAACATTGCATTTGCAGTCTGTACCACAGACTTAACCTATAAATTAATCTTCTAGGAATCGTGCATGAGGTCTACTAAGTCCCTCTGATGTTTGAATTTTCTCCCCATTTAGATGATAGTCTGCACTTTTGTTCCTTCTAACAAACTATTATTATTTCCCAGCACTGTATTCCATCTGCCACTTTTTTGTCCATTCTTCCAATTTATCTAAGTCCTTCTGAAATAGTATTGCTTCCTCAGTACAACCTACCCCTCCATCTATCTTTGTATCATCTGCAAACTTTACCATAAAGCCATCAATTTCACTATCTAAATCACTGACAAACAACGTGAAAAGTAACGGTCCCTATACTGACCCCTGAGGAAAGCCAATAGTCACTGGCAGCTATCCAGAAAAGGCCCCCTTAATTCCCACTTGTTGTCTCTTATCTGTCAGCCATTTCTCTATCCATGCAAGATTTTTCCTGTGATGCTATCAGATTTTATCTTGTTAAGCAGCCCCAAGTGTGGCATCTTGTCAATTGCCATAAGAAAGTCCAAGTAAATGCCATCCACTGCTTCTCCTTTGTCTAAGCTGCTTGTTACTTCCTCGAAGTACTCTAACAGACTTGTCAGACAAGATTTCCCTTTACAAAAACCATGCTGACTTTGACTTACTTTATCATTTGTCTCCAAGTACCCCAAAACCTCATCCTTAATAATGGAAACCAACACTTTCCCAACCACTGAGGTAGGCTAACTAGCCTATAATTTCCTTTCTTTTACCTTTCTCCCTTCTTAAAGAGTGACATTTCCAATCTTCCAGTCCTCCAGGACCATGCCAGAATTAACTGATTCTTAAAAGATCATGGCCAATGCATCCATTAACTCTCCAGTAACCTCTTTCAGAACTCTGGGATGTAATCCATCTAGTCATCTAGTCCAGGTGACTTATCCGTCTTTAGACATTTCAGTTTGCCTAGCACTTTTTCCTTTCTAATAGCAATGGCACTCACTCCTGATCCCTGACACTCATGAACCTCTGGCACAATGCTAGTGTCTTCCATGGTGAAGACTGATGCAAAGTACTTATTAAGTACATCCACCCTTTCTTTGTCCTCTATTACAAACTTACCAGCATCATTTTCCAACTTTCATCTCCCTTTTCCTCTTTATGTAACTGAAAAAAACTTTTAACCATATAACCATATAACAATTACAGCACGGAAACAGGCCATCTCGGCCCTTCTAGTCCGTGCCGAACGCTTACTCTCACCTAATCCCACTGGCCCGCACTCAGCCCATAACCCTCCATTCCTATCCTGTCTGTATACCTATCCGATTTTACTTTAAATGACAATACCGAACCTGCCTCTACCACTTCTACAGGAAGCTCGTTCCACACAGCTACCACTCTCTAAGGAAAAAAATTCCCACTCGTTTACCCTTAAACTTTTGCCCCCTAACTCTCAACTCATGTCCTCTTGTTTGAATCTCCCCTACTCTCAATGGAAAAAGCCTTTCCACGTCAACTCTATCTATCCCCCTCACAATTTTAAATACCTCTATCAAGTCCTCCCTCAACCTTCTACGCTCCAAAGAATAAAGACCTAACTTGTTCAACCTTTCCCTGTAACTTAGGTGCTGAAACCCAGGTAACATTCTAGTAAATCTTCTCTGTACTCTCTGTATTTTGTTGCTATCTTTCCTATAATTTGGTGACCAGAACTGTACATAATACTCCAAATTCGGCCTTACCAATGCCTTGTACAATTTTAACATTACATCCCAACTCCTATACTCAAAGCTCTGATTTATAAAGGCCAGCATACCAAAAGCTTTCTTCACCACCCTATCCACATGAGATTCCACCTTCAGGGAACTATGCATGATTATTCCTAGATCACTCTGTTCTACTGCAATCCTCAATGTCCTACCATTTACCATGTATGTCCTACCATTTACCATGTATGTCCTATTTTATTCCTACCAAAATGTAGCACCTCACACTTATCAGCATTAAACTCCATCTGCCATCGTTCAGCTCACTCTTCTAACTGGCCTAAATCTCTCTGCAAACTTTGAAAACCTACTTCATTATCCACAACGCCACCTACCTTAGTATCATCTGCATATTTAATAATCCATTTTACCACCCCATCATCCAGATCATTAATGTATATGACAAACAACATTGGACCCAGTACAGATCCCTGAGACACACCACTAGTCACTGGCCTCCAACCTGACAAACAGTTATCCACCACTACTCTCTGGCATCTCCCATCCAGCCACTGTTGAATCCATTTTACTACTTCAATATTAATACCTAACGACTGAACCTTCATAACTAACCTTCCGTGCGGAACCTTGTCAAAGGCCTTACTGAAGTCCATATAGACAACATCCACTGCTTTACTGTCAACTTTCGATAGACAATAGACAATAGGTGCAGAAGTAGACCATTCGGCCCTTCGAGCCTGCACTGCCATTTTGAGATCATGGCTGATCATCTACTATCAATACCCGGTTCCTGCCTTGTCCCCATATCCCTTGATTCCCCTATCCATAAGATACCTATCTAGCTCCTTCTTGAAAGCATCCAGAGAATTGGCCTCCACTGCCTTCCGAGGCAGTGCATTCCAGACCCCACAACTCTCTGGGAGAAGAAGTTTTTCCTTAACTCTGTCCTAAATGACCTACCCCTTATTCTCAAACTATGCCCTCTGGTACTGGACTCTCCCAGCATCTGGAACATATTTCCTGCCTCTATCTTGTCCAATCCCTTAATAATCTTATATGTTGCAATCAGATCCGCTCTCAATCTCCTTAATTCCAGCGTGCACAAGCCCAATCTCTCTAACCTCTCTGCGTAAGACAGTCTGGACATCCCAGGAATTAACCTTGTGAATCTACGCTGCACTTCCTCTACAGCCAGGATGTCCTTCCTTAACTCTGGAGACCAAAACTGTACACAATACTCCAGGTTTGGTCTCACCAGGGCCCTGTACAAATGCAAAAGGATTTCCTTGCTCTTGTACTCAATTCCCTTTGTAATAAAGGCCAACATTCCATTAGCCTTCTTCACTGCCTGCTGCACTTGCTCATTCACCTTCAGTGACTGATGAACAAGGACTCCTAGATCTCTTTGTATTACTCCCTTACCTAACTCTACACCGTTCAGATAATAATTTGCCTTCCTGTTCTTACTCCCAAAGTGGATAACCTCACACTTATTCACATTAAACGTCATCTGCCAAGTATCTGCCCACTCACCCAGCCTATCCAAGTCGCCCTGAATTCTCCTAACATCCTCATCACATGTCACACTGCCACCCAGCTTAGTATCATCAGCAAACTTGCTGATGTTATTCTCAATGCCTTCATCTAAATCGTTGACGTAAATCGTAAACAGCTGTGGTCCCAATACTGAGCCCTGTGGCACCCCACTTGTCACCACCTGCCATTCCGAGAAACACCCATTCACCGCTACCCTTTGCTTTCTATCTGCCAACCAGTTTTCTATCCATGTCAATGTCTTCCCCCCAATGCCATGAGCTTTGATTTTACCCACCAATCTCCTATGTGGGACCTTATCAAATGCCTTCTGAAAATTTCCTTGTAACATCTTCAAAAAATTCAATAAGATTTGTCAAACATGACCTTCCATGCACAAATTCATGCTGACTGTTCCTAATCAGACCCTGTCTAGCCAGATAATTATATATACCATCTCTAAGAATACTTTCCATTAATTTACCCACCACTGATGTCAAACTGACAGGCCTATAATTGCTAGGTTTACTCTTAGAGCCCTTTTTAAACAATGGAACCACATGAGCAATACACCAATCCTCCGGCCCCATCCGCATTTCTAATGACATTTGAAATATTTCTGTCAGAGCCCCTGCTATTTCTACACTAACTTCCCTCAAGGTCCTAGGGAATATCCTGTCAGGACTCAGAGATTTATCCACTTTTATATTCCTTAAGAGCGCCATAGTTTCCATAACTTCCCTACTTGTTTCTCTTACCTTGCACAATTCAATATCCTTCTCCTTAGTGAATACCGAAGAAAAGAAATTGTTCAAAATCTCCCCCATGTCTTTTGGCTCCACACATAGCTGTCCACTCTGATTCTCTAAGGGACCAATTTTATCCCTCACTATCCTTTTGCTATTAATATAATTGTAGAAACCCTTCGGATTTATTTTCACCTTACTTGCAAAAACAACCTTGTATCTTCTTTTAGCTTTTCAAATTTCTTTCTTAAGATACATCTTACATTCTTTATATTCCTCGAGCACCTCATTTACTCCATGCTACCTATATTTATTGTAGATATCTCTCTTTTTCCTAACCAAGTTCCCAATATCCCTTGCAAACCATGGCTCTCTCAAACTTTTAACCTTTCCTTTCAACCTAACAGGAACATAAAGATTCTATATGCTCATAATTTCACCTTTAAATGACCTCCATTTCTCTATTACATCCTTCCCATAAAACAAATTGTCCCAAACCACTCCTTCTAAATCCTTTCGCATCTCCTCAAATCTCAATCCTGGGTCCAGTCCTATCCTTCTCCATAATTATATTGAAACTAATGGCATTGTGATCACTGGACCCAAAGTGAGCCCCAACACATACCTCTGTCACCTGACCTTTTTCATTCCCTAAAAGGAGATCCAAAACTGCCCCTTCTCTAGTCGGTACCTCTATGTATCGCTGCATAAAACTATCCTGCACACAATTTACAAACTCCAAACCATCCAGCCCTTTTACAGAATGGGCTTCCCAGTCTATGTGTGGAAAATTAAAATCTCCCACAATCACAACCTTGTGCTTACTAGAAATATCTGCTATCTCTTTGCAAATTTGCTCCTCCAATTCTCGCTCCCCATTAGGTGGTCTATAATATACCCCTATAAGTGTTACTACACCTTTCCCATTCCTCAGTTCCACCCAAATAGTCTCCCTGGACAAGCCCTCTAATCTATACTGCCAGAGCGCCACTGTAATATTTTCTCTGACAAGCAACGCAACACCTCCCCCTCTTGTCCCTCCGATTCTATCACACCTGAAGAAATGAAATCCAGGAAATGAAAGCAATGAAATTTAGTTGCCAATCTCTCCCCTCCCGCAACCATGTCTCACTAATAGCTACATCATACTTCCAGGTATCAATCCATGCTCTAAGCTCATCCACCTTTCTTACAATGCTCCTAGCTTTAAAATAAATGCATTTAAGAAATTCTCCACCTTTTCCTCTCTGTTTATCTCTAACAATACAAAGAACTTTACTATCTTCTTTTTCTTCCTTCTCCCATACATCTGTTCCTTCACTCTGGTTCCCCTCCCCCCTCGTATCTAGTTTAAATCCACTGGAGCCTCTCTAGCAAACCTACCTGCAAGAATATTTGTCCCCCTCCAGTTCAGATGTAAACCGTCCCACCGGAACAGGTCCTGTCTTTCCTGGAAAACTGCCCAATTATCTATAAATCTGAAGCCCTCCCTCCTGCACCATGTCTTCAGCCATGTGTTGATCTGCACTATCTTACTATTTCTAAACCCACCTGCACGTGGCACCGGTAGCAATCCTGAGATTGCTATCCTGGAGGAACTGTCCTTTAACTTGGCACCTAGCTCCCTAAACTCACCTTTCAGGACCTCCTCACTCTTCCTACCCATGTCATTGGTCCCTACATGGACCACGACATCCGGCTGCTCACCCTCCCTCTTGAGAATACTGAGAACTCGATCCGAGATATCGCGGACCCTGGCACCAGGGAGGCAACAGACCATCTGGGATTCCTGATCTCTTCCACAGAACCTCCTATCTGTCCCCCTAACTATCGAATCCCCTATCATTACTGCTCTCCTCTTTTCCCTCCTTCCCTTCTGAGCTGAGGGTCCAGTCTCGGTGCCAGAGACGCAACCACTGCAACTTGTCCCTGGTAGGTCATCCCCACCAACAGTATCCAAAACAGTATATTTATTGTTGATGGGAACAGCCACACGGGTGCTCTGCTCTTCCTGTCTATTCCCCTTCCCTCTCCTGACAGTCACCCTACTACCTGTCTCCTAGGATTGACTATCTCCCTGAAACCCTTGTCTATTCTTGCCTCCTGAATGATCTGAAGTTCATCCAGCTCCAGCTCCAGTTCCCTAACAGGGTTTGTCGGGAGCTGCAGCTGGATGCACCTTTTGCAGGTGTAGTTATCAGGGACAACAGTGCTCGCCCTTACTTCCCACATACTGCAAACGGAGCACTCAACTGCCCTAACTGCTGCCTCTATTACCTACTCCTAAGCTAATTAGATTAATTAAAGGAGCTTACCCGGCCTTACCTTACCTGGAGTGAAGCTCGTACTCCCCAGCATTTTGTGTATGTTGCTCTTAATTAAAGAGTTCTTCAAAGTGTTCCTTTGTGAAAGGGAACAAGTCTGATTGTGGTCATTCAATAGGGTTTCTCAGATGTCTGCCACAGGAGAGGCCATCACAATGTTTCTCTTCTCAAGTGTTTCCATACTGTGGTTGAAATGCTCTTCCCAGAGTAACAGTACAGATTTCCTCCATCTTGAGAAACAAAGGACAAGATTTCACCATAAAGTCACTTCAAAAACAAATGCAGAGTACCAATAATCACTATCTATGGCCATTTCTGATCTTTAAAAGCTTTCAACACTGCCAACCAAGAGGTAGAGTGGAGAATATTCCCCCAATTTGGAAACCCTCTGATTTTTCATCTTATTTTTGTAGCTACTGTACAAAAACATTTCAGGTAATAGTATGATAGTCAACAAAAGTACATTGTAACTAGTCAAAGAGCTGGTGGAAGCTAGTGTGAAGACATTAAGACCTGAAACCCTTACAACACTTGCATCAGCGTTAAACATACAGCACTACTATGCTGGAATTTTTGCCAAATCTTTGAACAATACTGGTACTCATAGTAATCACACCCATTATGCACGAAAGATTAAAAATCTAAATCAGGTAAAAGAACACTAAATAGCATGTGACTTATAAAAATAGTCTGGGAAGTAAATCCTCATCAGTTGTTGAAATGTGTGTATTGCTTCAAATTTTGTATTGGGAATTGCTTATGTTTGATGGTAAGAAAAATGGAATTGCCTTTGCATGCCTACTTTCATGAAAAGTAAGAAAATATTGCAATCAAATTGAGGAACAAGCATTATGGATGGGGTGGCATGGTGATGTGATGGTTGCCATGGTGCTTTATAGCACCGGTGATCCAGGTTCAATTCCCCCCGTTGTGGGGAGTTTGTGTGTTCTCCCCAAGACTACGTAGGTTTCCTCCAGATGCTTCAGCTTCCTCCCACGTTCCAAAGATGTACGGGCTGGTAGGTTAATTGGTCATATAGGTTGTTTGGGCGATGTGGGCTCAATGGGCTGGGAGGGCCTTTTACTGTACTGTATCTCTAAATAAAAAAAATCTGTTCCCATTGGATAGGCTTTTAGCTCAGTCATAAACCATGAAGCATTGTTAGCAATACGTGGTCCTAAGCCAGCACAACCAGCAATGCCTCGATTGAGAATACAAAGATGGGAACATTTTTTTATGTCAACAACATTGCATAAACAGCATGAAAGTACCAAGCAAGATGTTGTTTTAGATGTGTTGCCATGGTTACCATTTGGGAATACAAATATCGGGAGGAAAAACAAGTTCTCCACATTGAAAACTGTAGAAGATGATTTTCCAATTACAGTGGTTGAGGTGGCTTGACAAGATGCAAAAATATATCATTCTCTGAGAAACACATTTGTAAACTTTGGAAGGATAAACTGAATTGGGCAAATATCTAATTGAATATGTGTTACCTTCCTACAACTGATCACATAAGTTGTTGACAGAGCAAATCTGTGAAGCCGAGGAACAGTAAAGTGATTAACAGGCATTTTTTAAACTGTGATACTTTTATCAACAGGTTATATTGCTGCTGAGTTACTAATGCATGGAAGATTGAAAACACAATGGAACTTGGTTCAGCCTAATCTTGAGGAGACAATGGATAAGAGATGGTTGAGGCAGTAACAATATTATGACTCAAGTCATGGAGAGAAACAACATAAATGCCATGATAGATTCCCTGTGTTAACAGCACCCAACTATTCCGACACTTGGAAATCGGATAACAGATTGATACTTGAAGACTGCAATACAAATAGATTGTTTTGTAGAAATAAGAGATCAAATCACGTATGCCTGAACATGTGCATATCTACTGCTCAGAATCTTAAATGCACAAGAAAAATGTGATTAAAATTGTTTTCCTGAAATTGATTTGCAGGAATCCGTGGAAGAAATCACTGCACTTAGAGTAATGTGAACAGTTTTGGGCAACTTATCAAAGAAATGACGTGCTGGCATCGGAGAGGGTCCAGATGAGGTACACGAGCATGATCTTAGAAATGAAAGGGTTGATGTATGAGGAGCGTTTGATGTTTTGGGGCTGTACTCACTGGAGTTTAAAAGAATGAGGGTGGGGACCTCATTGAAACCTATCGAATATTGAAGTGGACATAGAGAGGATGTGGGGGAGTCCAGGACTAGAGGGCACAGCTTCAGAATAGAAAACAGCCCTTTAGAACTGAGGTGAGGAGTAATTTCTTTAGTCAGAGGGTGCTGAATTTGTGGAATTAGTTGCCACAGACAGCTGTGAAGGTCAAGTCATTGAGCATATTTAAAGTGGAGGTTGATAAGTTTTTGATTAGTAAGGGCATCAAAGATTATGAGGAGAAGGCAGGAGAATGGGGTTGGGAAGGATAATAAATCAGCCATTATGGAATGGTGAACCAGATCAATGGGCTGAATGGCCTAATCCTGCTCCTATGTCTTATTCTGATTCTGAGTATCGTCTTTCTATTGAATTAAGTCAAAATATGGCACCTTCTTTAAGTGGTTACAACACCAATGAACTAGTACTTCAACATGTACAATGATTCAGAAAATGTGAAGAGATTAAATCACTAAATAATGTGTACATAGATAAATCAATCTATTTTAAAAATATGCAAAGCTGTTATGTTCTTAGGAGAGGTGATTGATAAGTTCGTGGCCCAAGGTAGAAAGCGTCAATTTTAGAAAACCTAGCATGTTTATTTTTCAACATAGTCCCCTCATACATTTACACACTTAGTCCAGCGGTCGTGGAGCATACGGATCTCTTATTTGTAGAAGTCGGCATCTTGGACTTCCAGAAGTGGTTCACAGCAGGGGTGATTGATGTTCATGGCCTAAAGTGGAAGGAGAAGAGTATTAACTTCAAACTTTCTGCATAATCACTCAAAGAGTTGACCTGCAAGTGCATGTAACGAGAGCTGTGTAACTCATCTCCTTCTACCTGAGGCCAGGAACTTAGCAATCACCCCTCGTAATAATTATTTCATATATTTATACATTGCTTACACATATGTTCATATAGTTAAAATGTTGCATAGTCCAGATGCACAAGTTCTACTATCTCTCCCTGCCTTTTTGTTTCTCTCTAATGTAGTGTACTTTGTTCAGATTAAAAGTAAGGAATGTACTATAAGAATAAGAACAAGTACAATTATTACTGTCCCTTCAAGATAATTCTGTCTATCAATTCTGACTAAGCTACTATTTGTAGAATATGCATGTTGTAGTGACAGTACATTAGAGGCATCACGGTTAGTGTAACATTATAACACTGTAAGATCGGGATTTTATTACCACCACTGTCTGTAAGGAGTTTGTACATTCTCCCCATGACCAGGCAAGTTTCCTCCCACATTCCAAATAAGTACATCTTAGGATTAGTGAGTTGTGGGCATACTATGCTGGTGCCCAGCACAACACTTGCTGATTTGATTTGACACAAACGATGCTTTCTAATGTACACGTGACAAATAATAATAATAAATACATAAATATATAAAGTTAATATCTTTAGTGTGTCTGCCATCGAAATCAGTGGAACGGAATTTCAGAGACAGAGTATATAACTCTGATGCTATTATTACTAATATTAGCATATCCTGCATATACTAATTATAGTATATACTAATTATAGTATATAGCAAACTCTAATGTTTTCTCAGTTCAGGTTGATAAAACCTGAGGTACTGTCTTAGCCAAGCACAATCACTTATCAATTGCTAGAAACTTTCAATCTATTCTAGTGGTGTTTAGTACTGTTGCTTTCTGAAGAGTTACATAAGTATTGCTGTGTAGCCCTAATTGTTTAATGCTGTTTTGTAGTGCCTTTGGAATAACACTAGTTGTAGATATTACTACTGGGACAATGTTCACATTCCAAACTCTCTCAATTTCCTCTTTTAATTCAGCGTATTTCTGGTGTTTTTCACTTATTGATCTCTGTAAGTTATGTGTGTTTGGAATGACTGTATCTGTTAGGTAAGTTGTTTATTCTGTATTATTATATCCGGACGGATAATAAGAAAATGTTGAAGGATACCATGCCAGCTCCCAGAATAATCCCATCAGTCTCATTCGCCTGTAATCTATTTTCCTCCACATGCCCAAATCAACCTGAAACATGAATTCTGTTTCTTTCTTCTCTGGTACTGCTCGGACAGCTGAGTATTCCAGACTTTCTCCATATACTGTATATTCCATGCAGTGAACTACATACAGAGAAAACTTCCCCGATTTTGTAGCTTTCTATTTTTTTGTCACGCAGCACGTTGAGCACCCAGAGCTGAATTACAACAGAATCTTATTTTGTAAACGTATGATTTTTAAGCCATTCTCATGTGCAGAAGGCTAGATATTATTTAAGCAACTAAACATAAGTCTTTTAAAGGCTGGTTGTTAGAGAATACTTAGGTACAAATTTCAAAGTTCAGTGTTCAATGTAAATTCATTATCAAAGTACGTAGAATATATGTCATTATTTACAACCCTAAGATTCATTTTCTTCCAGGCATTCACAGTAAATGCAAATAAACCACAAAAACTACAAGAAAACTAATAATAAATAAACAAACAAACAAACAAACAAACAAACAAATAAATAAATAGATAAATGAATAGATAGATAGATAGATAGATAAATGAATAAACAATAAATATCAAGAATATGAGTTGCAGAGTCCTTGGAAGTGAGCCCATAGGCTGTAGGAACAGTTCAGTGTTGGGGGTGAGTGAATTTGATTGATGTTGTCCACTCTGC
Organism: Hemitrygon akajei; assembly: GCF_048418815.1. NCBI lineage: Eukaryota > Metazoa > Chordata > Chondrichthyes > Myliobatiformes > Dasyatidae > Hemitrygon > Hemitrygon akajei. The sequence goes on along the minus strand of NC_133125.1, from coordinate 17,032,466 downwards.
TTTGAGAGCCTGATGGTTGAGAGGTAATACCTGTTTCTGAACCTGGTGGTGTGGGTTCTGAGGCTCTAGTACTTCTTTACTAATGGCAGCAGTGAGAAGAGAGCATGTCATGGTTGACGGAGGCTTTCCTACGGCAGCACTCCATGTAGATGTGCTTTATGGAGGGGAGGGCTTTACCCGTGATGGACTGGACCATATCCACTACTTTTTGTAGACTTTTCCACTCAATGGCATTGGTGTTTCCATACCAGTCCATGATGCAACCAGTCTATAGAGATTTCCCAAAGTTTAAGATGACATGTCGAATCTTCACAAACTGCTAAGAAAGTAGAGGCGCTGCCGTGCTTTCTTTCTTTAAAATCACACCCCTCTTTACACTGGAAGCACAGCAGGGGAAACTGCAAGCAGTTTTAAATCCTGGGAGTGCACATCTCACACAACCTTTCACGGTCCCAGAGCACTTCCTCCACAGGCAAGAAAGCTCAGCAAAGCCTCTGCTTTCTGAGGAGACTGAAGGGAGCTGATCTACAGCATGCAGACTAGTACTCACGACTATTTAGCACATCCACATGGACTGCTGCCACAAGAAAGCAACATCCATCATAGAGGACCCCTACCATCCAGGCTAAGCTCTCTTCTCACTGCTGCCATCAGGAGGGAGATACAGGAGCCTTAGGTCCCACAGCATCAGTTTCAGGAATTATTACCCTTCAACCATCATGCTTTTGAACCAGATTGGATAAGTTCAGTTACCTGAACTGACTCAACAACCTATCGACTCACTTTCAAGGACTCCACAAAACATGTTCTTAATATCATTCATTCATTCATTCATTCATTCATTCATTCATTTATTATTTTAATATCTTCTGATTTCTTTGGTATTTGCACAGTTTGTCTTCTTTTGCACATTCATTGTTTGTCAGTCATTGTGAATGATTTTTCATTGATTCTATTGTATTTCTTTGTTTTGATGTGAATGTCTGCAGGAAAATGAATCTCAGGGTAGTGTATGGTGACGTACTGTATATGTACTTTGATGACAAATGGTGTTTGAACTTTGACCTTCTATAGATGTGAAGTGAAGAGCATTCAAACGTGGTAAGGAAACCGCACTGTGGCAGACAAGAGGATTCTACGAAGGGTTGTTAAAACTGCCCAATGTATCACCAGCTTACCCACCATCAAAGACATGTCTACAGAAACGTCCCAGTAAAAGGCCAGTAATATTATGAAGGAACCCATCCATCCTGCTCATGGACTGTATGTCCCTCCCCATCAGGGAAGAGGTGATGCCAGATCCACGCCAGGACCACTAGACTCAAAAACAGTTACTTCCCCCAAGCCATCAGTGTGATCAACACCTCCACTCACTAATCCACCCCACCCACCCACAACACTGCTACATCACCTAGTGCCACTTTATGTACAGCACTGTGCAAAAGTCTTAGGCACACATATATAGCTAAGGTGCCTTAGACTTTTGCACAGTACGATAGTAATTTTATTTATTACTGTACTGCTGCCACAAAAAAAAAACAAAATTCATGACATATATGAATTCTGATATGGGTCTCTATTGTGGACTGAGAATCGGAACGGGGCAGGAAGAGGGGAACCATGGTTGGGAAAACGGGAAGGGAGAGGGGAGGGAGTGGGAAGCAGCAGACAAACATTCTGTAATGATCAATAATGATCAATAAATAGTTGTTTGGAATCAAGTGACCTTGCCAGGAGTCTCAGGACTGGGTACGTCTGCACCTACACCATCTCTTGCCCCCAGCACTCCTTCTCTGCCACCTGTCCCAGACCCCTCCTATGGCACTCCACCCTCACCACTCCCAACATCCTTTGCACCCCCCAGATTTACAAACTCACTCTCCGCTCCACATTGACAAATACAAGTCCTGTGCCAAGCACCCTAGCTATATATATGCCTAAGGCTTTTGCACAGTACTGTATATACAATCAGTCTAAGTATATAACAGTTACTTGAACATTGTGCTTTATATGATTGCTTTTATGTTTATTGTGTTTTTAAATGTATTCTTTATCTTCATTACATGTTTCTATGCTGCATCAGATCCAGAAAAACAATCGTTACATTCTTCTTCCTGAGCTGAGTATGAGTGATGATTGATAAGTTTGTGGCCTAAGGTAGAAGGAGTCAATTTCAGAAAACCTAGCACATTTATTTTTCAACACAGTCCCCTCCTACATTTACACACTTAGTCCAGCAGTCGTGGAGCATACGGATCTTGGCCCTCCAGAAAGTGTCCACAGCATGGGTGATTGATAAGTTCGTGCCCTAGTGTAGAAGGAGATGAGTTATAGAGCTCTCGTTACATGCACATGCAGTTCAACTCTTTGAGTGATTATGCAGAAAGCTTGATTATGCAGAAAGGTAGAAGGAGATGGGTTATTAACTTCAAACTTTCTGCATAATCACTCAAAGAGTTGAACTGCATGTGCATGTAACAAGAGCTGTATAACTCATCTCCTTCTACCTTGGGCCACGAACTTATCAATCACCCCTTGCATATTTCAATGCAAGAGGTATCGCAGGAAAGGTAGATGAGCTTAGGTCATGGACCAACACCTGGAATAATGATGTTATAGCCATTAGTGAGATTTGGTTGTAGGAGAGGCAGGACTGGCAGCTCAATATTCTGGGCTTCCATTGCTTTAGATGCGACAGAGTGAGAGGCATCAGAGGAGGAAGGATAGCTCCGTCAGTACAGACTGGAGAACTCAGCTACTGAGATGTTAAAGGTGAAACTGAGAAATAAGAAAGATATGACCACGTTAATGGGGCTACATTAGAGACCTCACAACAGTCCTAAGGATTTAGAAGAACAAATTTTTAAAGAGATCATAGACTGTTGCAGAGACACTTAAAACATTCTTGCAAGAAACATAAGGTTGTTATAGTAGGTGATTTTAATTTTCCACATATTGACTGGGAAACCCATACTGAAAAAGGACTTGATGGAATAGAGTTTGTCAAATGTGTTCAGGAAAGTTTCCCTCATCAGGACATATAAGTTCCAATGAGAGAGTAGGTGGTACTGGATCTGCTATTAAGGAAAGAGACAGGGCAGGTGACAGAAGTTTGTGTAGAGGAACACTTTTTATCCAGTGACCACAATGCTATTAGTTTCAAAGTAAATATGGAAAAAGATAGATCTGGTCCGCGGGTTGAGATTCTAAATTGGAGAAAGGATCTGACAAGTGTGGATTGGAACAGGCCATTTCTTGGCAAAAGTGTACTTGGAAAGTTGGAGGCCTCTATAAAACAAAATTCTGAGAGCACAAAGCTTGTATGTACCTGTCAGAATAAAAGGTGAAGATTGTAAGTGAAGGGAGCCATGGTTTTCAAGAGATAGTGAGGATCTGATTAAGAGACAAAAGGAGCTGCAGAGCACGTATAGGCAAGTAAGAACAAATAAGGTGCTTATGGAGAACAAGAAATGCAAAGAACACTTAAGAAAGAAATCAGGAAAACTAAAAGAAGGCATTAAGTTGCTCTAGCAGAGAAGGTGGAGAAGAATCCTAAGGGATTTTACAGAGCAAAAGGATTGCAAGGGAAGACCAGAATGGTAATCCTAGTATGGTGCCAACGCATGATGGGGGAGATCTTAAATGAATTCTTTGCATCTGTATTTACTCAGGAGATGGTAACAGAATCTATAGAGTTGAGGCAAAGCAGCATCAACTTCATGGACATTGTACAGATTACAGAGGAAGAGATGTTTGCTACACTGAGGCAAATCAGGGTGGATAAATCCCCAGGGCCTGACAAAGTGTTCCCTCGGACCCCGTGGTAGGCAAGTACTGAAATTGCTGGGGTCCTACCAGAGATATTACAAACAACCCTAGTGATAGGAGGGGCATCAGAGGATTAGAGGATAGCCAGTGTTGTTCTGCTGTTTAAAAGAGGTTCAAAACATAAACCAGGAAACTATAGGACGGTGAATCTGACATCAGTTGTGGGAAAGTTATTGGAAGGTATTCTAACAACCCGATATATAAGTATTTGGATAGCCATGGCCTGAGTAAGGATAGTCACCATGGCTTTGTGTGTGGTAGGTCATGTCTAACCAATCTTATAGAGCTTTTTGAAGAAGATACCAGGGAAGTGGATGAAGGCAAGGCAGTTGATGTTGTCTAGATAGATAGATAGATAGATAGATAGATAGATACTTTATTCATCCCCATGGGGAAATTCAACATTTTTTCCAATGTCCCATATACTTGTTGTAGCAAAACTAATTACATACAATACTTAACTCAGTAAAAATATGATATGCATCTAAATCACTCTCTCAAAAAGCATTAATAATAGCTTTTAAAAAGTTCTTAAGTAGTTTACCTAAATACATTAAATACAATCAACCCCGGCACTTTAACACATCTTACTCCTGGCGGTTGAATTGTAAAGCCTAATGGCATTGGGGAGTATTGACCTCTTCATCCTGTCTGAGGAGCATTGCATCGATAGCAACCTGTCGCTGAAACTGCTTCTCTGTCTCTGGATGGTGCTATGTAGAGGATGTTCAGGGTTTTCCATAATTGACCGTAGCCTACTCAGCGCCCTTCGCTCAGCTACCGATGTTATACTCTCCAGTACTTTGCCCACGACAGAGCCCACCTTCCTTACCAGCTTATTAAGACGTAAGGCGTCCCTCTTCTTAATGCTGCCTCCCCAACACGCCACCACAAAGAAGAGGGCGCTCTCCACAACTGACCTATAGAACATCTTCAGCATCTCACTACAGACATTGAATGACGCCAACCTTCTAAGGAAGTACAGTCGACTCTGTGCCTTCCTGCACAAGGCATCTGTGTTGGCAGTCCGGTCTAGCTTCTCGTCTAACTGTACTCCCAGATACTTGTAGGTCTTAACCTGCTCCACACATTCTCCATTAATGATCACTGGCTCCATATGAGGCCTAGATTTTTGTAAGGCATTTGGCAAGGTCCCTTATGGGAGGCTGGTCAAGAAGGTTCAGTCATTTAGCATTCAGGATGAAGTAGCAAATTGGATTAGAAATTGGATTTGTGGGAAAAACTAGCGAGTAGTAGTACTTTCTGACTGGAGATCTGTGACTAGTGGTGTGCCGCAGGGATCGATGCTGGGTCCTTTGTTGTTTGTCATCTATGTCAATGATCTGGATGATAATGTGGTTAACTGGATCAGTGAGTTAGAGGATGACACCAAGATTGGGGGTGTAGTGGACAGTGAGGAAGGCTAGCGTCCAGGGATCTGCATCAGCTGGAAAAATGGCCTGAAAAATTGCAGATGGAATTTAATGCAGACTAGTGCAAGGCTTTGCATTTCAGTGGGAGTTACACAGTGAACAGTAAACCACTGAGGAGTGGGGTAGGACAAAAGGATCTGGGTTTACAGGTACATAATTCATTGAAAATGGCATCACAGGTAGATAGAGTAATAAAGAAAGCTTTAGGCACACTGGCTTTCATGAATCAAAGTAATGAGTACAGGAGATGAGATGTGATATTGAAGTTGTTAAGACATTAGTGAGGCCTAATTTGGAGTATTGTGTGCATTTTTGGTCACCTACCTGCTGGAATGATGTAAAGAATGTTGAAAGATTACAGAGAAAATTTACAAGGATGTTGCCGGATCTGGAGGATCTGATTGAAAAGTAAAGATTGAATAGGTTAGGACTGTATTCTGTAGAATGTAGATGATTGAAAGGAGATTTGATAGTGGTATACTAATTTATGGGGGGGTATAGAAGGGTAAATGCAAGCAGGCTTTTTCCATTGAGGTTGGGTGTGACTACAACCATAGGTCATGGATTAAGGGTGAAAGGTGAGAAGTTTAATGGGAACATGTGGAGAAACTTCTTCACTCAGAGTTATGAGAGTGTGAAATGAGCTGCCAGCACAAATGGTGCATGTGAGCTCGAGTTCAACATTTAAGATAAGTTTAATAGGTATGTGAAAAGTAGGGATACAGAGGGCTATAGTCCCAGTGAATGTTGAGAGTAGGCAGTTTAAGTGTTTTTGGAATGGACTAGATGGGCCAAAGGGCCTGTTTCTGTGCTGTACTTGTCTATGACGTTACACCTGAGTACCGAAAAATAGCAATGAATATTCTTGAATCTTGAATATTGAACATTGAAATGTTATTGTGGTGAGCATTTGGTCCATGATGACGGACAATAAAGGCTTGTTTATCTCAACTGATGTCTTTGTTGCGATATACACAAAAACAGACCAGGTGTTATGATCCAGTGAGAGAACCCACCCAGTCACATATAGATCGTGGGGGTGATGATTACACACCCTGGTTACAGTCAGAGTGACCCACAAACACACAAGCGAATAACTACAGTTTATGACCCAAACTAAAATACAGCAATAAATGAACTTGAGCATCCCACCATAATCCCAAGAACGCATTGAACAATAAATAGCGCTGGCCACTAGGAATGCTGGAATGGACGGTCAAACATGAGCCCCCACCCCACCCCCTAGAGTGCCACCGTATCTTAGAAAAATGATCACACTTAAGTGGATGTATTCCTGATAACCAATTTTCCCAGAACTGGAACCTTGTCCAAAACAAGACCCAAAAAGAAAATTTATCACTGTCTCACATTAAATGTCAAAGTGAGAAAATATATTCCATACTTTCTGCATTCTTCTGCGATCTTCAGACACCACAGCTCTAGAATTTATAAAATGGCCTCAGAAGTAAGTTTCACAGACAATATCAGATGATGCACATGAGTAAAGAAGATATAATTTGAAAATGCACAGACTAAACTGGAAGATAAATGGTTTAAATTCACTGAAGGGATATGCAGGATTTAGAGTGAAGCTGACAAATGACTTTATTTTTTGATGAATTCAATAGGAGGACATAGCTAATTTTGCAATGCAGTGTTACAGTATGTTGGGAAGATCAATAGTTTATTTGAACTGCGGTGAAATTGTTTTCTTCTCTAGAATTTATCTTTGCTTATGATGTATAGCTCAAGGTCCTCTAAAGTAGTGAAGTGCTAATCCATAATCTCAGAGTCTTTTGGCCATATATAAATCATAAGTACCTTAATTGAGTTTGTTGCAAAAATAAGATGAGCTGTTCTTGCCCTCAAGTGTTTTGCATAGAGCATTTACAATATATATCAATACAAAGTGAATGTACACGTGATGTTATTACACTAGAGAGTGACATTTATATTTAATTTTGTAGATATTGTGGGGCATGATTTTCCACCCCATTGCACTTAAATGCAAGGCAGCAAAAGTCACAAAATAAAGTGCCTTGTCACTTGCTGTTGCATCACTGAAGGCATTAATTCTGGAAAGAGAATTTTGATGTGAAACAAGCCAATGTATTTTTTTCAGTGACCATGGGCAGCAAAGAAATGGAGAAAATAGTTCTTGCAGTGGTTTATGTATTTTTAATCCATAAAATGAAATCAAAAGTATTTATTTGTTGTTAGCAGATTCTGGACTGTTAAAGGTCTACCCACATGGTAGTTGCTTCCTGATGATGACCCTTCTATGAAACTCATTCTGGAAAGCAAAGTTCAGAGAAGGGCTGCAGTGATCTGGTTGCAACTAGCAGGAGGCACGCTTGAGGTATCTCCATCCTTGCAATGGAGTTGAACAGCCAACAACAATGTACCTGCATTGATGTAATTGTGCAGGAAAGCTTCAATACTGTTGGGAGATCATTGCATGGTTGATCAAACCTTGAAAGAAGATCTCCAGGCAAATATTTTAACTCGCACCGTATTGCCTGTTCCATTCCAGACTTATGGTTCCCGAAGGTTGTTATAGCTGGGAGTGGTAGTGGGGACAAGTTCTCGCTACCTGTTAAATGTTCCTAATGGTGTGTGACTCAAATAGCGTCTGACAACCATCCAGCTCCTGGCCTTCACGTGTGGCTTCACTACTAAGCCCAGTGAAACCATTTCTACTGCTAGGAGGAGGGGCAAAGGTGGGTTATTGGCACCTTAAGACCAGTCACTTTGGGCAGACAGGGCTCCTCAGCCACGGCTGGCAGCTCATCTAAGAGAAGGAAAACTGTATTTCAAACCTCTGCTGCCTTGGGGCTATGCCCACTCCTGGGGAAGGCTTCAGGGATAAAACCCGAGGAAAAAATATGGAGCTGGAGTCTGTAACACCGTCCTACATTGAATTTAATGCTGACTAGCAGCTCCTGTGCTGCCTCTGGTACCAAACTGATCGGACTTTGCCATTCCTTTGTGTTCATCAGGTGCATAGAGAGGGGGAGCTTGCTTTCCATATTGTACTGCTCTGGCTAAGATCATGGTCGACCCTGACTGACAGAGGCCTTATCATCATTCCAGACCACTGGGACCACAAATATATCTGGATCTAGTTCTTAGAAAATCAAAAAATGATGCAGGAATGCTGCCACCAAGTGCCATTGCCATAGTTTCCCATTACCAAGCAATGGTTCAGTGCTCCTTAAGAGCAGAATGTAAGAAAATCATAATCTAGTTAATGAAACGGCTGAAAACAGAACCTACAAGCCTTCAGAAATGGCATTTCAGAAGACACAGTCTCGGAGATCCCTGCTGGAAATGAGTCCCAGCTGCAGTGGTCTTTCGGATGAGTGGATGCTAATAACTCCATACTGCTGGTAGGATGGGTGCATTTCTGCAAGTATTTTAGACACAATGTCAGATAGTAGATTAGTAAAGCATCTGTTCCTTTGATAGCTTCAAGATTCTCAATTAAAATGTCTTTCAATTCACCTTTTTTGTTCACCAAAATTGTTCACCGAATGATAAAATAATGCAAGATTTTCATGTGCCTGATGTCCTATCACTAATCCTGGAAGTAGTCAATTAATTAAGTTTTTCCGGTGATCTGCCCATCATCCACACAATGAAGAACTCACCTAAACTGACTCCTCCAGAGCCTAACAAGCTGTTCCTCGAACATCTGCTGTAGGCCACGGCAGCGGTGCTTCCAATTGCTGGACAGTTTCAGAGATGTTTCTTTCCCTAAACATGAGATTCTGCAGATGCTGCAAATCTTGAGCAACACGTTCAAAATGCTAGAGGGACTCAGCAAGTCAGGCAGCATCTATGGAGTGGAATAAACAGTCCATTTTTCTTTCTCTTGCTTTTTTCTTTGTTTCATCTTTATTAGAATCTCCAAATGTTAAATGAACAGAGATTCTCTATTATTGATTGTTCACACCTTTCCTGCCCTTCAAGTGAGAAGACTATTTCAGAAAAGACAAATAAGGATAGGACTTTGACAGTGGACAATAAGGCTCTGGGTAGAGTTGTCTCAGAGAGGGACCAGGGAGCACATGGTTCCCTGAACATACCATTACAGGGAGACAGGATGGTCAAGAAGGCTTTTGGCATGTTGGCCTTCATTGGTCAGGGCAATGGGTAAAGAAGTTGGAATGTTGCAGTTGTACTAGACATTGTTGAGGCACCATCTGGAATATTGTGTTCTGTTTTGGTCACCCTATCATTAAGCTGGAAAGAGTACAGAGAAGTGTGGAGGTGATCTTACAGTGTAGAAAATTATGAGCTGCATAAATTGGCTGAATTCCCTTCTCCCAACTGTGGGGAATCAAGAACTAGAGGGCATAGGTTTAAGGCTGATAGTGGAGAGATTAAATAGGAATGTGAGGAGCATTCAGAGAGTGATCAGTATATAGTTGCTAGAGGAATAGATTGAGGCAGGTGCATTAACACATTTAAAATGTACTTGGGCAGATACTTAGGAGGAATATGAGCCAAATGTGAGCAAATGGGGCCATCTTAGATGGTAACCTTGATCAGCATGTTGCATTTAGGCCAAAGGGCCAGTTTCCTTTCCACATGACTCGATGATTTTATTAAAAAATATCAAATACATGTTGATGGGTTAATTACCTGTAAGAGCTTCTCTGTAATGTTAACTGATGAGGTAATGGTTTCCCTGTAGCAGCAATGTTTGGGTTATAACTAGAGATAATGGGTGACTATCCAATGGGGAAATGTCATTCTTTCTTGTGTGTCTGAAAGCAGTTGTTTTTGGGGCTTTGCCAGAAGGCACGAGGGGAATGAAGAGAGGAGATGCAACTTGAACGAGTCAGTGGGCCGCCTGACTGGGGGGACTCTGAGTGGGGGTCTGAAGGAGGAGCTCGATGGTGGAAGAAGAACTACTGGACCATGTGAGCTCCAACTTTGTGTGCACGTGACTGTTTAATAACATTACTGGCGCCTTTTTGTTTTATATTTTGTTTCTCTACTAACCATATAGGCAAAGTAAGAGTTATAAAGCTCAATCATTTAATTGTATATTGCGTACGGTTTGTTATTTCGGGGCACTGATTTGTAACGGGGACACATCGCGCAGCATCCACCCAAACGAGATTTCTTAAGTTTGGCCGGGCAGGGGGTTATCACCCCCTATATTAAGCCACTAGAAGCAGCGAGTGTTACATACCTTTTAGTGTAGGTAACTGGTTAAATAATGAAAGGACATTTGAGAGAAAATAGGTTGCAAAGTTATAGGGAAGTAAGTGGTTAAGAAGGTTATGAGAACTTTCTTCTGTGAGGAGCTGAAATAGACCTGATGGATTGGATGGTCTTATCTGTCATAATAGATAAGGAAACAAAAATACTCAAAAACCAGAAGTATGTAAGTACTATTAAGAACTTGTGTCTGAAAATATGAAAGATATGTTAGTTTACCAGAGAAATGAAAGCCAAACAAAATGGAAACAGGTTTTTCATTTCACCTAGTTGCTGTTTAAAGTACCGTATTGGGTAACGCCAATGGAGAGAAACTACTTCCCCTGCTCACGACATTCAGAACAATCTTAAGAGGGAACAATCTTAAAAATAGACCTAGTTATTCCAGGGATGGCATTGAGAAGCGCATTTTTCTCCCCCACAGGGTGTAGTGGAAACCTAAATCACTTTTCCAAAGAGAGTGGTTGAATTTAGGCCATTTAAAATGTAACATTGTTGGATGTTAGTTCTCTATGTTTGCTGAGGAATAACATTGGGTGGATGGAGATTAAGTTGAATGATGGAATATAATTGAGGATCTGGATTGGTAATCATCTTCTTATGTTCATCGTGACAGGGACCGAGGTACACCAGAGAAAACAACAGAGAACAGAAGAGAAAAAAGTAAGTAAATGAGAGGAATGATAAGTAAGAAAGTAATTTGTTGTGCAGCAAACACAATGAGAAATTGACTTGGGCTCATTTATTGGTCTGCTCGGTATGTTACAAAAACTGTAGACCTGAAGATTATTCCAAGTTAGCCCTCAGGCTTCTTTTAAAGATCTCCAATATCCAGTGTCTCAGGCAAACATGCAGGTTTGATGTCTGGCAAACAGGGTTCCTATGTCATAATACCTCTGAATCTAAATCATTCCATGCAATCTAGGGACTATCAGAAGCTTGCTGATCGATTTCGCACTTATATAAATCCATAAGATATAGGAGCAGAATTAGGCCACTTGGCCCATCGCGTCTGCTCTGCCATTTCACAATGGCTGACCCAATTTTCCTCTCAGCCCTAATCTCCTGCCTTCTGAAGGAAGGGGTCTGGAATGTATTGGTATTGGCATTAGGTTGTCATTGCAACATGTACCAAGTTACATTGAAAATCTTGTCTTGCATACTCTTTGTAACAGACCAAATCATTACACAGTACATTATGGCAGAACAAGGTAAACAGTAACAATGCAGCATAAAGTGCAACAGGTATGGGAAAGGTACAGTGCAGATAAACAATAAGATGTAAGAACATAACAAGGTAGATTATAAGGATTTATTACCCATTTGGGGGAATTAAAAATCATCTGATTCAAAAAGGGCATATTTAAAGTGGATGATGATAGGTTCTTGATTAGTAAGGCTGTCAAAGGTTACAGGGAGAAGGCAAGAGAATGGCGTTGAGATGGAAAACAGATCAGCCATGATCAAATAGCAGAGCAGACTCAATGGATCGAATGCCCTAATTCTGCTCCTATTATTCATTAACGGCCATGCAGATGAAGGAGATAGCCATGCTAGAGTGGTACTTTTTGCCTTTAAACTCCACCTATAACTTGGATAAGGTTGCTGGTGAGAAACTAAAACATGTGCTAAGAATATGACACTAATTGCCAACGCCTTCTTTCACTGATAATTCCCTTCACTTACCTCAAGATATTTTTGGAAAAAAAAACATACTTCACTAAATCAAATGGCATTTTCAAAATTATTTCCCATATTATTAGCACATTTATTTTCACAGACTTCCAAAGTTATTATGTTACCAATTTCATTTATTACTCATCTTCTAATTGTATCTTCATTAGACAATCAAAGTGAGAAATGATAAACATAAACAGTACAAAGTCATTTGGCAGATTAATGATTAAATGTGCTATTCAGTGTATCTTTCTGTTTGGATGTAGGAAGCAGAATTATCTCTTCTATATTGATGTAAATTACAGGACGTTTAGATTTCTTTATGTTAACAAAGTAATGTTGGTGCATTTCCATACTCTCCAGTGGCTTTCTGGAGTTTCTGAGATAATGCTCAATTAAACATTGCCTAGTCTTGATGAATCAGTTCAAATGATGCTGCATTTGAAGGAAACCCTCCAAGGATAAGAGCTTGTTTACAAGACAGCTCAGAATGTAATTATGAAATGATTCCGTCAAAATTACACTTTATTAAAATGTTCAGCCTGTCCTTTTCTTTCACAGCTATCACTCTTATACTAATTGGTAATGATACTTGGTGAAATACGTCCCACTATGAATGCTCCGTATTGAGATGATTCCATTTATCATGTACTGCCATATGGTGCACATTTGCAGAATTGGTCTTTGTACAGCACAGGCTAATTCTAGCATTAAAAAACACAAAATGCTGGCAGAACTCAGCAGGCCAGACAGCATCTATGGGAGGAGGTAATAATGACGTTTCAGGCCGAAACCCTTTTGTGCAGTTATGTTCTGTGTAGGAACATACTAATTATCAACAAGATGGAATTCCTTTTCGCAATAATTACTTAATTTTACTTTTTTGTCATATATGAAGTATTATTCTAGTAGTGTCATAATGCTGGGGTTCCCCTTTGACAACACTACTGTCATACTGTGGGTATCCCGGGAAGCTTGCTATCCAGCCGTGTTGACTCTGGAAATAGCTCTTAGCGTGAATCTAGTTCACAGAGGGAGAAGGTAGAGAATGGGTGACACAACCCTCAGCTATCATGTTAGACAGACAAGGTAAATACAGCTGTTTTAAGCATATTTATTATCAAAGTGTACATTAGACAACCTTGAGATTTGTCTCCTTGCAGGCAGCCACGGAACTAAGAAACCCAGAAGAACCCATATATTAAAAAAAAGATTGACGAACATCCAATGTGTTGAGAGAGGGAAGAAAAGCAAATCATGCAAACAGTAAGCAAAAACGAAAGTGAGCCCTCAGACATGAATCCCAGAGCAGGCCACAGCCTCAGTTCAGCGCATAGCGGAATAAACATCACGAAGCCCACCGACATGAATCCCGAAGCAAGCCTCAGGTAGATGAACACACAGTTAAAATTTAAACACTGAAGACAATAGAAGTGAATCAATTATCCAATTAATAATTTCCCTCCTTAAAAAAAAGAGGATTTAAAAGTTTAAGTGCCTTCATCATTCCTAACTAGCAATATGGATCTGTTAATAATATCCAGGAAAGAGAAAGATGAAAAGATTAAAGATCAAGAGTAATGTACAGTAAATCATTTTGTATTTATAGTCCTTATTTTCAATATACAGGCTATCCCCAGATTAAAAACCCCTGACTTAAGGATACCATTATTAAATTCATAAGTACAACATATACACATACATATGTACCAACAGTGTATGGGTTCCTACAAACTAATAGTTATCCTTTCATGATTTTGAACCCATTCATTACAATGCTACAATGATACTGTTACCATATGGAGCAATTTGCGTGCACTTTCTGTGTTATGGACAAATCAACTCATGAACGTCTGAACAAACAAAACTCATTCATTAATTGTGGTGGGGGGGGGGGGAGAGGCAGCCTGTACATTGTTATTAATGATCAAAAGAACTCAAACTGTCAGAAATTGATGAACGGCAGTATAAAGCTGACTTTCTGCTCCCACCTATGCTATTAATTCTGCTGGTGTTGTACAATTAGAGTGGAGCAACTGTTCTGTTTGTGTTGCTCAGTATGGAGCAGAGCTGCCTGATCCACTGAGGTTCAAAGAACTATATGAGATACTTGCTAAGGTTAACTATGGCTCAATAGCACATTTAACTTGTGGGACGTGCATAGGTTTAAATACCAGTCAAGTAACTTGAGTGGAAAAATCTATATTGATATAATGGTGTTGGACAGCTGGAAGTACCACCATTTGAATAAGGGCTGTTTCTGTTCTCGGGTAAATATAAAAGGTTTCATGCCACTGCCCTAAAGAAGTGCAAGGCATTTCACCCTGCTGTCGTGGTCAATATTCATCACTCAAAACAACATCACTAAAACAATTAACACATTGCTGTTGGTGAGAACTTGCATGGGTTACTGCTGTGTTTCCACAGTACAGCATTTCAAAATTGACAATAAAACACCTAGGACATCCTAAGGCCGTAAGATATCGAAGTCTTTCACTTCATTGTGATGTTAGGTGAAGGAGTCATAATGGGAAGTTAATTGGCTTCTGGAATTTATGCATTTGATCTTTAAGGAATTTTGCTAGAAATGAGATGCCTGATACAGGCAGGATTGGATTCAGCTAGCTTTCCTACACACAGTATTCTTATCTTACTTTTTAAAAACTATTCCAGAGCAAGAGTGTCGGGAAATCAAGACTAAGGAAATAATTTAATACGTTACTTCTGCTAAATATTCAGAAAAATATCCAGTAGAAGTTATCTCATAAAATAACATTAAAATAACTAAAATAAACTGAAAACATAGGTGACATTTCAGCTATTGTGGTAAACAAATATCAGTCTATAATAGGATTAGAAATAGTAGATTGGTACAAGACTCTAAGTCTGCTTGAGACTATGTTGCCTTCTTCCTCATCCATCAAACTGTACTAATTATCTTTTGTCCCAACATTGCATCATTGGAAACACAATGCAGGTAGCACATGCATCATAATTTTGAGATTTATTTTGTGAGAAAAAGTGTGCCAGCTTCAGTGAGTGATTGCCAGACAAATGACCATAAGAAGCAGAATTAGGCCATTTGGCCCATAAAACCTGCTCTGCTATTTCATCATGGCTGATCCATTTCCCTCTCAGCCCCAGTCTCCTGCCATCTCCTCCTATCCCTTCACGACCTGGCTAATCAAGAATCTATCAAGCTCTGCCTTAAATATACCAATGACTTGGCCTCCACAGCCACCTGTGTCATTGGGTTCCATAGATTCACCGCACTCTGACTGAAGAAATTCCTCCTCATCTCCATTCTAAATAGATGTTCCTCTATTCTGAGGTTGTGTCCTCTCCCCCATCATAGGAAACATCCTCTCCACATCCACTCTGTTGAGGCCTTTCACCATTCAATCAGTTTCACTGAGATCCTCCTTCATTCTTCTGAATTCCAGTGAGTACAGTCCCAGAGCCATCAAACGCTCCTCATATGATAAGTCTTTTAATCTCGGAATAATTTTCGTGAACCTCCTTTGAACCCTCTCCAATGTCAGCACATCCTTTCTTAGATAAGGGGCCCAAAACTGCACACAATACTCCAAGTGAGGTCTCACCAGCACCTTATCAAGCCTCAACATTACATTAGAATTAGTTTAATATCATTGGCATATGTTGTGAAATTTGTTAACTTTAAGGCTGCAGTCCAATGCAATACATAATAGAGAGGAAAAAACTGAATTACAGTAAGTATATATAATAGTTAAATTAAGTAGTGCAAAAATAGAAATAAATTAAATAGTGTGGTAGTGTTCATGGGTTCAATGTCCATTCAGAAATCGGATGGAAGAGGGGAAGAAGATGTTCCTGAATCATTGACTGTGTGCCTTCAGGCCTCTGTACCTCCTACCTGATGGTAGCAATGAGAAGAGGGCATGTCCTGGGTGATGGGGTCCTTAGTGATGGACGCCGGCTTTCTGAGGCACCGCTCCCTGTAGATGCCCTGAATACTATGAAGGCCAGTGCCCATGATGGAGCTGAAAAATGTTACAATTTTACAATTCTCTGCAGCTTTCTTTGATCCTGTGCATTCACCCCTCCCCATGCCAGACAGCGATGCAGCCTGTCAGAACGCTCTCCACAGTACAGCTGTAGAAATTTGCAAGTGTTTTTGGTGACAAACCAAATCTCCTTCAACTCCTTATGTAGCCGTTGTCTTGCCTTCTTTATGACTGCATGGATATGTTAGGTCTTCAGAGATATTGATATCCAGGAATTCGAAAGTGTGTCAGTGATGATTATCAGCAAGGTGGAGTTGTTATTTCCAATCCTCACAGATTATGGTCTTCCAGTTGGGAAGCTGAGGATCCAATTGCAGAGGGAGGTACAGAGGCCAAGGTTCTGGAGCTTTTCTACCAGAACTGTAGGAATGATGGTGTTAAACACTGAGTGGTATTCAATAATCGGCATCCTGACATGGGCATCTGTACTGTCCAGGTGATCCAAGGCCGTGTGGAGAGCCAGTGGGATCACGTCCACCGTAGATCTATTGTGGTGATAGGCAAATGGAAGTGGGTGTGGGTCTTAGCTGAGGCAGGAGTTGCTTCTAGCCATAACCAGCCTCTCAAAGCACTTCATCACCCTTGAGGTAAGTGTTACTGGGAGACAGTCATTAAGGCAGCTCACCCTGCTCCCCTTGGGCACTGGTAGAATTATTTGAAGCAGTTTGAAATTTCTGACTGTAGCAATGAGAGACTGAAAATGTCTTTGAATACCCCCATCAGTTGGTTGGCACAGGTTTTTAGAGCCTTATCAGGTACTGTCACCTTGCAAAAGTTCACCTTGCTGAAGGACGGCCTAATGTCAGCCTCTGAGACAGACATCACAGGGTCACTGGGTGCTGCAGGGATCTTCATTGCTGTAGTTATATTTTCCCTTTCAAAATTAGCATAAAATGCATTGAACTTTTATATTCGAGTCCTCTGGAAGTGAATAGTAACATTGCATTTGCCCTCCTCACCACCGACTCACCCTGCAAATTAACCTTTAGGGAATCATTCAAGAGGACTCCCAAGTCCCTTTACACCTCAGATTTTTGAATGTTTTCTGCATTTAGAAAGTAGCCTACATTTTTATTTCTTCTACTAAAGTGCATGACCATACAGTTCCCGACACTGTATTCCTTCTGCCACATCTTTGCCCAGTCTCCTGATCTGTATAAATCCCTCTGTAGCCTCTTTGCTTCCTCAATACTATCTGCCCCTCCACCTAACATCCACAAGCTTGGCCATAAAGCCATTAATTTCATCATCCAAATTATTGACATAGAACGTAAAAAAAAAGCAGTCCCACAGAGACCCTGTGGAACACCACTAATCACCAGCAGCCAACCAGAAAAGGCTCCCTTTATTCCCACTCTTTGTGTCCTGCCAATTAGGCATTGCTTTATCCATGCTAGAATCTTTCTTGTAATACTATGGGGTCTTAACTTGTTAAGCAACCTCATGTGTAGCTTCTTATCAAAGGTCTTCTGAAAATTCAAATATTCAACATCCACCACATCTCCTTTTTCTATCCTGCTTGTTACTTCTTTAAAGAATTCCAACAGATTTGTCAGGCAAGACTCTCCTTTAAGGAAACCATGCTGACTTCGGCCTATTTTATCATGTGCCTCCAACTACCCTGAAACCATATCCATGACGATCAACTCCAACACCTTCCCAACCACTGAGGTCAGACTAACTGGCCTATAATTTCCTTTCTTCTGCCTCTCTCCCTTCTTGAAGAGTGGAGTGACAACTGCATTTTTCCAATCCTCAGGAACTATACCAGAATCCACTGATTCTTGAAAGATCAATACTAATGCCTCCAGTCTATTCAGCCACCTCTTTCAGAACCCTGAGTTGTAGACAATCTGTTCCAAGTAACTTATCTACCCTGAGACCTTTCAGTTTCTCCCTAGTAACAGCAACGTTCCTCTCTTCTGCCCCACGTTACTCTTGGAAGTTCAGCCTAGTTCCAGTGTCTTCCACAGTGATGAATGATGCAAAATACTTCTTCAATCGCCATTTCCTTGTTCCCCCATTACCACCTCTCCAGATACATCTACCAGCAGACCGATATCTATTTTTGCCCCTCCTTTACATTTTGTATATCTGAAGAAACTGGAATCCTATTTAATATTATTGGCTAGCTTATCTTCATGTTCCAACTTTTCCTTTGTGACTTTTTTAGTAGCCCTCTGTTGGTTTTAAAAAACAGTGTTAGAAACCCAGCCGCTGTGGCTCCCCTGTGGTAGGTCGTGCCCCTCAACAGTATCCAAAGTAGTATACTTATTATTGAGGGGAATATCCACAGGGGTACTCTGCACCTAGTTGTCCATTTCCCTTCCCTCTCCTGACAGTCACCCAGTTACCTGCCACCTGCTACCTCCCTGTAGCTCCTATCTATCACCTCCTCATTCTCCCATATGAGTTAAAGGTCATTGAACTGCAGTTCCATTTCCTTAGCATGATCTGAGGAGCTGGGCGTGATGCAGCTGGTGCAGATGTGGTTATAGGGGAGGCTGGAGGTCTCCCAGAATTCCCATATCTCACACACAGAACCAAACAAAGTCCCTGGAGCCATTCTCCCTGCACTAACTGTGTCCTCACAGATATGGAATGAAGAATAAAGAAGAAGAAACTTACCAAATACAGTACTTAACTCACCCAAGCCAGTTAAGCCAAAGCCACTGGCATACTCACACAATGGCCATTCTCCTGGCCCTTGCCTTCTTTTTATTTACCCTTTCTAATGAACCCCGCTCACTGATTGGGCGCTGTCCAACTGTGAAAACTGCCATGAAGCACTGCCTCTTTTAATCTTCACTTCTTCTCATGGTTCTGCTCACTGATTGCGTGCAGTAAAACTGAAAATTGCTGTGAAGTGCTGCTATTTTTAAACTTGAGGTGGAAGTTATTCAACTTCGATGAGATTTATAGAAAAAAAACGGACAAAATTTCAGAATGAATCAAAGCATATTGCAAAGGAAATGCCTAGTGATGTTTACATTAAAATTAATCAGCATCATGGTAAAGTTTAAAGGTTGAAGTAAATTTATTACCAAAGCATGTCTATGTCACCATATACTACCCTGAGATTCATTTTCCTGCAGGTATTTACAGTAGAACAATAAAATCAATGAAAACCTACACACAGACTAACAAAAAAACAACATGCAAAAGAAGGCAAACCGTGCAAATACAAAAATATACAAATGATAATAAATAAATATGTAAATAATACCGAGAACAAGAGTTGTAGGGTGCTTGAAAGTGAGTCCACAGGTTGTGAAATATGTTCGGCGTTGAGGTGTGTGAAACTACCCACATTGTTTCAGAAGCCTGAAGGTTGAAAGGTAATAGCTGTTTGTGAACTACGTGGTGTGGGACCTAAGGCTCCTGAGCCTCTTGTCTGATGGTAGAAGTGAAAAGAGAGCATGGCACAGAGGGAGAGGGGTCCTCGATGATGGATGCTGCTTTCTTGTGGCAGCGCTCCTTGCAGACGTGCTCAGTGGTGGGGAGGACTTTCCTGTGATAGGGAGAGCTGTAACCATCATTTTTGACATTTTTCCTGTTCCTGAATATTGATGTTTCCGTGCATTCTGCCATGTCATTCCATGAGAAACTCATGAGTGTTAGACTAGTCCTGTAAATTGTGATGAAGACTTATGATGAAGAAAAACAAGAAAAGGAAATAATCCTTCTTGACCTCACACTTCCTGCGCAAGTCCATGGCAGTCTTGCAGCGACAAATACAATTGGTTAATAGCACTTTAACCTCTGAGTCAAAAGGTTTGTGACTCTTCCATGCAATACCAACAGTGTTGACTTTCAGATGAAGGACTAAATTAGGCTCAGCCCTCAAGCGGATGTAAAAACGCTAATGGCTCTATTCAAAGATCAACAAATCTCTTTGTAAATTGACTAATATTAATCTCACAAATAACACTGCTAAAATAGATCAACAGACCGAAAACTGGAAAAAGAGATAATTTATTCTAAAGCAAAGTGTGCGAATACCTGTGAAAGATTATTATCACTGCCGGCCTTTATCCAGTTCTCTTAAGTATCAAAAAGGAATATGATAATCTATCCCAGTATGTTTCAACATTAAGGAGGAAGTCATCCTGACTTTAGTTCTTGGAGTTCATATATTCTTCATAATACAAAGATAACCCTGTTTAAATGTCAGTGTACTATTGTACTGCAAGGCTACTAAAATAAAATATAGATATTCTAAAATAACTTAAGCTAGTTTACTCATGCAATAATTTAATTAAGATCTCTGTTTCACTTCATGTCAAATGGATCAACCATTTTTCTTTAATTTCTACAATTTTTTGCAATAATTTACCCACTTGTTACATTTTTACTCCTGTTGCCAAATCTTCCATTTGTTGGATGTCATCAGCTAACCATTCGTAATTAATAAATGTTATTCTTGGCTAAGTGTAAGGAATTTCATCCATTTGTGTTTACCTTCTCAATTGTGTAGCTGCCACACACATAATAGCATAAGACAATAAGACATAGAAGCAGAATTAAACCATTTAGCCCATTGAGTCTGCTCTGCCATTTCATC
The DNA here is from genome assembly GCF_048418815.1 of Hemitrygon akajei. Lineage (NCBI taxonomy): Eukaryota > Metazoa > Chordata > Chondrichthyes > Myliobatiformes > Dasyatidae > Hemitrygon > Hemitrygon akajei. Next base: position 17,011,686 of record NC_133125.1, on the reverse strand, counting down.
ATGGCTGAATTATTTTCCCTCTTAACCTCACTATCCCCTGCCTTTTTTTCATAACCCTTGATGCTTTACTAACCAAGAACCTATCAAACTCTTTAAATATACCCAATGACTTGGCCTCCATAGCCAACTATGGCAATGAATTCCATAGATTCATCACCCTCTGGCTAAAGAAATTACTCATTATCTCTGTTCTAAAGGGACATCTTTGTATTCTGAGGCTATGCCCTCTGTTCCCAAACTCTCCCACTTTTGGAATAATCTTCTTCAATTCTGCTCTATCTAAGTCTTTCAATATTCGGTAGGTTTCAAAGAGATCCCCCTCATTCTTCTAAACTCCACTGAGTGCAGGCCCAAAGCCATCAAATGCTTGTCGTATGTTATCCCTTTCATTCCTGGCATCATTCTGGTAAGCCTCCAATGTCAGCACATCCTTTCTCACATAAGGGACCCAAAACTGTTCTCAATGCCCTAAGTGTGGTCTGACCAATACCCTATAAAGTTGCATCCTTGCTTTTATAATCTCGTCCTCCTGAAATGAACGCTAACATTGCATTTGCCTTCCTTACTACTGACCCAACCTCCGAGTTAAATCCAACTCCTTTTGCATCTCCAGTTTTTGAATTTGCTCCCTCCATTCAGAAAGCAGTCTAATCCCTTATTTCTTCTACCAGACTGCATGACCATACACTTTCTTATGCTGTATTCCATCTGCCACTTCTTTTCTCGTCCTTCTAATCTGTCCGAGGCATGGATAGCATGACGGCTAACATAACGCTTTACAGCACCAGCGATCAGGGTTCAATTCCCACTGCAATCTGTGATGGGTTTTTCCCGTGATCACACGGATTTTCTCCACGTGCTCCAGTTTCCTCCCTCAATCCAAAGGCGTACAGATTAGTAAGGATTAGTGACTTGTGGGCATACTATGAAAAGCATGGGCAAAAGCTTGTGGGCTGCCCCCAGCACGTAGTCAGACTGTGACACAAATGATGCATTTCACTGTATGTTTCGATGAACATGTGGCAAATAAAGTTAATGTTTATCTTTATAACCTCCAAGGGGACCACAACCTTGTGGTTTGGAGGCTTGCGTGCCTCAATGACCCAAAGAGCTGTACTGGCTGGAATCAGGGCTTTATGCTTTGACTCTTGGTAGGGTCACCCATGCCAGGCACGTCAGAGGGTAGAGGCCAGACTGAGAGTGGTCCACCGGTCCTCCAGGTTCGGGGGTTCAGCTCCGGGCTAACAACCCTGACTGGTAAAACAAAACTGTTACGGAATCAGCGATGAAGAATCCTTCTACATCTGGGTTCAACGGTATTCCTGAGTCTCCACCCAGGACTCGGATAGCTGACCGTAGCGAAAACTGAGAGGAAGCTACTGGCGTGATGAAGGAAGCCCTGAACACCACCAGAGATGGACGAGCTTCATTACTGCTCTAAATGCCAGTGGTGGAACGGGCAGTAAGTGAGTTATTTATCTTTATAAGTCTTTCTGCAGACACCCTACTTCCTCATAAGAGTGTCACTGACGAGTGAGAGAGAGAAGCAATGGAGATCAGTGTAATCAAGCTATATACAGCAAGCTAAGGAAAATGATGTTGAAAATGCTGTTGAAAGAGAGGACACTGCAGCAAATGGAACCCCAGATAATTTGTTTTTCACGTGTTAAGGACCCAGAGATTGCAGACTTGCTCCTCTATGCCATGCAAAGTAGTCAGATTTTAGGATTTCTGTCAGTCAGGAACCTCTGCCATTGACAAGAGGAGATTTTTTTAAATCTGCTGCCACTCCATCATGAATTTGAAGAAAGAAAGCTATACCCAAGATCAAACTGCGTCGCTGTACTAAATGAAAGCTGAAAAAAAGCAGTAATCAAGTTCACAAAGGTATGTAATTACCAGGCTCAGAGTAGAAGAAAGCATAGTGAAACAGGGAGGGGGAGAAAAAGGATGTTTTAAATTGCCTCCAAGATATACATATGGGAATTTTTCTTTCATTATGAATAAAACAGTAGTGCTACAGTAGTGTAGCGGTTACTGCCACACTTTACAGTGCCTGCTGTAAGACTGGAGTTTAATTCCCAACACTGTCCATAAGGAGTTTGTATGTTCTCCCTGTGGTCAAGTGGGTTTCCTTTAGGTGCTCCGGTTTCCTCCCACATTCCAAAGAGACGTACAGGTTAGGGTTAGTAGGATGTGGGCATGCTATATTGGTGCTGGAAGCTCGGCAAGACCTATGGGCTGCCCAGTACAATCCTTGTGCTGCCTTTATGGCAGTTATTTAGTTTATAATATTTTCGCTTAGTAATTCATTTGTTAGCATTTAAACAATCCATTTAGGATTGTTTAAGTAAATTCATTTGTCTGTAATATATCGCGGCTGCGATGACGTCACATCCGGTTTCGCTGCGTCTTGTGGGAAAATACCAGTTTGGGATAAACGCAAGGGTGGGGGGCGCTCACATGTGGCAGTTCAGCGCAAGTTAAGGTTGTTCTCTACGCACCAGAGACACAATGAAAGCAACGCTGTAAGTCATGAGATAATCGATATGTTGAATTAAAATGTTAACGCTGATTCTGTTAAAAGTAATGACGGTCGATAAGGTTTATGTTTTCGTTAGTTAAAGAGTCGGGATAGTTTGTGTTGAAGTGTATTTAAAGCAGTCAATGGAGCAGGTAGATTCTGACTGTATGCTGCACTTTAATGTAATGTAGTTATTGTAGTTTTACCTTTGCAAGTATTCACGATGTAAATGTGATATGTAGAAGGAAACAAACACTGTACCAATCTTGTATTGTTTTATCAACAGTTTTCACCATACGTTAATGTGAAGAGTGAACAGTAAATGGTTAATCTTACTGCAACCTTGTTTTCATTGACTACGGTTTAACTCGACGTTTAATTCGGGTTTCATTACACCCGAGCGAGAACGTTACAATCCTCGTTGATTCAATTTGATGAAAATGACACATTTAACTGTATGCTTCAATGTACATGTGACAACAAAGCTAAAGCTAATCTTCTGAAATTAGTTTCTAAGATTGGAGGTGATCTTGCTATGCCTTCCCTTCTACATATATCAGGCTTTCAAAATGTAAGTGTAATATTTAGCATGTTCCTTTGATTTCTACATAATCTCATTACATCTGAACACTGTTTACGGAAATAAACTCGACTGCAAGTGCACTCGAAAAGGAAGTAGGAGGGGTGATTGATAAGTTTCTGGCCTAAGGTAGGAGTCAATTTTAGAAAACCTAGCACATTTATTTTTCAACATAGTCCCCTCCTACATTTACACACTTAGTTCAGCGATCGTGGAGCATACGGATCTTGGACCTCCAGAAAGTGTCCGCAGCAGGGGTGATTGATAAGTTCGTGGCCTAAGGTAGAAGGAGATGAGTTATATAGCTCTTGTTACATGCAGATGCAGGTCAACTCTTTGAGTGATTATGCAGAAAGTTTGAAGTTAATAACTCAGCAATTAATAACTAATCAGGGGTAATTGATAAGTTTGTGGACTAAGGTAGAAAGAGATGAGTTATTATCCTTCAAACTTTCTGCACACAGGTGGAAATGAATGGATGCTGAAGCAACAGTCCCCTTCACGGGGCAGTTGCCAGCCACGCAAAGGCAAGTCCCATAAGTGAATTGTTACTTAACAATTGCATCAAACTATATCCATCAGTTGCAAGTGTCTGCAAGGAATTGTACAATCCAACACAAAAGACATGAAAACCTAAACGATTAAATAATCCCTGTGGTGATGACATTTCAGTTAAAAAGATACATGCAATGAGGTATAATGCACAGAAAATGCTACTTAAGTAATGTTCAGTAACATGACTGCTGAGAAAACACAGATAAAGCAACACACACAAAATGCTGGAGGAACTCAGCAGGTCAGGCAGCATCTATGGAAATGAATAAACAGTCGACGTTTCAGGCCGAGACCCTTCTTCGGGACCAGAAAGGAAGGGGAAAGAAGCCAGGATACTAGGGTGGGTGGAGGGAAAGGAGGACTAGGTAGAAGATGATCGGTGAAGCCAGGATTGTGGGAAAGATAAAGTACTGGAGAAGAAGGAATCTGATAGGAGAGGAGAGTGGGCCAGGAGAGAAAGGGAAGAAGGAGGGACACCGGGGAAGGTGAGAAGAAGAGGCCAGAATGGAGAATAGAAAAAGAGGGAAATGGAAGTGAAAAAGGTTTTACCGGAAGCATAAGTTAATGTTCATGCCAATAGTATTCCCAGTCCTGTTCCAACATGTCATTGAGGCCACACTCAGGGTGGAGGAGCACCACCTCTTATTCCATCCAGTTAGCCTACAAGGTGATAGCAGAAGCATCAATTTCTCCTTCCGGTAATTCTTTTCCTTCTCCCTTTAGCCTCTTACCTCTTCTCCTCACAATCCTATCATCACCTCCCTCCCGGTGCCCCTCCTTCTTCCTTTTCTCTTATGGTCCACACTGCTCTCCTATCAGATTTCTTCCTCTTCAGCCCCTTTACCTTTCCCACACACCTGGCTTCACCTAACACCCTCTAGCTGGTCCTCCATTCCCTCATTCCACCTTTTTGTTCTGGTGTCTTTCCCTTCCTTTCCAGTCCTGAAGAAAAGGTCTCAGCCCAAAACGTCAACTGTTTGTTCACTTCCACAGATGCAGCATAACCTGCTGAGTTCCTCCAGTCTTCATCGGTCAGTAAGCTGAGTATGAAAGTTGACAGGTCACATTACAGCTGTATAACACTCTTGTTAAGCATGTACTCTGTGCACTTCTGGTCACCACAAGACAGGAAGGATACGGAAGCTTTGGAAAGGATGCAGAAGAGGTTCAGCAGGATGCTGACTGGATTGGAGTGCATCAGCTACAAGGAGAGTTTGGACAAACTTGGATTGTTCTTACTGGAGCATGAGGGGCTACAGTATATCAACATGTAAAATGCAATTATTCCTTTATTATCTGTCCATTAATCAACTTTCCATGCATCCTCACATCAAATGGTCATATATAATTACTTAATGCATACACCATATGAAATAATTTGAAAATACAGATGTGCTACTGTTGTCCCTGATTAACTGGACTCCGAGAACTTCCGCTCATCCCTTAATCACAGTCCGAAAGCTCGACTTCAATTTCCCTCCATAGATGCTGCCTGACCTTCTGAGTCCCTCCAGCATTTTGTGTGTGTTACACTTTAATTACTTACATACAAGAAGAACATCTTAGCCCCTGCCACCTAGCTATTCTGACGTTTTTAAAAGAAATGTCATTTTTATACAGGTATTGACTAGTTGGTACAGATATCGATCCAGTAGGAAGTTTAGGCACTTCTGAATCTCATCATTTGCATATCTTAACATACTGTATGTTTCAAGTGTTAATTTATGTGTTAAAAGCAATAATACATGATAATTAATAAAATAAAAATCCAATAGTAAATGTTGCCCTAGAATCCATCATTTGCATCTTTATCTTGTTTTGATATGCTTGTTGACATTGAGTCGCAGAATTGAACGGAAAGACGGTACAAAGGAAAGTTAAGCTTTCCAGGACTGTGTTCAGCTGAGTGACTGCACTATGTCTGCACAGTCGCTTTGTCAGCCAATCATCTTGACTTTTTGCTTTACTGAACTTCCACACACAGGAAAGGCTGTGCGAAGTGTCTAAACTCCGTTCTGTCAGCACAACCATTTTAACCCTTGCCTCGCTTCAACTTCCACACTAAATCCCCTGAGGGTCTCACTTAGCTGTCTGACTACTTAGTTACATCCTGTAGAATAATGTTCACTCCTTCTAATTATATTCTGGTTTTCTTTGTACCCCATCACTGCATTTTGCCAACAGCAAATTAACTACTTAATTAATTAATGAACTTGCCACTTTCACCTTTTTTTTTCTCTTCCTTGTTTCTGAGGATTTAGTGGTGTTATATTAGTCATCTTATAATCAGCTGGGATCGCTGGAAGAGCTGGACGTTCCTCACCAATATCACCTGTGGCTTGTACTCCTTCCTCACCCCTCCTCTGCCCACCTTCTTATTCTCACTTCTTCCCCCTTCCTCTCCAATCCTGATGAAGGTCTCAACCCAAAATGTCCACTGTTTAGTCCCCTCCATAGTTGCTGGTTGACTTATCAGGTTCCTCCAGCAGCTTTTGTGAGTTCCTCACCAACGTTCTGCCATTTCTGCAGCTATCACCTTTTGAGTCTGGACCTGCAAACTTTCAGGGTGAAGAAATTTGTTTGGTTTAAGTCCAACTAATTTCCTCAATTTATCAGCTTTTGATTGTGTTGTTTATCATAGTTTCTTCACCATCATTAGACCTTGGTTTCCTTCCTATTCTACTGCATTTATTGTCTCTTCTGCAGTGAAGATGGATGCAAAGATTTTTCACTGTAAAGAAAATGCAGACAAAGCTTAACAAGTCAAGGAAGCATCTGTGGACAGACAACCAGCAGTAACATTTCAAATCCACAATCTTTCAGCAGAATGGGAAAAATTGAAAGCTAACATGTTTTAAATTGCAAAGAAGGGGAAGGGGTGGAAAAAATAAAGTGGAGGCAAAGAGAATAGTGACAACAGTGTTTGTGCCAACTGAGGAACAAGAGGTATGGCATCAAAGATTAGCAAATTTCCACAGATGTACTGTGGAGGGGATTCTGTCAGATTGTATCACTGCCTTGCATGGTGGTGCCAATGCACAGGAGGGGGAAAAGCTGCAGAGGGTTGTAAAATCAACCAAATCCATTTTGGGCAATAGCCTCCCCAGCATCGAAGGCATCTTCAAAAGGTGATGCTTCAAGAAGGGTGGCATTAGTATTAAGGATGCCCACTATCCAGGACGTGCCCTCTTGTCATTACTATCATCAGGGAGGAGGTATGGGGGCCTGAAGACATAGGAACAGCTTCTTCCTCTCCACCACCAGATTTCTGAATGGACAACAAACCCATGAACACTACCTCACTTTATGCTCTCTTTTTGTCATATTTAATTATTTTCTCTATTTTTATTTTAACTTACAGTATTTTTAAAGTATTACACTGTACCGTACTTCTGCTGTAAAATAACAAATTTCACAACATACATTACTGATACTGAACCTGATTGTGATTCTAGTCAGGGTGTGAAAATTGCAGACAGTCTATCAGCAGCAACTGTGAGTAGATGGAGGTGAATTAAGAATTCACCATTCATTGCAATGTTCCCACAATCAAAAGACTCAACTTCAAGGACTCTTTATCTCATGTTCTGGATACTTATTGCTTATTTACTTATTATTTATTTCTTTTTGTATTTGCACAGTTTGTTGTCTTCTGCGTTCTGGTTGAATGCCCTAGTCGGGTGCTCTTTCATTGATTTGTGCAATGGTTATTATTCTATCGATTTATTGAGTATGCCCACAAGAAAATGAATCTCAGGGTTGTATATGGTGACATATAAATACTCTGATAATAAATCTACTTTGAGTTTGAACTTGTTGAACTTGAGAAATGGAGGAAAAAGTGCTGGAAGTGTGAAATGCAAAGTATTGTTGTTTCTGAAATAAAGAGAGCACTGGGAATGAGTATTCTCAGTGAATTTTAGTCCTTTATTTGTTATTTTATGCAGATTCCTATTTTGTGCTCCAGATCATTTTTCTGTTTATGTCATCTTTTATTTTCAGAACCACCCCTCTTCTTTTTTTAACCATTTCATCACTTCTTTTTAAATGTCAATTCATTTAATTCATAATAGAACTATGTCTCTAATAGCTGGTAGATCAAACACATTTTCTTTTATTATGACTTTAGAATGTCTATCTTGTCCATTGTGCATTCAGATACAACAACTTTGATTTTAACACTTCTCTATTTTGTCCTTAATTGAATTTGTTTACTAATACAATATTATTCTTCAACAGCTGTCTAAGAAAATTGTTAACTCTCTGCCCTTTCCTGTCTCAATTTGCTCACCATTACCCAAATACCTATTTTGTTCTGCATCAACACTTTCCATTAAATCTGTAATCTATTCACAGAGACCACCGCTCCTGCTCTCTTTTTACTTTAAATTCCATCCACTACAGTAGTTGTGTGGTTTGCTGGAGGCCCAGCCAGTTTAGATAGAGCTCCTCTTGACAGAACAGGACTAGTTCCATTAAGGTATACTCTTGCACTTGCATCAATATCCCACAAGGGCAGATGTAGGAGCAGAATAAGGCCATTTGGCCCCTCATGTCTGCTCCACTATTTCATTATGGCTGACTTATTAGCCCTCTTAACCCCATTCTCCTGCCTGCTTCCCACAACCTTTAACGTTCTTACTAATCAAGAAGATATCCACCTCCACTTAAAATATATACAATGATTTGCCTTCCCTATCCATCTTTGGCAATGAATTCCACAGATTCACCACCCTCTGGTTAAAGGAATTCCTCCTCATCTTTGTCCTGAAGTGACGTCCTTCTATTCCGAGACTGTGCCCTCTGGTCTTGAAATTCGCCATTATTGGAAACATCCTCGGTGATAGCGATAGATGTTCACTTCCTGGGGCAGGGGGCCTTTTCTTTGTTGCCAAGCTTGACTTTCTAAATACAGCAACTGGTACTTCCAGAGATCAAAGAGTTGCTTTTGAATACAATAAACTTCCAATTATTATTCTTTGTTTAGCTACTTGTTGTAAACGGGAGCCTGTCTTCAGAATTTAATGTAAATGGCAAGCAATAATCAGTTTGAAGTTGAAAGGATAGCTTTGCAAACAAATGCACTGTCTATAGAAAGTAGGATGCTGGGTCACAGTGGCTTCTAAGGAGGTGCAGTGTAAGACAATGAGTTGCTTCATTTAAGACAATAAGACCATAAATTATAGGAGCAGAATTAGGTTATTTGGCCCATTGAATCCGCTCTGCCATTTCATTATGGCTGATCCATTTTCCCTCTCAGTTCCTTCTCCTTGTTTCCCTTCATGCCCCAACTAATCAATAATCTATCACCCTCTGCCTTAAATATACCCAATGACTTGGCCTCCACAGCTGCCTATGGAAACGAATTCAACAGATTCACCACTCTCTGGCTGAAGAAACCCCTCTATTCTGAGGCTGTGTCCTCTGGTCTTAGATCCTCCACCATAGGAAACATCCTCTCCACATCCACTCTATTGAGGCCTTTCAACTTTCAATAGGTTTCACTGAATTCCTGTAAGTAGAGGCCCAGAGCCATCAAACGCTCTTCATAGAACAATTCTGGAATCATTTTCATGAACGTCTTTTGAACCCTTTCCGAAGTCAGCACATCCTTTCTTAGATAAGGGGCCCAAAAATGCTCACAATTCTCCAAGCGAGACTTCACCAGTGCTTTACAAAGTCTCAACATTACATCCTTGCTTTTATATTCTAGTCCTCTTGAAATGAATGTTAACATTGCATTTGCCTTCCTCACCACAGATTCAATCTGTCAATTAAGCTTCAGGGAATCCTGTGTGAGAACTCCCAAGTTACTCTGCACCTCAGATTTTTGAATTTCTCTCCGTTTAGAAAAGTGTCTATGCTTTTATTTCTTCTGCATGACCATACACTTCCTGACACTGTATGTCATCTGCCACTTCTTTGCCAGCACTCTTTGCAAGGTCTGTCAACCTCACAGTCTATTTTCTGTCACAGGCAAATCCACGCTTTGCCATCTCATATTAGGAAAGCATTGGCCTCCTGCCTCCCTCTTCCCTGACGAATTGCAAAACCTGTCACCTCAAGATGCGGCCATTTTTTTTCCAAAAATGCCTGCTAGCCTCCAAGAACTCTGACATGCTACGCCTCAACACAAAGTTGTGTTTCTGTCCCTATCAAATCTCGTTCATTTAGAACGCCTGCTACACCAGAACCATCGCAAAGGCAGATACAAGTTATGGGGGTAATTAGTCTTCTGAGAAATTTTCATAAAAACAAAAACATATATTGTTTTTCTGTAAATGTTAGCTTTTGAAAACACTAGAAAAAATGCCTAAAAATCACACAGAATCCAGCGGTACTGACGTGAAAAAGAAACAATAGGCACCAGGGTCTTGTCTCATTCTTCAGCAGAGATCATTTTTAATAAGCCCTCTAGGCATCGAATGAGCAATTACTGACCATGTTAGTGCATGGTAATATCAGGATCAATGTATCAAAACCTCTGTAATTAATAAAGTTTAGTTGCTAACAGACAGAAACAAGTGAAGTCTCTAGTCAGAATTCAATTTTTGTCTCATTTTCAGCAAACTTTAGCTGTGAAGGTTCATTGAGTTCAGTGTCAGCTATTTACAGGGCCGCTGTTCACATCATCCCAGTATAGGCACAGCAGCATTACAGTCCAGAGATTAGCAGCAGTTATATATTTCATTATGTTTAATAGCAAGCTGCATGCTTCGCTAGTTTATACAGTGCTTTGAACACAGATAACTGTCTTTTGTTACATCAGCTTCATTTCTGTTTTTAATAGCATAAAGGAACAGCAAGCACATTGTCAGGAATTGAACTAAGAACTTGTAAGTCGAAAACTAGTCACGTGTGCTACATGGTTAGAAACATTCCCATTTATGTAGGAGGGAACACTCTTCATACTGGAATCAGATTGTTCCATCTGTAGGTGCTGCCTGACTGGAGAGTTCCTCCCAAATGTTGTTTGTGGAACAAAACAGTGATTTAATACATCATAAACATCATGTCAAAGGAATTTAATTAAAAAATTACAGAGTTGTAATTAGCATTACGTTCACAATACTAAGTTGCAATTATGAAATTCAATTACAATAAAACATTAAAGTGGCAATAAATCCTAAATTAAGGGTATTTCATGGTCGTATATTAAAAACAACAATAGTTTAATTGTGTCAACAGTAATAATGGTAAACTAGGTTTAGTTTTCACATTTATGTTAATTCTATTCTGGTTGCTTATCAATCCCAGCCAGCATCTGGGACTGTCTCACGCAATAAAACCTTGCACTTATTGCTTTGACTGGGATCTGTTACTTCCGTCTCTCACTTGTCTTGGCATTGGCAATGATGATTTTCTTGAATCGTCAAACTGCGACATGCGGTGTGTTTCTCCAATATAGACTTATATTTATTCCAGTCTGGCTTTCGTTGTGAGTTTTTGCAAATCCTTGCATTTTTTGTAGATCTTCTCCCTCACAGACAATGGCATCAGTGATTAAATTGAATACGAGCCAGCACTGAACAGAAACACTGAGAACTCCTGACTCCATTTTAAGTGCAATCTTTTCAGATTCAGACCTGAGAAACGCGTCATTGAGCATTTAAAGTGGAAGCATTTCATCTGCAAGTGCGGTCCCAGGATTCCGATTCAGATTCATGTACACCGAGACGTACAGTGAAGTGCATCCGTTTGCATTAACAGCCAGAACATAAAAGGATGTTCGGGGGGGGGGCAGGGCTGCAAGAGTCGCCACATTCCGGCGCCAACACAATACTCAGCGGAACAACACAGAACACAATAAAATGCGATCCAACAAGCAACAAAGAAACAGCAACAAAACAATCCCCTTTCCTCTCTACCACTCTCCCTCCCACGGATGATCTTCCAATTCCAGGGCAGACTTTGGCCATCTGTCTATGACTTCCAGTGTTTCAACTGACTTTCAAGCTTCAATCTTTAATATCAAACCCCAATGCAAAAACTAATTTGGCAATGAAGTTGATATTACCAGGGAAGAATCCTTACTCTAAACTGCTTTCACTATATAATCTGTGTCGATTGATTACCAGTCAAGTTATTGGCAATCTGCAAATTACAACCATGATTGAAATAGACCCTGAAGTTAGTCTCCACTGAGGTTAGAGCGAGTTTGTAAATCTGGATGTTGGGAATGGTGAGGGAGGAGCACCACAGGAGGGGTGTGGGACAGTTGGCAGACAAGGAGTGCCAGGGTTGGGGCAGTGGTGCGAGTGCAGACACATCCAGCCCTGTGACATCGAGTCGCGTCATTCAAATCCGTACAATCGGTTTATTAATGGCTACAACAGTTTCACAGGTGCTTCATGCTCCCGCCACTCTCCCTTCCCCTTTCCTCAACCATGATTCCCCTCACCTTGTCCCCTTCCCACTCTCAGTCCACAATAGAGACCCATATCAAAATCAAGTTTATCATCACTCACATATGTCATGAAATTTTGTGGCAGCAGTACAGTGCAATACATAAAATTGCTACAGTTCTGTGCAAAAGTCTTAGGCACCCTAGCTATATATATACACACGTGCCTAAGACTTTTGCACAATACTGTAGTACAACACGGGAGATCTTGCAGATGCTGGTCTTGATGAAGGGTCTCAGCCAGAAACCTCCAGCATTTTGTGTGGGTTGCATAGCTCAATTAAACATGAAGTTCAAAGTTCAAAGTGAATTTATTATCAAAGCATATTTCCTGCTGACCATCACGTTGCAGGGGTTTACGGCAGCAATGAAGGTCCTCCATCTCTGACGGTGTTGAGGACTTCTTCCATCATGTCAGTAGCTCAATTTTCACTACTGTCAGTCATGTCCTCTAGGTCAATTGGCATTCTTATGGTAATTTATTTTGTTTAGAGCCTATGAATAACAATACTATAAACTCAAATGCAAGCACACGTATTGTTTTACTGCTAATTTGTTTGTGCTAAGGAACGTTTCCTATGCTTTCACTACTGAGGATAGTCAATAGTCATGGGATATAGGGAGCCAGGTTTGTGCAGTTCTTTTTCTTGCAGATGTTGCGATTAACATTTTGTGTCACTTCATTTCATAGAAGTTCACTGGCCATAATAAATCTAGTTGCCCTTTGGTGTTGTTAAGATAGATAAGGGATTTTTAATAATGTACCATTAACATATCACCCTTATTAAAAGGCATACCGTGTCGCTAATTCTGATGGATGAGATGCAGGTTGGTGTCACGCAATTCCTCAAAAAAAAATCGTATTTTGATTAGAAAAATTAAGATAACTCGCAATCCAGTATTTTCTAATGGAAATCTAGTCACTCTCATAATTCATTCAACTCTTGTCATAATTATGCAAATATCTCATCTGTCACATGACCTTTAGAATGTTTGAGGTCTTTGGCAGGCATTTTAGAATTAAAGTATGAAAGATAATTTAGCAGAGATTTGAGGCCGCAACTGCTTTCAAAAAGCTTTGGACGTTAATAAAATGAAACCCATCTGCTGAACAATATAAAATTAAACTTCCTTTGAAAATGAACTTTAGAGGGAGGTGTATTTTAATGATACCCTGTCAGGTTTTCAGCACATTTCTATGAGAAGCTGACAATATGGGCAAAGACAACAGATGTTGCCATTGAGATGGCAGCAGGCCAGGATCCAGCACTGAGCCCATCTGCTCCAGATGTAACCGTGCCATTTCCAGGAGCCTGTCAGCTTTGTGGATATTGCATGGGTCAGGAAAAATATCCAAAGGCCCTCTTCTACATAGTTGAAAAACTCCATTGACAAATGGCAATCACTAGTACAGCAGCTTTCTGAATGAACATTCTGGAAGCTGGATTTCCCTGAGATTTATAGTCTGTTTAGGCAGTTCTGAGTAGACAAAAGGCAGGAAAATATATCTGGTTGTCATTTCACCAGCCCATCAGATCTAGCTACTTCATGGAGATTTTATTACCATTGACACTTAGTATTGAATATAAAGAAAACTTCATTGAAATTATGGGTCAATACAGTAAGAATCTTAGCACCAATATCTCTCTTCGTCACCACCATCATTATGTGCCATGTCTTATGATGTGGATAATTATGGTCTTGACCATGATTGTCCTTGACAATTTTTTCTGCACAAGTTGTTTGCCATTGTCTTCTTCTGGGCAAGCTGGGTGACCCCAGCCATAATCAATACTCTTCAGAGATTCTCTGCCTGGCATCAGTGGTTGCATAACCAGGACTTGTGACATGCACCGGCTACTCATACGATCATCCATCACCTGCTCCCATGGCTTCACATGACCCTGATCAGAAAGATTAAGCAGGTGTTATACCTTGTACAAGAGTAACCTGCAAGCCAGCAGAGAGAAGGAGAGCCTTACACCTCCTTTGATAGAGACATATCTCCACCCCACCACCTGTGACACATCATTAACCAATCAATCGCAGAACAGCAGCTCTTCCATCATCACCCTATGCTTCCTTTGGATCCATTTTTCCGACACACCCTGGATCTCACACGCTCTTCTAGACCAGTCTTCCATGGTGAATCTGTTGTTAGCCAATCCCTTGAGAAACATTTCCCATCCATTGTGAAATGCTTGGCTGCACCACCATCATCAATACCTTTTGCTATCTCTTTGAAAACCTGATTCAAATTTTCCCTAAAGAAACTGTACTGAACTTGAGTTTGAAAGTATCCTTGCTTCATGAAAAAGAAAAGATTGATTACTGTAGACAACACAAGAGGTCAATCAAATAAACTAAGAAAATAAGAAAGTAAGAAATAGGAGCAGGAGAGATAATTGATTAAGCATTTAAAGGTATTGAAGAGGAGCTGAGTTCGTCTCATCTTCAGTAAAGATGAATTGTTTGTTACAGTATTATAACCACCCAGCTTGCTCTTTCTCCTTAATTAGGGTGGCTTGACATTTATTAAGATTAATGCTGATCTTCACACCAACTCGATTTTTTTTCTGCCAAGCACCATACGCTTTGAGTCCCTTGATATATTTCTGCTTCAACCAATATTGTCAACTACTGCAGCAAGTCCCAAGGTCTCTCCCACAGACACCACACTTTTGTGCCAATTCAGACCCTGGAGTGGGAACATTTTAAGTTGTTAATTTTAATGAAAGGGCAGTTAGTGGAAATAATCCACAGCAAGGAACTAATATTAATCTGTTTTGAAATATTGTATATACATTCGGTGGCCACTTTATTAGATACACTTGTACACTTGTCATTAATGCAAATAGCTAAGCAGCCAATCATGTGGCAACAACTCAATGCATAAAAGCATGCAGATGTGGTCAAGAGGTCCAGTTATTATTCAGACCAATCATCAGAATGGACAAGAAGTGTGATCTAAGTGACTTTGACCTTGCCAGACTAGGTTGTTTGAGTATCCCAGAAATCACTCATCTCCTGAGATTTTCACTGATAATCTGAGTTTGGAGAGAAAGGTGCAAAAAGCAGAAGAACAAATCCAGTGAGCAGCTGTTCTGTGGACAAATAAGTAAGTTTATTAATGAGAAAGGTCAGAGACAATGGCTAGGCTGGTTCAAGATGTTAAAGAGATGACATAGGAGTGGAAGATGTAGAGCTCTTATGTGGTAGAGTTAAGAAACTGCAAGGGTATAAAGATCCTGATGGGAGTTATATACTGGCCTCTAAATATTAGCCAGGATGTGTGATACAAATTACAACAGGAGATAGGAAAGGCACGTAAATAGGGCAATGGTATGATAGTAATGGAGGATTTCAGTATGCAGGTAGATTGGGGAAATCAGGCCGGTGCTGAATCCCAAGAGAGGGAATTTGGAGAATGCCTACAAGATGGCTTTTTAGAGCAGCTTGTTGTTGAGCCAACTAAGGGAAGGCAACTCTGGATTGAGTGTTGTGTAATAAACCAGATTTGAGTAAGTAAAGACCCCTTAGGAGATAGTGATTATTACAGGATTCATCCTGTAGTTTGAGAAGGAGAAGATAAAGTCAAATATATCTGTATTATGGTGAAGTAAAGGGAATTACAGAGGTATGAGAGAGGATATGGCCGAAGTTGATTGGAAGGAGACACTAGCAGGGATGCCAGCAAAACAGTAATGGGTGGAGTTTCTAGGGCAATTAAGAAGGCACAGAACTGGTTCATCCCAAAGAAAAAGCATTCTAAAGGAAGGATGAGGCAATCATGGCTGACATGGGAAGTCAAGAACAATAAAAACAAAATGGAGTTCTACAATATAGCAAAAGTTTGCGGGAAGCTGAAGTATCAGGAAGCTGTACTAAACCAACAGAAGGCAACTAAAGAAGTAAAAAGGAGAGAAAAGATGAAATCTGAAGATAAATTCGCCAATAATATAAAAGAGGATACCAATTTTTTCTGCAAATATATAAAGAGTTAAAGAGAGTCAAGTGTGGATATCGGACTGCTAGAAAGTGGCTCTGGAGAGGTAGTAGTAGGAGAACAAAGAAATAGTGAACAAACAATAAGTATTTTGCATCAGTCTTCACTGTGGAAGACACTAGCAGTATGCCAGAAATGTGAAGGAGTCGGGGGGCAGAAGTGATTGTAGTTGCAATTACTAAGGAAAAGGTGCGTAGGAAGCTCGAAGGTCTGAAGTCGGTAAGTCACCTGGACCAGATGGGCTACACCCTAAAGGAAATCTTGCCTGACAAATCTGTTGGAATTCTTTGAGGAAATAACATGCAAAATAGACAAAGGAGAGTCAGTATATGTTATTTACTTGGATTTTCAGAAGGCATTTGACAAAGTGCTGCACATGAGGCTGCTTATCAGGAGTCTGTGGTATTACAGAAAGATACTAACATGAATAGAAGGTTGGCTGACTGGTAGAAACAGAGTGGAAATAAAAAGGACCTTTTCTGATTGACTGCCAGTGTCTAGTGGTGCTCCACAGGAGTTGGTGTTGGGACCACTTCTATTCACGTTGTATGTCAATGATTTAAATGAGGGAATTGATGGCTTTGTGGCCAAGGTTGCAGATGATATGAAAATAAGTGGAAGGGAGGGTAGTTTTGTGGAAGCAGAAGGACTTAGACAGATTGGGAGAATGGACAAATAAGTGGCAGGTGAAATATTGTGTCAGGAAGTGTATGGTCATGCACTTTGTAAGACGGACTATTTCCAAAAGGATAGAAAAATCAAAAATCAGATGTGCAAAGGGACTTGTGAGTCGTTGTGCAGGATTCCAAGTTGTATATTGAGTCAGTGACAAGGGAGGTAAATGTAATTTCAGCATTCATTTCAAAAGGACTAGATCAGCTGAGATTCTCCAGCATTTCATGTATGTCTTCCTCTGCATTTACAACATCTGCAGAATCTCTTGTGCTTGTGAACAAGGGAACGTATTCTACTATCACCCAAGCAGTTCACCTGAAACTGCATGACTGTTTCCCTTTAAGACGCTTGAGCCAGTTTTAAATCCAGTTGAATCGAGCAACTTGTGATGTTGGGCTCCTGCTGAGACATCATTCATGACAGCTGTGGCTGAGTGCTGAAATCACTGATGTGAGCAGACAGCAGGAAGCTGGAGTGCGGTATGCATTATAATCCATGAGAGCAAGTCAATCATACATTCAGCTCTGAGTCCATTCTCAAACCCCAACATAGTAATAAAGCTCACTGCCTTCATTACCATCTTCAGAAGGAACGGAATACAGTCCTCGAGATCATCAATATTGTAATCAATGCAAGTATTAAAACTACTTAGCTTCAGAATATATTGGCTCATCTTAGAAATAATGCATGCTAACAGGCCCTTCTGGCTCAGCAAGCCTGTGCCGCCAAATTACACCAATCTGGCCAATTAATCTAATAGCCCATACATTTTTGGACCGTGGGAGGAAGCCAGAGCACCCGGAGGAAGCCCATGTGGTTATGGGAGAAAATACAAATTCTTTACGACAGCGCTGGGAATTGAACCTGGGTCACAGGCACTGTAATGGCATTGTGCTAACCACTATGCAAATGACCTACCTCCCCCCAAAAAAAGGTCAGAATCTGTCATTAGTTTTAGAAAGATGTCTCCTAGTGTATTTTCTTTAGCCCAGTTCACTATTCATAGCTTGTTCTGTAAAGAGTAATCCGAAGATCCAATTCAATGTAGTGATGAGCCAAATGAGAACATTACAGAAGAGTACGGGTCCTTCAGCCTACAATGTTCTGCCAACCTTTTAACTGTTTTTAAGATCAACATAAACGTGCCTTTATTTCATAGAGTCATCAATTTTTCTATCATCCATGTGCCCATCTAGAATCTATTAAATGTCCTTAATGTATCTGCCTCTAACACCTCTACTGGCAAGGGTATCCGCACACCCACCACTCTCTGTGTAAAAAAAAACTTACCTCTGACATTTCCCTATACTTTCATCCAATCACCTTAAAATTATGCCCCCTTGTATTAGCTATTTCCCTCTTGATTTTTACATTGGTTCAATGACCATTTATCCCTGAACCACATTTGAGCATTGGCTCTACTGAAGTAAAATATGATTTATCAATATTTCAATTTAGCAGTAATATGATCTTTGGTCAATAGTCAAGCTGAAGAAGTATTCAAGGTAGGTCCTCTGTGGGGGGGATGAATGTATTGGCACATTACATAAGACACAGAATAATGTTCATTAATATTTTCACTAATTTTGCTACATAAATGTTACAATTATTCATTATCTTCAAAATATAGGACCTTCTGCATAAATAGATCCATTAGCGTGGATGAAGGGAGTATACCATTAGTGAGCTTTCCTCACTGAGAAGAAATCCTGTTTGTTTTCTTAATTTTTTCAAATGCATTTTTCTGTGGTTGATATATATAATGAAGACAATAATAAACTTAACAAAGACATGAAGTGGATACTGATTTCAGGGACATGCCTGTGGAGGCCAGGTAGAACTTGTTGCAAAGATCCTCGTGGGAGAATCAGTTTAAAGTGAGGTATCTCCTTGCTGTTTTCAACAAAGTCAAGCAGTATCTCAGCAGAATACAGAAGTTGTTGGCTGGGTTGGTTGCAATCCCACAGTTGTTTCTGACCCATGGCTCCAAATGTCAGAACCCAAGCCTTTGAGTGTAATGTACAGTACACAAGAGACTCAGCAGATGCCGGAAATCTTGAGTACACACACAAAATACTTGAGCTCAGCAGAACAGGTGACATCTATGCAGGGGAATAAGCAGTCAACGTTTCGGGCCAACACATTTCCTGGCTGTCTTTCAGGACCCGATGAAGTGTCAAAGCCCAAAACGTCAATTATTTCTCCATAGATGCTGCCTGACCTGCTGAGTTCCTTCAACATTTTGTGTGAATTGTACGAAGCATGACAGGCGAAAATATTAAAAACTGGAAGAAAGAATTATTTTACATAAAAACTGCAGTCATCAGCTCAAATGTCTTCTTGTAAGTGATCTTGGTCGACCACGGATGTTGGTGTCCATGTGATACGCAAGCCAGGGCAGTACAATATGAAGAACGAGCAGTTGACCATCCAGCAGGTTCCCCCCTCTCCACACAGCTGATGAATCCAAAGGAAGAGCAGAGACCGATACAGTTTGGCACCAGTGGTGTCACAGGAGTTGCCAGTCAGCATTGAATTCAACATAGGGCTGCCTTAGGGTCTCCGGCTCTAGCGGTTTCCTCAGGGTTTACACCCGAAGCCTTCCCCATAAGTGAGAATAGCGCAAGTGAGTACAGCTCCTAGATGAGCTGCCAACCACAGCTGACTGTCCAGTCTTCTCGACAGTCCATGAACCCCCGAATACTACCTCACCCTTCCTCTTTTGCACTATTTTTTAATTTTTTTACTGTAACTTAGTCATTTTTTATGTTTTGCAGTTATAGACAACATCATCTCCTTTATCTCCACAGGTGAGCGCACCTCACACCCTATCTCTTCTCCTGATTTGCCTATCACTTCCCTCTGGTGCCCCTCTTCCTCCTTCCCTTTCTCCCTTGGTCCACTCTCCTCTCTTATCACATTCCATCTTTCTCAGCTCTTTACCTTTTCTACCTATCACCTCTCAGCTTCTTACCCTGTCCCCCACTCACTTAACTTCCATCTCACCTGGCTTCACCTATTGCCTTTCAGCTTCTATTCCTTCCTCTCCCACTGCCTTCTTATTCTGGCCTCTTCCCCCTTCCTTTTCAGTTCCTGACGAAGGGTCTCAGCCCAAAGCATTGACTGCTGCTCTTCATAAATGCTGTCGGACCTGCTGAATTCTTGCTTGACCTGCTGAGCTCTTGCTCTGCCTGCTGAGTTTTTTTAAAATTCTGCAATGCCGCAGAAAGTCGATATTTGTAGAGATATCCTGCAAATATCCACAGGCAAGATTCCTGAGAGCAACAATGACCCTGACATTGACTTTGAAAGCAGAGCAGGCTTGTGCCTGTGGTATTCAGAGTAAGCATCGACTTCTGGGAGGCTTGTCTCTGTAGTGACTAGCGAGGCGGAGATTTGACTCTACCAAAGGAGGTGTAAGGCGCACCTTCTCTCCAAAAGCCTGCAGGTCATCCTTGGGCAAGGTGTAGCACCTGCTTAGTGCCCCAATCAGAGTTGTATGAACTCCATGGGAGCAGGTAGTGGATGGTCATAGGAGCAACGGGTACATATCACAAGTCCTGGTTATGCGACCACTGACACCAGGCAGACAGTCCCTGAAGAGTATTGGTAATGGCTGCAGTCACCGGTTTTTATAAAGACACTGCCCAGAAGAAGGCAATGGCAAATCACTTCTGTAGAAAAATTTGCCAAGAAGAAACATGGTCAATGCCCATGTCATACAACATGGAACATAATGAACTGACTTGTCTCTGTAATCGTTGTTACTACATTGGGGGGAAGGGTGCTACAGTAGTGTAGCAATTAGTATAATGCTATTACAATGCCAGCAAACTAGGTTCAACTCCGCCACTGTCTGTAAGGAGGTAGTACATTCTCCCCGTAACCATGTGTTTCCTCTGAGAATTCCGATTTCCCCCCACATTCTAAAGACATACAGTTTAATAGGTCAATTGGGTCACATGGGTGTATAATTGGGCAGCACAGGCTCATGGGGCAGAAAGGTCTGTTACTGTACCGTATCTCTAAATAAAAGCTTTGAATACAGGGTGCTTGCGTCGTCAAGTATGGATGCAGAAGTTTTTTTGCATCTTTTCTTTTGCACATTTTTCCCCACTCATTTCCCAGCTGGTGAACTTCCCTGGTTATAGGATTTCTTTTGACTCCTTTGGTCACTTCGTTTTGAGGAGGTTCTGAAGCCTCTAGGAACACGGTGACCGAGATGCCGGTTTGGGTCCATTTTCCGACGACTTATTTTGCAGAGAGTTCTGCAGCAGCCTTTTCTGTGACTGCAAGAAAAACGTGTCTGACCTTTTTAAGCGGTGTGTAGTCTGAACCTTCACCATCTTACAGAACTGGTTCTGTGGGAGTAAACAGCAGATGTTTCTATTAAAGTTCAAAGTACGTTTATTATCAAAGTACAAATATCACATACAACCCTGAGAATCATTTTCTTGCCGGCACCCACAGGAAAACAGAAATATAAAATCGAATCCATGGAAAGTCTGACAAACATCCAATGTGCAAAAGAGGACAAATTATGCAAATAATAAAAACCGGAAACAAATAATACTGAGAACACAAATAGCAGAGTGCCAGAAGATGAGGCTGTGGAGACAGTTCAGTGCTGAGGTGAGTGAAGCTGGCCAGGAGCCCGATGGTTGCAAGGGCAACAACTGCTGCCGAACCTGATGATGTGGGACCTAAGATGCCTGCACTTCCTGCAGGGAGCTCAATAGCAAAAAGAGAGGGAGATGGTGCAAACACAGACAGATGGGATGGGCTCAGGTGGGAGATCTTGGCTGGCACAGAATACAGGGGTTAAGCACTAGTTTTCTCAGGCCTCGACGCTTTCAGCTGTCTGGAAATCCTGCTTCGGCCACCTCTTCCACTCTCTCTTCTGGTGATGAAGTGCAAAGTAGTGTTGAAAATTAAACCTTGGCCTTTGGCCTACAAATGATGTCATTTAGATCGGCTAGGTAACCAGCACCATGGTGCAGGAAAGTCTTCAAACTTCAATGATCAAAGTAAATTTTATTATCAAAATACAAATATGTCATCCTGAGATTCATTTCCATGTTGGCCTACTCAACAAATCCCTGGAGTAGTAACTATAACAGAATCTATGAAAGATTGCCCAATTATGGCATTGAACCAGTGTATAGAAGTCATTTCCTCACCAAAATGACAACATTCTATTAATGGCAGCATAAAATCTCCCAGATGCACGTGATGATCTTTATCTACACATTTGATCTGCACAATGCTATGTTTTACAGTGCAGTGCAAATGAATCTTTTCTCAATAGTCTCAAGATAAGGCTATATAAGACTTAGGTGATGGAAAATCTATTTAATCAGAGGCCCTGGATTTTAGAAATGCTCATACCACAGCTGAAATAGATTGAGTTTTGCTCTACAGGGGAATCCAGGATTATGGAAACTCGGTAGGAGTGATGCTAAAATTAGTCCAGCAATGATCTCATTGAATGATCAGGCAGTAACAAAGGTCCAAAAGGTCGACTCCGGTTCCTTTTTCTTATGTTCTTACGTGATTATGCTAATCCTGGGAAATAGGCATCCCAGAGACAATATGAGAATTTCAAGAATAACATAAAGGAGAGATGAACACTCTAGCCTGCTTCTTTACATTAAGGTTTCATTCTTATACAGTACTATGCAAAAGTCTTAAGCATAATTATAAAGCTAGGGAGCCTAAGACTTTTGTACAGTACTGTAGTTATTTTATGTATTGCACTGTACTGCAGCCACAAAATAAAAACAAATCTCATAGCATATGAGAGTGATGATAAACTTAACTCTGATATGGGTCTGTATTGTAGACTGAGAGTTGGAAAGGAGCAGGGAGAGGGGAATAGTGGTTGGGAAAAGGGGAAAGGACAGGGGAGGGAGCAAGACGTATCAGAGAGACATTCTGTAATGATCAATAAGCCAATTGTTTGAAATCATATTACCTTGTCTGATGTCTCAGGGCTGGGTGTGTCTGCATTTGCCCCTATTACTCCTTCTCTGCCCCCTGTCCCACACTCATCCTATGGTGCTCCACCCTCACCATTCCCAACATCCTTTGCTATAGACAGACTGACAAACTCGCTTTCCGCTCCACGTTGACAAATATACCGGTAGTACTGTGCAAAAGTCTGCTTAGGTAAAGCAGTAATTTGCTTATGTAAATAGTAGGAATTTAGATATAACAATCTGAAATTTTTCAATGTAATAATTGTGTGCAGCAGCATTTATATCTCCTGTTCCTTTGCAAGTATTACAGATTTGAAATCTTCATGCCAACCACAAAATAGGCTCCACCAAAGAAGAGTTATGTACTCAGTGGCTGCTTTATTAGGTACCTCCTGTACCTAATAAATTGGCAACAGAGTGCATGTTAATGGTCTTCTGCTGCTGTAGCACCTCCACTTCAAGGTTCAATGTGTTATGCATTCAGAGATGCACTTCTGTACACTACTGTTGTAAGGCATGGTAATTTGAGTAACTGTAACCTTACTGTCAGCTTGAACCAGTGTGGCCATTCTCCTCTGACCTCTGTCATTAACGAGTCATTTTCATCCAGAGAACTGCTGCTCACTGGAGTTTTGTTTTTGTTCCTTGCACCATTCTCTGTAATTCAGATACCATGGTGCGTGAAAATCCCAGGACTCAGCCGTTTCTGAGATACTCAAACCATTCCATGTGGCACCAACAATCGTTCCACAGTCAGAGTCACTTAGATCACATTTCTTCCCCACGCTGATGTTTGGTCTGAGCAACAATTGAGCCTCATGAACATGTTGGCATGCTTTTATGCATTGAGTTGCAGCCACATGACTGGCTGGTTAGATATTTGCATTAATGGACAGGTGTGCAGGTGTACCTAATAAAGTGGCCAGCGAGTGTAATCACAAATTGGAATGCAAATGCACACTGCGTGCTTTGTGCTGGCCAGAACAGTTCCTGATATTAAACAGCACTCATTTAATATTTAGTTATCCAAGGGAATTGATTAGTTCTTAGAATTAGCCAAGCACTTGGTTTTCCCTTTGTATTATATTTACCATAGCCCAGCATGGGATTATGCCAAAACTAACAAAGTATTTGCAGAAAGCTTTAGAAAAACAAACTTGGGAGCCTTGAGAAGAGTTTAGAGATTTCAAGCAGGAATGAAAATGAAGTATAATTCACATGAGAAATATAAAATAGTTTGCAACCCCTTAAGTTATATGGATGTGAAGTATTGCTTTCTGAGACGAAGAAAAACAAATGCATTAATTTTAGGACATAGTAACTGAGAATGGTGTCACAGTCCCGACTGTTAATTCCCCATTTTCTCCTAATTCCCTTTGATTGCAGCATACCTGATTCTCATCTGAAGCTGCAGCTTAAATATCCCGGCTTTGCATCCACTCATCGACAGATTGTTGTTTTAGCCAGTGTGGTAATTCATGTTCCCAGCCACTTAGGATTGTGTATTCTAAGTTTTACTTCAGTACCGAGGTTTACCTGTGTAACTCGGTCTCTCCGTGTCAAGGTAAGTATTGCCTGCCGCCTGTCTCCTGTTTGCCGTTCAGCTCCAGCCACGCTCACGCCCTCATCTGCTCCGAACTCTATCTCCGTGCCAGCGTCCTGCGTTTGGGTTCGTCCCATTCCTTGCAACAAAAGGATGAAAATGGAAACTAAACAAAATGGTGAAGTATATGAAAATTACTTGAAGTATCCCAATTGGTTGAAATAATTTATTAAAATAAGTATTGAAAACCAGAGATAGAAAAATTATGTTTATACCAATACAACAAAGTTATGTCATCTGATCAGGAAATAAGTTTAGTTAGATGTGGTTCAAGGACAAGTACATTACTCTCACCGCAGTCTGCAACGTACAATTTCCCTTTAAGCAATGTACTTTTAAATTGACTTAATGAACTACAGATTTCACAATCTTCTGAAGGATTTGGAGGATTTAATGAGCACAAGCAAGCAGGTACGCATCCTTAAATAGACAAGGGTTTATCGCCGTGAGTGGAAGAGAGACAAGGATCAAATCAGGATGAAACACAAAGGAATGAGACTGCACCCCTCCAGCATTTCTATGCAGCCACTGGAGAACAAAACTGAGGACCTGAGGGCAAGATAGGTGTATCAGAGGGAAATGAGAGATTGCTGTGTTCTATGATTAACTGAGACATGGCTTACTCCATTCATGACAGATATAGCAATCAGACCCAAAGGTTTCTCAATTGACAGGATGGATCAAACTGCTGATTCAGAAAAGGCAAAAGGTGGAAGTGTGTGTTTCCTTGATTAAATCTCAGTGGTACTTTAATGAACTCCTAACAATCAAATGCCCACCATTCTATTTACCTAGGGAGTTCTCATCTGTGACCCTGACCAGAATTTACATGCCAGCGGTGGCCAACGATAATCAAGCACTTGAGATACTGCATGATGCTGTCTCCAAACAAGAAATAGTCCATCCCAACTCATTTCAAATCATAGTCAGGGACTTCAACCAGGCTTGTTTGAAGAAATCCATGCCCAATTACAAAGAGAATATAACCTGTAACACCAGAGGTCCCAACACACTACACCACTGTTATACTAAGATAAGGAATGCCTACCATTCCATGCCCAGATCACATTTTGGGAAATTTGATCACTTGGATGTCCTTCTTCTACCTGCATAGAGACAGAGGCAAAAATCAAGGTTCCAGAGATTAAGACAACAAGGAGTTGGGCACAGGAGGCAAAAGGCAGCTATGGGATTGTTTTGATTCAGTGGACTGGATTGGACTGGATGATGTTCAAGGACTCATCTGTGGATCTGAATGTTATGGACTTTATAAAAACAGGGGTAGTCAAGTGTGTCCTCACAAAATCATTTAGAGTCTTCCCCACACAGAAGCCCTGGGTGAACCATGGGATCAGCCATCTGTTGAGGGCCAGATGTGAGGCATTCAAGTCTGGTGGCCAAGAAAGTTACAAGAAGTCCAGGTTACCATCTCTGAAAAGCCATCTCATGGGTGAAGTGACAATTCTGGACTAAAATTGAATCAATGAAGAATGGTCAACAGTTGTGACAGGACTTGAAGGCTATCACCGCTTATAAAGAAAAATCAAGCAACATAGGCGGCAACAGGGCCTTACTTCCAGATGAGCTCAATGCCGTCTGTGTTTGCTTTGACCATCAAAATGTGGAGGAACCATCACACACTCCCACAGCTCCCAGTAATCCTGTGAATTCAGAGTCTGAGGCCAACATACAAGCAGCCATCAGGAAGGGGAACCCATGAAATGCATCTGGCCCAGATGAAGTACCTGGCTAAGTACTAAAGACCTGTGCTGATTAACTGGCTGGTGTGTTCACTGAGATCTTTAGCCTCTCGCTTTGGCAGTCTGAGGCACCCACTTGCTTCAAGCAATTATACCAGTGCCTGAGAAGAACATGATAACCTGCCACAATGACTATGGTCTAGTAGCACTTACATCAAAGTTCAAAGTACATTTATTATCAAAGTATGTATACTCTATACAACCTTGAGATTCATCTCCTTACAGACAGCTACAAAACAAAGATATTCAATGAACCCATTAAAAAAAAGACCGTCAAATGCCCAATGTGCAGAAAAAAACAAATCGTACAAACTATAAAAGAAAGCAAATAACATTCAGAGCTGAAGTTCACGGGAGGTGCGTCCACAGCCACGAAGCCAGTCATCACTACAGTAAATTCAGCAGCATATTAGTTGCAAGCCACAGCCAGATTTCACTGAAGTGATGAGTAAACCTTGCAGAGCAGCGAGGTGACCCTCTGTTCCTCGCCTCTGCCCTGATACCCTGACACCCAGACCTTATCGGCCAAACTTCGGGTCGTTCCTTGATCTCAGAGCTGGGCACTGCTGCTTCAATACATTCTTGGGTCAGGACCCCACTGCCTCAATTTGGCCCATACCGGACTTTTCCAAATTGGCCCAGTGCTTAAATCGGTCAAACCTCGAATCTCTCAGGTCCGCGCCCTGCCACTTCACCTCTGCCTCAGCCTGCTCTCCGCACCTCGGTTCTGCCACATCGAGTCACCTCCAAGTCCTCTCCAGCAATGGTTAAACATTGGTTCATTCCCTGCTCTCGGGTCCAGGTCCCACCACCTCAATTCAGCCCGTGCATGCATCTTCAGGACTTCAGTTTACATCTCAAAAACGTCAGGTCATACAGACATTTCAAATGCTCAGCTCCAAAAGGGAAATAACAGATTACAGATTGCAGTTATTGTGGCCGAGAAAAAGTATGATTAATACAGTCATTTATAGTTTGTTTGTTTTATTCACTATCAGCAAGTCATCACTGAGCCTCCTCAACTCCATCTTAAACCAGAACCTCATCCACAGTGATGAAGTGTTTTGAGAAACTGGTGATGAAACATATCAAGTTCTGCCTGAGAAGGAACTTGGATCCACTCCAATTTGCCTACCGGTGCAACAGGTCCACAGCAGATGCCATCTCATTGGCTCTTCGCTCAACCCTAGAACATCCGGAATTCGAAGATGCACACATCAACATGCTCTTTTTCGACTACAGCTCAGCATTCAATACCATCGTCCCCCCAAAATTAATCAATAAGCTCAAGACCTTGGCCTCAATACCTCCTTGTGCAACTGGATCCTCAATTTCCTCAATTTCAGACCTCAGTGGGCTTGGACTGGCAATAAGTGGGCTTGAATTCTCAATATCCTCCACAATTTTCATCAACACAGATGCACCACAAGGTATTTAAGTTTGCTGTCTGTCATAGGCTGAATCAAAGGTGGTGACGAATCAGCATACAGGAGGGAAGTTGAAAATCTGGCTGAGTGGTGCCATAAATACGACCACTCACTCAATATCAGCAAGACAAAGGAGCTGAATATTGACTTCAGGAAGAGGAAAGCAGAGTTCTATCTGCCAGTCCTCATCGGAGGATCAGAGGTGGAGAGGATCAGCAACTTTAAACTCCTCAGTATGAGCCTTTCAGGGGACCTGTCCTGAGCCTAGCACATAAGCGCAATTACACAGAAAGTACAGCAACACATTTACTTCCTATAGTGTGTGCAAAGTTTTGACTTGACATCTAAAAGTTTGACAAACTTCGAGAGATGTGTGGTTGAGAGTATATTAACTGGCTGCATCACAGCTTGGTATGGAAATACAATGCTCTTGAATGAAAAATCCTACATAAAGTGGTAGATATGGCCCAGTCCATCACAGGTAAAGTCCTCGCCACCACTGAGCACATCGACATGGAGCATTGTTGCAGGAAAGCAGCAACCTCCATTTATTTATTGACATGCAGAGCGAGTAAAACCTTCCAGCCCTTTGAGCTGCACCATCCAGCAATCCCCCATATTTAATTCTAGTCTAATCACGGGACAATTTACAATGAAGAATTACCTACCAACCTGTACGTCTTTGGACTGTGGGAGGAAACCAGAGCACCTGGAGCAAACACACACAGTCACAGGGAGAACATATTCTTACAGGCAGTGGCAGGAATTGAACCCAAGTCATTGGTACTGTAAAGTGTTGTGCTAACCACTACGCTACCATGTCTCCCCCATCATGATGGTCATGCTCTCTTCTTGCTGCTGCCATCAGGAAGAAGGTACAGAACTCACACAGATGCAGGTAAAGTTAATATTCCCCAACTATCAGGCTCTTGAACCAAAGGGGATAGCTTCACTCAACTTCACTTGCCCCAAAACAGAAATGTTCCCACAACCTATGGACTCACTTTCAAAGACTCTTCATCTCATATTCTCAATATTTATTGCTTATTTATTTATTATTACTATTATTTATTTATTTTTGTATTTGCACAATTTGTTTTTTGCACACTGGTTGAATACTCAAATTGGTACGGTCTTTCATTGATTCTATTCAAGTCAAAGTCAAGTCAAGTCAAGTCAACTTTTATTGTCATTTTGACCATAACTGCTGGTACAGTGCAGGCACTGTTGCGGTTATTATTCTAATTACAGTTGTTATTCTAATATGGATTTATTGAGTATCCCCATAAGAAAATGAATCTAAGCGTTATATATGGTGACATATATGTACTTTCCTCCAAGAGGACCACATCCTTGTCATGGTTTGGAGGTTTGCATGCCTCAGTGACCTGGAGAGCTATGCAGGCTAGAATCAGGGCTTTATGCTTTGGTTCTCAGTAGGGTCACCCATGCCAAACAGGTCAAAGGGTAGAGGCCAGACTAAGAGTCATCCACAGTTTGTTGTCTTTTGCACACTGGTTGAATGCCCAGTTGATGCAGTCTTACACTGATTCTATTATGGTTATTATTCTATTACGGATTTATTGAATATGTCTGTAAGAAAATGAATCTCAGGGTTGTATTTGTTGATATATGTGTACTTTAATAATAAATTTACTTTGAACTTTGAACATGCACTCTGCTGTGTCAGACCATTTAGTTGAGATACTGCTCAGAAACACAAGTTATTCTGCCAACGCAATACACGCAAAATGCTAGAGGAACTCAACAGGTAAGGCAGCATCCATGGAGAGGAATAAAGAATCGCCATTTTCAGCCAAGATCCTTCATAAGAACTGAAAAGGATGTGGTAAGAAGCCTAGATAAGAATGTCGGGAAAGGGTATAAGCTGGAAGGTGACAGGTGATAAGTGAATACCTACTTCCGCCCTCACCTGACCTCACCTATCATCCGCCAGCTTGTACTCCTCCTTCTCTCACCGTCTTCTTATTCTGGCTTCTTCTCCCTTCCTATCCAGTCCCAATGAAAGTTCTCAGCCCGAAATATCAACTCTTTATTCCTCTGCCTGACCTGCTGAGTTTTTCCAGCATTTTGTGTGAGAGATCACTCAGCATCAGAAATCGGCTGATCAGATATTCAAGCCCTTGAGAAATCATCACCAACAGGACCCACTTACAGCAGGGTTTATTTAATAACTACCGTATGTGTGAACAAAAGTTTAATGCGGACATAGCTTTTGACTGCCAAGCGTACAACGTTATATAAGCTAATAAGACAGAAGGAGAGAGGTCATATTGAGAGTATTTGTAGAGTCTCAAGAAAATCATTGAATCTAACACATGTACAGTAATGTGCAAAAGCCTAAGGCGTATATATATATATATATATATATATATATATATATATACATCTATATAGAGCCAGGACTGTATTTGTCAATGTAGAGTAGAGAGTCAGTTTGCAAATCTGGCAGGAGCAAAGGATGTTGGGAATGGCAAGGGTGGAGCACATTGGGAGGGGTGTGGAACAGGTTGCAGAAGAGTGCCAGGGGCAGAGGGTGGCAGGGGTGCAGATACACCCAGCCCTGAGACACCAGGCAAGGTTGTTTGATTTCAAACAATCGGTTTATTGATCATTACAGAATGTCTCTCTGATGCTCCCACTCCCTTCCCTCTTTCCCAACCATGATTCCCCTCTCCTGGTTTGCTTCCCACTCTCAGTCCACAATAGAGCCTCATATCAGAATCAGGTTTAACATCACTCACGTATGTCATGACATTTTTTTTTCCAGCAGCAATACATAAAATTACTTCAATCCTGTGCAAGAGTCTAAGGCACCCTAGCTTTTGCACAGTACCGTACGTCTGTCCGTCATGTAAGCTCCAAATGCTACCCCCCATGCTTAGTGCGATATTGTGACGAAAATCTTACTTAGAGCAAGTTCAGTCTGTAAAGAAATTGGAAACATGCTGTTACCTCTTATTGTTTGTTCTGTAGCTGACCCCAAGGTGCTCTGTAATGCTCAGCAGCAAACACTACATCTATAACATAATGCCCTCCAGCTATTATTTTAATCATCCACACTATTGTCTTATTTTACAGTACAAATGATTTAGGAACAGCTTTTTCTCCTCTGCCATCAGATTTTTGAACGATCCATGAACTCATGAACCCTACCTTATTATATAGTACATCACCACTGCAGTCTCAGCCCAGCCAGAGACATGAACATCCCTATAACTTAATCAAACCTTGAGTGTTGTTTGAACTTGAGGGCAAGCTAAGGCATGGTAGTATAAAGGTCAGTATAATGCTTCAAGCGCCAGTGATTGGACGATCAGAATTCAAACCCTGCTGCTGTCTGTAAGGAGTACGCACGAAACATTTTCCCATGACCCCAGTGCCTTTCCACATTCCACAGACATGCAGGTTAAGGTTAGTAAGTTGCGGGCATGCTATATTGGCGCCAGGAGCATGGCGACACTTGTGTGTTGTCTCCTGCTGTGTTGGTCGTTGGCGCAAAGGGTGGATTGCATCACCGTTTGTTTTGATGCTTTCAAGTACATCTGACCAATAAAGATAGTGTTTAAAATCTTTAAAAATCTTTGGGCTTCCCATAACTATTTTCCCCCGTGACACGTTTAAAGAAGTAAGCGATGAATAACGGGAGAAAATGTTTTGTATTTGCCAGGGTATTCCTCCACATCATGTGAAAATTGAGATTCTGATGGCCTAATATAGAGTGGTTGGTCTTAGGGCACTGCACACTGCAATGAGCACTGCACCCTCTGCTTATGGGCACAAAAGGTCACATCCGGCAATAAATATAAAAAGCTATAATTATTCGGCTCAATAGTTATAATTTAAAATACTTCATTACTGTAATCTCTTTTTGGTGTCCAAGCGAAACGATTTCCTTTATCTGAATGGGTTCTTTTAATTTGATAAAAATTAATAAAAAAGGAAATTAATATGCGAAGACAACCTGCCCTTACCGATAATTTCACATAGTAAGTGCGTGATTAAAAATTACTTGTGGATTTCAATGCAAATCAGTGGTTGCACTTAATGACAAGAAATAGCTAATAGATGTTTTATTTTATCACAATAACCATATAACAATCACAGCACGGAAACAGGCCATTCCGGCCCTCCTAGTTCAATAAGTTGAACAAATGTAAGGAGCAAGATAGTGAGGGAAAGGGTAATTTAGAGTCCTGTGCCTTTCTTTAAGGCTGACAGTGACAGATCAATCATCAGAGACTTTTTTTTCTTTGAAGTCAAAAGGTAGAAAAAAAGCCATACAAACTAAGATGAGGAAAGCTGCTGTTTTGTCTAAATCAAATATGAACTATAGGACAGATAAGAAAGGTAAAACAGGTAAAGCACAGTAATGACGTTGCTAGGCAACAATCTCAGAGGTAAAGGCCACTGAAGAAAAATCTTCGTCACAGAATGGCTATTTTATGTAATTTTCAACAGAGAAACCAAGAAGAATATTGTGCATTGTGCAGGATATCTCCAAGATTGAAAATATGAATAGAAAAGACGAGATATATCAGTAAGAATTATTCTTGTAGTGTTAATTGTGACTTGCAAAATCTTGCAAAGTCCTGAAAGAAACTAGAGACCAAGCGAGTTAAGGAGCTTCATGGCTCTAAGCTGGAATGTAATTGTCACTCAGTGCTTATTGAACTTTGCACAAAAAAAAACAAAACTGGAAGATTTCCTTCAGCTCTGGACCTGTACTCTTCAACAACAGGTTCTCTACTGGCCCGGGTGATGTCTACCTTCTCCCCAACATAAGACTACATCAAATCTATCATCGTTGCCTCAGATAGCAGAACATGAATCCATAGTAGAAATTTTATTTTGCTTTTGTGTGAGAACTAGAATCCAGAGCCCTTACATATGCCATAGAACAAGTAATCATACTGGGAATCCATAGAAAGACTGACCTATTTTTATCATCTGTGTTTAGAACCATATTATTAGGGAAGAAAAAAAACCATGCAGCCTAGCATCACTGTTCTCTGTATCCAGTTACACTCCTACAATGTCTTCCCAAATAGTGGCAGCTGAGTTGTTGCTGGATAGAAGCCGAACATGATACACCCACTAAGAATGATAAATTAAACTCAAATCCCTGCTCCTGAATTTGACAGGTCCTACCATTGATTAAGACTAATTATTTGCCAAAAAATTTAAAAGAAAACAAGTGATGAGTGCATTCAGACAAAAGGAAGAAAAATCACTGTTACAAAGGAAGGTTTAATGCAGGAAATCTCCACCTGACATCCTGTAAAATTTGTTCACTTCCATCCATCTCCATTCGGGGCAGCACTGACACCCATTCGTCTGTTCTGAGAGTTGATTTTTGTATCCTGTTATTAACTGCAAGATGGATGGTGAATACCTTCCCCAAATTCACCTGCTAGAAGTAATTTGTTTGCATTTTATATCTAATCCATTAAAGCATGCAAGTCATGATACCATCCAATAGGTTCATGACTGAATTAATTTCAGTGAAGACCTGTATTAAACAAGGTTGCAATATTGCTCCAACATTTATCAGACTTTCTCCCTGCAATATTGTTTTTCACATGCAATAAACCTCTCGTGGGAATGGAGATAACCTTCAGAACAGCTGGGAAGCTACTCAACCCATGGTGACTATGCTCCAGTAACACGGCCACCCAGACTTCAACAGCAGAACTGCAAAAGCAAATAATGCTTATGTTTGACCATAAGACATAGGAGCAGAATTAAGCCATTCAGCCCATCGCGTCTGCTCCACCATTCCATCATGGCTGTTTTATTATTCCACTCAACCCCATTCTGTCTTCTCCTCATATCCTTTGACGCCTTTTTCTAATCAAGAAACTATCAGCCTGTGCTTTAAATATACCTAATGACTTGACTTCCAGAGCTGTAGGTGGCAATGAATTCCACAGATTCGCCATCCTCTGGCTAAATAAATTCCTTCTCATCTCTATTCTAAAGGGACATCCTTGTATTCTCAGCCTGTGACCTCTGGTGCTATACTCTTCCACTACAGGAAACATCCTCTCCACATCCACTCTACCTATCCGGGCCACTCTAACTAGGCCTTTCAATATTCAATAGGTTTCAATGAGCCCCCTCCTCATTCTTCTAAACTCCAGTGTGTACTATCAAATGCTCCTCATACATTAACCCTTTCATTCCCAGGATCATTTACGTGAACCATCTCTGGACCCTTTCCAATGCCAGCACAGACTTTCTGGGATAAGGATCTCAAAAGTACTCACAATACTCCGACCAATGCCATATAGAGCCTCAGCTTTACATCTTAAATGTTTGCACATGCTTCAATGTCAATCTCTGAGATATCATTGACGCATTCAAGAACGGGCCTTACACCAAACATCTACAAAGCAAAGCTCTTCTACAATTCCTTCCTCAGTGCAGAACTCTCTCTTATATCCATAAAGATCGGTGACGGGACCCTGAGAAACGTGGATTATTTTCCATACCTTGGAAACCACCCCTCAAAGAAGGTAGAAATCTGAATTTGATCTTCTCCTTCAAAGAAATTCACCTTCTCCTTCAATGTGCCAGCAAAGGCTTTGATCAAGTGAGGACCCTAGCAGGGATGGCGTTGGAGCAGCAATAATAGGAGTTTCTGGGAATAATTGAAAAGACACGGGCTCATTTCATCCCAAAGAAGAAGGAAGCATTCTAAAGTGGAGGATGTGGCCACTTAGCTCTCAAGGGAAGTCAAAGACGGGATAAAAGCAAAAGAGAAGACATGCAAAGCTGCAAAAAATTGTGGGAAGCTAGAGGATTGTGAAGTTGTTAAAAAACAATATCAGGCAACTAAAAAAGTAAGGAGAGAAAAGATGAAAAATGAAGGTAAGCTAGCCATTAATATGAAAAAGGATATCAATTTTTCGGATATATAAAGAGTAAAAGGAAGGCTTTGGGCCATTGGGAAATAACACTGGAGAACTTGTAATGGGGAAAAAAGAAACGGCAGGTGAACTGAATTTGCGTAACATGCAGGAGAAGCTCAGCAGATCAATGGAGAGGAATGGAGATCTGATGTTTTGGGTCGTTCATCAGGACTGGAAAGGAAAGGGGCAGAAGTCAGAATAATAAGGTGGAGAAATGGGAAGGAGGACACGTGGACAGCGATCGATGAAAGCAGGTGAGGGGGAAGGTAGTGGGTGGGGGAGGCGGAGATTTACCGAGAGGCTGGAAGGCGATTGCTGGAAGCTCTCACCTCCCAGCTTCTCACTTCAACTTTGGATCCAGGCCTAGGGTACACAATGAAATCTTTCATTAATGGCAAGTGGATTCCCCATCATATGGAGGAGTCTGCAGTTCCCACATTTGCATCATTAGATATTTCAGAGCGGAAAGCAAATTGTCCTCAATTCTGAGGGACTGAATTAGTACAAGAATTCCTGCAACACATTCAGTCTTCCACTCTGTATATGTTTGAGTCTATAGTCTGCTAAAGAGCTTTCATATCAGTGATGTCCTGTTTTCTTGCACAGTTCAGGAATGCAAGCAACATCTCTGCACAAATCTGGAACCTATAAAATAGTAAAATAGTCCACATACTCCTCAGTAATGCTATAATTATAATAAGGTTTTTTTACACAGAGAATGGTAGGTGTGTGGATTGTCTTGCCAGATATGTCTGGGAGAGGCAGATACATTAGGAAAAGTTAAGAGTCTCTTAGATAGGCAGATAGATGGAAGAAAAATGGAGGGCTGTGTGGAAGGATAGGATTGAACTGATCTTGGAGTAGGATAGAAGATCTGCACAACATTGTGGGTTGTGGGGCCGGAAGGGCCTGTTACATTGAATGTAGAACATAGAACAGTACAGCACAGGAACCGAGCCTTCACCCCACAATACTGTGCGGAACCAATTAAATTAGTTATCAAATGGAACCTAAACTAATCCCTTATGTCTAAAATATGTCCATATCCTTCCACTTCCCTCCTATTCGTGTGCCAATCTAAACGTCTCTTAAAAGCTACTAATGTATCTGCCTCTAGCACAACCCCAGGCAGTGCTTTGCAAGCATCCACAGTTCTGAGTGAAAAACTTGCCCCTCACTTCTCCTTTGAAATTGCCTTCTCTTACCTTAAACACATGCCCCCTGGTAATAGGTATTTCAACCCTGGGATAAAGATACTGTCTGTCTACTCTATCTATGCCTCTCATAATCTAATAAACCTTTACCAGATCGCGCCTCAGCCTCTGCTGCTCCTGAGAAAGCAACACAAATTTGTCTAATCTCTCATGATAGCCCATGCCCTCTAATCCAGGCAGCGTCCTGGTAAATCTCTTCTGCACCCTCTTCAAAGCCTCAACATCCTTCCCATAATCAGGTTTCTGGAACTGTATATGCAATACTCCAGATGTGGCTTAACTAGAGTTTTATAAAGTTATAACATAACTTCATGACTTGTTAACTACCTATCAACCTGTGTAGTCACTTTCAGGAAGCTATGAACTTGGACCCCAAGATCCTTCTGTTCATCACTACTGTTAAAGATCTTGCCGCTAACGGTCTCTTTGCATTTGGCCAGGTTAAACTCCATCTACCATTCCTTCACCCAGATCTGCAACTAATCTCTATACCATTGTATTCTTTGCCAATTATCTACACTATCGACAACACTATCAATCTCAGTATCATCTGCAGGCTTACTAACTTGGATCAAGATGGCACTAGCGATGCACGGGGATGTTTTGTGGGCTGCACACAAAACCTCTAGATTTACTGCTTCTGAATTGCTGTCAACGCAGTCTGCAGCTTGTATTTCCTCTTTAAGTAACATACTTTAAAGCCATACTACCGAAATAGTGATTTTACTATATCTGAAAGGATTCGGTCCACTTGACTCCCTGGATTGCAGACACAGCACCTTTAAGCAGAGGAAGGTACATCACTATGGCTAGAAGAGACAGAGCCAGACTAAAACATTAGGGTGCAAAGCTTCCTCTACCCAGTAGCTTGTTAGCAAATGTACAGTACCTGGAGAACAAGATGGAGGATCTAAGGACAAGATTGCTGTATTGGATGGAAGTGAGGAATTGCTGTGTTTTGTGTTTCATGGAGACATGGCTCATTCTGGATGTGCCAGATTTGGCAATCAGACTCGAGGGATGCTCCATCTACTGATTGGACTGGACAGCTGATTCGAAGAGGGCAAAAGGTGTGTATCACAATAAACCCTTCATTGTGCTCAGATGTAGTGGTCCTGTTGCACTTGGTTCCCTGATCTGGAACATTCAGTGATTAAGAGCCGACCATTCTACTTACTGAGAGAATTCTCCATGATCGTGACCACAGTTCATATATGGCCAAAGGCCAACATTAAGCAAGAACGCGAGGTACTGAGTGCAGCGATAAGCTAACAAGGAACAGCCTGCCCTGATACCTTTCAAAT
The DNA here is from genome assembly GCF_048418815.1 of Hemitrygon akajei. Taxonomy (NCBI): domain Eukaryota; kingdom Metazoa; phylum Chordata; class Chondrichthyes; order Myliobatiformes; family Dasyatidae; genus Hemitrygon; species Hemitrygon akajei. Next base: position 16,974,721 of record NC_133125.1, on the reverse strand, counting down.
CATTGCCAGAGACTTCAATCAGGCTTGCTTGAAGAAATCTCTGCCCAATTATCATCAACATATCACCTGCAGCACCAGGGGTGGGGGGTCCAACACACTCAACTACTGCCATACTACCAAAAGGAATGTCTCCCATTCTATTTGCAGACCATATTTTGGGAAATCTGATCATCTGGCTGTCTTAGCAGAGGACAAAGAGCAAGGCTCTTGAAGTAAGGACAAGAAAGCTATGGGACTGCTTCATCAGTGGACTAGGCCATGTTCAGGGACTCAGAGGATCTGAACAAATATGCCACAGTTGTCACAGACTCGTGGATGATTGTGTCTCCACAAAATCATTTAGAGTCTTCCCCAAGCAGAAGCCCTAGATGAACCAACAGATCCACAATCTGCTGAGAGCCAGATCAGTGGCATTCAGGTCTGGTGACCAAGTAAACTACAACAGGTAACAGGTACAACATCCAGAAAGCCATCTCACATGCGAATTGACAAGCCCCAGCAAAAACAGAATCACAGAAAGATGCTCAACAACTGTAAAAGGGCTTGAATGTCATCACCTGCTACAAAGTAAAAACAAGCGGAACATATGACAACAAGGTTTTGCTTGCAGGTGAATGCAATGCCCTTTATTTCGGCTTTGACAAACAAAACATGGAGGCTCCTTCACAAACTCTCACAGCCTCCCCCCACCCCCGAAGACCCTGTGATTTCAGACTCTGAGGCCAATGTGAGAGCATCCTTCAGGTGGGTGAACCCACAGAAAGCATCTGGCCGAGTACTAAAGACCTGTGCTGATCTACTGGATGAAGTATTCAATATTGTCTTTAAACTCTTGCTTTGGCAGTCTGAGATACCCACCTGCTTCAAGCAGGTGGCAATTATACTGATGCCCAAGAAGGGCATGGTAACCTGCCTCAATGACTATTGTGAAGTAACACTTACATCCACTGTGATGAAGTACTTTGAGAGGTTGCTGATGAAACATATCAACTCCTGCCTGAGAAATGACTTGGATCTGCTCCTGTTTGCCAACCATCACAACAGGTCAACAGCAGATGCAATTTCATTAGCTCTTCATTCAAATCTGGAACATCTGGACAGTAAAGATGCACGTGTCAGGATGCTTTTCATTGACTACAGCTCTGCACTCAATACTAATTAAGTTTGTTGACAACACCTCTGTCATTGCCCAAATCAAAAGTGGTGACAAATCAGCATAGAAGAGAGAGATTGAAAATCTGGCTGAGTGATGCCACAACAACAACCTCTCACTCAATGTCAGCAAGGCCAAGGACCTGATTATAGACTACAGGAGGAGGAAACCAGAGGTCCATCAGCCACACGTCATCAAGGATCAAAGCTGGAGAGGGTCATGAAGTTTAAACTCCTTGATGTTATAATTTCAGCGGATCTGTCCTGGGTCCAGCACACAAGTGCAATTACAAAGAAAGCAGGACAATGACAGCATCTCTACTTTCCTAGAAGTTCTCCATGGCTCAGCACGTCATCTAAAACTCTGACAAACTTCTAAGAGTATACTGACTGATTGCATCATTGTCATGAGTCCTGTGGGCTTGTATACCTGTACTTGTTAATTATTGTCATATCTAGAGTTATTAATTCCTTGTGTTTTCTGTTTAATCTTGTCAAGTTTATTTTGACTAGCATGGGTTTTCCATGTACTGTGGTAATTTGAAGTGGACTCCAGATTAGCACCTATTGTGGCATCCTTGTGTTCCGAAAATGATTCATCTTGCAGTGTTGCTCAGTCAAGCCACTGATGTTCTGTTTGCTGTTCTTATGAATAAGAACTTGTTTCTATCGCTACAGGGGAATTTGTCATTCCTCCGCATGTGGGTGTAGTTATCTGTCAAAGCACACTATGACAGTAGGACCCTACCATAAATGGACCCAGAGGAGGTTCAATAGTGCCTTGGACATCAGTTGGCTAGAGGTGAGGGTGGTTTCTGTTCTCAGTGCTTGTCCTGATGCTATCTTCCGAGCTTCTCTAGTCTACATTCATGGTCATCAAGGGTCTCCTATGTCCCTCCATGTTTCTCAGGACAATTCCATGTTCCCAAGTTAAATGCAATGTTCCTGAGTTTACCGCCCCTGTCTCAAGTTCACCAGACCTGTCTCAAGTTCCCAGGGCTCCTAGGCTGTCAGGTGCAGCCCTTAGGGAGGGAGGTACTATCATGAGACCTGCGGCCATGCGCATCTGTATTTGTTAATTGTTGCAACAACATAATCAAAATGCTGGTGGAACACAGCAGGCCAGGCAGCATCTATAGGGAGAAGCGCTGTCGACATTTCGGGCCGAGACCCTTCGTCAGGACTATCTGAAAGGAAAGATAGTAATTGTTAATTGTTGTCTTATCTGGAATCGTTAACCCCTTGTGCTTTCTGTTTCATCTTGTCAAGTTTATTTTGACTGGCACGGGTTTTCTGTGTACTGTGATTATTTCAAGCCAGCTCCCAATTAACGCTTATTGTGAGGTCCTTGACTTTCAAGAATGATTCATCCCGCAGTGTCACTCGATCAAGTCACTGATGTTGTGTTGGAATTGGTACGAGTAAATTTTTGTTTCTGTCTCTTCGTGGGAGTCCTCCACACCTGGGTGCAGTCATCTATCAGCGCACGCCGTGACATCAAGGCCTAGCATGAAAACAGTGAAGTGTGGAAGAACATTGAAGTATATGGGCTACAGAGCAGGAGTCCACGGATATTCACTCAGGAGGTACCTAATGAAGTGGCCACTGAGTGTAAGGCAGGCTGCTGTTTATCACCTGCAGATCAGGGTTCAACACCATCATCTCCTCACTACCCAATCAATAAGCTTCAAAGCCTAGGTCTCTGGACCTCCCTCTCCTAATGAATCCTCGACTTCCCGATCGCAAGGCCATAGTCAATGCAGATCAGTAATAACTGGCATTCAGCACTGGCACACCTCAAGGATGTGTGCTTAGCCCAAATGCTCTACTCTCGACAATCACAACTGTGTGGTCAGGCACACCTCAGACGCCATCTATAAGTTCACCAATGACATCATTGTTATTGGCAGCATCTCAGCTGGCCACAAGGAGGCCTGCAGGAATGAAATCATCTCATTGAGTGCTGTCACAGCAACATCACACTCAAACAAGAGGAAATCTGCAGGTGCTGGAAGTCCAAGCAATGCACACAAAATGCTGGAGGAACTCAGCAGGTCAGGCAGCATCTGTGGAAAAGAGTACAGTCAACGTTTCACACCGAGACTCTTCATCAGGACTCGCGCTCAGTGTTAGCAAGACCAGGGAACTGGTGTGTACTTCAAGTAGGGAAAATTGGGAGAACACACACTAGTACTCAATGAGATGTCAGTCGTGGAAAGGATGAGCAGCTTCAAGTTCTTAGCAGCCAACATCTCGGAAGATTTATCTTGGACCCAACACATTGATGCAATCATGAAGAAGGCATACCAGCAGTTGCCCCTACAGTACTTCATTAAGAGTTTGAGTAATTTGGCATATCACCAAAGACTTTTGTGAATTTCTACAGTGGAAAGCATTCTGACCACCTGTACCATCACCTATCATGGAGGCTCCAATACGCAGAAACACAAGATGCTGCAGGGGGCTGTAGACTCATCCAGCTCCATCACAGGCACAACCAAAATCCACCATCAAGGCATCCTCAAGTGTCTCAAGGAGGCAGCATCCATCACTAAGGATCCTCACTATGCAGGACATACCCTTTTCTCGTTCTTCTTCTTCGGTTATCCATCGAAATCCAATGATGACATCCACTCCTTTAACAGTGAGATCTTTGATGACTACACAGTCCTATCCTGGACCCACAAGCTCTATTGCAGGTGGGACATGTATAGGTGGTAGTGGTGGTAATGATGGCAACCATGGCTGCATTTCTTCTGGCTCTCTTCTGCTGTCTTCTGGTTGCTCTTTCCATCTCCAGAATACGAACCCCGTCCCTACACAGCTGTCACCAGGTGGTACAGTCAGCAGCAACATCCTCCAGGTCCTCGGGTCTGATCTTGCACTTCCTTAAAACATTCTTCATCTGATCCTTATAGCGCTTCTTCAGCCCTCCAGCTGAGTGTCGACCATGATGTAGCTGGCCATATAACACTCTGCGGGGTAGCCAACATGGGGGCATCCTTATCATGTGCCCCAGCCACTGCAGCTGACGCTGGGTGATCATGGCCTCAATACTTCTGCAGTTGGTCTTTACAAGTATTTCAGTGTGAGGCACCCAGTCACGCCAGGTAATTCCCAGGATGTGCTGGAGGCAGCTTATGTGGAAGCGCTCCAAGGACTTGATGTGATGGCTGTAGGTTACCCAAGCTTCACGGCTATAAAGGAGGGTGGTGACACAGACCACCTGGTATACAGCGACCTTTGGGGAGGGATGAAGGCTCCTGTTCTGAAAGACTCTACACCGAAGTCTCCCAAAAGCAGCTGATGCCTGTTTAATGTGGCTCTGGATGTCATCGTCAATGCCACTATCCTCAGAGAGAATGCTCCCCAGATATTTGAAAGATGGCACTACTGACAGCTTTTCATCACCAACATAACTCGTTATTACCCTCATGGAGAAGGTACATGAGCCTCAACACTCACGCTCAATGTTTTAGGACAGCTTCTTTCCAACCCCCATGCCCCCACCACAATCATATTTCTGAATGGTGCTTATGTTGCACTGTACAACTGCTGCAAAACAATGATAGTATGCCTGATTCCAATCCTGACTCTGAACTTTATATAATGTGTAAAATTTGCTTATTCTTAGAGCAGATTAATCCAAAAAATTGAATAGTATCTTTATAATTACCTCATTCACAAAGTTTCAGATTCTGATTATCTTTAACACTGGCAGCACTGATAGCATCTAGTTGTATGTAATTAAAATCAAAGAGACCCAGAGAATTACAGTATAAGGCAGTGACATGCAGTTGGTTGTCGAGCAATCAATGAATGTTCACATACAGGAAAAAATAAAAAGCATTAATGGGCAAAAGCACTCCACTATCTTTTGCATTCAGCCTAGTCCATGGAGATGAGAGTAACCACAGTAATTTCTAACTTACAATCTAATGCTAGCAAGCTTTCAGAGTTCATTAAACCCATAAATGGATTCTGTCCGGGCACTGCAATCAGTTCTCAGTATGAAGTCTTTTTCAGAAATCAAACATAAGTGTTGGGACTAATAAGTTAATATTATCAAGGTAATTGTAATTTTTCTTTTGAAAACAATTTCAATGTTTAAGAACATTTTTGATGTCAAACGTTATTTATTTTACATTGTATCTTTTCTGTTAACTTCTTTGAAAAGAGGGCCATTCATTTAGAAGACTTGGGTATGATTGGACTTGGGCATCTTTGATCTTAACATTTTTGAAGTGAAAAATCAGTTGTTTTGCATTGTTTCTGTTCTGTTCATTTCTTCTAAAAGATGGTCATTCAGTTTGAAAACTGAGGTGTGTTTTAAGTCAGGAATCAAACAGTTGTATCTTCAATCTTTATTTAGGTTCTATTAAATCAACTGCTAACAAAATGACACCATTTTTTAGACAACACACACAAAATGCTGGTGGAACACAGCAGGCCAGGCAGCATCTATAACGAGAAGCACTGTCGACGTTTCGGGCCGAGACCCTTCATCAGGGCTAACTGAAAGGAAAGATAGTAAGAGATTTGAAAGTAGTGGGGGGAGGGGGAAATGCGAAATGATAGGAGAAGACTGGGGGGGGGGGGGGGGATGAAGCTAAGAGCTGGAAAGGTAACAACACCTTATATACCAGCTGGGTAGCCTCCAATCTGATGGCATGAACATTGACTTCTCTAACTTCCATTAATGCCCCTCCTCCCCTTCTTACCCCATCCCTGACATATTTAGTTGTTTGTTTTTTTTCTCTCTCTCTCTCTGCCCATCACTCTGCCTGTTCTCCATCTCCCTCTGGTGCTTCCCCCCCTCCCCCTTTCTTTCCCCCAAAGCCTCCCGTCCCATGATCCTTTCCTTTCTCCAGCTCTGTATCACTTTTGCCAATCACCTTTCCAGCTCTTTGCTTCACCCCACCCCCTCCGGTCTTCTCCTATCATTTCGCATTTCCCCCTCCCCCCACTCCTTTAAAATCTCTTACTATCTTTCCTTTCAGTTAGTCCTAACGAAGGGTCTCGGCCCAAAATGTCGACAGTGCTTCTCCTTATTGATGCTGCCTGGCCTGCTGTGTTCCACCAGCATTTTGTGTGCGTTGTTTGAATTTCCAGCATCTGCAGATTTCCTCATGATTACCATTTTTTAGATTTCTGCAACTTCACTAAATAAAAACAAAGAGAAATCGTGGAATACAGAAGAACATATTAAGTTGACATTCTACCCTGCCATCTATCTTTTCAAGCCTCACCACAAAGTAATTGCCATTTCCACAACAGTAAATCTTTGCCATTTGGGTGAGATCTTGGGATTTGTTTCCTTGTTGTTTTTGTCGTTTATTTTCTCTGTTGGCCTTGTCCCAAAATAAGCAGTTGAAGAGGGAAATAATGTACAGCTGGAAAATACATGGCAGAAATCCGATTTCTCTCTTCTATCCTTTGGAGATTGGTCACCTGCCACAAAGCCATATTCCAAAGGAAATGGTATCCATGGAAACACACAAAGAGGAGCTTTCCCAGTAGATATTCCCACATCCAAGCTATTCCCTCACTGAATAAATGGAAACAACCCTCTTACTGCAAAAGCTTACACTTTGGTAATGATTTTTTGTATGTGTACAATAGCTTTATTTCATAACTAAAATAAAATTCAGGAAATATGAACAGCACCTGGTTTGATATGACTAATTCACAAATGTACTGCAGCAAGCATTTCTGCAAAATGAAGCCAGATCATTTTTGCAATGACACCAAACCCCCAAGTGGCTTCGCAAACAAGCTCAGAGTCAAGTAACAAAAGATGACAACTTGCTGAGGCTAACCACGGCAGTCAAGTAAGGGGAAGGCATATCTAGGAAAAGCACAGATTAAACAAAAGAAAACTCGTTCTGAAGTACATTGCAATTAAAAACAATTAAAACCGGAGGAACATGTAAACAGCATACAAGACAAATTCTTCTCTTTATTTTGGTACATGTGACAATGATAAACCAATACCAATACGATACTTAATGTGAGGCCCTTATTCTATCTATTTAGCTATCACCAGACTCCTATAACAGGTCTGAGGTCTACTCTACTGGGGTAAGAGATTTCCAGCAAGAAGAATAAATTGTTTCAAATCTCTTGTCAAAGGTGAAATACCCTTGCTGACCTATGGGAATTCCTGGCCCATGATCACTCAAAGTGATGAAGGAGCATTTGGGATGGTTCTGTTCACCTTGAGTCTGTGTGAAGGAGGCACTGGAAGCTTTGCACATCAAGTGAGAAAAATGCAGCATACTCCAAACAATCCGCCCAGCCACCCCACTAAGCATCATTTGCTGTTGTATCTGGAGATCTCGCATGGGACTCATCTCCTCCCAACCCACTAAATTGGAACAATCCAAGGGGTTGCCTAAGGAGTGGTGGATTAAGACGTAGAATTCTTACGTTTCTTGTAGATTAACTTTCCTGTGGCAGTGGAAGAAGCAACAGTAATCACAAGTGTACAGGCAGAAACTACAGATGCCGATTTAGTAAGATTACATGGGGATGTGAAGGGCCGCTGTAACCAGGGTAACACATTGAGGGATCGAGCAAAGCTGCAGTAATGTATTGTGGATCAGAGAAAGCCAGAGAGAGAGTAGATAGTCCTCCCACAGCCAGGTGACCAAGTCTTGGTAAGGGAGCCAGATGACAGGACAGGTTTCACTCCTAGGGGGGTAGAACCACAGGAGGTTCTCCAGTGAATGGTGTTTGTGTTGGTGTACAGTCCTGGCAGGGCAGCCAGTGGAAACACTGGACTCCAGTTAAACTGTATGATTCACCTTCCCGTCGCCCTGAGAGGTGGAGCAAGAGACGAAGTGTACCCGGTGACGGTGTCGTTGCAGGGAACCCCTAAGTGGTGAACGTCAGCCGGCTGCATCAGTTCCGACTGCACCTGACGGAAGCTGACCCAAAACAAACACGAATGGAGAAGACACCGAGAGTGAGTGACAGCAAGCCGTGAACAGTGTGCTGAAGCATAGCGGTAACCGCACTCTGTAATGAAGGCTGGTTGCTGAAGGTACATAACTAGTCGTATAGCACAGTATAGAAAAGATACTGGGGGAAAATAGATGGGAAGGGATCCGAGTTACAGTAGAGACATCAGGCTCCACAACTTCGATGGCATGACAGACTGAGAAAGAGAAGAAATTACACCCAGAACTTGAAGGCAGTCACCCCGTTGGAAGATTGGGTCACGCAGGCCTCTTCTTCCAAGAGCGTCTCGAGTATGATACCCGCTTGTTTTTGCTGGATAAAGACTTCTATATCTACCAGCTTCTGTGTCTCTCTAGTGACTTCGTTCACAATCACAGCACTGCCTGTCCTGATGAACAGTCCCTGCATTCACAGTTTTATCCAGAAACCATGAAGTATTTTCCTTTTGACATATTTGTGATTGTTTCTTACACTTACAGATTTCCACTACATTAAGAAATAATGCCAGTTGCCATTAAGTTTAAAATATTACCATATCTGTAAAGCAAAAAAGGGAAGAAAGTCCTTGGAATGTAATGCTACATTAACAACATAATGCATTTTATAACTTTTCCATTAAAAATAACTGGAGAGGCAGCCAATGACTATTGAATACAGTGATGAGTGTTGACATTTCATAATAAAGTTTTTGCAGCGTAATTCTATAACAACCTCAGCACAAGGAACACCTTTGCAAAATGTACAGTACTGTGCAAGAGTCCTGGGCACACATATATAGCTGGGGTGCCTATGAGCTTTGCTCAGTACTGCATCTGGCGGGAGTAAAGGATGTTGGGAATGGCAAGGGTGAAGAGCCACAGGAGTGATGTGGGACAGGTGGCAGAACCATACCAGAGTCAAGGGTGGCCTAGGTACAGACACACACAGCCCTGAGACACCAAGCAAGATAATTTCATTCCAAACAATTCCTTTATTAATCATTACAGAATACTGTATTTCTCTGGTGCTTCCCGCTCCCTCCCCTCTCCCTTCCCTTTTTCCCAACAATGATTCCCCTTTCCCTGCCCCCCCCCCTTCCCACACTCAGTCAATAATAGAGACCCGCATCAGAATCAGGCTTATCGTCACTCACATGGGTCATGAAATTTGTTTTTACACAAAGAATCATGAAGTGGATGGGCTACAGCAACAAAAGACCACGAACATACACTCAGAGGCCACTTTATTAGGTACAGGAGGTACCTAGTATGCAGCCTAAAAGCTGAAAATCAGCAACAATGAACCAACACTTTCCCAGCCAATATCCCAGTGTCATTTAGGCACCCTAGCTATATGTGGCTAAGACTTTTGCACAGTACTATATTTGGGATTATCTGTAGTGGAGGAACAGAGGGATCTTAGGATCACATCCATAGATCCCTCAGAGTTGCCGTGCAAGTTAAAAAGGTTGTTAAGGAGCTGTATGGTTTGTTGACCTTCATTAGTCAAGGGACTGAGTTCAAGAGACATGAGGTAATGTTACAGCTCTCTAAGACCCTGCTTAGATCACATTTGGAATATTGTGTTCAGCTTTTGTCATCTCAATCCAGGAAAGATGTGAAAGCTTTAGATGGGGCAAAGAGAAGATTTACCAAGATGCTGCCTGGACCAGGTTTCATGAAGATAGATTGAGTGGGCAAAGGTTTTTCTCCTTGGAGCGAAGAAGGATAAGAGGTGACTTGATAGAGGTGTGCAAGATGATAAGAGACGTGGATAGAATGGGTAGCCAGAGACTTTTTCCCAGGGCAGAAATGGCTAATGCAAGGGGGCATAATTTGAATGTGATTGGAGGAAAGTACAGGGGGGAAATGTCAGAGATGAATTGTTTACACAGAGAGTGGTAGGTGTGTGGGAGGCCCTATCAATGGAAGTGGTAAAAAAAAGATTCATTATTGGCATTTAAGAAACTCCTAGACAGACACATGGATGATAGAGAGCTGGAGGGTTATGTAAGAGGGAAGGGTAGAATGATGTTAGAGTAAGTTATATCCCTTGTTCTATGTTCAATGCTGAATTATTTATGTCTTCATTAAAAAGTACATTCCCAGCCATGGGCTATAAACATACACTCAGTGGCCACTTTATTAGGTACACCTGTACAACTTCTCATGAAATCAAGTATCTAATCAGTCAAGCATGTGGCAGCAATTCAATCATAAAAGCATGCAGACATGGTCAAGAGGTTCAGTTGTTCAGACCAAACTTCAGATTGGGGAAGAAATCTGATCTACTGGAAGTGACTTTGACCATGGAATGATTGTTGGTACTAGACAGGGTAGCTTCAGTATCTCAGAGAATGCTGACCTCATGGGATTTTCATACAGAACAGTCTCTGGAGTTTAGAGAGAATGGTGCTTGAAGCAGTGAGCAACAACTCTTTGGGTGAAAATGCTTTGTTAATAACAGTGATTAGAGGAGAATGGGCAAACTGGTTCAAACTGACAACTCAATCAATAAGAGGTGACTTGATAGAGGTGTACAAGATGATAAGAGGCGTGGATAGAATGGATAGCCAGAGACTTTTTCCCAGGGCAGAAATGGCTAATGCAAGGGGGCATAATTTGAATGTGATTGGAGGAAAGTACAGGGGGAAATGTCAGAGATGAATTGTTTACACAGAGAGTGGTAGGTGTGTGGGAGGCCCTATCAATGGAAGTGGTAAAAAAAAGATTCATTATTGGCATTTAAGAAACTCCTAGACAGACACATGGATGATAGAGAGCTGGAGGGTTATGTAAGAGGGAAGGGTAGAATGATGTTAGAGTAAGTTATATCCCTTGTTCTATGTTCAATGCTGAATTATTTATGTCTTCATTAAAAAGTACATTCCCAGCCATGGGCTATAAACATACACTCAGTGGCCACTTTATTAGGTACACCTGTACACCTTCTCATGAAATCAAGTATCTAATCAGTCAAGCATGTGGCAGCAATTCAATCATAAAAGCATGCAGACATGGTCAAGAGGTTCAGTTGTTCAGACCAAACATCAGAATGGGGAAGAAATCTGATCTACTGGAAGTGACTTTGACCATGGAATGATTGTTGGTACTAGACAGGGTAGCTTCAGTATCTCAGAGAATGCTGACCTCATGGGATTTTCATACAGAACAGTCTCTGGAGTTTAGAGAGAATGGTGCTTGAAGCAGTGAGCAACAACTCTTTGGGTGAAAATGCTTTGTTAATAACAGTGATTAGAGGAGAATGGGCAAACTGGTTCTAACTGACAACTCAATCAATAAGAGGTGACTTGATAGAGGTGTACAAGATGATAAGAGACGTGGATAGAATGGATAGCCAGAGACTTTTTCCCAGGGCAGAAATGGCTAATGCAAGGGGGCATAATTTGAATGTGATTGGAGGAAAGTACAGGGGGAAATGTCAGAGATGAATTGTTTACACAGAGAGTGGTAGGTGTGTGGGAGGCCCTATCAATGGAAGTGGTAATCAATCAAGTGGTGTGCAGAACAGCATACCTGAACACACAACACAAAGAATTTTGAAGTGGACGGGCTACAGCAACAAAAGACCACGAACATACACTCAGAGGCTGCTTTATTAGGTACAGGAGGTACCCAGTATGCAGCTTTAAAGCTGAAAATCAGCAACACTTTCCCAGCCAATATCCCAGTGCCGTTTACAACCAACACTTAAGCGCAATTAGCACTATGTTCAAAAATAAAGATGAGCTTCCTTGTATCAAACAGAGATAACAGTGGAAGAAGGTGCTTTGCACAAAGAAGGTGCCAGATGACAAGTCAGGAGTGTTGACTTGCTGCATGAAACGTAAAGGTGCCAAATATTGAGGAAGGAGAAAGTAGTGCTGGATATATGCTTCTAATTTCAAACAATAGGGTATCTTAATATAAAGCAACAGTAAATATCTATATCAATATTTGTCATTTGAAAGTTATGTGAAGACTTTTGTTACATTCTCATGGGTTTCTGAGTTTATCCAACACTCCACCATGTACAAAAATTACAGATCAATCTCAAGCTTTGCTGTCCTGGCCACAGAGCCTCTGCTAAAGAGTGAAGGCAATCAATGAAAAGGGAAATAGATCTTCAACCTTGTGCATTTGGGATTTAATAAAAATGTTATAGCATTGAATGTTATTTATAAAAAGCAAGTTTTATCACCCATATGCTAAAAATTAAATTGGACCTATGTAAGATACTAAAGAGTTGCTCTATATTGGATTTTAAATCCAAATTCACAAGGGTGAAGCTTCCAGGCCAGCGAGTCCCAAGGTCTCAAAGGCTCATAGGCCCAGAGGCCCAGAGGCTGCCTGTCCCGGAGTTGGAAGACCATCTATATGTTAGTGAGAGAATGGGAAAGGAGATTGTTCTCTTCTTGTTGCTTGTTGGATGGTGGCTGCACATTGTTCTGCTGAACATTATGAACATGAGATATTGGTGTTGGAACGTGTGGAACTTGCAGTCTGCCCCGGGATATCATCAGATTCTGTTAGCTGTTAAACACAAGCGATGCATTTCACTTTATGTTTCAATCTACATGTGATTAATAAATAAATCTAATCTAAATTTAAAATTCAAGATCTTGAAACATACATTATTTTATCAAAGGAAGGACTTCAAAAAATGCTTTGCAAACTAAATGAAATTATAACCCTGTGGATTTCAGTTGGGCATATGTATAAAGAATAGCCTGCCACATAAAACGAAGGAAAGTAATATTTATCTTTCAGAAACCCATTGTATATAACAATTACAGACTTGCATAGAACTTTGGCTACCTCATTACAGGGAAAGTAAAAACTACAAGATACTTGTAACTCAAATTCAAAATATCATTGCTATGGATAAGAGGTTACAATTATAAAGAGAACCTTGAGAATATAAAGTCTTCCGGTGAAATGGAAACTGTGGATAATCTCACAATGAATGGAATGTTATTGGAACCACGTAACATTCTGTTCGGATTTAATTTTGAAAGTCATAACATAGCTCCAGTGTGGGAGAACTAACTTCCCTCCGGCACTGTGTCAAATTGTGGAATATATTAATGTAGTACATGCCTCAATTTACACAGACCAACATGCATCAGCACATTTACACACATCAAACCACAGAAGCATTTTAACGGCTGTGGGCATCAGGGAATCTAGGAAATATATGGAAAAGATGTCTGGATGCCGGTAGGGTATCCTTCCAGCTCTGCCTGTGAAACGGGAGTAGATCAACATCGTGCAACCCTCAAACATAACCTGCACACCTGGAAATGCCTTCCATGCTCCCACTCTCTGCTAATTTTCTCTGCACTGCTATGGTTTGTAACTCCACATTAAACTAATTACAGAATGACAAGGGACCGAGAATGAGTCTAACTTCATTTGTTTCACTTTAAGCAAGTTGCACATGTATCACATGGTAGCATGATGATGAATGCAATTCATTATTTATTTTACATATAGTCCATAATAAATTACTTAAATGAACAATATATTTACATATTATTCAAATACTACAGAAATATTAAATACACAACACTCTTCTCTACTTAGCTATAAGCTCCAACTCAATATAAAATGCATCTCAATTTATTTATACACACACACACACACATAGATACATACAGACAGTATGGTAAACTTTAAGTTGTCCCATTCAGGCCTAACAATTTAATTGCTGCGGAGGATTTCTTACTCTTGTGGAATAACGTCTTTCCTTACAAGAAGGATCACTCTGCTTGGCAGGTGAGATTTGTGGCTGTGAAACAATCTCAGGTTCTGAACCCTCCTCCATGGTGGTTGTAGGAGTTGACTCTGGCACCGCAGTAAGTGGTTCTGACAGCTTTGTTCACCATTCTTTTTCTTCGAGTTTGTGCATCTTGATCTTGGGAAGGTACATTTGGTTCACTGGAGTATTCTCTTATTAATCCTTCTATTGCTGTCTTTATGATCTGACCTCTCCTCTTGGTTTCCTTATCCACAGCACCATCTGACGAATCCTTTGTTTTTGTATCTCCATTGACTCCTTTGTTTTTGTCCTTCCATTCACCCATCTGGACTTTGGTCTTTGCATCTACTTTTACAAACACCTTTTTGTCTCTCACTTGTCGTTCATGCAATAACCTTAATACAGGCAGAGCAGATGTTGGTTCTTTATACTCACAAAAGCCGAATGCTTGCAACTTTTCTGAAGCTCCCTGAACTCTCTTTCAGCTTAAAACAAGCCACATTTCACAAGTAACTGTCTTATTAACATATCAAAAACTTTCTCAGGTCTGTTGCCTACAAAAACTGTTGTAGTCAGACTACTGCTTTCATTAATTTCATGTTTCTTCTGAGCAGCATGGTCCAATATGCTTTCCAACCTGAGGCACAGAGGTAGGCAACAGTTCATAGTGTACAGCATGGAGACAGTTGTGGCATCATCCAGCACCTTTCTTAATTTGCTTTCAGTTGACTCTATTACAGGAATGTGGCAGGCGAATTGTGGATGGATCTCCGAACAAGTTGTAGTTGTCTCCGCCAATCACATTCCCATAATGTTGGCCCTCCTGTTTTTACCACTCACAATGCAGCTTGTTGGTTGTTGTATTTCACTGTTACAAATGCCATTCTCACAGGAGTTATCTTTTTTTCCCAGTATGTTCTTCACTGGTGATCTCCAGGCTTCAGTTCACTACCTTTGAAATGCCATTCAAACTCATTTTGTGGAATCATTGAAACAGCTGAACCAGTGTCCAATTCCATTTTAATTATTTTGTCATTCACTTCTGGTGTAGGCCATATAGCTTGTCAATTGTTAGTTTTTACATTGTAAATTTCAAGGCTACTCAGTCCTGCGTTACTCACATCATTATCAGATTTTTCATCAGCATCATGCAAATTAGTTTTTCTTTTCAAAACTGCAACTTGACATTTTATCTTCTTCTGTACCCGGTGCAGAACATTTATTTGTGTCTGCCTGACATGGTCTTTGTATGTGGCCGACCATGTTGCTTTTCTGCAAATTTCACCTTTAAATCTGCATTGATCTGGTGTATGTGAACCCCTGCCACAACGGTAACGTAATTTGTTTAACCAGGCAGGCCTCTGTCTCGACCATCTAGACTCAAATATTACTGAAATATTAAACACACAACATGCACCTCATCTCACACCCATTGTTATGTATTTAAAATTTCAGTAATATTTGAATAATATTGTAAATGTATTGTTAGTTTAAGCATTTTGTTCATTTAAATAATTCATAACAAGCCATATATAAAAATACATGAATTGCATACGTCATGACACTACCACATGATATGTGCGTACCTCGCTTACAGTAAGAACGAAGTTAGACTCACATTTCAGACTCCCATGTCTTCCTTCAAATTAGTTTAATATTTTGAAATTACAAAACATAAAACCCACCATTACCTAGTCTCTACCCCATCCAGTCCTCTCACTCTCTCTCTCTCTGTCTCACTCATTTGCATTTCCTCTCCCAAGACTGGAAGTACAAAAGGTCAAAAAGTTCAAAATTTATTATCAGTATACATATTTGTCACCATTTACTACTCTGAGATTCATTTTCTTGCATATATTCACAGTAGAACAAAGCAACACAATAGAATAAATGAAAAAAACTGCATGCAAAGACTACCAACTAATGTGCAAATGAGGAAACTTTGCAAATAAAAATAATAATAACAACAATAACACCTGCGCAAGCTGCCCGGGCTGAAACTGCTGCAGGGGGGACAGTCAAGAGAAGAAAGACATGCATGAAATGGTCATTAGAATAAACACATTCATAATGCGCGTATATTATCGAGAAACAGAACTTGAAGACTGATAGGAAAGTGTATAGGGACAAACTTCATCAACAGTTTATAGCACAATATTCCTTCACGCACGTAAAAGCATAATGAATAGCAGATCAATGTTGAGTGATAGTAAAAAATAACTTAATCCCTATATGCATGTTAAACCAAATAAAACATGAAGTTGCACATGAGCTAGAAAGAAATGAACTTAAAGATAACAATGCTATGGAAGAAAACAATGAAGATGCAAGCCAATGAAGCGCTAATGAAGATACAATTACTTCAGCTGTTCCACTATGGGACTGTAATAGCAACAACACAGATGTAGAGCCTCCACAGAATGCTGATGACTGTGCTGAGCTTGCATACAAATTTATCCTAATATTTAACACCACACTAACAGGATATGTGGGGATTGACCCCACAAAAAGACCTTATATATCAAAATAAAATACATCATCAGAATTTGCAAAATTTGTTAATACTCTCAACAATGTCACCACAATATTTAGGAAAACTTGAAACATTTGAAGAACTACACACAATGACACACTGTGCAGCATTAACAGCAGTACAGTGTAATGCTCCAAAATAGAGGCATAAAACTGAGTAATGAAATGAGAACACCAAAATGGCAGAAGAGATTTTAAAAAAATTGAAACTTTAAGAGCAGAAATAGCACATCTAATGCAGTATAAAAATGATAACCCAAGCAAGAAAGTTAAGAGAAAAGCTAAGTAAATATTAAGGAAATATAAGTTCCATACAAGATACGATCAACCTAACAAAAGCATTGTAAAATTTATGGATACACAAAAATAAAAGCTTGGTGCATACAAAGCCACCATAAATAGATAGAGGAAATGAAAAAAGAATTACCAGTTCAGAAACGATGGAAAAGGTTTATACAAGACACTGAAGCTAAATTTGACGTGCCAAAATATCTCCAGTCCTAGCAAATAATTACTAACAAACACTGAGATAATGAACTTTTGGTCGAATATCTAGTCAAATGGGTGATTCACAATCAGGAAGCAAGTTGGATTAGAGAAGAAAATGAATGCACACACACAATTGAAGAAGTGCAAACACCTGAAGCTACAATGAATATGCTAGAAGTGGTTATAAAGAATACCCACAACTGGAAAAAGTACTGGAAGTGACAATATTCATAGTGATTGGTATAAAAAATTTACTTGCCTTCATCTGTCATTATTAATACATATCAACAATTCTCTTAAAAATCCTGCAAAAGTTCCTGAATTTTTGACAGAAGGTACAACATATCTCATATGTAAAGAAGAAATCACCATCAAAATATTGTCCTTTCACTTGTCTTCAAGCTATATATAAATTCGTAACATCATGCATCTCGCAAATAATCAAATTAGCAGGAAGGGTGCTGTAAGGGTATGAAAGGATGTAAAGCACAACTGATAATAGATTCTGTAATTCTAAATCAAGCCCGGAGGAAAAGCAGAAAACTTTCATGTTGTTATATGGACGACCAAAAAGCATTTGATTCTATCCCACACTCATGGTTAATAGAAGTTCCTTGTATATATATAAACCCAATACTTGTGAAATTCCTACAACATCTGATGAAGCATTGGTATACCATAATCTCCTTATTAACAACCACAAAAAGAACAACCACTATTATCAAAAAAAAGCAAGGCATTTTCCAAGGCAACTTGCTAAGCCCACTATTACTTTGCCTGGCTTTAAACCTGCGCTCCAATTTACTGAATCAAACAAAAATTGGGTATCAAATCAGAAACAACCAAGTGAATTATAACTTGACATACCTTCTATACATGGACTAGTTGAAATTATTCATCAGTAAAGCTAAAACAATTAATTTAAATAGTAGAACTATTTTCTGAAGCTATAAACTTTGGACTAGATAAATGCAAAGCATTAAACATAAAGAAAGTTGCAAAAGAGCTAACAGAATATAAAACAGAGCAGCAGGATACAATGCAATTGATAGACGAATATGAAATGTATAAATATCTGGGATATCAACAAGCAAAGAAAATAGATCATAGTGTGATAAAGGAAAAACTTTTGACAGAATTTACTTCAATGCTTAAGAAAATCTGCCCAACAGAGCTCAACAGTAAAAATATTTTTTATATTATTTTTTATTAGTTTTTCTATACATTTTTCAAATTAAAAACCCCAAATCCCAATGAGGAACATTAATACAGTACAAAATTAAGCATACAATAACAATATGCTACAAAGGAAGAGAATTTGGCAAAAAAGCACCTAAATTGAAGACAAGTAAACTTAGTATCCTCCCCAAGCCCCACAACACAAAAAAAAACAACTCCAGACCAACCACAACACAATATAGAGAGTATAAATCAGGACAATCAAACTCCCAGACTGTAAATACACTTAACAACAAAGGATAATAATGCCTACTACCAGAAAAAAAAAAGGGAGCTGAAAGCAAGGGACCGAAAAGAGAAAAAAAAAACCCTAGTCAAGAGGAAGGTTATGAACGTACTTGATAAAAGGTCCTCAGACCTTATGGAACTTTAGATCCGAATTAAGAACTGAATAATGAATTTTTTCGAGGTCCAAGCAGGCCATAGTGTCGTTAAGCCATTGCGCATGATTGGGCGGGGCAACATCTCTCCATCTAAGGAGGATCAAGCGTCTAGCCAGGAGAGAGGCAAAGGATAATATTCGGCATTTGGTCGGACTCAGACGTAAATCTGTCTTGCCCCAAAAATCGAACAAAGCAATTAAGGGGTTTGGTTCTAAGTGCTGATTCAGAATACACGATAACGTAGTGAAGACATCTTTCCAAAATTTCTCCAAGCTAGGACAGAACCAGTACATATGGATGAGACAGGCCACACCCCTCTTACATTTATCACAGAGCGGACTAATGTTAGGGTAGAATCGAGATAGTTTAGATTTAGACATATGGGCTCTATGAACAATCTTAAACTGTAAAAGGCAATGGCGAGCACAAAGAGAGGTTGAGTTAACCGATTTGAGAATCGAGTCCCAGCTCTCATCAGATAAGGAGGTATTTAAATCCTGCTCCCAGGCCATTTTAATTTTATCCACAGGGGCCCGTCGTAAGGCTGCTAGTTTATCTCGAATAATTGATATTAAACCTTTACCTAGTGGATTAGTGGAAAGAAATAAGTCCATAGCATTTTTCGCAGGCATTTCAGGAAAGTTAGGAATTAAAGGAGCAATAAAGTGTCTGATTTGGAGATATCTAAAAAAATGAGCATTGGGCAGATTGAACTTAACAGAGAGCTGCTGAAAAGAAGCCAAGCAATTATCAATGAAAAGATCTTCAAAATGTCTAATGCCCTTCCTATACCAAACATGGAATGCTGAATCGTACGTAGTAGGTAAAAAAAGGTGATTATGTGCGACAGGGCTGGAAATGGAAAAACCATGGAAACCATAGCATTTCCTAAACTGAGCCCATATACGCAAAGTGTGTCTAACAAGAGGATTAGCTATTGATCTGGGCAGACTACTAGGGAGTGCAGAGCCAAGAAGTGCAGAGATAGATAATTCTTTAGTGGAGCTCAACTCCATTGCCACCCAATTAGGGCACTCGGGTTGGCCGTGGAAGAAAGACCAAAAGGTAGCACAACGTATATTAGCTGCCCAATAATATAAACGAAAGTTAGGTAAAGCCATGCCACCCTCTTTTTTAGATTTTTGGAGATAGATTTTATTAATTCTAGAGCGCTTATTCTTCCACAGATATGACAAAATAATAGAGTCTAAGGAATCAAAAAAAGATTTAGGAATAAAAATTGGGATAGATTGAAATAAGTATAAAAATTTGGGGAGAACATACATTTTAACAACATTAATACGACCTACCAAAGACATAGATGGAGGTGACCATTGTACCAGACTCTGTTTTATAGTATATGAAAGATTGGCAAAGTTTTCACGAAAGAGATCTTTAAACTTCCTTGTGACTGTAATTCCAAGATAAGTAAATTGATTATGGACTACTTTAAAAGGGAGATCACGAAATGTTAGTTCTTGTGCTTCTTTATTGGGAAAAGTTCACTCTTATGTAAATTAAGTTTACAGCCAGAGATCTGGCTAAACTGGTCAAGAAGTGAAAACATTAGAGGTAAGGATGTAGACGGATTTGAGAGAAAGAGTAATAAATCATCAGCATAAAGAGAAACTTTATGCTCAACACCCCCTCTCCAAATCCCGGTCAATTCAGGACAATTTCGAAATGCTATCGCCAAAGGTTCTATAGCCAAATCAAAGAGAACGGGATTTAAGGGGCATCCCTGACGGGTGCCACGTTTGAGATTAAATACTTGGGATTTCTGAAAATTAGTTAAAACAGAAGCAGTAGGACACAGGTACAGCAATTTGATCCAAGAGATGAAACTTTGACCGAGGTCAAATTTTTCTAAGACTGCAAAAAGGTAGTTCCACTCTATACGATCAAATGCTTTCTCCGCATCGAGGGAAATAACACATTCAGGAATCCCAGTTGGAGGTGAGTATAAGATATTAAATAAACGCCGAATGTTAAAAAAAGGGAGACGGTTTTTAACAAAACCTGATTGGTCATCACAGATAATGGAGGGAATAACGGTTTCTAATCTATGAGCCAAAACTTTAGCTAAGATCTTTACATCAACATTGAGCAAAGAAATCGGCCTATACGAGGAACACTCTATTGGGTCTTAGCCCTTTTTTAATAGAAGAATAATAGATGCCTCATTGAAAGAGGGTGGCAATTTGCCATAATTAAACGAGTCAGATAATACTGAAAGTAACTGAGGAGAAAGAAGTGAAGAGAATGATTTATAAAATTCTACAGGGAACCCATCAGGTCCAGGAGATTTCCCAGAGGACAGTGCAGAAATTGCAAAAGATATTTCTTCTGATGATATAGGCGCATTAAGTTTGGCTTTAAAATCAGATGAAAGTGAAGGGATATTTAGATTCTGTAAAAATTGATCAACAGAGATATTGTCATTCAAAGATTCAGAGGAATAAAGCCGAGAATAAAAATTTTTAAATGCGTCATTAATTTCTAAATGATCCGATGTAAAGTCTCCATTCTCCTTCCGGATCTTTGTAATATGTTGTTTGGCTTTGGAAAGCCTCAGCTGATTGGCTAGAAATTTACCAGACTTATCCCCATGAATGTAAAAGCAACTCTTGCTTTCGAGAAGTTGGCGTTCGACAGGTTGAGTAGACAGAAGATTAAATTTAGTTTGGAGTTCAACGTGCTTCTTGTATAGTTCAGGGTTCTTAGTTTGAGCATATAGTTGATCCAATTCTTTAATCTGGTTAATGAGGTCTAATCGATCTGCACAGGATCTTCTGTTGAGATTTGCTGTGTAAGAGATTATTTGACCCCTCAGATATGCTTTCATGGCATCCCAGACAATCTGGGATGACACTTCAGGTGATGTATTAGTGTTAAAATAAAAGGTTATCTGATCCTTAATAAATTTTTAAAAATCATCATCCGATAATAAAGTTGAATCAAACCACCAGTGTTTATTCCTCTGAGGGAGACCAGGAAAGTTCAGAGAGAGAGTAATTGGGGCATGGTCAGAAATCAGTATACTCTGATAGTCAGAAGAGTGGGCAAATGGAATGAGTTGGTTATCGAGTAAGAAATAGTCAATTCTGGTGAAGGTATGGTGAACATGTGAGAAAAAAGAATAACCTCTCTCAGTAGGATGAAGGAAATGCCATATATCAGAGATACCAAAATTAGAGAGAAACAATTGGATAGCTAAGGTAGATTTGGTAGGTGAGCTGGTAACAGAGGACGATCGATCCAGATTAGGATCTAACCAACAGTTGAAGTCACCACCCAGTATAAGAGAGTATGAGTTTAAGTCTGGTAGTGAGGAAAAAAAAGTTCAAAAAAGTTGACATCATCAAAGTTGGGGGCATACAGGTTTGCTAGTGCAACTTTAGTGTTATATAGTTTACCAGAAACAATAATAAAACGGCCATTTGTATCAGATATTTTATTATGGAGTTCAAAAGGAATATTTGAGTTAATAAGAATGGAGACTCCCCTAGCTTTAGCGGCAAAGGATGAATGAAAATGCTGACCCGCCCACTTTGACAGAAGCCGGGAGTTATCAAAACAATGAATATGAGTTTCTTGAAGGAAAGCAATGTCAGCTTTGAGTTGTTTAATATGTGAGAATACCTTCCTCCTTTTAACAGGGTGATTCAATCCCTTTACATTCCAGCTCACGAATTTAAGTGCACTAGCCATTATCAATTACTAATGCATAAAAGGCAGCAGGCATATAAAAAGTCAAGCAGTACAGTAGCAGTCTGGGAGCAGAGATGTAAACATAGATTCGTAAAGTCAAAACATAAACATGTCCTGAGCAATAAAGAAAAACAATAAATACAGTGAGTGATGTTGGAACTGGAAAATCACCCCACCCATACAACCCAAAACTAGACGGCTACCAAAAAAAGCAGCTAGCTCTACCAAAAAAATTAACCCAAATACAACTTCCAGATCTGTGTCATTAACAGCAGTTCCGTATAAATACCATAGCAAATAGTAACTAGTTTATGCACTAGAAAACATAACTACAAATTAGAACATCTTCTGCAGAAATATAAAACTTAATACAGAGAAAATCGGAAGAAAACCAAAACTAACCTACCCGCGAAAAATTATAGAAGAATAAAGTAAGAGAAAGGGGGAAAAAGGAGAGGAAGGGGAAAATTATAAATTCAAGAAGAGTACTTATCAACCATTTACAGAGAGGAGAAAAAAATCAGAGATTAGAAAAAAGGGTGAAGAAAATAAAGAAAGAAAGAAAGAAAGAAAGAAAGAAAGAAAGAAAGAAAGAAAGAAAGAAAGAAAGAAAGAAAGAAAGAAAGAAAGAAAGAAAGAAAGAAAAAATAAATCAGCAATTAAACTGTGAACCAACAAACAGGGAGGCCTTCCCTAA
Organism: Hemitrygon akajei; assembly: GCF_048418815.1. Lineage (NCBI taxonomy): Eukaryota > Metazoa > Chordata > Chondrichthyes > Myliobatiformes > Dasyatidae > Hemitrygon > Hemitrygon akajei. The sequence goes on along the minus strand of NC_133125.1, from coordinate 16,951,816 downwards.
AGACTTCAAACCTCCAAAACGAGTTAGAGTCAGTTGTAGAACTCTATAGATAAAGTTATACAAGAATAAAATAGATTACACAAGTACTATTTAAACGTCCATAGGGAAACGTTAAGCACAGAATGTCTATTTTAAAAAGACACACCAAATCTAGGGAGAGATTGTCAACAGCCCTTAGAGTTTCAATGAATAATGTCTGAGTGATTCAAGTAAAGTCTGAGTCCAGAAAAAGTAATTTTACTACGAGAAGTACATCCACCATTTTAGGAGGTCCGATCAGATTCCGAAGATGACTGGATAGCCGGAAGACTTGCCACAAATACTTCAGCTTCCTTCACTGACTTAAACCACTTACATTTTCCAGTATTAAGCTTGATTCGTAAATCGGCAGGAGTGCGAAGAGAGGGTTTAAAACCACGATCAAAAAGCACTTTCATTACGCCTTTAAACTCAGCGTGCATCTTTAAGGTCTGGGGTGCAAAATGTTCCACAAAGCGAATGATTGTATTTTGGAAAGAAAAAGTACCTCTGCGACGCGCTTCCATAATCAGACGGTGTTTTACCTGGTATTGGTGAAAGCACAAAATTACCGGTCGTGGGCGGGAGCCCATAATTCTGGGGGGAACATAGACCCTGTGTGCCCTTTTGAGCTCGGGTGGGTTCGGAAGCAAATCTTTCCCGAATATCTCACAGAGAAACTCGGCGAAAAACTTCACGGTTGATCCCTGTTCGGTGGCCTCTGGCAACCCAAGAATTCGGAGATTACAGCGTCTGCTGCGATTTTCGAGATCCACCATTTTGGAAAGGAGTTTGTTACATTTTTCCTCTAGGCTGGAACTGAGAGTCTCCAAGTATCGAACACAACTTTCTAAATCTTCAGAAGTCGAATCGATGCGAGATAAGTGTTCAGCATGTTCGTCCACTCTATCGTTGATCCGATCCAGTTTGGCTTCCAGCTGTTTGAAAGCGGTTCTAAATTCCTTTAAAATATCGTCTCGGAGTAGTTCAAGCGCCGCTCGGGTCTCAGCCGACAGAGCCGGAGCTTCCTTTCTCCTGGATTTAGAACTAACTCTTGCTAGACATTGTAAGGTAGATGTGTTCACAGGCAAGTAAAAGAAACCGAAAAAGTTCCTAACTAAGGTTTAAAAAATGGAGACATTTAGTGCAAAGATAGCGACAATAACGGAACAAAAGTTCGGAACGGCTAAGCAATCGCCATCTTACCGGAAGTCCCCAACAGTAAAAATATAACAAAAGCAATAAATGCTTCGGCCATACCCATATTAATGTATTCTTTTGGCGTAATATCTTGGTCTGGAACTGAACTGGAAAATTTACAAAGAAAGGTAAGAATTGAAATGACAAATTTTAAAGAACACTATGCATATTCGAATGCATTTAGATTGGCATTACCTAGGACAGAAGGGGGAAGAATAACAGACATAAAATTTTCACAATAGCCAGATAAAACTTCAAAGGATATATTTCCATCAACAAAAACAGGATTCCGCAGTCTGTGTGAATGTATGCAATTCTGATAATAAGTATATGCCACTAAACTAAAATGAAAGTACGATCCAGAAAAATCAAGATATTATCACTCTAGAAGAAAAGTTAACCGATGGAAGAGCATGACCCTCCATGGAAGATATTTGTATGATCTAGGCAGACTAGATGTCGACAAGGAAGCACCAGATGCCTGGCTGGGAGTGGGAGACATCTTCCTAGAAACAGAGGGGCTCCTTGTGGCAATACAGGACCAGGTGGTTAACACAAAAAATTACTAAAAATGCATATTAAAAGACCAACAAATTCAAGAAGATAATTGCAGAAAATGTTAAGAGAAATCAGAAATAATGCAACACATTACAGGATCTTGCTGCAGTTTAACTGAATCTAATTACTTACACAGGCACAATCAAGTAGCAAACACTATTCACCAAAATCTTGTTTTAAAATACAAACTCTTAAGAGACACCATACCTTACTATAAATGCAAGCCTGATCCAGTTTTAGAATCAGGGTCCCACAAATTATATTACAACCGATCCGTTATTTCAGATAGGACAATTCATAATAACCATCCGGATATCATAATACAGAATAAACAAGTAAGAACAACTTACTTAATAGATACAGCCGTTCCAAACACACATAACATACAGAAATCAGTAAGTGAAAAACACCAGAAATAAGCTGAAGTTAAGGAGGAAATTGAAAGACAATTGAACATGAACAGGGTGTCCATTGTCCCAATTGTAATATCTACAAATGGTATCTTCCCAAAGTCACTACACAATAGCATTAATCAATTAGGCCTACATTTTTATACAAATATTTATACAAGTCTCCAGAAAGCCACAATGCAAAACACCACTAGAATAGTCTGAAAGTTCCTTGCAATTGAGAAATGAATGTGCTTGGCCATGCCTGTAACTCAGGTTTTAGCAGTTTAAGCTGAGAAATAATTTAAAATGCAGCAATAATAATCATCATCATAAACAAATATGAGTTGTATAGTCTTTGTAAGTGAGTCCATAAGCTGTGGAAAGAGTTCAGTTTTGAGGTAAGTGAAGTTATCATCTTTGGTCCAAGAGCCTGATGGTTGATGGTTGAAGAGTAATAACTGCTCCATAACTTGGTGATGTGGGATCTAAATTTCCTGTATCTCCTTCCTGTTGGCAGCAAGGAGAAGAGAGCATGGTCCTTGATGATGGATCCTGCTTTAACATGGCAGTGCCTCTTCTAGATTCCCACCCAGAATCTCCTCAGCTGCTGTCCACTCTGTCAGATTGCTTCCCTGACCTTTTCTCTGGCATCCCACCCCTGTCATGACTCAAACCCTTCTTCCTCTTCTTTTCATCCAACCTTCTGCCCTTTCTGCCAAATTTCCCTGTCAGTACCTACCACATTCTCAAATCATTTCAGAATCAGGCTTATTATCACTGACACATGTAATGAAGTGTGTTGTTTTGCAACAGTTGTGTAGTGTAATGCATAAAAATTGCTATAAGCTACAAAATTAATATATAAAAGTAAGACCATAAGACATAGGAACAGAAATAGGCCATAGTGCAAAAAGAGAGCAAAATGGTGAGATCACAAACAAGAGAAAATCTGCAGATGCTGGAAATCCAAGATGCTGCAAAATGCTGGAGGAACTCAGCAGTCCAAGCAGCATCTATGGAAAAGAGTGCAGTCGATGTTTCAGGCCGAGACCCTTCAGCAGGACTCTGAGATAGTCTTTATGGCTCATGGACCACTTCAATATTTGATGACAAAGGAGAAGAAGCTGTTCATAAAATATTGAGTGAGTGTCCTAAGGCCCCTGTAGCTTCTCCCTGAGAGTAGAAATGAGAAGGAGTCTCAGTCTTTTCACTGGGTCTTATTTCCCCAAACAATTTGCTTCTTGTCCTCCTATGGGATGTCCCAAGCTAGAATCTTCTCCCTCTCCTTCTTTCTACTCTCTAAATGTGGCAGTTTGCCTCCTTCATACAGTGCCAACTGGCAGTCATTCATCTATCCACCTGGTCTCACATGCTACTTAACTGCTGATCATGTTCCAAGAAAGAACTTATTGGAATGTCCACACTACCCGTATTTCTGAACTTCCTAGCTCCTTGCTTTCTATTTTCCATTACACACTGGGATTCAAAATTCAACTAAATTATTCTGGGCATCAGAGGGTATTTCAAGATGCTTTATATTTTTGATGCTTTTATTTATGCATTTATCTCCCTTGTGTCTTTAAAGGTGGAATTATGAGCGAAATCATAAGCAATCTGTTCAAAGTAATATGCCATGAGGAAGCTTAAATGCTTCATGTTGAAATAACTAATGGGCCAGCACAAAAAAAAACAAAATAGCTGTGTCCCTGGAAGTAGAAGGCTGATCTTGGTATGAGGTCTTGGTGGATGATGACAAATTTGGGGTCATAATCCATAACAAGAAGGACAAATAACAAACCACAAGAGGACAAATAATTAGCAAATGCTCAAAGGAGATATATGCAAAACAAACACAAGGTTTGTTTCTACAGGCACAGTATTGAATAGTGCAAAAACTATATCGAATGTACATCAAAATTTAATTATAAACACAAGAGATTATGCAAATACAGGAATTCTTGAGAAAGCTAAGTTAAACGAGCAAGGGCTTTTCTCCTTCAAGCAAAGGAAGATAAAAGGTGACTTGATAGAGAGGTAACTCTGCCATGGATAGCCCCAAGCCCAACTGCGATAGGAGCGGGCATTGGGCTTGGGGCCAGCAACTGCATCTTATAAAAACACAGTGCTACAGAAACGCCAACAGAAGATCCAAAGACCTCATCCCTGGGAGAGGAAGGATACACCAAGAAGTTGGACTACCCCTGTAGACTATGTGAAAGACTGGCCCAAGACAGAGAACTCCCATGGGCTACTGTCAACAGCCTATGCCACAGTAGGGCTGATGGGCTTAAACAAGTAAGTGATAGAGGGGTACAAGATAACAACATGTATAGATTGAGTGAACAGCCAGCACCTTTCTCCAGGTGCAGAAATGGCTAAAGTGAGGGGGCATTATTTTGAGGTGATTGGAGGAAAGTATAGTGGGATGTCAGAGGTAAGATTTGTACAGAGAGAGGGGCCAATGGTGGTGGTAGAGGCAGATACATTAGGGACATTTATCTATAAAGGCTCTTAGACATGCAAATGGATGACAGAAAACTGGTCAATGTGGAAGGGAGAAGGTAGATTGATCTTAGAACAGGTTAAAAGGTCAGCACAACATCGTGGGTTATGTTGTGCTGTAGTGCTCTATGTGTTATGTTTAACACACAAAATGTGCTGGAGAAACTCGGCAAGGCACTCTGCTGCTGTCAGACCTGCTGAGTCCCTCCGAAAGGTTGTGTTTGTTGGTTAGTTAGACAACACTTGGAGTACTGTGAAAAGTCCAAGTGTCATATCATTACAAAAGTGCAGGACAGCAGAGGAGACAGTGCAAACAAGATTTGCAAGGATGGTACCAGAAATACAGAATGAGGGGACGCCGATCAGGAAAGGTCACACACTGAGTCGCTTATCTCTTGAGAACAGAAGACAGAGTGGTGACCTAACCGAACACTTATAAAACAATGAAAGATGTTATAAGAAAGCAATCACTCTGATTCCGGGAAGAGGTAACTAGAAACCATTAATGTAACTCATTCACCAAGAGATTCAAAAGGAATTCAGAATAAACTTCCTCACCCAAAGAGTGGTGAGAATGCACATTAATGCACATTTTGTATTTTTTTCATACCTCAATGCTTACATTTTAAAGTATATATTTCTGACTGAACAAAATTTAATTTTCGGGATAATTAAAGTGTTATCTTACATGGAACTCTCTATCACATGGAGTCGTTGTGGTGTGTAGTTTAGATGTATTTAAAGAGACTGGACAAGCATACACTCAGTGGCCACTTTATGTCAACCAATCACGTGGCAGTAACTCAATGCACTAAAGCATGCAGAGCTGCTCAAGGGGTTCTGTTGTTCAGAGCAAACATCAGAAAGGGGAAGAAATGTGATCAAGGTGACTTTGACTGTGAAATGATTGTCGGTGCCAGACGAGGTGGTTTGAGTTTCTCAGACAATGCTGATCTCCTGGAATTTTCATGCACAAAAGTCTCTAGCGTTTACAGAGAACGGCACAAAAAAACAAAACTAAAAAAAGAACATCCAGTGAGCGGCAGTTCTGTCAGTGAAAATGCCTTGTTAATAACAGAGGAAAATGGCCAGACTGGTTCAAGCTAACAGGAAGGTGAGTGGAATTCAAATAACCACATGTTACAACATTGGTGTGCAGAAGAGCATCTCTGAACACACATTTTGAACCTTGAAGTCAATGGGCTATACTGGGAGAAGACCATGAACATACACTCAGTGGCCACTTTATTAGGTAGAGGAGGGAGCAGAGTGTAGAGGGCTACACTGATAAATTTAAATAAAGAAATTTGAGAGGAGGCTCGATTCAAACATAAGTACTGGCATGGACTGGCTGGGTTGAAATGGCTGTTTTTGTGCTTTGTATACTCTGTAATCCCGTGTAATCCTCTCTGTTATGTGTAAAAAAAAACCTTCAAAAAAGTCTGAATAATTTAATCCAGATTTTATCAAATGTAGATCACACTCTGAAGGAAGAATGTTTAAACACAAGTAAGAGAAAAGACAAAATAGTTTAGTAAATTTTGACGGCTGACTTCTCTCTGAGAACAATTTTCCCATGGGCAATTTCATTCAGCCTATTTTTCTTAATAATAGCAGTCAGGAACTGGAATGATCTGTCATACCTGCAGCTCTGCTCTTTCTGAGTGGCTGCAACAGTTAAATAGGCACTTGCTCTTTCTGACTGACGAAAGGTATCTGTGGAATGGATCATCCTTTCTCACAGAGCATAAATAATGGGCAATCTAAACTCTGAAAGGCCATGGAACATCTGCAGGAACTTTGAACCACTTAAGGAAAGCCGATACATAAATGTTAGCACACACAAAAAACAACCACAAACAGTCCTGAATATTCTATCTTTAAACAAGTATATAACTAAGATCACTGCTGTAAGGTGTTGAAATTCGATAAATAAAATACACATTATTTCAAGACATTTTCAGGAATTTTAGAATGGAGATGAAGAGGAATTTCTTTAGCCAAAAGGTGGTGAATCTGTGGAATTCTTTGCCACAGGCAGCTGCGGAGGCCAAGTCATTGGGTATATTTAAGGCAAAGGCTGAGAGATTCTTGATTAGTCAGGGCTTGAAGGGATACAAGGAGAAGTCAAGAGATTGGGGCTGGGATGGAAAATAGATCGGCTATGATAAAATGCCAGAGCAGAGTCAATGGGCCAAATGGCCTAATTCTGCTCCTATATCTTATGGTCTTAGTCTCTTCATCTTCATTTGTCTATTTAAATGCGTCTTAAGCATAAGTATTATGTCTGCTTCCACCACCACTCCTGACAGCATGTTCAAGCCTTTTAACACACAATGTAAAATTATTCTTAACACTTTCCTGGAAAGTAAGCAATTCTGTATATAAAGTTTTATTCCTTCAGGCTGTAAACAATACACAATATTCTTTTAAAAAATTGTTCCCTTTTCATTGCTTTTTCTGAAACACTTCCTGTCACTTTGATGATAATCGTGAGTAAGTCAATGGGATGATAATTAATCGTATTGAATTAGTCCTTTTTTTGTGGAAATTGAACATTATGGGAATAATCCACTTATCCCTGATGGCATTTTTGGTAAATCCATACCATTTTGAAATAATGTAAATTTTGTAAATAAATGTACAGATACACAGTGAATAATGATGGATGAATAGTATTGTATAATATAGTTCTGGAAAAGAAATTCCACCAAGAATATTTTTACTGATATGGAAGACTCACCCTGTCAGATCCTTCACATAAGTCAGACTCTGCCCTGTGGTATAAGGTTAGGAGACATCTGTTGCTGGGATGTGTATTTATTTAAAGAGTTGGGAAAACATTACATTGGCTTTGTTGAGGTTTGTCCTAAATATGGTGAAAAGCTTATCTTGCATATTGTTCATGCAGATCAGATCTTTACGCCATACCTTAAGGTAGAACAAGATAAAATAATAATACTGCAGGCTAAAGTATAAAAGCTTCAGCAGAAGTGTATTGCAGACAAGTAATAAAGTGCACAATCTTAACAAGGACCATAGTGAGATTAAAAGTGCATTTTATTGTATAAGAGGTCCATTTAAGTGTCTGATAACAGCAGGGTGCCCTTGCGTTTGGTGGCATGTACTTCTACGTTTTGTATTTTCAACCCAGTGGGAGAGGGGACAGTACACAATGAACAGCACTCTGTTTTCATTAGTCGCACAGCCTGAGGGACGAAGCTGTTACCCAGGACTGGTAGTCCTAGTCCTGGTGCTTCTGCACCTCCTTCCTGATGTTATTAGGTCAACTAGATTATGGCATGGTGGTCGGGATCCTCAACAATACTTTGTGCCCTTTGTTTTCAACACTCCTGGTAAATGTTGCAAATAGAGGGAAGGGAGACCCCGGTGATCCTCTTGATGGAGTTTAATATCCTCTGTAGTGTCTTGCAGTCTGATGCCTTGCAGCTTCTGTACCACACAATGATGCAGCCTGACAGGGCACTCAATGCTGTAGAAAGTTGTTAGAATGGACCATTTCATTTTGCAAATTCACTTCAAAAGGCAACCTTTCTCAAGCATGGATTGTGGAAACCTGAAATACGGACAGAAAATGTTGGAAGTACATTGCATATCACTCAGACTTGGAAAAATGTCTATACGACCTTCAATGCAGCTCTGCCATATAATATGACTAATCTTCCAAGTTCAAAGTAAATTTATTATTGAAGTACATATATGTCACCATATACTATCTTGAGATTCATTTTCTTGCAGGCATTCACAATAGAACAAAGAAGTACAATAGAGTCAATGGAAAACTACACACAAAGGCTGACAAACAACTAATGTGCAAAATATAAACAGTGCAAATAAAGTAATGATAACAATTAGTAAATAAGTAAATAAATATTACTGAGGACATGAATTGTAGAAACCTTGAAAGTGAATCCTTAAGTTGTGGAGGTATTCTGTGTTGAGGTGAGAGAGTTATTCACACTAGCTCAGAAACCTGATGGTTGAAAGGTAATAGCTGTTCTTGAACCTGGGGGAGTGGAACCTAAGGCTTCTCTACCCCCTTCCCAATTGCAGCAGCACGAAGAGAGTTTGGCTTATATGGTGGTGGTCCTTGATGGTAGGTGCTGCTTTCTTGTGGTATTGTTCACATAGATCTGCTCAAGGGTGGGGAGGGATTTCCCTGTGATGGACTGGGCTGTATTCACCCATTTTTGAAGGCTTTTCTGATCTTGATGTTTCCTTACCAAGCCACTACTCCATTATTTGCCAGATCGTATCATGGAATAAAAGTCTTTCAATTTTAGTCCAGAACATTCTTAATGACTCTGCAAATAAGGATTTCCAGAGGAAATCCTTGGACTCCCGCTCCTTTCAGAGAAAATATTTTTTCCCATCTCAGTTTTTAAAAGACAATTCCTTCGGTTCACATACTGTTCTCTATTTCTCGATATCCACTTTCATCCTATCAAGCCCCCGGAGAATATTTTTTTAATCACCTCTCATCCTAAGCTAAATATTTTCTTCAGCTCTGTAATCTTTCAAAGTCACTTCGCTGATTCCAAGGCAAATGCAGCCCTCCTTAATAAAAAGGCCAAATCCATAAGAATTTTCCAGCTGTGGTCTCACAAAAGGAACTTGGAATTATACTTCATTGCATCTGGAATAAAAGGCAGTGAGGTACATCAATGGACAGCTCAGTACTTACTCTCTGTATAGATGCTGACTGGCTTGCTGCGTGTTTAAGCATTTGCTGTTTTATGCCAGCCTTACTTTCTAAAGGCTCTATTGGCCATCTCTCTACTGCTTGTAATGCTGCTGGCATTTAGGACAGCAATGAATGTCCTCCATCTCTGGTGGTGTTCAGGGCTTCCCTCATCGTGTCATTAGCTCGGCTTTCACCATCGTCAGTCATGGAGATTCCAGGTGGAGACTCAGGAATGCCATCACACTCAGAATGATTCTTTGTTGCTGTTTCCATAGCAAATTTGTTTTACCAGTTAGGAGTGTTAGCCCTGAGCTGAACCCCTGAATCTGGAGGACCAGTGGACCACTCTTAGCCTGGCCTCTACCTTATGACCTGTTTGGCATGGGTGACCCTACCAAGAGCTGAAGTATAAGGCTCTGACTCAGCTAACATAGCTCTCTAGGTCATTGAGGCACGCAAGCCTCCAAACCACAAGGTTGGGGTCCTCTTGGAGGTCTATTCACCATACCCCAGCTTATCTCTTCTTTATCTTCTCAAATTTCCATCACTATGCAGAATACCATGTGAAAAATATGAAAAATATCCTGGAAGAATATAAGATACTAATATTCATACACAAACATTTTCCATCACAACATGGAATTTCCACATGGAACTCAAATTCATGTAGTGAAATTTGTTGTTTAGGACATAAAATATACTGTAAATTACATTAACAAATATATATATATATATATAAAAATATAAATAGCTAAAATATTGAGGTCGTTCGTTGGTTCATGGACTGTTCATAAATCTGATAGCTGAGTGCTTTTAGGCTCTTGTACTACCTCCCTGATGGGCATAATGAGAAGAGGGCATCTGCCATTTACTGCCTTCTTCATTGTCCTGACATCACTGTGGGAAATAGCAATGGAAAATATATATGAAACCACTCATTGTTTTTTACACTAGTGGCTGGACTTCCCTATCAGGAACAATCAGCGCGCTCTGCAGCAAACTCTCCTGAGTCATTCATCACTGACTTCGCCCAGTTCACACACCATTAAACTGAGTTTATTAGTCATATCAGACATAAATGTGTTTTATAGGATGGTATTGATTATATCACAAATGTGCATCTATTTAAAAATATCAAACCATGTAAAATTCTCCCTGTTCTGTGTCTGTTGCCTTCACTTATCCCCAGCAATGTGACAAGATCGTTATTGAAAATAGCTTCATAAACCAGAGTGCAGTACTGTACCAATGTCTTAGGCACATAAATATAACTCAGGTGCCTAAGACTGTATTTGTCAACATGGAGCAGAAAGTGAGTTTGTGAATCTAGTGGGAGCAAAGGAAGTTGGGAATGATAAGCACTGCGGGAGGGGTGTGGGACAGGTAGCAGAGAAGAAGTGCCAGGGGCAGAAGGTGGTGTGGGTGCAGACACACCCAGCCCTGAGACACCATGCAAGGTCATTTGATTCCAAACAATTGGTTTATCGATCATTACAGAATTTCTCTCTGGTGCTTCCTGTTCCCTCCCCTCTCCTTTTCCCTTTTCCCAACTATGATTCCCCTCTCCCTGCTCCCTTCTCACTCTCAGTCCACAATAGAGACCCATATCAGAATCAGGTTTATCATTACTCACATATGTCATGAAATTTGTTTTTTTAACAGCAGTAGTACAGTGCAATACATAAAATAACTACAGTACTGTGCAAAAGTCTTCGGCTCCCTGGTGGGGGTGTGTGTGTGTGTGTTTGTGTGTGTGTGTCTAAGATTTTTGCACAGTATTGCAATACTATATTGTGTAAATACTTTTACACATTACTATATATTTCTCAGAAAACTGCAATGCATTACTAATTATATCAAGTATTTCTTTGACTGCTCACAATTCAACTCCTATTGATCCGTGTTGGCTGAAAATGTGTGTTTGAAAATAATATAGTTCTGTTTTCTTGCATACAGTCCAGTGTAACAAAATAAGCCTGCCCAGCTTGTTATCAAAAGTAAACTGATGCTACACTTTGGGGAGAAATTCAAGCAATCTCAACAGAGTCTTAAGCATTACACAACAGGAGAAGGTTATACAATCAGCCAGGCTCTCAAAGTATTTATAATTGATGCAGAGAGACACTTAGTCAGTAGAATGCAAGCATCCTATTTGAAGTGTGGTGGACAGGTTTGTGTATCCAACACAAAATATATATTTCAATAATCCTCCCAGGACCCAATTTTGCTGGCAGTGAGTGATTTAAACCCCATTGTCAAAGGCAATCCAAATGTTTGATAACCACCGTGGATCAGCTTTCAAAAAGATAAATTGCCAGAGCTGGGAATGGTACTGCTGCAATAGGTTTCCCCAACCTTTAAAATCTATTGGTTTTAAAGGAACAGTATTTTCAGATTTTTCCGCAAATTATTTGAAGATGCCTGAAAATTGAAATAGCATATGTTCTATATAATTTTCCTGCCGGATAATGGTTTATGTTTTTTTTATTCTCTTCCTCAAAAAGAGCTTTCAGGGTATTTCTTTAAAAATTTATTTTATCACAAACATGGAAATTTTCTTCAAGGATCGATATAGAATCATATTGGTGTTACAAGGGGGTGTTAGGAGCAGACCCAAATGCAAGACAATGAAGTAGTAAGAACAGGACGATGTTTATTAAGAATACTAGGGAAGCCAAGGAGTGAGGACAAGATGACAGCATGGACGTAGATGTCGGATACAACCTGGGCTAGGACTTGGGACTTGAACTTGACTGGAAACTCGGGTCTTGGCAGGGACTCGGTACCCGGGTCTTGACTTGGCTCTTGAGCTGGAATTCAGATTAGACTCAGACTCGGACTGGACTAGACTTGGACTCTTCTTGGACGTGGAGCCGGGATCCTTCTTCGACACAGAGCTGGGACTCTTCTTACTGCAAACCGCCAGCAATTCTCAGCTGGCCATGAAGGCGTCAGAATTCATACCTTACTCAGAGCAGCGGCAGACAGCCGGTAACGCAGCTGGCCACGAAGGCGTCAGAATTCGCTAAGCAGCCACAGGCACAGAAGCAACCTAGAGTCCACGATACTCGGTAGCTCCGATAATGGTCCAGATTTCCCGCACTGGCTGAGGTCACATGTTTCTGGTAGTGAGCTTCTTGGGATGAGTTTCTGATGCCGAGCTTCATGATGTGGGTTTCTGACAGGGATAGTCCCGCGAAGGAATAGCTAGATCCCAGAGCTATTTATGTCGCCAGCCCAGAACAAGAATCAGGTGCCTCAATTAAGGCACCCAACGGAACGAGGGAAAACAGAAACAACCGGACTGCAGAAGCCACAGACCAGACCATAACAATTGAAGGATAAAATCTTCTCGGGCTTCAAGCTGGCTACAGATATTGATTATAACCAATATTTCAATGACAAATTTTGCCATCTTCTTCTGGAATGGTGCCTCAAAAGGGATCGGGGGTATGGAGAGAAAGCAGGTACAGGGTTCTGAACTGGATGATCAGCCATGATCATACTGAATGGCGGTGCAGGCTCAAAGAGCCGAATGGCCTACTCCTGCACCTATTTTCTATGTTTCTATGTTTCTAAAATGTCGATTATAATTGAAACCTGTCCTTGGCTTGAAGCCCGAGAAGAGTTTATGCATCAAAGTGCCAGGAAAGCACTAGATCCTTTTTCATATTGGAGAACTTTGGGTCCAAAGCAAAGTAATGAAAACTCCCATTCATGACTAACATTTCCAATAGCATAAGAACAGTCAAGGACCACTGTAAACATCCTCACACAAAAAATATCTGTGTTCAATATCCCTTTGTGGGAAATAGTCAAGAATATCTCCCAATACAGAATTCTGGCACATTTCACTGTTCATGTATACCTTTGTAAAATGCTCTCTGGGGAACTTCTTAGTGTGCACATCGTTTGTATGTCTATTTATTAATTTATTTATTGATTGATTGAGATACAGCATGGAATAGGCCCTTCTAGCCCTTTGAGCTGTGCTGCCCAGTAATTCTCCCTGATTTAACCCTAACCTAATCAAGGGACAATTTACAATGACCAATTAACCTACCAACCAATACGTCTTTGAACAGTGGGAGGAAACTGGACAGTAGCGTAATGAAGTGTCCTGATGAAGGGTCTCTGCCTGGCCTGCTGAGTTCCTCCAGTATTTTGTGTGTGTTACTTGGATTTCCAGCATCTGCAGATTTTCTCATTTTTGCAGTAGCATAATGGTTAGCAGAACGCTTTATAGTGCCACCAACACAGATTCAATTCCCACCGCTGTCTGTCAGGAGTTTGTACGTTCTCCCCGTGACCGTGTGGGTTTCTTCTGGGTGCTCCGGTTTCCTCCCAAAGTCCAAAGACATACTGATTGGGAGATCAATGATCAGTGTAAATTGTCCTGTGATTAGACTAGGGTTAAATCAAGGGTTGCCGGGCAGCATGGCTTGAAGGGCTAGAAGGTCCTATTCTGTACTGTATCTCAATAAAAAAATAAAAATTTAACATATAAACAGATTGTATCAGAGAACCTGATGAATTTGGTATGTGGAGTACTTCTCAAACAGACAGAAGAATATTTGCATGCTACAATATAGAAAAAAGTGCAATCACTCATACAAACACGAACGACAAAAGCAGTAATATTGTTCACACCTGGAATTCACCCCTCAATGCTCATATGAAGATCACATTTATAGCATCTGTGGCCTAGAGCTGATAAAACTACTGGCTCAGGTTCAAATACAATGGAATCAAGATGAATTGCAAATATGACACAAACCATTATAATGGTAACATTCATCATATTAATACCACGAAGCAATAACATCACTGTCTTCCTAGTGTTATTGATTCGCCACATCTCTTTTCAATTGTTTCTGTGAAACCTGTCAAGGCAAGCGGCTCCATGGCAGTGTAGCGGTTAGTGTGATGTTATTACAGCTCAGGGCATTCCAGAGTTCCACGTCTCTTTACGCTTTTCGATTGTTACTGTAAAACCTGTTGTAGCAAGAGCCGCCACGATAGCATAGTGGTTAGCACGACATTATTACAGTTCAGGGCATTCAGGAGTTCAGAGTTCAATTCCGGCACTGTTCTATAAGGAGTCTTCGTACGTCCTCGCAATGGAATGCAAGGGTTTTCCACCAAGTGCTTCGGCTTCCTCCCGCAGTCCAAAGACATTCCAGGTAGGTTGATTGGCCATTGAAAATTGTCCTGTGATTAGGCTGTGGTTAATTGGGGTTGTGGGGTTGCTGGGGCAGTGCGCCTCAAGGGCCCAGAAGGGCCTAATCCGTGATGTATCATTAAATAAATAAATAGATAAATAAAGAAAGATAGATAGATGGATAAATGGAATTCTTGCAATATTGGCTGGTTTTTACACCAACTTCGGTTTATGTCAATTCACTATACAAGCAGCGATGAAATTTACATTGTGAACATCAACAGAAGAAGAAGTGAAACGGCCCTGATTGAAATAAAGGCCCCAGATTTAACAGAGGAGTCGCAGGTGCTGAGAATAGTGTAGGAGTGAGGCCAAAATTCATCCAGAAATGACACCAATGTGAAGGACATGTGTGTTCCACTAAAAAACAGGGATTTGGTTTATCTTAGCTGTTTCCCACTAGAGAAAGACAAACGGTGAAGCCAGGAGAAAAAGCAGGATCAAGAAACAATAACCATAATTCCTTAATCCCTGCATTACTAGATTAGACAAATGGGATTAAAAACAATTTGGATTCAAGTTGAGTGGCATTGGACTCCAGTTGAAACTGAGTGTGGTGATACAGGTCAGTGCAAAGATTCGCAATGTGCTATTACTATCAGTTATAAATAATAGTATTAAATAATCAGTATTATAGAACAGTACAGGCCATTTGGCCCACAATGTTGTGCCGACCCTTAAACTCTGCCTCCCATATAAACCTCCACCTTAAATTCCTCCATATACCTGTCTAGGAGTCTCTTAAATTTCACTCGTGTATCTGCCTCCACCACTGACTCAGGCAGTGCATTCCATGCACCAACCACTCTCTGAGTAAAAAAACCTTTCTCTGATATCCCCCTTGAACTTCCCTCCCCTTACCTCAAAGCCATGTCCTCTTGTACTGAGCAGTGGTGCCCTGGGGAAGAGGCGCTGGCTGTCCACTCTGTCTATTCCTCTTAATATCTTGTATACCTCTATCATGTCTCCTCTCATTCTCCTTCTCTCCAGAGAGTAAAGCCCTAGCTCCCTTAATCTCTGATCATAATGCATACTCTCTAAACCAGGCAGCATCCTGGTAAATCCCCTCTGTACCCTTTCCAATGCTTCTACATCCTTCCTATAGTGAGGCAAACAGAAATGGACACAGTACTCCAAGTGTGGCCTAACCAGAGTTTTATAGAGCTTTGTAGCGATGTGCTACGCGCAGCGCTGAAATTACGACACGGAATAAGTTTATTTCACAAACACAGTCTTGCTTAAAAGCCTGTCTCCCCCCACTCGAAACTTGGAGAGGCACATAACTGAAACTCCCTGAGGCTATGTATCTTTGTCTCTGGCTCTGGCTAATTGTCAGCCGGTTCGAGTGTGCTAGTAATTGGGTCGCCACAGCATCATCATTACCCCGCGACTCTTAAACTCTATCCCTCGACTTATGAAAGCTAACACTTCATAAGCTTTCTTAACTACCCTATCTACCTGTGAGGCAACTTCCAGGGGTCTGTGGACTCAGATCCCTCTGCTCCTCCACACTACCAAGTATCCTGCCGTTTACTTTGTACTCTGCCTTGGAGTTTGCCCTTCCAAAGTGTACCACCTCACACTTCTCCGGGTTAAACTCTATCTGCCACTTCTCAGCCCACTTCTGCATCTTGTCAATGTCTCTCTGCTATCTTCGACAATCCTCAACACTATCCACAACACCATAAATAATAATTATTTATTATCATTTGTCAATTTATTTATTCTTACAGATAATATTACTACTCTGTTGTGTGTGAGTTATATCTACTGTGATGTACACCTTGGTCCAGAGAAATGTTTTGTTTGGCGGTATACATGAAAACAGTTGATTGAAAATAAACTTGAACTTGAACTTGCTAAGGGAACCATTTCAATGTATCAAGTAGAGAGCTATGTAAAAATCTGAGAAGCAACACCTCCCGGGTGGTAATTTCTGGATTGCTCCCTGTGCCACACACCAGTGAGGGTAGAAACAGGATGATTTGGCAGATAAGTGTGTGGCTGAGAAGCCGGTGCAGGGGGCAGGGCTTCAGGTTATTGGATAACTGGGATCTCTTCTGGGGGAGGTAAGAGCTGTTCAAAAGTGATGGTTTGCACCTGAACCCGAAGGGGACCAATATTCTCTCAGGCAGGTTTGTTAGAGCTGTTCGGGAGGATTTAAACTAACTTGACAGGAGGGTGGGAACCAGAGTGAAGGAACTCGGGAAAGAACGGATGGTAAAAAAGTGAAGATAGCGTGCAGTCAGATTGCCAGGAAGAGCAGGCAGGTGACGGGTCTTAGCTGCAGCCAAAAGGCTGAGTATCAAATCATTAGGGATGCAGAGTCAGAAAACTTAGCAAATGCAGTACTCAAGATGTTGTATCTAAATGCATGTAGTATAAGAATTAAGGTGGATGATCTTGTTGCATATTACAGTTTGTCAGGTATGATGTTGTGGCCATCACTGAATTGTGGCTGAAGGATGCTTGTAGTTGGGAGCTGATTGTCCAAGGTTACACGTTATATCAGAGGGATAGGAAGGTAGGCAGATAGAGGGGGTGGTGTGGGTCAACTGGTAAAGAATAGCATCAAATCAGTAGAAAGATGTGACATAGGATTGGAAGATGTTTAATCCTTGTGGGTTGAGTTAAGAAACTTCAAGGGGGAAAGGACATTGATGGTAGTTATATACAGGCCTCCCAACAGTGGTTGGGAGGTGGACCACAGGCTACAACAGGAAATAGAAAAGGCAAGTCAAAAGGCCAATGATATGGTAGTTATGGGAGATTTTAACATGCAGATCAATTGGGAAAATTAGGTTGGTAATGGATCTCAAGAGAGTGGGTTTGTCAAATGCCTAAGAGATGGCTTTTTATAGCAGTTTGTCGTTCAGCCTGCTAGGAGATCAGCTATACTGGATTGGGTGTTATGTAATGAACTGGAGGCGATTAGGGAGCCTAAGGTATAAGAACCCTTAGGAACCAGATATCACAGTATATTGTGTTCAATTTGAAATTTGATAGGTAGAAAGTAAAGTCTGACGTAGCAGAATTTCAGTGGAGTAAAGAAAATTACAGTGGTATGAGAGAGGAGTTGGCCAAAGTAAATTGGAAGGAGCTGCTGGCTGGGATGACAGCAGAGCAGCAATGGTGTGTGTTTCTGGGAAAAATGAGGAAGATGCAGGATATGTGTATTCCAAAAATGAAGAAATACTCAACTGGTAAAATAGTACAACCGTGGCTGACAAGGGAAGTCAAAGCTATTGTAAAAGCAAAAGACAGGGCATACAACAAAGCGAAAATTAATGGGAAGATAGAGAATTAGGGAAGTTTTTAAAACCTACAGAAAGCAACTAAAATAATTATTAGAAAGGAAAAGATTAAATATGAAAGCAAGCTAGCAAATAATATCAAAGTGGATAGTAAAAGCTTTTTCAAGTTTGTTAAAAATGAAAGAGAAATAAGAGTGGATATAGGACTGGTAGAAAATGAGGCAGGAGAAATAATAACAGGGGACAAGGAGATGGCTGCTGAACTAAATGAGTATTTTGCATCAGTCTTCACTGTGGAAGACACCAGCAGTATGCCTGATCTTGTAGTGTGTGAAGGAAGAGAAGTGGGTGCAGTTACTGTTACAAGAGAGAAGGTGCTCAAAAAGTTGAAAGACCTAAAGGTACATAAGTCACCTGGACCAGGTGAAATGCACCCTAGGGTTCTGAAAGAGGCAGCATTGGAGATGGCATTAGAAATGATCTTTCAAACATCATTGGGCTCTGGCATTGTGCCAGAGGACTGGAAAATTGCAAACGTTACTCCACTCTTTAAGAAAGGAGGAAGGTAGCAGAAAGGAAATTATAGACCAGTTAGCTTGACCTCAGTGGTTGGGAAAATGTCGGAGTCAATTGTTAAGGCTGACATGATGGAGTACCAAGATAGGACAAAGTTAGCATGGCTTCCTTCAGGGAAAATCTTGCCTGATGAACCTGTTGGAATTTTTTGAGGAGATTACAAGTAGGATTATAAAGGGGATGCAGAGGATGTTGTATATTTGGACTTTCAGAAGGCCTTTGACAAAGTGCCACACATAAGGCTGCTTACCAAGTTAAGAGCCCATGTTATTACAGGAAACTTACTAACATAGTTAGAGCGTTGGCTGATGAGTAGGAGGCAGCAAGTGGGAATAAAAGGATCCTTTTCTGGTTGGCTACCAGTGATTAGTGGTGTTCCACAGGGGTCGGGACCACTTCTTTTTATGCCGTATATAAATGATTTAGATGATGGAATAGATGGCTTTGTTGCCAAGTTTGCAGATGATATGAAGATTGGTGGAGGGGCAGGTAGTGTTGAGGAAACAGGTAGGATGCAGAAGGACTTAGACAGATTAGGAGAATGGACAAGGAAGTGGCAAATGAAATACAATGTTGGAAAATGCATGGTCATGCAGTTTGGTTGTAGAAATAAACTTGTGGACTATTTTCTATAAGGGGAGAAAATCCAAAACTCTGAGATGTAGAGGGATGTGATGCTGAGCCTTTATAAGGCACTGGTGAGGCCTCACCTTGAGTATTGTGAACAATTTTGGAGCCCTCATCTTAGAAAAGATGTGAGGCATTGGAGAGGGTCCAGAGAAGGTTCACAAGGATGATTCCAGGAATAAAAGGGTTATAATATGAGGAACGTTTGATAGCCCTGGATCTGTACTCACTGGAATTCAGAAGGATGAGGGGAGATCTCATTGAAACCTTCCAAGTGTTGAAAGGCCTTGACAGAGTAGATATGGAAAGGATGCCTCCCATGGTGGGAGAGTCTAGGACAAGAGGGCACAGCCTTAGGATAGAGGAGCGCCCTTTCAAAACAAAGACGTGGAGAAATTTCTTTAGCCAAAAGGTGGTGAATTTGTGGAATGTGTTGCCAAATACAGCTGTGGAAGCCAGGTTGTTGGGTGTATTTAAGGTAGACTTTGATGGGTTCTTGATTGGACATGGCATCAAAGCTTACGGGAAGAAGTCCAGGAACTGGGATTGAAGAGGAGATAGAAAAAAAGATCAGCTGTGATCTTTGATGAGCCATATGGCCTAATTCTGCTCCTATGTTTTATGGTCTTATGGTCAAAGTAAGATGTACAAGAACATCAAGGTCATGCTACTAGACTAGATATCCGGGAGCCTGGCCTAGTAATGCAGAGAAAATACAGGTTAGCAGGTTGAGAAATTAAATTCAAGTAGCTAAATGACTCGGTCTGAAAAGACTACCAGTTTGTGGAAATAACCACTCTGGTTCACCAACTATTTTACGTGATTCCAGTCCTACAGTATTCTGGTTTGTTATTAACAGATTTGGAACAATGCAGGAAACCACAGCTAGAAGTTAGAGTAAACATTGGATAGAGAGTTTAAATGTCTGGCAGCGGGAAGTTGAAGGTTAGCATTATGAGCTAAATGGGAGTGCTGTGCAAACAACAACCCAATCTGTGTCTGGTTTCTCCAACTTGCAGAAGAAATATTGGATGGACTACACTAGAGTGGACAAAGGGCAAGTGAATAGCCTCTTCTCCTGGAAAGACATTTTCGTCCCGGGGAAGGGAAGAGGTGAGAAGATAGGAGATGCATCAGATACAGCTGCAAGGGAAGGTACAGTGGACAGGAAGTGGGGATGTGGGAGAAGATCAAGGAGTTGCAAAGGGAGCAATCTCTTTGAAATACTGATAACTGAGGGGAAAATGGATCTGGTGATGCATTATTTTTAGATATGATGGAATGTAATGGATGATCTTTTAAATGCAGAGGCTGATCAAGTGGGAGTTGAGGATCAGGGAATCTCTAGAGCGGAGAAGAAGGAAATGGATAATCAACTATTATGGCATGTTGGACCAATCTTCTCACCATCAAACCTTCTACAACTAGTGCCCTTAGACTCCTGCTCCATTAACTTTCTGCAGCTGAGCCACAAGCAGAATCAAAGTTCAAATTTCAAAGTGCATTTATTATCTAAGTATGTATACAGCATACAACCTTGGGATTCGTCTCCTTACAGGCAGCCACAAAATGAAGAAATCCCAAAAGAACCCATTAAAAAAAGAAAAAAAGATCATCGAACACCCAATGTGCAGAGAGAGAGAAAGAAACAAATCGTGCAAACAATAAAAGTAAGCAAATAGCTTCCAGGACTGAAGTTTAACCAAAGACACAAAGCCAGGTTTTACTGCAGCGGGAGCAGGTCACTGCCTCAGTTCAGCACAGAGCTGAATAAACAGTGCAGAGCAGCAAGCAGAACCAGGCAGAACCAGCCCATCCCTCACATCTGGTCCTGAAACCCTGACCTTTACAGTTTGGTATGGCACTTAAGTTGTCCAAACATCGGATCATTCCACGTACTCGAACTGTTCTGGGATCTGGGCCTGCCGCCACGATTCCACCTGTAACTAACCCGTCCAGTTCAGCCTGGCACTTAAATCGATCAGACATCAGATCTTTCCTCACTCTCGGGAACACCTCGACTCTGCTGTGATGCCACTTGCCTTGATTCTACTTCACCTCCGCCTGTCCTTCTGCTTGCGTCTGCCTCTGCCTCCCTCTCCATTGTTAGCATGAATTCAGCTCTGGCTGGTATTCCTCAAGATCTCTCCAAACCATCTGTAGTGGTGCACTCTGAGAATTTTGTGCCTTGCTGCCTGTCACCCTGCCCATAGACCCTCCCATTTCCACCCTGACCATAGACCCTCCAGTCTCCACCCTGACCATAGACCCTCCAGTCACCACCCTGACCATTGACCCTCCAGTCTCCACCCTGACCGTAGACCCTCCCATCTCCACCCTGACCGTAGACCCTCCCATCTCCACCCTGACCATAGACCCTCCAGTCAACACCCTGACCATAGACCCTCCCATTTCCACCCTGACCATAGACCCTCCAGTCTCCACCCTGACCATAGACCCTCCCATTTCCACCCTGACCGTAGACCCTCCCATCTCCACCCTGACCATAGACCCTCCAGTCAACACCCTGACCATAGACCCCCCATCTCCACCCTGACCATAGACCCTCCAGTCAACACCCTGACCATAGACCCTCCCATTTCCACCCTGACCGTAGACCCTCCCATTTCCACCCTGACCATAGACCCTCCCATCTCCACCCTGACCATAGACCCTCCAGTCTCCACCCTGACCATAGACCCTCCCATTTCCACCCTGACCGTAGACCCTCCCATCTCCACCCTGACCATAGACCCTCCAGTCAACACCCTGACCATAGACCCTCCCATCTCCACCCTGACCATAGACCCTCCAGTCAACACCCTGACCATAGACCCTCCCATTTCCACCCTGACCGTAGACCCTCCCATTTCCACCCTGACCATAGACTCTCCAGTCTCCACCCTGACCATAGACCCTCCCATCTCCACCCTGACCATAGACCCTCCAGTCTCCACCCTGACCATAGACCCTCCCATTTCCACCCTGACCATAGACCCTCCAGTCTCCACCCTGACCATAGACCCTCCCATTTCCACCCTGACCATAGACCCTCCCATCTCCACCCTGACCATAGACCCTCCCATCTCCAGCCTGACCATAGACCCTCCAGTCTCCACCCTGACCATAGACCCTCCCATTTCCACCCTGACCATAGACCCTCTAGTCAACACCCTGACCATAGACACTCCCATTTCCACCCTGACCGTAGACCCTCCCATCTCCACCCTGACCATAGACCCTCCAGTCAACACCCTGACCATAGACCCTCCCATCTCCACCCTGACCATAGACCCTCCAGTCAACACCCTGACCATAGACCCTCCCATTTCCACCCTGACCGTAGACCCTCCCATTTCCACCCTGACCTTAGACCCTCCAGTCACCACCCTGACCATAGACCCTCCAGTCTCCACCCTGACCATAGACCCTCCCATCTCCACCCTGACCATAGACCCTCCAGTCTCCACCCTGACCATAAACCCTCCAGTCTCCACCCTGACCATAGACCCTCCCATCTCCACCCTGACCATAGACCCTCCAGTCTCCACCCTGACCATAGACTCTCCCATCTCCACCCTGACCATAGACCCTCGTCTCCACCCTGACCATAGACCCTCCAGTCAACACCCTGACCATAGACCCTCCCATTTCCACCCTGACCGTAGACCCTCCCATTTCCACCCTGACCTTAGAACCTCCAGTCACCACCCTGACCATAGACCCTCCAGTCTCCACCCTGACCATAGACCCCCCATCTCCACCCTGACCATAGACCCTCCAGTCTCCACCCTGACCATAGACCCTCCCATTTCCACCCTGACCGTAGACCCTCCCATCTCCACCCTGACCATAGACCCTCCAGTCAACACCCTGACCATAGACCCTCCCATCTCCACCCTGACCATAGACCCTCCAGTCAACACCCTGACTATAGACCTCCCATTTCCACCCTGACCATAGACCCTCCCATTTCCACCCTGACCATAGACTCTCCAGTCTCCACCCTGACCATAGACCCTCCCATCTCCACCCTGACCATAGACCCTCCAGTCTCCACCCTGACCATAGACCCTCCCATTTCCACCCTGACCATAGACCCTCCAGTCTCCACCCTGACCATAGACCCTCCCATTTCCACCCTGACCATAGACCCTCCCATCTCCACCCTGACCATAGACCCTCCCATCTCCAGCCTGACCATAGACCCTCCAGTCTCCACCCTGACCATAGACCCTCCCATTTCCACCCTGACCATAGACCCTCCAGTCAACACCCTGACCATAGACCCTCCCATTTCCACCCTGACCGTAGACCCTCCCATCTCCACCCTGACCATAGACCCTCCAGTCAACACCCTGACCATAGACCCTCCCATCTCCACCCTGACCATAGACCCTCCAGTCAACACCCTGACCATAGACCCTCCCATTTCCACCCTGACCGTAGACCCTCCCATTTCCACCCTGACCTTAGACCCTCCAGTCACCACCCTGACCATAGACCCTCCAGTCTCCACCCTGACCATAGACCCTCCCATCTCCACCCTGACCATAGACCCTCCCGTCTCCACCCTGACCATAGACCCTCCAGTCTCCACCCTGACCATAAACCCTCCAGTCTCCACCCTGACCATAGACCCTCCCATCTCCACCCTGACCATAGACCCTCCAGTCTCCACCCTGACCATAGACCCTCGTCTCCACCCTGACCATAGACCCTCCAGTCAACACCCTGACCATAGACCCTCCCATTTCCACCCTGACCGTAGACCCTCCCATTTCCACCCTGACCTTAGAACCTCCAGTCACCACCCTGACCATAGACCCTCCAGTCTCCACCCTGACCATAGACTCTCCCATCTCCACCCTGACCATAGACCCTCCCATCTCCACCCTGACCATAGACCCTCCAGTCTCCACCCTGACCATAGACCCTCCCATCTCCACCCTGACCATAGACCCTCCCATCTCCAGCCTGACCATAGACCCTCCCATCTCCACTCTGACCATAGACCCTCCCATCTCCACTCTGACCATAGACCCTCCCATCTTCACCCTGACCATAGACCCTCCAGTCACCACCCTGACAATAAACCCTCCCATCTCCACCCTGACCATAGACCCTCCCATCTCCAGCCTGACAATAAACCCTCCCATCTCCACCCTGACCATAGACCCTTCCATCTCCAGCCTGACCATAGACCCTCCCATCTCCACTCTGACCATAGACCCTCCCATCTCCAGCCTGACCATAGACCCTCCCATCTCCACTCTGACCATAGACCCTCCCATCTCCAGCCTGACCATAGACCCTCCCATCTTCACCCTGACCATAGACCCTCCAGTCACCACCCTGACAATAAACCCTCCCATCTCCAGCCTGACCATAGACCCTCCCATCTCCACTCTGACCATAGACCCTCCCATCTCCAGCCTGACCATAGACCCTCCCATCTCCACTCTGACCATAGACCCTCCCATCTCCAGCCTGACCATAGACCCTCCCATCTCCACTCTGACCATAGACCCTCCCATCTTCACCCTGACCATAGACCCTCCCATCTCCACTCTGACCATAGACCCTCCCATCTCCACCCTGACCATAGACCCTCCAGCTGCTCTCAAGTTCTAACTCTGGTTTTTACTCTGCTCAGTATGAAGTCACATGGTCATCCAGTGTGAACTGAACACCTGGGTATTCCTATACACAAGCCATCCAACACACATCACTGGGTTACTTTAACTTAAGAAAAAAACACATCCCATTAAAAAGTAACCAGCGTAGAAAAGAATTACCTTTAAATTACCTTCACATTAAGCTGCTTATTAAAATGCTAATTAAAGAATACTGATCATACTTTTACATGTACTGAATTTAGTTCAGCTTAAACTATTAATCTATAAAAGTCAGGTAACATCCGATGACTCAAGTTTATCAGTCAGCTGTTCCCTTTGACATGTCATCATTGGAATCCACGTAGCACGACGTTCAATCGGGATGCTGCCACCAATATAACCAATAGTGGGGAGAGGCCACAGACATAGCACATGAGAGCACTTTGGCCAACTTTCATTATCAACCAGTGTTTCAGGTTACCCAATAACAACCTTACAGATCATTCAGCTGAAGCAAGCAGAAGGTGGCTTAGATATTCGAACTAACACACCTACACACCTGTAGGCAACAGACTCACAGATAAATTGGGGTTCTTTATTCGCTTGTGAGGTCAATCCACCTCCGGCCTTCTCTCTACCTTCTAGACAATTCTACCCCACCTTCAAGCCACTCAACAAAGGTGGGATAGCACATGTCACTCACAGTTCTTCAGCCACATCTAAATGAATCCCAAACCACCAAATCAGGTGAAAGCTTCATTCCCTCTTGGAGAAAATCTAGGTCCTTGACAATTTTCTCCAGACATTTCTAAACTTTACAAATTAAGTATATCATGAGAAATATCATATGGCAAGAGAGAAAGTATAATTATTATATGAACATTGACATATAAATAGTAGTGCTATCATTCAAATCGAATATGATGTTTTCCTGGGGGTTATTTCCTTAATGGAGAACCTCTGTGTCTGACTTTATTTAACGTGGGGAGGCTGGTACACTGACAGCCACCACACGGTCCTTGACAGATCGGGGTCAGGGTCCAGTGGAATGGAATGGAAGATGCCTGAGGATCCTTCGCTGCTGCCAGCCTTTCTCCACCTTCTTTGCCGTTGCTATGCGTCATTATCTTCTGCCAACTTCATCTTTGAGATCTTGGTTGCATCCACTCTTGTCTGGAACATCCCCCTTGATCTTCCTGCCATGGCTGACCCTAGCAGGAGCTAAGTGCCTGATGGCTCTCAGGATCTCAGGAACTCATAAGCCTCTCCATCACGACAAGGTGATGATCCTTGGGGAACATGCTCAAGGCATTGAGATGAAAATAAGTATTTCAGACCTTTATACCAGTTCCACCACATAAAATGAACTTGGCTGAATTTATATCAAAGTGCTTGATGACACAAATGATGGGGGTGTTCTGGATAGTGTGGAGGGCTATCAGAGGTTACAGCAGCACATCAACAGGATGCAGAAATGGGCTGAGAAGTGGCAGGTGGAGATCAACACAGGTAAGTGTGAGGTGGCTCATTTTGGTAGGTCAAATATGATGGCAGAATATAGTGCTAATGGTAAAACTCTTGGCAGTGTGGAGGATCAGAGGGATCTTGGGGTCTGAGTCCATAAGACTCGGTTGACACAAGATATGGTTGACTCAAAGCTGCTGCGCAGGTTGACTCTCTGGTTAAGAAGGCATTCGGTGTATTGGCCTTCATCAACCATGAGATTGACTTTAAGAGCCGAGATGTAATGTTACAGCTATAAAGGACCCTGGTCAGAGCCTACTTGGAGTACTGTGCTCAGTTCTGGTCACCTCACTACAGGAAGGTTGTAGAAACTATAGAAAGGGTGCGGAGGAGATTTACAAGGATGTTGCCTGGATTGGGGAGCATGCCTTATGAGGATAGGTTGAGTGAACTTGGCCTTTTTTTCCTTGGAGCGACAGAGGATGAGAGGTGACCTGATAGAGGTGTATAAGATAATGAGAGGCATTGATCATATGGATAGTTAGAGGCTTTTTCCCAGGGCTGAAATGGCTAACACGAGAGGACGCGGTTTTAAGGTGCTTGGAAGTAGGTACAGAGGAGATGTTAGGGGTAAGTTATTTTTACACAGAGAATGATGAGTGTGTGGAATGGGCAGCTGGCAACAGTGGTGGAGGTGGATACAATAAGATCTTTTAAGAGACTCCTGGATAGGTACATGGAGCTTAGAAAAATAGAGGGCTATGCATAACCCAATGTAATTTCTAAAGTAAGTACATGTTCGGCACAGCTTTGTGGGCTGAAAGGCCTGTATTGTGCTGTAAACTTTCTATGTTTCTACGTTTCTATGTCATTTTTCAGCTCCAGTCTTTTATCTGTGAATTCCCTTAAGATCTAAAAAAAAACAACTGATTTCTGTCCAGAGTTTTCTGCATAATTTTTTCCCGTGAAGAATTCCAAAGACCTACCATCCTATAGTTGAAGAAGTTCCTTCTCGTGTCTGTTCTGATTGGTTGACCTTATATTTTGACACCATGACCCCTAGTTCAAGACAATTTAGACAGTGAAAAACTCAACTCAGTGCCTAACCTGTCAAGCTCAGTAATTGTTTTCTCACCTATTTCAAAGGGATCATGTCACATTCTTCTACACTTGAGAGAGCAGGTTTATTCTGCTTAATCTACCGCCATCTGAAAATCAGAATCAAGTTAATTTTCACTGACGTACTGTATATCATAAAATATTATGTTTTGTGGCAGCAGTACAAGTCAATAATTAAAATATACTACAAAATATAATAAGAAACCTATATATAAAATCAGTGCAAAACGAGAACAAATAGTGAGGTTGTGTTCATGGGTTCATGAACTGCTCAGAAATCTGATGGTGGAGGGGAAGAATCTGTTTCTAAAACATTGTCTTCAGGCCCCTGTGCCTCCTCCCTGATGGCAGCAATGAGAAGAGGGGATGATAAACACATCATCCCAGAAATTAATCTTATACAATCAAAGACAATGCTTCCTTTATTGGTGCATGCTCTATCAATTTGTGTGAAGGATAAATTTGTTTTCTAGTACTTCTTATATTCTGATACAGAATCAGGCATTCTGAGGTTCTTAATGTCTGCCCTATTGTTCTATGAGTTTCTTTACACATTTCTAGTATTTGATTGTGAATTTCTCCAACATACAATGTAATAAATATCAAGGGGTGCAATGTATCCTGTCTTGCCTTTTAACTTGTACTTTATCTTATTCTTGATGAGGTGTTAGATTGCCCTAAGAATAACAAGGTCCAGTCATTTTGGTGGAAATTTCTGCTGTTCTGGCAGGTATTAGATGAACAGCTGCTGAAGATTGATCAAGGATGACATCTCAGTTATCTGCCACACTAGATGCATCTCCCCTGAGTGTTCAAAGAAGCTTACAAGTTCATTTTTGACGAGCTAACAGGCAGAAAAAAGACCACCTGTGTGGTTGACCAGTTTTACTGATGTTTTAATTAGGAGACACCAAAGTAAAATCTACAAATGTGTGCTGTTGTAGAGTGGCTTATCCTGAGGGGTTGACACTTGTCCACGTCTGTATCTGCTTCTTTGTACACTGTGGGACAGATGCAATTATTGTAAATCAAAGGCTTTCCTGGAAATGTTATTGAAATATCCTGCAAGTATGTTCGGTGGATGAAGCTGAAGGATGTTGTTAAAATAAATTAGAGGAGCATTCAGGTAATCTGACCAACCCTGATGTGAATATTGACACTGACACAACATGAACTTAATCTGAATTGTCTAATACTCCACACTCCAATAAATTTACCATACTTCTTCAGTAAAACTTATAACTAAGTCACGTTTTTTACCCATTCAGAAAATGTAAAATTTTCTAATTTGTGAGCCTGATCAGAATCTTTAGCTCAGCAGGTCATCTATCTATTGAGGTGAATGAACAGAATTCCTGGATTTTCAGTGCTGGGATTTTCATTAAAAAGGTACCCCAGTAAGACAACATATTGTGATGAAGGGGTTTCCTTTAAGATGAATTCATTTCAGCTCATTTCTTCCAATAAGAGTTCTGCTTACTCTCTTTTTGTGTTTTAGACATACAGTACACTATATGTAGTGCTGATATCTGGTCCGAACAAATTCATGAAATCGGTCAAAAGTAAGTGAAAAACAATGTAAGAGACAGGATCATGTACCTGATCTGGACTGCGATGGTTCCTGTCGCAGCTCTCTGTCCACAGCTTGGAGCTGCTGAAGCATTGCCGCACTGGCCAAGGGAAGTGAGTCAGCACTTGAAGATGTCCTCCAGCGGCAGCCAGGGCCGAGACAGAGAAAGCTGGCGTGGAGATGAGAGAACATGCGGGGGATTGTGGGAATGGTGATCTCTCGCACCCATCTCCACCCACCACTCCACATGTAATCAATTGGATTGGTTGAATCTCTTGCTGCATGTGGCCCCAAGCGTCGGCAAGCTGCAGACTGATCAGTGGGCCCGTGGTGCTGTATGGTTCACAAGAGATTGCAGAAAGAATGTTTTAATTAGTGAAGGGGAGTCTTGAGAAGTACTTAACAATCTACTGGCCAATTAGGTATAAGAGTGAAAGCTGCTGCATGCAGAATGTCAATAAGATGATGAAGACACTTTAATTTCCATCTCATTCCTCAGCACTGGACAATAAGCTTCTATTTTGTTATCATTTATCAACAAAGATCAAAGGTTTCCCTCTAAGTGCTCCAGTTCCTCCAGGCAATGGTGCAAGTGTGCTCATCATGATCTATGATGTCATTAACTGTGAAATTAACTATGGGCAAACTCCAGCAACACAAAAATGTATCATGTATGAACTAATTCTCACTCTTTTGTCCTTTCTACAGTAAATGTGCAGAACTGTAATCTGCATGTGGTAAAAGGCAGTTTGGGGAAAGGAGATTGTACCTCATTAATCTCTGGGCACCCCATGGATTTTAATTCCACTTCCTATTCTGACATGTCTGTCCATGGCCTCCTCTACTGCCACAATGAGGCCACTCTCAAGTTGGAGGAGCCACATCACATATCCTGTCTGATAACCTCAAACTTGAGGATGGAATTTTTTAACTTTCAGCAATTTACCCCCTCCCCCTTCTCTCTTTTTTCATTCCCTATTCTGACTTCCTTCTTACCCCTTTCCTTTTCTTCACCTATCTATCATCTCCCTCTGGGACCACCTATTTTCATGTTATATGTCAGTGATTTGGATGAAGGAATTTAGGACTTTGTGGCCAGGTTTGAGGATGATACAAACTTAGCTGGGGAGGGCAGGTGGTGTTGAGTACGCAGGTGATCTACAGAAGGTCTGAGATTGGGAGAATGAACAAAGAAGGGCAGATAGAATACAGTGTGGAGAAGTGCATGTTCATGCAAAGTGGGGAGAAAATTGAAAAATCAGAGGAGCAGAGGGACTTCAGAGTCCTTGTGCAGGGTTCTCTAGAAGTTAACTTGCAGGTTGATTTGGTGGTAAAGAAGGCAAGTATAATGTTAGCTTTCATTTCAAAAGGACTAGAATACAAAAGCAAGAATGTAACGCTTTATAAGGTATTGGTCAGACTGCACTTGGAATAGGGTGAGCAACTTTCTTCCCCGTATCTAAGAAAAAATGTGCTGGCGTTGGAGAGGGTCCAGAGGAGATTCACCATAATGATCCCAGGAATGAAAGGGTTAACATGTGAGGAACATTTGAGTGCTCTGGGATTGTACTCTCTGGAGTTTGGAGAGTGAGGAGTGCCATTACGAAGAAAGCATGGCAGTGCCTCTACTTCCTTAGAAATTTGTGAAGATTCAGCATGACATCTAAAACTTTGACAAACTTCTAAAGATGTGTGGTGGAGAGTATATTGACTGGCTGTGTTACAGCCTGGTGTGGAAACACCAATGCCCTTGAATGGAAAATCTTACTAAAGTAGTAGATACTTCCCACCATTGAGAACATCTACATGGCATGTTGTTGCAGAAAAGCAGCATCCATTAACAGGGGCCCCCACCACCCAGGACATGCTCTCTTCTCACTGCTGCCATTAGGAAGAAGGTACAGGAGTCTCAGGACTCACACCACCAGGTTCAAGAACAGTTATTACCCCTCAACCATCAGGCTTTTGAACCAAAGGGGATAACTTCTTGCCCCATTACTGAACTGTTCCCATAACCTATGCACTCGCTTTCAAAGACTCTTTGCCTCATGCTCATGATATTTATTGTTTATTTATTTATTATTTCTTTTTTTTCTTTCTTTTTGCATTTGCACAGTTTGTTGTCTTTTGCACACTGGTTGTCTACCCTGCTGATGTGGCCTTTCATTGACATTATTACGGTTATTGGATTTATTCAATGCAAGAAAATGAAACTCAGGGCTGTATATGGTGACTTACACTTTACATACTTTGATAATAAGTTTACTTTGAACTTTGAATATCGAAGGGCCTAGATAGAGTGGATGTGGAGAGGTTGTTTCCTGTAGTGGAGGAGTCTGGCACCAAAGGGCACTGCCTCAGAAATGAGGAGCATCCATTTATATAGAGATGAGAAAAAATTCCTTTAGCCAAAGGGTGGAGAATCTGTGGCGTTCATGACTCTGGAGGCCAACTCATCTTGAAGTGAAGGTTGATAGGTTCTCGATTAATTAGGGTAAACATAGAAAACCTAAAGCACGATACAGGCCCCTTGGCCCACAAAGTTGTGCCAAACATGTCCCTACCTTAGAAATTACTAGACTTACCCAGAGCCCTCTATTTTTTCTAAGCTCCGTGTACCTATCCAAAAGTCTCTTAAAAGACCCTATCGTATCTGCCTCCACCACCATTGCTGGCAGCCCATTCCACGCACTCACCACTCTCTGAGTAAAAAACTTACCCCTGACATCTCCTCTGTCCCTACTCCCCAGCACCTTAAACCTGTGTCCTCTTGTGGCAACCATTTCAGCCCTGGGAAAAAGCCTCTGACTGTCCACATGATCAAAGGGTGTCAAAGGTTATGGGGAGAAAGCAGGCAAATGGAGTTAAGAGGGAAAGTAAATCAGCCATGATGGAATGGCAGAGCAGACTCGATGCCCTAATTCTGCTCCTATGTCTTATGATCTTATCTAGTTTCATCTTTCACCTCTCAGCAGTACTCCTTCCCCTCCCCCATCTTATTCAGGCTTCTTTGCCCTCCCTTTCCAGTCCTGATGAATGGTCTCACCCTGAAACTTCAACGGTTTATTACTTTTTATAGGTACAGCTTGACTTTCTGAGCTTATGACAACAATATGACATTTTTCATTTTGTACACTATCTTCTGACCTTTGACTGCAACTGCCAATTATGATCATTTTTCTACTATAACTCAGTTGAAGCAGCTAATATTTTATTCACCAAGTACCCTCTCAGTTGACTTAGGAGATTGTTATCTCATTTCCTATAGCCAGATTCCCAAAATAATAAGGAAAGCCAGAAAATAGAACAGCATCATTTCCCCTCACACCTACATATATGTCTAATATTTAACGTGTTAGGTATATGAATGTGTTTGATGTTTCAGCCCAAAAGACTACTGAAGTTCTGATGAAGGGTTTCAGGCCAAAACATCAACTGTTTGTTTACCTCCACAGATGCTGCCTGACTTGCTAAGTCCCTCCAGCATTTTGTGTGTGTTGCTCAAGATCTCCAGCATCTGCAGACTCTCCTCTGTTTATCATCTTCAAAATTTTCAATTTTTTTTTCCTTTTTCCAACAGAGTTTGCAGTAATGCACTGGATATTCCACAGCTTTGAATTTATCTTCCTGCCTGCCTTGCCACAACTTATGACTTCAAGTTTATTATTAGCATTCTTTATTCTGAAGAGGTAACTTCAGAAAATATCTCACAAGCCATTTTGTGCCGTTTATAAGTCACCTACTTCAATATCCTGCAATGCTGTTTGATACTGTAGATCACCTAGTATTCCAGCCACCAACCATTTGGCTGACTTAATGCTGCTGGCTGCTTCTTCTCTGAGTCCAACTAATACCACATTGTCTTTGAATTCTCACTTTTCATCTTAAGTTTGCTCCTGAATTAGAACTGACCTGCTTCAAAGACATGTATTTTCACCATACAAAGCTTCTCCCTAATTCTCCTTAAGTTAACAAAGAACTTAGAACAGTACAACACAGGATGTTCAGCCACAATGCTGTGTCAAAGTAATTAAATTAGTCATAAAATGTCCCTCACACATGTCCATAACCTTTCATTTCCTTCATTTTTCATGTGTCAATCTAAGAGCCTTTTGAACGTCTGCTGTATTTGCCTTCACCCCTGCTCAGAGTAAAAACCATGCCCAACACATTTCCAATGAAGTTACCCACCCCCGCCCCATCTTAAATGCATAGGTTCTGGTATTAGACATTTCAACCCTGAGTAAAAGATACCAGCTGTCTCCTCAATCTATGCCTCGCATAATCTTAGAAATCTCTACCAGATCTCTCCATAGCCTCTGCCAGTCTCCAGGGTGCACCCTGGAGTGAGGTTGGGATTGGTGCGGAGGGAGCGGAGAGCAGAGCGTTCAGAAGGAGTTAGGTTGGAATTGGAACAGGGTGCAGTGAAGTCTCCTTCTGAACGCTCTGCTCCAGTTCCAACCTAACTCCTTCCAACCGCTCTGCTCCATCAACCTAACTCCTTCCAAACGCTCTGCTCTCCGCTCCCTCCACACCAATCCCAACCTCACTATAAAACCTGCTGATAAGGGGAGAGCTGTTGTTGTCTGGCGTACTGACCTCTACCTGGCCAAGGCACAATGACAACTCTCTGATACCTCCTCTTATTTACCCCTTGATCATGACCCCACTAAGGAGCACCAGGCCATTGACTCCTATACCATCACCAACCTGATCAGCTCTGGGGATCTCCCATCCACTGCCACCAAACTCATAGTTCCCACACCCCGCACTTCCCGTTTCTACCTCCTACCCAAGATCCACAAACCTGCCTGTCCAGGTAGACCCAGTGTCTCAGCTTGCTCCTGCCCCACCGAACTCATTTCTGCATACCTTGACACTGTCTTATCCCCCATTGTTCAATCACTTCCCACCTATGTTCGTGACACCTCTCATGCTTTGAATTTTTTCATTGATTTTAAGTTCCCTGGCCCCCACCGCCTTATTTTCACCATGGATGTCTATTCCCTATATACCTCCATCCCCCACCGAGACGGTCTCGAAGCTCTTCGCTTCTTTTTGGATTCCAGACCTAACCAATTCCCCTCTACCACCACTCTCCTCCATCTAGCGGAATTAGTTCTTACTCTCAATAATTTCTCTTTTGGTTCCTCCCACTTCCTCCAAACCAAGGGTGTAGCTATGGGCACCCGCATGGGTCCCAGTTATGCCTGCCTTTTTGTTGGCTTTGTGGAACAGTCCATGTTCCAAGTCTATACAGGTATCTGTCCCCCTCTTTTCCTTCGCTACATCGACAACTGCATTGGCACTACCTCCTGCACGCATGCTGAGCTCATTGAATTCATTAACTTTGCCTCCAACTTTCACCCTGCCCTCAAATTTACCTGGTCCATTTCCGACACCTCCCTCCCCTTTCTTGATCTTTCTGTCTCCATCTCTGGAGACGACTTATCTACTGATATCTACTATAAGCCTACAGACTCTCACAGCTACCTGGACTATTCCTCTTCCCACCCTGTCTCTTGCAAAAATGCTATCCCCTTCTCAAAAATTCTTCCGTCTCCACCGCATCTGCTCTCAGGATGAGGCTTTTCATTCCAGGACAAAGGAGATGTCTTCCTTTTTTAAACAAAGGGGCTTCTCCTCTTCCACCATCAACTCTGCTCTCAAACGCATCTCTCACATTTCCCTCACATCTGCCCTCACTCCATCCGCCCGCCACCCCACTCGGGATAGGGTTCCCCTTGTCCTCACCTACCAACCCACCAGCCTCCAGATCCAACGTATAATTCTCCATAACTTCCGCCACCTCCAACGGGGTCCTACTACCAAGCACATCTTTCCCTCCCCCCCCCCTTCTGCTTTTCGCAGGGATCGCTCCCTACGCGACTCCCTTGTCCACTCGTCCCCCCCCATCCCTTCCCACCGATCTCCCTCCTGGCACTTATCCTTGTAAGTGGAACAAGTGCTACACCTGCCCTTACACTTCCTCCCTCACCACCATTCAGGGCCCCAGACAGTCCTTCCAGGTGAGGCGACACTTCACCTGTGAGTCGGCTGGTGTGGTATACTGCGTCCGGTGCTCCCGGTATGGCCTTTTATATATTGGTGAGACCCGACGCAGACTGGGAGACCGTTTCACTGAACACCTATGCTCGGTCCACCAGAGAAAGCAGGATCTCCCAGTGGCCACACATTTTAATTCCACATCCCATTCCCATTCTGATATGTCTATCCATGGCCTCCTCTACTGTCAAAATGAATCCAAACTCAGGTTGGAGGAACAACAACTTATATTCCAGCTGGGTAGCCTCCAACCTGATGGCATGAACATTGACTTCTCTAACTTCCGTTAATGCCCCTCCTCCCCTTCTGACATATTTAGTTGTTTGCCTGTTCTCCATCTCCCTCTGGTGCTTCCCCTCCCCCCTTCTTTCTCCCGAGGCCTCCCGTCCCATGATCCTTTCCCTTCTTCAACTCTGTATCACTTTCGCCAATCACCTTTCCAGCTCTTAGCTTCATCCCACCCCCTCCGGTCTTCTCCTATCATTTCGCATTTCCCCCTCCCCCCACTACTTTCAAATCTCTTACTATCTTTCCTTTCAGTTAGTCCTGACGAAGGGTCTCGGCCCGGAACGTCGACAGTGCTTCTCCCTATAGATGCTGCCTGGCCTGCTGTGTTCCACCAGCATTTTGTGTGTGTTGTTGTTTGAATTTCCAGCATCTGCAGATTTCCTCGTGTTTGCAGGTTAAAAAAGTGGCAGAAAAGAGCAGGCGAGGAAAGAAAAGGGAGATCGTGTAGGAAGGATATGTGGTGATAGACAAAGAGAACAAGGTGGGGAGGGACACAGCTAAGTGACTGGTGTCTAAAGGAAGAAATGTGAAAAGTAAATGTCAGGACCTAAGAAGAGAATGAGGTGGGGGAAGAAATATAGGGGACAAGGGTTATCTGAAGTTGTAAAATCCAGTGTTCATACCATTGGTCTGTAGACTAACTCGGCGGAATATGAGGTATTGTTCTTCAAGTTTATGTCTGGTCTCACCCTGGCAGTGATTGAGGAAGAGTGGCATGCTCTTGGGAGTTCAGAGTAGCCACTGTAGACAGAGCACAAATGATCTGCAAACCCATTGGCTAATTTACACTTGGTCTCACCAATGCACAGGAGCTTACATTGAGAGTAGAAAATGCAGTAAATGAGGTGGACAGGGCCTAAATCTTTGCCTCATCTGAAAGGGCTGTATAGGTCCCTGGATGGTGATGAGGGAGGATGTGTAAGGACTCGGCAATATTTCTGCCGATAGTATCACTCTACCATAGTTGCATTGCATCTGTCATGCACTTGGCCTGGACACACATAGAAAACAAGGACACTTATGTCAGAATGCTGTTTCTGGATTTCAGTTCTGCATTCAACACATTTGTCCAACAGACCTTGGTAAACTAACTCTTACTCCTTGGTCTAAGTACACTATTGTACAACTGGGTGTTGGACTTCCTAACCAACAGACTTCAGATAGTCAGGATGCACAACTGCTCCTTCTCCTCCTTCTGCACCATGCTCAACACGGGGGCGCACCAGGGCTCTGCGCTGAGCCCATTGCTGTACACACTGCTCACGCAGGACTGCACGGTCAACATCCGAGTAATCACATTGTCAAGTTCGCTGATGATACGACAGTGGTGGGGCTCATCACCCACAACGATGAAACGGCCTACAGAGAGGATTTGGAAGAGCTTAAGGCCTGGTGCCAGGCAAATAACTTCTTCCTCAATGTCAACAAGACAAAGGAGATTGTTATCGATTTCAGGAGATCTCGCACCACTCACACCCTTCTTTACATCGGCTGCACAGCAAGGGAGACTGCAAGGGAAACACATCCCACACAACCGCTCGTGGTCCCAGAACACATTCTACACAATCAAGAAAGCTCAGCAACAGCAATGTTTTCTAAGGAGGCTGAAGAGAGCTGGACCATGCACTTCAATACCCTTGTCTTTCAAAAGATGTGAAGTAGAAAGCATGTGACCCTATTGCATCAATGTACGGTACGGTAAATGTACTGCAGCAGTCAGGATGTCTCTACGATGGGGAGTCAAAACCATGCAACGCGTCAGCAACATAAGCCTACCCATCATCAAGAAGAAGAAGAAGAAAGCCCTTAACTCCGAGTGGAGTCATCGGGACGCTGTCGTGACAGCATTTCTTTAGCAGGCTTTCTTGTTTTCACAAGGCCCAGTTGCTAGCTTGATGCTCAACCCAGCATGGATGGAAAACGTGCAAGGGAGCCGGCTGGATTCGAACTCAGGAGCCTTCTCTCCGATGTCCGGCACTGATGCCACTACACCACCAGCCGGCACCCATCATCAAAGATGTACTGTATTTACAGAAAATTGCCAGGAAAAGGCCAGCAATATCATGCAACATCCCACCCACCCTGCCCATGAACTGTTTGTCCAACTCCCATCAGGAAGGAGGCTACCTAGTATGCACATCAGGACCACCAGACACAAAAAGGGTTACTTTCCCCGAGCAGTAAGGCTGATCAATACCTCCACCCTCTACGCCCACCCCACCACAAACCCACCACCACTACTTCATCATTTCCTGTCAGGGTCTCCTTGTGTACAGACACCTCTGTGCCAGCATCACTTTATGGACATATAAATCATTCATTTATACAGTATTTATTGTGCTTTTATTATAGTTTACTTTATCTTATTGTGATATTTTATGCTGCATCGGAACCAGAGTAACAATTATTTTGTTCTCCTTTACACTTGTGTACTGGAAAAGGCATTCAATAATATTGACAAGCATTGCATCTCCTGCAGTTCCAGGGAAAAGTGCCAGGGGTGATCAGAACAGCCAGTTATGGAGGGAGTGGGCCCACGGAGAGCAGAAAGGGGTGGGAGGAGGACAATGTGACTGGTGGTGGAATGGCATTGTAGCTGGCACTGTTGAGGAGGGATGACGTGCTGAATTCAGAAGCCGGTGGGGTGAAAGGTGAGGACTAAAGGAACTCTATCTCTGTTAGAGAGCCTGAGAGCCGAATGGGAGAAATACATGAGAGGACTCCACCAAAAATAGTAGGGAGAAAACCATTGTTTCCCGAAAAGTGGATGACATTTCAGATAAACTGAAAAATTAGTTTTATTTGTCATACAGTAAAAGGTGTCAATTTGCATCAACAACCAACACAGTCCAAGGACGAGTTGAGGGCTGCCCGCAAGTATCACCACACTTCTAGCACCAACAGAGCATGCGCACAAACTCACTAACCCTCGCCGTCCATCTTTGGAGTGTGGGAGGAAACTGGAGCACTTGGTCATGGGGAGAACATTAAAAAAAAACTCCTTACAGCAGTAAGAATTGAACACCAGTCTTCTGATCGCTGGCGCTGTAAAGCGTTATGCTATACTATGGTGAGACTCCAACAAATGGACATCTCATCTTGTGAGCAGCTGTGGAGGAAGCAGAGAAACTGAGAGAAAGTGATGGCATCCTTACAAGAGATGGTGTAGGAAGAGCTGTATTCAACGTAGCTGTGGAAGTCAGTGGGTTTAAGGTAAAAATCAGCAGATACAAACGTAATTCATCTCCTGAGAAATCAAGAAAAAGTCGTGAAGTGAATCTGAGGGTAAGGAAGCAGACAATTGAAGTGAAAAGCTCCATACAAATACAGGAAACAGTAGCAATGCAGTCATCAATAGAGAGGAGAAAGGGAAAAAGGGAGAAAGAGTTGTTTATTTTATTTTTTAATTCATCGTAAGGTATAGCTGACTTAAGCTGATTTTATTTCTTACGAAAGTAGAGTTCAAAGTTCAAAATAAATTTATTATCAAAGTACATATATGTCACCATATACAACCCTGAAATTCATTTTCTTGTGGGCATACTCAATAAATACATAGAACAATAAGCATAACAGAATCAATGGAAAAAGCGCCCAACTAGGATGTTCAACCAGAGTGCAGAAAACAACAAGCTGTGCAAATACAAAATGAAAGAAAGAATGATAATAAATAAATAGGCAATAACCAAGAGCCAACTCAGAATGAGATTAAAGTAACCTGTTGCTAACCCTGGTTTATAAAAACCAGCCTACATCAATTCCTGTTCCCTATTAGTGATGCTAGACAGGAGGAAAATTCAGAACATCAGCGAGGGATGCTCTTCTATGTTAAATGATAAATTTTACAATGCCCATTAGCAACTATTGCAGAAACCTACTCAATATTTTAATTATGCGACATAAGGAAACAAAAATTCAGACTGCTCATTTACACATAGACACTGACATTTGTATTATTCAATTAGACAGCTTCACAAAGAACATATGCTCAATTATTTTGCAGCCCATTTAAATATGCATATTGTGAAAATTATTGTCAGTGTGCTGTGCACAATTTTCTGTTCCCAGTTGCCTGCTGTATGGATGATTTACATGACTATTTAGCTTTATGCAGAAATGTAGATTGTGAGTAATTTTGTTCAGGTGCAATTGATATCTGAAACTTTACTATGAATGAATAGTACCATAGTCAAAATAGGTTATAGCGCCTATGTAATTGTCAGTATGGATTGGTGGGGGGGGGGGGATGCTTGAGGATCATTCAGACCTTAGAGCTCATGTTTTGAAAGAGCAAGTTGATACCATAAGACATAGGAGCTGAATTAGGCCATTTGGCCCATCTAGTCTGCTTTGCTTTTCCATCATGTTTGATTTATTATCCCTCTCAACCCTATTCTCCTGCTATCTCCCTGTCACCTTTAACATCATTATTCATTAAGAACCAATCAACCTCCACTTTAAGGATACCCAGTGCCATTCATGTGATAATGGTATTCCCTTCCGGACTATCCCTGGCCTGAAAATCCAGGAAGCTGAAAAAAAAAGTTAATAGGGAAAACTAGTCCATAGAAACTGTTACCTGTATGTTTCAAAAAACCATACACCCTAATTTCAACAATGATAAAAATAATACATATTTTATGAATACAATATCTCTTATTGCATTCATAGTGAACACAGTAAGTGTCGTTGAGGCCACTTTCATATGTCAGCTAAATGCCATAAAAATTTTATGTGGAAGACAACTCAAAATGAGCAAATTGCACCTGAAGTGAATGCCAAATACACCTATAAAAACAATCACCCAACTTATGCCTGTAGATAGACATTAACTATTTTTTACATCTGATTAATTCACCACTCTCAACATTTCTCCAGCCCTGTCAGTGTTCTTTTCTATATCAGCTGTCACTGAGGGAATAGAGTCAGTCATACAGAACAAAAACGAATCCTCCAGTCCACCAGACCTGCTATTGTGCTGTATCTCTAAATTAAATAAAAATCAAAAATAAAATGCCTCACCTTACACTTGTCAGAATTAAATTCCATCTGCAAACACTGCCCAACTTTCCAGCTCTGACCTTAAGCAACTTTCCTCACTATTCACAACATCAGCAATTTTTGTGTCACCTGCTAACTTCCCAACCGTACCTCCTGCAATACTGTGCAAAAGTCTTAGGCACGTATGTATTAGCTAGGGAGCCTAAGATCTTTTGTACAGTACTGTAGTAACTTTATATATTGCACTGTACCTCTGCTGCTGCAAAGAAACAAATTTCATGACATATGTGCGTGACGATTAATCTGATTCTGATATGGGTCTCTATTGTGGACTGAGAGTGGGAAGACGACAGGGAAAGGGAATCGTGGTTGGGAAAAGGGGAAGGGAGAGGGGAGGGAGCAGGAAGCACCAGAGAGACATTCTGTAATAATCAATAAACCAATTGGAATCAAATGACCTTGCCTGGTGTCTCAGGACTAGTTGTGTCTGGACCCGGGCCACTCCTATTCCTGGCACTCTTTCACTGCCACCAGTCTCACACCCCTCCCATGGTGCTCTACCCTCACCATTCCCAACATCCTTTGTTCCTGCCAGATTCACAAGCTTGCTCTCCGCTCCCCATTGACAAATACAGTACTGTGCGAAAGGCATCCTATATATATACTGTATATGCACCTAAGGCTTTTGCACAGTACCTTCTACATACATTCACAGCCAAGTCATTAATATATATCATAACCAACATGAATTCCAGCATCAATCAAGTTGAGTTTATTGTTATATGCACGTGTATGGTGAGGTATAATTACAGTGAAACACTTGCTTGCAGCAGCATCACAAGCACACCTCTGCAGGACATCGCTGGTCACAGACCTCCAGTCAGAAAAATATTCTTTCACCACTACCCTCTGCCTTTTGCCACCAAGCTAATGTTGACCAGCTCACCTTAGAATGCACGTGCCTCAATCTTCTCAACCAGCCTATCATTTAGGTCCTTGTCAAATACCTCAAATGTCCTTATGGTTCTACTACATGGTGCTAAGATTTCTGTGAAAAGAGTTAACTAACCCTCCTCCTTTCTGTTTCTCCTGCAGATTCACAACATAGAACATAGTACAGGCCCTTCAGCACGTGATGGTGTGCTGACCGTTTAACCTACTCTAAGGTCAATCCAACCCTTTCACCCTGCAGAGCCCTCCACTTCTATATTATCCATGTACCTATCTAAGAGTCTCTTAAATGCCCCTAATGTTTTCGCCTCTACCACCACCCCAGTAGCACGTTCCACACACCCACTGGTATGTTTTGTAACTTCAGAACATTAAATTATTTCAAAGGAAGATCTGGAAAACCAAAATGCAGGTCTAACTTTGCATTTACTTCAAGCAAAGCATGCACCTACCACTTGGTAGTGTGATGACGTAGGCAATTCACGTATTTATATAAACTGTATAACCTGCAATGAATTATTTAAATGAATAAGAATGCTTAATCAACCAATATATATGCAAGATTACTCAAATAATACCGAGATTTTAAATTCACAATGCCCACCACTCTCCAACTAAAAACCTCACCTCCGACACCACCCCCTACACCTTCCTTCAAACACCTTAAAATGATGGCCCCTTGTATTAGTCATTTCTGCTCTGGGAGAAAATCTCTGGCTGTCCGATTGATCTATGCCTCTAATCATCTTGGATACAATATAGATCGTGTCCCCACTTGGCACCTCTGCGTGACCAGATACTCGAGACAACAATTTGTCCCATGCTGAATCGTGAATCCTATTATTGCACAAACTCTCCACTTGAACGTGGGATCAATCCAGGCTGCCAAGAAATCTTATTAACCAAATAAGTGTGGTGCTTATTCTGTCAGTTTTTTTTTTGTAGCCTCACGTCTTGTTTCGCTAGGTTGTAGTTTTCTTAATAATATCACCAGCCTACATGACCTGGGTGCTCATCGTGTTAAATTAAATCAGCAGAGGGCTGATATTGCCATTTATGTCATTGTCAAATGGAATCATCAGCCTCTTTATATTAATGAACAGGATCTTGAAATTCAGTTTCTTTTTGCTCCTGTGTTCTTTCTTTCACTTTATTAAGGCTTAAATCCATCCAAGTTAATTCTATGATCATTTAATTTACTTAAAAACTTCAATGAATAGGACCTGTGAAATATTAATCCTTTGTGACTATAAATGGTATTGAACAAAAGCTAATCTAACATTCAGACACTATTGTTCTCCTGTAAAAACAATTACACCATAAATCTCAATAAACTAATTGAGTCTGCTGCCTAGAAAATATTATTATGATTCCTTGATAAATTTTAACATAATTTAGAAAGTATTAATCTGAGCAAATTTAGGGCATCTTTCCTGTAATTGCTCAAAAACATTGGCTTTCTGGAGTTAAACACAAGTCGTTGAAGTAATAACAATATTATAACACCAACCACCAAGAATGTAGTGGATTCAAGCTAAGCAAATACATTTATATTATTAACCCCACACACAAAATGATGGTGGAACACAACAGGCCAGGCAGCATCTATAGGGAGAAGCGCTGTCGACGTTTCAGGCTGAGACCCTTCATCAGGACAGTGAAACGTCGACAGCGCTTCTCCCTATAGATGCTGCCTGGCCTGCTGTGTTCCACCAGCATTTTGTGTGTGTTGTTTGAATTTCCAGCATCTGCAGATTTCCTTGTGTTTGCTATATTATTAACCCATCTGGCAAGATCCACTCACACAATTGGGGGCAAGCAACTATCTCAGAGATTTGTGACTTCCTTACTGCCCTTTACACTGCTGCCATTTTGGTCAGCAATGAAGACCCTCCATCTCCGGTGGTGTTCGTGGCTTCCTTCATCAGGGCAGTAGCTTCCTCTCAGTTTTCACTACTGTCAGTCATACAAGTCCCAGGTGGAGACTTAGGAATACCATTGCACTCAGATGTAGAAGGATTCTTCACTGCTGTTTCTATAGCAATTTTGTTTTAAGAGTCAGGGTTGTTAGTCTGAGCTGAACTCCCAGACCTAGAGGATTGGTGCACAACTCTTAGTCTGGATTCCACCCTTTTATCTTTTGGGAATGGGTGACCCTACCAAAAACCAAAGCATAAAGCACTGACTCCAGAAAACATAGCTGTCTGGGCCATTGAGGCATGGCCAGCTGGTGGCGTAGTGGCATCAGCGCTGGATTTCGGAGTGAAGGCTCCTGAGTTCGAATCCAGCTGGCTCCCTTGTTTGCTTTCCATCTGTACGTCGAACTAACAACTCAACCTCATAAAAATAAGAAAACCTGCTAAAAACCATTATGACAGTGTCCCGATGATCCACTCAGAATTAAGGGCTTTCTTCTTCTTCTTCATTGAAGCCTCCAAACCACAACAAAAGTAGAGGAGTAATTTGCGAAGCTCATAAAAATTCAGAATGATGAAAAAATTTGAAGTGTTCATGTACATCACATGATTTCTGGCAGCGATGACTCAAACCTAGATAGCAAGACATTTGGACATGAGGTTGTGTCCAAATTTGATCCAGTAAAGTACCAAATCAAGCAACTAAGAAATAGGACCTCCCTCATGTTCAAATCAAATAGATCACAAATGTGTACAACCTTAAAACCTGCAAATTGAATAAGAAGATTCTGGAAACCGAAGACTGGAAGTTATAGTGATTATTTATTAAAAGTGTATTTCACTGTTGCCTTTTTTTTTTTAAAAATGGACATGGTACGGAATATCTTTAACAGTAGAATATGTTGAGTCATCACCCCCTGTGTAAACCTCCACAGCTTCAAGTGACCCTGTGACCTCTGTCTTAAAGGCTGGCATCAGAACCCTCGCCAGCTGTACCTGGCCGGGCACTAAAGGTCTGTGCTGACCAACTGACTGGAATGGTCAAGGACATCTTCAGCCTTTCTCTGCAGCAACTGGAAGCGCCCACCTGCTTCTAAAGGGCAGAAATCATACTAGTGACCAAGAAGAGAACGGTGACCTACCTCAGTGACTATTACACAGTAGCGCTCACATCTGATTACTTAAAATTTTTCCTTTACTCATAGAACATAGTACAGCACATTACAGGCCCTTAGGCCCACAATGTTGTGCCGACCCTCAAACCCTGCCTTCC
The DNA here is from genome assembly GCF_048418815.1 of Hemitrygon akajei. Lineage (NCBI taxonomy): Eukaryota > Metazoa > Chordata > Chondrichthyes > Myliobatiformes > Dasyatidae > Hemitrygon > Hemitrygon akajei. Next base: position 16,907,497 of record NC_133125.1, on the reverse strand, counting down.
ATATAACCCCCCCCCCACCTTAAATTCCTCCATATATCTGTCTAGTAGTCTCTTAAACTTCACTAGTGTATCTGCCTCCACCACTGACTCAGGTAGTGCATTCCACACACCAACCACTCTCTGAGTGAAAAACCTTCCTCTAATATCCCCCTTGAACTTCCCTCCCCCTTACCTTAAAGCCATGTCCTCTTGTACTGAGCAGTGGTGCCCTGGGGAAGAGGCGCTGGCTGTCCACTCTATCTATTCCTCTTAATATCTTGTACACCTCTATCATGTCTCCTCTCATCCTCCTTCTCTCCAAAGAGTAAAGCCCTAGCTCCCTTAATCTCTGATCATAATCCATACTCTCTAAACCAGGCAGCATCCTGGTAAATCTCCTCTGTACCCTTTCCAATGCTTCCACATCCTTCCTATAGTGAGGTGACCAGAACTGGACACAGTACTCCAAGTGTGGCCTAACTAGAGTTTTATAGAGCTGCATCATTACATCACGTCTCTTAAACTCTATCCCTTGACTTATGAAAGCTAACACCCCATAAGCTTTCTTAACTACCCTATCTACCTGTGAGGCAACTTTCAGGGATCTGTGGACATGTACCCCCAGATCCCTCTGCTCCTCCACACTTACAACTATCCTGCCATTTACTTTGTACTCTGCCTTGGAGTTTGTCCTTCCAAAGTGTACCACCTTACGCTTCTCCGGGTTGAACTCCGTCTGCCACTTCTCAGCCCACTTCTGCATCCTATCAATGTCTCTCTGCAATCTTCGACGATCCTCAACACTATCCACAACACCACCAACTTTTGTGTCGTCTGCAAACTTACCAACCCACCCTTCTACCCCCACATCCAGGTCGTTAACAAAAATCACGAAAAGTAGAGGTCCCAGAACAGATCCTTGTGGGACACCACTAGTCATGACAAATGTTCTTTGCAATAAAGTGGAGGAAAAAGTGAGCAGCTTGACATTCCTGAGCATCAACATCTCGGAGGATTTATCTTGGGCCCTGTACACTGATGAAGTTGTTTGAGAGGTTTGGTCATGGCTAGAATTAACTCCTTCCTGGGCAAGGACTTGGACCTGCAGCAATTTGCTGGCTGTCACTATAGGTCTACAGTGAATGCAATCCACTGGCTCTCCACTCGGCCTTGAATCACTTGGACAACTGCAATACCTACATCAGTTGGCTATTTATCAATTACGGCTCAGCATTCAACACCTTCACCCCCTCGATTCTCAAAACCAGTTTCAAAACCAGGGCCTTCCTTCTCTCTCTCCAACTGGATCCTCAGCTTCCCAATTGGGAGACGACAGTCAGTACAGATCAGTGACAACAGCTCCTCCTCACTCATAGTCAACACAGGTACAATGTGTACTTAGCCTATTGCTCTAATTGAATTGAATTAACCGACCTATCTCATGCCTGTAGGCCATCTGAGATTCTGTAAAGAACAGTGATGTCATCGGTGAATTTATAGATGGCATTTGAGCTGTGCCTAGCTACACAGCCATGAGTGTGCAGAGAGTGGTGCGGACAGCCCAGTGCATCTGTGGATGTGAACTTTTCACTATTCAGGACTTTTGCAGCAACAGGTGTGTAAAAAAGGCCCGAAGGATCATTGGGAACCCGAGTCACCCCAACACCAAACTGTTCCAGCTGCTACCATCTGGGAAACGGTACCGCAGCATAAAAGCCAGGACCAACAGGCTCAGGGACAGCTTCTTCCACCAGGCCATCAGACTGATTAATTCATGCTGACAATTGTATTTCTAAGCTATATTGAGAGAGTGCTACGCCAAGCAACCAGAGGGATTTTTTCACAGAAAAAAAGCATTGCTCGTTATGGACAGCATGAGGGCCCATATAACAGATTCAGTGAAAGCTGCCATCAAGAGTACAAACTCAATTCCAGCTGTGATTCCTGGGGGCACCACAAAGTATTTGCAGCCACTGGACATCAGCGTGAACCGGACATTTAAAGTGGCGCTGCGCATTGAGTGGGAGACTTGGATGACAAGCGGCGAGAAATCCTTTACCAAAATAGGCCACATGCGAAGAGCATCTTTAACTCAAGTCTACCAGTGGATCCTAAATGCGTGGAGCTGTGTCACAACATCCACCATCACCAATGGGTTTCGAAAGGTTGGACTGCTGCGTGATAAAGAGGACCGCATGCGCTCAAGTGAGAGCGACAACGAAGAGACTGAAGTGAGTGACGAGATCCTGAGGTTGTTCAATTCGGACACTAAAGAAGAGGACTTTGATGGTTTTAGTGCGCAGGAGGAAGATGAAGAAGGCGATCAATAACTTTTCCTGGTAGGCTGCAGTATATATATTTTTTTTACCAGTCGTTAGGAGATATTGGAATGTTGTTCGTGCACTGTTCAGTAAAAAAGTATACGCAACGTAATTTGTGTGTTACCGATACGTATGTATATTTAAAAGTAGCTGTGTTACAGGCACTGTTCGAAAAAAAGCATTTGCAATATGTATTTGTTTATGTTACCATACAGATTTAATTAAAAGTTTAAAAAAATCCTCACGTGTAATATCTTTCTGTGTAAATATCTCATATTACAATGTGGGACACCTGCAGCTTAAAATCCGGTGCGGCCTGTACAAGTACAAAATTGATTTTCTTTCTAAAATTAGAGCGTGCGGCTTTTAATCAAGTGTGCTCTGTAGTCCGGAATTTACGGTAATTGTTTGATTGTGGACTTCAGGAAGGGGAAGTTGGGAGAAAATCTATCAGTCCTCACTGAGGGGTGTAAGGATAAGCACCATCAGGTTTCTAAGTGCCAGCATCTCAGAGGATCTATCCTGGCTTCAAAGTATTGATGCAATCACAAAATCACACCGGCAGCTCTACTTCATTAGTAGTTTGAAGAGATTTCCTATAAGACTCTTACAAATTTCTATAGATGCAGAGCGAAGAGCATTCTGCATGGTTGCATCACAGCCAGGCACTGTGGCTCCAATTCACAGGATCCAAAAGGGTTGCAGAGGATCATAGACCACCCCAGGCACAACCCTCCCCACCAGCGAGGGGATCTTCCAGAATTGGAGCTTCTGGAAGGCTGTATCCATTATTATGGACTCTCACCATCCAGATCGTATCCACTTCCCATTGCCACCGTCGGGGGGGGGGGGGGGGGCGGGGTTCGTTCGTTCATCCTGCAATAATGAGAACCACTCTAGTCATCCTGCGGAATAACAAGAGTGACTTGCGCAAACACCTAGTTTAAAGAGAGGAAGAGTTGTGCAGTGTTGACCTCACTCACTCATCTGAGACCATCTGTATCCAGTGACAAGACAGAGTCACGAAGGCTGGAGATAGAGTCAGATGCAGTTGATGACCTTAGTGTCTCGTTACACTCAAAGCGCTCCACAGCGACTTGCCGGGCCAGACTAGTGGCTAGCTCCACGCAGTCTGCCGGGCCCAGTCTTCACTATCTTGGGTAGGCAAGCCCAAACTCACCGATGGTGTAAGACCCATTGCTTACCCTCACCTGATTCAGCCCACTTGTCAAAGCGGTTTACCGAGGCGTGGCCACTGTCACTAGCAAACAACTGCTTGGAGCCAAAGGTGAGAGCTGAGTGCCAAGTGGGAACCAATAGTGGATGAGCTACTTCCAACGGAGCATGATGTGCCCATCCCAGATGTGCTACCCCTCTCTGGTGCCACAATGAGACCACTCTCAGGCTGGAAGAGCAGCATCTCATATTCCATCTGGGTAGCCTCCAACCTGGTGGCATAAACATCGGAGGTGGTACAGGAGCTTAAAAACCCACACTCAAAGTTTTAGGAACGGCTTCTTCCCCTCTGCCATCAGAACTCTGAATGGTACATGAAACCAAGAACACTACACTGGTATTCTTCTTTTGCAATATGTATTTATTTTTGTAACTTACAGTAATTTTTATGTCTTGCATTGTACTACTGCTGCAAAGCAACAAAGTTCACAACATGTATCAGTGATATTAAACCTGATTCTGATTCTGAAAGGAGAGTTATGTGATTTGCCCACTTGTCAATAATATTAGGGGATCACGGACATACAGTTTATATCAACTGCTTAAAGATCTAAATTGTTGTGCGCCAACTTGCAAAATAAATCTCTTTTATATACATACATATACACTGTGCCTCAATACATTCACAAAAGCATTCGAGTTACTATGGCAACTGGCTCTCCAGTAAAATCCAATATGAACTTACAAGTTATGCTTCATGATTCATCTGTTATTTATACAGCTACCAATGCTACATAACAGAAACACACATTATGGACATTTTTGAATATGGTGCCTTTCAATTACAAAGAGCATTTGTTACTCAGCATATTCTAGTACAGGAAAGACTTTAAATAATCATATCATTAAAATTAGATTTATTTCTTCTGACTGCCCCTAAGGCCCTTAACAGACAGATTTAATTTACTTGGAATGACCTGCGAATTGAAGAGACAATGGTCTGCTAGTAGATGGGGTAAGGTATTTGGTTAGAAGGCTCAGGTTCTTATCTGTGATCCACCACTATTTTAATAATAACCACTTCCACTGCCTGCAGACTGCTCTAATTGTGCCACATTATTAAATGGTGCCTGCAAACCACTGACAAGTCCCTTTCCCACCAGAGATTTTTGCACTACACAAGAAATTCCAAGTAAGTAACACACACAATGTCGAGGAAGTCTGCAGATGCTGGAAATCCGAAGCAACACACTCAGAACGCTGCAGAAACTCAGCAGGTCAGGCAACATCTGTGGAAAAGAGTAAACAGTCGACGTTTCAGGGCCCATCATCAGGACTGAGAAGGAAGGGGGAAGATGCCGGAATGAAAAGGTGGGGGAGGAGAAGACAAGCCAGAAGGTCATAGGTGAAGCCAGGTAGGTGGGAAAGGTCAGGAGCTGGAGAAGAAAGAATTTGATCAGAGAAAGGGAAGGAGGAAGGGACCCAGGGGAAAGTATCAGGTAGGTGAGAAGACATGAAAGGGCAGTGTGGGGAAGGTGGAATTTGTTGCCAGAAGAAGATATCGATATTCATGCCATCAGGTTGGAGGGTAGCTGGACAGGATATGAAGTGTCCAAACTGCTGGACGGGCCAGCAAATCAGGCACGTATGGAGAGGAACAAGTAGTCAACGTTTTGGGCTGAGACCCTTCATCAGGACGCTGAGATGTTGATTGTTTATTCCCCTCTATGGTTGCTGCCTGAACCGCTGAGTTCCTGCAGCACTTTTCGTGTGTTGCTGTGGATTTCCAGCACGTGCAGAATCTCTAATGTTTTTAAGTTTCAAGTGAGCCAGTGTCGCCCTGCCACCATGACAAGAATGTCTCTATTGATACAGATCAGAAAATCATGCCTACGGTTTACCTTGGTCCAGGTGAAGTCAGATACTATCATCAAGGGGAGATGCAGTAGAACCTGCCATCCTGCATTAGAGCAGAGATAAGAGCATCAATCAGTTTTTGACTGCCAGCTGGTAAGAGCTAATGAAGATATGATGTGGCCTCCATTGGTCAGGGTCGACCATGGATGTTGCATCCTAGCTGCCTAGATACACAAGCCAGGGCAGTACGATATGGAGAGCCAACTGTTGCCCATGTGGCAAGCTCCCCCTCTCCACACATCTGATGAACCCCAAGGAATGGTAGAGAAGAGACTGATACTGTCTGGGCGCCATCGGTGTTGCAGGAGTTGCCAGTCAACATTAAACTCGTAGGGACCCCAGCTCCAGAATTTTCCCTTCAGGTTTCCCCATGAACTCTTCCCCATGAGTGGCTTCAGACACAAGGCAGCAGAGGTTTGAGATCAGAGTTTTTCTTCTCCTAGATGAGCTGACACTGACGTAAGTAAAGTAATAAAGTTGCGTTCTGATGCTAATTTTCCTCAGGTTACTGTGTTGAATGAATATGTTATCAAGCGTAAACTTACAAATGACAATCTTCAAGATTCAAGAATCATTTATTATCAAATGTATAAATTATACAGCCTTGCTCACATGTAGCAACAAAGAAAGAAACCCAAAAGAACCCAATTGAAGAAAAAGAAGGATAACAATAAATAAAAATAAAAGACCAACACTCAATGAGCAAGAAAAAAAATACAAAACACACAAACCATTGAAGTGAACAACAAAATTGAGTCCTCAGATCCAAACCCCGGAATAGGCCCAAAGCCTCGCTTATCAGTTCAATATACTAGCACAGCAGCCGGGACTGTCTTCATAGCCTCAGTGCCATGGATATGACCATCGCAGAGAACGAACGAAATTGGCTCCCACCCCGATCGATGCGCTGCCTTTTCAGTCATTCTGGGTCACCATTTAAATTGGCCCAGCAACAGAACAGCGAAAGGCTCCAGTGCCCTAGAGAGAGGAAGGAAGATTGTGGAGAGTGAGCGAAATTGGCTCTCGCCTCCGATCTGGCCAGGAGCTTAAAGTGTCTAAACAGCATAGAGCATCCTCACCCTAGGACCCAGACGCTGGGCCTAGGCTATGCTGCCCAGCTACTCACTCCAGGCCCAGACTCTGTTTCCCAGCCTGATGTCACTCTCAAGCTCTACAGGTCAGCTTGGTGGCCAGAGCAATGCAACCTCGCACCCTGGCCAGTTGAACGAGCATCAGAACTTCTCTACCCAAGCCTCAACTTCTCCTCTTGGCACCCAGAGTGATCCAACCTCGCACCCGGACCAGCTATGTGGGCATCAGAATTCCATCTCTGATGATTCTGCAACACACAATCTCAGCTCATCCCCCAGACTCGCCTCGCCATTGCTCACCCATTCACTGTTTGCAGAAATAGTTTAACACAATTTACCGAAGGAAAGATATTTTCAGCAACATTTTAAGTCATATTTCTTACCTTTTTGACTAGCTGAAGCTGTCACATACATTTGTTAATGCCATCTTAACCAGAAAATGATCTTTCAAAGATCCAAAGTACATTTATTATCAAAGTATGTATGCAGTATACATTCTGTGACTGTGACGAGAATAAGTTCTCCTTCCTGTCATTTTTCATCTGCCCATGGTCTTCAAACAATTGACCAATCACCTTCTTCAAATACGTCTCGACCATCATTTAGCTGATGAGTGAGACTGCACCTGTCAGGTACCATTCTCATCTATTCAATATCGCCAAAGAATTCCCAGCTGTGGCCCCTCCTCCCATTCCTGGGCCTCCATTGTGTCTGGTGTCCCCAGTCAATCTAACCCTGGTGCCTCCCATTTCTCATCGCCATGGTGCTACTCAACAACACCATAGCGTCACAGAGAAGTAGAGTGCAGAAACAGGCCCTTCAGTCTGACTGGTCGACGCAGACCGCAGCATCTTCCCCACTGATCCCAGACGTCTGCAGCGGGTCCATAATCACCCAAGATACCACCAGCAACCCCCCCCCCCCCCCAATGTAAATGTTAAATGTTAACCTCTTAAATGATGTAATTGCTCCCACCTCAACTACTTCCTCTGACAACTCACTACCTCTGTATAAAGAAGATATCTCAGGTACGTTACAAATCACTCCCTCTTGTCTCTGGGCTCTCTAGTTTTGGAATCCTCAGCCCTCGAGCAAAGTCTCTGATGGCCCACTTTATCCATACTCCTCATGATTTTGTAAACTTCTTTGATGACACCCCTCTTTCTCCTATGCTCCAGGGAATAAAGATCCAGCTTGCCCAATAACTCAGGCCCTCTAGTCCTGGCAGCATCCTCGTAAATCTCTTCTGCACCCTCTCCAGCTCGACGATGTCATACCGATATCAGGATGGCCAAAACTGTACACAATACTCAAGGTGTGGCTGTACAAACAACTTGTTAAACTGCAACATAACATTCCTACTCCTAAACCTGACTGACTGATGAAGGCAGTATGCTTATACCTTCTTTGCCATCCTGTCTAATTGCACGCCCACTTTCAGCAGCTCACATCCAAAGCGTCAGGTTCCACATGTGTCGTCCCATGTCTGTTTTGTAACCCAGCTGTGAAAAGCCGTCAGACACTTCACTGTCTGGTAAGGAAGTGCCAATGCACAGGATTGGAAATCAAAGACTCTAGCCAATACCTAGCGTACTGTGGAGAGCATTCTATCTAGTTACATCACTGTCTGGTATGGAGAGGCCACTGCAGAGGGTTGTAAATTCAGCTGGATCCATCATGGTCACTAGCCACCACATTGTAGTGTATTCAATATTTCAGTAATATTTGAGTAATATTGCAAATATATTGTTTGATTAAGCATTCTTTGTTGTTTACATAATTCATTATGGGTTATATATAAAAGGCTCCTAAGGTAGTCATAGCCAAAGGGTGGTAGTGGGGACGAGCTCCCACTGCTATACAAATGTTCTTCATGGCTTGCATCTCAGACAGCCTCTGACAACCAAGTCCAACTCCTGGCCTTCACATGTGGAATATGCCCGGTGGAGCTGTTCTCACTGACAGGAGGAGGGGCAAATGTGGACCACTAACACCTTAAAACCAGTTGCACGGGCAGATGGGGCTCATTAACCGTGGATGGTAGCTCATTTAGGAGAGGGAAGACTCCGATTTCAAACCTCTGCTGCCCTGTGGCTATACCCGCTCACAGGAAAGGCTTTGGGAGTGAACCCCGAGGAAAAATCCAGAATCGGAGTCCCGAAGGTGGCTGACTGCTAAACCCAGCACCGGCACGGCAACTCCTGCGATGCTGCTGGCACCAAACTGTATCGACTTTCATCGTTTCTTTGGACCTGTCATCAGCATGGAGAGGGGGGTCCCACTGCATGGGCAACAGACAGATCTCCATATCAACTCTGCCCCGGCTTGTGCCCTGGAGAGGCCACTCCCGATGACTACCAGAGACACAGTACCCATGATCGACCATGACCGACGGAGGCCACAAGGATATGTAAAAGTATGTGAATGGCATACGTCATTACTCCACCACGTCATACAGTATGTGAGCATCCCACTAAAGTAAAACCAAGAAAACATGCACCTCCCAGTTCCCGTGTTTTTCTTTCAGTTAGTTTCTGGAGTTAGAAAACATTCACCATCAAAACATTTTTAAAAGATAATGCTTCAAAGAATGGGCATCAATTATTAAGAACCCCCACTACCCAAGACATGTCCTCTTCTCATTGCTACCATCAGGGAGGAGGTACAGAAACATGAAGAAGCACTCTCATTGTTTTAAAAACAGCTTCTTCCCCTCCGTCATCAGATTTCTGAACAGTCCTTGAACCAATGAACGCCACCTCTCTATTTTGCTTTCTTTTTGCACTATTTAACTATTTGTTTATATTTCTTTCTTATTGTAAATTATCATAATTTTTATGTATTACCAGTGCACTGCAGCTGCAAAAAGCAATTTACATGACAGAAGGAGGCTAACTAGAAGGTGATAATTGAAGCCAGGTGAGTGGGAAGGTCAAGGGCAGGAGAAGAAGGAATCTGTAGGAGAGGACAGGAGGAGGAAGGGCTGGAGGAGGAGACCCAGGGGGGAGTGATTGGCATGTGAGAAGAGATAAAAGGCCAAAGTAGAGAATAGAAGAAGACAGGAAGGGAGAGAAAAAATGTTTTGCTGGAAGGAGAAATCAATATTCATGCCATCAGCTTGGAGGCAACCTAGATAGAAAGTAAGATGTTGCTCCTCCACCCTGAGGGTGGTCGCATCTTGGCCTCAGAAGAGGAATGGGAAACAGAATTAAAATGTTCGGCCACTGGGAAGGCCTGCTTTGGGTGGGTGGGTGGAGTGGAGATGCTCTACAAAGCAGACCCACATGACAACGGGTCTCACCAACACAGAGGAGGCCAGATTGGGAGCACTGGACACAAAAGATGACCCCAGTAAACTCGCAGGTGAAGTGTTGCCTCACCTGGAAGGACTGTTTGGGGCCCTGAATGGAGGTGAGAGAGCAGGTGAATAGGCAGGTGTAGCACTTAGGCTGCTTTTCAGGGATAAATGCTGGGAGGGAGATTAGTTGAGAGGGAATAATTGACAAGGAAATCACAGAGGGAGTGATCCCTGTGGACAGCAGGAAGGGAGGTAAAGATATATTTCATAGTAGGATCCCTTTAGAGGTGGCAGAAGCTGAGGGGGATGATGTGTCGATGCAGAGGCTCATGGGGTGGTAAGTAAGGCCGAGAGGGATTCTATCACTGTTAAGGTGGCAGGGTGATGTGGTGAGCACAGATGTTCAAGAAATGGAGGAGATGCTGGTTTTGACGCATTGAAGGTGAAGGAACTGCGAAAAGAGAACAGTACTTTTACAGAAGACTGGGTGGGATGAGGCATAATGAAGATAACCATGGGAACCAGTAGGTTTATGAAAGATGTTGGTTGACAGTTTGTTTCCAGAGATGGAGACAGAGAGACTGAGAAAAGGGAGGTAAATTTCAGGATGGACAAAGTGAATTTCAGGGCAAGGTGGAAGTTAGAGGCAAAGTTGATAAAATTAAACCATAAGACTGTGAGACATAGGAGTAGAATTAGGCCATTCAGCCCATCAAGTCTGTTCCACCATTCCATCATGGCTGATTACAGATCCCACTCAACCCCATACACCTGGCTTCTCGCCATATTCTTTGATACCCTGACTGATCAGGAAACAATCAACTTCCGCCTTAAATATACACACGGACTTCACTCTACCACAGTCTGTGGTACAGCATTCCACAAATTTACCACTCTCTGGCAAAAAAAATTCCTACTTACCTCTTTTCTAAAAGGTCACCCCTCAGTTTTGAGGCTGTGCCCTCTAGTTCTGGATATCCCCACCATAGGAAACATCCTCTGCACATCCACCATATCTAGTCCTGTCAATATTCGTTAGGTTTCAATGAGACCTTCCCCCACCTTCTTCTAAGTGAGTATAGGCCCAAAGCTGCCAAACACTTCTCATATGTTAATCCCTTCATTCCCGGAATCATCTTCGTGAACCTTCTCTGGACTCTCTGCAATGACAATACATCCTTTCTGAGATGTGAGGCTCAAAACTGTTGTCAATACTTCAGGTGCAGCCTGACTAGTGTCTTATAAAGGCTCAACGTTATCTCCTTGCTTTTATATTCTATTCCCATTGAAATAAATGCCAACAATGCTTTTGCCATCTTTACCATAGACTCAACCAGTAAATTAACCTTCTGGCAGTCTTGCACGAGGACTCCTAAGTCCCTCCTCACCTCAGATGTTTGAACCCTCTCCCCATTTAGATATTTCGCACTACTGTTCCTTTTATAAAACTGCATTATCATACATTTCTCAAAACTTTTCTACCCATTCTTCTTATTTTTCTAAGTCTTGCTGTAATCACATTGCTCCCTCAGCACTACCTACACCTCCACCTATCTTTGCATCATCCACAAACTTTGCCACAAAGCCATCAATTCCATCATCCAAATCATTGACAAACAATGTGAAAAGTAGCAGTCCCCATACCGACCCCTCAGGAACACCACTCATCACAGCAGCCAACCAGAAAAGCCCCTTTTATTCCCACTCACTGCCTCCTTTTTGTCATCCATTTCTCTCTCCAGGTCAGTATCTTTCCTGTAATGCCATAGGATTTTATCTTGTTAAGCAGCCTCATCTGTGGCACCTTATCAAACGCCTTCTGAAAATCCAAGTAAATGACATCCACTGCCTCTACCTTGTCCACCCTGCTTGTTACTTCCTTGAAGGACTCTGACACATTTGTCAGGCAAGATCTCCCCTTACAGAAATCATGCTGACTTTAGCTTATTTTATCATTGGTCTCCAAGCACCTCGAAACCTCATGCTTAATAATAGACTTGAACAATTTCCCAACCACTGAGGTTAGGCTAACTGGCCTATAATTTCTTTTCCTTTCCCTTCCTCTCTTCTTGAAGAGTGGAGTGACATTTGTGATCTTCCATTCCTCTGGGACCATGCCAGAATCAAGTGATTCTTGAAAGATCATGACCAATGCATCAGTTATCCCTTCAGCATCCTCTCTCGGGACTTTGGGATGTAGTCCAGCTGGTCCGGGTGACTTATCCACCTTAAGACTTTTCAGTTTGCCTAGCACTTTTTCCCTTATAATAGCAATAACACTCACTCCTTCTCTCTGACACTCAGACCTCTGGCACACTGCTAATGTCTTCCACAGTGAAGACAGATGCAAAGTACCCATTAAGTTCACCTGTGATTTCTTTGACCCCATTACTACCTCACCCTCATTTTCCAGTGGTACAATATCATCTCTCATCTCCCTTCTGCTTTTTATATAACTGATAAAATTTTTGGTATCCTGCTTTATATTACTGGCAAGTTTTCCCTTATATGTCATCTTTTCCTTTCTTATAGCTTTTTTAGTTGCCTTTTGTTGGATTTTAAAAGCTTCCCAATCATCCAACTTCCCACTCACTTTCGCCCTTTCCTCACCTTTTATGCAGTCCTTAACTTCCTTTCACAGCCACAGTTGCCTACCCCTGCCATTTTAGAACTTCTTCCTCTGTGGGACTTACCTATCTTGAGCTCAGAAACTTCAGCCATCTCTGCTCTGCCGTCATCCCCGCCAGTATCCTTCTCCAATCCAATCCACCTGGGCAAGCTCCTCTCTCGCGCCTCTGTACTTCCCTTTATTCCATTGCGATACTGAAACATGTGACTTATGCTTCTCCGTCTCAAACTGCAGTATGAATTCAATCATATTATGATCACTGCTCAGCTGATGAGCTCAGCGTGGGTGCATGAAGCTGCACCAATGCAGCCATCAATGCAGCAAGGGAAGAGTTGCCCAGGGAAGGCTTGGAAGATGGACTGTTCTACCTTGCCAACAAAGAGGCAGGTATAGGTGGAGCCCAGGCGAGTGCCCATGGCTACCCCTTGAGTCTAGAAAAAATGGGAAGAGCCAAAGGAAAAATTGTTGAGGGTAAGGACCAGTTCTGCAGACCAAGAAGGGTGGTGGAGGGGAATTGGATGTCTTTTTTTTTGTTTAAAAGAGAAATGGAGAGTTTTGAAGCCTTTATGATTTGGGATAGAAGTGCGTAGGGACTGAACATCCATGGTGAAAATGAGGCTGTCAGGGCCAGTGAATTGGAAGTTACTGATGAGTTTGAGGCCATGAACAATGTCACAGATCTCCAAGTTCTCCAAGATCCTTGGAACAACCTATCAGCAAATGTTCCAGTAAAACCGCATGGCAGGTGTATGCACAGCACTGTGGTTGCATAAAATGTGTGAAATTGTACTGAATTTTTACCTTACTAAAATGTTCCACTTTGTGCCTATGGAAACAATAAACTGATATAGCACAGAAACAGGGCATTTAGCCTAATATACCAAAGCTGAGTCTTTGATAAAAATATCCAATTAATTCCATTCCCCTGGTCTTTCCTCATAGCTCTGTTTTTTTAAATTTAAATATTCATCAGCTGCTTGTTTGCATGTTATTACTGAATCAGCCTACACCATATTTTCAAGGTATTCCTGATCATGATAGCTTGTTAGGTAAGAAAAGGTTTCTTCATGTTATCTCTGAATCTTCTGTCAATTGCCTTAAATTCGAGTCATCAACTTCCCAGCATTTCTTCCATTTAAATTGGTCTTCTTATTAAAAAAAAAATATCATTTATAGTTTTGAATGTAATTTTCCAACCTCTTTAACCACCTCCACTCTGATGCGAACAAATCCAGCTTCTCCATTCTTATGATTAGACTGAACTCCTTATGAATTGAATTCCTGGTGGCATTCGAATAAATCTATTCTACATCTTCTCTGAAATCTTGACATCCTTCCGAAAGTGCTTTCCCATAATTGAACATGGTACTCCAACTGAAACCCAAGCAGAGAGTTAGGAAAACTTTACATTACTTTGCAAATAAATTCCTGTAAAACTGCATCAAAAATATTCTACTTTTATAATCCACACACCGTGAAATAAAGGCAAACGTTCCATTAACTTTCCTATTTACTCACAGTACCTATATGGCAACCTTCTGGTTTCGTGCAGTAGGATACTTCAACCCACTGGACCACAACATTTTATAGACTCACTCTATTTAACTAATAATACAAATTTTATTTTTTTTAATTCCACGGTGGATAGCCTCACATTTTCCCATTTTATACTCCATCCACCAACGTCATGACAACATATTTAACTTATCGATACCCCTTTATATCTTCTTTGTATCCTCCTCACAACTTGTTGTTCTTCTACCTTTGTGTCATCAGCAAAATTAGCTCCAGTACATTCAGTCCCTTCACCCAAGTTAACAATACAAACTTTAAATAGTTGAGACCCTAGTGCTGATCCCTGTGGCAGTCCATTAGTTATTGATGGCCAACCTGAAAATCATGACTCTGTTTTTTGTTAGTGAACCCTTCCTCTTATCTGTGTCAATATATTACTGCCAGTTTTATGGGCCCTTATCTTGTGCTTAGCACTTGGCCAGTGAGTTTTAACTTTACTGGGGACGAAGCAGAACTTTGAACTTCCGTGTTTTATGGAGTATCGAAGATATTATGACCCATGTCAGAGTAATTCAAATAATACTCCTATCAGGGTACTTTGCTATTCCTTTCTGAAATCTGATTGACATTTAAACCCATAATTTAAAAACTGAAACTTCCAATGGGAAAATTTCAAATAAAGCAATTGATGGTGCTCACAGTAGTGGTGTGGTTAATGTAATGCTTTACAGCACCAGGTGAAACATCAGGGTTCAGTTCCAGCTGTTGTCTGAAAGGAGTTTGTACATTCTTCCCATGACAGTGTGGGTTTCCACTGGGCGCTCCAATTTCCTCCACGTTCAAAGACGTACAGTGTAGGGCTAAAATGTTGTGGGCATGCTATGTTGGGGCCGGAAGCATGGCAATACTTGCGGACTGCCTTCAGCACATCCTGGGAATGTGTTGGTTGTTGTCACAAGCAAAGAATTTCACTGTATGTTTCAATGTTTTGATGGACATGTGACAAATAAAATTAATTGTTAACCTTGAGAGCTTAGCCTGAGGTGCCTTTCTCAAAGCAAACAATGCATTTCATTTTTATGCTTTGATGTTTCGATGTTTCAATGTACATGTGTCAAATAGAGCTAATCTTAACTCTTAACTCTTTGCTATATTTTTTGAACTTGAAACATTAACTCAATAGGTCCAGCCTGCTTTTCCAGCATATTCCCTTCTCCAGAAACTGCAGTCCCTTTCAATCACTGAAATAGGTTACCTGCCTGTTATCGTATGAACGTTGCAGGAAAGGCAACTTCCATGTTAGATTATATTAGAAAAGTGACTAAGCTTCAAATGTAACTCATTGATTGTGGAATGCTTTGGGACATCTTGAAATTATAAATGTCGCCAATCAGATCTGAACATCTCTTCTGGTGTACTCACACTAAACTTGTCAAAATAATTAGCAACTTCCAACCAGTTTGTAGCAGATATAGCCCCATATCATAAATCATTTCAAAATTAATACTGATTTCAATATCTCATTGAGAACACTCCAGGATGGAAAGGACAAAGAGCTTCCCCAATGCTAGAGCTCTTCTGAAAAGGGTAGCAAAAGGAAAGGTGAAAGAGATTTATTTCCCAGCAAGCATGTTATCCCTAATATGGGACCATGCACAGCTTTGTTGCAGGTACAACTCATGAGTCCACAAGGCTATAAGACATAGGAGTCGAATTAGACCATTTGGCCCATCAAGTCTGCTCCACTATTCATAGAGTCACAGAGAGAAGCAGCAAAACAGGGCCTTTGCCCCTCTGAGTATGGCTATTTACTCTTCAATCATCTATTTACACTTATCCAAAAGTAATCACATTTTTTTCTAATCTCCCCAGCAACTTTCCCATGATTATACCACTCACTAGGGCCAACTTACAGTGGCCAATTAATCTAACAACCATGAGACTGGAGCACCCAGAGGAAACCCCTGCAGGCACGGGGAGAATGAGGATACTGTACTCAGACAGCTCCTGAGGTCTCTGGAGACATATGGCAGCAGTTCCCCTGATTGCACCACGGTGACTCCCACCTTCGTGAAGAAACAATGTTTGAAAAACTGTCCTTTCCAAAGCAGATGGTGAGGTTCATTCTTGTTAGACTGTTTGAGGTAACTTATTTTTTACTCTTTCTTACTTATCTTCTAAGATTTGTATATCTGTGCATTGGCAATGCTACTGTGACACCGTAATTTCCTTTGGGATCAAGAAAGTATCTATCTATCCGTCTATCTAACGAGAGAAAGCAGGAGAGCATTTCCTTGGGTACTGACTCCAGCAAGATAATCCTGTCCCTTCACTGTGGCAAATGCAACTCACATGACAAGTATCTAACAAAATTAACTATTCAGAAACGAGGATCTTGCCCTTGGCAAATTTTTCTTCTTGGTTAACTAGCTTCTATTGTCACAGAGCAGTTGCAGTATAGAGTAAAAGGCAGGCACTAGAATATTAATTTCTTGTTTTGTACTCTTTATTGCTTGCTGATAGGATTTGTCAGCAAAATAGAAAAAACACTTGCAAACAGCACACCTGATTCTTCTGTTGCCCACACTCTCTTTTTAAGGTGTGTCGTGCTCATACAGGGGAGTACTGCCGTGAAAATAAATTATTTAAGAAGTTGCTTGTAAAGGAGGACCTGAATATTTTATTGGTTGAAACACAGAGGCAGGGAGACATCGCAGTATCAAACCCTTCAGGAACAATGTTCAGCGTGTCTGTTGGTGGCAAACGTTTGAACATTATTTATCACAGACTGTCATGTCATCTACTTGGCCTGGATGTGTCTATACTCACCATGGTGGCTGACTTTTAACTGCTTTCTCGGATGGCCTAACCAGCCATTCAGTTCAAGGGAACAATTAAGGATAGACAATAACTTGTCAGTGAGATACAGTTCCCTTGAACAAACCTTTAAAAGAAAAAAATATATATATCTGGGATTTTATACCCAGAGGCTTTTGTGGGAGTTCAAATCATTAAGCTACCTTACAAATCTGGAGCCAGAAGCTACAATATTTTTGTTATTACAACACTCTGCAAAAGTCTTAGGCACCACAGATTTTTGATATGGTTTCAGATGGGGGACCTGATGCACCATCAATAACTCACGCCGAGACTTAGGAAGTGAGAAATCGGCTTTTATTGACTGAAGGACAACACTACATCCTGGGGAAAATGAGGGAGAGCAGCAGGCCACAGTCGCCTTTATACAGGGGTCTGTGGGAGGAGCCACAGGGGTAGTCAGCAGGGTCTTGGGAGGAGCCACAGGAGCAGTCAGACAGGTATATCTAGTTCACCACATTCACCCCCCCTTTGTTTAAAAAAATTCCCAAGCATATTTACAGGTTAAGTCGATCAGGTGGTCGAATCGTTCGCTGCGATCTACGTAGCTCCGGCTGCAATTGCACAGGAGCCGGAGGTGATGACGGCACAGGTGCCGGAGGTGGTGTGTGCTCCGAAGGCGGAGAGTGGGTTAATTCTGTCCCAACAGGAGGTGTCAGGGACCCCTCGCGTGTGAGCGAGGGCCCTGGAACAGACGCATACGGAGTCTGTGTGGGGCACGGGGCGTGCGGAGTCACCTCGGGTACAGGGTGCATAGTTACCGTGGAGTGCTCGGGGTAGTGGTCTGCTGCTCCGGCGGGCGCCAGGTCGCGGACAGAGACCGTGTCCTCCCGCCCATCAGGCAAGACCACGTAGGCATACTGGGGATTAGCATGCAGGAGGTGAACCTTCTCGACCAGTGGTGAGTACTTATTACTCCTCGCATGTTTACGCAGCAGCACTGGCCCCGGGGACGTCAGCCAAATTGGCAGGGTGGTCCCAGTGACAGACTTCCTGGGAAAAGAGAATAAGCGTTCGTGAGGGGTGGCATTAGTGGACGTACACAACAGGGAGCGGATAGAGTGGAGTGCCTCAGGGAGGACCTCCTGCCATCGGGAGACCGGCAACCCTTGTGACTTAAGGGCTAAAAGTATGGCCTTCCACACTGTGGCATTCTCCCTCTCCACCTGGCCATTCCCCCGGGGATTATAACTCGTGGTGCGACTAGTAGCTATGCCCCTAGCAAGCAGGAACCGGCGCAACTCGTCACTCATAAAGGAGGACCCTCTATCACTGTGGACATAGCAGGGATATCCGAACAGTGTGAAGAGCTGGCGCAGGACTTTGATGACCGACGTGGTAGTAGTGTCGGGGCAGGGAACGGCAAAGGGGAATCGCGAGTACTCGTCAATAATACTAAGAAAGTAGACATTGCGGTCGGTGGAGGGAAGGGGGCCCTTAAAGTCAATACTCAGTCGCTCAAAAGGGCGGGTGGCCTTGACAAGCTGCGCAGTGTCAGGACGGTAGAAGTGCGGTTTGCACTCAGCGCAGATCTGGCAGTCCCTGGTCATCGTCCTGATGTCCTCCAGGGAGTACGGCAGGTTCCGGGCTTTAATGAAGTGATAAAACCGGGTGACCCCCGGGTGGCAAAGTTGGGCATGAAGGGCATACAGCTGGTCGAGCTGGGCACTAGCACACGGTCCCCGGGATGGGGGAGGGATCTTGAGGGTGCATAGTTACCGTGGAGTGCTCGGGGTAGTGGTCTGCTGCTCCGGCGGGCGCCAGGTCGCGGACAGAGACCGTGTCCTCCCGCCCATCAGGCAAGACCACGTAGGCATACTGGGGATTAGCATGCAGGAGGTGAACCTTCTCGACCAGTGGTGAGTACTTATTACTCCTCGCATGTTTACGCAGCAGCACTGGCCCCGGGGACGTCAGCCAAATTGGCAGGGTGGTCCCAGTGACAGACTTCCTGGGAAAAGAGAATAAGCGTTCGTGAGGGGTGGCATTAGTGGAACTCTGTGCGGCGCGCGAGGCGACTTGTTCCAGCTGCTCGACCCCGGGCGCGGTTTAGATTTACAGACCTTGGCGAAATGGCCCTTCTTCCCGCAGCTGGAACAAGTCGCCTCGCGCGCCGCACAGAGTTCCCGGGCATGTTTCCGAAGCCCACAAAAGTAACAGAGTCTCATACCTGGCGAATTCGTGGGGTTTGAGATACCGCGACTGGCTGCGGCGTTGGCGAATTCGCTCGGAACCGGGGAATGGCTCGGTTGGACTTCTTCGGCGTACAGTTGCGCAGCCTCTATCGAACTGGCCGTCTCTATCGCAGAGCGTAAGGTAAGATCAGCTTTTTCCAGCAGCCGCTGGCGGATACACACTGACCGAACCCCAGTCACAAAAGCGTCTCGGACCAAGAGTTCCTTATGCTGTTCCGCTGAGAGCGCTTTGCAGCCACAGTCTCGCGCGAGTATCTGTAGTTCGCTGAGGAATTCAGCAGTCGACTCCGTAGGCCGCTGTTTTCGCGTGGCCAAGCGGTGCCGTGCATAAACTGGATTTACAGGCCGCAGGTACTGTCTTCGGAGGGCGGCAAGCGCCTCCTCGTAGGTGGATATGTCCCTGATGAACGAATAAACTTTTGGGGCGACCCTTGAGAAGAGAAGTTTGTGCCGAACAGCCGAATCGGTGGCACGAACCTCCTCTAAGTACGATTGGAAGCACACCAGCCAGTGTTCAAAGGCAAGAGCTGCTCCAGGGTCTCGGGGGTCCAAGTCTAGACGTTCTGGGCGTAAAGCGGTTTCCATGTTGTAACTTTCAGTCAATAAAATTGATGCACCATCAATAACTCACGCCGAGACTTAGGAAGTGAGAAATCGGCTTTTATTGACTGAAGGACAACACTACATCCTGGGGAAAATGAGGGAGAGCAGCAGGCCACAGTCGCCTTTATACAGGGGTCTGTGGGAGGAGCCACAGGGGTAGTCAGCAGGGTCTTGGGAGGAGCCACAGGAGCAGTCAGACAGGTATATCTAGTTCACCACAGGACCTCCACAGAGCCCTGATTGCAACATCAATGAGGCTGTCTGGGATGACTTGAGAGACAAGAACAAACGAGACAGACGAGGTCTGCAGAAGTACTGTGGCAAGTTCTCCAAGCTGCTTGGAACAAACTGCCAGCTGATTTTCTTATAAAACTGCAAGGCAGTGTAACTATGAGAATTGATCATGTTTTAGAAGCAAAGGGTGGTCATACCACATATTGATTTGATTTAATTTTTTTACAGTTTGCTTTTTTTTAAATATCTATAGACTTTTTATTTTGTTATTTTTGAAAGATTTTTGCTTTACAGAATTTTTTTTACATGTGCCTAAGACTTTTCACACAGTACTATATATTCCAGATGAATCTTCTCCATTCTGATCATTATAGAATTTGCCCAGTGTGATTAGATCATCTCTGTATTCAACCTTTGTTCTTTGCTCACATCTCCTTTTCTTAGGGTAATCAATTCCTCTTATCAATATACAAACAGATTAATAGTTAAATAACTTTCATTGTCAATTCTCATCAAGATTCTTTATTTTAATAAGGAATAATTTGGGTCTGCTAATTTTTGTGTTTGGAGGTATCCGTCAGTAATTTTCAGGCATCACATGCATATAACTGAATATTACTGGTTCTACTTGATTGCTGTCTGCTACATCTAGCATGATGGAAAAATGATTTTTTGGCTATTTATTGGTATTGTTGGCATTGATGTATTATTGTCACATGTGCCAAGATACAGTGAAAAGCTTGTCTTACATAGTGTTCATACAAATCAAATCATTACACAGTACATTGAGCTCCAATAAGGTAAAACAATAACAATGCAGAATAAAGTGTAAAAGGTAGCAAAAAAAGTGTAGTGCGGGTAAGAGATAAAGTGCAAGTTCATAACGAGGTAGATTATGAGGCCAAGAGGTCATCCTATCATACAATATGTCCAATCAAGTGTCTGATAACAATAATGTCCAAGAGCCCTGGTGGTACATACAAGTCAAGTTAAATTTATTATCAAACTACATGGATGTTATCATATAATATCCTGAGATTTATTTTTGCAGGCATTTACAGGAGAATAAATGCAAAAGAATTTATGACAAACTAAACATAAACGAAGACCAACATGCAACCAGTGTGCAAAGGAAGACAAATTGTGTAAATAAAAAAATCAAATAATATTGAGGACTTGAGTTGTAGAGTCTTTGAAAGTGAGTCTGTAGGTTGCGGAATCGATTCAGAGCTGTGGCAAGAGAAGTTCAGGAGCACGATGGATGTAGGGTAATAACTGTTCCTGAATAGCATCATCCTTCTGATTCTTCTTGCTTCCCTATTTCTTCTTTTGTATCTGCTTCCAGTTATGAGGTAAATATTGGGTAGGACACGGGGGATAATTTTTTTGTTTCCTTCAATAAAAAGCCATGGATTAATTTAAGTACACCTAGAAGAACAGGCAGAGCTTGGTTTTTGCCTCCAATGGAGTAATATTCCCTCATTGCGCTCAAGTCTCTGGAGTTCAAAGTTCAAAGTAACTTTAAACATGGAGCTGGAACTGAGCTGAAAATTATGGATATTGTATATAAGTGATTACCAGGTTCCTTGTCCCTGGCTATCTCTCCTCTTGTTCATAATTACATAACATACTTCCTTTTTCTCTTCCTTGTTCACACTCATTGCTACTTCTTACTTCTCTATTCATTTCCATAGAGCACATATGTGTGTATTGGTGCTTGGAGAATCTGGAGTCTTCATTATTTTCCCCTCTTTTTTACACTACTTATTTAATTTTTAGTTTTTTGTTATGTATTACAATATTCTATTGCCACAAAACAACATATTTCACGACATATGCCAATGATATTAAACCTGATTCTGACTCACTCACTCCAGTAGTAATTACCCCAAGATATATGCAGTTACTGCAGGAGAAAGATGAGGAGAAGAGTCATATACCAAGTGGACAACCAGAGTCTTTTTCCCAGGGCAGAAATGACTAATATGAAGGTCGTAATTTTTATGCAATTGGAGGAAAATATAGGGGAGGTGTGATTCGAGTATACTCTATATTACATTGACTGTTCTGTTTATTATAAATTACTATGATTGCACATTTAGCTGAAGACATAACGTAAAGATTTTTACTCCTCGTGTATGTGAAGGATGTAAGAAAGAAAGTCAATTCAATTCAGAGGTAGGCTTTTTACACACAGAGTGTGCGTGGAACTCATTGCTGGGGTGGCGTTAGAGGCAGATACATTAGGAGAATCTGAGCCAGGCACCAGAATGAAATAACTGGAAGACCATGTGGGAAAGAAGGGTCAGATTGATCTTAGAGTAGATTAAAAGGTTGGCACAACATTGTGGGCCGAAGGTACTGTACTGTACTGTGCTGTACTGTTCTATGTTCTATGAAAGTGAATCAGAATCAGGTTTAATATCACCGGCATATGTTGTGAAATTTGTTGTTTTGTCACAGCTGTACAATGCAATACACGATAATAATAACTATGAATTACAATAATAATGATATATAAATAATAAATTAAATAAGTAACGCAAAGAGAGAGGGAAAAGTAGTGAAGAAGTGTTCATGGGTTCATTGTCCATTAAGAAAGATGTATGCGGAGGAAATAATCTGCCCCTGAAACATTGAGTTTGTGCCTTCAGGCTCCTGCGCCTGCTCTTTGATGGTAACAATGAGAAGAGGGTTCTGGGTGACTGAGATCCTTAATGATGGATATCGCCATTTTGAGGCATCACCCCTTGAAAGGTTCCTCAATACTGCAGAGGCTAATGCTCATGATATAGCTGGCCGAGTGTACAACTTCCTGCAGCTTTTCCCGATCCTGTGCAATGGCCCTTCCATACCAGATGGTGATGCAACCAGTTAGAATGCTCTCCACGGTACATCTATAGAAGCTGGCAAGTGTCTTTGGCAACATACCAAACTCCTAATGAAATATAGCTGCTTTTGTACCTTCTTTGTAATTTCATTGATATGTTGGGCCCAGGATAGATCCTCAGAGATATTACCACACAGGAACTTGAAACTGTTCACCCTTTCCATTTCTGATCCCTCAATGAGGACTGGTGTGTCCTCCCTTGACTTCCTCTTCCTGAAGTCCACAATCAATTCCTTTGTGTTATTGACATTGAGTGCAAGGTTGTTGCTGCAACACACAACCAGCTGATCTATTTCGTTCCTGTCCTCCTCCTCGTCACCATCTGCAATTCTGCTGACAATGGATGTGTCATCGGCAAATTTATAGATGGTGTTTGAGCTGTGCCTGGCCACACAGTCATGGGTGTAGAGAGAGTAGAGCAGCGGCCTAAACACACATCCTTGAGGTGTGCGCCAGTATTGATTGTCAGTGAGGAGGAAATGTTATTTCTGATCCACACAAAACTCTGGTCTCCCAGTGAGGAAAGTAAGAATCCAGCGGTAGAAGGAGGTACAAAGGCTCAAGTTGTGCAGCAGTAGTCAATAAACAACAGCCTAACGTAGATATTGCCCAGGTGATTCAAGACCGAGTCGACAGCCACTGAGATTGCATCCACTGCAGACCTTTTGTGACAACAGGAAAATTGCAGTGAGTCTAGATCCTTACCACCACCAAATTATAGGAAAGATGTCAACAAAATAGATAGAGTACAAAGAAGATTTACTAGAATGTTACCTGGGTTTCAGCACCTAAGTTACAGGGAAAGGTTGAACAAGTTAGGTCTTTATTCTTTGGAGCATAGAAGGTTGAAGGGAGACTTGATAGAGGTATTTAAAATTATGAGGGGGATAGATAGAATTGACATGGATAGGGTTTTTCTATTGAGAGTAGGGGAGATTCAAACAAGAGGACATGAGTTGAGAGTTAGGGGGCAAAAGTTTAGGGGTAACACGAGGGGAAATTTCTTTACTCAGAGAGTGGTAGCTGTGTGGAATGAACTTCCAGTAGAAGTGCTAGAGGCAGGTTCGATATTGTCATTTAAAGTAAAATTGGATAGGTATATGGACAGGAAAGGAATGGAGGGTTATGGGCTGAGTGCAGGTTGGTGGGACTAGGTGAGAGTGAGCGTTCGACACAGACTAGAAGGGCTGAGGTGGCCTGTTTCTGTTGTGTAATTGTTATATGGTTTATATGGTTTACCGAGGTAAGAGTTGATTCTAGGCATGACCAGCCTCTCAAAGCTCTTCATCACAGCAGATGCGGGTGGTGGTGATCGAGGCAGCTCACCCTGCTCTTCTTGGGCATTGATATGATTGTCAAAGTGGGATCCTCCAGCTTCAGCAGAGACAGATTGAAGGTGTCCTTGAACGCTCCTGCCAGTTGGCTGGCACAGGATTTCAGAGCCCTAGCAGGTATGCCATCAGGGCCTGGTGCCTTGCAAGGGTTCACCCTCTTGAAAGACGTTCTGACATCGGCCCCTGAGATTGAGGTCATAGGGTCACCGGATGCTGCAGGGATCCGCATAGCGGTAGTTTTATTCTCCCTTTCAAAGCTTGCGTTGAAGGCATTGAGCTCAGCTGGGAGTGAAGCATCACAGACTTTCATGATGTTAGGTTTGGCTTTATTTGTTTGTTTGTTTGTGGAGACACAGTGCGGAATGGGCACTTCCGGCGGTGGCGCCCAGCAATCCCCAGATCTAATCACAGGACAATTTACGATGACCAATTCATCCATCAGTTAGTTGGACTTTGGGAGGAAACCGGAGCACCCGGAGGAAACTCATACCGCCATGGGGAGAACGTACTTACAGGCTGCAGCAAGAAATGAATCCTGGTAGATGCTCCTGTAAAGCATTGTGCAAACCACTACACTACCGTGGTAGGAAGTAATGACCTGCAAATCCTACCAGAGCTAACATGCATCAGATTCTCCCTCTAATCTCAGTCAGAATTGTTTTCTCCCTCTTAAGGTAGCCTTCCGTAGGTTGTATCTAGACTTCTTGTATAGTCCTGCATCCCCGGAGGTTGTACCTGGACATCTTGTACAGTCTTGAATGCCAGAGATACAGCCTTCAGCAGACAGTGAATCTCCTGATTCACCCATGACTTTTGATTTGGGAATGTCTGGTATGTTCTCAAAGGTACACACTCGTCCTTGCAGGTCATGATGAAGCTAAAGAAAAAGATCAGCAATAAAGTGGGTACAGGTGGGGGAGGTGTGGGTTGGAGAGTTGGGATTAGATGGTCCATTCCTGCTTCTTTTTATTCTGTTTCTTTGTTCTGAGATCTTCAGCCACATGTCCCTCTAACACTGCTCTGACAGAGTAACACATTCCACAGGCATGAAATTTTACTCGCAGGCATATGGAGATATAAATAGCCAATTCCACAAAATCCTTGAGGGGCACCAGACTGCAATAGTTGCATTACACTGACACTGCATTTTAGTTGCAGAGCCGTTTGGGGAATTAAACCTTCAACAGAGCAAAATGTGCTATTCCATCAGTGCTGAACCTTGGACATTACATTATATGCCTTTTACACTGTCTGCTTTCCCAGGGGAGTTGTGAATTTTCACGTGCCTTTGTTCTTAGGCAGGAAATGCATATTGGAAGGCACCAATTTCCAAGAACAATTAAGGTGAGAGAGGGAAAGTTTAAAGGAAATGTGCTGGGTAAGTGTTTTTTCACACAGAGAATGGCAGGTGCCTGGAACACACTGCCAAGCAAATGTGAGAATGGTATTTAAGAGCATAAGACATAGGTGCAGAAATCAGCCGTATGGCTCATCATGACCGCTCCGATATTCCATCAGGGCTGATTTATCTTCCTTCTCAACCCTATTTTCTTGCCTTCTCACTGTAACCTCTGACGCCCTTACCAATCAAAAACCTATCAACCTCTGCTTTAAATATACACAATGACTTGGCCTCTACAGCTGTCTGTGGCAGTGAATTCCACATATCCACCACTCTCGGGCAAAAGAAATTCCTCCTCACTTCTGTTTTAAAGAGATGTCCTTTTATTCTGAGATTGTGCCCTCTGGTCTCCCACTACTGGGAATATCCTCTCCACATACACTCTACCTGGGCCTCTCAATATTTGGTAGACTTCAGTGTAATTCCCCCCACCCCCATTCTTCTAAACTCCAGTAAATGCAAGAGGATTCCAGGAGACAGAGACAGGGTGTGTGAACCTCTAGCAGACAGGCTGCGTTATAGACAGAAGCCACTGTTTGACTCTATTTCCATAAGATATAGAAGCAGAATTAAGCCATTTGGCCCATTGCGTCTGCTTCGCTGTTTCATCATGGTTGATCCATTTTACCTCTCAGTCCCAATCTCCTGCCTTCTCCCCATCTCCCTTCATGCCTTGACTGATCAGGAACCTATCAATCTCTGCCTTAAATATACATAAAGACTTGGACTTAGCTGACTGTGATAAAGAATTCCAAAAATTCACCACTCTCTGGCTAAAGAAATTCATCCTCATCTCCATTCTAAAAGTATGTCCCTCTATTCTTAGGCTGTGACCTCTGATCTTAGACCATCCCACCCTAGGAAACATCCTCCCCACATCCATTCTATCAAGGCCTTTCACCGTTCAAAAGGTTTCAATGTGGTCACCCCTCATTCTTCTGAATTGCATTAAATACAGGCCCAGAGCCATCAAATGCTCTTCATATGACAAGCCATTCAATCCTGGAATTATTTTTGTGAACCTCCATTGAACCCTCTCCAGTTTTGAGCACATTCATTCTAAGATAAAGGGCCCAAAACTGTTCACAATACTCCAAGTGAGGCCTCACCAGTGCTTTAT
Source organism: Hemitrygon akajei (assembly GCF_048418815.1). Taxonomy (NCBI): domain Eukaryota; kingdom Metazoa; phylum Chordata; class Chondrichthyes; order Myliobatiformes; family Dasyatidae; genus Hemitrygon; species Hemitrygon akajei. Next base: position 16,880,916 of record NC_133125.1, on the reverse strand, counting down.
AAAGTCTCAACATTACATCCTTGATTTTTTTATTCCAGTCCTCTTGAAATGAATTCTAAAATTTTCCTTCCTCACCACAGACTCAACCTGCAAATTAATCTTTAGGAAATCCTGCGCAAGTACTCAGTTTTTTGTATTTTCTCTTGTTTTCGAAAATCGTCAACCTTGTCATTTCTGCTACTAGTGTGCATGACCATACACTTCCCGACACTGTATTCCAACTGCCACTTCTTTGCCCATTCTCCTAATCTGTCAAAGTCCTTCTGTAGCCTCTCTACTTCCTCAAAACTACCTTCCCTCTACCTGTCTTTGCATTACATCCTTGCTTAATATTTTAGGCAAGAATTTACATGGGGGAAACCAATACGGATGTACACTTAAACTATAACATAAATAAGTTGCCCGCAAGCATGTACATGACATAAAAATTTAATCAAATTTTAAAGATAAGTAATCCTAATCATGATCTACGGAAACAATTTTTTTTCAGATGCCAATGTGCTAATGAATCGTCCAGATGATTCAATAATGTGGTAGACTTTCTCTTTAATTACTGCAATGACACTAATGCATTATGCATAAGAGCACCTTTATTTGATATACAATATGTTTACCTTCCTTTATCAATAGGCCTTGCTGATGGGCTCTCTTTGATGAGTGGCAGGTTAAAATTCAAAGCTGCTCAGCAAATTCAAAGTATTTCCAATCCTTTCAATGAAGGAAAACAGAAATGTTTTAATGTAAAGGTAATATCTTCTACATATGTCCAACATGCCAGCTGTAGATGGATATTGGCACATTTTTAAATGCCCGCTGTCAACCTGGGGGAATATGATTAATGTGTTGTGCACTTCATTTGCTTCAAGTTTGCAGTATTTTTTAGTCAATTGTCTGCTGTTTTATTTAGTGCCAATTTCCCAGTAAATGGTGATTGACAATAGTCTTTGAAGCAATTCCGTCTTTCTCTAGTGAAAAGAAAGTCAAATAATCCTGTGGTGGTGCATTATCATCAACTGAAAGTGTTTGGAATCACAGATTCAAATTATTTTCTTCAAAATGGCTTGGAAAAATAAAATGCGCCACTATATTTAGTTTCAATACATCTGGCAAATATATTTACTGTACTAAATTGATATATTGGGACCTTGCATGATTCATCTTACTTTCATTATAATGGAAACATGTCATTAAATGGAAGATAAATTTTCTTGCACCTTCAGGTTTCTTACCTGAAAGAAGAAAGCTTGCTTTATGTTTCTCAGTGACCACATGCATTTTATCTTTACTGGCAAGGTTTATCAATATAACCAGTCAAGTGAAAAATACCTTTCATTTGGAAGTGATTTGAAGAAATTGCCCCATCTGTTTCATGACTTCAACTGCTGTTAGGTGCCTACTATTACAGCAAATGTTTGAGCCTCCAGGAAGCCAATTTCTCCAGCTTTTATAGAGAATTACTCGACTTCAGGAAAATCAAATAGATACTAATTGGCCGTATTTCACCAAGTAGTAGGTCAAAGTATGAATTTACTTAGATGACTGAAAATTTTCCCTGTCATTTTAATGCTGGATGAATTAAAAATACACTTCTTGTAATCCAAACCAGTTTGTTGGCTACAGCTGTAGCAGCCTTTTTAATAATAATAATAATAATAATAGTAATAACTTATTTCTAGAGCACTGTTCATACAGACAATGTAGTTCAAAGTGCTTTACAATGGGATAAAGTACAAACATGAAAATAAAAGACAAAATTACGTTAGTTTAAAGCAACGTTAAATAAATCGGTTTTGAGCTGTGGTTTAAAAGTGTCAACTGAGTCTGCATACTTTACAGTTTTAGGTATTGAATTCCACAGTTCAGGAGCATAGATCTGAAAAGCTAATCTGCCAATTATCTTTTGAGGAAGATTGTTTAAATTTAAGCAACTGGCAGTAGAAGACCTGAGAGTTATTTTCTGGACTGTATTCCACTTATTTAACTCCTAGGGCATGATTCCGTGCAATAATACATCTGCCTCTCAAGGGTAATGAAGTAAAACTCAAAAGCATTTATCCATCCCACAGCGATTCCATCACAGTTATTTTCCAAATCTATTATTCCCTCTGCCACAATGCCTCAAATTCTGGTGCTGTTCTGTAAGGAGCCTCTGTACTTCCACCCTGTGCAATACATGGGTTTTCCCCGAGTGCTCCACTTTCCTCCCACAGAACTGGATAGGTTAATTGTCCCCTAATTAGGTTAGAGTTAATTGGGGGTCTGCTGGGGCGGGGTAGTTCAAAGGATCGGAAGAGCCTACTCTGCACAGCATCGCAAAAATAAAATAAAAAAATTTTAATATCATGTTCCATTAGGCATTAGGTACCTGGTCAGACCCCTTTACTATGGCAACAATGCCATCCATATATCGACTGAAAATATATAATCTAAAGCATCGTCATAGTAACACAGCAGCACTTCAGTGGTAATTCCAGATTGAGCTCCTTCCACATCACATCTCGGAAATGTAGTTTCTCTTGCACGGTTCTTCAATGTTAGGTACAATCCTGTGAAATGTATTCTTAAATACGTACATAAAATAAGAACTATTACTTCCATGCGACTAAACCAAGCATAAGCATCATGATTTCATTTTATAGGAATCTTGCAAAAATAGCATCTGAATAATAGCTATTTGATTAAACTGCTGAAGTGAATGTCTTTCACATCAAACAGATGAACTGTTTTTTCACTTCTTTGTTGACTGAAAACACACAGCAGTACATTTTGTGAAGCCCTACCCACTGATATTTTGATTTTGCACTTCTCGCCTTCAACATCCCACTGGAATGGCTGGCTTGCAGAACATAGTCAACAAAATTTGCTATCAGCATTGGGAAAATGTTGGCAATGAAACTTAAAAAACAGCAAGAATAGCACAACTTGTTAGGCTAAAGTCAAGAGTAGAAGAGAAAATCACAGAAACTGTAATAAGAGAACATCTTGAAAATAATAATAAGATTGAACAGAGCAGGCATGGATTTATGAAAGGAAAATCATGTTTGATTCATCTACTGGAGTTCTTTGAAGATAGGACAAGTGGACCAAATAATGAGGAACCTGTGGATGTGGTACAAATAAAATTTCTGAAAATTTTTAGTGAGATCCTACGAAGAGTTGGGACTAGATTGGAGCATCCAGAATAGGTGGTAAATTATTGACATAGATTCAGTATTGATTGTCAAATAGATAGCGTAGGATGCGAATAAGTGAATCTTTCTCAGGCTAATAGGCCATGAATAGTGGGATATTCAAGAGGTATTGCAATAGCCCTCTACGGCTTCAGTTATTCATCATCTATAGCAAGTATGTTTCTATGGGGACCATCTGTCATGATTCCAGTATTGCTGGTGATGATAGAGACAAGGTGGCATTGCAGATAGGAAAATGTAAAGACTAATCAAGAGGAAAAAAAAGCAGTCTGAGCAACCGGGAAACAACATGGCAGAGGCAATAGGTACTGTGGGGGAAATGTGAAATTTTCAACTTTGGTGCATCGAGCAGAAATGTTGAGTATTTTTCAGATGGTGAAGATATTGGCATTGCTGGTTTTCAAGGGGCTTCAGGTGTCCTTGTACACAAGTCCACAAGTCACTGAGAGCCATCATGAAGGTGATGCAAGCAATTAGGAAGGTATTTTGTGCGCTCGTGCAACATTTTAAAAACAGCTTCTTCCTTTCCGCCATCAGATTTTTGAACAGTCCACGAACCCAGAAACACTAGCTCACTATTTTGTTCTCATGTTGCACTATTTGTTTACAGTTTACTGTACATATTCCTATTGTAACTTATAGTAATTCAGTGCAGTGGTTAGCACGATGCTGCTACAGCTCAGCGCAGTCCAGAGTTTGGAGTTCAAATCCGACATGAGCTGTAAGGAGTGTGTATGTTCTTCCCGTAAACTGCACAGTTTTCCTCCCTGGATGCTCCACTTTCCTCCCCAGTCCACAGGTGTACTGGTTAATCGATTAATTGGTGATTGTAAATTGTCCTGAGATTAGGCTGCTGTTAAACAGGTGGGCTGCTGGGCAGTGCCGCTTGGTGGGCTGGAAGAGTCTGTTCCACACAGTATCTTGAAATGAAATACGCTTTTTATGCACTTCACTGTATTGCAGCTGCACAACAACAAACCTCATGACATACATCACTGATAATAAACCTGATTCTGAAATCTTCCTGTCAAAGAAGATAGACGAGGAGGACTTAATTGACATGCTATCTCTAAATGAAATGTTTCTGAGACATGAAGAGGTAATAGGCTTCTCCTTATAGAAACATAGAAAACCTACAGCACAACACAGGCCCTTCGGCCCACAAAGTTGTGCCAAACATTTCCCTACCTTAGAAATTACCAGGCTTACATATAGCCCTCTATTTTACTAAGCTCCATGCACCTATCCAAAAGCATCTTAAAAGACCCTATTGTATCCACCTCCATCACCGTTGTCGGCAGCCCATTCCACGCACTCACCACTCTCTGAGTAAAAAACTTACCCCTGACATCTCCTCTGTACCTGTTCCCCAACACCTTAAACCTGTGTCCTCTTGCGGCAACCATTTCAGTCCTGGGAAAAAGCCTCTGACTATCCACACGATCAATACCTCTCATCATCTTATACACCTCTATCAGGTCACCCCCCATCCTCCTTCGCTCCAAGGAGAAAAGGCTGAGTTCACTCAACCTATTCTCATAAGGCATGCTCCCCAATCCAGGCAACATCCTTGTAAATCTCCTCTGCAGCCTTTCTATGGTTTCCACATCCTTCCTGTAGTGTGGTGACCAGAACTAAGCACAGTACTCCAAGTGGGGTCTGACCAGGGTCCTATACAGCTGCAACATTACCTTTTGGCTCCTAAATTCAATTCCACGATTGATGAAGGCCAATACACCATACACCTTCTTAACCACAGAGTCAACCTGTGCAGCTGCTTTGAGTGTCCTATGGACTCGGACCCCAAGATCCCTCTGATCCTCCACCACACTGCCAAGAGTTTTACCATTAATACTATATTCTGCCATCATACTTGACCTACCAAAATGAACCACTTCACACATATCTGGGTTGAACTCCATCTGCCACTTCTCAGCCCAGTTTTGCATCCTATCAATGTCCCGTTGTAACCTCTGACAGCCCTCCACACTATCCACAACACCTCCAACCTTTGCGTCATCAACAAACTTACTAACCCATCCTTCCACTTCCTCATCCAGGTCATTTATAAAAATCACAAAGAGTAAGGGTCCCAGAACAGATCCCTGAAGCACTTCACTGGTGACAGACCTCCACGCAGAATATGACCCGTCTACAACCACTCTTTGCCTTCTGTGGGCAAGCCAGTTCTGGATCCACAAAGCAATATCCCCTTGGATCCCATGCGTCCTTACTTTCTCAATAAGCCTTGCTTGGGGTACCTTATTAAATGCCTTACTGAAATCCATATACACTACATCTAATGCTCTTCCTTCATCAATGTGTTTAGTCACATGCTCAAAAACTTCAATCAGGCTCGTAAGGCACAACCTGCCCTTGACAAAGCCATGCTGACTACTCCTAATCATATTATACCTCTCCAAATGTTCATAAATCCTGCCTCTCAGGATCTTCTCCATCAACTTACCAACCATGAGGTAAGACTCACTGGTCTATAATTTCCTGGGCTACCTCTACTCCCTTTCTTGAATAAAGGAACAACATTCCAACCCTCCAATCCTCTGGAATCTCTCCCGTCCCCATTGCTGATGCAAAGATAATCGGCAGAGACTCAGCAATCTCCTCCCTCACCTCCCACAGTAGCCTGGGGTACATTTCATCTGATCCTGGCGACTTATCCAACTTGATGCTTTCCAAAAGCTCCAGCACATCCTCTTTCTTAATATCTACATGCTCAAGCTTTTCAGTCTGCTGCAAGTCATCACTACAATCACTAAGAACCTTTTCCATAGTGAATACTGAAGTAAAGTATTCATTAAGTACCTCTGCCATTTCCTCTGGTTCCCTACACACTGTCTCACTGGCAGACTTGACAGGTCCTATTCTTTCACGTCTTATCCTCTTGCTCTTCACATACTTGTAGAATGCCTTGGGGTTTTACTTAATCCTGCCCACCAAGGCCTTCTCATGGCCCCTTCTGGCTTTCCTAATTTCCTTTTTAAGCTCCTTCCTGATAGCCTTATAATCTTCTAGATCTCTAACATTACTTGGCTCTCTGAAACTTTTTGTAAGCTTTTCTTTTCTTCTTGACCAGATTTATTACAGCTTTTGTACACCACAGTTCCTGTACCCTACCATAACTTCCCTGTCTCATTGGAACATACCTATACAGAACTCTACACAAATATCCCCGGAATATTTGCCACATTTCTTCCATACTTTCCCTTGAGAACCTTTGTTTCCAATTTAAGCCTCCAATTTCCTGCCTGATAGCCTTATAATTCCCCTTACTCCAATTAAACGCTTTTCTAACTTGTCTGTTCCCATCTCTCTCCAATGCTATTGTAAAAGAAATAGAATTATGATCACTATTTCCAAAATACTCTCCCACTGAGAGATCTGACATCTGACCAGGTTAATTTCCCAATACTAAATCAAGTACAGCCTCTCCTCTTGTAGGCTTATCTACATATTGTGTCAAAAAACCTTCCTGCACACACCTAACAAACTCCACCCCATCTAAACATACTTGTAGAATGCCTTGGGATTTTCCCAAGAGGAATAGATAGAGTGGACAGCCAGCGCCTCTTCTCCAGGGCACCACTGCTCAATACAAGAGGACGTGGCTTTAAGGTAAGGGGTAGGAAGTTCAAGGGAGATAGTAAAGAAAGGTTTTTTACTCAGAGAGTGGTTGGTGCGTGAAATGCACAGTCAGTGGTAGAGGCAGATACACTAGTGAAATTTAAGAGACTACTAGACAGGTATATGGAGGAATTTAAGGTGGGGGTTATATGGGAGGCAGGGTTTAAGGGTTGGCACAACATTGTGGGCCAAAGGGCCTGTACTGTGCTGTATTGTTCTATGTTCTAAACCCCTTGCTCTAGGGAGATGCCAATCGATGTTTGGGAAATTAAAATCTCCCATCACGACAACTCTGTTATTATTACACCTTCCCAGGATCTGTTTCCCTATCTGCTTCTTGATATCCCTGTTACTATTGGGTGGGTAGAAAAAACTACCCCGAGTAGTAAAAAACTCCCTTTGCTCCGAAAAATCAGCTGTTCGCTGGCAGCCTTCTCACTCCAAATTAAAAACCGTTGAAGATTCCTTGCCTTTTTAAACCTTTCACGCTCTACTGGCTGACATCACACGCCTGCGCAGTCTCACCTCTCTTTTACCCCAAGTAGTAAAAAAACTCCCTTCGCTCCAATAAAATCAGCCGTTCACTTGCAGCCTTCTAGATTAAAGCAACTAATCTCAATCAGAATATAGGATGAGGTGATTGCTTTGGGAACACCCGATCACTAGAATGTTTACTAAGAACAAGTTAATGGGTCCAAATAATCTTGTGCTTGATTAAATCAAAAGGGACATTTTGTTGTTATCAGGATACTGACCAGAATAGGAGGGGTGGGGTTATTGGACTCTGGTTAGTTAAATTAATTGTTAAATGCAGTACATTGTTGCAGAAAATGCATGCTACAAGGTGTAGACTTGTACTTAATAATACAGATCAGACATAATTCTGCTTACGTTATAATAATTATTATATGAGTTGTGATTTCTAAGTCAAATAAACCAATGAACCAAGGAGCCTGAGTTTCGACTGAGTATAGTTATTGCAGGAATTGGAGAAGATTGGGAAGACTTCTACAGCACAGGGCTCAGAAAACTAAATACAGGAGATGATTCTCTTAGCTGAGGAATCTACACAAAGTAGCCACTTTATTAAGTACACCTTTACACCTGCTCATTAATGCAAATATCTAATCAGCCAATCATGTGACAGCAACTCAATACATATAAGAATGCAAGAGGTTCAGTTGTATTTTTTATACCAAGAAGAAAAAATGTGATCTAAATTACTTTGGTCTGTGGAATGTTTGTTGGTGCCAGATGGGGTGGTTTGAGTATCTCAGAAACTGCTGATATCTCGGATTATCATACACAACAATCTCTATAGTTTACGGAGGGTGTGCATAAAACAAAAAAAAATGAGTGAGCGGCAGTTCTGTGAGAGAAAACACCTTGTTAATGAAAGAGGTCAGTGGAGAATGGTCAGACTGGTTCAAACTGACAGCAACTCAAATAGCTACACATTACAACAGAGGCCTGCAAAAGCACATCTGTAAATGTACAACATGTCGAACCTTGAGGGGGGTGAGATACAGCTGCAGAAGACCACAAACATACGCTCATTTGCCACTTTATTGGGTACAGCAGATCCCTAATAAAGTGGCCACTCATTGGAGAACCACGGGTTAGATCAAGAAGATCCATGTTATGCTCAGGATACTGACCATAAATCTAAGAAATAAGAATATTCAGTTCCTTCCCTTTTCTTTCCAAAACATCAGCAGCTCATTTCCCTCCACAGATGCTGCCTAATGTGCTGAGATCATTCCTCCAGAATTTTGGTGTGTGTGTTGCTCAAGATTTCTACCATCTGCAGAATCTCCGGTGTTTCTGAGTAAGTCTAGGAAAAAAATGGTTTAGCCATTTAGAATCAAGATGAGGGGAGATTTCTGCATGCACACGGCGGTGAGAAGGATCGGTTACTGAGTTCATTTTGAACAGTATTCAGTGGAGGCCTAAATATTAGAGAAACTAAGGGATATGAATGAAGATGGTGCGGGGAAATGGCATTACAGTGGATGATAGCCATGGCTGGGGAAGTAGGCTCAAGCGATTACTGTATAACTTACTCCTGCTCCTATTTCTTATGTAAATTGCTAATGCAAATGGCATATGTTTATTCAAAATACATTAACACTTTCCCACCCTGAATTTTCTCTCATTAATACTGAAGGCATGCTGAGTTCTAAGATTAGATTTGTAAAGCTTTTTAAAGACCCCTAGGCTCACTTACATAGTGACATGGGACATATAATTTTATTCTCCAAGAATGACAAAGTGTTACAAGTGATCAGCCTTGCACTGTGCTCTGTCAGGAACATGCAGTGGGTAAGGGCAGAGCGGGTAGCTATGACACCAGTTTCAAACCAATAGAATAATATTACCTTAGTTTTTAAAAATAAAATTATTCAGGAGCAAACAAACTACTCAATTAATAAACTGCACTGGATCTTGGACATTTTCCAATGTTATTGATTATTGTTTATTTGAAGTGCTTTTTTCATTTTATTTTGGTTCACTTAATACAAGTGTTCAATACTCTCAGCTTCAAAATTAGAATGAATCTTCAGAGGAATAATTACCCATTTCTGTTAATTGAATTGGACTACAGCACTTGCCATTCCATTACAATCACACATTACTCCAATCTGTTGACCCATACTGCTAATTATTTTATAACATTGCTTTCACAAATGGAACGCAGTCATTTTCAAGCACTCTACTACTCATGTTCTCAGTATAATTCATTTTTTATTTGCACAATTGATCTTATTTTGCATATTGGCTGTTCGTTAGTCTTTGTTTCTGTCAAGATTTTCCATCAAATATGTTGTAGTTCTTTATTTTCCTGTAAATGTCGGCAAGACAATGAACCTCAGGGTAGCATATAGGCAACATATACATACTTTGATCATAAGTTTACTTTAATTTTGACTTGACTTTGAAATGGTCATTCTAATATTGTAAATAAGTGCATTTTGTTTATCACATTTGTTACCTCACAGGCAGCCTGATCACCCTTGCTCTGTTAATGGCAGAGAACTGACTGTTTTTTATTCCCAGAGATACACACGGTAACACGTTCCTCTTGCTAAACTAGCCCAAGCCACCCATTTGCGCCCCTACTAACTTAATAACACTTAAATCTTTGGAATGTGGGAGGAAACCACAGCACCTGGGGGAAACCCACACGGTCACGGGGAGAATGTACAGACTGCTTACTGACAGCTGCAGAACTGGACCTAGGTCACAGGCACTGTAGTAGTGCTAACACTACTGCCCCATCCTCTGCATGGAGAAACCTCTCCTCATCTTAACTATAAATGGCCAAAACCAGTTTTCCTAAACTTATAGAGACACACAAGAGATTCTGCAGATGCTTGAGCTCTTGAGCAACACCCACGGAAACTGAAGGAGCTCAGCGGGTCAGGCAGCAGCTATGAAGGGAAGCGAGCAGTTGATGTTTTGGGCAGAGACCGTGAGACCATTCAACTGGACAGGAAAAGAAAGTCAAAGTCCAAGTAAAATTTATTATCAAAGTACACTTATTGTATGTTAGCATATACTATCTTGAGCTTCATTTCCTTACAGGTATTTACAGAAAAATAAAGATATTTGACAGAGTTTATGAAGAACTATACATAAATAAAGACTGTCAAACAACCAGTCTGCAAAAAAAAGGCAAATTTTGCAAATAAAAAATATTGAGAATGCATGTTGTTGAAAATGAGTCTGTAGGTTGGGGAATGAGTTCAGAATTGTGGTGAGTGAAGTTATCCAGGCCAGTTCAATAACCTGACACTTGTAGGGTAATAGCTGTTCCTGACAGTGGTGTGGGACCCAAGGCTCCTTTCCATTGGTAGTGGCAAGAAGAAAGCAAGGACTGGACGGTTGGGGCCCTTGATGACAGGTACTGCTTTCTTGAGGCAGCGCTCCACGTCCATGTGCTCAGAGGTGGGGACAGCTTTCCCTGTGATGGACTGGATTGCATTCACCACTTCCGTAGGCATTTCTGCCCACAGAGCCAGAAAGACTTGTTTCCTGGTAGTGTTATTTCTTGCTCAAACACCAACATTAAAAAGCTGGGTTTGTTTATTTATTTTTGGATATGGGCATCTCTGGAAAACTAAGCATTTGTTGCTCCTCCCCAATGGCCATTGGTTTGTTCGGCCATTTCAGAAGAGCTGGCAACGTTGGTGTGGGTGAGCTTAAATATACTGCGGCCGTTAGCAAACCAGGTAAGGTTTTTTCGCTACAATCTGGTGATTTCTTGTCATGATGATTAATAACTAGTTTTGCTTTTGAACTTTGAAATTGATGATTATTAATTAAGTTCAAATTCCGCAGTTGCTAGAAAAGGGTTTCATTTCATGTCCCTGGATTACTTTTAATAAGGCTAGAACGTTCAGATACAAAGATGTTATAGAGGTCAAACTTCAGCAACGAATGAGGATAATTTGCAAAATGAATCCATACAAGAGGCCAAGGATAATCCATCCAGCATTTAATTGGCCTGCCGATCAATATTTGTCATGAATGCATCATGTTTAAAGGACAGTTTGCACTGAAAACTGTATTGAAAGTAAATGTAGTTTTTTGGCTGCTTTATTAATAGAATGGTTACAGTCTTATCGTGCAAAATATCTTACCATCCACATACCATGCTAATTGGTTTATCCATTTCCTTCTGAATATGGAAGATGAACATCACTCAGAGGCGCAGGATTAGGCCATTCGGCCCATCGAATCTGCTTTGCCATGACTGATTTATTTTACCTCTCAACCCTATTCTCCATCCTTCTCCCTTTGATGCCCTTACTAAATAAATACCAATCAACCTCCACTTTAAATATACACAATGACTAGGCCTCCACAGCAGGCTGTAGCAATGAACTCCACAGGTTCATCACCTTCTGGCTAAAGAAATTCTTCCTCATCTGCCTTACCACAAGCTTTTCAATACAGGTTTAATTTTACTGAATATATCTTTTTATAGTGTTTATCTCCTGGATGCCAGCAACGATATCGTGATGTAATTTGAAGCAGGAATCTAACTGGGCAGCACAGTGGCATGGTGGTTATTGTAATGCTTTACAATGCCAGTGACCCGGGTTCAATTACATCCACTGTCTGTAAGGAGTTTATAAGTTCTTCCTGTGACCCCATGGGTTTTCTCCCAAGGCTCCGGGAATCCTCCCACGTTCTAAAGATGTATGGGTTAGTGGGTCACGTGGGTATAATTTGGCATCGCAGGCGCATTGGGCTGGCAAGGCCTGTTACTCTGCTGTATCTCCAAATAAATAAAATCATTCTTTAATGTACATTAGAAGAGGAATCATTTTCCAAAAATCTGAAATATATTGTGAATGTGGAACTTCAGGATAATGCAATAACTGCTAGTGAAGTCCTCTTAAACGACATAATATAAAACATATTGGAACCAGATCAGGCATGAAATATAGTGAAAATAGTGGATTTAACAATAAGGCAGGTTCAGTGTCAGAACTCATCAGAAATTCACAGGGGCGCCTTCCTGGGGAGAAGTAACATGTACTTGATAGTGTACCTCTTGGAAATATCTGTCTTTGCATTCTAAGAGAATAAACTGTAAATTTTCCCTCTATATTAAAGCCTTGAATCCTATGTTGAAAAATAAACACACGAAAGGCTGAAAAAGCTGATGGGAGATAATTCGTTTTTACTTTGTTCTGCCTTTGAATCCCCAAACAGTGATAAATCGTAGATATTTCCACAAACCAGAGAAATGTGGCCTTAACTATGTATCTTCTTTGACAGATGCCATTAACTTAGCCTAGTCGTGGAAAACAAACCAAAGATTTATTTCGTAGTAAATGACTTCACAAGTCATAAGGATCGTTGAAGTATTTTTATAAAAGTTAAACTTTTAAGAACTTTGATTTGTGAAACTTCTTGAATTAATTTAAAAAGATTAGCATCATTTGTCATATGTACAAACAAGGAAGTGAGAATTGTGCTGGGCAGCCTGCAAGTGTCACTACTTTTCTAGTGCCAGTGTAACATGCCCACCACTTACTAACCCTAACCTTGGCCAACACAGCCTGCCATACCTTATACAAAGCTGGGAGGAAACCCACGCCATCACGGGGAGAAAATACAAAATCCTTTTAGGCAACAGAGGGAATCAAACCCTGCGCTGCAACAGCATTACGCTAACCACTACGTTACCGTGCCACCCACAATCTCACCAGACCCTAATCTTCATGAGCAAACGAATACCAAACTGAAAAACTGATGATACTCATGAAACTGTTCCACTTCAGGAATATTCAAGACGACTCCTCACCATGGAAACTCAAAGACCAAAGATGTAGTTTTGCCACAGAGCTCCCAGCATGGCTGATCATTAAGTATTCCAGTACCTGCAACCAACTGACCAATGCTGCACGATTACCAAAAGTCAAGTTGTGCATAGTAATGCATCTTTGGCCACAGAGCATGTAATTTTATTTGTATTTGGACAACAGAAACGTGCAGTGCACCAGCTTTGTATAAGGTATGGCAAGGTATTTTCCTCCAAGCCTGACCAAGCATTTTGAGTGAGTTACTGTAACTTATCCCTTTTATCTTGAGATACTTATTGAGATACTTATTAGACCACAAGACCCAAAGACCATACAGGAATGTTGGCCTAAGAGAAGTGTCTCAAACTTCTAATACTCAAAGTGGGTTTTGATAGAGCAACCACATTGTCACCAAGACCAAGGAGATGGTGGTGGACTTTAGGAGATCTAGGCCTCATATGGAGCCAGTGATCATTAATGGAGAATGTGTGGAGCAGGTTAAGACCTACAAGTATCTGGGAGTACAGTTGGACGAGAAGCTAGACTGGACTGCCAACACAGATGCCTTGTGCAGGAAGGCACAGAGTCGACTGTACTTCCTTAGAAGGTTGGCGTCATTCAATGTCTGCAGTGAGATGCTGATGATGTTCTATAGGTCAGTTGTTGAGAGCGCCCTCTTCTTTGTGGTGGCGTGTTGGGGAGGAAGCATTAAGAAGAAGGACGCCTCACGTCTTAATAAGCTGATAAGGAAGGCGGGCTCTGTCGTGGGCAAAGTACTGGAGAGTTTATCATCGGTAGCTGAGCGAAGGGCGCTGAGTAGGCTACGGTCAATTATGGAAAACCCTGAACATCCTCTACATAGCACCATCCAGAGACAGAGAAGCAGTTTCAGCGACAGGTTACTGTCGATGCAATGCTCCTCAGACAGGATGAAGAGGTCAATACTCCCCAATGCCATTAGGCTTTACAATTCAACTGCCAGGACTTAAGAACTTTTTTAAAGCTATTATTAATGCTTTTTGAGTTAGTGATTTAGATGCATATCATATTATTACTGAGTTAAGTATTGTATGTAATGAGTTTTTGCTACAACAAGTGTATGGGACATTGGAAAAAATGTTGAATTTCCCCATGGGGATGAATAAAGTATCTATCTATCTATCTATCTAATAAATGAAGTAGGAATCACATAGAAATCCATTCAGGGCCCTAAACAGTCCTTCCAGGTGAGGCAACACTTCACTTGGGAGTCTGTTGGGGTCATCTATTGCATCCGGTACTCCCGGTGTGGCCTCCTCTACATCGGCAAGACCCGACGCAGATTGGGGGACCACTTCGTCGAGCACCTCCACTCCATCCGCCACAACAAACAGGATCTCCCTGTTGCCACCCACTTCAACTCTGCTTCACATTTCCATTCGGATATGTCCATACATGGCTTCCTCTACTGCCATGATAAGACCAAACTCAGGTTGGAGGAGCAACACCTCATATACCATCTGGGTAGTCTCCAGCCCCTTGGCATGAACATTGAATTCTCCAACTTCCGGTAATTCCTTCCCTCTCCCTTCCCTCATCCCAGTTTCATAGTGCTTTCCCCTTATATTCCTTCTTCACCTTTCCTGCCGATCCCCTCCCTGCTTCCCCTCCCCCCACCCCTTGATCTTTCCTCTGATTAGTTTTTCACCTGGCATCTACCAGCCTTCTCCTTCCCACCCTCCCCCCACCATCTTTATAGGGCCCCGTCCCCTCCCTCTTCAGTCCTGACGAAGGGTCTCAGCCCAAAACGTTGACTGCTCGTTTCCACAGATGCTGCCCGACCTGCAGAGTTCCTCCAGCGTGTTGTGCATATGGCTTTGACTCCAGCATCTGCAGTGTACTTTGTGTTTACATAGAAATTCAGACCAGGACAATGGCATTGATTCATGAAAAGTCTGATAATTACTATAAATATTGTTCCCTCCGTTATTCCCTCGCCCATTTGTCCTTCCCCACGAATCACGCTCCTGCCATTTATCCCTGCAAGCAGCTAAGTGCTAACCTGCCCATTCACCTCCTCCCTCACCTCCATTCAGGGCTCTGAACAGTCTTTCCAACTGAGGCAACACTTCACCAGTGAGTCTTCTGGGAGCATCTATTGTATCCGGTGCTCCCGATAGGGCCTCCTCTACATTGGTGAGACCTGTCATAAATTGGTGGACTGCCTTGTTGAGCACCTCCGCTCCACCCATCCAAGACAGAACCTTCCTGGTGGCCAAACATTTTAATTCTGATTCCCATTCCGACATGTCAGTCCATGGCCTCCTCTTGTGCCAAGGTGAGGCCATCCTCAGGATGGAGGAGCAACACCTTATATTCCATCTGGGTAGTCTCCAACTGATGGCTTGAACATCAATTTCTCCTTCAGGTAAAAAAAAAATTCCCTTCCCCTCCCCTTTTCTATTCCCCTCTCTGGCCTCTTGCCTCCTCTCACCTGCCCATCTCCTTCCCTGGGTCCCCACTTCCTTCCCTTTCTCCTGTCTATACACTCTCCTTTCCTCTCAGACTCCTTCCTCTCCAGCCTTTTATCTTTCCTACCCTCTTGGCTTCACCTATCACTTTCTAGGAAGTCTCCTTCCCCTTCCCCCCCCCCCCCCCACCTTTTTATTCTGGTGTCTTTCCCCTTCCTTTCCAGTCCCGAAGGAGGATTTTGGCCTGAAATGTTGACTGTTTATTCATTTCCTGAGCCGTTGGGTTCCTCCAGCATTTTGTGCGTGCTGCTTTGGATTTCCAGCATCTGCAGAATTTCTGATGTTTATAAATATTGAAAGTATCACTTTTGTGAAGGGAGGAACCTCCACTAGACAATCCAGAGACTATTTATCAAGAATACAGCACCCCACCAACCATCTTGTTGTTTCAGATCTTCTGATATGGAGTTGTAGGCCAGGCATGCCCAATGGTGTAGGTGCTTCTCGTTGGCATGGAAACAGGAATCCTCCTCTTAATTCGCTGAACTTTAGAGACAACAAAAGACACTAAACAATCCTAACCTACCTAACATCCCACCTCTTCTGGTCCTGACACAGGGTCTTGGCTCAAACGTCGACTGTTTATTTCCCTCCATAGATACTATCTGACCTGCTGAGATTCTCCAGCATTTTGTTTGTGTGTTGTTCAGTATTAAAGATTAACTATAAATGTCACATGCATTTTGAAACATCAAAACATACATTGATAACCAACACAGCCTGAGGATGTGCTGTTGGCAGCCCACAAGTGTTACTATGCTTGTGATGCCAACATAGCATGTCTGTGACAAACCCATAGATCTTTGGAATGTAGAAAGAAACCGGAGCATGCAGAGTATTCACGGGGAGAATATACAAACCCCTTAAAGACAGCAGTGGGAATTGAACCCTAATCACTGACACTAACTGCTATACTAATGACCCTGCATCTACAGAATCTCTTGTATCTATCACTGTCCCCTCACCAGGATCCATCTTTCACCTGTCCAGCTCCTGCTCCAGCCCATCTCACCCATGTATCTATACTGGCCATCTCTTTTCATTCTTTTCAACCCTGATGAAGAATCTTAACTCTAAATGTTGACCATCTATTTCCCTCTATGGGTACTGCTTGACCGATAAGTTCTTCCAGGTTTTTGTATACTGCTCCAGATTTCCAGCTAATGCATTCTCTTGCGTCCTTGGGTTGTGACTCCTCTCTGCATTTTCAGCAGTTAACTACACCCAGTGCCACTTTATTAGATACACCTGCTCATTAATCACAAATATCTAACCAGCAGATCATGTGACAGCAACTCAATGCATAAAAGCTTGCAGACATGGTTAAGAGATTCAGTTGTTGTTCAGACCAAACATCAGAATAGGGAAGCAATGTGATCTAAGTGACTTTCACCATGGAATGATTATTCGTTCCAGACAGGGCGGTTGGAGTATCTTAGAAAATGTTGACCTCCTATGATTTTCATGGACAGCAGTCCCTAGAGTTTACAGAGAAAGATGCAAAAACAAAACAAAATCTCCAGTGAGCGGCATTTCTGTGGGCAAAAATGTTTTGTTAATGCGAGAGATCAGAGGAGAATGACCAGACTGGTTCAAGATGACAGGATGGTGACAGTAACCCAAATAACCACAAGTTACAACTGTGGTGTGCAGAAAAGTATCTCTGAATGTACAACATGTTGAACTTTGAAGTGGATGGGCTACAGCAGCAGAAGACCACAAACATACACCCAGTGGCTACTTTATTAAGTACAGGAGTGTACAAAAGCCACTAATTCATAACTTGTGCTACTTTATTGCTCACAACAAAGGTTCAGTATTCTATTTTATCCACTAGCAAACCATAGATAGTAGAGAAACTCAGGAATAAATGTCAGCAGAGCATTTGGCCCAAGTAGAACAGCAGAGAGTAATTAAAGTTCATACATAATCTCATAAATCTAGTCATTGCCAAAGCTACTCATGAGAGGTGGAGGATGCCAAATGATATTGGAAAATGGAATGAACTATGAAGGAGAGGGTACCTTTTTGGATGTAGGTACAAAATCCCGCCAGGAAAGGATATTTAAAATGCAGTTGCAATAATTGTGGCACAATAAAAACACGTTGATGCATTTTCTCAATCGCAGGAGGTGCAGCGGTCAGGAAGCTGAATACCAGCACATTCTCAGTACCTGGAGGATGAACAGTGAATATTGGCCGTGTCAATGATGCCCACACACCAGAAGTGAATAAAAATTAAGTCTACCACAAGCTGTGGCTGGAAATAGCTCCAAATATGCAGAAAGATGTTAAGTCAGAATCAAATTAAGTTTATTATCACTGTCATATGTTGTGAAATTTGTTGTTTTGCAGCAGCAATACTGTGGAAGACATAATGAAAACAAGCACTCTTCATCTCATGTTTGTGATATTTGTTGTTTATTTATTAATTATTATTTCTTTTTTTCTCTTTTGTATTTTCACAGTTTGTTGTCTTAGGCTCATCAAGTCAAGTCACTTTTTACTGTCATTTCGACCATAACTGCTGGTACAGTACACAGTAAAAACGAGACAACATTTTTCAGGACCATGGTGCTGCATGAAACAGTACAAAAACTACACTGAACTATGCAAAAACAACACAGGAAAAAAACTATACTAGACAACAGACCTACCCAGGACTGCATAAAGTGCACAAAACAGTGCAGGCATTACAATAAATAATAGACAAGACAACAGGCACAGTAGAGGACAGTAAGTTGGTGTCAGTCCAGACTCTGGGTATTGAGGAGTCTGATGGCTTGTTTGTCATTGGTTGTTTGGTGGGTGTGCTTTCTCATTCATTCGGTTATGGTTCACGGATTAACTGAGCATGCCCGCAAGAAAGTACATCTCAGGGTTGCATATGGTGACATATATGTACTGTGGTAATAATAAAGTTACTTACTTGAAAAAGTATAAACTATAAATCACAATAAGAAATTTATATAATTAAATTAAATAAGCAATGCAAAAAGCAAGTGTGTGCATGGGTTCACTGACTGTTCAGGAATCTGATGGTGGAGGGGAAGAAGCTGTTCCTAAGAAGTCTCACCTCGGCTCTATCTTCAGGGGCTGTCCCCTTGTTAACGGAACAGATTTAGTTTTTACAAGGCATGAAGTTGATAAGCAAAGCTGATGGGTTCCTTGCCCATGCCCCCATTCCCCCGTAGTATCACCTGAACAAGTTCCATGCCCTGTCCTATTAGTGGCTCATTGGCAAAGCAATAAGGACCAGCCTAGGAACCGCTCCATACTTCTTCACTGTGTGTTCAGAGCCCTCGAACTGCACCCTGGAAAAATTGGCTGTGAGCTTAGCACAGAGTAAAGCGCCAATGTGTGGCAGTGCCTTTAAGAGATAAGAAGCAGGAGCAGCAAATTGAGGAGGAAAGAAAATAATGTGCTTAAGGAGATGGCTTCCTATTGCTGGGAAGGTGGAAGTCGAGATACATATAAAAACTGTACTGGGTATTTACCATATCTTCCTTCTGGAGATCAGCAGAAAATGACGGCTGAGGCAAAGTAAAATCTACTTAGCTGGAACATTTCTAATAAATCCTCCATTTCATCAGAATCATCAGTCATGTGTTAATCCACTCTATAATGGAAATAAATAGCTGAATACGTATTTATGTCCAAAATGTCTGCAAGCTGTGTATACCAACACAGTAAGTAGATCATAATACAAAGCTACTTACAACATATTTGGAAATTGTGTGTAACAATTTCTTAGAGCTGTTCCAAAGCCTGGAATCAAAAGAGGAACTTCAAATTACTAAATCACAAAGCAGGGCTGTTGGTATTAAAGCTTGTTAAACAAATAGGCACTTTACCAAAACAATTAACACTATCCATAAAGAGTAAAAATTGCAGTGCCAAATTGATAAGTAGCAGCTCGTCATAGTCATAGAGTCACAGAGCACTACAGCACAGAAACAGGTCCTTCAGCCCATCTAGTCTGTGCTGAACTATTATGCTACGCCTCACGTCTTAATAAGCTGATAAGGAAGGCGGGCTCTGTCGTGGGCAAAGTACTGGAGAGTTTAACATCGGTAGCTGAGCGAAGGGCGCTGAGTAGGCTACGGTCAATTATGGAAAACCCTGAACATCCTCTACATAGCACCATCCAGAGACAGAGAAGCAGTTTCAGTGACAGGTTACTGTCGATGCAATGCTCCTCAGACAGGATGAAGAGGTCAATACTCCCCAATGCCATTAGGCTTTACAATTCAACTGCCAGGACTTAAGAACTTTTTTTTAAAGCTATTATTAATGCTTTTTGAGTTAGTGATTTAGATGCATATCATATTATTACTGAGTTAAGTATTGTATGTAATGAGTTTTTGCTACAACAAGTGTATGGGACATTGGAAAAAATGTTGAATTTCCCCATGGGGATGAATAAAGTATCTATCTATCTATCTATCTATCTATCTATCCCAGCAACCTGCACCCAGGCCATGGACCTCCTGAACCCTCCCATTCATGTACCTATCCAAATTTCTCAAACCTGCATCTACAACTACCTGGTAGCTCATTCCACATGCTTACCACCCTCCGAGTGAAGGAAATAAGGGGTGTCCTCAAAATCATGAGGGGTATAGATAAGGTGATGGTCATAATCTTTTCTTGGGATTAGAGAGTCTAAAATTAGAGGGCACAGATACAAGATAAGAGGGCGATATTTTAAAGAGACCTGAAAGGCAACTCATTCACATAGAATTCCCAGAGGAAAGGCTTGAAGCAATATTTAAGTAGTATTCAGACAAGCTTGTGGGACAAAAATAGGCAACTGGGACTAGCAGACAAGATACTCTGATCAGCATGGACCATTTGGGCCAAAGGGCCTGTTTCCATGCTGTACTCTATGACTCTAAAGTATAGGTCGAAACGTGAACAGAAATAGGCTGCAAGAAAATCAGGGGGAAAAGGTGATTTCTGGGATTGTTCTGAGAGCAAATATCAATGGGCCCCATAGAACATAAATATGCCTTCTCCAAGCTTATCATATCCAACTGTGCTTGATGCACCATCAATAACTCACTCTGAGACGTAAGAAGCGAGATATCGGCTTTTATTGACTGGAAGAATGAACAACACTACATCCTGGAGAATGAGGCCGGGCATCATCTTCTTCTTTCAGTTAGTCCTGACGAAGGGTCTCGACCCAAAACGTCGACTGTACTTCTTCCTATAGTTGCCGCCTGGCCTGCTGCGTTCCACTAGCATTTTGTGTGTGGTACCCAAAATTGCTGTCCACATCACTAGCTCCCATTATCCTTACCCAGATACTGAGGACCACCAAGCTGACCCTCTCTCTCTCCCCAATAGAGTAGAACAGGCTGTGAGCAACACATCATCAAGTCACATCACTAGAATATCCTGATGACCTTTGATTGTTAATGCTGACAAATGCCTTTAAGCTACTTTCAAATATCCCTGATAATCAGTGAGATTCAACAAATTATCATACTTTTAAACAACTTTTAAAATTATCCAATAAAATCATTTAATTGAAAGACTTTAAAATTTAGAAATCAATTAAAAACTTCAAGATAAATTGATGATTATGTTAAAACTCTTTGTACTTTTTAATCAAGCTTGGTGGCACTATTCAAGTAAATGGGGCTGTGTCACATTTGCTGATATAGTACTGTGCAAAGTCTTAGGCACATGTGAAAAAAATACTGTAAAGCGAAGATGCTTTCAAAAATAATGAAATGGAATATTTCTAAATATCAGCAAATGTACACCAAAGGGCTGTATACTGAAAAAAACTAAATCAAATCAATATTTAGTGAAACCACCCTCTGCCTTGCAGATTTATCAGAAAATTGGCTGGTAGGTTGTTCCATGCATCTTGGAGAATGTGCCACAGTTCTTCTGCTGAATTTTACTGTCTCGCTTGCTTCTTTCTCCCCAGGTAATCACAGACAGCCTCAGTGATGTTGATACAGTTCAATTCAGTTCAATGTTATTGTGGCTCTCTAAGAGTCACTTAAACATCTCTAATGCATCAGACTCTACCCTCCTTCAAAGAGAAAAGCTCTAGGTTGCTCAGCCTTTCACATAAATCTGCCATCATCATTCCTCTTCACCAAAGGGAAACACTTGAATTCTCCACCTGCACTAATTAACATCCCATTTACAACCATCCTTTCCTTTCCGAAATCATTTAGTGCTTTGCTACATCTCCTCAAATTCACTTCAGCTTTTCCTGGACCACTCTGAATCCCTCCGGTAACATTTTTGGCCCTACCACTGTGCCAGAATTGCCTTTACTATTAAAAATGACAACCTTTTTTTGAACAAAACAGAGGCGAGCTTCATCTTCCCCAGTCTTTCTGCAGTCTTGTTGTTTTCCTCCAATGCCTCCCCTTTGCCATTCATTAGGGTAGCGGTGTTCCCATGGCTTCATTCTTACCTGCCTAGCGTTTGCCAGTGAATTAGCACAACATTGCCTCTGATGGGTGACAGGGTGGAGATTTGTCCCTGCCAAAGGAGGTGTCAGGTGCTCCTTCCCTCTGCTAGCCTGAAGATCACCTTTGGGCAAGGTGTAGCACCTGCCAAGCACCCCCCCACAATCAGGGTCACATGAAGCCATGAGAGCGGATGATGGGTGGTCCTATGCATATCATGTCCTGCCTATGCGACCACTGACACCAGGCTCAAAAAAAAGCAATGGCAAAGTGCTTTTGTAGAAAATTTGCCAAGAACAATCATGGTCATGAGACCTTGATCACCTACATCATACGACACAGCACATAATGGTGATGATGTCTCCGACACCTCAATGATCTTCCTATCTGTTTCTCATTTCCAGGCTGTGCGTAGGCATAAACACAGGTTAAATCACCAGGGCCAAAACGTCCAGGCCATGACTTTTTCTCACTACCTCCTTTGGGCAAGAGGTACAGCAGTCTTATGTCCCACACCACTAAGTTCATGAACAGTTATTACCCTACAACATCAGGCCCCTGAACGAGTGTGGATAACTTCACTCACCTCAACACTGAACTAATTCCGCAACCTACAGACTTATTTTCATGTTCTCAGTATTATTTGTACAGTTTGTCTTCTCTGGTTTACTGCTGTCTGCAGTCTTTATTTATGCATAGTTTTTCATAAATTAGATCATATTTCTTTTTTTTCCTGTAAATGCCTGAAAGGAAATAAATCTCAAAGTAATAGATGGTAACATATACAGTACATATTATGATAATAAGTTTACTTTGGCTTTGGCATTATATTTCCACATGTGCCCTGACATCACCTACTACCTTCCCAATTCAATTTACTATCTCAGAATTATATGTCTGTTTCTCCAGCCTACCATATTGGTTTTATCAAGGCACCTTGGCACCTCTCTCAGCCAAGGTCAGTCATTCTCACCTCACCTCTAGAATTCAGATATCTGGTTCCTGTTTGGAGTAGGTCTGGAGCAAAGTGGTCCTAGCATAACCCAGACTAGGCATCACTAAGTTGGTAATTAGTGAGCAAGTGCCTCATGATGATATTGTCAGTGACAGCTTCCATCACTTGGCATTTGATTGAGAGCAGACTGATTGGGCAGTAATTAGGTAGAATGGATTTGTCCTGCTAAATGTGAACAGGATATACTTAGGCAATTATAAATTAGCAAAGCAATGAATGATAACAATTTTCTCCTGCCAACCTTAAAATAAAGTAAGAGAAAGCACGGAAGCTCTCATATCCTATCCTACTGTAAGCAACCCAATGGTATCATTATACAAAAACACAACAGGTTCTGCAGATGATGGAAATCCAGAGTAAAGTTGCAGCCGTTCGCTGTTGATGTGGTCTTTCACTGATTCTGTTGTATTAGATTCATTGCGTATGGCCACAAGAAAATGAATCTCAGGGTTATATATGGTGACATATATGTACTTTGAACTCTTGAACTTTGAATGAAATGCTGGAGGAACTCAGCAGGTCAGGCAGCATCTATGGTGAGAAATAAACAGTCAACATTTCAGACCAAGACCCTTCATCAGGACTCGTACAAAACTCTAGGTTTTCTGCTGAGGCACAGCAGGATCTGGGTGTCCTGTATAAAGTCCTCAGTAGAAGAGTACGGGATGACACAGCAGTTACTAATCAAGGTTCAAATGCCACTTCTAACTAAAAAATCTGCATTTTCTCCCCGTGATTGTGTGAGATTCCTCCAGGCGCTCCACTTCCTTGCCACATTCCAAAGACGTATGGCTTAGGGTGAGTAAGTTGAGGGCATGCAATGTTGGCTCTGAAAGCATGACGACATTTGCAGGCTGCCCCCAACACAATCCTCGTTGATTTGACTGGAGGCAAACAACACACTTGACTGCTTTGATGTACACGTGACAAATAAAGCTTTAAAAAAAGGTAAAGGAAGTAATTAGGAAAGCTAAAGGAAATGAGGATATTGAATACAAAACTAGGAATTCTGTTCTTCAGTAACATGCCTGGAGTACTGTGCACAGCGTTATTTCCTTATTTAAGGAAGACCGGTAACACATGGGGAGACACGCAGAGAAAATTTATTATTCTGATATGCAGTCTGGCAGGCTAACTTTTAAGAATAATGGCAAAACTGACTAGTAAAACAGCCAGCATAACTAAAGACCCCACCCACCCCAGAGACTCTCTCTTCTCCCCTCTCCCATCAGGCAGAAGATACAAAAGCCCAAAAGCACATACCACCAGGCTCAAAGACAACTTCTATCTCATTATTATCAGACTCTTGAATTGACCTCTTGTACAATAAGGTGGATTCCTGACCTTACAGTTTACCTCAATATGATCTTGCACTTCATTGTTTAACTTTCTCTATAGAGTCTAATACTTTATTCTGCATTGTTATTGTTTCTTCTTGATCTATGAAATGTGAAATGATTTTGATCATACAGATATTCACTGTATCTCAGTACATCTAACAGTAATGAACCAGTACTATACAATCCTGAGAATAATCTTCATGTAGACATACTCAATAAAAATATAGAATAATTGCTGTAACAGCTGGGACAAGTAGAGTGAAGTTAGCCCCTTTGGTTCAAAAGCCTGATAGCTGAGGGGTAATAACTGTTCCTGAACTTGTGATGTGAGTCCTGAGGCTCCTGTACTTTCATCCTGAATACAGCGGTGTTCTGAAGCGTGACCTAGGTCCTGGGCGTTATCCATGATGGACTGGGCTGTATCCACTACTTTTTGTAAGATTTGTCATGTCTGTGATCAAAAAAATTCACAGATTTGAGAGTTTTTTGATCTTGGAATTTTGGATAAGGGTGCTTAACCTGTAGTAGTAATAATAATAATAATATAGCACAAGTTCCTGTGTCATGGCCTGCAGATTAATAGTGTATAGTTGTTGTCCTGGAGCCATGTTTCTGCAAGAAGAGGCACACAGCAGTTTCTCATCTCATGCAAGTGCAGCCACCGACAAACAGCTGAAGTTCATTGTTAACTGTTGGCTCAAAAAGCCAAAATAAATTTTGTGTGACT
Source organism: Hemitrygon akajei (assembly GCF_048418815.1). Taxonomy (NCBI): domain Eukaryota; kingdom Metazoa; phylum Chordata; class Chondrichthyes; order Myliobatiformes; family Dasyatidae; genus Hemitrygon; species Hemitrygon akajei. The sequence goes on along the minus strand of NC_133125.1, from coordinate 16,855,734 downwards.
ACTATATATTTCACTGACCTTCAAATGAATATAGCAACACTAAAATTAATCTGGAGTTTATATCAATTTGGCTAATGTATCTTCTGAATCAAAATCAGGTTTTATATCATTGGCATACATTGTGAAATTTGTTATTTTGCGGCAGAAGTACAGTGCAATACGTAATAATAAAAACTATAATTATAATAAATACAACACTGTGCAAAAGTCTTTGGCACATATACCTGTATATAGCTAGGGTACCTAAGACATTTAGACAATACCATAGTAACTTTATGTATTGCACTGTATTGCTACCGCAAAGAAAACAAATTACATAATTGATGATAAGCCTGATTCTGATGTGTCTATTGTGGATTGAGAGTGAGAAGGGGGCGGGGAGAGAGAAATCATGCTTAGGAAAGGGGGAAGGGAGAGGGAAGCACCAAAGAGATATTCTCTAATGATCAATAAACCAATTGTTTGGAATCAAATGAACTTGCCTGGTATCTCAGGGCTGTGTATGCATCTACGCCATGTACCACCCCAGAACTCCATCTCTGCTTCCTATCACACACACCACTCCACCCTCCCCATTCCCAACACCCTTTGCCAAGCTCTGGCCCTGCCAAACGTGGGAGACTGAGGTGCAAGCCCATCTCAAAACCCCACTTGTGCCATTTGTTACTCTGTTACAAATAAGTACCACAAAATAGCAGACAGCACACCGCATACAATTAAACGATTTAGCTTTATAATTCTTAATTTGAGTAAAGGGTTAGTAAAGAAAAAGTTTTTAAAAAGGGCCCATTATAATGAAACGGTCTGAATGTGCACAGATTGGCGCTCACAGTTTCCCCGTCACCGATCCTCCTTCGATCTCCCCGGGCTTCATCAGATCATGGCCCCACTCCGGCAACTTCTCCCTTCATCTCCCGCCAAACAAACAGGACCCGGCTCTTAAATATATACATACATAAATTCAATTGACTAAGCAGTGCAAACACAGATGGAAAAGAATACCGAGATAGTAGTGTTCATGGGCTCATTGTCCATTCAGAAATCTGATGGCAGAGGAGAAAAAGCTGTTCTCGAAACATTGAGCATGTATCTTCGGACTCCTACATCTCCTCCCTGAAGGTAGCAATGAGAAGAGAACAAAGATTAGTTAAAAGTCAGTATTCAAATGTTATTCCATGGTGTATGATTAGTGGTTGGGACAACCATATGGAGTTTATGATTACACCATCTGCCAATAAACCGTTATTCTGTTTAGTTAGTACAATTCATGGCATAAAACCACAAACTAAATTATTTACTACACATTGTAACAGTCAAGTAGCTGTCAAATTATTTCCCTTATTTTTATAACCTGCCATTCCCTAATTAAAATATAAATATTAATCTAATTGAAATAATCTGACAAAAATGATTTTATATCAAAGTGTGAATGCTTCAAATCCCATTTAACATTAGCAATTAATCCATGAAAAAGCACATTAATTATTGTGATTGCTTTATTTATATTATAATATTTTTGCCTTCAATAGACAATTTTAAAAACAGCTTGTTCAAATCCTGGAGAAATAGATTTAGCTTTTCAGTTGTAACAGGATGCATCAAATACATGGATTAAAATGAATGCATATTATATTAAAATTATTTTTTTCTCATTTAATTTTGTCAAAGTTAAATCTATTCATAAAAGCAACAAAATGAAATTTTCAGTTTCTAAAAAAGTGATGGTTTTCAGAACTCAGATTTGCCTCACATCTTGAAAGGATTTTGAATTTTATTGTGTTTCATCTTCCTTCACATAGGTTCCGAAGTTCTTCGTCCTGAAATGCTGTACATAATGCAGAACAGATTATTTGACGATCCTTGCATAATCCAAGTGGTATCTGTAAGTCAATTGTATTCGTGACTACTGGCAAAAGCCTATGATATAGTAGATTAGGAATGTAAAATGCATAACCATTTCTTCAAATAAGAATGTATTGCAAAGCGACGATCTCGTCAGGCTCAGCATTTTTCAATAAAAACATTCTACATTTTAATGAATATAAGCCGACTTCACTTGGTAATGCTGTCATCACTGAATTAGAAGGTCATAATTCAAATATGTAATCTAAGTTAACATACTATACAATACTAAAAACATGCTGTATTGCTGAGGTATGATCCTTTGAAAGCGATATTCCAAGTTTCAAGAGTAACACAGACAAAATGCTGGATGAACTCAGCAGGTCAGGCAGCATCTATGGAGAGGAATAAACAGTCAATGTTTCAGGCTGTGATCCTTCTTCAGGACTGGAAAGGAAGAAGGAAGAAGCCAGAATCCTGATGAACCGTCTCGGCCTGAAAATTACTTACTTACTTACCACCCATTACGCCGCTGGCATTTGGGGCAGCGATGAAGATACAGCATCTCTGGCGGTGTTCAGGGCTTCCTTCCTCATGTCAGTAGCTTCCTCTCAGTTTTCACTACTGTCGGGTGAAAACTTTGGAATATCATCACACTCAGATGTAAGATTCTTCATTGCTGTTTCCGTAGCAATTTTGTTTTAACATTCTGGGTTGCTAGCCCTGAGCTGAACCCCCAAACATGGAGGACTGGTAGATCATTCTCAGTCTAGCCTCTACCTTTTAACCTGTTTGCTTGGGTGACCCAACCAAGAGCCGAAGCTAAAGTCTTGACTCCAGCCAATATAGCTCTTGGACTCATTGAAACACTCAAGCCTCCAGACCCCAGGACAAGGTTGTGGTCCTCTTGGAGGCTGGCCTGAAATTGCAAATGTTTATTCCCCTCCATAGATACTGCCTGACTTGCAGAGTTCCTCCGGCATTCTGTTTGTGTTATTCTGGATTTCCAGCCTCTACAGAAGCTGATGTGTTCCAAGTTTCAAGAGACTGTAATGATCTCATGATAGTACTCAAAGAGCAAGGTCTATTCTAACATCTCAGTGGACACTTCATGCCAAGTAAAACGTAACTGGTCATTTTTTTTATTATTTGTGCAAGTCTCATGGTGTGCAAAACTTTTCTACATCAACATGAAACAATGGGCTTTTTTTCACCTACCTCTTAGGTATTTGAATCCATAACACATGGATGTGAATTTGCTGCCTTCTCCTTTAACACGACTCCCCCTTGTACCAGAAAGCATTGACATTGGGGACATTCAGCATGGCTTCGTGTTGGGGAGGCTATGCCTTACAAGTTTACTATGTTAAAACAAATCGATGTTTTGACAGAATGTTCTAATGTTCTATGCCAATCTCAAACTCTTTCAAGCCATTTTCATTATTTTGCACTGCCCCTTGAACTATTGTTAGAAATGACACAACATCTGAATTGTGTACTCAAAAGAATTTATTCTCTAGCTTATTATGTGTGTGCATTTTATAAAATTAATAGTGATGATTCCAAAAAAAGGATAGTGCTTCCCACACTCTGGGACTTGAGATGGTTTTACAAGGTGTAGCACTAGTGAGTACAGTGGATTCTGGATAGCTGTGCAAGTTACACAGAGATCTTTCATATCTGGGTCTTTGATTCATTCCTACCTCAGTTTAATGAATGAAAGTTTCCCACATTAAAGTTGATAGAATTTATTTCCACCTCTCTACCATCCCTAGTGACCTCTAGAATGTCCCCTTGTGGTTAGCTTGCTCTTCCAATTTCAGTCCAGAATGAATTACTATTTATTTCAGTAAACCATTTGGAAGGCTGTCATCATCTTCTGCCCCATCACAAGCTCTATGCTTTAGCCATTGAATCTATCCTTTTCCCAATCCTTTCTCTCAGGCTGAAAACTTTGGAGTCCAGCATCTATTTGCACCTTAGGTGGCTGACTGATTCACACCATAATTTCAACTTCATTTGATGTAGGTTATTCAAAAGTGTTTCCTGGAGTGCAGACTTGCAAGATTACTCTACTAGCATGGAAATACAAGCAACGCATATAAAATACTGGAGTAACTCAGGAGGCCAGGCAGCATCTATGGTAAAGAACCCAGTCGACATTTTGGGCCGAGACCCTTCAGTCCGGCTGAAGGATCTCAGCCCAAGACATCGACTGTACTATTTTCCATAGATGCTCCCTGGCCTGCTGAGCTCCTCCAGCATTTTATCTGTGTTGTTCAGTAAACTATTTTTCCCTTTGCCATAGCCTGTCATTTTCTAACTGAAACTATAAAGAAGGCAATTGTTTATATTGACAGAAACAGGATTTTAAAAGCTAAAACATATGTCCCCAAGGACATCTACAGCTGTCATGCAACACATTACATCTTATTACTTCAGCCCAAGTTCAACGTAGGTACCCCTCCTTACCATTGTATTTGAATAGTTGTGACCATCTGGTTAGAAAAATATTTGTTATACCATGTTAAAACTCCAAAATGTTCAGCCTCATTCTGATACTTCAGATCTGATTTATGTTTCAGTGTACACTTGGCTTTCAAAATCCTTCATATAGGATTATATTGAGGCACTGATTGGTGCCAGTAGGCTGAGTGAGCCAAAGACACTACCATTTATATTCATACAGTCTAACATTCAGTTGCAAGTTGACTGACATGCTGCCTGGTTAATGCTTACATGCCAGGAATTGTTAGTATTTACCTGCCACTTATATGAGAAGGCAATATTGTTAGCTTATGACCACTCTAATTCCCCATCGACAGTGTGTAAAACCAACTAACCAAAGCTCACCTAATACCTTTACAGTTTAACAATCAAACAAGCAATAATTGGGTCTTAGGTCCAAAAAGAACTCGGTGATCATTTTTATTGACTGATTTACTGAGATACAGCCCAGAATAGGCACTTCCAGCCCTTTGAGCCACCCTGCCCAGCAACCTCCAATTAAACCCTAACCTGATCACGGGACAATCTACAATGAACAATTAATCTACCAACCAGTACATGGTCACGGGGAGAACATGCGTGACAGGAATTGAACTCGGGCCACTGGTAATATAAATTCTTGTGCTAACCACTACACTACCATGCCAATCTCATTATAATAAATCAGATCATTATAATAATAAATTGGGTTATATTAATTTATTAATAATAAATTTGATTATTAATTAGATAGATAATTAAAGAGCGAACCTGCAGAAATAATGGAAGGCTTTTTCAGGAAAATTGATAGCATTCCTATTATCAAAAGGTGCCTATTTATAAGGGTTTCTTCCCTCTTTCAGACAGGAATGATCATCTGTGCTCCTGTTAGAATATAACTTCAGGAGCCGTGCCTTGAGATTCTGCCAGGAAACTTGATTAGTAAGGGCATCAAAGGTTATGGAGAGAAGGCAGGAAATGGGCTGAATGCCTAATTCTGCTCTGAAATCTTACAGCTTTGTGTAACTGGAGATCTTCCGTTATATTTTTTACTGAGTTAAGTATTGTATGTAATTAGTTTTGCTACAACAAGTGTATGGGACATTGGAAAAAAGTTGAATTTCCCCATGGGGATGAATAAAGTATCTATCTATCTATCTATCTATCTATAAGTTAGGCAATGAGGAGAATAGTTAATGGTCACTTTCAGCTAATAGTTCCCTTGCTATTTTGTTTGTTTGATTGTTAGGCTATGAGCGTATCAGGTGAGCTTTGGTTGGTTGTTTTAAAACATTGTTGATTGCGAATTGAAGTGGTCCTAATCCAACAAAATTGCATTCCCATTTCAGTGGCAGGTGAATAATAACAAATGCTTGCATCTAAGTATTAGCCAAGCAGAAAGGCTGTTTATTTGCAACTGGAGTGTTTACTCTGACTGATGCTATGGACTGCAACTAATGGGCTCGTGAATTGTCTGCAGTGATGACTGGATTCATGGCTGTGGACTCACTTTCATGAACTTCAGTCCTGAATGTTACTTGCTTAATTTTATTGCTTGCACAGTTTGTTCTTTTTTCTGCACATTAGGTGTTTGATGCCCTTTTTTAAAAATGGGTTCTGTTGGATTTCTCCGTTTTGTAGCTGCTTGTAAGGAGATGAATCTCAACTGGTTTTGGTTCACCCAACCAAGGTGACACCCAGTTCCAGTGGTTTCCTCACTATGACAGCAGAGCATGGTGAATCTCCAGAGCCAAGGAACTTTGAATTACTCTGCTGGAATACTTATCATTGTGTGACACTGCAGTTTCCTTGCTATCTTAACCCCAAGATGCTGCTGTTAGCCTTCTCCCCTGGTCAACCTCCTGCCCACTCTTCACCATTCACCTCTCCCTCCCATCCTCTGCATGACGTAGACAGTTCGAATTATAGATACTATATACATCCTTGAGATTTGTTTCCTTACCGGCAGCCACAAAACAAAGATTCCCTATAGAACCTATTTATACATTTCCAAAAAATCCATCAAATACCCAGTCTGCAGAAAAAAAAACAAATTGTGCAAACAATAAAAGTAAGTAAGTAGCATTCAGGACTGAAGTTCATGAAAGTGAGTCCACAGCCACGAAGCCACTCATCACTGCTGCTGCTCCAGGAGCCCGTTAGTTACAGGCTATAGCCTCAGTTCAGCACAGAGGCGAGTAAAACCTCGCCGAGCAGTCAGCTGAACACTGGCTCGTTCCTCTCCTTCAGCGCCAACATCCTGACCTTTTCGATCTGTCCCAGTGCTTAAACCGGCCAAACGTTAGATCGCTCCTTGCTCTGGGACCTGAGCCCTGCCACTCCGTACACTCTTGGGCCTGGGCCCCGCTGCAGCGGGAAGACAATAATGAAATCCTGCAACTGAAGCTGTGTGCTAATTGCTCAGTGCTTCACATGATCTGCAGTGTGGGGAAAAGCCTCTTGACTCAAGTAGTCAGTGTCGTTATTTATCAACTACACAGGGGGAATAGTAGATCAATAATCTAGATATCACATCTGCCCCATGCTCTCCCTGAATATGTCTTCAGAGTCAGCCTGCTTCTAGTCACTGCTGCTTTTCTGAAGTCCTTAAAGTGTGTGTCTCTGTTCATGATTGAGCAGTCAGTAATTATATACATATTTTTGCTGCAAAGCAACAATTTTTGTGCCGTATGGCAGTGATAGTAAACCTGATTCTGAAGATTGTTCTACTGATAACTCAAAGGTTCACACATACAATCTAATGGCAGAGAAATGCAGACAATATACATCCTGAAATGCTTTTTCTTCACAATCATCCGTGAAAACAGAGGAGTGCCCTCAAAGAATGAGCGATAGTTAAATGTTAGAACCCCAAAGTACATCCCCCACAGCTTCCCTCCCCCCACTGGCAAAAAAAAGGCATCGGCACCCGCCACCGAGCACTCAAACGTGAGCAAAGCAACAGCAAAGACATAGACTTGCAGTTACTCCAAAGACTTCGCATTTCACCCGGTATTCAACGTACTGCAGATTTTCTCTCTCTCTAATAAGGGCGAAAGAGATGTCTCCATTTTCCCAGCAAGCGGGGAGACATAACAAACAACTCACTGGTTTACGATGTTAAAAGTCCGCCATGTCACTTTTTTCGAGCTCTGTACCCAAAAAAACAGGGCACACAACTACAGATGTTAGACTCCTCCGATGACACACGGGTCTCCTGCTGTGACACCAGCCCTCAATCCACCCGTTTCCAGAGCCCCAGGACCCCAGGCTTCCAAATCCAAGCAGGAATCTTAGGCCGAGCCTTTGGCGTGCCAAACAACAACGGTGGGCTGTGAAACCCCGAGAGCAGCTCCCATTCCTGCAAAGAACCATCGTCAGTGCGTAACTCCAGGTCAGGGTCTTCAAAAGAACCCTGAAAGGGAAAAATAGAGATAGTAAAGATGGAAATAGAGCTGTTCCCAAAGATGCAAGCAAAGGAGTCGCCATTAGGCGCCCTCCTAAGCTTCCCTCCTAAAATACTGACTTTCTTTATAATTTTATGATTGCTGTATTTTGCATGATCCCCGTTGTATCACAGGCTATATCACATTCTGTGAGAACGCCATCTTGCCAGCTAGGACTGTACGCTGCTTCCCAACAACAAGCCCTAGATCACCAATGACCCGAAAGAACTTTTGAATCAGAGGAAAGCCTTCAGATCTGGAGATAGACAATTACTGAGGCAAGTACAGAGTGAAATGAGGGTGAGGCTGAGAGAGTGCAAAGACTCCTACAAGAGGAAGCTGGATTATAAGCTCCAGCAGAATAGCAAAAGGGACATGTGGTCAGGCATGAAGCAGATCACTGACTTCAAGGTTAAGGAAAGGAAGATGGAGGGATGCCTGGATAGGGCCAACGAATTGAACTTGTTTTTCAACAGATTCTGCATGGGACCTCCTGCTGTCTCCTCCTCAGACCAGACCACACACCCTCCCTGCCCCTGAAGCCTTCTCCCTTCACCCCTTCCTCCCCTCTGGTGAGTGCTTGTGTTCCAAACCCCCAACTTTGGCATGTCCTGCCTCCATGCGGATGTCCACCCTCCCCAACCCCACCTGACTGACTGCAGGTCAGGTTAAGAGAGAGCTGGAGAGAATACTTCAAGGCAAGGCTGCTGGCCCGGACTGTATCACCCTCAGGGTACTGAAGGCCTGTACGAGCCAGCTGTCTGGTATTTTGCCACACTTTTAAAATCTGAGTCAGAATCAGGAAAAGATGCCAGTGCTATGGAAGACTTCCTGCTCGGTTCCTGTACCCAAGAAGGTGATTCCATCTGAGTACAGACCAATTGCCCTTACATCTCATGTGATGAAGGTACTGGAGAGGTTGGTCCTGACCTACCTTGGACCACAGGTGAGATCTTCATTGGACCCTCTACAGTTTGCCTACCAACCTCATGAGGGAGTGGATGATGTCATCATCTAGCTGCTGCAGAGATCTCCCTGCCACCTGGATGATGCTGGTGGCATTGTGAGAATCACAGTTTTATGATTTTTCTAGTGCCTTCAATACAATCCAGCCACTTCTTCTGAGTGAGAAGCTTCAAAGGATGAGTGTAGACAAATCCACTATCTCCTGGATTACTGACTGCCTGACAGATAGACCCTAGTTTGTCAGGCTGGGTAGTTCTCTGTCTGAGATGGTGGTGAGTGGCTCTGGGGTGCCATAAGGGACTGTCCTGCCTCCTGTACACCTCAGACTTCCAGTACAAATCTGAGTCTGGTCACTTGCAGAAGTTCTCTGATGACTCTGCGGTGGTTGGGTGTATCAAAGCTGAGCAGGAGTCGGAGTACAGAGGACTGGTGGACAAGTTTGTAAAATGGTGAGGGATGAATCACCTGCTCCTGAATGCGGCCAAAGCCCAGGAGATGGTGATTGATTTTAGGAGGAAGAGGACTGTAATGAGTCCTGTATACATTCTGGGAGAAGAAGTTGTGGTGGTGGAGGAGTACAAATACCTGGGTGTTCACCTCGACCATAGACTTGACTGGGAAACCAACAGCAAGGCTGTTTGCAAGAAGGGGATGAGCAGACTCTATTTTCTATTTTCAATGTGTGCACCAGGATGTTGGAGATCTTTTACCAGTCTGTTGTAGCGAGAGCAGTCTTCCTTGTAATTTTATGTTGGGGGAGTAGCATCGGTGCTGGTGATGCAAAGCGACTAAATAAACTCATCGGAAAGGCTGGAACTGTCCTTGGCTACAACCCGGACTCTTTTGAGTTAGTGGTGGAGAGGAGGTCACTAAACAAACTGTTATCTATTATGGACAACCAGGCACATCCTCTCCATGACCCACTGAATAAGCAGTGGAGCACTCTTTCGAACTGACTCATTCAGCTCCGCTGTCACAACGATCTTACAGAAAGTCGTTCCTACCAAATGCAATAAGCATATACAACAGTTCATCTGTGTGCGACAGGAGAACACACATCATAGTACAGTAGTCTCTGTTTAATATTGTGTACTTTATTATTGCACATTACTAAATTATTTTTATGTATATTATTATTCTGTACTTTATATTAGTTAAGTCTGCACACTGTTAAGTGTGTTTTTAAATGTTGCTGCTGTAACAAAAGAATTTTCCACTCAGGATCAATAACATACTTATTATTATTATCATTATTATAATAAGTGTTGTTTCAGCATCACTCTGTGCGTCAATTGTCATCAGTGTTGTCTTTACATTGTGAACCTACTTGGCTGATATTGTGATTTCCACCCTGTTTCTGGTCATTCACACTGAAACTAGAGCCTTGTCATTTTTCTATAGAAGCATATTCCTGTTCAAAATTGCATACCTTTCATGAATGATCTCCAGCACATCACTGGCAGCTTTTACCACAGTCACTCCCCTTTCGAGTCTGAGTTCAAGTTTAGTTGATTCAACCATACGCATGAATACAGCCAAATGAAACTGTGTTTGCCTGGGGCGAGGGTGCAAAATACAGTACACACACACACACACACACACACACACACACACACACACACACACACACACACTCACACACACACACACACACACACACACACTCACACACACACACACACACACACACACACACTACATACAGTCACTAATACAAAATTAGCGCAAATCGCAAGTTCACTTCTGTCACCTGGCCGTTACATTGTAATCTCTATCTTCCCGACTGCCATTTAGCTATACTGTATAGAACAATATACATGTTAGGCTGCAGCAGCATGGTTAGTGTAGTGGTCATTAATGGAAGCAAGAGCCAGCCTTTAAATTGTACTCACCTTTGAAATTACAGTGATTGTTATGTAAACATACACCACCTCATGTGAAGAGTGAAGCAGACGGACTCACAGTGGGAGGCCACTTAAGAGATATGCTTGGAAACTGATTTGGCAACGGAACATTATGTATTGATTGGCCAAATATGCATACACTAGAGACAGGCTAGTTGGACCACAATAAACCAGATATCTTGAGCTCAAATTGAACCATTGAGACATATATGAAGGTGAAGGGTGTTAAAGGATGTTTCAGGCCAGCTATTTTCCACTTAGAACATCAAACAAGGTCAGGGTCATAGTTGTTCTGTTAATCTATACCTGGTCATTGTTGTGCTGAAAAAGCCACTGTTCTCCAAAATGTAAAAGAAAGATGTTTTTTGGGTGTCTGGCCTTTGTTCCTAGAAGCTTTTAGAATGCTGTTATGAACCAGTCTGTCTTAACAAAGCTCTTTGCTGGTCTTGTCATTTCATATGTCTCCCACTGTAAGCCGAGAGCTTGATGAATCATTTGTTCATATCCAAAATATTGAAGGGAACCATGGACTGTAAGCATTGAAATTATATTTGATCGATAACTATAATCATTGTACCTATAAAACATTAACACTATGTATTTTGAGTTGAGGAGATCTCCTTTTGATGTTTGCTTGTGCTGAATAAAACCCCATTCATTCTACAGCTCTAAACTTCCCGAACCTCATTCAACCACAACATAGACGTTCAATGAAACCATTCAGCTCTCTTACAACCAGGACGAAGTTCAACTTTAATTGTCATTCAACCATACATGAACACCCATGAATACTGACAAATGAAACAGCGTTACTCCAGGGCCAAAGTGCAAAACACATTTCCAATAATCACACGCAGCACAAGGAACATATCATATAAGGTAGCGGTAAAATACGCTCACACAAAAAATGTATCGTCCCTGAGTCCATGAATGTTGCAGCAGTCTGCAATCAAACACAATACAGTCTCTCTTCCGCCGGGCGAATATTGAGGAGCAGTGCTGGCGACAGCATAGGTGCTGTTCCACACTGTCTGCGGTGTGAAGCGAAGTCCTTCCTACAACTGAGCTCCCCCACCATCCACCAATAAACCAGTGAATCCGACTTGCAGCTGTAAGGGGTTTCTTCTTTTATGTTACTGCTAAGGCTAATAAAATGGCTTCTTTGTTATGTTAAGAGTAAAAATGCTTCTTTGTTATGATAACTGGTGAGCGAGTGCTTTCTCTCGCAGCTTGTTTGGGTTATAATTACTGATAATAAGAATTGTATTCATTTGTTAACCAATTAGGATAGATGCTATTCTTTCTTGTGGGTCTGTAAGCTAGTGTTGTGTGGAATTTTGGGGAGGGCGCAAGGGGGTTAGAGGGAGAAGATGCGATGTTGTAAACTGGGCGACGGAACGGACCCCGAGCGGAGGTCTGAGGTCCAGGGTTTTCGGCAAGGAGAGGAGACGAGGACAGATTCGTGTGGAGCGTCTGGTCGACCACCGTTGTTGGTCCCAGGCGGCGGGTCGAGGAGGTCGGAGGGGATCGAATGGTGGCAAGAATTCTTCGTTAATTGAGCTCCAACGGTTGTGCATGAAGTGGTTGGACTTTGATAAGTTTGGCGCCTTTTACTTTTCCTTTTATATTGTATCTCTATTAAGTACATAGTTCCAGTAAGATCTATAAGGTGTAATCATTTAATCGCATATGGTGTACTGTCTGTTATTTGGCAAGGTGGGGACATCACACAGGGTCTACACCAGCTGATTACCCAGTCTGGCGGGGCCGAAGGCTGCTCCCCCTAGATGAAAGCAAGCTGAGTGAGCCTGAGGCTTACCGGGGGCTACACAGCATTCCACATTATCAATGTCAAACAGGCTCTTGCAATCACAAGAAAAGCAACTGTTAGACTGCACACCACCTTCACTCCCCGACTCCTCTAACCCAAGCAGCAGTATGATTGGCACCAAGTCCAGCTCCTTCAGTTTCTCCACCAATAAGCAACTCTCTGATGGGGTAGACCTGCACTACTTTAAGTTCTTAATGTCCATCAGGGATCTACCAACCTTGGCACTGGGAGAATGTAAGAATCTGCAATCAAATACATGATATCAGGAAGATTAAAACTAATAATAGGAGTGAGCAGAGTCGTTGTAGAGCAGAGAAATCAGGTCCATTGGAGTTCTTTAAGAATTATTCTGGTGGAGTCAAGGGTAAACTAGTAAATGTGATGTATTCAGATTTACAGAAGGCTTTCGATCTAATCCACACAGGAGGATTGTGAACTGGATTAGAACATGTATAATTGAAGATACTAGAAGAATTGAGAGGAATTTAAAAGATATAGGAGATAAGGAGAAACTTCTCAGGTTGGCAAGCTCAATACCACAAGCTTCATTACTTAGATCTCAATTATTAATAAGCTATTGAACAATTTGATGAGGGGGCCAAGAACGTGTCCAAGTAGAAATGCAAGTAGTGATGAAAAGGTAAATTCTAGAATGGGCTACAGATACTTCGAGGGAACAAACTAGCAGATGGAATACATGTGGAAAAATGCACATTATCAAAGTTCAAAGTAAATTTATTGTACCATATACTAACCTGAGATTCAATTTCTCCTTAACTGTAATTCACAGTAGAACAAAGAAATGCAATAGAATCAATGAAAATAACACACGAACATTTACAAACAACCAATGTGCAAAAGAAGACAAACTGTGCAAATGCAAAAAATAATAATAAATAAATAAATACTGAGAGCATGAGTTGTAGATTCCTTGAATGTGAGCTGATAGGTTTTAGTATCAAACAACACGCACAAAATGCTGGTGGAACACAGCAGGCCAGGCAGCATCTACAGGGAGAAGCGCTGTCAACATTTCGGGCCAAGACCCTTTGTCAGGACTAACCGAAAGGAAAGATAGTAAGAGATTTGAAAGTAGTGGGGGGAGGGGGAAATGCGAAATGATAGGAGAAGACCGGAGGGGGTGGGATGAAGCTAAGAGCTGGAAAGGTGATTGGCGAAAGTGATACAGAGCTGGAGAAGGGAAAGGATCATGGGACGGGAGGCCTAGGGAGAAAGAAAGGGGGGGGAAGCACCAGAGGGAGATGGAGAACAGGCAGAGTGATGGGCAGAGAGAAAGAAAAAAAACAAACAACTAAATATGTCAGGGATGGGGTAAGAAGGGGAGGAGGGGAGGAGGAGAATTAACGGAAGTTAGAGAAGTCAATGTTCATGCCATCAGGTTGGAGGCTACCCAGCCGGTATATAAGGTGTTCCTCCAACCTGAGTTTGGATTCATTTTGACAGTAGAGGAGGCCATGGATAGATATATCAGAATGGGAATGGGACGTGGAATTAAAATGTGTGGCCACTGGGAGATCCTGTTTTCTCTGGCGGACCAAGCGTAGGCCTGCTCTCAGGATGAGGCTTTTTATTCCAGGACGAAGGAGATGTCTTCCTTTTTTAAACAAAGGGGCTTCCTTTCCTCCACCATCAACTCTGCTCTCAAACGCATCTCTCACATTTCCCTCACATCTGCCCTCATCCCATCCGCCCGCCAGGTCCAACGTATAATTCTCCGTAACTTCCACCACCTCCAATGGGATCCCACTACCAAGCACATCTTTCCCTCCCCCCTCTTTCTGCTTTCCGCAGGGTTCGCTCCCTACGCGACTCCCTTGTCCACTCGTCCCCCCCATCCCTTCCCACCGATCTCCCTCCTGGCACTTATCCTTGTAAGTGGAACAAGTGCTATACCTGCCCTTACACTTCCTCCCTCACCACCATTCAGGGTCCCAGACAGTCCTTCCAGGTGAGGCGACACTTCACCTGTGAGTCGGTTGGTGTGGTATACTGCATCCGGTGCTCCCGGTCTGGCCTTTTATATATTGGTGAGACCCGACGCAGACTGGGAGACCATTTTGCTGAACACCTACGCTCGGTCCAGGAGCCTTATCGGATATCCAACAAAGTAAAATGTTCTTCCTCGCACAGAAAGTCAGGATGTTAAAAAGTTTTTTTCTGAAGTGCATTAATAATACGACTGCTGGGTAAGCCTAAGAGAAAAGACACTGGGTCCAGTTCAAGCTCCATCTTCAGAATCTTTTCCATTTCACCCAAAATATCACTCCAGTATGCCTGAAGTTTGGGACAAGTCCAAAAACTGTGGGTGAAAGTTGCAGTATTACCTTGCATTTAGAACACATTGGAGAAACCCCCGTCTTAAATAACGCTAAGAAGAATAGTGAGGGAAATCATGATTGGAAAAGGCAGAAAAGAGAGGGGAGGGAGTTGGAAGCATCAGAAAGACATTCTGTAATGATCAATAAACCAAATGTTTGCAATCAAGTAACTTTGCCTGGTATCTCAGAGCCGGGTTTGTCTGCATCCGAACCACCCTACCCCTGCCTGTGACTCCTTCTCTGCCACCTGTCCCGCACTCCTCCCACACTGCTCTATCCTCACCATTCCCAACATCCTTCGCTCCCGCTAGATTTACAAACTCACTCTCCACTGCACATTGACAAATACAGTACTGTGCAAAAGTCTTAGCACCTCAGCTATATATGTGTGCTTAAGACTTTTTCACAGGATAGTGTGTGGTAAGATGTTTTTACTTTGTGGCAACAGTAAAGTGCAAGGCAAAAATTACCGTAAGTTAAAATAAAAAATAAATAACACTAAGAAGAATAGTGAGGGAGTGTTCATGACCCTTTTAAAATCTGATGGCAGAAAGAAGAAGCTATTTCTAAAACACTGAGTGTGTGTCTTCAGGTTCCTGTATCACCTCCCTGATGGTAGTAACAAGAACGGGGTGTGTCCCAGATGGAGGGACTCCATAGTGATGGTATCACATTTCTTGAGGCACCACCTTTTGAAGATATTCTCAATATGGGCAGCATTGTCACCATGATCCAGCGGGCTGAGTCTACAACCTTCTGCACCCTCTTTTCATTTTGTGCATTGGAGTCTCCATAGCAGGCAGTGATACAGCCCATCCGAATGTTCTCCACCGCACATCTGTAGAAATTTCAAAAGGATAGATGAAAGAAGATATTACCCAAGTTGGTGAGTCTAGAACAAAGGGTTTCGGTATCAAAATAAGGGATAAATGATTGAAAACTGAAAATGGTAAATCTTGGATAGATTCAGCCTTCGGTCCTGAAGAGATGTGAAGGTTTAGTTACTGAGTGCACTCAAAATGGAAGATGATAGATTTTTGGGTCTTATGAAAGCATCAAAGGATATGAGGATATTCACGTTTGAAGTAGAAAATCAGTTCTGACCTTGCTGAATAGTGCAGCTGGCTTGAGAGAATTGGATTTTGAAGGTTAATAAATTTGATTCAAAATGCACATCTTTCAAAAACATAGATACGTCATTTTAAGATCAAAAACAGCATTTGATAGAGTTTACATCATTACTGATTTACTTTTATTTAAGGCCTATTTGCAGCTGTGGAGTGCAGTGTATCTATATTTTATCTATCTGAATAACTATCTATCTATTTATTTGTTTGTTTGTTTGTTTATTATTTAGTGATACAGTGCAGAGTTGGCCCTACCAATTCTTTGACTCATGCCATCCCAGCAAAACCACAACCCCGATTAGCCCTAACTTAATCACATGTGATGTTCTCTCTAAGGGGTGTACACACACATCTTTTGCTACTAGTGCACAAAGGAATTTAACCTGCTCACAGAAGGTTGTCACCCTCTACCTCGTTGGCATGTTAAGTACATTTCAAGATTGTACACAATCACACTTCCTTTTCTGGTTTCTGATGCAGACGGTGGTGACAATGTGGAGTTTGCGATGATTTGTCTGCAGAATTTAGAACTGGCTTATTTATACTGTTTTTATTGAAGAAATTATTGATTCACTGTGTCGAATTCCAAAGAAGCAAAGGGTGTTAAGTGAAAAAGAACTGCTAGTTCATTTTTATTTAAATTTTTTTTTGCTCAGCTTTCAATTTCCAGATACACTCACATTTAACCATATAACAATCACAGCACGGAAACAGGCCCTTCCGGCCCTCCTAGTCCGTGCCGAACTCTTAATCTCACCTAGTCCCACCTACCCGCACTCAGCCCATAACCCTCCACTCCTTTCCTGTCCATATACCTATCCAATTTTACCTTAAATGACACAACTGAACTGGCCTCTACTACTTCTACAGGAAGCTCATTCCACACAGCTATCACTCTCTGAGTAAAGAAATACCCCCTCGTGTTTCCCTTAAACTTTTGCCCCCTAACTCTCAAATCATGTCCTCTCATTTGAATCTCCCTTTACATTTACATTTCTTCCCCTCACAGATATCAGGTATCAGAACACTTCCATCAAAATACAGACATCACCACAACATCCTATACAAAAGCCCTAGTATAGCAGACAGGTTTACATCTATATACAGCAGAAAAGGTCGCCATGTTTTATGAAAACTATTTGTTTTTGAGTGTACCATACATGTCAAGAAGTCCAAAGGAATGTATTCCATGATTAATTTACGCCAACCAAAAAATCCAGTGGCCTTATCGGATATCCAACAAAGTAAAATGTTCTTCCTCGCAGAAAAAGTCAGGATGTTAAAAAGTTTTTTTCTGAAGTGCATTAATAATACGACTGCTGGGTAAGCCTAAGAGAAAAGACACTGGGTCCAGTTCAAGCTCCATCTTCAGAATCTTTTCCATTTCACCCAAAATATCACTCCAGTATGCCTGAAGTTTGGTACAAGTCCAAAAACTGTGGGTGAAAGTTCCAGTATTACCTTGCATTTAGAACACATTGGAGAAATCCCCCGTCTTAAGTTTCAAGAGACGATTTGGAGTCAGGTGGGCTCTATGCAGAATTTTGAGTTGCAATACTTTAGTTCTATTACAAACTGAAAATTTTCTTTTCATTATCACAGATGTCTTCCCATGTTTCAGCTGTAATTTCTACTCCCAGCTCTTCCTCCCAGACCCTTCCCAGCTGCTCAGCCTCTCCACAAGAACATTCCCTCAGGATGCTGTAAAAAGTACTAATGGAGATTTCACCCTTAGAACAAAACAACTTCTTTTCTATCTCAGAACTATAGAAATCAGTTAACAGTGATGTTTTTTTCTGTATATAATCTCTTATCTGAAAGAAACAAAAAATGTCCTTGTTGGGTATATTAAATTTCTGTACTATTTGACTAAAAGACATTATCATTCCTTCATCAAACAAATCTCCTAGATGGAAAATACCCTTAGAAGTCCAAAGTTTAAATCCAGAATGCTAACAACACACACAATATGCTGGTGGAACACAGCAGGCCAGGCAGCATCTATAGGAAGAAGCACTGTCGACGTTTCAGGCCAAGACCCTTCATCAGGAATCCAGAATGCTAGTTCATTTTAAACTGAATGGTTTAATGAATAAGTGGAAACTGCTACACTGAAAGCTCGTGAGGTCAGGAACATGCAGCTACAAGAAATATTTATGTACAATACAGAAACTGATGTTAGCTGTGAGTATTGTCATGATGCAAAAGTTGCTGGAGAATTTGCAAATGAGAAGAAGTGGAGTGGTATTTGGAAACTTCACTTTTTAAAGCATTGTTTAGCAAGCAACTGGCATATGGATGGTGTGTAAAAGCTCCAGCAAGAAAATCCTTCATTACCCATGTGTTTTGTGAGAGTGCAGATGAATGAGAGCAAAAAATGATCAAACCCAGAGGAGATCAAAGTTCTTATTGACAGTGTCTTGCTAGCTGTAAAATGAATACCTCTATATATAAAATTCAGAGCGCACATGTTGTCACTGGGCAAACAAGTGCACAGCGCAAGATTTTTGCACACACTGGTCATCACAAATTTGAGGGAACATTGATCACGGACAATTTACAATGACCAATTAGCCTACCCAGTATGTCTATGGACTGTAGACTGTGGGATGAAACCGGAGCACTCGGAGAAAACCCATGTATTCCATGGGGAGGACGTATAGAGACTCCTTATTGATTGGTGATCTAACTGATAGGTTGTTAATTGCACATATCTGAGCATCCTGAGGACAGTTCACTGGTTATGTGCCATGTTGTATGATGCAGGCGATCATGGTCTTACCATGACTATGATTGCTCTTGGCAAATTTTTCAATAAAAGAGGTTTACCATTGCCTTCTTCTGGGCAGTGTCTTTACAAAGCGGCTGACCCCAGCCATTATCAATACTCTTCAGTCTACCTGGCGTCAGTGGTCACATAACCAGGACTTGAGACACACACCAGCTGGTCACATGATCATCCACCACCTGCTCCCATGGCTTCACATGACCCTGATCAGGTGATACACCTTGCCCAAGGGAGACCTGCAGGCTAGCGGAGAGAAGGAGCATTTTACAGCTCCTTTGGTTGAGACTTATCTCCACCCTGCTACCCACTGACAACAAGACCAATTAAAATGGAGTTCTCCATAATTCCCTTACGTTATCCTGCCTCTCTGCACATTACTGCACTAAATACAGAGCCAACATTACACTAGCCACCAGGACAAATCAGAGAAGATTGAAGATGCCTGTAGTAACATGTTTTATTTAATCTAATCCTGAAACAGACAAATCTGCAGTTTCATGGAAAATAATTTATTTTTGTCTTCTTGATTGCAAGATCTGAATCCCAGGTTCAGCAAGCAAGATTAATCAGGGTTTACCCATCTTTGCAATGGATGAAATGGGAAACTATGCCAAGATGTTGCTCCTTAGGAAAATGAAGAGTAACCATTAGGTTTATTTATCATATGTGCATTGAAACATGCAGTGAAATTTGCATTGAATCAAATTAAATCAGTCAGGATTTGCTGGGTCGCCTGTGAGTGCTGCCATACTTCTGGTGCCAACATAAAATGCACAAAACTCACTAAGCTTAACCGCGTGTTTTTGGAAAGTGGGAGGATACTAGAGCACCCAGGGAAAACCCCATACACAGCCACAGTGAGAACGTACAAGCTCCTTTCAGCCAGTAGAAGGAATCGAACCCCAATCTCTCAGCTGGCATTGTAAAGCATTACACTAGCCTCTACTCTACTGTCCATACAGTTTCATTCTTCCACTGTGAGTCAATCACATTCGTAATTATTAGTGAGGTGGACCATTCCCTTTTTGGGGTGGAGGTGAATAGATTGAGGGTGTTTGACAATGAGGTGCTTAGAGAAACAGGGGTTCAGGAAGATACAAAACACAACTCTGTTTTATCAAGCAAACGTTAAATGACATAAACACAGAATAGGAATGAAAAAGAGAAGCCTTTTAGAAAACCAGATAAAGATAGATTTATTATCTCAAAAATAATCATTTCAAAGGGGAATTGAATACCACATTCTTTTTGTAATTTAAAGCTCTTGTTCTGTTGTTACTTTGCATACTGATGATGCAGAAGCTCGTCCTAATAATGTTTTAATGGGAATGAATTCATATCTCGCTCTTTTATTTTTCATTAGCAGCTCTGGCTCACTTATTTTTGTTTTGTTTCTAGTATTCCAGAGTTCTTCAGATAATTATGATTCAGTTCTGCTTCAACATAAGCGGGGTGTGATTCGACAGTAATAAACTGACGGCTGTTGTTTAGTTTCTCATTAACCAGATCTGACTAACATATATAAATTATCAAAAGGTAACCCAGCAGTACACCATTTGGCTTCATATCATAGTCATATGTTAACACTATAACCAATAATTATTATAGTTTAATTTATGTTTTTAGAAGGAAAAAATCCTTTTCTCATTGACAGGTAAAAAGAAATAAAATTGCAAATGGTTCTATAAACAAGAAGCGTTAGTAAAAGTCAAAAGGCCCTATGGAATTTGAAAACAGAAGATGTCCGTATTCATGCTTGGCATTCTGACATATAATCCAGTTGTTGTGATATTCGCTCTTTCCTCTTTTCAGGTGTTTCTTTATCCTTTGATAGGCCTTGTTCTGCTTCATCTTTTAAATTCAATATATCAACCATAATCAGGATGCGACTATACTTGAAAGCTTGGGCTGAAAGAAAGATCTATGTACCTCAAAGTAGAGTAGCCCATGGGAACTTTGTGCTTTATTTCAATTCATTTCAATTTCAGTTTGTATTAGTGTCTGGCAACTGCTTTTGAGTGAGGTTTTATTTTACGTCCCAGTATCGTGGATATCTTCAAAAGGTGTTGCCTCAAAAAGGCAGCATACATCAGAAAGGGCACCCATCTCCGAGGAAATGCTCTGTTATATTACTACCATCAGAGAGGACTTACAGGAGCTCAAAGATACACACTCAACATTTTAGGAACAGCTTCTACCCCTCCAACGTCAGCTTTCTGAATTGACATTGAGCACAGTACTTCATTTGTCGTTGTGGAGTGGAAAGCGAGTTTGTAATTCTGGTGGGAGCAAAGGATGTTGGGAATGGCAAGGGTGGAGCGCTGCAAGAGGAGTGTGGGACAGATGGTGGAGAAGGTGTGCCAGGGGTGGGGGGTGGCATGGGTGCAGACGTACCCAGCTCTGAGACAACAGGCAAGGTCATCTGATTGCAAACAATTGGTTTACTGAGTATTACAGAACGTCTCACTTGTGCTCCCTGCTTCCTCCCCTCTCCCTTCCCCTTTTCCCAGCCATGATACCCTTTCCCTGCTCCCCTCCCACTCTCAGTCCACAACAGAGACCCATATTAGTATCAGGTTTATCATCACTCATATGTGATATTCAATTCATTTTTTGCTGCAGCAGCAGTACAATGCAAAACATAAAATTACTACAGCACTGTGCAATAGTGTCAGGCACCCTGGCTATGTGTTTGTGCCAAAGACTCTTGCACAGTACTATTTATACTGTATGTGTATGTTTCTTGTAATTTATAGCATTTTAGCATTTTTGTGTACTGCTGCCACAAAATAACAAGTTTCATGACATATGTCAGTGATAATAAGCCTGATTCTGATTCAATTTTAAGTGCCACTATTTTTTTTTCCAAAAGTGTCGGCACTTCACTGAAATCAAAGCCTGCTCCTGGTGAACAATAATGAATGACTGGTTAAATTCTCCTTCTTGCTCCATATCAATTCATTTGAATATTTTATGGAACATAGAACAGTGCAGCCCAGTACAAGCCCTTCGACCCACACTGTGTGGCAACCATTTAGCGTACTCTAAGATCAATCTAACTCTTCCCTCCCGCAAAGCCCTGCATTTTTCTTTTACCAAGCGCTTATCTAGGAGTCTCTTAAATGTCAGTAATGCATCTACCTCTACCATTACCCCAGCAGCTGTTCCACACACCTGCCACTTTCTCTGTAAAAAAACCTACCAGTGACATCCCCTTTATACTTACCTCCAATCACCTTAAAGTTATGCCCTTTGTATTAACCATTTCTGCCCGGGGATAAAAGTCTGACAGTTCACTCAATCTGTGTCTCTTAATCAAGTTTGAGTTTAAGATTAATTATCATTCAACCATAAATTAATACCCATGAATACAGTCAAATGAAACAGCATTCCTCCGGGGTCAAGGTGCAAAACACACATATAAAATAGCAGTAAACATACTGTTACACAAAAAAATATATATATTGATATGTACACGCAACCCTGTAAATGTATCAGCAGCAAAAGAACACCCCTGGAGTCTGGTTTTTCTGTTAACAAACACTACTTTATTAGTAACTATGTAGTATAGCAAGTTAAACCAGGTAAATCAAGAGTTAACAGTATTATGCATATATAGGTGTAAATGTATAAATCCCTAAACTTTTTCAAGCTTAGGTGGTAAGTGATACAGTCTTACGATGATGTAGTAAGAAAAGTTCAGTTCAAATGCACAGGTTAATTAATGTGAGATATTTGTAATCCAAAGGCGAATGTGTGAGAAGGCAATTACATCAGTATTCCACAGATTCCACGACAGCAATACAAAATAACAATAGCAGTAGGTTTTATCTCCAAAGTTGTTCCACTCCACACACGAAGTATCACTGACAGTGATCTTCAACGAATATCCTTTCAACACAAGTGGTACCACACCCGAATTAAGCTACAGGAACATCTTGAAGTGGTAGCCACAGGATACTCAAACAGAATCCACGTATGGATTATCACCAACAGCAGCTTATCAGAAAGCGGACTATCTTCAAGGGAACCATCACCCAGCCACACCAGTAGATTCCACAAGGTTACCCCAATCACACACAACGTGATAGCCACTTATCCAGTTCCACAACATACAAAATAACTCCAACAGTGATTTGCCACAGGGGTGCCTTTCTTCAGTGAAATACCACACCCTGACAAAGTTAAACACACACGTGGTATTCACAAAGGTTTTCCCTCACCAGATAACCCAACTCCTGTGGATTAACTAGGTGACAATCACACTTTCGTAACCGAATGGAAACAAACTCACCCTCACGGGATACTTAGAGAGAGTCATTTATCAATACTCTGGATCACACTCATCTCACCCCTTTTGGGCTACTGAAAGTTTAAACCAGCAACCGACTCACTGGTGTCTTCCATCGACCGAATCCATCTTGACTCTAACTGTGTGTCCTTGTATATTCAAAACAAGCTTCAGAGAAACCATAACATTGATTGTCCATCAAATAACTCCACCTCTCTCTCTCTCTCTGGAGCAGCTCAAACAATGTCCAGAAGTCAGTCTCATTCTCTCAGCACTTTAAAGTCACAGTCCACAGATAAAATGAACCCTGGAGGTACATAACAATATAGCCCAAGTCCCTGAGTGGCAAGTCCTGTAAATGGATGGTGCTTGGGTGTTATCAGCAAGAACAAGCAGTTCTCAGCAGTCCACAGATGAATTTGCACATGCATGCATGCACACCACCTTGCTTGTCTTCCTTGGAGCAAACACTGGAGAGTAGCATTGATGGGGGGGTGGGGGGGTTGGACGCTAACCTCAAACCCAATATGGACACCACGCTATAATGCCTCCAGAGTCTCTCCTTCTGGACTGCTGCAACAGGCAAGCCCACGGCTTGCTGCCTAGACCTCATTGCTACCGAAGCTACGCAGCTCCCCCACCATCTGTTTCGCCAATAAGCAAGGAAACCAGACTTGCAGTACTTTATGTTGCCAGTTCCCAACACATTCTTGTGATTTGAAGACAAACGTCCAAGACAATGACTCACTGTTAGAATGTACACTGACTTGATGCCTTTCTGTAACAGGTAGTAACATGGTCTGCATCGTGTCCAATTCCTCCAGCTCCTCCATCTATGAGCAGCTCCCTGATGGAGCAGACCTGCAGTACTTGAAGTTCAATGTCCAGCATTGAAATTGCAATTGTAAAAATGCCATTTAAAAAAACCATAACACCTTTGTTGGCCACAGAGAGGCTGCTGTATCCAAATGTGCCACCATCTTCCTGGAAAACTTTTGGTGACTCTATCAAGTCATCTCTCATTCACCTTCACTTAAAAATTAAAAGTTCTCACTTACTCAACCTATCCTCATAAGACATGCTCTCAAATCTAGGTAGAATTCTGGTAGATCCACTCTGCACCCTCTCTAAAGCCTCTACATCCTTTATATAATGAGGTTATCAGAACTGAGCACAATAATCCAATGTCATCTAGCCAGAATTTTATTGGACAGCAACATTACCTCGAGGCTCTAGAACTCAATCCCCTGGCTAATGAAAGCCGACACAAAATACACTCTCTTAACCACCTTATCAACTTGTGCGGCAACTTTGAGTGATCTACAGACTTTGACCCCCAAGATCCCCCTGTTTCTCCACACTGCCATTAACCCTGTATCCTGACGTCAAGTCTGACTTTCCAAAACGTATCACTTTACATTTTTCCAGATTGAACTCCATCTGCCACTTCTCAGCCCAACTCTGCATCCTATCAAAGCCCCGTTGTAACCTATGGCAACATTCCACATTATCCAAGACACCAGATAAAAGTCCACAAATTTTATGTCAAAGTTGAGCGTGAAGAAAGTCTGTAGGACAGTTGCTCTGCCTGCAGAGATGTGTTTAGGATATATTTTAATTGTGCCTGGCAACGGAAACAGGACTTCCATTTAAGCTTCTGTCACCTGTCCTGTGCATGTCACTTGGCTGACAGCACCTGAGAGATAAGTGAAAAGACCTTTAAAGGCTTCAACCAGTCCAATCAAAATCCAATGTTTGCTGTTTCTTCCTCTCTCCTCTCACATTAAATCTATTTCCTTTAGTTTTAGCTGGGAAAATGACTCTGACCATCTACCCTATCCGTGCCACTTGTTACTTTATAAACCTCTTTAAAGTCACAGCTCAGCCTTCCATGCTTCTGTAAGAGCAAATGCATCCTATCCAGTCTCACTTTGTAACTAAAGTTCTCCAATCCCAGCAACATCCTGGTGAACTACTTCTTTTCTGCACCCTTTCTAATGCAACCAGAGCAGAACGCAATTCTCCAAGTACAGGCTGACCAACATTTTGAACCACTGCAACACGACATCACAACTTTTGTACTCAATGTCCCAGCAATCTCCTGCCTTACTTCCTAAAACATCCTGGGATAATTACTGCCTGATCTTGGGATTTATCCACCTAAACGTGTGCCAATATCTTCAAGACTTTCTCTTTCCTGATACAACTATGTTCCAATATATTGCTGTATCCTTCCCTTAATTCTCCACGCTCTTCATTCTACCCCCTGGAGAACAGCAATGAGAAGTATTCATTTAGGACCCATTCATATCCCCTGCCTCTACGCACAGAATTTCCATTGGTCCCTGAAGGGATTTTCTCTTTCCCTAGCTCCCCATTTCCTGCTAATATACTTATACTGTAAATGATTTGAGGATTCTCCTTAATCCATTTTGCCGGGACCAGATCCCCTTTTGTCCTCCTAACTTCTTTCTTAAGTTCTCTCCATATCTCCTGTAGATTTCAAAGGACTTACAGTATGCGATACCAATTACCAATAGCTGGCATGCATTTCCTTCATTTTGCAGATCAAATTTCAATTTGTTTTTTTTTCCCGAATCAATGTTCCCTGCTTTTGTCAACCTTGCTTCATTAAATTTGCTTCAGGACAATAAGGTTAGCTGAAGTGCAAACTACTCCATAGCTGTGTGCCATACACAACAGAGAGATGTCTGCCAGAAGCCAAATCTCACAGCCCCAGGTTAGTGCTGCAAGAGCTACCCAGGAAGGCATTCACCTCTGATTCTTGGTCTGCCTCATCAATGATCTTCCAGCCATCACAGAAAGCAAAATAGATTGTGTACCTCAAAGTTGCTGCTCAAGTGAATGGGGTTGTTAAGGAGGCATATGGTGTGTTGGCCTTCATAGCCAGGGGATTGAGTTCAAGAGCCATCTGGTAGTGTTGCAGCTCTATAAGACTACAGTTGGAATTTTGGGTTCGGTTCTGGTAGTCTCATTATAGGAGGGATGTGGAAGCTTTAGAAATGGTGCAGATGAGATTTACCAGGATGCTGCCTGGACTAAAGGGCATGTCTAATGTGGATAGGTTGAGTGCACAAGGGCTTTTCTCTTTGGAACAAAGGAGGATGAGAGGCGACTTGATAGAGGTGAACAACATGATATGGCATAGATCAAATGAACAGCCAGAAATTTTTTCCACAGGGATGAAATGGCAAATTTGAGGGGACATAATTTTAAGGTGATTGCAGGAAATTATGGGGGGGGGGGGGGGAGGATGCCAGAGGAAACTTTTTTACACACAGTGATGGGTGTGTGGAACAAGCAGTAAGGGGTGGTGGCAGAAGCAGATACATTAGAGATATTTAAGAGACTCCTAGGATGATAGAAAAATTGAGGGCTACATGGGAGGGAAGGGTTGGATTCATTGTAGAATAGATTAAAAGGTTGCACAACTTCATGGGTCGAATGGCCTGTCCTACGGTCAACCAATCTCTCAGTGCTGCGCATATATGTCAATCTAAAGATATGTTTTAAGTTTCAGGAGATGCCTTGGATCTGCAACCCCCTGAGTGAAGAGCAAGAACTTCATCGCTGAACTACGAAAAACAAGTATCAAAACTGAGAGTGTTTGCTGATTATTGCAATGTCTCTGCTGCTCTCCACAATTCTCCTGATAACATGTACTCTGCAACAGCTCTCTGCAGGGCCATCTACTCTGGGAAGTAAGGGAGGAGGCTGCTGGAACACTGAATGTAAAGGTTTTGACTTCATGCTGTAGATGTTGAAAATGTTGGTCTGCCTGTACTTGGAGAATTGTGTTCTGTTCTGGTTGCCACATTACAGGAAGGACGTGGTAGCATTAGAATGAGTGCAGAAGAGATTCATCAGTTTGTTGCCTGGAGTGAGAAGCTTTAGCTACAAGGCGAGATTGGATAGGATTCATTGGATCTTAAAGAGCATGGAAGGCTGAGCTGTTCAAAGAGGTTTATGAGGATGACACAAGCAATCAGTGGCCACTTTATTAGGTACACCTGTACACCCGCTTGTTATTATGAATATCTACTCAGTGGCAGCCAATTTAATGCATAAAAGCATGCGAACATGGTCAGGAGGTTCAGTTGTTTTTCAGACCAAACATCAGAATGGGGAAGAAATGGGATCTAAGTGACTTTGACCATGGAATATTGGAGCTGGATGGAGTGGTTTGAATATCTCAGAAACTGCCAAGCTGACGAAGCTGAGAGGAAGGTGACTGTAATTCACCATGTTCAGTATTCAAATATACAGTATCATTGGGATGGTGAGAGGGTGGGAGGTGAAAAGAGGACTGCATTTCTAGAGAATAACCCATACCCATTGAGTAGTTAATATTTCAGTAATATTTGAGTACTATATTGTTTGATTAAACATTCTTTGTTGCTTACATAACTCATCCTGGGATATATGTAAAAATGGTATACGTCATTATGCCACTGTAGGATATTTGCATCGCTTGCTAAAGTAAAAACAAAACTAAGCACATGCATCCAAGACTCCTGTGTTTTTGTTTCAATTAGTTTTATGTTCTGAAGTTACAAAATGAAACAAAATTGAGATTTTCCACAATGCAAAGCTGCCTTGTCTGGATATTGAATTGAATTGAATTGACTTTATTTCTTACATCCTTCACATACATGAGGAGTAAAAATCTTTATGTTATGTCTCCATCTAAATGTGCCATATGTAATCATAATAATTTATAATCATTTATAATAAATAGAACAGTCAATGTAATACAGAGTACACTCAAATCAGCATGAGTTCATCAGTCTGACGGCCTGGTGGAAGAAGTTGTCCCGGAGCCTGTTGGCTCTGGCTCTTATGCTGCAGTACCACTTCCCGGATGGTAGCAGCTGGAATAGCTTGTGGATGGGATGACTCAGGTCCCCAATGATCCTACGGGCCCTTTTTACACACCTGTCCTTGTAAATGTCTTGAATCACAACCACAGATGCGCTGGGCTGTCCGCACCACTCTCTGAAGAGTCCTGCAATTAAGTGGGGTACGGTTCCCATACCAGGCAGCGATGCAGCCAGTCAGGATGCTCTCAATTGTGTCCCTGTAGAAAGTTCTTAGAAATGTCAAGAAATGCGAGTTGATCACATCTGGGTAGCAACATTGATTTCTCTAACTTCATCCCCTTCACCTCCCTCCTTCTCTCTCTTTTTCCATTCCCCATTCTGTTCCACCCCCTCACTCCTTCTTTTCTCCTCACCTGTCCATCACCTCCCCCTGGTTCCCTTTCTTCCATAGTCCACTGTCCTCTCCTATGAGATTCCTTCGTCTTTAGCCCTTTACCTCTTCCACCCATCCCCACACAGCTTGTGACCTCACCAAACCCCCCCACAATCCATCCAACATCCCCCTCACCTGGCCTCATCTATCACATGTCACTTTGTACTCCTTCCCCTCCCCTCGCCTTCTTATTCTGATTTCTGCCCCTTCCTTTCCGATCCAGGAGGAGGGTCTCAGCCCAGAATGACTGTTTATTCCACTTCATAGATGCTGCCTGACTTCCTCCCAAGTTCCTTCTGCATTTTGTGTGTGCTGCTCAATATTTCCAACATCTGCAGAATCTCTTGTGTTTATCTTTATTTCACATAAATTCTGCAGAGAGTAAACTTTATGACATCTCTTGAATTTTTGAGTAGTGATTTATAGAATCTGGAAGGCTAAGTTTTCATGGCCCAAATAGCTGTAACAAGGGGTTATCGGTATTGAAGTCCCCAGCATTTATACTCTCGGATTCTGCTTCATGTCTGCCTAGACACTTTAAAGTTGAGGACTAATACTATGCTGCTGCCTCACCTGGTACAACACAGGGAATCGTTAATGGAAATTGAACCCTCCATTCTCCAGCTTTACATTTTCCTAATCCAACAAAAACAAGTGTGCTCCAGACTTGATTAAACATGAGGCATATAAACTCATTGCTCAAAGTGAGTTCTTCACCTCACTGTGTCCAAGTTCACTATTAGTCCAATTCATCGAACACCCTGTCTTTTTGTGCAGCATAGGTAGTCTTCCTTAAGTTCAAAGTTCAATGTAAATTTATTATCAAGGTACATATATGTCACATGTACTACCTTTGAGATTTATTTTTTTGCAGGCATTCACAATATGCCTGCTAGAAAATATTTACTTATCATTTGAAAGTCCCTATGGAATCTGTTTCCATTAAATCAGAAGATCTTAATAACAAATGTGGGTAGAAATAAGACCAGAAAACCATATGACATAGGAACAGAATTAGGCCATTTGGCCCATTAAATCTGTGTTGCCATACCATCACAGCTGACTTATTATCCCTCTCTACCCCATTCTCCTGCCTCCTCCCATAACCTTTGATGCCCTGACTAATTAAGAACTTATCAATCTCTGCTTTAGGTATATCCAATGGCTTGGGCTTCACAGCCCTCTACTACAATGAATTCCACAGGTTCACCACCCTCTGGCTAAAGAAATTTTGCCTCATCTTTGTCCTTCTTTTCTGTGGCTGTGTCCTCTGGTCTTAGACTCTCCCATTATTGGAAGTAACCTCTCCATGTGGACTCTAAGTCTTTTAACATTCAGTAGGTTTCAACAATATTCGCATTCATGAATCACCTTCTAGCTTATTTGCCATGGCTTTTCATTTCAGATCTGCTTTCTTTCTATTTGCACATCTCGGCTGATCTATCTCATAAATTATTTCTGTGACTGTTGTTTGTTTATTTTTATTTTATTTAGAGATACTGCACAGTGACAGGATCTCCTAGCCCAATGACCCACACCACCCTGTTATCCCCATGTGACCAATTAAACTACTAACTTGTATGTCTTTGGACTATGGGAGGAAACTGAAGCACCCAGAGGAAAATCACACGGTCAGGGGAAGACTGTACAAACTCCTTACAGAGAGCAGCGGAATTGAACCCGGGTCATTGGCGCTGCAATAATATTATGCTAACCACTAGACTACCACATCGCCCAATCTTGAGTTTCTGTGATTTGCAACATGGAATCTGTGGAGAAGAATTTCGGGTTTTGGGCTGAGATCATTTTGTTTATTCATTCCCATAGATGGTGCCTGACTTGTTAAGTTCCTCTAGCATTGTGTGTGTGTGTGTGTGTGTGTGTGTGTGTGTGTGTGTGTGTGTGTGTGTGTGTGTGTGTGTGTGTGTGTGTGTGTGTGTGTGTGTGTGTGTGTGTGTGTGTGTGTGTGTGTGTGTGTGTGTGTGTGTGTGTGTGTGTGTGTTCCAAGATTTGTGAACGTGTGGCCAAGGTTCCTTTACATTTACTCCACTCCCATAATGACATTCCATTTTGACTATATGGCCTGTCCTCATTGCTTCTCCCCAAGTGCATCAATTACCTGAATTAAATTGCATTGACCGTGAGTCACATTTCTCACAGTCCGCCTGTGAAATCTTCAACTCTCATCTCGATTGCTTACTATTTTCACCATCATCCTGAACTTGAAATCGGGACTTCATGTACATAAGGCAAGCTCACTTACCCAAATCAATGTAACGATTTCAATTTTGTTTCTACTGCCACGCTCCATATTACATGCTGCTGATTATATTCTCCCTTCAGTATTTCTCTCCAAATTCTATCCCTCAGCTAATAACATACAAAAGTTATCAATATCCTTTTAAGCCCATGCTGTTCCATCTTCTGAATGTCTTTCTGGCTTCCTATTGAATTTCCTTTTGGAAATCCATATTACACCAATAATTTCATTAAAAATATATTACTTCATCGCAGATTTCAAACACATTCAGACACAATTTATCCTCTGCAAATCAGTCCTGTATTAATATTTCTTAAATAAATCTATCTTAAATAAAGCAAATTCAATATGAGGATTTATCCCTAGAAAAATGAGTTATAAGAAAAAGAAATTCTAATAAGCTTACGTCAAAGTTAAGTTTCCCAGTTAAACCATACTTCTATTGTGTTTAATTCCACTTGCCAGATTATAAAAAAGACATCATTATAGAAAAAAGTGAACATATGCCCACCCACAAAACAAAATAAAGTTATTCCATTTTTAAAAGAAGGACAGCAAGGATAAGCCAAGGAATTGCAGGCTGACATCAGTGGTGGGGAAGTTACTGGAGGGGATTCTGAGGGACAGGATCTACCAGCATTTGGATAAACAGAGTCTGCAGTCTGGTTGAACACCCTAGTTGGGCAGTCTTTCATTGATTTTGTTAGGGTTCATATTCTAAAGATTTATTGAGTATGCCCACAAGAAAATGAATCTCAGGGTTGTGCATGGTGACATATATGCACTTTGATAATAAGTTTACTTTGAAGTTTGGATAAACAGAGTCTGTTTAGGAAGAGTCGGCATGGCTTTATGTGTGAGAAGTTGTCTTTGATTGTTTTTAAGAGGTGACCAGAAGGATAGATGTGTGTAGAGGAGTGGATGTTGTTGATTTTACCATTAGCAAGGCCTTTGACCTGTGTGACAGGTTGCTCTGGAAGTTTAATTCCCGTGCATTCAGGGAGTGCTGCTTAGGTGAATTCAAAATGGACTCTTGGCGCAGAAGGTGGTGGTTAAAGGTTGTTTCTTGGAACAGAGGCCAGTAACTACCAATATGCCACAGGAATCAGTGTTCAAAATGCAAAGTAAGTTTATTATCAAAACATTTATATATGTTGTAGCCTGGGAAAAAATACACATGCAGGACAACAACTACTTTTTCTGGTTTTAATTCCTTTATCTGTTTCAGATGTTTAAGTTCCAGAAGAGGGTCTTAAAACAAAACGAACAACTTTACAATCAGGTCCCGCCGTTACAATCTCCGTTTAACCTTCGATCCACACACTTGTGTATTGACCAATTGCGTATGCAGTATAAAGATACAATGAAAATCGCACAAAACTAATACAGTACTGATACGGTAGTGGCAATTCTACTTGGCCGGTGAGGAACTTTGCAAGCCACGCTAACTAGTGTCGAGTTCTTTACTCGTGAAAATCTTTCCTCACCAAGCCCAGCACCTCTGGGGGAGCATGATTCCAACCAGCTCCTGCAGCAGAAAACAAAATGGTCTCCCCACTATCCCGTGCGTGCGTAATGACGTCACCATCTCCACTTAAAGGCACAGACAACTATTCTAGCATCACCCAGATGAATGCCTAAGTACACTTTTTTAACGATACTGAATAAGATTCGATGGTCACCGAGTTACATATACTACCTTGAGATTCACTCTATTGCAGGTATTTAAAGGAAGATTAAGAAATATAATTCATTAGGCTATATTTCATTAGGAACTTGAGGAGATTTGGTTTGTTCCCTAAAACACTCGCTAACTTCTACAAATGTACATTCTACATTCTGACAGAAGCATCTCTGTCTGGTATGGGGGGTGGGGGGTTGCTACTGCACAGGATCGAAAGGAGCTACAGAAAGTTGTAAAATTAGTCAGCTCCACCTTGGGGACTGGCCTCCATAGTTTTAAGACTTCTTCAAGGAGCAGTGCCTCAGAAGGGTGGTGTCCATTATTAAGGACCCCCATACCCTGGTCATTCCCCCTTCTCATTGTTACTATCAAGAAGGAGGTGCAGAAATCTAAAGACACACACTCAGTGATTCATGAACAGCTTCTTCCCCTCTGCTATCCAATTCCTAAATGGACATTGAACCCTTAATATTTAAATATTATTTCTGTTTTGAGCTATTTTTAATTTAACTATTTAATATACATATATGTACTTACTTTAATTGATTTACTTGTTTATTTTTTCTATATTATCATATATTAACTATATAAACAAAGAAACAAATAGTGCAAGTAAAAAATAGTACTGAGAACATTAATTGTAAAGAATACTTGTAAGTGAGGTTGTAGACTCAGTTCAGGGTTGTGGTGAATGAAGTTATTCATGCTGGTTCGGAGCCTGATGTAGGCTAAAGACTGCTCCTGAACTTGCTGGGGTGGTATCTAAGGTTCCTGTACCACCTGCCTGATGGTAGTAGCAAGATGAGAGCATGGACTGGATGGTGGGAGTCTTTGATGATGGATGCTGCTTTCCCTTGGCAGCGTTCCTTGTAAATGAGCTCAGTGGTGGGGAAGGCTTTGCCTGTGAAGGACTGGGCTGTATCCACCACTGTCTGTAAACTTTTCCATTCCTGGGCATTGGTGTTTCCTTACCAAGCCATGATGCAACTAGTTTGGATATTCTGCATTGTGTTTCTCAAATTTTTTGGTGACATTCAAAATCTTCACAAACTTCTAAGAAAGTAGAGGTGCAGTTGTTAGTTCTTTGTGTTGATAACTACGTGCTGGTCCAAGAACAGATCTTCTGATTTGATATTGGCAAGGAATTTAAATCTTCTGACCCTCGCCACCTCTGATCCTCTGATGAGGACTAGCTCATGGGCCTCCACCTTCTTCCTCTGGTAGCTGATAATCAGCTCTTTGATTTTGCTGACATTGAGTAAGGGGTTGTTGTTGTGGCACCATTTGACCAGATTTTAAATCTCTCCTCTATATGCAGTGTTGGAAGTCTTGTTAAAGTTTAAAGAAAATTTATTATCGAAATACATATACACCACCATATAAACTGTGAGGTTCATTCTCGTGGGCATACACAATAAATCCATAATAGAATCAGTGAAAAACCACACCATCTCATGTATTCAACGGTGTCCAAAAGACAACAAATTGTGCAAATACAAAAAGAAAGAAATAATAAATATAAATAAATAAGCAATAAATATCAAGAACATGAGATGAAGAGTCTTTGGAAATGAGTCTAGAGGTTGTGGGAACAGTTCAAAGATGGAGCAAGTGAAGCTGAATGAAGTTATACCCTCCATTTCAAGAGCCTGATGGTTGAGGGGTGGTAACTGGTGTGAATTCATCATTGTTTATATAAATGATTTGGATGTAAATGTACAAGGCTTGATCGGTAGATTTGCAGATGATGCAAAATTAGAAGGTGTTGTTGAAAGTGAAGAAGGTTGTCATTGATTATAGGGGATATTGATCAGCTCGTTACTGGGTTGAGAAGTGGTTAATGGATTTCAATACAAAAAATGTGAGGTTTTGCATTTCGGAAAGTTAAACCAATGTCGGACTTATATCAGGGAGTGTAATGGATATTGTACAGGGATTTAGGAGTACAAGTGGATAGGTTTTTAAAACCGGTGTCATGGGTAGAGAGTGGTGATAAAGGTGTTTAGCACACTGGCCTTCGTCAGTCAGGCAGTGAGTATAGTAATTGGGAAATCATGTTCCAGTTGTTTAGGTTATTGATCAGGCTGCATTTGGAGTACTATGTACAACTTTGGTCACTCTATTACAGAAAAAAATGTGGTTAAACTGGAAACAGTGCAGAAAAGATGTTACCAGAATTAAAGGACCTGAGTTACAGGGAGAGATTGGCCAGACAATGTCTTTATTCCTTGGAGAATCAGGGGCAACCTTATAGAAGTATTAAAGATTATGAGAGGCAGAGATAAGAGTCTTTACCCCAATGTAGAGGAGTCTACAATTGGGGTGCACAGGTTTAGGGTGAGAGAGAAAAGGATTTGAAGATTGCTGAGGGGCAACACTTTTACACAGAGGGTGGGGAGTATATAATGAGCTGCTAGAGGGAGTGATTGTGGCAGGTACAATAGCATCATTTAAGAAGCACTTGGATAGATATTTGAAGAGGTGGGACTTGGAGGGATATGGGCAGAACATAAAAACTTGGATGGACAACGTGGTTGGCATGGACTGGTTGGGCCGAAGACCCTGCCTTCTGCTCTTAGCCCATCCACTTCAAGGTTCGACGTGTTATGCCTTCGGAGATGTTCGTCCGCACACTGCTTTTGTGATCCATGGATATTTGAGTTATTGACACCTCCTGTCAACTTGAACTGTTTGGCCATTCTCCTCTGACCTCTCTCATTGACAAGGCATTTTCACCACAGAACTGCCACTTCTAGGATGTTTTTATTTTTTGTTTTGTCTTTTGCACCATTCTCTGTGAACTGTAGAGACTGTTGTGTGTGAAAATCCCAGGAGATTCAGGGATGCTCAAACCGTCCCATCTGGCACCAACAATCATTCCACAGTCAAAGTCACTTAGATCACATTTCTTCCCCAGTCTGATATTTGGTTCGAACAACAACTGAACCTGTTGACCATATCTACAGGGTTTTATGCATTGAGTTGCTGCCACATGATTGGCTGATTAGATATTTGCATTAACAAGCAGGTGTACCTAATAAAATGGCCACCAAGTGTAAAATGGGCACCAAGTAAAGCATCTTCTTTGCCACAAAAGAAAAACATTTGGACTTCCCATTCAATGTAATTATTAATTTAGTAGCAATCTGTAGCTAGCTTTTGTGCTGTGGACTAGGGCAGTCAGGATATTGATGAAGAACTGACATGGTTATTTAACTGTACCCTGACAACGAACATAATGTAATGTCCCTTTGCATTTGACTGAAGCCAGTCAAGAGAGTAGCAACTGTGTGCTAGATATTCTGTTTCAATGATGTGCGCTAAAGGACTCATTTACAAAATTATATCCCTAGCAATGCCATTTGCTACAAATAATTCCACCCCTCCTGCCACATCCAGCATCAACGAGATTGAAGTGGCCCTTCCAAATTTATATTGTCTTTTCTCATGCATTTTATCAGCTGTTTCTCCTCATCTTCAATACTGCCTGCATTTTAGCCACAATTTAGCTATATAAATCTGATGTGCGTTTGATTTAACTTTCCTTCAATTTTCTCTCTCATCTGACTCTTTCCTATCGAGGTACCAATGTCTATTTACATAAACACTGGAGATCTGGCAGATGCTGGAAATCCAGAGTAGCACACATACACACACACACAAAATGCTGGAGGAACTCAGCAGGTCAGGTAGCGTCTATGGAGAGGAATAAACAGTCGCAGTTTTGGGCTGAGACCCTTCATTTAACTGCGTTCCAGTTAATTGATTTACATATGCACTTTTGACATTAAAAGATTTATAGAAATAACAATTACAATTTTTATGAATAAATCTTGTGATTTTGTGTCATCATGATCGAAGTTGTAACATGTTGAGAGCCAACAATGCCCAGAAGAATATCTTTAGTTAGCAATTGATTGGATTATTTTAGCAGTCTGAAGTCAATATAGTTGACAACATTCCTTTGTCAAATATAACATATATACTGCAGATGTTGAGTGAACTTTCAGAGTTGCATTGTTAATCTATGAAAAAAACTAAATATATCTCAGTCCTGCAATTGATACAAAATAAGGAGAAAAGACTGACCAGTCATCAGTGTTGCATTTCTTTCAGATCACTGGCTTGCCACAAATAAATTTATGCCCATTAGGATTCATCCTCCATTGACAATAGACAGTCAATTGACAATTGACAATAGACAATAGGTGCAGGAGTAGGCTATTCGGCCCTTCTAGCCAGCACCACCATTCACTGTGATCATGGCTGATCATACACAATCAGTACCCCGTTCCTGCCTTCTCCCCATATCCCTTGACCCCACTATCTATAAGAGCTCTATCTAACTCTGTCTTGAATGCACCCAGAGACTTGGCCTCCACTACCTTCTGGGGCAGAGCATTCCACATATCCACCACTCTCTGGGTGAAAAAGTTTTTCCGCATCTCTGTTCTAAATGGCCTACCCCTTTTTCTTAAACTGTGGCCTCTAGTTCTGGTCTCACCCATCAGCGGGAACATGCTTCCTGCCTCCAGTGTATCCAATCCCTTAATAATCTTATATGTTTCAATCAGAACCCCTCTCATCCTTCTAAATTCCAGTGTACACAAGCCCAGTTGCTCCAATCTTTCAACATATGACAGTCCCGCCATTCTGGGAATTAACCTTGTGAACCTACGCTGCACTCCCTCAATAGCAAGAATGTCCTTCCTCAAATTCGGAGACCAAAACTGCACACAATACTCCAGGTGGGGTCTCACCAGGGCCCTGTACAGCTGCAGAAGGACCTCTTTACTCCTATACTCAATTCCTCTTGTTATAAAGGCCAGCATGCCATTAGCTTTCTTCACTGCAGATCAAACAATATTTACTTTAATTGCATAGCTCTAATCCCAACACGTATGGATGTGTGAGTAGGACCATATTAATGTATATCACTAAATAAGTACACTCGGTATCCACTTTATTAAGTACACCTGTACACTTGCTTGTTAACTTGCTTATCAGGCAATCATGTGTTACCAACTCAATGCATAGAAGCGTGCAGACATAGTCAAGCAGTTCAGTAGTTCTTCAGGCCAAACCTCAGAAAGGGGAAGAAATGTGATCTAAGTGACTTTGACAGTGGAATGATTGTTGGTGCCAACTGGGGTGGTTTGAGTATCTCATATATTCCAGATCTTCTGTGACTTTCAGCCTCTAGAGAATGGTGCAAGAATCAAAAGACATCCGGTGCACAGTAGTTCTGTGGGTGAAAATACCATGTTAAGGAGATAGGTCAGAGAAGAATGGCCATACTGGTTCAAGCTGACAGAAAAATGACAGTAACTCAAATAACCACGTGTTACAACAGTGGTGTGCAAAAGAGCATCTCCAAAAGCACAACACATTGAATCTTGAAGTGGCTGGGCTACAGCAACAGAAGATCACGAACATACACTCAGCGGCCTCTTTATTAGATACAGGAGCTATTAATAAAGTGGCCACTGAGTATATGTACAGTTCAATTTTTTTTAAATCAACACCAAATTCCATAGCCTTAATAGTTCATTTCGATAGGTCCAACAGATATTCAGTGGAAAATTGTAAATTAGAAGAAGCCCATGTTATAATCCATCGACACAAAGCAATTGACCTTGAAGCAGACAGGGGAAGGAAACACTACCTGGAGCCTTAGAAATATAGAAGCAAGGAAAACATACAGCACAATACAGGGCCTTCGGCCCACAAAGTTGTGCCAAACATTTCCCTACTTAGAACTACCTAGGCTTTACTCATAGCCCTCTATTTTTCTTGGATATGGTGCCCAAAAGATCCAGAAAAATAATTTGCTTTTATATATAGAACATGCCTGCCATACAAATGTAGGTATGAAATATCAAGTACTACAGGGAATAGATTTAGTGTGAGAGGAGAATGTTTAAAGCACGTGTGAGGCAAGTTTCGGTAGGTGCCTGGAACATACTGCCAGTGATGGTGATAGTAGAAACAGATACGATAGTGATGTTTAGCAGGTTCTTAGAGTCGTGTACCTTTCACTAGGTCTTAGAACCAAAAAAAACGGAGTGAATTTGTTCATACAGATGCTTCTTACTTGCAAAGAGAAGACCACCTCCACTCCTCAGATGGATGGTAGGCGGCTTCTGTTTTACAGCTTATAATGTTCATTGTTCAATGAAGTTTTCAGGTTATTCTTTGGCTGTTTCTGGGAGCCAGCTCCTCCACTTAGCAGCTACAGTACTTTTATTCAAGGACACGTAATGTACGGACCTTCCCTTAGTTACACAATGGACATTGATCAGAACATTACATGCCTCCTGCCACGTATATACTTAGCATATAGCAAAGCATTCTGGGATTATATAGGTTCCATTTTGTCACATTATAAGAGTAAATACATAAAAAATATCAAAATTTCGAATATATTTCCACATAAAACATGCAAGGCACAGTGGGATACAGCTCATATACAGAAAACTGAGTTTAGCTACTTCAGCATTATAGTCAGCACAGATATGGTGACCCACAGGGCCTGTACCTGTTTTGTACTCTTCTATATTCTACCTGCTTATTTCATGTATGGGGAAACAGCAAGGCTTTCATCTGTACAATGGAAGGTAATTGAACTGCTGATTACCTTAGCTTAAATGACAGGATTTTTTTCTTCTGAGAATAACTGGATTTTCCTTTCTTCAGACCAAACTTAATTTATCAAACATGCAAAGGAAGAATTGCTTATTTCTTTGGAACCCAGATAAAAATATCTGCTTATACCTGGGAATGAGATGTGCACAATCCAGAAAGCTTAAGCATCATGTCTTAAGAAATAGGTATAAGGTTGACAGCAAGAATAGCAGGCAATCATGCAGCAGTTTTGAGATTGTCAATGGCATATTCTTTGCTGAAAAATATGAGTAATAATACAGGTAGAAAATAGTTTCTGTATAAAAGGGAATGCAAACATACAGAAGTGCTGAATAAGAAAAGTCCATTCAGTCGATTGATTCAACTGCTATCAAAACAGTTTCTGCTCTTCCCTTGATTCCACTCAATCACTCAGTGACTAGCATGGAATAGCTTGAATAAAAATAAACTCAGAGGCCACTTTATTAGGTACAACAGCACCCCTCACTAATGCAAATATTTCATCAGTCAATTATGTGGTAGCAACTCAATGTCCTAAAGTACGCAGACATGGTCAAGAGGTTCTGTAAACGTTCCATGGAATGATTGTTGGTGTCAGATGGGGTGGTTTAATGATCTCAGAAACTGCTGATTTCCTGGGATTTTCATGCACAACAGTCTCTAGAGCAGAAGTTCCCAAACATTTTATGCCACTGACCCCTACCATTAACCAAGGGGTCAGTGGACCCCAGGATGGGAACCCCTGCTTTACAGTTACAGAGAATGCTGCAAAAAAAAATAAATAAATAAACGCCTAGGAAGCTGCCGTTCTGTGGGCAAAATGTTAATGAGAGGGGTCAAATAAGAATGGCCAGATTGGCTCAAGCTGACAGGAAGGCAACATTAACTCAAGTAACCATGTATTAGAACCGTGGTGTACTGAAGAGCATCTTGGAGCATGCAACACGTCAAACGTTGAAGTGGATGGGCTGCAGCAGCAGAAGGCCATGAACATGCTCAGTGGCCACTTTATTGCGGAGAGAAGGAATCAAATAAAGTGTAATTCTGCTCTTCCTTCGATTCCGTTCAATCACCAAAAGAAGTGACTCACGTAGTATAATTTGATATAAAATAGGTGCGTGTGAAAGAATACTAAGCAAAGAATATGAACTTTTAAAATTTCAGTCTAATACTGCAAGCTGCATGATCCTATACTTGGTGTTCCTCTCCAAAAATAAAATTACATCCCCCACGGGACCTAAAATCAAAGCATACGATGAAAGACAAGATCCTTCATGTCTCTATTTATCCTTGTAGCCTTCAATCTCTTCCTTCATTAGAGATACATGAAGTTCTTTTTGAAGGTGTTAATCAAGATGATTTAATTGAATTTTATGATCAAATCTACCCATCTGTAATTAATTCTTATTTCTGGATGGTTCGTTTTCAAGTTAAAGTTCAAATTTATTGTCATTCAACCATACACATGTTTGATTGGTTATTCATCGTATCTGATCATGATAGAGGACCTGTGTGGGTGAGTTTTTAAAGTGGAAATCTATTGCATTGGGGCAGTTCCACACTCTCGACCTCAGAAGTGAGGTTTTAGTGGTACAAGTAATCGTCATGGCTGCAGTGGATGACTTTGGCTTCTTCTGTGCCCTGCCCTGCTCTCCGCTTCCCACGAAGCATTGCAGAACAGCCTTCCTGGCTGTCGGATCTCATCTGTCCCGTCCACTGGAGCTGCCTTCAAATGCTAGGGCAGGCATGCCCATATCTCAGCAGGTATGAGGCCTGCTGTCTACCCTCACCTGGTTTAGCCTGCCTGTCGAAGCGATGTACTGGGGTGTGGCCGCTGTCATATGCAAACAGTAACTTAGAGCCTCAGGTGAGAGCTGAATGGTCGGCTAAGCAAACTGTGTTCCTCTGGGATGCAAAATGCAACACACAGTACACATTCATTTTTTTGCTGACTCCCTATCTCACTGATTAAAGCATCGAGACCGATACGGAGGAGAACGAGTGTTCAATGCTGACTACCTGCCTCTTGATCGCCGCTGTGATGATCTCTCACTATGCCGGATGAGATGTCTGTGTGTAACGAACCTCGGGAGGCCCCTGTGTTCGAGTAGTCACTCTCCTCGATGCTGTCGGAGGACATTATCAAAGTTCTGCAATTGGTGGATTGGACTGTGTACTTGTGGTGAACTACGTATACCTGTCTGGACACGCCCCCCGCTGACTGCTCCTGTGGCTCCTCCCACGGACCCCGGTATAAAGGCGATTGGAGACACCGCCCCGGCCTCAGTCTCCAGGATGCAGTGTGGTGGTCAATTGCTGCTTGTTCTTTCTTCCAGCCAATAAAAGCCTATATCTCGCCTCACGTCTCCAAGAGTTATTGGTGGTGCATCAGTACTGGAGTTCAAACAAGCTGC
Organism: Hemitrygon akajei; assembly: GCF_048418815.1. Classification (NCBI taxonomy): domain Eukaryota; kingdom Metazoa; phylum Chordata; class Chondrichthyes; order Myliobatiformes; family Dasyatidae; genus Hemitrygon; species Hemitrygon akajei. The sequence continues at coordinate 16,814,436 of NC_133125.1, read as the reverse complement.
AGGTCATATTGGTCTCTTTCAGCTCTATGTTTCTTTTTGTATTCTGTGTTTTTCTCCATTCTTTCGTGGGAGTGACCTGTAACTTTTTTTGCCAAGGGAGGGGATAGGGGTTTGAGCTGCTGTTTCTCATGTGGCGCAATCTGTAAGTTTTTTTTTGTGGGGGAGAGGGGGTTGGGGTTGGGGGTTTGATATTCTAGTTGCCGTTTTCTGTGTGGAGTGATCTGTTAGCTTTTTTGTGCAAGGGAGGCAACTGAGGGCTTGGGGTCTGCGTGATTTGTTTTTTTGTGCAGGGGGTTGATGTTTTTCTTTGTTTCGTGGCTATCTAGAGAGCCAAATCTCACAGGTGCATGCTGCGTACACACTTTGATAATAAATAAACTTTGGAGCCTTGGATATATCACACACAGCACATAAAATAATATTAAAAGATCGTGAAAATACATTATATAGATGTACTGTGGTAGTTGACATAACATGCATATACGACATGTAGTTAAATATACTGCAACTGCCACTATGATAAATAATGTATACTGTGTGGTAGAAGGGTATTCTCAAACCCTGGGGAAGAAGCTGTTACCCAACCTAACAATCCTTGTTCTTATACTGAGCTACCTTCTGCCTGTGGGTAGGTGGTCAAAGAGATTGTAGGATGAACAGGAGGGGTCCTTCATATTTTAAGGGCTTGAATGTAGCAGTTTAAGTTAAATAACCCAATACTGCCAAATCATATCGTAAAGATTTGAGGATTTAATGTCCGTCTTTTCTTTGAAAACATGTTTAATTCAGTGACTATTTCTTCCTGATTTAGCATCATCATTGCTGTTTTCAATTGCATTGTTAGCTGTACACCTCACTATGAAACAAAATGATTCCTTTTCTGGAAGATGTATGTTGAAACTATGCCCATTATCACAAGTGAATAATGCATGCTGATGCCCAGTCTAAATTGTGTGTGTTTTTACAAGCCACTGGGACAAAGTAGATATTCCCAGTTATCATCATACATCATTCACAAGTTAAATTGAATGTCATTCCCGTTAGGCCTGTCATTTCGGCATGTTTATGCTTCACAAACCATTATGTTGGAATAAACACTATTGTTGCACTGGTAAAGCTACTTATTATTAGAATATTCAGCTGGAAACTAAAAAAATAACCAAGCCCAAATAAAAAATATGAAATCGGTTACAAAAACAAATGTTGTTCATCATGTATACCAGCATAGATAGAAGATTCGCTGACCAGCAGGAGGCAAAGAGTGGGAATAAAGGGAGACTTTTCTGGTTGGCTGCCAGAGACTAGTCATGTTCCACAGGGGTCAGTATTGGGTCCGCTACTTTTCACATTAGATTTTGATGATAGAATTGATGGCTTTGTGGCCCAGTTTATGGATGATATGAAAATAGCTGGAGGGGCAGGTAGTGTTGAGGAAGCAGGGAATTTGCAGAAGATCTTAGACTGATTAGGAGAATTGGCAAAGAAGTGGCAGTTTAGATATAGTGTAGGGAAGTATATAGTCATGTACTTTGGTCGAAGGAATGAAGTCATTGGATACTTTCTAAATGGGGAGAAAATTCAAAAATCAGAAGTGCAAAGGGACTTGGGAGTCCTGGTGTAGGATTCCCTGAAGGTTAACTTGCAGGTTGAGTCGGTGGTAAGGAAAGCAAATGCAATGTTAGCATTCATTTTGAAAGGTCTAGAATATAAGAGTAAGAATGTAATTCTGAGACTTTATAAGGCATTGATCAGACCACAATGGAATATTGTGAGCAGATTTGGGCCCCTTATCAAAGAAAAGATGTGCAGGCATTGAAGAGGGTCCAGAGGAGGATCTTGAGAATGATTCCAGGAATGAAAGGGTTAGCATATGACGAGTATTTGATGGCTGCATGTCTGTACTTGCTGGAGTTTGCAAAAATGGGGTGAATCTCATTGAAACCTATTGAATATTGAAAGGCTTGGATAGAGTGGATACGGAGAGGATGCTTCCATTCGTGGGAGAGTCTAGGACCAGAGCGCACAGTCTCAGAATAGAGGTACGTCCATTTAGAATGGAGATGAGGATGAATTTCTTTAGCCAGGGTGTAGTGAATCTGTGGAATTCAATCTGTGCTGCAGACAGTTTTGAGTGTCATGTCATTGGGTATACTTAAAGTGAAAGCTAATTGGCTCTTGATTAGCAATGGCATCAAAGGTTATGGGTAGTATAGCTGTTAGTGCAACCCTATAACAGCTCAGAGCATTCTGGAGTTCAGAGTTCAATTCCAGCGCCATTCCCTAAGGAGTCTTTGTGCGTCCTCCCCATGGAATATGCAGGTGTCCCCTGGGTGCTCCAGGTTCCTCCTACAGTCCAAAGACAGGTCGGATAGGTTCCGTGGTCTTTGTAAATTGACTCATGAATAGATTAGGATCAATTGGGTTTGTCAGAGATTGCTGGGATGACGTGGCACGAAGGGACAGAAGGGTTTACCACAGGCTGCATCAGTAAATAAATGAATAAAAGGCCGGAGAAAGGTTGAGAGGGGCAATAAATCAGCCATGCTGAAATTGAGGAGCTGACTCATTGGGCCAAATGGCCTAATTCTGTTCCTATGTCTTATGGTCTTCTGGTATTTCTCTGCACTCATCAAATTCTGCCCTTTCTTTGGTTTCCTTTTATTATACACACATTTTATGAAGTGCCCCCTGTAAAGTGGCCATCTGGTATATGTTCATGGGTCTTCTGCTGCTATAGCCCATCCACTTCAGGTTTGACATGTTGTGCATTCACAGATGTTCCTCTGCACACCACTGTTGTAACACGAGTTACTGTCACCTTCCTGTCAGCTTGAACCAGTCTGGCTGTTCTCCTCTGCCTTCTCTCGTTAACAAGGTGTTTCAACCACAGAACTGGCATTCCTTGTTTCTTTTTGTTCTTTGCGCCTTTTTCTGCAGTTTCTAAGATACTCAAACCACCCCATCTGGCACCAACATTCATTCTATAGTCACAGTTCATAGGTCGCATTTCTTTGGTTTGAACGACAATTCAAACCTCTTGGCCACGTTTGCATATCTTTATGCTTTGAGTTGCTGTTCTGCGGGGATGCGCCTTATTCTGGTTGTCGAAAGTCGCTTTGTCATGACTTGTTAGTTTAGAAACTGCAGCTGCTTTCCCATTGGTTAGCTGCCTGGTGTCCAGTTTCAAATAACCTGGGTAAATAAAGAGCACATGTGGGAGACTCTTCCTCTCTTGATTTGTTTAAGGCAAGTGGCACACAATACCTTTGGGAAGGTACAGTATGCTCCACATGTGCTTTCAACTAAGCATGTTTGTTGAATATTCAGCTTTGTAGTGTCTACAACTTTGGGAACCTAAATGTTTGATCAAATTTTTGTTGTTTGTAAATAAATATACCTATTCACAGAGAGGGCTTTCTGTCTCACTTGCTAAACCCATGAACATGGCTCAACAATACATTTGGCGCAACAGTAGTGTCTGGCCTTTTGAGCCAAAATGCATTTCTTTAGAAGGTTATTTATTAGAGTGGGCCCTCATTTTGAGAGATGCAGAGTCCCAGGTTGGACGGATAATATCACCGGATTTGGAAGTCTTGCTAACCTACTGATGGGTTATGGGATGCTGACAGATTAGTCGGACCAGTCAGATTTCACCGGGGTTGAAATGGAACACCACGTTACTTCCATACTTAAATTGTTGGGTTCTCCCAGGTGAAAGGATAGCCAGTGCGATGTTTTCTGGCTGTTTGCAGTGAATGTAAGAAATCAGTATAAAGTGATACTGAGTCTTAATAACGAATTGGAAAATCTCCACCGGCTGTCTTATTCTGAGAGAATCACTATTGATGGCTGAGAGTAGGGCTACAAAGTTAGAGGATATGAATATAGTAATAGCTTATCAGCTAATGAAGCTATAGTACTTAGATGCTGCACACAGAACTGGTTGGCAGCCCAATCTGTTAAGGTTTGAGCCATGATAATCTTACTGTGGGGCTGGGGAGGTCGGTGGGAATGTCGGGCTGGATAATGAAAATGAGGGAGAGATGGTAGTGTGGACCCCTTGGTTTAATCCTCAAGATGATCGCCTTCTCCCCTGTGTACCTGAAACAGTACAGTGATCATGCATTCCCAACCCGCTGTGGGGGCCATCAGCGTGCAGCTTCTTCCTCTCAGGAGGGGGAGGAAGAGGAGGCTCTGGAATGTGTTGGGGGTGGTGTCATGAACACCTTCGAGACAACCGATCTCAGAGAAATCTTTGCTGGGTATTGTACTTTTGTGTTTTATATATAGCTTACACGGGAGTTTGCGAGAGTCATACTAGTCTGAAGGTTGGATCATCACGTTCACAACTTTCAAGGGGTGGAGTGTCCTGTGGGGGTGTACATTAATCTGACAGTTAAAAGTCACTTTGTCGTGATTGCTGAGTTTAGAAGGTGCACCTGCTTTCCCATTGGTTAGCTGCCTGGTGTCCAGTTTCAAATATCCTGGGTATTTTGAGAGCACGCTCCCTTCGTTCAAAGCAAGTGACCATTGGGGAGGTATGCTCTGCATCTGCTTTCAATTAAGTATGTTTCTTGAATATTCAGCTTTGTAGAGTCTGTAAATTGAGGAACAGGAATGTTTGGTCAAATTTCTACTGGTAGTAAATAAATGATTAATATACCTATTCATAGAAAGTGCTTTCTGCCTCATTTGCTAAACCCACAAACCTGATTCAGCAATACATTTGCTGACAAATGATTGGCTGAATAGATATTTGCAATAATGAGCAGGTGTACAGGGGTACCTAATACAGTGGCCTCTAAGTGCATATTTACCTGCTTTTAATGTTCCTTATTCTAACCTTCCTGCTAGTGAAAAATAATACAATGTGATTTTGGAGGCACAAAACAGATCCAAAGAATTGGGGAACTTCATTATCAAGCACCTCTGCTCTGTCCACCACAACAGGCGGGATTTCCTGGCAGCCGGCCATTTAAATTCTACTTCACATTCCCATTACATGTCGGTCCATGGCCTCCTCTGCTGCCATGATGAGAACACCTTCAACTTGGAGGAACGACACCTCATAGTCTGTCTGGGGAGCCCCAAACAGAATGGCATTAACACTGATTTCTCTAATTTCAGTTAATTTCTCTCCACTTCTCTTTTTTTTCATTCCCCATCTTGGATCCCCTCTTAACCTTTCTTTTCTTCTCAGTTGCCTATTACTTCCCTCTGATGCCCCTCCTCCTTCCCTCTCTCCTGTGGTCCACTCTCTTCTCCTAGCAAGTTCCTTCCTCTTCAGCCCACCTATCTCGTCCCAGCTTCTCACTTCATCCCTCCTCCTTCCTCCCCTCCCCACCCACCTTCTCCCTCACCTGGCTTAACCTGTCATCTGCCAGTTTGTAATTCTTCCCCTCCCCCACCTTTTTATTCTGGTTTCTTCCCTCTTCCTTTCCAGTCCTGATGAGCTGTCTCAGCCTGAAACATCAACTGTTTATTCCTTTTCCATACACGCTGCCTGACCTGTTTATTTCCTCTCGCATTTTGTGCGTGTTGTCAAAGAATTGGCTTGTTTGATGGAAAATCAGCTACAAGGATTACTTCCCCGAATTAATTGAGACTTACAGTTCTGAAGGATACATTTCTACGGACTCTGCTAGAACAGTAACTTTCCAAAATGTACAACAACAAATCATCTGCTGCCGTTCAGTGGTCTTGTAATTGATGGTGAAGGCAACCTGCCGGTTTGAGTGCAGGAGTGGATTGAGTGACGTCAGAACAACGACCTTGCACTCGATGTCGGCAAGACCATGGGCTTCAGGAAGGAGAAGCCAGGAGAACATATAGCAGTACTCATCGGAGGGGGTCAGCAATGGAAAGAGAGAACAGCTTCATGTTTCTAGGCATCAGCATCTCAGAGGATATACCCTGGAAAAAGCTCTGTAGACAGGACAGGTTTTTTTTTAATGCATGCACCCCAGATCCATCAAAATCTTCTGGCCTGTTTTCAAGCGGCAGGTCCCTACTTTATGGAGATTTACTTCAACTCCATCGAGGAGATGCCATATTCCACATCCACGTCTTCCTCTTACCCACAAACATCCAAGAAGCAAGCTCTATTTTCCCTCTGCTTAAAGCTCTCCAATCAGATGCAAATAAAATTTTAAAAATGAGTCAAGAAATCATAAAATAAAACAAACCTGAATAACTAAAACTAAAGCAAATTAATTAAATGATACTAATTTGCTTCTCTTTTATATCCACAGTCGTGCAAATCCAATTGGAATCATGAGGGATGTTGTGTCAGGTTAGAGTGCGTACAATCCAAAAGGTATTATCCCAGCTGCACTCCTGTCACTACCTCTGGGAATCCCTCATTTAAAGACACATGGTTGAAATTCTCAAATTTACTGCTCTTTAAACAATAAATCCTATTATCATCACCATGAGATTTGACCCTTTGAGCAGACGGGACATGAGGACCTCTGCTGGAGACAGTTTGAGATCTTGATTTTCCTTCTGACAATCACGCCTCAAGATGAAGTCGAGGAGGGAGCAAACAGATAGAAGATCAACATATAAGTTTGTCTGGGGATACCGTGGGAGGTGATAATCTATCTAGTTAAAACAAACAAACAGATCTTTTATATATGTTATATGTGAGTATGCATTTCCCTGTTACATAAATAAAGTACTCAGAAGGTGTCTTGGCAAGGATGCTGTACAAAGGCAAATGATCAACCACTATAATATAACAAAACAGAACAACTGTAAGTGGGAAGACTTCAAAATGGAATGATCTTTGAAATTTGATAACTATCAATTCGGCAGAAATCCAGGCCATACTCTCTTCTCATTGCTGCAATCGGGAAGGAGGTACAGGAGCCTTAGGTCCCACACCACAAGGTTCAGGAAGAGTTACTACCCTTCAACCATCAGGCTCCTGAAACATTATGCATAACTTCACTGACCTCGAGACTATACAACTGATGTCTTCAATATTATTTATTGCTTGTTTACTTGTTATTATTATTTAGCTTTTTTTTGCATTTGCTCAGTTTGTCTCTTTTGCACATTGGTTGTTTATCCATCTTTGTTGAGTGTAGCTTTTCATTGATTCTAATGTATTTCTTTGTTCGACTGTGATTACCAGCAAGAAAATAAATCTCAGGGTAGTATACGGTGACGTAGCATACTTTGACAATAAATTTACTTCAAACTTTGAACTTTGATGAATAAAATTTAAAGTCTACAGGTCATTAATATAAGAGTCCAAGAAGTAATTCATGGAGACTGAGTTTTACAGCACACTCTTACTGGCAATTCATGTACTGTATAAGGGCAGATTTCTACAGAAAATAACAAGGCATCATCCTTGCTTTTGCAGTATATATTCTCTAGCAGGCTCAGCTTCATTTGCCTTGTCCCAGGGTAGCGATTGCAAGCTCCCTCAACATTTCCACATCAAAGTCTATGCCCAGGTCTTGCTGCACAGCAAAGCTCTCTCAGATTTGGAGATCTTCCTGGGGAATACTACGGCACTTTCCAGTGACACAGTGAAACGTCTCTTCAAGCATCTCGCGGACTTTTAATGACCTTTAGAGTTGATTACTAGATTTAGATACGGCACAGTTCAACTTCTGTTCGGCTAAAGCAGAAAGGCAATGATCCTTGGATTCAGGAGATTAAACTGAACCCAAAGGCATGCAGATGCCATGTGGCTGGAATTCCTGAGCACACACGGGATCATAACACTTGCCTGAAAATCTTTGTTCATGTGGAGAATTCTTTGGAATTGTTCATGCACTATTAAAGCAACCAGCAAGTGGAACTGCTTTCTGTTAGAAAGTTCAAATGGTTTGCTGTGCGAGCTCGAATGTTACAAGAGTGCCATCTATTGCACAGGGAACTTCAAACACCTCAGCAGTTTCATGAGAATGTACACTCAGTGGCCACTTCATTAGACAACAGAGGTAATGACAGTTGTACACCTGCTCGTTAACATCAATAACTAGTCAGCCAATCACACGGCTAATTGCATAAAAAGCTTGCAGGCATGGTCAAGAGGTTCAGTTGCTGTTCAGACCAAATATCAGAATGGGGAGGAAATATGATCTAAATGATTTTGACTGTGGAATGGTTATTGGTGCCAGAAACTCAGAAACTGCTCATCTCCCGGGAATTTCATGCAGAGCAGTCTAGTGTTTACTGAGAAAAGTGCAAGAAAAACAAAAGACACTCAGTGAGCGGCAATACCTCGTTCGCCCAAATTCTGTGGGCGAAAATACCTCGTTAATGAGAGAGATGAGAGGAGAATGGCCAGACTGCTTCAAGCTGACAAGAAGGCAACCGCAACTCATAGTAGCCACGCATTACAACAGCGCGGAAGAGCATCCCTAAGCACACAACATGTCAAAACTTGAAGTGGATGGGCTACAGCAGCAGAAGACTAGCATCCATTCAGTGGCCACTTTATTAGGTACAGGAGGTACTGAGTGTATAACACCAATACATTGCTGTCTTGCCGCCATCTTAAGCATTATGAATTCTCCAAAGCTCAGGAAAATAATGTCTGAATCATATATGTCAAACTCAAGGCCCGCGGGCCAAATCCGGCCCACGGTGGAATTATCTTTGGCCCGCGAGATAATATCTAATTACTATTAAAGCTGGCCCCAGTAATCGAAGCGCCTATGGCGTATGATATGGCTAATGCTGAGTTTATTCAGGTACCAGGTTTTCAGGGTTTTTAGTGGTTATTCGGCAGTCTTGCTCGGCAGTCTTCTTAATAAGAAACGGAATTTGTAAAGTGAAACACTTTGTAGTTATAGCAGAGACTGAGACACATGAGAGCAGGCTGAAAAAACGGAGGAAACGAAAGCTGCGTTCGCACGCGTCCGACTGATCCAGCCTGCATGAAGCTGCATTTTGCTCAATCCGGCCCGTGACCTAAAATGAGTTTGACACCCCTGGTCTAAATCCTATTAGGTAGGGGGAAATAACTGTCCCTACCTAATTATAGAATTATAGAACTACTATAGAACTCATTCTTAAATCGAATTGATACTTACTGAGGAATTTCTCCAGCACATTTCTGCAGATGTACCATAGAGAGCATTCCAAGTGGTTGCATCACGGTCTGGTATGGGCAGGATCGGAAAAAGCTGTATAAAGTTGTACACTCAGCCAACTCTATCAGGGTCACTAACCTCCCCAGCTTCAAGGACATCATCAAAGGGTGGTGCTTCAAGAGGTGTCATCCATCATTAAGGACTCCCATCACCCAGGACAAAGAAACATAGAAAACCGACAGCACAATACAGGCCCTTCGGCCCACAATGCTGTGCCAAACATGTACTTACCTTAGAAATTATCTAGGGTTACACATAGCCCTCTATTTCACTAAGCTCCATGTGTCTATCTAAAAGCCTTTTAAAAGACCCTATCGTATCCACCTTCACCACTGTTGCCAGCAGCCAATTCCATGCACTCACCACTCTCTGTGTAAGAAAAACTTACCCCTGACATCTCCTCTGTACCTACTTCCAAGCATCTTAAAACTATGTCCTCTCATGCTAGCCATTTCAGACCTGGGAAAAAGCCTGGGGTACATCTCGACAGTTAGAGACTTATCCATCTTGATGCTTTCCAAAAGCTCCAGCACATCCTCTTTCTTAATATCTACATGCTCAAGCTTTTCAGTCCATTGCAAGTCATCCCTACAATCGCCAAGATCCTTTTCCATAGTGAATACTGAAGCAAAGTATTCATTAAGTACCTCTGCTATCTCCTCTGGTTCCATACACACTTTTCCACTGTCACACTTGATTGGTCCTAATCTCTCATGTCTTATCCTCTTGCTCTTCACATACTTATAGAATGCCTTGGGTTTTCCTTAATCCTGCCCACCAAGGACTTCTCATGGCCCCTTCTGGCTCTCCTAATTTCATTCTTAAACTCCTTCCTGCTAGCCTTATAATCTTCTAGATCTCTATCATTACCTAGTTTTTTGAACCTTTCATAAGCTTTTCTTTTCTTCTTGACTAGATTTTCAACAGCCTTTGTCTACCATGATTCATGTACCATACCATCCTTTCCCTGTCTCATTGGAACATACCTATGCAGAATGCCATGCAAATATCCCCTGAACATTTGCCATATTTCTACTGTACATTTCCCTGAGAACATCTGTTCCCAATTTATGCTTCCAAATTCCTGCCTGATAGCTTCATATTTCCCCTTACTCCAATTAAACACTTTCATAACTTATCTGTTCCTATCCCTCTCCAATACTATGGAAAAGGAGATAGAACTGTGATCACTATCCCTAAATGCTCTCCCACTGAGAGACCTGACACCTGACCAGGTTTGTTTCCCAATACCAGATCAAGTACAGCCTCTCCTCTTGTAGGCTTATCTACATATTGTGTCAGGAAACCTTCCTGCACACACCTAACAAACTCCACTGCATCTACACACCTTGCTCTAGGAAGATGCCAATCAATATTTGGGAAATTAAAATCTCCCATCACGACAACACTGGTATTATTACACCTTTCCAGAATCTGTATCCCTATCTGCTCCTCGATGTCCCTGTTACTATTGGGTGGTCTATAAAAAACACCCTGTAGGGTTATTGACCCCTCCCTGTTCCTAACTTCCACCCACAGAGACTCCGTAGACAATCCCTCCATGACTTCCTCCTTTTCTGCAGCCGTGACATTATCTCTAATCAGCAATGCCATGCCCCCACCTCTTGTGCCTCCCTCCCTGTCCTTTCTGAAACAGGCCCTCTTTCCTCATTAGGGAAGATGCACAGGAGCCTAAGGATACACTTTCAACATTTTAAGAACTGCTTTTCCCTTTCGCCTTCAGATTTCTGAATGGACCATGTACCCATGAACTCCACCTCACTATTTTTGCACTATCTATTTATTTATTACATTTTTATAGTACTGTTTTATATTTTGCACAAAACATCTAATGTTACTACATACAATATGTCAGCAACAAACCTGATTCTGATTCTGAAAATCCTCAAATCTTGCCTCCCTTGTCCATTTAATGTCTCCTTCCCTTTCTTTCTTTTTCTTTACAATCCTCATCGAAGGAAAATCCATAAAAACAGAATAAGGCCTCAATGTCAGACATCATTCATTGAGATTATTGTTGAACTGTAATTCATCTATTTGTCTTTATATTCTGGATTTCCAGCATCAGCAGAAGCTATTATGCTTAGGGTTAAAGATCGAGGCTCATGGGTTGAGGATGAAAGGTCAGAAGTTTAAGGGGAACTGGGGGGGGAACTTCTTCACTCAGAGGGCTGTGAGAGCGTGGAATGAGCTGGCAGCGTGAGTGGTGCATGCGAGCTCGATTTCAATGTTTAATTGAAGTTTGGATCGGTACGTGGTTGGCAGGGGTATGGAGGGCTATGATCCCGTTGCAGATCAATGGAACTAGGCAGTTTAAATATTCCAGCATAGACTGCATGGGCCAAGGGGCCTGTATCTGTTTCTGTTCCTATTACTCTGTATTAGAAAATGTTGCCATGCTGTATCTCTAAATAAAATAAATTTAAAATAAAAAATATCTCCACAGCACCATTCCTCGAGGTCCATGCCTGGCCCCCACCAATGGAATATTAGTAAAGAAATAACAGATTGTCATTGAGCAGAAAAGCTGACAAAAAGTAGTGGATACAGGCCAGTCCATCACAGGTAAAGCCCTCCCCACCATTGGACACAGCTACATGGAACGCTGCTGTAGGGAAGCAGCGTCCATCATCAAGAATGCCTTCCATGCAGGCTCTTCTCACTGCTGCCATCAGGAAGAAGGTACAGGAGACTCAGGACGCATAGGTTCAGGAACAATTACCACTCCTCAGCCAGCAGGATCTTGAACGGGAGGGAATAACTTGCCTGAGCAATGTTTCCATTCTGGATAATAATAACTTGTTTGCAAGTATATTCATATTTAAATATACTACTGATCAATTGTACTACTAAACTATACTACTACATATAGTATATAGTCCTAGTATTTTATACTACAGTACTGGTATATACTACCACCCTCAGTAGCCACTTTATTAGGCACACCTTTACACCTGCTCATTAATGCAAATATCTAATCAGCTAATCGTGTGTCAGCAACTCAACGCATAAAAGTATGCAGACATGGTCAAGAGGTTCAATTGCTGTTCAAACCAAACATTAGAATGAGGAAAATATGTCATCTAAGTCGCTTTGACCATGGCAAAAACAACTTGCTAATGAGGGAGGTCAGAGGAGAATGGCCAGACTGATTCAAGCTGACATTAACTCAAATAACCATGCATTACAGCAGTGGCGTAGAGAGATCGCTGGGTGCACCACAAGTCGACCCTTGAAAAGGATGGGCTACAGCAGCTGAAGGCTACAAGCACACACTCATTCTGTACCTAATAAAGTCACCGCTGAGTGTATGTAATTATTTGTCAATGTATATTTATGAGGTATTTGACAGACGCTGCAATAGGCCAGGCTGAGAAAGATGATGGGCTTAATGCAGATAAATAGGATTCAATTTCTTTTTCCCCTAACACTACTTTGGACTGCATTTTTCCCTTTCTCTCAACTTGTCCAAATGTTGATTTTTATTTTGCTGTGTAGGTTACGTATAATTTTGTTAAGTTTGTGTTCACTTATGTTTGTCAATTTTGTAACGTATTGTGTTGCTGCTGCAAAAATCTAATTTGCATGGCACTGATAACCCTGTGTCTGCATGCCTATGGCAATAAACTTGGACTTGAGCTAATGTAGATGGGGGAAGAACGTCAATGTAAATGTGATGAGGCAAAGAGTGATTTCTGTCCCATATTCAGATAATAAAGGATATGAAAACAGTACGCCCACCAATTAATTGCCCACTCAAGACTGAAGATTGAAGATTCAAGTTAATTTATTGTGTGTACGTTGAAAGATACAGTGAAATATGTTGCTTGTGTTCACAACCAACACACCTGAGTGAGTGCTGGGGGCAGCCCACAAGCGGCACCACACATTGTGACACCAGCATAACATGCCCACGTTGCTCGTCAGAACAACACAGAACACAACAAGTATCAAAAGAAGCCCCATTCCTCTCTCCTACTCACATACAGACCCAGTCCTTTAATCCCAGGACAGGTCGTCTTATAACACCATAACACCATAAGATATAGGAGCAGAAGTAAGGCATTCGGCCCATCAAGTCTGCTCCGACATTCAATCATGGGCTGATCCAATTCTTCCAGTCATCCCCACTCCCCTGCTTTCGCCCCATATGCTTTGATGCCCTGGCTAATCAAGAACCTACCTACCTCTGCCTTAAATACACCCAATGACTTGGCTTCCACAGCTGCTTGTGGCAACAAATTCCACAGGTTTACGAGCCTCTGGCTAAAGTAATTTCTCCACATCTCTGTTCTAAATGAACGTCCTTCAATCCTGAAGTCATGCCCTCTTGTCCTAGACTCCCCTACCATGGGAAATAACTTTGCCATATCTGATCTGTTCAGGCCTTTTAACATTCTGAATGCTTTTATGAGATCCCCCCTCATTCTCCTGAACTTCAGGGAATACAGCCCAAGAGCTGCCAGATATTCCTCATATGGTAACCCTTTCATTCCTGGAATCATTCTCATGAATCTACTCTGAACCCTCTCCAATGTCAGTGTATCCTTCCTAAAATAAGGAGCCCACTGTCTTTTCTGGTCTCCGGCCTCCAGCCTCCAACGGACTTGGACTTGGGCTTGCAGATATTGGGCTTCAATTCCCCCATCAGACTCACTGCCTCGGCTCCAGCCAAAGGACCTCGACTACTTGGACTTCCGATTCGACCCTCAGTCCTCAATCCTTTGCATTGATCACAGGGCATGCCAATCACCGAACAATAGGCCTGAAAACAGCAGATATCTTTAGAACATCCTCTCATCAGGCAATGGAAATGGCTGAGAACAAGAGACTTTAAACAGATACACCCAGAAGGAGGACTGAATACTGGTGTAAGTGAGATTAACATGACGCTTTGGGACTCTGACTGGTGCAATAGGGCTACAGATATTGAAAAAAATGAACAGTTTGCACTATGGGAACACAGATTTAGTGGTAGTTCTGCGAGTCTAATTTTTATCACTAATATTAAGAGCTACAGGACTCACAAAATGATGTGAAAGCACTCAGATTCTCTTCACGTTGTCTGCAAGCCTGAAGACTTCACAAAGTCCATCCTCTACTTTGTGCCTCCAGCAAGAGCGAATGCTCCTTGTACTGAGCATCAGTAGCTTCTATGTGCCGTTAAACTGCCTGGTGTTGCAAAATATCCACAGCTCCTGCCTGGAAGGAGTCTGATGCATCAAAGGTGACATCCATAGTGACCTTAACATCCATGTGTAACTGGGAAACCATCCTTGTCTGAGGTTGTAATTGTGGCCCCAGGAAGTTTCAGATTTCTCTGAAGTATTTTATCATGTACTTTTCTCCACTTACTTGTTGAAAACTCTTGCTGGAAGGTTTTCTTCCATCCACCAACACTACCACCACCAGCCTTGCTCCCCTGCTCCAGCAGCTGGAATTCGATTCCAACTTTTGCTCTCTCAGAGCAATTAAACTCTTACAAACTTATTGATACCTTTCCTTTGTTGGCATCAGTTCTGGCACACACGGTGCCCAATAGACACAGATTACTGAGTTGAACACTTGTGTGTACAACAGGCTGCTGTCCTCCCCCTGTCCTGGGTAGCATCTAAACTCTGTCAGGCACTTATGCTCTGTGCTTCAATACAGTAAACTGAAAGCGCTGTCCACACACGTGTGAAGATAACTGGCAGAATGATGCTTGCGACATCAATCTCCTGCCTAGATAGGATCTTTGGCACCCAGAGTGAAATCACAGCCAATCTACGAATAAAGCTTCTATCAATGCTAAGGGAAATTTGTTGTGAATGTACTTGTGGCAGACAGAGTCAATGATAAAACGGCTGCTGAAGTGTTTAAAGATTCTTCTGAAGACTCAGCACTGGCAGTACTTTCAGGACATTTCACAACATTGTGGGTTAGTACCTTCTCTTCAGTAAATGACACGTACTAAGAGCGTAGATCTTCCTGTGGAGATGATAGAGTCTTTTTCCTGCAGACAGCTCCAGCAACAGAAACGTTACAAAAATCTTATTTTCACATCTCCACAACAATCTCATAACCTCTTGACAACTAAAATTGAATGTACACTTATATTGCTTAAAATGAAAATCCATTATCTATTTGTAGGAGGCAGAATT
The DNA here is from genome assembly GCF_048418815.1 of Hemitrygon akajei. Classification (NCBI taxonomy): domain Eukaryota; kingdom Metazoa; phylum Chordata; class Chondrichthyes; order Myliobatiformes; family Dasyatidae; genus Hemitrygon; species Hemitrygon akajei. The sequence continues at coordinate 16,799,156 of NC_133125.1, read as the reverse complement.
GTTCTTCATTACACTTAGCGAGGTAACTCAATCCCAATTTTTGAAGGAAGGATGGTCCTTTCAGATTTCAGTGAAGGAAACTAAATCGGTAACAGGAGCAAAACACCCTGCCTGAAGAAGGATCTCGACCCGAAACGTTGACTGCTCATTCACGTCCTCAGATGCTGCCTGACTTGCTGCGTTGCTTTGGATTTCCAGCATCTGGAGATTTTTTCATGTTTACATCCCGCTGCCATGGGGGAAAGGGTAAAGGAGCCTGGGGACCCACTCTCAGTGTCTTGGAAGCACTCTGGGTGTGATTTCCTCCCTAGTTAGTTTTCTGAATGGTCCATGAACTGTCCCTCGCCATTCCTCTTTTGCATTATTTATTGATTGATTGAGTGAGGTGTTGATTGATTGATTGTAACCGTGAAGTCATTCCTTTGTATCTCACACTGAACAGCCGCTGCAGAGCAACAAACTTCACAACATGTCAATGATAAGAAAACACAAGGGATGCTGGAAATCCTGAGCAATGTTCACAAAATGCTGGAGGAACTCAGCAGGTCAGGCAGCATCTACAGGAGGGAAATAAACAGTCGACATTTTGGGATGAGACCCTCCATCAGGACTGGGAAGGAATGACTAAAAGTTTACAACCAAATTTGGCTGAGTGGTGCCACAACAACGAACTCTTACTCAACATCATCAAGACCAAGGAGCTAATTATTGACTTCAGAGGTCCATGAGCCAGTCCATATCAAAGGATTAGAGGTGGAGGGGGTCAGCAACTTTAAATGCCTTGGTGTTACTATTTCGGAGCACCCGTCCAGGGCTCAGTACATAAGTACAATTACAAAGTAAGCATGGCAGTGCCTCTACTCTCCACTTCCTTAGTTGTTTGCTAAGAATTTGGATATATATATATGGAACACAAATTCCTAAAAGAAATTGTAAGCTTTATTTGTCACATCGAGACATCAGAATGTACAGTAAAATGCACTGAGTTTACGTCAATGACTAACATAGTCCAAGGATGTGCTAGAATGAGCCTGCAAGCCTCACCACGCACCAACATGCCCACAACTTACTATCCTAACGCATACGTCTTTGAAGTGTGGGAGCACCTGGAGGAAGCCCACACAGTCACAGGGAAAACATACAAGCTGCTTACAAAGAGTGGAGGGGAAAGTTGCAGATGCTGGAGATCTGAGCAACGCACACAAAATGCTGGTGGAGCTCAGCAGGCCGGGCAGCATCCATGGGAAGAGTGAACAGTCAACGTTTCAGGCTGAGACCCTTCATGGGGGAAATTGAACCCCGATCGCTGAATGCTGATTGCTGGCGCTGTAAAGTGTTGCTCGAGCTGCTATGCTATTGTACTGCCCCATTTATAAAACATTTATTTTTTAATCACTCTCACAGTTGGTCCTGAACAAATAAAGGATTTTCCCTCACTCCTGTGAAATTTCTCGACTACAATACTGTTACTTATGTACTCCCTCATGTTCAGCATCACTCTTTTTGTTACTGAACAAATGAAATTAACATACAGGTTTATGAAAGTAAGGCAAAGCATTTAAAACACTCAGACATAAGTTGGATGAGGGAGTGATGGAAAATGCTGTCAGTGAGATTGTTGTTTTGTAACAGTACACCACCCAGGTGAAACAACATGAAACATCACTCATCTGGTGCCTGAGACAGCAGGTTGAGAACCAGACTCTGTGAGTTTCACCTGCAGCAGATCGTTAACAGCCCTGAGAAATAGCAGCATGTGAAAATGCATCTGCCTCGTTATTTAACCCTACATTTCTAAAAGGCACATTGGTTGATCATTAGCGTGAGTTAGCTTTATTATTTCCATGTTGCAAGGATTGTTAGCACTGGTAAACCTCTTTATTGTGGTAGAGATGTGATGAACAGCCCAAGGCTTACATTTTCAAATCGAAATACATCAAATCCAGAAACACGCACTTTCAGAAACATTTTTTTTCTCTGACGTGCAATGTTATAAATAAGAATAGAAATGCCCTTTATTTCACTTATCTGACTGCTCGTTTTATTTCCTAGTGTCAAGATAAAAAGATACAAGCTGAAAAATGCAAAGATCTTTGGCTTTTGGTATGTGTGGCAGCTTTGATTGAGTGTGTTATTAATAAGGAATGGAGACATGCCTCATGTTCCATTTATATAGTGTCAGCAGTAAAGTCAGAATCAAAGTGTTTCAGGTCTCTATCAAAACTCCCAAACATCATTACTTGCATGCATTTAATCCTACTTTAGAAACTCTCACAAGCATTTGACTCTGCAATCTGAAACTTCTCTTACCTTACAGCTAGAAGATACAGTTCCTATTTCCATACATGCCCTTCCCCAAGATGACTTTGGGAAAGCTAATTACCTGTTCCATCTTTCCTTAGCCTACAAGTTGCTCATGTCAGACTTGTCAGATCCTTGCTGTACATTTGCTCTGGGGTACTTTTTGTTTCCACAACTGATCCTCCCGAACCTTAGAACAGAAGTTGACCCCTTAAGTTTATTTTGTCATTCAATATTGTCCTGGCTGAGCAATGATTCACGCCAATAACTCTGCCATTGTTCCAATTTCCTGATACTAGGGGTGATTGATAAGTTCGTGGCCTGAGGTGGAAGGAGATGAGTTATACAGCTCTCGTTACATGCACATGCAGTTTAACTCTTTGAGTGATTATGTAGAAAGTTTGAAGTTAATAACTCATCAGTTAACTCATTTTGGGTGATTGATAAGTTTGTGGCCTAAGGTAGAAGGAGATGAGTTATTAACTTCCAACTTTCTGCCTAATCACTCAAAGAGTTGAACTGCATGTGCATGTAATGAGAGCAGTATAACTCATCTCCTTCTACCTTAGGCCACAAACTTATCAATCACCCCTGCTGTGGACACTTTCTGGAGGTCCAAGATCCGTATGCTCCAAGACCGCTGGACTAAGTGTGTAAATGTAGGAGGGGTCTATGTTGAAAAATAAATGTGCTAGATTTTCTAAAATTCACTCCTTCTTCCTAAGGCCATGAACTTATCAATCACCCTCGTATCTTTAGTTTTTAGAAAGCTAGTAATCCAATACTTAAAATCAAAAATTAATCTTATAAGAGTCACTCTTCACAGAAATATATTTAAAATTCTAATAATCTTCTGTGTAGAAGTGGATTGATTCTTTAAGGCTGTTACAGCCGGGGGTGGGTGGTAATGGGGACGAGCTCCCTCTGCCTATTAAATGGGATGCGCCTCAAATAGCCTCTGACAACCAAGTCCAGCTCCTGGCCTTCACATGTGGCTTAGCTACTGAGCCCGGCAGAACCATTTCTACGAACAGGAGAAGGGAAAAAGGGGGGTTACTGATGCCTTAAAACCAGACGCTTCGGGCAGGTGGGGTTCATGAGCTGTGGTTGGCAGCTTATCTAGGAGAAGAGAAACTCTCATCTTAAACCTCCGCTGTCTTTTGCAGGCACAACCGCTCATGGGGAGGGCTTTATGTGTAATCCCCAAGGAATAATTAAGAGCTGGAGTCCTTAACTGGACGGTCCCACGTTGAGTTTAACATTGACCGGCAACTCCTGCGAGTCTGCTTGCGCCAAATTGTATTGGTCTCTGCTGGTTTTTTTTGATTCATCAGCTGTATAAAGAGGGGAAGTCTGCTGCATCAGCAACAGCTTGTTCTCCATATCATACTGCCCTGGCTAGTATATCATGCAGACAGCTAGGATGCAATATCCATGGCTGACCCTGACCAACAGGGGGCCTCATTCAGAGGGTGGAGAAGCGGATTCTAGAAAGGCTTGGTTCAGGCCCGTAGTTAGTGTCCTCAAGCCCTAGATTCCAAAATCAGTAGGAATCACTTCTCACTATCTGCTTTTGCCAATTCCCATTTAATAAATGGAACAAATCAACCCTTGGTTTCCAGGGAATACTACATGCAATCTCGCTCTCGTAATACAACTGTCAGGGTCTAAAGACCATTCAAGGGAAAAGGCACTCCTGAAAGGGCAATATATCTATCCTGGTGTTTGGTGCTCAAAGCAGCAGAACTGCCTTGTCTAACTGGAGCTCCTTCAAGCTGTACAGCGATTTCTAGCTCCTCATGTTCTGATGCTGTACTTGTAAAAAAAATTATCTTTCTATTAGCCTCTTTGATTTTTTTAAAAACTACCAATAATATTTTAATAGTACATACCAACCCTTTCATTTCCTTGAAAGCTTTTCCTACAGTCATGCTTGTCCTTCAGATTTATAAACTGGTTCATAGTTAAACTCCTCCCACTACTCCTATGGATAATCTCTGACATTGTTGTCTTAATCTAGAATCTTAGTTGCTGTTTAACATTTTTGTTTTTAAAAATTACATCAAATTTAATCATATCATTATATCTTTTATATAAACCATAAACCACTATTGACAAACTCTAAGTCAATATAAAAGCTAATGAAGCCATCTCCATTGTTGGTCAGTGTTGCTTCTTATCTTGTGTCTGTCTACTGAATGAAATTATTTTGCAAGTTAAAATTGCATTGTGAATGAATACACCCTGCGTTTCCAATGTGTTTGACTATTCTCTCCACAAATGCATCACACCATTGACAGCTGATCTAAATACAACTCAAAGTATAGCTGTTACTCCTTTTCCAATACAGTGTTACAAGCTACTCTCTCCACTGGAAGTGGGAGCTCTTCTGTGTAAGGATGCAGGTAGCTGATGGCTACCAAGAGCACCTGCTTCTGGTTGAAACATAAAAACCTGAATCTTTATACAACCAAGAAGGATTAGTCCATGCGAAGAGCCTCAGCATGAAACATAACTGTCCATTTCCTTCCGCAAATGCTGCCTAATCTGTTGAGCTCCAGTAGCAGTTTGTTTTTTTTTTGGCTCCAGATTCCATAGTCTGCCATCTCATATGTCTCCGTTTCACTGCCCTAATCCACATGAAGGTCCTTAAACTGCAATGTTGACTGTCCATTTTCCTCCACAGATGCTGCTCAACCCACTAGGTTCTTCCAGAAGTTTGTTGTTTTTTTTTACTGCAGATTCTAACATCTGCAGTCTCTTGAGACCCCAAGAAGGACAATACTCTGCTGGGAGAGCACCTAATTAGACAAACCTTTATAACCATTGTAACTCGCGACACTGTCAAAAAAAGAGTCACATTTATTCAAATTTCAAACGTCACACTCACACATTTTGCATGTATCAAATAATGACTTAGGGTCCCTAGACTCCAAAGGTTTCAAAGGTCCATTTAATGTCAGAGTAATGTATACAATATACATCCTGAAATGCTTTTCTTCTCAACCATCCAGATGCAAGCAAAGGAGTCGCCTTTAGGTGCCATTAACCCTCCTAAGCTCCACCTTTAAGTAGGGAGGATAAAATGTCTGAAATCTCTGCATACATAAGTGTAACATTTTTACAGAGTACTTTAAAATGCCTTTCTTAAATCAACACAGCTTATTGCAGTATCTATCAGAACTGACAGCAAGTTTAAGGTAATGCCTGTTGATATTCAATGCCATTTGAAACCAGCTGCACAACTGACACAAAATAGTTATTAGCAATGTGGCTGTAGTTAAAGCTATGCGTAATTATCCTTCAATAGGAGTTTTGCAAACACTTGTTAATCTATTAACTGATCAATTCGTAATTGCCATTATTTTCAAAAGCTAGATCAACTGTAGATAAATCTTTCATTTTAAAACCTACAACATACATAAGGCGGCTACCAGGAGATATAAATCAGTAAAGAAAGTTGGCAGTGAGTATAATGTGGGGAAGTAGAAATGTTTTCATAGGAGAAGTAAAAAAGCATATCATCTAAATAGCGAGAGATTGCAGAGCTCTGAGATACACAGGGAAAAACGTGTTGCCTAGGGCATGATTGACAAAAAAGGTTCTGCAGGGAATTAGAAAAACAAACCAACATTTTTCATTTGCAAGACCCTTCTCCTCTTCTGTAGACAGTACTCAAGTTGTGATCTTATGAATGCCTATATAATCGAAGTATAAACTCCCTCTTGGAAATCTTGAGCAATGCACACAAAATGATGGAGAATCTCAGCAGATTAGGCTGAGACATCAACTGTTCATTTCCCTCGACAGATGTTGCCTGACCTGCTGAGTTCCTGCAGCATTTTGAATGTGTTTCTCAATATTTCTAGCATCTCTTATGCCTCCAACTTTTCCTTTACTTTACTTTACTTACTTTACTTTATTGTCACCAAACAATTGATACTAGAGCGTACAATCATCACAGCGATGTTTGATTCTGCACTTTGCGCTCCCTGAAGTACAAATCAAAGTAAATATAATAAAAATTTAAATTATAAGTCATAATTAGAAAATAGAAAAGGGAAAGTAAGGTAGTGCAAGTCAGGTCCGGATATTTGGAAGGTACGGCTCAGATCCGGGTCAGGATCCGTTCAGCAGTCTTATCACAGTTGGAAAGAAGCTGTTCCCAAATCTGGCCATACGAGTCTTCAAGCTCCTGAACCTTCTCCCAGAGGGAAGAGGGACAAAAAGTGTGTTGGCTGGGTGGGTCATGACCTTGATTATCCTGGCAGCACTGCTCCGACAGCGTGCGGTGTAAAGTGAGTCCAAGGATGGAAGATTGGTTCGTGTGATGTGCTGGGCTGTGTTCACGATCTTCTGCAGCTTCTTCCGGTCTTGAACAGGTCAACTTCCATACCAGGTTGTGATGCACCCTGGAAGAATGCTTTCTACAGTGCGTCTATAAAAATTAGTGAGGGTTTTAGGGGACAGGCCAAATTTCTTCAGCTTTCTCAGGAAGTAAAGGCACTGGTGGGCCTTCTTGGCAGTGGACTCTGCTTGGTTAGACCAAGTCAGGTCATTTATGATATTCACCCTGAGGAACTTAAAGCTTTTGACCTGTTCCACCTGCGCACCACCGATGTAGATGGGGTCGTGCGGTCCGCTGCTCCTTCTGAAGTCAACAACCAACTCCTTCGTCTTGCTGACGTTGAGGGATAGGTTATCTTCACACCATGCCACCAGGTTCTTAATTTCCTCTCTGTACTCAGACTTATCATTACCCAAGATACGGCCTAAAATTTATTTTAATTTATTGTAAGAGGAGTTAAATACAAAAGTAGAGAGTTTCTACTTCAATTATATAGGCAATGGGGAGATCACAATTTGAGTACTGTCTACAGAAGAAGAAAGGGACTTGATTTTAAAAAAACCCTGCGAGGTCTTGAAAGGTGGAAGATTTGTATCTTCTCCTATTGGGCAGATGATATGCAAACCTGAAAGCACGTGCCACCACATCCAAGGATTGCTTCTAACACACAGCTATCAGAGTCCTGAGTGGATCTCTTGTACTATAAGTTGGATCCTTGGCCTCACAATCTACCTCAAAATGATCTTGCCCTTGATTACTTACCTCCATTACATTCCATTATTGTTAGCTTTTACACTTTATTCTGCATTGTTATTGTTTTACCTTATTCCAGTTCAATGTACTGTGTAATGATTAGATCTGTATGAACACTATGTAAGATGTTTTTCACTGTATCTATGTACATGTGACAATAATAAACCAATACCAATGGATTGGATATGGAAAGGATCTTCCCTCTAAAAGGAGAATAGACAACTGGAGATAATTGTTTAAAATTAATAGACAATCATTTTAATAGTGTTGAGCTGATTTTTTTTTTAGTGTAACATCTCTTAGCAAGTAGGGAAGGCAAAATCATTCAGCATTTTAATGTGGAGGGAAGGAGATTCTTGACATGCAAGGGGGTGAAAGGATACTGGAGTAGGCAGGAATGTAGAGTTAATGCTCTCAGTCATATGGAGCATTGGAGCAGACCCCTCAAGCCTATTTCCAACGTTGATGTTCTTGCATTCGTTGAATAATTCATCGACACCAAACATCTGAGTTAGCAGACTACAGGGTACCTTTAATTGGAGTTGAACGTGAATACAGTTCACAGACATGAAAGAAAATTGTATACTTATGGAAATCATACTAAGTAATTACAGTGTGTCAATTAGAGCAATGATTTGTGCAGCAAATTAGGTGTCAGTGGAAATGGAGAAATCCTGCAGTACAACATTGGTTTAGTGACTGTGTGAGTGTTGATATGATTTTAAAAAAGTCATGAAATTCTGACCAATAGTGGCATTGTTGGTGAAGTACTAAATTAAATACCTGGCCTAGAGGTTGTCCTTTATCCATTGTCAGTGAGGCACACACACACTAGTCCTCGTTGAGGCGGAAAGGGTGAGCAGTTCCAAGTTCCTGGATGGACAACATCTCAGAGGATCCACCCTGAGCCCAATACGGTAATGCAAGGAATCGCGAAGGAGGCACGCCAGCCGCTGTATTTCATTAGGAGAATTGGTATGTCACCAAAACCAAAGAAATTTCTACAGATGAGCGGTGAACAGCATTCTGACAGGTTGCTTCACAGTCCCGTGTGGAGGCTCCAATGCACAGGATTGAGAGAGGCTGCAGAGAATTCGAGATTCAGCCAGCTCTATCATGGGCACAACCCTCTCCATCACCGAGAACAGTGCTTCAGGAAGATGACATCCATCATTAAGGACCCTAGCCACCTGGGGCATGCTGTCTTCTCATTACTGTCATCGGGGAGGAAGTTGAGGAGCCTCAAACTTTTAGGAACAAATTCTTCCCCTCTGCCATCAGATTTATAGATGTCCCATGAGCCAGGAACACTACCTCAGTATTCCTTTTTATTTTTGCCCTATTTACTTACTTACTTACTTATTATCTAACTACAGGTGTCCCCCACTTTACGAATGTTCACTTTACGCCACTTCGCTTTCACAAAAGACCTAAATTAGTGACCTGTTTTCGCATTACAAAGGATTTTCGCTTTTATGAAAATTTTTCCCATATAAGTTAATGGTTCTTTGCTTTACGCCATTTCGGCTTAAGAAAGGTTTCATAGGAATGCTCTACCTTTGTAAAGGGGGGGCACCTGTATCAATTTATTATTATCTGTTTACTTATTTGTAACTTGTAATGATTTTTATGTCTTGCACTGAACCGCTACCACAAAACAAAAAATTCACAACATAAATCAGTGATAATAAACCGGGATCTGATTCTGATTCATAGCCTGCAGATGTTAGAAAGGAAAAAAACCTACAAACACTAGAAATCTGAAACAATAACACAAAATTCTGGAAATACTCTGGCACAGTATAACTGGTAATAAAATGCCTCTCCACTGATGAGATAAAAGTTGATTTCCACCAAGCAGGGCCCCTGAGTGGAAGGAGACACAGAAACAGCAGGAGACAGGGAGGCACCGTAACCCAAAATATTAATAGAACTGTACAATTTATGGATCTATTTCTTTTAGAGCAATGACTCCCCACTAGCACTACATAACAGTATGAAATGTTGTCTATGCATGCATATTGATCTGTTGTCCATGCATGCACATTGCTCTCTCTCCCTCTCACTGCAACGTGACTACACCAGTTAAAACGCGTGTGCCTTTAATTAATTGCTATGTAGTTGCAGAACCACAATAAATTGATGACAAGTACAAGCCTGAATGTCAGAGAGTATCATGAACTGCACTGACAGTTACAAGATGAAACAACAAGAGGAAAGAGTTAAACAGTACTGAAAAGCCATCACAGACGCTAACAAAGGGGTTAGAATGCAGTGAAAAACATAACTAGCAAATTTAAAGAGAAAATAACGTGCCGATGGCTCCAGTCAGGACAGTTGGCGAATTTGATAGCGCTAATGCAGGCTGGGAGCCGTATGTTGAGAGGGTGGACCTGTATTGTAACACGAAAAACATGGGGGAGCAAAACGAAACCCCCACACTTCTTAGCTTAATGGGTGTTAGGGCGTACAGTCTCTTACACAACTTAGTAACCCCTGAAAAGCCAGCAAGCAAGACGTTCGATGAAATTGTTACAATTTTACAAAATCAGTTGCGCCCTAAACCATTGGCAACAGCTGAAAGATCTAGATTTTGCTAAAGCAACCAGTCAGAGGATGAAAGCATTTCTGAATACATTGCATAACTGCGCAAACTTTCCCAGTACTGTGGCTTTAGAGATGGACTTTCTGTTGCATTAAGGGACAGGCTTGTATGTGGCATGCATAGTCAAAGCACTCTAAAGAGGCTACTTGTGGTGAACTACATATACCTGTCTGGACACGCCCCCTGCTGACTGCTCCTGTGGCTCCTCCCACAGACCCCTATATAAAGGCGATTGAGGTCTGAGCCCGGCCTCTCTGTCTCCAGGATGTAGTATGGTGGTCAACCACTGTTTGTTCCTTCTTCCAGTCGATAAAAGCCGATATCTCGCCTTTACGTCTCAGAGTGAGTTATTGATGGTGCATCACTACTGTCAGAAAGAGACCGAACCTTAGAACAGGAATTGGTCATTGCAATATTGTTAGAGACTGCAGCAGAACTACAGAAAAAAAAGTTAGAATGTGAAACGCACAAAATATCCCCGAATGATGCCAAGAGCCAAAAATGCTATTAATGTGGCAAATCCTTCCAAGATGCAAATGGTTCAAAGAAAAAGTTTGCAGAATGTGTCACAGACAGGGTCACATGGAGTAAGAGGGCGCAAGGCAGACAAAAAGCACAACTGAGTGAAAAGTTTCAAACACAAAATTAAGCAAGTGCATAAAGTGACCAAATGTGAAACAGAATCAGACAAAGGTGAGCTGTCATGCCTAGAACTGCATAGTATAACTGAAACAGATCACAAAATCACCTGGATCACAATAGATGTGTCTGGTGTAAAACTGAAAATGGAGCTTGATACAGGGTCGGCTATGTCTATAATTTCAGTGATGCTAAAAACCTAAACAGGTGAAAAAGTGTCTTCTAAAGGCAAACTGAAAGTGAATGTGACGTATGGAGGCCAAACACAGCAGGTAGAGCTTTATGTGTTGAAAAGTGGAGGACCAACACTTCTCAGGCGTGAATGGTTGAGAAAACTCCAACTAGACTGGCATTCAACCAAAGCTCTCAATGCAACAGCAGCCCAAATGGTAGCATTAACCAGAGACCGGGAATATATAAACATTGAAGACTTGGCCAAAAGCTGTTTGAGATGCCAAAAGGTTCAAACTGCACCCCCTCAGGCACCGTTGCACCTGTGGGAGCAGCCATCTTCACCATGGTAAAGAGTATATATTGTCTCTGCTGGGCCATTTATGGACTCCATGTTTCTGATTGCTGTGAATGCTTATTTGAGTTGGCCAGAGGTTATATTAATGAAGTCAACCACCTCAGAAAAGACTGTCTCTGCTCTGAGGACTATCTTCACCAGAAACAGCTTGCCAGAACAAATTGTGAGTGACAATGAACCACAATACACGTCTGAAGAGTTCAGACTGTTCATGAAGAAAAATGGCATCAGACATTTCAAGTCAGCTCCTCACCACCCAGCAATGAATGGGTTAGATGAACGGTTGCTTGGCCAACAGCTTCATCCGCGGTCACCCTGTCAGTTACTGAGGTCCAGACTCCTACCTCCCTTTGAGTGAAAAAACATCTTATCTCCCCAATCATTGTGCCCGGGTTATAAATGTCTCTGCTAAGCCTGGGACTGAGCGTGTTACATAATTCAAGTTGTGAGCATGTAAGAAAATAAATGAAACATCAGGAGGAACCTGCATTATACAGTATTTCCACTTCTCTAGAAATGCTCCCAAAGGCTTCACAGCCTTAGCTGACATTTCCCAAAGTTCTTGATGTTAACCAGCCAAGGATGCAATTTATGATTGTGGAATATGGTGGTTTCTCAATACTGCCTCACTCCTAATTCTCTGTGGTAAAAATGCAGGATTTCTGTCTGGATTCTTTCAACAGCTGAACAACCATCATGTCCATAGAGAAATTAATCATCTGTGTTTATTTATCCTTATAACCTTCAATCTTGTACTTAATTAGATATTCTCTCTACCCTTGGACAGCATATAATAGAATTTAATTTAATTTGTACTCCTCAATTAATATTAATGGTCTAATAGATTTAGGTCAGATTTTTTGAGTGCTCTCATCTACCGAGGTCTTCATCTGAATATCGCAGATAACCTCAGGCACAGGGTCCGAGGTCCATCTGAATATCGCAGATAACCTCAGGCACAGGGTCCGAGGTCTATCTGAATATCGCAGATAACCTCAGGCACGGGGTCCGTAGGTTTCAGTCCTTAGCTACAGAAAATATTAGGCAACACACACAACATGCCAAAAGAATTCAGCAAGCCAGGCAGCATCCATGGAGGGTATTAAACTGTTGATGTTTCAGACCAAGATCTTTCATCAGGACAGGAAAGGAAGGCGGCAGAAGCCAGAATAAAAAGATGGGGAAGGATGTACAGGTGACAGGGGAGGCAAGGTAAGAGGGAAGGTAGGTGGGTGGGGGAGAGGGAGATGAGGTAAGAAGCTTGGAGTTGATAGGTGGAAGAGGTCAAGGGCTGAGGAAGAAAGAATCTAATAGGGTGTAATAGTGGACCATGGGAGAAAGGGAAAGAAGAGGGGCACCAGAGGGAGGTGATGGGCATGCAAGAAGAAGAGAAGGATACTGGGATTTTAATTTAAATGTTAAATTAAGGTTAAATCAAAACTTTCATTTATGTTCACTTTGAAGAAAATTGCAAGTATATTTGAGATAACAGAAGGACCAATTTTAAATCACAGGGAGGAACAAGTAAAACTCCCAGTCAGAGGGTATAAGGTATTAGGGAAGCGCACAGGTCAAAGGGGACAAATGGCTTTGGCCTGATTACTGCATTGCTTGGGTTTTAAAGGATGTAATTGCAGAGAGTGTTGACATTTTTCAAAACTTTTATAATTCCAGGAGGGTCACATAGAACTAGAAAACAGTCTATATGGTTCCCTCGATCAATAAGGATGGAAAACCGAAGGCAGGGAACCTTAAGCACAAGATATTCAGCAGATACTGGAAATCTAGAGTAACACACAAACTGCTGGAGGAACTCAGCAGGTTAGGGAGCATCTAAGGAAATGAATAAACAGTTAATGTTTCGGGCTAAGGATTGGAAAAGAAGGAGGAAGATGCCAGAATAAAAATGTAGAGGGTGGGGAAGGAGGACAAGCCAGAAGTTGGGTAGTAAAAGGTAAAGGGCTGGAGAGGAAGGAATCTGATAAGAGAGGAGAGTGGACCAAAAGAGAAAAGAAAGAAGGAGGGGCACCAAAGGGAAATGATAGGTGAGGACAAGAGGTAAGAGATCAGAATGGGGAATAGAAGAAGAGGGAAGCGGAGGGGGGGAAAGAATTACAGGAAGGAGAAATCAATGTTCATGCCATTAGGTTGAAGACATCTATTGTTGGCAATAATCAGGATCAGATTCAAATTCATTTATTTATCATACGTACATCGAAACATACAGTGAAATAAATGTGTCATTTGGGTTAACAGCCAATGCAATCTAACGATGAGTTAGAAGGAAGTGTTGAAACACATTCTGAGCCTATCTAGCATGCCCTCAATGCTCAGCAGAACAAAACAGAACACAACAAGCAACAATACAACAACGGCAAAACAAGCCTTGTTCATAACTTCCAAGCACCCACACACATGGCCAGTCCTCCAACTCCAGGACAGGGCTCTGGGCTCCAGTCTCCAGTCTCCGGGTTTTAGCCATTGGGCTTCAAATAATGGGCTTCCAATAACGGCCTCCAGGCTTCGTTCTGCAGTATCTACCCCCAGACTAGCCGATGATGAGACACGGACCTCCAGGCTTTGAACTCTGGGCTTGGCACTTCACCGGCCCTCAAGCTTCCTGCTCACATTGACAGGATATTGAATGTGCACGAGTTCTGCTGTACAGTGAAAGATCCGTGTCACCTGTGCTGTTAGACAGTGCCTGGATGTGCCTTCACACTGCTCCTGAGTGTTTAAAGGTGACAGACCCGTCCCCATCAAAAGTAGCTCCTTGTGTTATAAGCTGACTGGCAGCTGTCCATCAAAACTTCAATGAGGTGTTACGCAGCAACATACTGGTCCTTACCAGGAATGTTCCCCAGTTTTATTCAGGTGTAGACCTGTGGCTGGAAGTACTGAAGCTGCGTATAATGATGTGCATGTGCCTACTAGTGTTTAAGACCCAGTTTGGATACTCCAGGAATCCTTCAGCATCCAATTCAGGAAAATTGCCTTCAATGAATGAAAAGGAGAATACTTACTGAAACATGCTTACTTACTAGTTTATGTTTGGTCCTCTAGGACAAGTCAGATAGTATCATGTCTGCTGTATTTTATTGATTTTACTTAGAGATACAATACAGGACAGGCCATTCTGGCATTGCAAGTCACACTATCTAGTAACCCACCGAATTAACCTTGGTCTAATCACGGGGCAATTTACAATAACTAATTAACCTACTAGTCAGTACATCTTTAGAGGAATCTGAAGCACCCGGAGGAAACCCACACAGGCAAGGGAAGGAACTTATAGAGGACACCGGAACTGAACTCTGAAATCCAGCGCCCCAAGCTATAATAGCGTCACGCTAATCGCTACATTACTATGGTGCCCCAAGTTGTGTAATTCAGTTTAATTGACATGAATGGAATTAAACTTAAGTCTGGGTGTATCATGGTGAATCTATACCGTCCTTTTAGCCCTCCCAGCAAGAAGGATTTTTACCACACGGGCACAATATGGACCCTCCAGAGTGCCGCCTGGAGAGGCTTTTAGTGGCAATAAGAGAATGCCCCAACTCCTCACTACACTAATAGGCAGACAGTGCAGAAGGTACCTTCACTTACTCTACCTGCTTCATTTCCCATGAGGAACGGATCACTATGTGTGCAGATAATAATGTACGTCAGCTCCACTTAGCATCATACTTAGGGAAGATGGTTTAATTCATGAAAATTCTTTCACTGATACATCCTCATTATAACCATTCTGTCTCCCATTTACTAAAAGAAGATTTTGGGGATGTTTCTGAATGATTAGGAGGTAGCAGTCAAGGAACCTAATTTGTCATACGGAACTGGTGAACCTCTTAGGCTGAAAATGGAAACTATTTCATTAAAAATAAAATATTATCTAAGAATAGTGTATCATAATTTGTAAGACAGTTTTAGTATTCTGATAAGTCTGTTTTTAAAATAGGAATCATCCTCAATATTATCAATAACAAACTAAAATAACCTTCTATTTATCTGCTGTAGGAGCACCAAGCAAAGGTTTCATCTTTTGTCCCTGTCATGTTTGCAGTTATCAGTGAATAGTGTTACATTTATTAAATCTCTGTGGACTTTGGCTTTTATACCACTTGGATGATAAGGAATCTTAGATGTTGATATGCACCGACAAAAAATATCCTTTGTGTACTTAGATCCAGAAAGGTTCATGAGCCGCCTCCACCTGGAAGAGCAGTGTATTGTGTCTTTGCAACTACATATCTATTAAATAAAGGCACGCACACGGGAAATGGCCTTAACTGGTGCATTCACATTGCAGCGAGAGCGAGAGGGAGAGAGAGCAATGCACATGGGTAGACAACAGATCAATAGGTAGTGCTAAAGGGGATGTGGTCATTGCTCTAAAAGTAGATCCATACATTACACTTCCTCCCCCTATAGATTAATTCAACATAAAACTGTGTATGTACAAAACATTCAATTTCCCTTTCCTAAACCCATGTTCCAAATAAACGTTCTTTCATGATATCAGACCATAACAACTTTGCAGTTCTAAAGGTTCAGTCTTTTGGGTGGTGCTCTGTTTCCTTCGGGATAGTGCCCCTGGACCTATGCAGTGGCATCAGGCTTGGCAGTATCTTGTCAAAGATAACGTTCTCGGTTGCCGATATCATTTTGCTGTCAGTGACATGATTATCACTGAGAGGTAAATCCAGTGGCAGTAACATGTCCATCTTGTTGGATGCAATCAGCTCAGGCGTGTTCTTCCGTTGAGCATCCAGTATCTGGTCCACATGACGTCTCCATGTCTGATCTCCACCATCCAATGTCTACATCAGTGGTCCAGTTCTTGTAGCTATCCTACTGGGTGTCCACTTGACTTTTCAGTACTCATGCACTAGGACTTCCTGTCCAACCTCGAAGCGCTTCACGGATACACTTGGCAACTGGCTGAACTGTTTATTCTGCACTTCGCTCCAGAGGTCTGGTTTCAGGAGGTCTATGTAAGAACACAGATTCCTGTTCATGAACAGCATTGCAGGTGTTTGATTTGTCATCGCATGAACAGAGTTCTGATACCTTGAGCTGTAGAGAAATGTCCTCCTTGTCCATCGCATTAATAGACTTCTTGTATCAGCAAACAAGAAACAGCCTATCCTGAAGCCTTTCAAATCATTGTCAGGGACTTCAGTCTGGCCAGCTTGAAGAAATCTCTGCCCAATAATCATTTGCCTATCACCTGTAGCACCAGGGGTCCCAAAACACTTGACCGCTGCTATACTATGATTAAGAATGCCTACTGTTCCTTGCCCGGACTGAATTTCAGGAAATCTGATCACTTGGCTGATGCGCCCCCCCCCCCCCCCACCACCACCTGCATACAGGCTAAAGTTCAAGGCTGCAGAGATAAGGACAGTGAAGAGGTGGTTGTGGGAGACAGCGGAGCAGCTATGGGATTGATTTGAGTTGGTGGACTGGGCTCTGATCAGGACTCATCTGAATGAATACACCACGGTTTTCATAGACTTCATAAAAACACTCATACATGAGTATGTCCCCACAAAATCCTTCAGAGTCTTCCCCAGCCAGAAGCAGGAGATCCATAATCTGCTGAGGGCCTGATAGCTGTCCTTCGGGTCTGGTGAACACATTGAAAACAAGAAGTCCAGGTGCTATCTCCAGAAAACCATCTTACATATGAAGTGACAATTCCAGACCAAACCTGAAGCACTGAAGGAAGCTCAACAGCTGGTGCAGGGCTTGAATGCTATCACCTTCTACAACATAAAACCAAGTGACATGAATGACAACAAGGCTTCGCTCGCAGACGAGTTCAATACCTTTTATGCTCGTTTTGACCGTCAGAACACGGAGGAACCTTCACATACTCCCACAGGCCCCGAGGACCTTGTGATTTGAGACCAACGATCTGGAGGGTGAACCCACAGAAAGCATTCGGCCCAGATGGGGTACCTGGCCGAGTACTAAAGACCTGTGCTGATCAGCTGGCTGTAGTTCCAACGATACCTTTAACATCTTGCTTCGACAGTCTGAGGTACCCACCTATTTCAAGCCGGCTTCAATTGTACCGGGGCCTAAAAAGAACTTGGCGACCTGCCTCAATGACTATCACCCAGCAGCACTTACATCCACAGTGAGGAGGTGCCTTGAGAGGTTGGTGATGAAACATATCAACTCCTGCCTGAGAAGTGACTTGGATCCGCTCCACTTTGCCTACTAGAGCAACAGGTCCGCAAAAGGTATCATCTCATTGGCTCTTTACTCAACCTTGGAACATCTGGACGTCAAAGATGCCTACATCAGGATGCTCTTCATCAACTACAGCTCAGTGAAACTAATCAATAAGTTTCAAGACCTTGTCCTCAATACCTCCCTGTGCAACTGGATCCTCAATTTTCTCACTTGCAGAGCCCCAGTTAGTTCAGATGGGCAACATCTCCTCCACAATCTCCATCAGCACAGGTGCACCACAAAGATGTGTGCATAGCCCCCCTGCTCTACTCATGTTATACTTAATGACTGTAAGGCTAAGCCCAGTTCCAATGCCATGTACAAGCTTGCTGACAACACCTCTGTTGTAGGCCAAATCAAAATCAGTATAAAGGAGGGAGACTGAAAATCTGGTTGAGTGATGCCACAACAACAACCTCTTGCTCAGCAACAGCAAGACCATGACTACGGACTTCAGGTGAAGGAACCAGAGGTCCATGAGCCAGTCCTCGTCGGCAGTTCAGGGGTGGAGAGGATCAGCAACTTTAAATTCCTTGGTATCATAATTTCGGAGGATCTGCCCTGGGCCCAGCATGTGAGAAAACATTGCAGCACCTCTACTTCTTTAGAAGTTTGTGAAGGTTTGCATGGCATCTAAAACCTTGACAAGCTTCTATAGATGTGTGGTGGAGAGGATATTGACTGGTTGCATCACAGCCTGGTATAGAAACGCCAATGTCCTTGAATGGAAAATACTACAAAAAAGAAGTGAATGTGGCTCAGTGCATCATGGGTAAAGCCCTCCCCACCATTGATATATCCACTGCACTAGGAACATTGTCACAGGAAAGCAGCATCCATCATCAGGGAACTTTGATAATAAACTTACTTCGAACTTTGAACTTCGCAATGACTACCATCCTTAAGCTATGGGGTCTGTAAATGCTTCTGGGTTGGTTGGCGGGGTGAATAACTGCAGTGTTATATCATTCTTGCTGTTGTAAAGATGTTAATGTATTGCAAATGGCCATAAGACCATCAGACATAAGAGCAGAATTAGACCATTCAACCCATCGAGTCTGTTCTGCCTTTCCATCATGGCTGATATATTAGCCCTATCAACCCCATTCTCCTGCTTTCACCCCATAATCATTCACACCTTGACTAAGAACCTATCAGCTTCCACTTTAAATACTGTATTCCCAATGACTTGGCCTTCACAGCAGGCTATGGCAATGGTTTCCACAGATTCACCACCCTCTGGCTGAATAAGTGTTAAATTTTGACTGTGATCAAACTGCCCCATACAAATTTACAAAGGGCACATCGTAACTGATAAAAACAAACTCGAGATAACCAAAGCAAAAAGCAGCCTGCTGGAGGAACTCAGTGGCAGTATCAGCGGGAGGAAAGGAATGATTGATGTTTCGGACCCGAACCCTGCAACAGGATCGTTGCTTTACTCCCTCCGGATGCTGCTCGACGCTTTGAGTTCCTCCAGCAGATTGTTTGTTGCTCCAGATTCTATGATTTGCCGTCCCCTGTGTCTCTAAATAGCCAAACGCTTCTGATAGGACAAAGTAATTTATATGGATAGTGTAAAAGTTTGGAGGATAAGAACATAAAAACATAAAAAAAATAGGAGCACGATCCAAAGAAGACAACTTGTCTGCTCAAGCTGTCGCTCCAGTCAATATATATACATGACTTATATAGAGGCTTCAGCTTCTCTGCTATGCCAGTCAAAGTCAAAACAAATTTATTATCAAACTACTTATAAGTCACAATATACTATCCTGAGATTTATTTTCCTGCAGGCACTTACAGGGATATAAAGAAATACAATAGAATGTATGAAAAACTATATATAACAAAGACTGACAACAACCAATAATCCTGAGAACATGAGTTGTAGAGTTCTTGAAAGTGAGTCTATTTGGTGTTGAGTCAGGTCAGTGTTGAGGTAAGTGGAGTTATCAGCACTGATTCAGGAGCCAGTTCACTCAATCTATCTGTACCCTATTGCAGAATCACAATGTCTTCACCTCAACATGATAAAAGCCCCATACTCCTGAAACAGCCTCTGTTGTCACAATATTCTGAGGGATATTTCTCTGAATGAATTGAGAAATAGTACAAGGTTCAGACTTGGTGACAGATATATTGTATTGATGAATGGCTTATTATTTATCAAAGTTTCATTATGCATGTGTCTTTTTAAAGGATTGTCTTGTCAGTTTCCAAATCATACCTATTATGTGGTCTCCTACAGCATGTCCTACTCTCCTCACAGACACCGTCCTTGCTTAATTGGCTGTCCTTGTAGTTTCAAACCAAACACTACCAGTCCCATTAATAACTACCACACATTAACCTCTGATGACACTGAACAGTATCACTGGAAGAAACTTAGTCCCAGAACTTGTATGAGGACTTCTCAGCCTTCATGGAGAAGCCACAATGTAAATGAGTAAACTGACCACAGGACTCCGATACAGGGGGGGCTGGCAATTGAAGTTGGAGGATGACAAATATGGTGGCAGTAGGAGGCAGTTTTGTTACATTGGATACTATTTTCCGCATGTCCAATCCCAAGTCCCAAAGGCTCTGTTCCTTACACAGTGCCAGGGTTCCCTTGGGACAGTAGTGGTGTTTGGAATGGAAGGGGAATGATCCAGTCTTCATGGTCCTGTACACGGATAGGATAAAGAGCAAGATTCTGCTTAAGGGAAATGAGCCACATGCAAATTATCATAAGGTTAAAAATATATTTTATAATTAAATATAACATGACATTCAGAAACTGTGAGAGAAATAAACAGGCTCTTTTGCCCACAATGTTGTGCCAGCCATTTAGCCTAACCCTTCCCTCCTACATAGCCCTCTAATTTTCTTTCATCTATATGCCTATCTAAGAGTTTCTTTGATGTTCTAATGTATCTTCCTCTACCAACACCTCCATCTCCTTAAAAGTACGTCCTTTCCTATTAGCCACTTCTGCCCTGGGAAAAAGTCTCTGGCCATCCACTCAATCTACGTCTCTTATTTTCTACACTTCTAACCAGTCACCTCTCAACCTCCTTCGCTCCAAAGAGGAACAACCTAACTCATTCAGACTATCCTCCATAATCCAGGCAGCATCCCGGTGAATCTGTTCTGCACCTTCTCAAAAGCTTCCACATCCTTCCTATAATGAGGCAACCAAAACCAAACACAGTAGTTCAAGTATGGTCTAACCAGGGTTATACAGAGTTGCAACATTACCTCCTGGCACTTGGACTCGATCCCCCGACTAATGAAGGCCAACACACCAAATGCCTTCCTAACCCTATCAACTTGTGCGGCAACTTTGAGAGATCTACAGGATAAGGACCCCAAGATCCCTCTGTTCCTCCACACTGCTAAGAATTCTGCCATTAGCCCTGTATTCTGCTTTCATTGAACCTTCCAAAATAAATCACTTCACACTTTTTCCAGATTGAGCTCCATCTGCCTCTTCTCAGCCTAGCTCAGCATCTTGTGAATGTCCTGTTGAAACCAACCATGATAATCCAAGTTTGTCAGGAAAGGACAAAGTTGGAGTATCCTTCAATTAGAGCAAGGAAATTTGAGAATTTTGTTTTAAACGAAGGATCTTTAGACGTAGGTGACCTCCATAACAAAATGAGTAAATAAACAGCACACATAAATAAACAAATAAATAAAATCCAGTTATGTGGGGACCTGTTTGCAAAGTTTCCAAGATAGGAAATTAAATCTTCCAGGGTACTTAACTCTTAGAAGAGATGTTAGGGCTGAATGGTGCATAACTGTTAGCATAACACTTTAAAGCACCAGCAACCATAATCAGGGTTCAATTCCCACTGCTGCCTGTAAGGTAAACTTAGAAACATAGAAAATAGGTGCAGGAGTAGGCCATTCGGCCCTTTGAGCCTGCACCACCATTCAGTATGATCATGGCTGATCATCCAACTCAGAACCCTGTACCTGCTTTCTCTCCATACCCCCTGATCCCTTTAGCCACATGGGCCATATCGAACTTCCTCTTAAATATAGCCAATGAACTGGCCTCATTTGTTTCCTGTGGCAGAGAATTCCACAGATTCACCACTCTCTGTGTGAATCCGGTGTTTGTATGTTCTCCCCATGACTGTGTGGGTTTCCTCAGGGTGCTCCTGTTCCTCCAAAGACTTACAAGTTAGTAAGTTGTGGACTTGCTACGTTGGTGCCGGAAGCATGCCGACACATGTGGGTTGCCCCCAGCACAATCCTCAGGACTGTGCTGGTTGTTGACGCAAATGATGCATTTCACTGTATGTTTCAATCTACTGTATATGTGACAAATAAAACTAATCTTTAGAGTTAAAACAGAAAAGGAAATGAATATTAAAGAATGAGATAAATATAGCAGAGGGAAAGAATCTAAGCTCAGAAAATCATGAAGTCAAATCAGTTTGGGTGGAAGTATGAAGAGCAAAAGGAGGAAAGCTTTGGCAGGAGTTATACAATGGCCTCCAAATGGTAGTAGTAATGCAAAGAATAATTTAAATCATGAACTTACAAATATGTAAACATAAGCTACAATACAAGATCGCCCAAAAACGAACCTTCGTGAAAATCTGCTGGTTAGATTGCGCGACCTCGGCTTGCTGAGGGAATCGGGCCTGCAGTCCTCGGTGTCGCCTGCTGCCGGTGGCCGGAGGTGGGGACGTCGTGAGCGGTGTGCGAGGAAACGGAAGCGAGGCAAGCAGGCAGGAGTCCGTGCCAAGAAAAAAGCAAGCCCCAGCCAGCCGGCTCTCCCGTCCATTCTGCTCTCCAATGGACATTAAATTGGACTACATCTGTGGCAACGAAATACTTGGCGGGAGTACAGAAACGGACGGAATCCCGGATGCCACCATTCAGCTGTTTATTTATGTAACAGATTTTCCCCCAAGCCATCGGACTACCAACCTACTGCCCTCTGCTGTGCCTATTGCTTTGTTTATTATTTATTGTAATGCCTGCACTGTTCTGTGTACTTTATGCAGTCCTGGGTAGGTCTGTAGTCTAGTGTAGTTTTGTGTTGGTTTACGTAGTTCAGAGTAGTTTTTGTATTGTTTCATGTAGCATCGCCGTCCTGAAAAACGTTGTCTCTTTTTACTGTGTACTGTACCAGCAGTTATGGTCGAAATGACAAAAGTAGTAACTTGACTTGACTTGATAAGAGAGTCTACAGATGCTGGAATTCCAGAGTAAGACACACAAAATGCTGTAGGGACTCAGCAGATCAGGCAGCAGTTATGGAATGGAATAAAGAGCCGATGTTTTGGGCCAAGGGCCTTCATCATGACCCTTCATCTTAGAGGTGGGTAGAACGAGGGCGATATAATCATATATTTTGAACAACCCAAATTAACACTGGCAACGTGAATGGCAAATTCATGGAATGTACAAAGTTCTAGTTCACTGTGTTAAGGAACCAAGTAGAAGACAGATTGTTTTCAGTAATGAGAGATTACTTGATTTTTAAGAGGAGTGATCAGAATATTATAAATTTCATATGAAGATTAAAAGCAATTTGTTCAGTCTGAAACCAGCAGATTAAAACAAACTAGAAATTAACCTCAGCAGGTCAGGAAATAATATCAAAGGATGAACAATCATTAACATTTTGAAAATTAATACATAATTTACAAGTAATTTTAAGGCAAATAAGCAACAGGAAAAGGGATCTTGCTGTGGCTATCAAAATATGCCAATGAAATTTATTGAAGGAAAGAGCTTATAATGTTGGCAAAACCAGATTTAAGTCTAAGCATTGGAAATCTTTCAGGATTCAGCAAAGGAAGACCAAGAATTGAGAAGGTCTTTTTTTTTAGCCAAGGGGTGGTAAATTTATGGAATTCTTTGCCGCAGGCGGCTGTGGAGGCCAAGTCGTTTGGTATATTTAAAGCAGAGGTTGACAGGTTCTTGATTAGTAAGGGTGTCAAAGGTTACAGAAAGAAGGCAGGAGAATGGGATTGAGTGGGATAATAAACCAGTTATGATGGAATGGCCAAACAGACTCAATGAGCCAAATCGTCCAATTCTACTCTTTTGTCTTATGGTCTCAAGAGAGCAGTCTAGAAAGAAACATAAAAACAAATAATAAAAGCTTCTGTGGATAAGTAAAAGGAAAACATTAGTAAAAGCTGAAGTTCCTTCAGGCTGACAGAAGAAATTATACTTGAAGATAAAACAAATGCTAGAGAAATCAAATAAGTAAATACCATGTCAGAGTCTTGATTAATGAAGCAAGAAAACTTCCTAGAGATAATAGTTACATGTCTAGACTGAATGCAGTGTTCTAAGAAATTAGCAACAATAAAAAAAAATGAACACTGATGAAAGTACTGGGATTTAAAGCTAATATAAAGCCCCAAAACTTGATGGTCTGTGTTAAAAGCTTTGAAGGAGGCAGCTAACAAAAAATTGATTCATTTTTCATCTTGCAAAATTTCATAGATTCTGGAACATCTTTACTCTGAATTAGAATTAGGGAGTCCTCAGCTCTCTTCCAGATTTAGTTTTGTCTTTCACTCAGGCTGGCCCCCTGGATTCCACAAATAATTCTCTCTCAGGAACAAGTCCTTCAAATTGGCAAAGCATCAATTACCTCCTAACTGTTTTAGTGCCATTAAAATACATATTTTTAAAAATTTTACTACATGAAAAGGACAGTACAGTCAACTGTTTCATTTCCAGGGTGGTTATAACATGGTTGCAAAACATATAATGCATGCCCCAACATCATATCAGAGTGCTCTATATGGGGTTAATTGTCTCCCCTTTCTGAACAATGAGATATAAGGACACCTTAAACTTAGTCTGCTCTCTGAGGATCAGAAGTGGAGAGGGTGAGCAGTTTCTGCCACAAAATCCTGACGTCCCTTCTCCTGCACTGCCTCAGTCGACAACACCGGAATGGAATCGGTTATCCACAGCCCCAGAGGCACGTGTCTTGCAGGCCGCTTCTGGAGAACGTCAGAAAATGGCTGGTCGGTGAGCTCCAGGAACGGGAACACATCCGCTGTGAAAAACAGCAGTTTGAGTGCAGCTGCAGATCCCAGACTTAGATAGAAGCCCAGCCACCTTGAAAAGGAAATAACAGATATTACAGAGAGGGGCTTAAGCTGTTTCTGTAGCTGAGCTCGAAAAAGCTGCCATTTGGCAACATCCTAGTTCCATCTCAGAATCAGATACCATTTACGAGGCATTTAGACAGACAATTAAATAGGTAGCGGATAGAAGGATATGGTTCTAATGTAGGCAAGTCAAATTAGAGTAGATGGGCAAAATGTTTGGAGAGGATATGGTTTGCCATACAACTCTGTGACCCTATGATTCTATAAAATAGGTAAATTAATAAACCCGGAATAAAAATTAAGCTAATCTTCTGAATAGCAACCACAAAATGGTTAGGTAATCTTAAGAGCCCAGCTACTTAATTGAAGTTCCTCAGGGCAGGAATCCCGTAGTCCTAACCCTCAGCCATCTGGAGAACTCTTCCATCTGGTTGGCTCTGCGGGTATGGACAAATGGGAGAATTTCCAGGAACATTCACATCTTGTGAATGATTAAACAAGGAGAAAGTCAAGCAAAGCAAATTAATCAAATGACAGACGCCGTCATTTGTGCAGTTTATTTGCTGATAAACAAACTGGCTTTTTCCAGATCCTCAATGAAACATCTCTATCAATCAATATGGAGATCAATTGGTGTCAAACTGAAATTCCTAAAGGGTGCATGCCCAGTCACCTGTAATCAGACCTTCCCATTTCCCGGTTATATCGATGACTACATTCAGTGGTCATTTTATGAGGTACCTCCTGTACCTAATATATGGCCGCTGAATGTATGTTCATGGTCTTCCACTGCTGTAGGCCATTCCTTTCAAGGTTCAATGTATTGTGCATTGACAGGAAAGTGCCAGTAACTCAAGTAACCACAAGCTCTTCTGCACACATGTAGTTACGTGAGTTACTGGCACTTTCCTGTCAGCTTGAACCAGTCTGGCCATTCTCCTCTGACCTCTCTCATTAACAAGGTGTTTTTGTCCACAGAACTACTACTCACTGAATGTCTTTTGCACCATTTTCTGTAAACTGTAAGGACTGTTGTGTGTGAAAATCACAGATTATCAGTTTCTGAGATACACAAACTACCCTGTCTGGCACCAACAATCATTCAATGGTCAATGTCACTTAGATCACGTTTCTTCTCCATTCTGATGTTTGGCTTCAAAAACAACTGAACCTCTTGACCATGTCTACGTGCTTTTATGCTTTGAGTTGTTGCCACTTGATTGGCTGATTAGATATTTGCATTAACAAGGAGGTTGATAAAATGGGCACTGAGTGTATGTTGGCATACTTTATTACAATATTTTATGAATCATTTAAAAGGTAATGCAATGTTGCTATTGTTAAGAGAACTTTAAACTTTTCCTTTTTAAGAATAAAATCCACAATTACTATTTGAGACTTTCGGATCCTGGCATGGCTGATAAGACCAACATTTACTGCCCATCCCTAATTACCTTTGAGAAGGTGATAATGAGCAACTTTCACAAACCACTGCAGTCCTACCGGTTAAGATACTCCCACAGTGCTGTTCAATAAGAGCTTGAGGACTGAAGGTGCAGGTACCTTTGAAGGTGCAGAATGGTGTATGATTTATGAGTGTCAGTGGGGTGGCAAGGAAAGAAGTCTTTGTTTTGCATCATACAGCTGTGAATTTGTCCAATTAATCACATACATCAAAGGATTATCCATTCCAGTCCACTGTTACTGTAACCTTTGCAAACTTCCGAAAAGTTTTAAGACACTTACAGTGCCTATAAAAAGTATTCACTCGCTTGGTAGTTTTCATGTTTTATTGTTTTACGACATTGAATCACAGTAGATTTAATTTGGCTTTTTTGACACTGATCAGCAGAAAAAGATTCTTCTGTGTCAAAGTGAAAACAGATCTCTACAAAGTGATCTAAATTCATTTCAAGTAAAAAACACAAAATAATTGATTGCGTAAGTATTCACCTCCTTTATTATGCCACACCAAATCATCACTGGAGCAGCCAATTGGTTTTAGAAGTCAAATAATTAGTTAAATGGAGAACACCGTGTGCAGTCAAAGTGTTTCAAATGATTGTGGTAAAAATACACCTCTAACTGGAAGGTCCAGCTGCTGGTGAATCAGTATCCTAGCAAAAACTACACCATGAAGACAAAAGAACACTCCAAGCAACTCCACAAAAAGGTTATTGAAAAGCACAAGTCTGGAGATGCATACATGAAAATTTCCAAGTCACTGAATATCCCTTGGAGTACAGTTAAGCCAATCATCAAGAATGGAAAGAATATGGCACAGCTGTAAATCTGCCTAGAGCAGGCTGCCTTCAAAAACTGAGTGATCATGCAAGAAGGAGACTAGTGAGGGGGGTCACCAAGAGACTACGGCAACTCTGGAGGAGTTACAATCTTCAGTGGCTGAGATGGGAGAGATTGCGCACAAAACAACTGTTGCCCGGATGCTTCACCAGTCATAGCTTAATGGGAGAATGCCAACAAAGCCATTATTGAAAATATCTCACATGAAATCTCAGTTAGAGTTTGCCAGAGGGCATAAGGGAGATTTTTAAGTTAGCTGGAAGAAGATTCTATGGTCTAATGAAACCAAAATTGAGCTTTTTGGCCATCAGACTAAACACTATGTTTGGCATAAGCATCATGCTGTGGGGACGCTTCACTGCAGCAGTACCTGGAAGGCTTGTGAAGGTAGAGGGTAAAATGAATGCAGCAAAATACAGGGAAACCCTGGAGGAAAACCTGATGCAGTCTGCAAGAGAACTACAACTTGTGAGAAGATATGTTTTCCAGCAAGACAATACACCAAGCATAAAGCCAAAGCTACACAGGAATGGCTTAAAAACAACAAAGTTAATGTCCTGGAGTGGCCAAGTCAGAGTCTAGACCTCAATCCAACTGAGAATTTGTGGCTGGACTTGAAAAAGACTGTTCACTCACAAACCCCATGCAACAGAAGTTAAGCAGTTTTGTAAAGAAGAATGGGGAAAAATTGCAATGCCCGGATGTGCAAAGCTGAAAGAGACCTATCCATACAGACTCAAGATTGTAGTTTCTGCCAAAGGTGCATCTACTAAGTACTGACTTTTGCAGTCAATTATTTTGTGTTTCATATTTGTAGTTAATGTAGATCACTTTGCAGAGATCTGTTTTCACTTTGACACAGAGGAGTCTTTTCTCGGTTGATCGGTTGGTCAAAAAGCCAAATTAAATCAATTGCGATTCAATGTTGTTAAACAATAAAATATGAAAACTTCCCAGAAGGGTAAATACTTTTTCTAGGCGCTGTATAATAAACAGGCCTGTATGAACTTCACATGTGCTGAATGTACATCACCTCCAAGAGGACCACAAACTTGTCGTAGAGCTTGCAGGCTTTTGTGCCTCAATGACCCAAAGAGACATTTTGGCTGGAGTCAGGGCTTTATGCTTTGCCTCTTGGCAGGGTCACCCATGACAAACAGGTCAAAGGGTAGAGGCCAGGCTAAGAGTTGTCCTCTGGTCCTCCAGGTTCAGGGGTTCAGCTCAGGGCTAACAAGCCTGACTGGTCAAACAAAACCGTTACAGAAACAGCAATGAAGAATTCTTCTACATCTGAGTGTAATGGTATTCCTGAACTCCACTCAGGACTTGCATGACTGAGAGTAGTGAAAACTGAGCTACCGACATGATGAAAGAAGCCTCGAACGCCAGCAGAGATGGAGGACCTTCATTGCTGCCCTAACAGCCAGCGGCGTAACAGGCAGTACAGAAGGTACATCAGGATACAACGCCAATCATGCAGACATCTCCATCATCCCCACTACAGTCTCCACCATACATTATGTCCCATCTTTTGTGGGATGGAACATTTCAAAGATCGCATGCCAAAATTAGCCACTAATGACTCTATGCTACAGTGTGTGTAAATTGTTTCATCTCCTACTGAGCTCTTGGCTATTTGCACAAAGGAAAATGAACAAAAGATAGTATTGTACCATTATGAGTAATCACTTGGACTATTAGTACAAAACAAACATAATATTGTGTCCAGTCAGCCAAACATTTGGAATTTATCCATCACTTGTGATTGAAACTGAATGCCTGTTATTTCGATGCATGTAATGCCCATCGTTAGTGAAGGGAATGAATTTTAAAAATTAAATTACTTTTTTCCTACCTCTGTGTTGATCACCCCCTGTGAGCTGGACTCCATTGTCAGATTTGCTAGAATGGCACTCGTGCTGATGGGCATCAAGATGAAATAAGTCCAGTTAGGTTCTCCATGTCAGAATGTGCCAAAATCTCTCTGGTAATGGCCTTATTCCACTTCGTAAATTTTAATTTGATGCGATATTGGTCTCTGCTGAAATTATACTCAGTGCCCGTTTCCATAAGTACATCTGTACACCTGCATGTTGATTAAAATATCTAATCAGCCAATCATGTGGTAGCAACACAATCATGGTCAAGTGATTCAGTTCCTGTCCAAACCAAACATCAGAATGGGAAAAAGATGTAATCTCAGTGACTTTAACTGTGGAATGATTGTTGGTGCCAGATGGGGTGGTTTGAGTATCTTTGAAACTGTTGACCTCCTGGGATTTTCACATACAACGGTCTCTGGAGTTTACAGAAAATGGTTCAAAAAACAGAAAAATCCAGCAAGCAGAAGTTGTGTGGATAAAAACACCTTGTTAATGGGAGAAGATAGAATAGAATGGCCAAAATGTTCAAGCTGACAGGGAAACGCCAGTAACTCAAATAACCACACGTTACAACAGTGATGTGCAGAAGAACATCTCTGAACACACAACATGTTGCACCTCGAAGGGGATGGGCTACTGCAGCAGAAGACCATGAACATACTCTCAGTGGCCATTTTACTAAGTACCGGTACCTTCTGTACCTAATAAAGTGTCCACTGAGCATATAAAGGAGTTGTAGGGGAATGAGGTTCTGCCTGTGAGTCTACAAACAGCAGCAAAGAGCCTTCTCGTGCCAGACAATGAAAGTAACAATCTTCAGTATTTTGTCATCCCGGATAATCACACACATTCTGACTGTGCATTAACAAGTCTCCCTTCTATCCCTTTGTGATTTGCCTAACCTTCTCTTAATTTACAACTGAAATTAGATTTACAAAAGGAAATCAACTACTAATTATGGCTCTAAATTCATT
Source organism: Hemitrygon akajei (assembly GCF_048418815.1). Classification (NCBI taxonomy): domain Eukaryota; kingdom Metazoa; phylum Chordata; class Chondrichthyes; order Myliobatiformes; family Dasyatidae; genus Hemitrygon; species Hemitrygon akajei. The sequence goes on along the minus strand of NC_133125.1, from coordinate 16,769,489 downwards.
AAAATTACAATTGCTACGAACTCTGAGGAAATGTTCCCACTATTATCTTAATCAGGCTTCAAAAGATAGTTAGCATGAGCAAAAATAATGGCATCCTTTCAGGAGATGGTATTATCCAGACAACTAACTACCATGAAAGAATTAGATGCAATAGAATGTGTGGAAAACATTGTGCCATTTAACCATCAATGAAAAAATTCTTTTTATTATTCATTTTTTAGGACCTGAGTATACTTGACCTTGAGAAGGGACTAGTGAGCCATTTTCATGAACTTCAGAACTTCTGGTGAAAGTATTTCTACTCTAGGAGTTGCAGAATTTACAATTAGCAATGATGAAAAACAGTGATACACACTCAGTAGCCAGTTTATTAAGTACCCTGCTGTACATCCTATACCTAATAAAGTGGTCACTGAGTGTATGTTCGTGATCTTCTGCTGCAGTAGTCCAACCATTTCAAGATTCAATGTATTGAGTGGTCAGAGTTGCTCTTCCGCACATCACTGTTGTAACATATGGTTATTTGAGATACTGTCACCTTCCTGTCGGTTTGAACCTGTCTGTCCATTCCCCTCTGACCTCTCTCATTAACAAAGCACTTTCACCCACAGAACTGCCACTTATTGGATGTTTTTTTTTGTTTCCCTGTGAACCCTAGAGACTGCTGTGCATTAAAATCCCAGTGGAACAGCAGTTTGTGAGGTACTCAAACCACCCTGTCTGGCACCAACAAACATTCCATGGTCAAAGTCACTTAGATCTCATTTCTCCCCCATTCTGATATTTGGTCTGAACAACAACTGAACCTCTTGACCATGTTGGGATGTTTTTATGCACTGATTTGCTGCCACATGATTGGCTGGTTAGATATTTGCCTTAACAAGCAGATCGGGTATACGCAATGAAGCGGCTACTGAGAACATGTTCAAGTTAGGATAGTTTGTAACTTGGAGGGAATATGAAGGCAGTAGCATTCCCAAGTATTGTTGCCTTTGTCTCTCTTTGTGGTGGAGGTTGCTGGTATGAGAGATGTAGTCACTGTGATGCACCATCAATAACTCACGCTGAGACTTAGGAAGCGAGATATCCGGCTTTTATTGACTGGAAGAATAAACAACACTACATCCTGGGGAAAATGAGGGAGAGCAGCAGCCCACAGTCGCCTTTATACAGGGGTCTGTGGGAGGAGCCACAGGAGCAGTCAGCAGGGTCTGTGGGAGGAGCCACAGGAGCAGTCAGACAGGTATATCTAGTTCACCACACACTGTGGCCTAGACTGCAGTGCAAATTGTAAATGATCCCTGTAGAAGCTGTTATGCGCATACGAGTGTTTTGGGCGGTAGCTGGGCCAACCAAGCATACTGCCTTTCCTGAATGTCCTCTGGAATGCTGTAGGATTTGCACTCCTCAAGGCAAGAAAACAAGTTAAATTGTTTCATTTCTCTCCACACAGCTTGCTTCACCTGCTAGAGATTTCCAATACTTCCTATCCTTGACATGCAATTGGAGAGAATCCATTAAAATAGGTCCTCTCTATCCATTAACAGAACAATTGATCACCGTGCGTCTCTTCTGCTGACTCCTGGTAAATTTCATTTCAACGTCTGCTCTCACTGATAGGCCGCCTCCAGACTCGCGTTGACCCCTGACCCCAGACCCGCTGATATGGAGGCTCACAAACTCTCGGAAAATCAGATGGCTGACTTCTGGGCTCACCAACTTCGACCTTGAGTCTTTGGGCTTTGACCTTTAGTGCCTTGACTTCTGGTCTGGCCCACGCAAATACAAAAAAAACTTAATTCAAAATTTAACCTGCTAAATATATAATTTATCACAAGGAAAATTTCATCAGTTTTTGTACAATTTCAGAGAGAAATAGTTTATTCAAAAACTCATTTAGTCTTCCTTACCTCATATTTGCCTCAAATAAAATAAAGGATTAAACAATAAATGTGTGACAAGAAATACTGACAGAAAATATATTTAAAATCACTCATAAGAACAAGATTTTAAATTAATGTAAAAGAAAAACAGATAAAAGTATTTAGTTGCATTTAGGACACAGATTTGTGCAATTATACTCCTGAAGTGCTTAAACCAAATCATCAGGAGCTTATTCTTTACAATGCTATTTGACATTCAGGCGATATTACCTGACTATCTGTGCAAAGGCTTTTAGCTCAATCTGTGAACAGTGTAAAGCAGGAAAAGGAAGCAAGTACAGAGGAATGAAAGAAAAATTCCATTTGCTAGCCCACGTAAGGCATTCACACTCCTGAGTTTACATTATCAGCATTTAAGCAGAAGCAATCAGAACGCAGTAGAACTTCAAATTATAGTACTTACGCTAATTGTCCATTAAAGGCTCTGTCATTTTGTGAATGGACAGAGAAAACACATATTAATGTAGGCATAAATAATTACATGGTTTATTATATTAAAAACCATAGTATATTCCTCTCTCATTAAAGCTCCATATCAAATGTTTGCATTCATAAAATTTGCCCTGTTATCCTTTTCAGTTCACCACAGAAGACTTTCACTTTCATTGGAAGTTGAAGTGAGTACCTCCAATTTCTTGGAGTAATTTCAGTCCAAATTACTACAAAATAAACACACACACACACACACACACACACACACACACACACACACACACACACACACACACACACACACACACACACACACACACACACACACACACACACACACAATGCTGGAGAAACTCAGTAGATCAGGCGGCATCTATGGATGGGAATAAACAGTCAGCGTTTCAGGCCAAGACCCTTCATCGGGCTGAGAAGGTGGTGGGAGGGGAAGGAATCAAAGCTAGAAGGTGATAGGTGAAGCCACGTGGGTGGGGGAGGGCAATGCAATGAGAAGCTGGAAGGTGATAGGTGGACAAGGTAGAGGGCTAAAGAAAAAGGAATCTGATAGGAGGTGAGAGTGGACAATGGAATAGGGGAAGGAGGAGGGGCACCAGAGGGAGGTATTGGGCAGGTGATGAGAAGTGAAGGGGTGACATGGTAACCAGGGTGGGAAATAGAAAAAGAGAGAAGGTGGTGGGGGGAGTAGCCAGCAGAATCAATGTTCATGCCGTCAGGTTGGAAGCTACCCAGAGGGAACATGAGTTTGACTCAGTTAATTGCTGAGACTACTCCTTACACCTCCTCTGAAGCCTGCAATCTCCTCCAACAAGAAGGATAAAGATAGTAGGCAGATAGAAAAATCCTCTCCCCTAGCTGCATGCCGTCCTAGCTTGGAGATATATTGTCAATCCATCATCATTACAGGATCTAAATCCTGAAACTCTTTACCTAAAGACAACATGGAAGTGCCTCCAACAGAATTGCAGGCTGAAGAAGATCGATCACGATCACCTTCTCAAAAGCAGTCAGAGGTGGTTAATAAAAGCTGTTCTTTCCAATATGCTGAGTATATTTTCAGCCACATACTGAAAAATGAACCAATAAAGAACAGAGTCCAAGCCCCGGCAATGAAAAGCATGTCCCTTGCTTTAGTTGGAAGCCGAGATGAGTACCTGCAGTTTCTCGGAAAGTGTACAATTTAGTACATTGAAAGGAGTCCATTGTTTCACGTGTTAATCTATTTCAATTCCATGGAATGGAAAATAAGTCATTTCTTCATAAGAAGTATGCAGCACGCGTAGAGATCCAGCGCTAAGTTGAAGATGAAATTTACTCCCTCTGTCAATCTTACATATTATAAATGAATCCAAATCATCATTTCTTGACAACCATACACTGCAAAAGACTACTGAAACCTATTTGGCAATTCCTACAATGAAGAAATTCAATTTCAGATCCAGCTACCCATGCACAGCACCTCTTTTTGATCAAAAGGCTTTGTAGCTCCCCTTTGAATTTGCTGAGATTTTCTGCCTTTATTGTCTCATTGGATAAAAGGTCAAATGGACTCTGTCAAATCATTAAACAGCTCTCTTCCTTTTCTCTAAACTTGAGTTCATATCCATACTCCAGAAAATGAATATCCCTTGAAATCTTGAATCCTTTCATAAAGTATGCACTAAGCATTGAACATCAAAATTATTAATTTCCTAAATCCATTATGATTCATACATACTTTGATTCATCCATAATGGAATTGCTAAATCTATTATGACTCATTCTTTGGGTGCAATTGGTGATTTTTACGACACAACGATGTTCTCAGTTTTCCAACCGAACTTTTTGAACACGAAATCCGTCATGGGCCAATGTAGTCACACAGCAATTTAAAATGCTTGTTTTTTTTTTAGAAAAATCCATTATATATTTAACAGTCCAATTTGAACCATACTGTTGAGTTTATCACAAGAATAAGGTTAATCCTAGTGCTGACAAAACACTTGTGAATAATGTGATATTAAGTAGTTTAAAAATGTAAGAATATACAGAAATATTTGCCATTTTATTGGTTACAATAGTGAATCAAAAGCCAGGTATATTTAATAGTATATAAATTGTTTCTATCAGTAAATTTATACCACTGACCTCCCAACCACCAAAATGAAATAATATTTCAAGCTTTGAAAGTCTAAAAAGGACCACAATTAGCAGAAAATATGAATGAAGATTAGTTTATAATCAACATTTCTGGTTTTTAAATCTGCTGTGCTGAGCATAATTAGTGCATAAAATATGACAATATTTTATGCTGCTTTCACCTTTTCCTGCATTAGTTTAGCCTCCTCCACTATCAGTTTGTCCCAAATGAAAAGAACAACTGAAAGTGTACTGGAATCGATTGATAAGTTACCATATTTTGATAATTTAGATCAAGTATCTTTATCTTGCTTTTTGATAATGAAAGAATTCCATTATAGATGAGGAGGAAATCACAGTGTATCAGTTAATAAGTGAGAACAACATATTCAAAAAGTCTTATCTGAGAAATTAACTTTGGAAAAAAATTGTGTATAAATGAGTTTTGGTCCAAGATTTTTCCCAGCACGCAGCACCAAGAAAACCAACACTGCCCTCTTCTGACCATGCAGGGTAAAGCAGAATTCAAATTTACACTCAGAGGCCTCTTTATTAGGTACAACTGTACACATGCTCGATAATGCAAATATTGAATCATCCAAACATATGGCAGCAACTCAATAAATAAAAGTATGTAAACATGGTCAAGAGGTTCAGTTGTTGTTCAGACTGAACATCAGAATGGGGAGGAAATGTGAACTAAGCGACTTGGACCATGCAATGATTGTTGGTGCCAGACAGGGTGGTTTGAGTATCTCAGAAACTGCTGATCTCCTGAGATTTTCACGCACAACGTCTTTAAAGTTTACAGACAATGATGCGAAAATGATCAACAACCAGTGGGTGACAACACCTTGTTAATGAGAGAGATCAGAGGAGAATGGCCAGAGTGGTTCAAGCTGACAGGAAGGTGCCAGTAACTCAAATAACCACATGTTACAACTGTGGTGAGGGAAGAGCAGCTCTAACTGTACAAAACGTCAAACCTTGAAGTCAGTGAGCTGCAACAGCAGAAGACCGTGAAAGAATAGAAATACATTCAATGGTCACTTTATTAGCTACTTCCTGTATGTAAAGCAGCCACTAAGTGTGTTGTGTCTATGCAACTACATTTTGATTAAATTAAAGCACGTACGTGGCAGGTGGCTTTAACTAGTGCATTCACACTGCAGTGACAGAGAGAGAGAACAATGCATATGCATAGACAACAGCCCATACGTAGTGTTAAGGGAAATCATTGCTCTAAATAGATTCATACATTACACTTCCTCCCCCTTTAGATGAATGCAATATAAAACTGTATATGTACAAAACATTCAATTTCCCTTTAACAAACCATATTCAAATAAATACGCTTTCACAATAACAGTCTGTTACTAACTTCACTCTACTAAAGATTCAGTCTTTCGGGTGGCGCTCTGTTTCCTACAGGATAGCGCCTCTGCATCTGCGGTGTTGCATCAGGTTTGGCAGGTGTCTTGTCAAAGACAACTCTCTCCATTTCCTGTGTCACGTTGCTGTCAGTCATATGATCATTACTGAGAGGTAATTCCGGTGACTGTAATGTGTCCGTCTTGTTGGATGCATTCTACACAGGCGTGTTCTTCAGTTGAGTAGCCAGTATCTGGTCCACATGACGTCTCCATCATGATACTTCTAGTGTCCTCCTTCCTCTCTCCCCCCCACCACCCCCCCACACACTTTTGTTCTGGAATCTTCCTCCTTCCTTTCCAGTCCTGATGAACCATCTCAGTCCGAGTCATCGTCTGTCTAGTCCATTTTGATACGTGCTGCCGGATCTGCTGAGTTCCTCCAGCACTGTGTGTGTGTTGCTCTGGATTTACGACATCTTGTGTCCCTATATCAATTTATTGATTTCAACCAATAACAAAGCTACCCATTTTTGACTCAGTCTCTTGCTATTATGCCTATTTCCTACAAAGAATCCACAAGCATTCTGATGTCGGAAATAGAAGACATTTCCTGGCATTAAGTTCAATGAGGTTGAGGCCACAACTCTCTGTTCTGGCAAAATATAGAAGTCTTGTAACTTCTGGCAAATGCTGATCAGTCAGCCTGGCAGCGCTCAGCTCCAAGTGAAAAAGTGAGAAAGTAATCCTCATCATGACAGCCTCCGCCATTTATTAGCGTAGCAGCATCTTAAATGATTTCTGTTACCCGTGGAAATTGTTCATGACAGAAATGTAAATGGGTCAGCTTTTTTCCTTTTTAAATCTTTTTATTGATTTTAAACAAACATAAATGAAACATTGAGTACAAAGAGCTTGAGAGTACATAATTAATAGGTTAAGGTATAAATACAAATAGATGATAATCCATATATAATAACCTCCCAAACTCATAGTGGTTACAGAAAATGGAAAAAATAAGAAAACCCCCCCAAAAAAAGCAAAAAACCTAACCAACATGGGCCATTGCATTATATCAAATATACACAGTAGCGTCAATAGCTCCGCACCTCTATGCAAATAATTAAAGATGATAAGAATAAGGTTTAGGAAAAGCCAGTTTAACTCGTATGAAAATGGTGAATAAATGGTCTCCAATTTTCTTCAAATTTAACTGAAGGGTCGAAGACAACACTTCTTTTTCTAAACTCAAACAAGAAATAGTTTGAGAAAACCACTGAAATATAGTTGGATGATTAATTTCTTTCCAGTTCAATAGGATAGATCTTCTAGCCATTAATGTAACAAATGCAATCATCCGCCGGGCTGAGGAAGATAAACAGCTATTATCCACCATTGGTAAACCGAAAATCGCAGTAATAGGATGCGGCTGCAATTTGATGTTCAGAACTGCTGAAATAATACCGAAAATATCTTTCCAATAATTTTGCAAACAGGGGCAAGACCAAAACATGTGGGTCAATGAAGCGACTTCAGAATGACATCTGTCACAGGTTGGATTAACAAAAATAAAATCGAGCAAGTTTGTCCTTGGACATATGAGCCCTATGTACGACCTTAAATTGTATTAGGGCATGTTTAGCACGAATAGAAGAAGAATTGACTAATTGTAAAATTTTCTCCCACTGCTCTGTGGGTATAAGACAGTGAAGTTCTTTTTCCCATTCCTTGTTAATTTTTTCTGATATTCCTGGCTGTATTTTCATGATCATATTGTAAATGATGGCTACTAAACCCTTCTGGCAAGGATTCAGAGCTAGAATTTTTTCCGTAATTTCCATTGGACATAATTTCAGAAGAGACTGTAACATATTATTCAAGAAATTTCTAACTTGCAAGTATCTAAAGAAATGAGTTTTAGGCAAATTATATTTATTGGACAGCTGTTCAAAGGACATAAAACTGTTATCTAAAAATAGATCACGAAAACATGTTATAGCTTTTATTTTCCATAACGCAAAGGCTTGGTCCATAAAAGAGGGCTTTTTCCAATCTTTTTATCAACACTGCAACAGTATTAACCATAATTAGATGGTTATAAGCAGCAAAATTTTTTTTAAAACTGACTTTGTTCTTCTGCTCTCCGACTGATTTTGTTGAATATAAAGATCATTTAAAGTGATTAGCACAAAAGATACTGCAGGTGCTGACAATGCAGAGCAACAGACACAAAATGCTGGAGGAACTCGGCAAGTCAGGCAGCAGCTAAGGAGGGAAATAAACAGTCGATGTTTCAGACCAAGAAAGGTTCCATACCAGGTGAGGGTAGCCGGCGGCCTCATACCCCAGTGAGATATGGACATGCCGTCTGGCAGCCCAAATCGGCAGCGGGAGCAGAGCAGAGAGAAGTAAATAAAAGTCCAGAAGGGACAAGCAGAGCAGCTGTTGTTGGGAGTGGGCCAGTGGTCAGAGTGACAGTGTCAGGCTTCAGCTGGCAAGAGACATTAGCTCCGGGTAAGTTTCTGTTAAGTTTCCCTTTTTCCTTACTGTGTTAGGGGTACCTGTTGTAGTATAAATGGCCGTTGTGTGTCCTTCATGCCAGATGTTGGAGTCCTGGGAGACTCTGGGTCTCCCAGGGAACCACATCTGCATGAAGTGCATCCGGCTGCAGCTCCTTGAAGACAGTGTTAGGGATCTGGAGCAGCAGCTGGATGACCTTCGGCTTGTATGGGAGAGTGAGGAGATCATCGATCAGAGATACAGGGAAGTAGTCACCCCGGAGTTGCAGGAGGCGGGTAGCTGGGTGACTGTCAGGAGAAGGAATGGGAAGGTGAGTAGGCAGTTAGCGCACAGGCACCTCTGTGGCCATTCCCCTCAATAATAAGTATACCGTTCTGGATACTGTTGTGGGGATAACCTCCTGGGGGAATGACACAGAGACCAGGGTAGACTGAGCAGAGGTCCATGGTGCAGAAGGGGAAGAGGGAGAAGAGGGGAGCAGTAGTGATAGGGGTCTCAATAGTCAGAGGAACAGACTGGGGATTCTGTAGACATAAATGCGATACCCGGATGGTATGCTGCCTCCCAGGTGCCAGGGTCAGGGACGTCTCAGATCGCGTCCACAGCATTTTGGAGGAGGATGGAGAGCAGCCAGATGTCTTGGTACATATTGGTACCAATGACTTAGGAAGGCAATGAGGTCCTGAAGAGAGAGCTAGGCAGAAAGCTGAGAAGCAGGACCTCTAGGGTAGTAATTTCTGGATTGCTACCTGGGCCGTGTGCCAGCGAGGGTAGAAACAGGATGATTTGGCACATGAATGCGTGGCTGAGAAGCTGGTGCAGGGGGCAGGGCTTCAGGTTCGTGGATCATTGGGATCTCTTCGGGGGGAGGTATGACCTGTACAAAAGGGACGGGTTGCACCTGAACCCGAGAGGGAGCAATATCCTCGCAAGTAGGTTTGTTGGAGCTGTTGGGGAGGGTTTAAACTAACTTAGCAGAGGGATGGGAACCGGGGTGAAGGGACTCAGGATAGGACGGACGGTAAAAAAGCAAAGACAGACTGCAGTCAGACTGTCAGGAAGGGCAGGCAGATGATAGAACAAAATTGCAGCTATCGGTGCTTTAGGGATGCAGAATCAAAAAGGGTAGTAAATACAGTACTCGAAGCTTTATATCGCAATGCATAGAGTATAAAAAATAAGGTGGATGATCTTGTTGTACTATTACAAATGGCCAGGTATGATGTTGTGGCCATCACTGAATCGTGGCTAAAGGATGGTTGTAGTTGGGAGCTGAATGTCCGAGGTTACACATTGTATTGGAGGGATAAGAGGTAGGTAGAGGGGGTGGCATGGCTCTGCTGGTAAAGAATGACAACAAATCATTAGAAACTGGAGGTGATTAGGGAGCTTAAGGTAAAGGAACCCTTAGGAAGTCATGATCACAATATGATTGAGTTCAGCTTGATATTTGATAGGGAGAAAGTAAAGTCTGACGTAGCAGTATTTCAGTGGAGTTAAGGAAATTACAGTGGTATGAGAGAGGAGTTGGCCGAAGTAAATTAGAAGAAGAAGCTGGTAGGGATGACAGCAGAGCAGCAATGGCGTGAGTTTCTGGGGAAAATGAGGAAGGTGCAGGATAGATGTATTCCAAAACAAAGAAATACTCAAATGGCAAAATATTTTGCATTGAGTATAGGGTGTTATGAAGGATGAACAACTCTGATGGGCAGAAGGGTGCAGAGTGGCCCCTGCCCCCTGCCCTTTTTGGAGAATTGCAAATCACTACTATTTTGATGCTGCTAACAAGGAAGTAAGAGAGACAAAAGGAAATCTGCCAGGGCAGTTGTTATTGATAACAGCTCATGAAAGAGAATGAGAGAGAGACACAGCTCAGATGTACACAAGGTGGAATGTCTCCTACTGACAAAAGAAGAGATTTACTGCTATTGTCTTTTGGAGAAGGATTGTTTACTTGGTACTGTTCTATTCATTGAAATCCCTCAGGGGACAGCCAGAGTGGGCTGGTGTGATGGGTTAAGTCATTCAAACCTGATTGACACCTGAGACCCCGTGAGTGGGGATAAAATTGAGGTCTGGGGTGACACCCCTCAGACGCACCAGGAGAAACGCTAGTGAGCAGCAGAAACCCACGAGACAGTGTGGGACATTGGAGACCGAACGAAGGGTTGGTAAATTTTAACTCACAATGTTTATAGCGAGACCGGTGGGGGCTTGTGTGTGTGTCCACCCTTGACTGGGTGACGAGTCCACCACGGAAGAACGGTCTAGCTAAAGGACAGAGGGGTAACACTTGAATGGCCACAACAACGACACATCGACGAATCGAAATCGTAAAGGAAGGTTGGCAAAGACCATAGCTGTTACTGTTTGCGCGCTCTCTTTCTCTCGTTTCTCTCTCTCTCCAACAATTGCAACACATCGACCGACAACTACCGCAGCCTGCATGAACTGAACTTAACTTTATACTTTCCCATGATAATTCATTATCCCCTAGACAACGATAGAGCTTGTTTATTATTGATTATTATTATACCCACACTTTTAGGTTTAGTATTGCTAACGTGTATTATCTGTATATTTGCATTGATATTGATTTGTATATTTTTACTAATGAACACTGTTGAAAATAGTACCACCAGACTCCAACGGACACTTCTATCTTTGCTGGTAAGACACCCAGTTACGGGGTATGTAACAAGGGGTTGGGATGTAATGTTAAAATTGTACAAGGCATTGGCAAGGCCAAATTTGGAGTATTGTGTACAGTTCTGGTCACCGAATTATAGGAAAGATGTCAACAAAATAGAGAGAGTACAGAGGAGATTTACTAGAATGTTACCTGGGTTTCAGCACCTAAGTTACAGAGAAAGGTTGAACAAGTTAGGTCTTTATTCTTTGGAGCATAGAAGGTTGAGGGGGGACTTGATAGAGGTATTTAAAATTATGAGGGGGATAGGGATCAGCCATGATTGAATGGCAGAGCAGATTCAATGAGGCCAAATGGCCCAATTCAGCTCCTATATCTTATGGACTTATTTCCTAGCATGTGAAGTCATCTCCGGTGGATTGGGGCAGATGAGATCAACAGTGTGATCCAACGGCCAGGAGGGTGGTTCTGCAACGCTTCATGGAGAGCTAAGGGCATGACAAGGCATAAAATAAGTCATGATCATCCACTACAACCAAGGAAGACCCCAGACCAGACCTTCCCCAGTACAACAGCTTTTGCACTTTGAAAACTCTCCCACATGGTTACAGCAGACAACTAACCACTTCAGGACATTTCATCCTTTTTTTTTCCCTGAATTTTTCCAATATCCTTTCTGAAGTAATATGATTAAAACTGCAAAGCATACTTCTAAACTGCCTAAAGTCAATGCAAGACTTCGACTAATAATCAACCCCATAAGATACAGCAAATTACTTGGATCAATCGCAGGTTAATGTTTGAGTTAAGGACAATGATCATCCTTTTTCACCTTTGTTAATGGTAACCCTTTTGTATAAGTCATATTTACTGTTAATTACTCCTGTGTGGGTTAACCTATCGTGTCCTATACAAAATCTTCATGCATTCATTATGTGCCATGACATTTGGCATGGGCGATCTTGGTCTTTCCCGGATCTCAACCACACAATTAATCCAAATTAGATGAAGATGGTCAGCTGATGAGTAGGGCAAATACACTTACAGTATTTCAGGGATTGTGACTCACAACCTTAACAATGTAGATTTCTCAGAGACTGTCCTTATGGAATACAGGATGAGCATTTGTATTTATCATCGCCATCTATCAAGCCGACAAACCAGTCGTTAATCCTGTTGATAATTCATTGCTTATTACTGAATCTTAATCTTCCTCATCTTTTATCTCATGTCCTTTGTCCATTTTGAAATCCAGGGTAACCTGAATTTACTGCAGTGATCTTAGTTTAGTTATCAGCACACTATAATAAATTGGGAAGATGCAGTCTATAATTGGGGCTGGCCAAAACTGGACTTTGAAGTGGATGGTCCAGCCGGGTCTCAGCCTGGGCAGCAGCAGTATCTGTGCGGAAGAAAGGCTTAGTGATCTCCTTCCATATTTTGGTTTCACACAGCAAGATCTTAACCTGGTTGCAAGGGAAAACAAATACTGGAGACCAGGCTCTGCCACATGGCATGAACACACTCATACACGAGCATACATGCAACATGTAGAAGAGGCTCATTGAATCAACAACAGTAGGAACACATACCCAGGTTAAACAACAAACCACTTGTTTGTTGTCAGTTTCATGGAGTAATGATGGCAAACACTGATAAACACAACTGTAAATTCTGGGTGTATCAGTAAAGTGCAAGAGATTCTGCACATGCTGGAAATCCAAACTAACACACACCAAATGCTGGAGGAACTCAGCACGTCAGGCAGCATCTACGGAGAGGAACAAACAGTCAACAGTACGGAGGGAAGAACTGAACAAGTCAGGCAGTATCCATGGAGAAGAATAAACAGTCAAAGTTACGGAGGAGGAACTCATCAAGTGAGACAGCATTTATAGAGGGGAAGAGACAAAGTTCAAAGCAAACTTATTACGAAAGTATATATATATCAACATACACAACCTTGAGATTCATTTTCTTGCGGGCATACTCAATAAATCCATAATAGAATAATAACCATAATAGAGTCATTGAAAGACTGCACCAACTTGTGCATTCAACAACTGTGCAAAAGACATCAAAATGCAAACACAGAAAGGAAGAAATAATAAATAAATAAACAAGCAAATGACCAAGCAAGCAATAAATATCAACAACATGAAATGAAGAGTCCTTGATGGTGAGTCCATAAGTTGAGGGAACATTTCAATGAGGGATCAAGTGAAGTTGACTGAAGTTATCCCCTTTGGTTCAAGAGCCTGATAGTATCAAAGGGGGTGATAAATCAACATACAGGAGGGAGACTGGAAATTTGGCTGTGGCCTCTCACTCAATATCAATAAGTCCAAGGAACTGATAGTAGACTTCAGGAGATGGAAACCAGATTTCCATGAGCTATTAATCATCGGAGGATCAGAGGTGGGAGTCACTATCTTGGAGGACCTGTCATATAAATATATTTGCGAAGAAAACACAACAGAGCTTCTACTTCCTCAGGGCTCTGCAGAGGTTCGGTGTGTCATCGAAGATCTTGGCAAACTTCTATAGATGTGTGGTGGAAAGTGTGCTGACTGGCTGCATTTAGGCCTGGTATGGGAACACCAATGCCTTTGAGCAGAAAGTCCTACAAAAAGTAGTGGATTCAGCCCAGTACATCACAGGTAAACCCTCCCGACCATTGAGCACATCTAGGTGAAACGTTGCTGTAGAAGAGCAGCCGCCATTATCAAATATCCTCAGCACCCAGGCCGTGCTCTTTTCTCACTGCTGCCATCAGGTACAGGAGCCTCAGACTCACACCACCAGGTTCAAGAACAGTTACAACCCCTCAACCATCAGGCTCTTAAAACAAAAAAATGATAGCTACACTCATTTAAGAACTCTTTTATCGTGTAATTTCATTCTCCTTATTTATTGCTATTTATTTGCATTTGCACAGCTTGTTTACAGTTAACAGTTCCTGATCTTGTCCTGCAGGCATACTGTTGCACAGATTTGCTAAGTATGCCTGCAGAAGAAGAATCTCAGGGTTGTATGTGGTGACATGTATGTACTTTGATTAATAAATTTTACTTAGAACTTTGAACTTTGAGAGGTAATAACTGTTCCTGAACTTGGTGGTGTGAGTCCTGAGGCTCCCTGTACCTTCTTCCTGTTGATAACAGCAAGAAGAGAGCACAACCAGGGTGGGGGTCTCTGATGATGGACGCTGTTTTCCGGCAACAACACTTCATGCAGATGTGCTCAATGGTGGGGAGGGCTTGGCCCTTGATGGACTGGGCCATTTCCACTACTTTTTGTAGGATTTTGTGGAACAGTATTCGAGACCCTTTATCAGGAGTCCTGATGAAGGGTCTCAGCCTGTAATGTTGGCTCTTTACACCCCTCCGTAGATGCTGTCTGACTTGCTGAGTTCCTCCAGCTCTCTTGTATTTTGCTGGGTCCTCTTTATATACGGTGTAAATTTATACATACCCGCCGGAGGGCGCTATTGTCAAATATGTGGAGGACGAAAAAACGGCTGACAAACTTCCTTCATAACACACAGAGGAGAAATCTGGTTCTACGCTTTAATTATAAAGTTTGCCATGCAGTAATTATTTGAAGGCAATGTGCTTTATGACCGACTGCAAGATAGTAGGTAATCAAGGCTATTCAACCCATTCTAACTCGGCCGAGGGAAGTATCAGAGAACTCAGATCTTTGCTGGATGATTCCTGGAGAGATGCCTCTGTAAGTCTGTGCTGTTTACTGATCGCATTCGATCTCTATGCATGATCATTTCCACCCTAAGGTATTCAGGGAAATAATATAGAAATTATATTCAAAAAGTTTTTTTAAAAAAGCAGAATATGCTGCCCAATTAATGTTTGAGGCAATGACTTTTCATCTGATGAGCACTTGTATCATTTTCTGTTTTCAATACTGTCATCATTTTCCAATGCCTGCTGGATGTACTGCTTTGGAATGTGGAAATGTCACTTAAGATGTTTCAAAAGCATAAGTGGAAGGAAGCAGGTAACTGGAGAATGGTGGGTTTAATGTCAATTGTCAAGAAGCTTAACTTTTATTATCATTATATCATTAGATCGTTAATATTTCCCTATGTGTCAGCATTCTTATAGTGCACTCTAAACCTCACTTGTTTCCCTATGGTCTTGCTTTTTTGTCCTTTTCAAACCAATTCGGCACATGGATGATAGAAAAATGGAGAGCTCTATGGGAGGGAAGGTTTACATTGATATTAGAGTAGGCACATTGATCACATCTACACGAAATATTATTACCAGGGAATCTCAGGACTCACACCACCAGGTTCAGGAACAGTTATTGCCTCTCAACCATCAGGCTCTTGAACCAAAGGGGATAACTTCACTCAACTTCACTTGCCCATCATTGAACTGTACCCACAACCAACAGATTCACTTTCAAGGACTCTTTATCTCATGTTCTCCATATTAATTGTTTATTTATTTATTTGTTTGTTTGCTTATTTTTGTGTTTTCACAGATTGTTGTCTTTGCTCTCTGGTAGAATGCCAAAGTAGGTGTGGTGTCCATCTCCCACGCCCCCCCCCCCCCCAATCCTCATCACATTTACAGGGGTTGTATTGAGAGCATCCTGAGCAGCTGCATCACTGCCTGGTTCAGAAATTGCACCATCACGGATCGCAAGACCCTGCAGCGGATAGTGAGGTCAGCTGAGAAGATCTTTGGGGTCTGTCTTCCTGCCATCACTGACATTTACACTACACGCTGCATCCGCAAAGGAAACAGGATTATGAAGGACCCCATGTACCCCTCATACAATCTCTTCTCCCTCCTGCCGTCTGGGAAAAGGCTCCGAAGCATTCGGGCTCTCACGACCAGACTACGTAACAGTTTCTTCCCCCAAGCTATCAGACTCCTCAATACCCAGAGCCTGGACTGACACCTTGCCCTATTGTCCTGTTTATTATTTATTGTAATGCCTGCACTGTTTTTGTGCACTTTACGCAGTCCAGTGTAGGTCTGTAGTCTAGTGTAGCTTTCCCTGTGTTGTTTTTTTTTCCGTAGTTCAGTCTAGTTTTTGTATTGTTTCATGTAACACCATGGTCCTGGAAACTGTTGTCTCATTTTTACTGTGTACTGTACCAGCAGTTATGGTCGAAATGACAATAAAAGTTGACTTGAGTTGAGAAGGGAGTCCTTTTAGAGTGGAGATGAGGAGGAGTTTCTTTAGCCAGAGAGTGGAGGCCAAGCCTTTATGTATACTTAAGGAAGAGGTTGAAAGTTTATTGACTGGTCGGGGCATGAAGGGATATGGGGGTGGGGCAGGAGATTGGGGCTGAGAGGCAAACTGGATCAGCCATGATGGAATGGCAGAGCAGACTCGATGAGCCAAATGGCCTAATTCTGCTCCTATATCTTATGGTTTTACGGTCTTATTTTGTTCAGGGTTTCTTGTTTTAGTGGACAAATGCCTGGTCTTACATTCCTGGGGTGTGAAGAAGGTCTGGAATGAGTGGCACCTGCCCATGAAAAGGGTTGGTTGAAACTGTAAGTAAAATTGAACAGCCTTTGTAAAGTCAAAGTCTGGGTAGAGAGTAGGTTCAGTCCTCAGAAAATTGACAACACCACTAACTAGAAAATGTTAGTATTTGATGGACACTTGAGACAGAATAGATTGGAGGGTTCTGAAGACCGAAATTGGGGAATGGGTCTGAGAGGATTGATCAGGCTGGGACAACCATTGACACTGTTGGATTGGCTTCTCTCTCTGTGCACTAACAAGTCTACCATGATATGATTCTGCAATTTGCACAGGAGAAAGGATCCTGTCTCTGGTATCACCCAGGTGATGCTTTGGGCCGCACTGTAGTTCAAGGTTCAAAGTAAAGCTATTACCAAAGTACATACACATCACCTTGAGGTCCACTTTCTCACAGGCGTTGACAGGGAAAACGAAGCTCAGAGAAAACTACACGCAAACAAAGACTGAGAAACAACTACCGGTAATGTGCAAAAGGAGGCAAATAAAAATAATACTGAGAATGTGAGTGGTAAAGGGTCCTTGAAAGTGCGTCTGCAGGTCGTAGAATCAGTTCAGAGACGCGGTGAGTGAAGTGATCCAAGCTGGTTCATGAGCCCGATGGTTTTCCTGCACTTGTTAGAAGTAAAGCTTCTGCATCTCCTGCACGATAGTGGTAATGAGACGAGGACATGGCCTGGAATGATGGGTTTTTTTGATGATGGCTGCTGCTTTCGTGTGGCAGTGTTCCAGATGAACGTACTCGGTGGGGGAGGGTTTTACCTGTGATGGACTGGGCTGTATCGATCACTTTCTGTGGACATTTCCATTCTGGGCATTTGTCTTTCCAGACCAGGCCTTGATCCAACCAGTTAGGATCCTCTCCACAGTAGCACATACAAAATGCTGGAGGAACTCAGCACGTCAGACAAAGGAATAAACAGTCGAAGTTTTGCCCGAGATCCTTCTATGGGACAGGAAAGGAAGGGGGAAAGAGGGTGGGGGGGAGGGGAAGGAGTACAAACTGGAAGGTGATAGTTGAGGCCATGTGGGGTGGAACAGGGAGGATGAAATGAGAAACTGGGAGATGATAGGTGGAAAAGTAAAGGGCTGAAGAAGAAGGAATATGATTGGAGAGGAGAGTGGAGCATGAGAAAAAGGGAAGGAGGAGGGGCACCAAGGGGAGGTGATGGACAGTTGAAGAGAGAAGAAAAAGGAGAGCCAGAGTGGGGAATGGAAGAAGAGAGAAGGAGAAGGGGGAAAATTGCCAGAAGTTGGAGCAATCGATGTTTATGCCACCAGGTTGGAGGCTACCTGGACCGAACATGAGGCGTTGCTCCACCAACCTGAGAGAGGCCTCATTGCGGCGGTCGAGGAGGCCTTGAACCGACATGTCAGAATGGGAGTGGAGACAGGAATTAAAAAGGTCGGCCGCCAGGAAATCTGCGCAGATACTCAGTGGAGGGTACTCGTATAGCACAGCAGCTATTCATTCAAGATTAAGTTTGCTGATGACAAAACTGCTGTAGGCTGAATCAATGGACAATCTGGCTGAGTGTTGCCATAACAACAACCTGTCATTCATTCTATGTCAGCTGGCTATTGGCTACAGGAGGAGGAAACCAAAGGTCCATGAGCCAGTCTGCATCAGGGATCAACAGCCTTAAGTTCCTATGTTATCATTTCAGAGGATCTGTTCTGGGTCCAGTGCATAAAAGCAATTATGAATGAAGTACAGCAGCGCCCCTGCTCCCTCAGAAGTCTGCGAGATTCAACGTGTCATCTGAAACCTTTGGGGTTCCAAGGCTTCACAGCCATGGGGACGAGTCGATTCTACGCTGGTGCCACCAACCGAAGCATCACAGGAGAGGATGAAACATCAGCAGCAGCAGATAAGCTGTCGCAGGGCTCTGTACTCAGCAAACTGCTCTCTCTCATCGGCGGGAGAGTTCGCTGCTGATTCTTGAGTCAGATAACTCAGGGAAAAGATGTGGCGTGGCAAACAGCGTAAATCAGCGAGTGTTTGGTCTGGCTAGTCTCTCTCTGAGTGACACCTCTCTGTCCCTTTGGCATGTCGAATTGTCAGGTGAGCAATTAGTTTGTGCTGTACTACAGATCACGGTCTCTCTTGGGGGCTTTGCTATTGCTTGTTTGATGGTGGGTGGTGGGTGGTGATGCTTTTTCCTGGAATATATGGGAGAAGGTTGATATCCTGCTGCTGCTTGTGAGTGGAGGGGGGAGTAGGGGGCTTTTAGGTTCTAACATTTTTACTGGCTCGCATTATTTCAGGCATTCTTCTAGTTTTATGGATGTGTGCGAAGAACAAGAATTTCAGGTGTATATTGTAGGCATTCTTTGATATTAAATGAAACTATTGAAAACTTTGACAGACTTCCACAGATGTGTGCTGGTTGACTGGTAGCATCATGGCCTGCTGTGAAAATACCAACACCCTTGAATGGAAAAGCCTACAAAAAGTAATGGACACGGCCCAGTCCATCACAGGGAAAGCCCTCTCCCCCACTGAGCACATCTACGTGCAGATGTCACAGGAAAGCAGTATCCATCATCAAGGACTCCCACCATCCACTCCATGTTGTCTTCTTGTTGTTGCCATCAGGAAGGTGGTACAGGAGTCTCAGGACCACACCGCCAGGTTCAGGAACAGTCAACCATCAGACTCTTGAACCAGAAGCTTCACTTGCCACAACCCATGGACTCACTTCTCAATATTTATTGCTTATTTATTATTATTTCATTTGTTTTTTATGCAAAAGTCCAGAAGAAAATGGATCTCAGGGTTGTACATGGTTACATATATGTACTTTGATAATAAATTTACTTCAAACTTTGAAAAAAAAAGAGATTGCTGTAAATGCTAGGTAATTGAGGCCACATCTGTGGGAGGAGAAACAGAGTTAGCACCTCTGATTGAAGACCCTTCATCAGAAACGGGAAAGAGACAGAAGAACATTGTTAAACTGCAGGGAGGGGGGTGACCAGGGGGATAAACCATAAACATGCCTATCTGGCCGGTGAGTGAATGGAACGAGAACTTAGGTAAAGGCACAGGCACAAAAGAATGTGGGAGCAGTGAAATGCAGAATAGAAAGGCATGCCTGGTGACAGAAAATGAGACAAAGGAAAAATAAAAATAAGCAAACAAGCTGAATTGCTATCACGGATAGATTATCTGCCACAGAACCTGACGCAGAATCAAGTTACCTGAAGTTGCCTAGTGCCTAAGGCTGCAATGTGCTGAGATGGAAGATAAGGGATTGTTCCTCGAGCTTGCACTGGGTTTTAGTGCAGAGGTACAGGAGAGCACAGATCTATAGGTCAGACTGGGGGTGGAGTGGAGAGCTTAATTGCACATGGCAGCTTTCTGTGAAATTGGCTCAGCTTGATTGTTTTTGTGTTCCTGTTTTTCCATCTTATTTGCTCAGGAACTGGAGGACATGCCTCCTCTGGCCGGCTGGACACACCTTCCTGACCTCCATTTTGAAATTCCTACACTGCTCTGTCTACATTCTCAATCTGTCAGCTTCCTTCTCACTCATCGACAAGATGATCTTGTCTGCAGCTTATTCTTATTCTAACCCCACCAGAGATACAGATCTCACCTCTCCTCCTGCATCTCTTCTGTCTTTCCAAGTTCTGGGGAACATTCTTCAACCTGAAATGTTTTAGTTTCTCTTCCCACAGATGCCACCTGATCAGCTGGGCATTTCTAGCATTGCCTGCTTCTATTTTAGATTTCCAACTTCTGCAGATTCTTTAAAATTCCATTGACTATTGCAATCAAGATTTTGGTAACTAAAAAAAAATCAAAACCACAAAGTAAGCGAACAGATAATGAAGTGGGAATGTGGGACATAAAAAAGCCTTTTGTGCTTGGTATATCTGGCGGTACAGCACAACCACAGAACAGGTGTGTCTTGTGACAAACCAGCTTTCAGAGATAAAAATAAAGAAGCAGTTTCTTTACGATAAAACCTCAGTTTATTCTCAAATAATTTTGCTAAGTAAGTTTGATTTATATTCGGAGACAGACTTTAATGACCATGGTGTTCGTGCTGGTTTACAAACAGCAGGTCGGCATGGATGCAGCATGGCTGGTATAACACCGTCACAGAACGAGTGACTCGGGTTCAATTCCCGCCACCGTCTGTGAGCAGTTTGTATGTTTTCCCCGTGAACCCACAGGTTTTCTCCAGGTGCTCCAGTTTCCTCCCACATTCCAAAGACGCAGAGGTTAGGGGTAGTAAATTGTATGCCTGCTATGCTGGTGCTGGAAGTGTGGCAGCACTTGCGGGCTGCCCCCTAGAACATCCTCAGGCTTTGTTGGTCATTGACACCAATTCACTATATGCTTTGATGTTCCAATGTACAATACTGTGCAAAAGTCTTAAGGCACATACATATACAGCTGGGGTGCCTAAGACTGTTGAACAGTACTGTATTTGTCATCGTGGAGTGGAGAGTGAGTTTGTAAATCTGGCAGGAGTACAAGGATGTTGGGAATGGCGAGGGTGGAGCACTACAAGAGGAGTGTCAGACAGGTAGCGCAGAAGGAGTTCCAGGGGCAGGTTGAGTGGTGTGGGTACAGACACACCAGGCAGCATAATTTGATTCCAAACAATTGGTTTATTAGTCATTATAGAATGTCTCTCTGGTGCTTCCCACTCCCTCCCCTCTCCCTTCCACTCCCATCTCTGCCTCCTTCCTCCTCTCTCGTGTGAGTCCACGAGAGAGACTCACATCAGAATCAGGTTTATCAATACTCACATATACATATCATGAAATTTGGATTTTTTTTTGCTGTAGTAGTACAGTGCAATGCATAAAATTACTACAGTACTGTTCGAGAGTCTTAGGCAGACTAGCTATATGTGTTTGCCTAAGACTTTTGCACAGAACAGTACGTATGATGAATAAAGGTAACCTTAATCTTTAAATTAAGTGCTAGGGTTGAGGATGCAGAATGGCAGAGGGCAGCACCAGAGAACTACTGGAATTTGGGCTGATATCCTGTTGCCCTGAGGACAACTACAAATCCTGACAGTTTCTGTTCTTCCAGCCCAAGGATACTTGAGGTCCCACTCCTCCTCCCTCCCTGCCCCTCACCTTCTCCCACAACATTAAGTGTTAAAAGCCATTTCATTTGGCTGTGTTCATGTTTGATTGAATGGCTATTAAACTTGAACTAGAAGTTTCCAGCTTTGACAATTGTCCACCTTCAAGGGTATGGATTAGCAGGTAGACAATCTTTTTTTTGTGGCAGGACCTCAGTCTAGTACAGGTAGATACCTCCCAGCAGTTTCTGAGGGTTCCTAATGACAGAATCTCTGTAGGTTTTCATTTCTTACTGAAGTCAATGATGAGCTGACCGGAGAAATAGAATGTGCTGGCTGGGTGTCAGAGCCATGCATTTTGTATGTGTCTACATTGTATTTTGTGGTGTGTTTATTATGGTAATTGGTGTCACATGGGTTGGGCATGGTAGAAGCAAATGGGTATTCATGCTTGGAGTTAGTTGTTAGCCAGTGGGAGTGAGCCACGGGCAATGATTTTTTTTGTTGTCTGCTTAAATATTCTAACTTTGCTAATTTAGTTTGACTGCTAATTACACTTAGCATCACTTAGTTATATTGCTAATTGGAACACTTAGCTACACTGAATTGAACACCAGCATTATTATTTCACTAATAGAGTCTCATTTGCTTTTTAAATCGCTACAAGATTGTTTGTTTTTGATGGTTTCGTAATAAAGGATCGAACATACCTTTAGATTTGGGAAGTTCGTTATCAGGAAGCGTGTCACAGTGTCGAGTACCCTGGCTTAGTCTCTCAGCGGTTCTGGTTTGTTTCCCAGTAACTGCTACACTGGGCTCAATGAAAACATTCCGATTCAGATTCGTTTATTTATCACACGTACTTCAAAACGTGCGGTCAAATGCACTTTTTTGCGCTAACAAGCTGAGGACGTGCTGGCAGCAGCCCACGAGTGTTGCCAAAGGTTCCTGTGCCAACAGGGCATGCCCACCATTTTCACGAGCAACTAACAGCAGAACAA
The DNA here is from genome assembly GCF_048418815.1 of Hemitrygon akajei. Lineage (NCBI taxonomy): Eukaryota > Metazoa > Chordata > Chondrichthyes > Myliobatiformes > Dasyatidae > Hemitrygon > Hemitrygon akajei. The sequence continues at coordinate 16,746,857 of NC_133125.1, read as the reverse complement.
AAGCATTGACACAACAACGGCAAAGCAAGCAAAGGACATCTGCAGACTCTGCAAATTCGAGCAACACCCACAAAATGCTGGAGGCAGCATCTACGGAAAAGAGTACAGTCGACATTTTGGACTGAGACCCTTCTTCAGGACTGCAAAGCAAGCTGCTTTCTACCCTCCACCCGCCCATACAAATGCAGTCCTCTAACCCCAGACCACACCACCGGGGAGCCTGCAGTCTCCAGAGGATTCACAGACTCTCAGAACTAGGCTTCAGCCACTGGACCCCGACTTCCAGACTTAATCAAACTCCCGGCTTCGACCTTCGGTAGCAACTGCAGGACTCACCAGTGATGAAGAATGAGGTCCCTAAGCTCCAGGCCTTGAACTCCAGTGTCTGATGATGGGATCCCATGCACTAGGACTTGAGCTCCAGTCTCACCGTCTCAAATTCCCAGTGGTTCTCCAACCCACGTGCCTCCTTCCCACAAGGAACTCGCCAGAACCCGCCAACAACTCGATGACCTGAAGGGGTCACTAGCCCTCATCCTCACTGGTCTGCTGAAATAATATCTAACCACCGACGTCCTTTGTCACATACCTATGTTACTGGCCTTCAAACACGGAGCATTCTCCTCCAAAAGTTAGATAAGGAAAGGTGATGATCTAGGAATTCCAGATACGCAGGTCAATGAACAGTATTTTGTCACCGTGACAAAGTTCTTTATTTCAAAAAACCTAAATTGTCATCCTCAAAAAAGAAAGACCTTGCACTATTAACATGTTAGAATACTTCCCTTCCAATCATTTCATGATGCATGTCCAGACAACCAGCCATCAAATGTGGACAGGGCAGTTAGAGTGGTGTGTGGGAAGGTCGCAGAGTGCAAAGGTTATTCTGGAGCATGAGCTGCTGTGGACGGTTCAAGGCCACAGCTGACGTAATATTGGATGGGAAGAATAATTGTTACTTTAAAACCATTACTTTTTAAACATCATTCTGGGTGACAACATTGTTTATGGAAGCAGACCATAAGAGCGCAAGAGACAGGAGCACAACTAAGCCATTCGGCCCATCACGTCTTCTCTGCCGTTCCATCATGGCTGATTTATTATCCCACTCAACCCCATTCTCCTGCCTGCTTGTAACCAAGGGGCCCGAAACTGCTCACAATACTCCAGATGTGTTCTGACCAATCCCTTATAAAGCCACGGCTTTATAAGTTTGAGGGTGCAGCTCAGGGCTCACAACCCTCACTGGTCAAGTAAAATTGTTATGGAAACAGCAATGAAAAATCCTTCCACATCAGAATGTAACATATTCCTGAGTCTCCACCCGGGACTTGCATGACTGACGGTAGTGAAAACCAAGACGAAGCTACTAAAATAATGAAGGAAGCCCTGAACACCACCAGAGATGGAGGACCTTCGCTGCTACCCTAAAGGCCAGTTGCATAACAGGCGGTGACTAAGTACTTTATTAACACAAGAAATTCTGAAGATGCTTACGGTGTTGTCTTTCCTACAGCTTATTATTTGGAAATGGCTGGGGCCTGGCAGAAACTGTGGAGATATGAGAATTTTGAACTATGTAGTGTGGGAAGGAGACTGTTCTTGTGAAAATAATAATAATTCTAAAGCAAACATGAGAGAAGAACGTTGAGCGATAGCCAAAAACGAGAGGAGGTGATCAAGCCGGTTGAGCAAAATGAGAACTGTATGATCAAATATAATGTTAAAGCAGAAGAACAGGTTAGACTTGTTGGACGTCAAGGTATTAATCCAGAAGTTCTTCTGAATTCACGATGAGGCATGAAACTTGATGATAATGCCCATTTCATTAAGTGCTGCCAGAGCAAAGATCAAATGAACCATAGAACCATAGACCATAGAACATTGCAGCACAGAAACAGGCCTTTTGGCCCTTCTTGGCTGTGCCGAACCATTTTTCTGCCTAGTCCCACTGTCCTGCACCTGGACTATATCCCTCCATACACCTCTCATCCATGTACCTTTCCAAGTTTTTCTTAAATGTTAGAAGTGAGCCCATATTTACCACTTCATCTGGCAGCTCATTCCACACTCCCACCACTCTGTGTGAAGAAGTCCCCCCCACCCCATGTTCCCTTTAAACTTTTCCCCCTTCACTCTTAACCCACGTCCTCTGGTTTATTTCTCCCCTAGTCTCAGTGGAAAAAGCCTGCTTGCATTCACTCTATCTATACCCATCATAATTTTATATACCTCTATCAAGTCTCCCCTCATTCTTCTACACTCCAGGGATTAAAGTCCTAACCTATTCAATCTTTCTCTGCAACTCAGTTTCTCAAGTCCCGGCAACATCCTTGTAAACCTTCTCTGCACTCTTTCAACCTTATTAATATCCTTCCTGTAATTTGGTGACAAAACTGCGCACAATACTCCAAATTCAGCCTCACCAATGCCTTATACAACCTCATCATAACATTCCAACTCTTATACTCAATACTTTGATTTATAAAGGCCAGTGTACCAAAAGCTTTCTTTACTACCCTATCTACCTTTAACGCCACTTTTAGGGAATTTTGTATCTGTATTCCCAAATCCCTCTGTTCTACTGCACTCCTCAGAGCCCTACCATTTACCTTGTATGTTCTACCTTGGTTTGTCCTTCCAAAGTGTAATACCTCACACTTGTCTGTATTAAACTCCATCTGCCATTTTTCAGCCCATTTTTCCAGCTGGTCCAGATCCCTCTGCAAGCTTTGAAAACCTTCCTCACTGTCTACTACACCTCCAATCTTTATATCAGCAAAGTTGCTGATCCAATTTATTACATTATCATCCAGATCATTGATATAGATGACAAATAACAATGGACCCAACACTGATCCCTGTGGCACACCACTTGTCACAGGCCTCCATTCAGAGTAGCAATCCTGCACTACCACTCTCTGACTTCTCCCATTGAGCCAATGTCTAATCCAATTTACTACCTCACCATGTATACCTAGCGACTGAATCTTCCTAACTAACCTCCCATGTGGCACCTTGTCAAAGGCCTTACTGAAGTCCATGTATACAACATCCACTGCCTTCTCTTCATCCACTTTCCTGGTAACCTCCTTGAAAAACTAATAGATTTGTTAAACATGACCTACCATGCACAAAGCCACATTGACTCTCCCCAATAAGTCTGTCTATCCAAATACTTGTAGATCCTATCTCTTAGTACTCCTTCCAATAATTTACCTACTACCGACGTCAAACTTACCGGCCTATAATTTCTGGGATTACTTTTAGAGCCTTTTTTAAACAACGGATCAACATTAGCTATCCTCCAATCCTCTGGCACCTCACCAGTAGATACTGACATTTTAAATATATCTGCCAGGGCCCCTGCAGTTTCAACACTAGTCTCCCTCAAGGTCCGAGGGAACACGCTGTCAGGTCCTGGGGATTTATCTACTCTGATCTGCCTCAAGATAGCAAGCACCTCCTCCTCTTCAATCTGTATAGGTTCCATGACCTCACTACCTGTTTGCTTTATTTCCATTGACTCCATGCTAGTTTCCTTAGTAAATACAGACGCAAAAAAACCCATTTAAGACCTCCCCCATTTCTTTTGGTTCCATACATAGCCGACCACTCTGATCTTCAAGAGGACCAATTATCCCTTACCATCCTTTTGCTCTTAATATACCAGTAGAAGCTCTTTGGATTATCCTTCACCTTGACTGACAGAGCAACCTCATGTCTCCTTTTAGCCCTCCTGATTTTTTTGTACATTTTATACTCCTCAAGCACCTTATTTGCTCCCTGTTTCTTATACATGTCATACATCTCTCTCTTCTTCTTTATCAGAGTTCCAATATCCCTAGAGAACCAAGGTTCCTTATTCTTATTCACTTTGCCTTTAATCCTGACAGGAACATACAAACTCTGCACTCTCAAAATTTCTCCTTTGAAGGTCTCCCATTTACCAATCACATCCTTGCCGGAGAACAACCGGTCCCAATCCACACTTTTTAGATCCTTTCTCATTTCTTCAAATTTGGCCTTTTTCCAGTTTAGAACCTCAACCCGAAGAAAAAAGACCAAGAAAAGGGAATCCTGGTGATCTCATACTCAGAGTAGAGATAAACACAATTCCAATGATAAGAACTCACCTCTAAAATAACCAGATTAAAGTGGTGTGACACCTGTTGCAGAAGATTGTATTTATTTATGGAGTAGGCCACGCAGCCCAGCCAGCCCTGACTTAATCCCAGCCTGATCACAGGACAATTACAATGATCAATTAATCTACCAACCGGGACGTCTTTGGACTGAAGGTAGAAACAGGGCCAACTGGAGGAAACACGCACAGTCACAGGGAGAACATACAAACTCCTCACTGACAGCGGTGAGAATTGAACCCTGCTCACCTGTACTGTAAAGCGTTGTACTAACCTCTATTCTGGTTCCCCCTCTTACCCCTCATCTTCTCCTCACATAATCATCATCTCTCTCTCTCTCTCTCTCTCGGGCCCCTCCTCCTTCCCTTTGTCTCACTGTCCACTATCCTCTCCTATCAGAATTCCTCCTTCAGCCCTTACAATTATCACCTCCCAGCTTCTCACTTCAATCTGCCCTACCCCACACACCTAGCTTTCCACTCACCTGGTCTCACCTTTCACCTGCCAGCTTGTACTCCTTCCTCTCCCCCATCCCACCCCCCAACTCCATGTTATTACGGCTTCTTCCTCCTTCCATTCCAGTCCCGATGAAGGGTCTCAGCCCAAAATGTCAACTGTCTATTCCTCTTAATAAATGCTGCTTGACTTGCTGAGCTCCTCCAGGATTTTGTGTGTGTTAATCTAAACAAACTGCAAATCCAAATGTATCTTCAAGAACCCATATCAGACTGACTGTTGAGACAGAACCAATGGAAACTGAAGCTACTAGGTTATCACGTCTAAAGGAGAGATAAGAAATAAAATCAGAATATGTCGGGAAAAACTCCGCAGTTCAGTAAGAATCTGTGGAAAGAAAAAGAGTCAAAAACCTTACATCAGAATTGAGAAGTCTGGGTTTTGAGAGCCATTGAATAATTTTATGTAAAAATACGTCCTAATCATCAACTAGGATAATGGCATCCATTATTAAGGACCCCCACCACCCAGGATATGCCCTCCCCTCATTGTTACCATCAGGAAGGAGGTACAGAATCCTGAAGCACTCACTCAGCAATTCAGGAACAGCTTCTTCCATGATTCTTAAAAGGATATTGAACACATTCACACTACCTCACTATTTTTAAAAATTTATTTCTGTTTTTTGCACTACTTATTTTGACTTAATATACATACATATAATTACTGTAATTGAGTTTGTTTCTATATTATGTATTGGCATTGTACTGCTGTTGCAAAGTTAACAAATTTCACGACATATGCTGGTGATATTATGCCTGATTCTGATTCTGAATTAAGTCGAAGCAAAAAGTTGTAACAAGGGTTCTGCTCTTAATTTATCACTTAATATTGACAGGGCTTTGGTGGATTTCTGCCATCTGTGTTTGCTAACTTTTCTTTTGATTTTTACTTTCAGCAGCTTGATTTGAACTTTGAAATGGAGAAAGGTGAAACTGTACAGGACTACAAGGAGCTGGCACACTAGCAGAAGAGGTAAGAATATGAAACTTTGCAAAAGAAAGTAACACTGAATTAGGAGTGTGACTCGATTAAAGAAATCTCATGAATAATATAATTCCACTTAAGCGACAAATTCACAGTTTTAGAAGGTTTCCATTTGAAAATGTCTAAAGGAAGTGGGTGAAAAAATTACACGTGCCTTGACACTAATAACATCCTCTCGATTCAGGAACCATTCCATTTAGACTGGAAAGATACAGATGTGCCTCAGCTATTCAAGGAAATGAAACTGAATAATAAACTACATGGAAGTTTTCCTGGCATATGTGATGAATAAACTCTTCTCCAGCCGGGTATAGATATCGATCTTAACCAATGTTTCAATATCAAGCTCTGCCATCTTCATCAGGGTTGATGCCTGGTCATGTCTAGTCCAGTGGTATTTATACCTCCATCATCCATCCCTTCTGAAATTCAATTGGAAACAAGGTGGGACAGTGGAAATCTGATTGGATGAGGATTAACCAATCAGGAGGGACAGACGATGGGGGTATAAATACCACTGGACTAGACATGCTCAGGCATCATCCTTGATGAAGATGGCAGAGGTTGTTATCGAAACATCAGCTAAAATTGATACCCATACCCAGCTGGAAACCTGAGAAGAGTTTGATAAAATTCTTGGTCTAACTTGTACTGATAGAAAATTCCTAGGATCTGGAATGAAGAATACAGTGATTCTGTATTTAGAGAGGTTTCATAATTCTTTATTGTAAACAATCCCACCCACCCTGCTTATGGACTGTTTGTTCCACTCTCATCAGGAAAGAGGCTACATAGCATCCATGCCAGGAACACTGGGCTCAAAAGCATTTACTTCCTCAAGTCATCAGGGTGATAAACACCTCCACCCAATACCCACCACTGTCCTACACCATCACTGTGTACACACCACCTAGTGTCACATTATGTACAGTCAGTGTATATAACAATTACTTATACGTTTATAAGATTGCCTTTATATTTATATTCATCGTGTTTTCTTTGTTTCTTTCTTGTGTTCTTTATGCATATTGTGTTATTTTATGCTAAGCATCGTTCTGTTCCCCTTCATACTCATGCACTGAAGCATGACAATAAACCATCTTTAATCGATTAGTTCAGTCTTTCTTTTTGTTTTATTTTTGTTCCTAACTCTAGTTCACCTCATCTCGATCACTCCATTATTTCATTCTGTTTCTTCAAATCCCATTGTTAAGAAGCTATTTTTGGGGAGAAGGCAGAAGATTGGGGCTGAGATGGAAAATGGATCAGTCATGATGGAATGGCCGAGGAGACTCCATGAGCAAAATGGCCTAATTCTGCCCTTGTATCTTATGGTCTTTAGATACCAGATTGACATCACTGACATTGACATCACTGCGCCATTGTCCGAGAATTTTAGTTTCTGAGAATAAATAACAGTTCTTGCAAAATGCAGGAAGGGATATGATGAAATAAATGGCTTCCTTGTGTGTTGTAAGATTTGGTCCGACATAGAGCAAATCATGCAATGAATACCAGGCACAAACTTGACAAAATAAGATAAACCACAAACACTAGAGATCCTGCAGATGCTGTAAATCCAGAGTAACGCACACACACAATGCTGGAGGAACTCAAAAGGAAAGTCAGCATCTGTGGAGGGGAATAAACGTTCAATGTTTCATAGAACATAGAACAATACAGCACAGTACAGCCTCTTCAGCCCACAATGTTGTGCTGACCCTTAAACCCTGCCTCCCATAAAACCCCCCACCTTAAATTCCTCCATATACCTGTCTAGTAGTCTCTTAAATTTCACTAGTGTATCTGCCTCCACCACTGACTCAGGCAGTGCATTCCACGCACCAACCACTCTGAGTGAAAAACCTTCATAGAAACATAGAAAATAGGTGCAGGAGTAGGCCATTCGGCCCTTCAAGCCTGCACCGCCATTCAGTATGATCATGGCTGATCATCCAACTCAGAACCCTGTACCTGCTTTCTCTCCATACCCCCTGATCCCTTTAGCCACAAGGGCCATATCTAACTTCCTCTTAAATATAGCCAATGAACCGGCCTCAACTGTTTCCTGTGGCAGAGAATTCCACAGATTCATCACTCTGTGTGAAGAAGTTTTTTCTCATCTCGGTCCTAAAAGGCTTCCCCTTTATCCTTAAACTGTGACCCCTCGTTCTGGACTTCCCCAACATCGAAAACAATCTTCCTGCATCTAGCCTGTACAATCCCTTTAGAATTTTATACGTTTCAATAAGATCCCCCCTCAATCTTCTAAATTCCAGTGAGTATAAGCCTAATCAATCCAGTCTTTCTTCATATGAAAGTCCTGCCATCCCAGGAATCAATCTGGTGAACCTTCTCTGTATTCCCTCTATGGCAAGAATGTCTTTCCTCAGATTAGGGGACCAAAACTGCACACAATATTCCAGGTGTGGTCTCACCAAGGCCTTGTACAACTGCAGTAGAACTTCCCTGCTCCTGTACTCAAATCCTTTTGCTATGAATGCCAACATACCATTTGCATTTTTCACCGCCTGCTGTACCTGCATGCCCACCTTCAATGACTGGTGTACAATGACACCCAGGTCTCGTTGCATCTCCCCTTTTCCTAATTGGCCACCGTTCAGATAATAATCTGTTTTCCTGTTCCTGCAACCAAAGTGGATAACCTCACATTTATCCACATTAAATTGCATCTGCCATGAATTTGCCCACTCACCTAACCTATCCAAGTCACCCTGCATCCTCTTAGCATCCTCCTCACAGCTAACACCGCTGCCCAGCTTCATGTCATCCACAAACTTGGAGATGCTGCATTTAATTCCCTCGTCTAAATCATTAATATATATTGTAAACAACTGGGGTCCCAGCATTGAGCCTTGCGGTACCCCACTGGTCACTGCCTGCCATTCTGAAAAGGTCCCGTTTACTCCCACTCTTTGCTTCCTGTCTGCCAACCAATTCTCTATCCACATCAATACCATACCCCCAATACCGTGTGCTTTAAGTTTGCACACTAATCTCCTGTGTGGGACCTTATCAAAAGCCTTTTGAAAATCTAAATATACCACATCCACTGCCTCTCCCCTATCCACTCTACTAGTTACATCTTCAAAAAATTCTATAAGATTCGTCAGACATGATTTTCCTTTCACAAATCCATGCTGACTTTGTCCGATGATTTCACCTCTTTCCAAATATGCTGTTATCACATCTTTGATAACCGACTCTAGCATTTTCCCCACCACCAATGTCAGACTAACCGGTCTATAATTTCCCGGTTTCTCTCTCCCTCCTTTTTTAAAAAGTGGGGTTACATTAGCCACCCTCTAATCCTCAGGAACTAATCCAGAATCTAAGGAGTTTTGAAAAATTAGCACTGACGCATCAACTATTTCTTGGGCTACTTCCTTAAGCACTCTGGGATGCAGACCATCTGGCCCTGGGGATTTATCTGCCTTTAATCCCTTCAATTTACCCAACACCACTTCCCTACTAACATGTATTTCCCTCAGTTCCTCCATCTCACTAGCCCCTCAGTCCCTTACTATTTCCAGAAGATTATTTATGTCCTCCTTAGTGAGGACAGAACCAAAGTAGTTATTCAATTGGCCTGCCATGTCTTTGATCAATTCACCTGTTTCTGACTGTAAAGGACCTACATTTGTCTTGACCAATCTTTTTCTTTTCACGTATCTATAAAAGCTTTTACAGTCAGTTTTTATGTTCCCTGCCAGCTTTCTCTCATAATCTTTTTTCCCTTTCCTAATTAAACCCTTTGTCCTCTACTGGTCTCTGAATTTCTCCCAGTCCTCAGGTGTGCAGCTTTTTTTTGCTAATTTATATGTTTCTTCTTTGGACTTGATACTATCCCTAATTTCCCTTGTCAGCCACGGGTGCACTACCTTCCCTGGTTTATTCTTTTGCCAAATTGGGATGAACAATTGTTGTTGCTCATCCATGCAATCTTTAAATGCTCGCCATTGCATATCCACCGTCAACCCTTTAAGTATCATTTGCCAGCCTATCTTAGCTAATTCACGTCTCATACCTTCAAAGTTACCCTTCTTTAAGTTCAGAACCTTTGTTTCTGAATTAACTATGTCACTCTCCATCTTAATGAAGAATTCCACCATATTATGGTCACTCTTACCCAAGGGGCCTTGCATGACTAGATTGCTAACTAACCCTTCCTCATTGCTCAATACCCAATCTAGAATGGCCTGCTCTCTAGTTGGTTCCTCGACATGTTGGTTCAGAAAACCATCCCGCATACATTCCAAGAAATCCTCTTCCTCAGCACCCTTACCAATTTGGTTCACCCAATCTGTATGTAGATTGAAGTCACCCATTATAACCACTGTTCCTTTATTGCACGCATTTCTAATTTCCTGTTTAATGCCATCCCCAACCTCACTACTACTGTTAGGTGGCCTGTACACAACTCCCACCAGCGTTTTCTGCCCCTTAGTGTTATGCAGCTCTACCCATATCGATTTCACATCCTCCAGGCTAATGTCCTTCCTTTCTATTGCGTTAATCTCCTCTCTAACCAGCAATGCTACCCCACCTCCTTTTCTTTCCTGTCTATCCCTCCTGAATATTGAATATCCCTGGATGTTGAGCTCCCATCCTTGGTCACCCTGGAGCCATGTCTCTGTGATCCCAACTATATCATTTTCATTAATAACTATCTGCACATTCAATTCATCCACCTTGTTATGAATGCACCTCGCATTGACACATAAAGCCTGCAGGCTTGTTTTTACAACACTCTTAGCCCTTATACAATTATGTTGAAAAATGGCTTTTTGCTTTTTGCCCTGGATTTGCCTGCCTGCCTGCCACTTTTACTTTTCACCTTACTACTTTTTGCTTCTACCCTCATTTTACACCCCTCTGTCTCTCTGCACTTGTTCCCATCCCCTTGCCACATTAGTTTAAAGCCTCCTGAACAGCAGTAGCAAACGCTCCCCCTAGGACATTGGTTCCAGTCCAGCCCAGGTCCAGACCGTCCTGTTTATACCAGTCCCACCTCCCCCAGAACTGGTTCCAATGCCCCAGAAATTTGAATCCCTCCCCCTTGCACCATTTTTCAAGCCACATATTCAACTGAAATATCCTCCTATTTCTACTCTGACTAGCACATGGCAGTGGTAGTAATCCAGAGATTATTACCTTTGTGGTCCTACTTTTTAGTTTATCTCCTAACTCCCTAAATTCACCTTGTAGGACCTCATCCCATTTTTTCTACCTATATCATTGGCACCTACGTGCACCACGACCACTGGCTGTTCACCCTCCTATTCCAGAATGTCCTGCAGCTGCTCAGAGACATCCTTGTCCCTTGCACCAGGGAGGCAACGTACCATCCTGGAGACTCGTTTGCGGCCGCAGAAATGCCTATCTATTCCCCTTACAATTGAATCCCCTATCACTATAGCTCTCCCACTCCTTTTCCTTCCCTCCCGTGCCGCAGAGCCACCCATGGCGCAATGAACTCGGCTGCTGCTGCCTTCCCCTGATGAGACATCTCCCCCAACAGTATCCAAAACAGTATATCTGTTTAGGAGAGAGATGACCTCAGGGGACTCCTGCACTACCTGCCTACTGCTACGCTGTCTAGTGGCCACCCCTTCCCTTTCTGCCTGTGTAGCCTTTACCCACGGTGTGGCCAACTCACTGAACGTGCTATTCACGACTTTCTCAGCATCGCGGATGCTCCAGTATGAATCCAATCGCAGCTCCAGATGCTCAATGCGGTCTGCCAGAAACTGCAACTGGACACACTTCCTGCACACTTAGTCGTCAGGGACACTGGAAGTATCCCTGATTTCCAACATGCTGCAGGATGAACAAACCATAGGGCTGATCTCAGCTGCCATGACCTACCCAATACTTGCTTCAACTTTTGAAACTTTCTCCTTTGAAAGGAACTTACCCAGCCTTACCTCACTTGGAGTGAAGCTCGTCCTCCGTCTCTTCTCTTCTCTTCTCTTCTCCTCTCTTCTCTTCTCCTTCACTAGCTGCTTTCCACAGGCTGCTCTGCTTGAGGTAACCCTCTATTTATTTGTTTGAGCTTTTCAAATTGCTTGGTCACCTGACCTCGATTGCCCAATCAGCTGCTTTCTGCTGAGTCTGAGCTATTCAAATCTTGATTGACTTGATTGCACAGTCCAACTGCCAAAACTGCCAGAATCTCTCGAGTCAAAGCCTCAAATCTCCACTCCTTCCTTCATATTCCTCTAATATCCCTCTTGGTCTTTCCTTCCCTTACCTTAAAGCCGTGTCCTCTTGTACTGAGCAGTGGTGCACTGGGGAAGAGGCGCTGGCTGTCCACTCTATCTATTCCTCTTAATTCTCAGTTTCAGGCTGAGAATTTTCATCAGGATAAGTCATAACATCCTTCAAAACTTTGAAGTAATCATAATGGGGTGGTGAATTAAAACCATTAATTTTGCCATAGTTTTACCAATTCAAGAAGAAAACAAAAGATTCTTAAGTTATCCAACATGCAAGTTATCCATCCATGCCAAAGGTTCATTTTAATATCAGAGAATGTACACCGTATACAACTTGAAATTCATACTCTTCACAGACATCCAAGAAAAAAAACCCATAGCATTAATGATAGAAATATTAAAGCTCTGAAACACCCCCCCCCCCTTTGCACAAGGTGCAGCAAAAGCATCGACCCCCTCCATTCCCCCCCCCGTGCCTGTGGAAGCACCAATCCCCCCTCACCCCCCATACCATGCAAGCAATAACAGAGACCTTGATCTAGAGTGCATCAAAACTACAGTCCACAACGCAGCCATTCAGTATCTCATACAGGCTCTCTCTCCCCAGCGAGGGAAAGAGATGTCACTCCTGCAACAGCAAGAGCGGAGACCAGCAACTCACTGTTCCGATGTTACAACCTTCCACGTCATCTCTCCAAGCCCTCCATCTCAATGATTGTCAGGATCTCACTCTCCATCAAGAGAGAGAGAGGGATCGCTTGAGTTCAGGGGTCTTCCTCCGACAGCAGCTGGTGATTAGCAAAAACATCGCCTGCTCCATTGGTGTTCTCGTCTCGATGTTCCAGTCAGCGAAATCGGTGAGAAACTGAGTTGTCCACAGGGCTGCTCCCCGACTTCCAACATCCCAGCCCAGGACGCACATCTTCCAGGCCATACCCGGAAATAGTGAAGTATTAGGCCGCACAATCAGTCCAAAATCCCACCACCTGCAAAGAACCATAGATCACCACCCAGCAACCTAGGCCCATTATTAACCTGATTAAATTTTTATTAAATTAAGCTCTGAAAATGTACTAACCACCTGTAAATTCAGTGAAATGGATGACTCCACCACATGATTGAAACATATAAGATTATTAAGGGAATGGACAAGATAGAGGCAGGAAATATGTTCCAGATGCTGGGAGAGTCCAGTACCAGAGGGCATGGTTTGAGAATAAGGGGTAGGTCATTTAGGACAGAGTTAAGGAAAAACTTCTTCTCCCAGAGAGTTGTGGGGGTCTGGAATGCACTGCCTCGGAAGGCCAATTCTCTGGATGCTTTCAAGAAGGAGCTAGATAGGTATCTTATAGATAGGGGAATCAAGGGATATGGGGACAAGGCAGGAACCGGGTATTGATAGTAATTGATCAGCCATGATCTCAAAATGGCGGTGCAGGCTCGAAGGGCCGAATGGTCTACTTCTGCACCTATTGTCTATTGTCTATTGTCTATGATCAGGTGTGTCCCAATTCCATATATTAAGATCCTGTGCCAGATAACCTGTTTAGAGTGTTTCAACACATCAAACCACATGGTAAGAAGCAGCTGTATGTTACCTTCATGACGGTTAACTGATAATTATTCATTGAAATGAAACTCAGTTTGAAATACAATTATTTTCAAGTGAGACTCAGCTTTGAGTGATTGAGCCCATTTGCTGGGAAACTGGATCCCATTTTGCCCTTAAAAAATAATTCTGTAATCAAAACAGAATTCAATGCAGTGTTTTATCTTTCAACTATGAATGCTTTTTCCTAAGTACCTTTAATAAGTCCTTATAATTTCATTATTTGCAGGATATTGACCAAGAAACGAGCAGATGGGTGTGGATTTTGGAAGATATACTGTATCTCACCATAAGCAATAACACTGTCAGAAAAGGTCGTCGATGACTTTACTTCTTGTTATCATAACCCATTTAGATCATTCCAGCCTCACCTGAAATGTTTGCATTAAATCTCACCAAACACTTTTTTTTCATTATGTCAGTTTTATTCTCATGAACCTGACAAGATCTGTGAGCAGGTGTGTTTTCTTATTCTTTATTGGACATCAGAGGTAGCAGGAGAAAAATAACGAAAAAAATTCTATTTTACTTCTACTAATAAGTTTTAGGATTATGTTTATGGCTTCTACTGTGCGGGACTACAGGAAGACAGATCGGAAAGGCAGGCAATTCAAAAAGAAATATTAGTTAACTATTGTATCTTGTGCTTATTTCTGCTACATTTTAGCTTTTCATGTCTATTGCAATTTTAATAATCATAAACTTTCGAAGAATCATGAAGGGACGGTGCAGCAGCATCATGGTTAGTTTAATGCTTTTCCACTGTGATCGTGGTTCATTCGGGGTTAACCACCTGTGACTGGGGTTCAATTCTTGCCGCTGTCTGTAAGGAGCTTCAGGTGGGTTTCCTCTGGGTGCTTTGGTTTTTTTTCACATTCCGTGACAAGACGTTATGTGTCAGTAGATTAATTGGTCACGTGGGTGTAACTGATCAGTATGGACTCATTGGGCTGGAAGGCCTATCACGGTGCTACTGACATCTCTAAATAAAATAAACAATAAAGGAATCGTCCCACCACCATCCCTCATGTTGTAGGCATGCTGTGTTGGGACTCAAACATAGTGACATCTGTGGGCTGCTCCCAGCACACCCTTGGACTGTGTTGGTCAATGACACAAATGACGCATTTCACTGTATGTTAGGGCCCTATTCTACCATTCAGGGCCCCAAACAGTCCTTTCAGGTGAGGTGACACTTCACCTGCGAGTCTGTTGGAGTCTGGTGCTGCCTGTGTGACCTGTATATTGGTGAGACTCGACATAGATTGGGAGACTGCTTCGCCGAGCACCTATGTTCCATCCACCAGAAGAAGCAGAGTCTCCCAGCGGCCACCCATTTTAATTTCCCCTTCCTATTCCCATTCCAATATGTCAATCCATGGCCTCCTCCACTGTCGTGATGAGGCCATACTCAGGTTGGAGGAACAGCACATCATCTTCCATCTGGGTAGCCTCCAACCTGACGGCATGAACATCAATTTCATCTCTCCCCCTCCCGGTTTCACTTACCACCTTGTGTTTCTCTCTCCCCTCCCCCACCTTTTAAATCTACTCCTCCTCTTTTTTTTTCTCCAGTCCTGCCGAAGGGTCTCAGCATGAAATGTCGACTGCATTTTTTTCCATAGATGCTGCTTGGCCTGCTGAGCTCCTCCAGCAGTTTGGGTGTGTTGCCAAACTTACCTTATCGGCACTGACCACCAAGCACCCTGCTCAGAGCTTCCACTACGATAATGGGTCGTATTGCTCAGCAGGCCTCTGGCGTTGACGGCAGCAATGAAGATCATCCTTCTCTGACAGTGTTCAGGGCTTCCTCCATCACGTCAATAACTTCCTTTCAGTTTTCACTACGGTAAGTCATGCAAATCCCAGGTGAAGGCTCAGGAATATCTTCGCACTCAGATGTAGAAAGATTCTTCGTTGCTGTTTCCGTAACTACTTTGTTTTACCAGTCAGGGTTGTCAGCCCCGAACTGAACCCCCGAACCTGGAGGACTGGTGGACCACTCTGAGTCTGACCTCTACCCTTTGACCTGTTTGGCATGGGTGACCCTACCTAGAGCCAAAATATAAAACCTTGACTCCAGCCAATGTAGTCCTCCAGGTCTTTGAGGCATGCAACCCCTCAAACCCTATGACAAAGTTGTGGTCCTTTTGAAGGACAATGATAACAAACAGTGAATTCAAAAGAACATCCAGACCAGGTAAAGTTTTTTAGCCGAATCAAAAGAGAGGGAAACAGCAGCTCCCATCATCTCCGGAGAGACCAGAGGATCAGGACCATCTGCCAACCCTTGAAACAGAAGCTGCTGGTGCCCAGAGAAGGTTGCACTTACCATATCAGATATGCTGTGGCTTTAATACCACCTCATCACACCAATCATCAATCATCCCACCTTGGCTAACATCAATCCTATAGGCAGCCTCTCCACATCATGTCTAGGGGTGATTAATTACTATAGGATCACTAGAGCCCAGCATACCAGCCTGCAGAAACAGGGAGGGAAGGGTTTGTAGCAGGTTCCAGGCATCCAGGTCCCACTGAACCTCCGGAAAACCTCATCAAACTTCAGCAAAGGGGGTACAGTAGCATACCAGTTAGTGTAACACTATTACAGCACCCGCGACCCAGTGTCAATTCCTGCCACCACCTATAAGGAGTTTGTACTTTCTCTCCGTGACCGCATGGGTTTCCCCTGGGTGCTACAGTTTCCACACACATTCCAGAGACGTACGGGGTAGAAGGTTAATTGGTCACATTGGTGTAATTGGTTGGCACAGACTCATTGGGCCGAAAGGGTCTGCTACTGAGTTGTAGCTCTAATTAAATGAATAAATAAAATTAACTCCATCTGCAATTCTCTAGCCTGCTAGGTTGTGGAGAAAGGATCTTTAAATGTACTTAAAGAAGTTTTATTGTAAGATCAGTGAATTAAGGACCCTGGTGAAAAGGCACAGGAGGAAATAAGGCATGGGCCAAAAAGCCATGACTATATTGAATGGTGGGGTGCGTTTGAGGGGCAGAGTGGCCTATTTCTGCTCTCCTGCTAGTTTTGTGTTCTCATGCAGACTTGTGCCTTTCTCCTTACAGTCAGAGTTTGGTAGAGATCAGGCAGAAGAATCAAAAGCTCAAAAACACACACCATCTGGCTCTAGGACAGTTTTTATCCCACTGGACCATGTACGACAATGATGAATTCTTGACCTCACAATCCACCTTATAGAAACATAGAAAACCTACAGCACAATATTGGCCCTTTGGCCCACAAAGTAGTGCCGAACATGTCTCCACCTTAGAAATTACTAGGCTTACCTATAGCCCTCTATTTCACTAAGATCCATGTACCTATCCAAAAGTCTCTTAAAGGACCCTATCCTATCCACCTCCACCACCGTTGCCAGCAGCCCATTCCACGCACTCACCACTCTCTGAGTAAAAAGCTGTGGTGAACTACATATACCTGTCTGGACAGCTCCTGTGGCTCCTCCCACAGACCCCTGCTGACTGCTCCTGTGGCTCCTCCCACAGACCCCTGTATAAAGGCGATTGAGGCCTGAGCCCGGCCTCATTCTCCAGGATGTAGTGTTGTTCATTCTTCCAGTCAATAAAAGCTGATATCTCGCTTCTTACGTCTCAGAGTGAGTTATTGATGGTGCATCAAAAACTTACCCCGACATCTCGTCTGTACCTACTCCCCAGCACCTTAAAACTGTGTCCTCTTGTGGCAACCATTTCAGCTCTGGGAAAAAGCCTCTGACTATCCACACAATCAATGCCTCTCATCATCTTGTACACCTCTATCAGGTCACCTCTCATTCTCCATCGCTCCAAGGAGAAAAGGCTGAGTTCACTCAACCTATTCTCATAAGGCATGCTCCCCAATCCAGGCAACATCCTTGTACTACTCCTCTGCACCCTTTCTATGGCTTCCACATCCTTCCTGTAATGAGGTGACCAGAACTGAGCACAGTACTCTAAGTGGAGTCTGATCAGGGTCCTATTGCCTCTCAACATTATTACCTCTGCAACATTACCTCTCGGCTCCTAAATTCAATTCCACGATTGATGAAGGCCAATACACCATATGCCTTTTTAACCCATGAGTCAACCTGCGCAGCTGCTTTGAGCGTCCTTTGGACTCGGACCCCAAGATCCCTCTGATCCTCCACACTGCCATGAGTCTTACCATTAATACTATATTCGGCCATCATATTTGAATATTCTGCCATCATATCTGATGGCCTTTATATCTTATCGACCAATTGCACTGCACTCCTGCTGTGACTGGAACACAAAGTTCGAAGTATATTTATTATCAACGTATGTATACATTATACAACCTTGAGAATTATCTCCTTACATGCAGCCACAAAACAAAGAAACCCAAAAGAACAAAACACAAATTGTGCAAACAACAAAAGTAAGCGAACAGCATTCAGAACTGAAGCTTAGTGAAAGTGAGTCCACAGGCACAAATCTGGACATCACCGCGGCTGGAACAGAGCACAGCCCCAGTTCGGCACAGAGCCAAGTTAAAGCAATAACAATACTGTTGTTGCTTTTCCCCTGTACTAATTTTCCCAATGCCAATGCCACAGAAAATTAAAGAGGTTGCAAATAGGTTAGCAATACTGAAGATCTTTGCTGATCAACTGGCTGGTGTGTTCACAGATATCTTCAACCGCTCGTTTCGGCAGTCTGTATGGTACCCACCTGACTCAGGTAGGCTTCAAACATACCGGTGCCCAAGAAGGGCATCGTGACCAGTCTCAATGACTATCGCTGACTGGCATTTACATCCATAGTGATGAAGAGTTTTGAGAGGCTGGTGTTGAAGCATATCAGCTCCTATCTGAGTGGCAACTCGGATCCACTCCAATTTACTCACCAAAGCAACAGGCCCACAGCAGATGCCATCTCATTGGCTCTTCACACAACCCTGGAAGATCTGGACAGAAAAGATGCATACATCAGGACGGTCTTTATTGATTACAGCTCAGCATTTAATGCCATCATCCCCTCAAAACTAATCAGTAAACTCTGAAACAAGAGAAAATCTGCAGATGCTGATCTGGGCCTCAGTATGGCCTTGTGCAATTTGATCCTGGATTTCCTCACTTTCATTCCCCAGTCCGTTCAGATTGGCAAAAGCATCTCCTTCACAATCACCATCAGCACAGGTGTGCCTTAGGGATGTGTACGAAGTCCCTTGCTCTACTCACTTTACACCAATGACTGTGTGGCTAAGTACAGCTCCAGCACTATTTTCATGTTTGCTGATGACACCACTGTTGTGGGCTGTATCAAAGGTGGTGATGAATCACCATACAGGAGAGAGATTGAAAATTTGGCTGAGTGGTGTCTTAACAACAACCTCTCACTCATTGTCAGCAAAACCGAGGAATTGATGATAGACTTCAGGAGAGGGAAACCAGAGGTCCATAAGCCAGTACTCATTGGAGCAGCAGAGGTGGAGAGGGTCAGTAACTTTAAATTCCTGAGTCTCACTATCTCAGAGGACCTGTTCTGGACCCATCATATAAATGTAGTTGCAAAGAAAGCTCAACAGTGTCTCTACATCCTTCAGAGTCTGCAGAAATTCAGCATATTATCAAAAACCTTGACAAATTTCCATGGATGTGTGGTGGAAAGTGTGCTGACAGGCTGCATTACAACCTGGTATGTGAACACCAATGCCTTTGAATGGAAAGTCCTACAAAAGGTAGTGAATTTGGCCCAGTACATCATAGGTAAAGCCCTCCCAATGAAAGAGTACATCTTACATGACAATGTTGTAGAAAAGCAGCATCCATTATCAAAGATCCTCACCACCCAAGCCACATTCTTTCCTCGCTGCTGCCATCAGGTAGAAGGTACAAGTGCCTCAGGACTCGCACCACCAGGTTCAAAAACAGTTACTACACCTCAACCATCAGGCTTTTGAACAAAAGAGGATAACTACACATTCTATTGCTGGTGCTCCCTCAAGGGATGGTCTCACATTAAGGACTCTTTATCTTGTCATTTCATGCTCTCATTATTTACTGCTGTTTATTTATGTTTGCCTTTGCACAGTTTGTTGTTCATTGATCCTGTTCACAATTACTGTTCTATGGATTTGCCAAGTATGTCTGCAGGCAAAAGAATCTCAGGCCTGTATGCGGTGGTGAGATGTATGTACTCTGATAATTAATTTTACTTTGAATTTTGAACTTTGAAGTCCTCAAACTGCAGTCGGATGAGAGGTGCTGGGGGCAAGTATTCCTCCTCCTCCACTTTGTGGGCGTTTGTGGAAGCTCCAAGTCCAGCCAGTGAATTCATGCCCTTGTAGGTTTTCAATGGGACTCGCACTCATTGAAAGATAGAATCAAGCGAGACTTCCTGAGCTTTACTGTGCACCTCAGTCGCGATATAGCGGGGAGAGCATTCTAACTGGTTGCATCACCATCTGGAATGGAGGGGCCAATGCACAGTTACTAAAGGTGCAGAGGGCTGTAAACTCCTTCGTGGGCACTAACCTCTCCACCACTGAGCACATCTTCAAACGACAGCATCTATTGTTAAGGACCCTCGCCTTCCCAGGGTATGCATTCTTCTCATTGTTATTAGAGAGGAGGTATGCAAGCCATAAGACACACAGGAACAGCTTCTTCCCCTTTGCCATCAGATTTCTGACTGGATCATGCACTCAACACCACGTGACTTTTTTGTTCCCTTTTTACACTATTTATTTTTTTCTTATTGTAACTTCTAGTAAATTTTTAACATATTACACCACACTGCTGCCACAAAACAACGAATTTCACGACATACGCCGGTGATATCAAACCTGATTCTGATTATGACAGAGGGAGTCTGGTGGCTGCCAAACACAGTTTTATTTTGTTTCTCCATTTTGTTTAGGCATCAAGACAGAAGCGAGACAGTAAATCCAGGGATCATTCTGCCTTAAGAGTTAAAGCAGATCAAACTGGGGAGAGTGTGACTAATATTTTCCTTACAAGCACTAGGAATTTATTGACCCATATTTCCAGGAAATGATATTTGTATAAATAGATTGGGTGGGTAAAGAATTGACTGATAATACAAATCCTTCCGAGTTTAGGAATTTTTCAGGCTTCATCCTGATGTTATGTGCCTAAATGTAACCAATCAGGGCAGATCCCAATAACAAAAAACATATTATAGCCCCAACAGGCAAGAAATAGCAAAGCTAATTTATTTATTCATAAAGGAACATAGCCAATATACTTACTGTTATAGTTTGTTAAAGTGAACATCCTGACCTGATGTGAGGTGATTAGGACAAAAAATTACAACATAGACCATACAACCTCACAGCACAGTGCAGGCCCTTTGCCCCATGATGTTGAGCCAACCTCTTAACCTGCTGCAAGGTAAATTTAACTTTTCTCTCCACAACCAGTGGCAGCACATTTCCACGCACGCACTACTCTGTGTGTAAAAAAAATCTTACTTCTTTCTGTACTGAAAATGCTCATAAAAGGCTGCAGATTTGCAATTCCCACTCATCAGGGCATATTTCCTTCATATTATGAAAAATATTATAAGCTTTCAGTGCAATTTCTGAACTCCTTCAGGATATATCAAAGGTTTCAAAGGTACATTTAATGTCAGAGAAATGCAGACAATATACATCCTGAAAAGCTTTTTCTTCACAACCATCCACGAAAACAGAGGAGTGCCCCAATGAATGAATGACAGTTAAATGTTAGAACCCCATAGTTCCCACCAGCTCCCCTCCCTCCCGCGCATTAGTGGCAGTAAGCAACAATCCCCCCCTCCCCCCCCACCGGCAGAAAAAAGTATTGGCATTGCCACCAAGCATTCAAGTGTGAGCAAAGCAACAGCAAAGACACAGACTTGCAGTTACCCCAGAGACTTCCCATTTCCCCCGGTATTTGACATACCAAAGGCTCCTTCTCTCTCTCCCAAACAGGGAAGAAAGAGATGGCTCTGCTTCACAGCGAGTGGGG
Organism: Hemitrygon akajei; assembly: GCF_048418815.1. Taxonomy (NCBI): domain Eukaryota; kingdom Metazoa; phylum Chordata; class Chondrichthyes; order Myliobatiformes; family Dasyatidae; genus Hemitrygon; species Hemitrygon akajei. The sequence goes on along the minus strand of NC_133125.1, from coordinate 16,725,367 downwards.
AGACATAACAAACAACTCGCTGGTTTACAGTGTTATAAGCCCATTAAGTTGCTTTTTTTGAGCTCTGTGCCCAAAGGGTCTCTGGGCACACAGCCATGGAGATTCTGACTCCCCCGACAACACATGGATCTCCTGCTGTGACACCGACCTTCGACCCGCCCATCTCCAGAGCCCCGAGATCCTAGGCCTCCAAAGTTGAGCCGAATTCTTAGGCCGAGCCCTTGGCATGCCGAACAACAGCCAGTTATGAAACCCTGAGAGCAGGTCCCATTCCCGGGAAGAACCATATTCGGTATGTAACTCCAGGTCAGGGTCTTCAAAAGAACCCTGAAAGGGAAAAATAAAGATATTAAAGATGGAAGTAGAGCTGTTTCTGAAAATGCAAGCAAAGGAGTCCCCGTTCAGCGCCATCTTCAATTCGCTCTGCCCCGACATTTCAGATATAAAATTATGCAGAGTGACAGTACTTGATGGCCAACTGGCAAAATGTTCTAACTTACTGAGTGTTATCAGAATCAGGTTTAATATCACTGGCATATGTCATGAAATTTGTTGTTTTACAGCTGCAGTACAATGCAATACATACTAATTAAAAAACTAAAAATTACAGTAAGAATTATATATAAAAGTAAATTAAATAAGGGGGCAAAAAGAGAGGAAAAAAGTGTTCATGGGTTCATTGCCCATTCAGAAATCCAATGGTGGATGCTGCTCCTGAATCATTGAGTGTGTGTCTTCAGGCTTCTGTACCTCCTCCTTGATAGCAGCAATAAGAAGAGGACAAGTCATGGATGACGGGAGTCCTTATTGATGGATGCTGCTTTTTTGAAGCATTGCCTTTTGAAGGGAGGCTGGTGCCCATGATGGAGCAGACTGAGTTTCTGACTTTCTGCAGCTTATTTCAATCCAGTGCGGTGATTCAACCATACCAGATGGTGATGCAACCAGTTAGAGTGATTCCCATGGAACATCTGTAGAAACTTACAAAAGTCTTTAATGACATACCAAGTCTCCTCAAACTCCTAATGGAGCATAGCCACTATCATGCCTTCTTTGTAACTGAATCAATAGTTTGGGCCCAGGACAAAGATTTTGACATGCAGGAACTTGAAACTATTTACCCTTTCCACTGCTGGTCCATCAATGAGGGCGGGTGTGCGTACACTCAAATTCCCCTTCCTGAAGTACACAATCAATTACTTGAATTCAATGACGTTAAGTATAGGGTTATACCATTTAACCAGCTGATCTATCTCGCTCCTGCGCGCTTCCTCGTCACCACCTGAAATTCTGCCAACAAGAGTTGTGTCGTCGGCAGATATATACAGTAGATAGCATTTGCACTGTGACTAGCCACACAGTCATGGGTAGAGAGAGGGTAGAGCAGTGGGCTAAGCATGCATCCTTGAGACGTGTCAGTGTTGATTGTCAGCTAGAAGTTATTTCTGATCTGCACTCTCTGTGGTCACTTAATAAGGAAGTCAAGGATCCAGTTGTAGAAAGAATCCCCGGTTTTGGAGCTTTTTGATTAGTACTGAGGGAATGATTCTGTTGAACCCTGAGCTGTAATCAACAATCTGCAGCCTGGCCTAGGTATTGCTTTTGTCCAGGTGATCCAAGGCCAAGTAGAGAGCCCGTGAGATTACATCTGCTATAGACCTCTTGTGTCGATAAGAAAATTGCAGTGCCTCCAGATCCCTGTTCAGGCAAGAGTTGAGTCTGGCCATGACAAACCTCTCAAAGCACTTCATCACAGTAGTTGTGAGTGCATCAGAGAGATAGTCGTTGAGCAGCTCACCCTGCTGTTCTTGAGCACTGGGATGATTGATGTCCTTTTGAAGTGGGAGGCAACCTCTAACTGCAGCAGCGGAAGACTGAAGATATGCTTGGACATTGATTGCTCTGTAGCTTTTCAGTCCCCTACCAGCTACTCCATCGGCACCTTGCGAGGGTTCACCCCAGGGGTGTCAAACTCATTTTAGGTCACGGGCCGGATTGAGCAAAATGCAGCTTCATGCGGGCCGGATCAGTCGGACGCGTGCGAACGCAGCTTTCGTTGCCTCCGTTTTTTCAGCCTGCTCTCATGTGTCTCAGTCTCTGCTATAACTACAAAGTGTTTCACTTTACAAATTCCGTTTCTTATGAAGAAGACTGCCGAATAAACACTAAAAACCCTGAAAACCTGGTACCTGAATAAACTCAGCATTAGCTATATCATACGCCATAGGCGCTTCGATTACTGGGGCCAGCTTTAATAGTAATTAGATATTATCTCGCGTGCCAAAGATAATTCCACCGCGGGCTGGATTTGGCCCGCGGGCCTTGAGTTTGACATATATGGTTCACCCTCTTGAAAGATGTTCTGATGTCGCACTCCAAGACAGAGATTACAGGGTCATCCAGATGCTGCAGGGATTTGCGTGAATGTAATTTTATTCTCCCTTTCAAAACATGCATAAAAGGTCATCTGGGAGTGAAGAATCACAAGCATTCATGATGTTAGGTTTTGCTTTGGAGGAAGTAATGGCCTGCAAGCCCTGCCAGGGCTGACGTGCATCCGATTCCATCTCTAACCTTGATTGTTTCCTGCTGTTAAAATAACCTTCCGTAGGTCAGACTTGGATTTCTTATACAGTTCTGGACTTGAATGCCACAGACCTAGCCCTCAGCAGACTACAAATCTCCTGGTTTATCAGCAGCTTTTGGTTTGGGTATGCCCGGTATGTTCTCAAAGACACACACTCAACAGCACAGATCCTGATGAAGTCAGTGACAATTTGGTGTATTCATTCAGATTTGTAGATGAATCGCTGAATATTGTCTAATCCACTGAATCAAAGCAGTCCTATAAGTCCTCCTTCCTCCACCTCCCTTGACCATACCTTTTTGGTCCTCTCCACTGCTGCTGCAGTCTTTAGTCTCTGCCTGTTTGCCGGGAGTAAAAGTACAACCAGATGAAGTACTTTCCAAAGTGTGGGTGTGCGATGGCACAATAAGTGTTCTCAATGATGGTATGACAGTGGGCAAGTGTGTTGGCTCCTCTGGTTCCACAGGTGATATGTTGGTAATAATTGTTCAGAGACTTCTTCAAGCTAGCCTGGTTGAAATCCCCCTCACTGACAGGGGACCAATGAGAGTTCGCAGTTTCATGCCTGCTGATAATATTGTTCACCTCCTTCAGAGCCTGCTTGACACCGGCCTTCAGTGGAATGTACACCACAACTGAAGTGATGCTGGAAACCTCCCTCAGCAGATAAAATGGACAACGTTTGACCGCTAGATGTTCCAGGTCGGGTGAGCAGGACTGAGACAGAACCGCCACATCTGTGCACCACGATGAGTTAGTCATAAAGCAAACTTCACCTGCTCTCCCTTTAAGAGACTGAGCTGTCCTATCTTTGTGGAGATTGCTGAAGCCATTAGGCCACAGCGCTGAGTCCGAAATGGTGGGTGTGGGCCATGTTTCTGTGACGTAAAGTACACAACAGTCCCTGATGACCATTTGGTACTGCAATCTTGCTTTGAGGTCTTCAATTTTATTTTCCAGAGGCTGTACATTCACCAGCAGGATAGTCAGGAGTCCCCAGTTAAGGACCATAGGTTATAGCGAATGCTGTGTAAACGCAGTGTACCTGTAGCCCGGAATGACAGATTGTACACTAGCATAGAATTATAAAAGTATATTTGTCAAATTTTCAACTTTAACAGGCAGTTACAGAAAAAGAAAAGCACACATTATAGCTAAACCAGTCCAATGTGCACACAACATTGGAGCTCATTTGGAATAGTCAGGGAGTCTTTACTCATGTGCTGAACCCACTGTCTGTGTGAAAGCACCTGCCACGTTCCAAACTCCCCTCGAAGACCATCTCAAATGAACTGGCTCTCTCTCAGGAGTACCGGCCCTTCCTCCTTGGAGCTACTCATCTGCACAAAGCACTTCTTGCAATGGGGACTGCTGCAACTTCCCTTGTGCCCCGCTCCGCAGCTCCTACCAAAACACCCCAAACCAGACTACCGTTCTTCTGAAAACTCTTCCCCACAGCTCTCTCAAACCTTCTCTTACATCCCACAATCCTGATTGGTAGACACACATTCCCAAGTTGGACAACATGGCTCCTTATCTTTAGCTGAAGCCAACACACTCTTTCCAACAGGACACACTGCTTTAACAGAAAACTGTTAAAATACCTCACAGCACAGCAGTGGAAATCTTAACCAGGGTTAGAATACATGTGCATGCGACAGTCGTTAGCCTGGCATATTTCTTTCAAAACAACACATTTTCAGCACAAACATAAACAACTGGTTTCAGTAATGGGAAGTCATAGAGTCATGGAGTCACAGAACACGACAGCACAGAAACTGGCCCTTTTGCCCATCTAGTCCATGCCAATCTATCTATCTGCCCAGACCCATCAACCTGCTCCTGGACCATAGCCCTCCATACCCCTCCCATCCATGTACCTTTCCAAATTTCTTTTGAAATCAAACCTGCATACATCACTTCCTCTGGCAGCTAGTTCCACACTCTCACTACACTCTGAGTGAAGAAATTTCCATCGCCTTGTCGTCATCAACTTTCCAGTTAACTTCCTTGAAAAACTCTCTAAGATTAGTTGGACATCATGCACAAAGCCATGTTCACTATCCCTATACAGTCCCCTCATATATCCCGTCCCCTTTAGAACATCTTCCAATAACTTACCCACTACTGGTGTCAGGCTCATGGGCCTGTAATTGCTCGTATTCTTAGAAATTTTCTTAAACAACAGAACGACATTAGTTATCCTCCAATCCTCTGGCACCTCACCCACGGCCAAGGATATTTTAAGTATTTCTGCTAGGCTCCCTTCAATTTCTGTACTAACCTTCATAGTGTTCAAGGGAACACCTTCTCAGGCCCTGGCACAAACACTTTCTCCACTGTAATCCGTAAACAGCCCATCACCTCACTGCTACTTTGCCTCACTTCTGTGCATTCTGTGTCCAGCACCCGAGTGAATGCAGATGCAAAAAGCCTTTTAAGGTCTCCTCCATCTGTCTCAAACACAGCAGCCTCCTCATATAATTCCAACAACAGTAAAACTTGGGTGTGGGCTGTTAGAACAATTGTACTACATAAGGCTTCATGGTATGGCATGCTTAGGCAGCTAACTAGACTTCAGAGGAGCTGGCCAGTTATATACTAGAGTCCATCTAAAGTACCTTAAGAGATCTGGTCTCAAAATAATTGGTTCGAGGTGGATAAATGGAATAAAAGCAAAGACCAATTAGGATTTAATTGAATTGCAGAACAGACAAAAACAGAACAAAAAGTAATCTATGTCAGTTGTTGATGTCCTGACTACTCTCTCCTATCTGAAATAATGTTAAATTAACTAGATTATGCCATCAGCCACCAATCATGATTTGCATACCAGCCTCCTTTATTACAGTTCCTTGTTTCAGTGATGATCAATTTGAATAGATATGAGACATGATAAGTTTTAACTATATCAAGACTGCACTAAAATCACCATCTATGGAAGTATTGTATAATTACAGATGTAAATCTTCCAGTCTTGACATCTTTGTGCATCTGCAAGCACGTAAAAACACAAATTTTAATTTTCCATGTTTTAGTTTCTGGCGATTGTAATGTTCTGTTTGTTCTATTTCAATGTTATTAATAAACTTTTCCTGGATAGAATTTCTAATACATGAATGAAGCTTTCCAATATAATGTGTATTTGATTATTGTTTTTCAAATATTTCACATCACTTCCAAAATAAATCCTTCACACTATTATTAAGAAGAAATATTTCTAAGCAATTATATATTTAATTGTTGAGATTGTCTGAGGTGGATATACTACACAAGATGTTTCTAACTTAATTCATTACTTAAATGAAAGTACACGCCATTTTTGAGCAGCCAAGGCAATTTTGTGCCTACCAACAAGCTGTTTTCTTTAAAAAAAAAAAAAGAAGTGTCACAGAACGAAAAAGGTAGGAAGAAGGCTTTTGGTGCACATGGGACAGATTGGCACCCCGGAGGTGGCAACTATGCGTGTAGGTGGACAGATGTGACACGGTTGTACAACAGGCCAATAGCGATCACCACAGCGGGAGAAAGAAGGTCAGAGACTCAGAAAGTAATCGTGAAGGTCTTATGACAATTACTATACAGATTTACTTAAAGCCATCGTCATCTGGTAATCGTGCACCCACTTTTGATGAATTCTGTACAAAGCACTATATCTATTATACATTGGTTCCTAATGTATGCAGGATGCATTTAATATAACAAAATGTGTCAAAGTTCAAAATATAATTGCAATTAAGCAAATAATTAGAATCTACAATGTTGGAAAGAAAATAGACCTAGTCGCCTACTTTACATATTAATTGCCGTTGTATCTCCTGAATCTACGTTAAGTCAACCTAAAAACAATATATGCGCATTGTAATTTTTGATTAAATTTAGGAGGCATTTTAGCAGTTTCCTGAATCGAATTACTTAGATCTTTTCAAAAGGGATAAATATTTTAGAACTGAGGTTCCAAATAGTTTGTTGAATACTCTCATATTCATGTGAGTGAGAACATGAATTTAAATGCAAAATATGCTATATACAGTAAATTTTAAATTGACAGAAAAATTCCATTTACATTTGGAAACACATCAAATAATACAAACTGTATTAAGTAAAGATTACATGAAATCTGAAAGTTTTCATTCTTGACCAGCTCCCAACAACACCTGCCCGAAAGCAGGATATGTGACAAGTTGGCTCAGGTTCAGCTACACTGGCAGCCAAGTCAATTCAATGCACTAAGTCTACAGGCGCTTTTGGAAAGAATAACACTAATGTGAGGTACTTCAGTGGCACCCCATCCATCAACTAACTCTGGAAAGCATCCTTTGATGGCTGGTCAAGGATTACATCTGCAGCTTGCTACCACACAAACTGGACCCCCTACAATTCGCCTACTGACACAACTGATCGACAGATGATGAAATAGCCATTGCTCTATGTACTGTCCTTACACATCTGGAGAAGAGGGATGCTTATGTGAGAATGCTGTTCTTACATTTCAGCATTCAACACCATAGTTCCATCCAGGCTCGTCAAGAAGTTTCGAGACCTTGGCCTTGACCCTGCCTTGTGCAGCTGGATCCTGGACTTCCTGTCAGATCGCCAGTAGGTTGTAAGAGCGGGCTCCCTCACCTCCAACCCTCTGATTCTCAATAAAGGATCCCCTCAGAGCTGTGTACTGAGTTCCCTCCTTTACTCCCTGTATACCCATGACTGTATCGCCACCCACAGCTCCAATCTGCTAATTAAATTTGCCGACAACACTACATTGATTGGCCTTATCTCAAACAATAACGAGGTGGCCTACATGGAAGAAGTCATCTCTCTGACACAGTGGTGTCAAGAAAACAACCTCTCCCTCAATGTCGCAAAAACAAAGTTGCTGGTTCTGGATTACAGGAGGAATGGAGATGGGCTAACCCCTATTGACATCAATGGATCTGGGCTTGAGAGGGTAAACAGCTTCAAGTTCCTCAGCATCCACATCACCGAGGACCTCATGTAGTCTGTACATACCAGCTGTGTGGTATAAAAGGCACAACAGCGCTTCTTTCAGCTCAGACGGTTGAGGAAGTTTGGTATGGGTCCCAAATCCTAAGAACTTTCTACAGGGGCATAATTGAGAGCATCCTGACTGGCTGCATCACTGCACAGGACTCTGCAGAGAGTGGTGCGGACAGCCCAGCGCATCTGTAGTTGTGAACTTCCCATGATTCAGGACATTTACAAGGACAGGTGTGTAAAAAGGGCCCGTAGGATCACTGGGGACCCAAGCCATCCCAACATAATCTATTCCTGCTGCTGCCATCTGGGAAACCGTACTGCAGCATAAAAGTCAGGACCAACTGGCTCCGGGACAGCTTCTTCCACCAGGCCATCAGACTGATTAACTCACGCTGATTTGAGTGTACTCTATATTACATTGGCTGTTGAATTTATTATAAATTACTATGATTGCACATTTAGATGGGGACGTAACGTAAAGATTTTTACTCCTCATGTACAAACTGTGAAGGACGTAAGAAATAAAGTCAATTCAATTCAATTCTAATATATGGTAGAATAAGGGAGTACCAGCCAATGTGCTACTGTTGGTTGGGACTCTTACCCTTTAGGAGCACTGAGAGAAATTCCAAAGGTACAGTACTTAGTTAACAGATTGCTATGCACACACCTGAACTTCATGAAGTGCTTCCTTATATTTAAAACATTTATAATCTACCTACTGTCAATCTCATATGGATCGTTATTAGCTCTAACAATCTTTTGGCAGTGTAATCAAGATAATGAACAAAAACACTTTCTTTCATATTTACTTTATCTGTTGGACTTTTTCTGTGACGACGAAATCTTTCTCATTTTTTATCATCAAATGAAAATTGAATGTGCAATTATATATGGTGCATATTTAATATTTAAGCAATGTTTGTGCAATCTTGTATACTGTACATATTGTTTAATTAAGCATTTTTTTGTTTAAATAATTCATTTTAGGTTATATATATAAATAAATGAATTGCTACCACATGTGCACCTCGCTTAAAGTAAACCCGAAGTTAGACTCACATTTCGTACTTTGGTGTCTTTCTTTGAATTAACTTAATGTTTTTAAGTTACAAAACATAACACGGAAACATAGAAAATCTACAGCACACTACAGGCCCTTCGGCCCACAATGTTGTGCCGACCATGTAACCTACTCTGGAAGCTGCCAAGAATTTCCATACCGCACAGCCCTCTATTTTTCTAAGAGTCTCTTAAAATAATTTATTATATCCGCCTCTACCACCATCACTGGCATGCATTCCATACACCCACCACTCTCTGTGTGCAAAATTTACCTCTGACAACTCCCTTGTACCTACTTCCAAGCACCTTAAAACTATGCCCCCTCACATTAGCCATTTTAGCCCTGAGAAAAAGACTCGCGCAATCTCTAACAAGATAACAAAAACTAAAATATCAAAATATGATTATCTCTATAATCACAAATGTCCAAAAAGTCTGTTTTCTCCATCCTAAACAATTATATGATAGTCGCATTTTTGTACACATCAGATGGTTTAATAAGGATCTAAAGCAATACAATTTATTTGTTTATGGAACTAGCAAAATGGGATTAATAGTTCATTCTTCAGAATCCTGAGCTGTGGCTGTTAAAAGTTTGGTCTGGAGTAGTTTATGGCTAGATTAAATGAGGATGAACAGATATTTTTCATTAAAGTATTGGACAACCAGATGTTTTGTTCTTGCATTCTCCTACAGTCCAAAGATGTACTGGTTAATAGATTAATTGGTCATTGTCCTGTGATTAGACTAGAGTTAAATAGGTGAATTTCTGGGTGGTATGGCTCAAAAAGGTCTGCTCTGAGCGGTATCTCTACATAACTAAATAAATAATTGGTTCAGCGTACATAGTTGACAATAGTTCTTCTCATAGAATTACATAATTGCTTAAATATAATTCCCTAGCTGCCATGACGGAATTTGTACTCACAATGGACAAGAATTTTGATTAATGCTATTTACTATATAAATCATTTAGATCAAATTTTAATCTTCCATTGTCAATGGAATTAGCTATTTCTTCTGTTCTGTGATTCAGAATGAGGAGCTAAACAAAACTGAAACTTATTTATACAAGAGTACTGCACAAAAGCACTTGTTCACGGTAAGAACAGTGAATGTTTAAACAGCCTCTCCCAGAATGGAGCTCACAAGAGGTGAACAGGAAGTTTCAAAAATGTGGTTGAAAGGTTTTGAATAGGTATGCATGTCAATGGTTACTATAGCAAAGTAGGTGGATAGAGTTGAGGAACAGAAGATGTATGATATAATTTATATGCAGAAATTTCTTGGAAGTTGAGAAAGGATAGCCCTTAAAGTGAACACAAGAGATTCTGCAGATGCAGGAACTGCAGAGCAACACACACAAAACGCTGGAAAAACTCAACAGGTCAGGCAGCATCTCTGGAGAGGAATAAACAGAGGAATTTTTGGGCAGAGACTCAAGTGCCGAGGAAGTCTTATAGTGTACCTATTTAGCTTTAAGATTTTATATATATACGTGTGTGTGTGTGTGTGTGTGTGTGTGTGTGTGTGTGTGTGTGTGTGTGTGTGTGTGTGTGTGTGTGTGTGTGTGTGTGTGTGTGTGTGTGTGTGTGTGTGTGTGTGTGTGTGTGTGTCATATTCAACCATTACTGAACAAGAAGATAATGAGGATGTCCCCCTCATAAGAGTAAATAAAACAAATAACAACTGTTAATGCTTAGTGTCTGTAAAAGTAATTTGAAGGTAATACATACATAACGCTCAAAGAACAACTTGTTTTTTCTGCTACTGTACCATGCTGGATATTGGAAAAAATTAACTGCTGTACCTTTGAATGGATGGCATGCAAGACATGTTTTTCTCTGTATGTCAGCACATTTGACAATAATAAACAAATGTATCAATTTATCAATCTATTTCATTTTCCATTGATGCACTCTGTCCCACATTTTCTTTATTTTTGTTTTAGAAAGACTGCTGAAGTCCAAGCCTAGTGTATGTTCCAAAGTGGAGAAGTGTGAAGAATCTGTCATATTAGAACTGTTAATTCTTAGTGTATATTTGACAAATGTCTGTAAAATTTCTTTAGAGGTAATACAAACAAAATTCTGGAGAAACTCAGCAAGTTTTTTCTACTACTCTACCATACTGGATATAGAAAACATTATTTGCTGAACTTCTGATATGATGGGTACTTCACACTTCTTCTCCACATGGGAAAATACACAGGGTGTGGACTTCACCAGTCTTTCCAAAACAAAATAAAAGAAAATGTAGCTCAAGGTGCATCTATAGAAAGTGAAATAGATTGGTAAATTGAGAAATTTGTTTATTATTGTCAAATGTGCTGGTGTACAGTAAAAAAACTTGTCTTACATGCCATCCATGCCGGTCATTTCATCTGAGCAGTGCATTGAGGTGAACAATAAAAAAAGCAGTATGAGGTGTTACAGTTACAGAAAAAAATGCAATACAGGTAGACAATAAGCTGTAAGGCAATAACAAGGTAGATTATGAGGTCAAGAGTCCCTTTATCATACTAGGGGACTGCTCAGTAGTCTTCTAGCAATGGAATGGGGCTGTCCTTGAGCTTGGTGGAATGTGCTTTCAGACATTTGTATCTTCTGCCTGAAAGGAGAGAGGAGAAGAGAGAATGAGTGTGTGGTCTTTAATATGTTGGCTGCTTTACCGAGAGAGTCATCATGGGAGTCTGGTTTCCTAAGATGTGCTGATCAGGCATCCACAACTCTGCAGTTTCTTGAGGTCACGGGCAGAGCAGTTGCCATACCACACCAATGATGCAACCAGATAGCATATTTCTTCTGGTTCACCAATAAAATATGGTGAGGGTCAAAGAGGTCATGCCAAATTCCTTTAGCCTCCTGAGGACATAGAGGCATTGGTGAGCTTCCTTGGATGTGGCATCTACGTGATTGGACCAAGACGGTCTTTCGGTGATGTTCTCTCCTGGGAACCTGAGGCTCTCAACCCTCTTGACCTCAGCACCATTGAAAGAGGAGAATGTTCACCACTCCCCACTTCCTAAAGCCAATAAACAACTCTTTTGTTTTGCTAGCACTGAGGGAAAGGTTGTTGTCATGACATCATGTTACTAGGCCCTCTCTCTTGCTCCTGTATTCCAGTTCAACATTATTTGAGATACAACCCACTATGGTGGTATCATCTGCAAACTTGTAGATGAAGTTAAAGCAGAATATGGACACACAGTCATGAGTGTACAGGGAGTAGAGTAGGGGGCTGAGGACACAGTGTTAAGGGGCACCATTGTCGAGGATGAATATGGCAGATTCCTTAATGATTGCAGTCTGGTCATCCTGAAGTCATTAATAAATAATAGTCTAAAGTAGGTGGTAATTCCTATAAAAAGAAATAGATACGGTCCAGTCCTTCACAGGTAAAGCCCCCTCCACCGTTGAGTGCATCAATACAAAACATTGTTGCAGGAAAGTGGCATCCATCGCCAGGAACCTTCACTACCTGGGTCATGCCCCCTTCTTATTGCTGCCATCAGGAAAAAGGTACAGGAGCCTCAGGACTCACACCAGCAGTTTCAGGAACAGTTATTACCACTCAACCAAAGGGGAAAAGTTCACTCAACTTCACTTGCCCTTTATTGAAATGTTCCCACAACCTATGGACTCACTTTATTACTAGTTCTTTCTTTCGTATTTGTACATTTGTTGCCTTTTGCACACCGAATGAATGCTGAAGTTAGTATGGTCTTTTATTGATTCTGGTATGGTTCTTATTTTATGCATTCGTTGAGAATGCCCAGGAGAAAATAAATCTCAGGGTTGTATATCATGACATATATGTACTTTGATAATAAATTTACTTTGAACTTATTGTCCAGCTGTTTCTGAGGTGATTATAGGGGCAGGGAAATGGCATCTACCATAGGCTGGTTTCAGATTCCGATGGAGATTCAGATTTATCTATCACATGTACATCAAAACATACAGTGAAATGCGTTATTTGCGTTAATAACCAACACATCCGAGAATGTACTGGGGGGGGGGGGGGTTGCCTGCAAGTGTCGCCACATATTCCAGCACTAACGCAAGTGTGCCCACATTGATCAGCAAAACAACACAAGCAGCCACAACAACAGAACAGAACAAGCAGAAGTGAATTGTAATGGGAGTTCAAGTTGTCTGGAAGGCTAGAGTTAGTATGTGTCATGACCAGCCTGTTGAGGCACTTTGTGAACATGGATGCCAGAACCACCTTAAAGTACTCATGAAGGCACTTTACCAAGTTTTTCTTGGAAACAGAGTCAATGTTTTGGGCCAGAGATCCTTAATCAGAACTGAAAAGGAGACAAGGGAGCTGCTGAGAGGTTATGGGTGATGCAGGTCTGTGAAAAGATAAAACTGAGGAGATAATGAGGATAAGCTGTAAGCAAGTAATAGGAAGATTGGAGAGTGAGACATACCACAGCACCATAGTGCACAGAACAGGCTCTTTGGCCTAATTCATCCATGCCAACTGAGACGCTAATTCCTCTTTCCTGCATTTACCACATTTCTCTCTGTCCCTTTCCTGTCCATGTAACTGTCCAAATGCTTTTTAAATGCTGTGATTATTCCTGCTTCTACCACCTCCTCTGGTTCCATATCACCCTTTGTGAAAAAAAAATCTCCTTAGCTCACTGTTAAATGCTTCCCCTCTCACCCTATATTCTCCTCTAGTTTTAGATTTCTCTAACTTTGTAAAAACTTTGAACTTTGAGTAGAGTAACATTCACAAAATGCTTGAGGAACTCGGCAGGTCAGGCAGTGTCTTCCCTCTCCCTTTCCTGTCCTGATGAAGGATCTCGCCCGAAATGTCAACTGTTTATTTCTCTTTGTTGATGCTGCCTGAGCTGCTGAGTTCCTCCACCATTTTGTGTGCATTATTCTGGATTTCCAGCAACTGCGAAATCTCTTCTGTTTATGAGTATCCACCTTGTCTATGGTCCCCACATAGACTTCAACAAGGTCACATGTCAGCCTTGTGTGTCCAGTGAGAACAATTCAAGCCTAGCCAGTCTCTTCCACTCCAAGCAAGTGCTGATGAATGTCTTCTGTATCCTCTCTAGTGCTTCCATGTTCTTTCAACAGTGTAGTGATTGGGACTGCATACATTAGTCTAAGTTGTAATTAAACAATATCTTACATGGCGACAATATTCACTCAATAACCACTTTATTAGGTACACATGCATGTTAGTGCAAATCAGCCAATCATGTGGCAGCTACTCAATGCATCAAAGTGTGCAGACATGGTCAAAGGGTTTTGTTGTTCAGAGCAAACATCAGAATGAGAAAGAAACGAGCATTGGACCAGAAACCCCGACAAAGGATAGTGAGAACAGCTGAGAGGATCATAGGGGACTCCCTACCATCCATCAGGGAGATTTATCAGGAGCGCTGCATACACAGGGTTCTTATTGTTATTAAGGATCCCACCCATCCATCCAGAATCCTCTTCGACTTTCTACCATCAGGCAGGAGACTATGATGCATAAAAACAAGAACGGTCAGGATGAGCAACAGTTTCTTCCCTCAGGCTATTAGGCTTCTGAACTCCCTGCTGCATCGTATTCGAAGTGTCACTGGTTAATCTGTGTCGTACCCTACAGTATTTAATAATAATGTACTTTAGGCTGTTACTTACATGTAGTTCATCTGTAGATGTTATTCTTACCTCCATAAGTTATTGTGTGTTATGTGTACTACTGTTCTTTACACCGTGGTTCAGAGAAACATTGTCTCCATATATATTATATGGTTATATACGTTATATACATGTATATAGTTAAATGACAATAAACTTGACCTGACTAAGTGACCTTGACCATAGAATAATTGTTGGTGCCAGAAGGGGAGGCTTGAGTATCTCAGAAACTGCTGATCTCCCGGAATTTCCATGCACAACAGTCTCTAGAGTTTTCAGAGAATGGAGTGAAAAACAAAATAATCAAGTGAGCAGAAGTTCTGTGAGTGAAAATGCTTTGTTAATGAGAGGAGTCAAAGGAGAACGGCTAGACTGGTGCAAGCTGACAGGAAAGGGACAGTAAAGTGGCGTGTAGAAGAGCATCTCTGCATGCACAATACATCGAACCTTGAAATGGTCGGGCTACAGCAGCAGAACACCACGTAGGCATACATTCAGTGGCCCCTTATTAGATACAGGATGCACCAAATAAGGTGGCCACTGTGTGTACGCCCCAAGTTTTACACAAAGAACCTACACAAAAAAATGTGAGATTTGCAAACTGCAGAGGAAGAACGGGTCAAGCCTTTAAGGGAAAGCTGTGTGTGTTCTTCATTCTCAGAGGGAAATAAAGAGAAAAATATACATGAACTAATATTAGAGATGTACAGTATGGACGATATGGGCTGAGATATCATGTAACCTGAAGCCTTTCAAGAATGTCATGAACTAATATTAGAGATGTACAGTATGGACGATACGGGCTGAGATATCATGTAACCTAAAGCCTTTCAAGAATGTCTTATTTTTAAATCAAATTGATTTACTTGAACTTTCTAGTGAAATAATGGTCAGACTGACAGCTTGGAGACTAAAAAAAATTGATCGGTTAAGCTAGCTAGGACTGTTCCCTTTGGAATGAAGGAGAATGAGAGGTGAACTGATAGAAGCATGTAAGATGATAAGAAGTATAGATCAAGTGGGCAGCCAGAGACTTTTTCCCAGGGCAGGACTGGCTAATACAAGGGGGCAAAATTTTAAGGCGATTGGAGAAATATACAGCAAAAGAGGGAATCAGAGGTAAGCTTTTAACACAGAGAGTGGTGGCATGTGGAACTCCCTGCCAAGGGTGGTAGTAGAAGCAGATACATTTAAGAAACTCTTGGAAAGGTACATGGATGATAGAAAAATGAAGGGCTATGTCAAAGAGAAGGATTAGATTGATCTTAAAGTACCGTAGGTTAAAAGATCGACATGACATCATGAGCCTGTGCTGTGCTGTTCTGTTCTGTGTTCTATGTTCTAAAAGTTGTAAATGATTGCCCATCTCCCCAAGGTAGGTGAGAGGCTTAGAAAGTAATTGCAGAAGTTTTACAATGTTCAATAATGTTGAAAAGGAATGTCAGAGCTCAGGATCTAACCCATGAAGTAATTGCCCTGATATACTCTTGATGGACAAATCTTATTACATGAAGATAACGAAGATAAATGTTCACTCCTAAGAAGAAGTGTTAAGACTTGTTTCCCATGATGTTTCACATTTGTGTCTCTTTTTCTAAGCAGGACAGGGCATATTATAAATAAAAAGTGATATAAACTATTCCCAGGTAATAAACGGAATCTGTTTTACCAGACATGATTTTGTCCATGTCAGAAAGTTTACAAAAGTTGCTAGACATGTTAAACATATTGAACAAGTACTGTAGTGAATGGCATCAAAAACACAGAAGACTGATAAGAAAAAAAAACAATTACTAAAAGTGGAGAGAAAGCTAGATCTGATTTCTCAGGAATAAACATTTGTACATACAGTACATAGGACTTTTGAACTTAATAATATTATGGGAGCTCATTCATATGTTTGTGTGTCCATAAGTCAGGGTTTTGTAACCCATATATTGTTTCTATTGGTCAGTAAGTAATATCAAAACTTAAGGATTCTGGAAATGTAACATTCTCCAGCACCACTCAGTGACAGTACATGAATTGTTGTAGAAGGAAATTGAATAGCTTGAGTGTACTAGTATGAGTATACACAAGATGTTAATTCACGATATCAACTATTTTTTGAAGACAAGAATTGTGGAGTTGATAGAGGATCACTGTAAGAAACTGACACCTTGATAAACTGATTGGAAGAGTACAAAAGTAGGGAAGGTGCTTCACATTGTGGTTGTAGGGATGTGGGGAGAGACTAGCAGAAAAATACCTCACTGGAGAACAAAGGGAGAAATATCTCAGGGAGTTTCCAAGTACCAAGCTGAGAACCAAGAGGAGGACAATGCCTCAGTGAAGCGAAAGGCTGGAAAAGTCCCTCAGTGACAGAAAAATCTGAGGCACACCTCAGCATGTAGGCTTTGATCTTTAAACGAATGAGAAGATAGATTCCTTCTAATAAGGAATACATTGATGAATAGACTTTACCTGGAGTTCCAGTGAGGTACAAGTATCGATTACAACTGATGTTTCAACGACAAACTCTGCCATCTTCATCAGGGATACACTGGAATTCATTGAGTTGAAAAATGCTGACGGAGGATTTCTGGAGGGATGCCATATGACTGACTTACTCAGCTGATGTTAAACAATTTATGACTCTATACAATAAATTAGGAAGGTTTAATGGCTACTCTTAATTGGCCCTAATGGGTAATAAGTACCATCTGAGCAAGTTGATGAGGTTTAGGGAGATTAGGTCACAGGGAATATTACTTGGAGAATTGTGTTGTTCTGTTAGCCAGTCAATGGGCTGAATAGCCTCCTCTATGTCATAAGGAAACATGGATCGAAAATAAGGAAGATCCCTAAATGTCATGCCCGTGCTTATTCGTCAACCTACAATATCAAAATACATGCGATGGCCACTTTATTAGGTACACCTGTGCACCTAATTGTTAATGCAAATATCTAATCAGTTAATCACGTGGCAGCAGCTTAGTGCATAAAAGTATGCAGACATGGTCAAGAGGTTCAGTTGACTTTAGGTTACATGATTTAATAAAGCCTAACGATTCTGTTGTGACTGAGAGTCATCAATATATGAAGGAAAATTAGTATGGTTTGTTAACCATTTTTACAGATGGGTCAAAAGGTAATTTAACTGGGAATGTTGGTGTGGCTGTTTTTGTGCCTAAATTATAGGCCATGATAAAGAAATGACTTACTAACCATTTATCATTATATACAACAGAATTGGTTGTCATCATTTTAGGCTTAGAGTGAGTGGGGAAAATTTGTAACTTGTTCAGATTCCTTTTTCAGTTTTGAGCTTTAAAACAGGTCATTCTAGCAGTAGATCAGATTTACTGCTGGAAATTTATCAAACATAATTTCACCTTTAAAGTATTGGTTTAATTGTTTGCTTCTTATGGGTCCCGACACATAGAAAAGTTGAAGGGAATGAGCAAGTTGATTAATGAGCTAAAAAAAAAATTTCAGCCATGGATATAGAACTTCCACTTAATAAATCGGAAGCTAAGGGGTTAGTAGGGTTAAGATATGGGGGTTTATAGCAAGATTTGTGGGATACTAGGCATAAGGGATAATGCCTTTTTAGAGTACATAAAACTGTTGGGTTTATGGCAGAAGAGGGTAAGATAAGAAAGGAAGGCAATATTTGGACATGACTTAGAATTGGGCATACTACGCTTAATTATTCTTTGCATTTTGTTGGAAAACATTCTGGGTTGTGTAGGTTTTGTCATCATCATGAAACGGTTGAACATACATTATTACAGTGTGAAGCATACAAGGTTGACAGAAAACAAATGCATGCTCCATTACAATCTTTGGAGTTGATAGTTTTAATTTAAAAACTTTAGTTATGAGAGTTAGTTAATTCAATTCACAGTATCTTCCTTCATTACGTGCAATCTATAGGGCTTTTTGGGTTAATTTGGCTTTCATTTAAAGGAGAAGTAGTATGGGTTATTTTTCCCAATCCTCTACACCACACTCCAGTTCAGTTGGTAGTGGTAATGCACCTTTGTTGGACTGCCAACTGCCATAAAAAGTCAAAAGAAAAAGAACAGGTTCAGTTGTTGTTAAGACCAAACAACAGAATGGGGAAGAATTGTGATCTAAATGACTTTGACAATGGAATGTTTGTTGGTGTCAGATGGGATGGTTTGAGTATCTCAGAAATTGCTGACCTCCTGGGATTTTCACACACAACATCTCTGGAGCTTACAGAGAATGGCTCAAAAGACAAAATACATCCAGTGAATAGCAGTTCTGAGGGCAAAAATGGCTTGTTTGTGTGAGAGGTCAGAGGAGAATGGCAAGAGTGGTTTAAACTGACAGGAAGGCACAGTAACTGGACCAACCATGATATTACAACAGTGGTACTTAGATGAGCATCTCTGAATGCACTACACATCGAACTTCAAAGTGGATGGTCTACAACAGCAGAAGACCACAAACCTACACGCAGTAGGCTTTTTATTAAAAACAGGAGACGCCTAATAAAATGGCCACTCAAATTAGCTAGTAATTTAGCTGTAAATTAGCTAGTAATTTCTTAGAAGGTTATCTGTGCAGTGAACATCCACTGCCTCGATTGCCTTTTGCTAACATTACTATAAATCTGTTCCTCTAGGGCAGCGCTTCCCAACCTGGGGTCCACAAACCATTTGGTTAATGCTAGGGGTCCATGACCTAAAAAAGGTGGGAACCCTTGCCCTGAGGTCACAGTGACTGGGTAAATACACATTATGATGTGATCTGTTTATTAAACGCTTAAAGAGCCAGCACATTTATACGGATTAAATTGCTCATAAGTGCACAGGATACATCCTATTAGACTTCTCGATTTAAGCAAAGACATTTAGAATAGAGATGACGAGGGATTTCTTTAGCCAGAGGGTGGTAAATCTGTGGAATTCATCCCATAGACTTTCCTGGAGGATTAATCATTGAGTATACTTAGCGGAGAATTGATAGGCTCTTGATTAGTAAGGGCGGCAAAGGTTAAGTGGAGAAGGCAGCAGAATGGGGTTCAGAGGGATAGTAAGTTCGATCGCAATGGCGGAGCAGACTCCGTGGGCCGAATGGCCTAATTCTGCTCCTATGTCCTGTGGTCAATCGAAGTGAATATAGTTAGATTTGTTAATGAAATTCGATCCATTCAAATTCGTGCCGCTATCCTGAAAAAAAAATCAACGGGTTTCAACGCAATTTAGCAATCTAATCAAGACGAAATGACTTAGCATTCATATATATCGAATTGATATTTTTTAAAAATTGCATACTGAACAGATGACCGGGATTAATTGAATATCTGGGCTGTGCTAGATAGCATTGAGCTTTTGGGGATTATTACTAGATTACAAAGCGATTAAGCTTCATTTTATTAATTAGCAAATCAGCTGGCACGAAATGTGTCAGTTAATCATGTTTCATCGAACTCCGAACAAGGGTGAAATTGTTGCCAAAATCAGTATTTGTATTTTTAATATGAGTCTCAAAAGGTAAACAAACGTATTACTCGCCAGAACCTCAATGTGCGCGAAGATCACTTTCTAAAGTGCTTCAACACCGTGATTTTTAAAAATGGTTTAGAGACGATTGCACCATTCTAATTTGATATAAAAAGCATGACACATAAAATATGAAATTCTGACCTTTTTCGAGGTAGCTTTGGGGATCATATGTGACTTTTCGAGTCACTGACAGCTTGTAAATATTGAATTAATAAAATTGCAGAGCTATACATAATATGAAATAGTTGACATAAGCACAATTGTGAAACTCCAGATGTCTTTCCTTCCCTGTCGTGCATGTAGAAAATATGTGCGTGTTTGATGGGCGCTTGCAATTTATTTTGCTCCAAGTTACGATTAAAATTTAAGATTAAACAGACTTCATTTTAATTTAATATTGCTCAAATATCAGCCTTCAACATTAGATTGTGTACCAGCTCGTCCGTGAGGAATAATCATAGCAGCAGCTGCCGGCTCCCCTTCTATCTGCCACCTGGACGGCCGTATCCCGGGGAAGTGAAGCCTTCGCTTCCCGCTGTTCACCCCGAGTGTGCCAACTGCCACAAAGCGGGAACGTTGTGCGCACTTTATAAACGAAAAGCAATGATACGCGGATGAGAAAGTGATCCTTACAAGGTTATGCGTAGTAAACTCTAGCTCTTTTTCCGTAGATTCGTGCATACAACCTTTCAAGCATTAGTATCTCATGGCGAAAACTTTTTTTCTTCGCTCTGTGGAGCACCAATCAATCAACTTTTCTGCTTCATCAAGACTTGGATAGAAGTTGAAATTACCGTGCATTTTCTACAACAACCTCGACTCTGTAAGTAAATAGCGTTGGGTTGCTTTGGCATGTTGATACATTTTTACCTTCATCAAAATCATAAGAATTTAAACATAGCGTAGAATTTAAAATGGCGAAAAAAAGCATCTTGTTAAACGTTCTTAGAAATATTGTTAACTTTTCCTACTTTTTCGTTGTTTGGATACTCCAAAGGAAAAATGCATTCAGCATTCGAAAACTGGTGGGCTAAAAGGATAGATCAAACTTAGTTTATACAAATATAAAATAAATCTCCAGCTTTTTTTCGGATTCGCTATCACCAATGGCCACACCACGATATCCAGAACGGAGAAAAGAAGTATTGCATCCAACATTGTTTACTGTCACGTCTGATCGAGCGAGTTTTATTTATAATCTCGTCACTAATGTTAACGTATTGTAGTTACTGTTTAAAGATATCAATTTAAAGCTATCGCATATCAACCTGACTTTTGTCAAAAACCCGGAGAAATCTACGGTCGTGCAGTTTTGCCTGACAGTGTTTAGCACTGACAAATAATGCCTAACAAGGAATTAGATTATCAGCTTATTACCTATTTTGTAATAGTGCCATCTGCAAAAAAAAGTTAGCTAATTTAGTATATTGGGAAGAATGTTTCTTTTATGTGTGTATGTATGTATGTGTGTGTGTGTGTATATATTTGCACTGCTATATGTTGTGCCTCTGAAGCTGGCTCAGTCAATATACTAGATGGAAAAAAACGTTGGACACTTGTAGCTTCAGTGAGGTGGTAAAGCTGGGAGACCATAATTCTCACCTGCATGCAGCCAGGGAAAATAACAAGGTTAGCTTACATTCAAAAATCATGTAAGTAAGCCTTGAAACATCCTCACCTACAACCTTCCTGCCCAAGCAAAATTTTTGTTTCTTCAACTCTCCAATATTAGTAGATTTTTGGCATTACTTCTGATCCTGATTACTATCATTTCCAATTTTAAAAGGATACTCAAAGAATTCAGGAGCCTTTCTATTCTATAGTAAATGCAAAGTGGTGATGTATGGAAAATAGCATTTCAAAATTTTATTAGAAAAGGCAATTTCAGATTTCCATCAAACAATTAAAGAAGCAGAATTTCTTGATTTCATGTCTATATTTACCCTTCTAAATATCAGAGATTGAACTTCAAACTTTAAACTTGTACATATATTGGTTAGAAACAAAAAGGACCAATGTGGTCTCAAAATAGAAACACTGCTTTATCAAGGAGTTAGTGCTATTTTGCTTTGTTGTTGTCAACCATACTTCTATGGTGCAACATACTTTGTGGAGAATAAGTAAACCACATAACAGCAGGAACCAAGTTATGATAAAAATGAAATGTAAATTACATATATATCTGTTCCCTCATTTAAAATATGAAACCAACAAAGAATTATGAAGCAGCATAAATTCTTCATGGAAACATTATTTCCAAAAGCAAATTTTCAAATTGAAAATGGTCTGATTGAGCCAGGATTTTTAAAATATAAATTTTGTATTCATGTTACAGTGTGCAGTTGTTCAAGAATGTGTGATAAAATTGATGACAGCAGCACACAATTAATATTTATATAACATCTGGTGTTATTATGTCAATTGTATGCTGCTGATGAAATATTTGAAACCACTATAATTGTGAATATGTACAATAAATTAATTTCAAAGATTCAAATGGTTGATGCAATGTAATACTGTACAGAAATTTTCTGATCTACTGATAGACAACTTTAAATAAATTATATTAAAACCCATCCTCATTCAAAAACTTAAACATTTTTTTCCAGGAAATTATTATTGGATAGTGGTAAGACACAGGAAACCACTGTGTCTGTCCTCCACTCTACCCCCCCCCCCCACCACCGAGAGGCACTGAGGCCAATGTAATTGAGTTGATTCTTGCTGAGATATTCTAACTTAGCATAGTTGGAAATGAGCTTTGTGCCTCTCTGATCTGTGCCGTTAAGATTTTTTTCATTGAAACATTTTCATGGGTACTCCGTAATATTTTTTATCACTGTGTCATATTGATATAACCATATAACAATTACAGCACAGAAACAGGCCATCTCAGCCCTTCTAGTCCGTGCTGAATGCTTACTCTCACCTAGTCCCACCTACCTGCATTCAACCCATAACCCTCCATTCCTTTCCTGTCCATATACCTATCAAATTTTTTTTTTAATGACAATATCGAACCTGCCTCTACCACTTCTACTGGAAGCTCATTCCACACAGCTACCACTCTCTGAGTAAAGAAGTTCCCCCTCGTGTTACCCCTAAACTTTTGCCCCTTAACTCTCAACTCATGTCCTCTTGTTTGAATCTCCCCTACTCTCAATGGAAAAAGCCTAAGCACATCAACTCTATCTATCCCCCTCATAATTTTAAATACCTCTATCAAGTCCCCCCTCAACCTCCTACACTCCAAAGAATAAAGACCTAACTTGTTCAACCTTTCCCTGTAACTTAGGTGCTGAAACCCAGGTAACATTCTAGTAAATCTTATTATTATAATAATTATTATAAATCTTATTATTATTATTATAAATTATATGCATAATTTATTTTGGAATGCAAATAAATCTTTAACAGAAACAATCAAGATAAGTGATTACAGTTCAGAGTATGGAAGTACACAACAATTACATTACTGTAAATCCATGAGCTGAATAGTCACCATGTTAGTATTTTACAGATAGTTATTCACATTTCAGAAAACTTAATCTAAGTGTATATAAAATAGCTGTAATTACATAGAACCTTTTCCAACCTCACAACCAAAGATGTGCTTTTGAGGTGCAGTATCTATTCTTAACCGTTAGTTGAAAAACGTATGTTGAAGAAAAAGCAGCAAAGTTAAATAAGAAGAACAGCAACACTGTATTATTGCTCTGGAAGTTATTTTAAATTGTGTACTTTAGAATCCAAACTAGCTGAGAATGTTAACACCAAATTACACCTGACATTATTTCAATGGTTGTAGTCACTTTAAAAAGTGAATAATTTTAGAGAAATTTATTTTCCCCTTTCAGTACTTTCTTATAAACTAGAGTTCCCTGCTTGTTATTCAAGTCTATTTTTTCCTTAAAAATGACTAGAGAAAATATCACACATGAACTTAAAGAGAATAAGAAAATACCTAGAAGATCAGTCAACATCTGTGGGGAAAAACACTGTAAACATAATGAAGAGAGTTTAATTGGAAGTATTCTAGGCAGGGCATTTTAATATTGTATTTGAAATATCATAGTGCTAACTTGATGCCACAGTAGATGAAAGAGGCAAATGACTTTAAATAACTACAATTGAAAATCATAAGCACATGAGATTATGTAGATGCTGGACATGTTGATCAGCAAACACAAAATGGTGGAAGAAGTCAGCAAATGTTGCAGCATCTTTGGAGGGGAATAAACTGTTGACGTTTTGGGCCATCAGAACAGGAAAGGAAGGAGGCAGAAGCCAGAATAGGAAGGGGAAAGGCAAGGAATACTGTACACGTTTGCAGTTGATTGGTGAAACTTGTGAGGGGTAAAGTGAGGATGGGGAAGTGGGGATGAAATAAGCTGGGAGGTGATAAAGGGTCTCAGCCCTGAGCATCTGCTGTTTATTCCCCTCCATAGATGCTGCCTGACTTGATGAGTTCCTCCAGCAATTTGTGTGTCTTTTTCAATTGAAAGTACTGTATTAAATTATTCTAATTGTGTCCTTTTGACCATACTATGGATTGTTTTACTGTGGAACACTTCTGGCCACACACGACTACAATGCATGTGCTGCAAATGTGCCAGTCCAGGTAATTTTCCAACTTTGGCTTATTATAATACAGTACTGTGCAAAAGTCTTAGGGACGAGTGCCTAAGACTTTTGCACAGGACTGTATTTGTCAACCAGGAGCGGAAAGCGAGTTTGTAAATCTGGCGGGAGCGAATGTCGAGGGTGGTGCGCCGTGGAAGGGGTGTGGGACAGGAGGCCGAGGAGGGGTGGAGTGTAGCGCGTCTGCGGACACACCCAGACCTGAGAACGCCAGGCAACATCATTTGATTTTTAAAAATAGTTTATTGTTCTTTACAGACTGTCTCTCAGGTACTTCCCGCTCCCTCCCCTCTCACTTCTCCTTTTCCCAACCATGACCCCCCCCAACTTCTAGCCTACTTCCCACTTTCAGTCCACAATAGAAGGCCATATCAGAATCAGGTTTATCATCGCTCACATATGTCTTGAAATATGTTTTTTTTTGTTTTGCGGTAGCAGTATAGTGAAATACATAAAATTACTATAGTACTGTGCCAAAAGTATTGGGCATCCTAAGTGTGTGTGTGTGTGTGTGTGTGTGTGTGTGTGTGTGTGTGTGTGTGTGTGTGTGTGTGTGTGTGTGTGTGTGTGTGTGTGTGTGTGTGTGTGTGTGTGTGTGTGTGTGTGTGTGTGTGTGTGTGTGTGTGTGTGTGTGTGTGTGTGTGTGCGTGTGTGCTTGCTTGCTTAAGGCATCTTCGTACTGTACTGTAGATATTCTTTCACTCTTCTCTTCTGTTAGTACAGTGTCCATACATAAATAGCCAGAGATTTAGATACTCAAGTTAAATAGCTGCTTCTCATATACAAGGGAATTCTTTTAAAAATTGTGTAAGGAAGGGACATTAAAAACAGCAAAATCGTGACGCTGCACGTCAAATATTACTGGGACCTTCTGAATGCAGAGCTTCCGTTTTGATTAACATAATTTGGGTTGAAGTAGAGAAGTAACCCGTTTGTCTCCCATCGCCATCGGTAATAGGAACAAATCCAGTGGTCCGGATTTTGTGGTCACCAGCGAACTTTTCATTTTACAAAAATGGTTTTTAGCGTTCACAATGATCCGTTTAGGGAAAAAAATATTGTGTTGTAAGTCTATACTGTGCAGAAGTCACATGTAAATGATTATGTGAAGTGAAGATGCTTTCAAAAATAATGAAAAGTTTCTAAATATCAAAAATATTATAAAGAGCAATGAACAGTAGAAAACTAAATCAAATCAATATTTGGTGTAACCACCCTTTGCTTTTAAAACGGCGTCAGTTCTCTTAACTGTACACTCGTGCAGTTTTATAAGAAAATCGGCTAGTAGGTTGTTCCAAGCGTCTTGGAGAACTTACCACAGTTCTTCTCGCTGTTTCGCTAGCTTCTGTCTCTCCAGGTAATTCCAAACAGCCTCGATGATGCTGAGAATAGGGCTCTGTGGAGACGACACCATCGACAACATATAAAAACCTAGGGTGTCTAAGACTTGCTGAGGACTAGACTTCCGAGAGATATAACTGGAATGGCTCCAGAATTGTATAGGGACATTTAAAACGCTTTCAAAACATTTTAAAGATTTGCAGAAATGTAACAGAAAGTCAAATTAACAAGCTATTGACTAAATTCAGGAGTATTGAGGAGAAAACTTATTAAATTAGAAAGACAACCACTTGGAAATATTTTATGTTAGCAAAACTATTAAAAATCTGTCAACGTGAATACCTGTACCTGTTCCTGGTATTCCTTCCCTTCAAAATCTTCTCTCATTTTGGAGGAACATCCCCTTCATGCTCTCAAATTTGGTGCAAATACATCGTTGACGGAACGCGGTTTACAGCTGATGGAGACCCTGGATGAAACCAGGATCAGATGGACAAAATGCCACCACAACAGGTCCTTAGTCATATGATTTACACGCACTGTGCTACACACTGACGGCTATACCTGGGACTCTGCTTCCCAGATTCAGTTCCTTTTATAAAATGTATGCCATTGTTTTGCATGTTTGGGTGGGCAACCAAGCGTGAACTTCTGCCGCGACATCTTTCAGCTGTCGAAGGAGAACAAAACAGTTCCACTGTTTTCTTTTCTCCCCGGACAGAGGAGATAAAAGGAGATAAACCTTGCCGTTCCCGGTTTCCAAACTTGCCTCCCAGGAGAATTTGTGGGGAAAAAAAGTCACGAGCTTTTAATGACTTACTGTCGGAGGCCGTCTTTAATAATTATAGCGTGGCTTGTACTTTTGCGAACGAACCCCTTCAAAGGGGTTCAAAACAAAATATTTTTACCCGCTTTCCATTGGCCTGCCAATTTACCCCGAAACCGCCATGCTAATCATTTCCCTTTGAGGCTATGTAAACAATTCAAGAGGCGCGAATCTTCCGCATCTTGTCGCATCAGAAAACTACAGAATCGGCAAAACTGTACTCTACCAAATAAATTAAAGTTTCCTAGGAATTCTTTTGATAACGTTTAACTCCAGCAGTAATGCATAAGACATTTCACAAGAAATGTACTGGTAAATGTTTTAATTGTGATTACGTATGAATGCCTCATTTAGCTGACAACCATGCCACCGAGGATGAAGAAACCCTTTACTATTAACATCGGTGTTGTCATTGTCACATCTTTATACATGTAAACCAGGTATCGTGTCCAAATTATAAAACAATAATAACTCCGAATGTAAAAGCTACCGAAAAAGTGCAATGCAGGTAAATGATAAAGTGCCAGATCATAATTCTAGGTAAATAGTGAGGTCAAGAGTTCACAACACACACACACACAAAATGCTGGAGGAACTCAGTAGGCCAGGCAGCATCTCTGGAAAAGAGTAAACACTCGACGTTTCGGGCTGAGCCCCTTCATCTTAGGCCCGGAACTTCGACTCTTTACTCTTTTCCATAGATACTGCCTGGCTTGCTGTCTTGATTGTACAAGAGGACCGTTCAAGAGTCCGATAACAGTAGGATAGAAGCTGTCCTTGAGTCTGGTGGTCCGTGTTTTCGGGCCTTTGTATTTTCCGCCTGAAGGGAGAGGTGAGGAGAGATGATGTCGATCGAGGTGGTTGGTTGTGTTTTCACTAAGCTGGCGGAGGCGGCGAGCGTGTGGACGGAATGGTTCCTGTGAGGCGCTGAGCTGCAGTCAAACTCTGCAGTTTCTTGCGGTCATGTGGCGAGCAGTTACCATACCGAGCCGTTAGGCATCCGGACAGAATGCTTTCTTGGGTGCATCGGAGGAGGGGGGCCTGCCGAATTTCTTTAGCTTCCTGAGAAAGTCGAGGCGTTAGTGAGCTTCTTTGGCTGTGACATCAACATGGTTGGACCAGGGCAAACTATTGGAAATATGGCTAGGAAGCCTTAGTTAGCTGGCGGTATTGATCATAGAATGATTAAGGGTTTCACAAACAGAACTAACATAACAGTCGCTACATGAGTGAGATAATCTACCCAGTCTCTATTGAGGCTTGTCAGAAAGGGAAATATCTCTTTGTGAATGGCTCTATACGCTTTCCCCAAACTCTATTATGAAGTGTCTGTTTACCCAGCAATAGCTAAATCTGATCTTTTGATATCCAGTTCGTTTTGTAAGCAGAATGGTAAAGGGCTGAAGGGAAAGGAATCTGCTAAGAGAGGACAATGGATCGTGGGACAAAGGGAAGGAGGATAGGCATTGGAGGGAGGTGATGGGCACGGAGGACAAGAGAAGGGGTGACAGGGGAACCAGAATGGGGAATGGAAAAAGGAGAGTAGGGGGAGGGAAGAGAAATACCTGAAGTTAGAGAAATCGATATTCATGCCATCAGGTCGGAGGCTATCCAGACAGAATCCGGGCTGCCACTCCTCCAACCCGAGTGTGACCTCATGGTGGCAGCAGAGGAGGTCATGGGCCAACATGTTGGAATGGGAAGTTGAAGTGAAATGGGTGGCCACCAGGAAATCCCACCTTTAATAAAAAGAAGTTGGAGAAATCGATGTTCATGCCATCAGGTTGGGGTCTGCTCAGTACGCTTCCTTTTGACTGTCCTTGCTAAAATGACAAATATTCTTGAATATCTTTCTTCCAGCTTTGGTCAGCCTGAGATGCTTTTCTGTAACAGCAATTAGATTCAACTCTGTGTCAGTCCATCTGCATTGCTGTGAGTACTGTAAGCCTTTTGATACACTTTCAATTTTGCCATTTTAACAAGTGTTTTTTCCTCATATTTTGACCCAGTTACTGCTCGCCTTTGTTTCAGTTACCTATTTATTTTGCTTGCTACTTTTCCAACTTCCACTTTATGTTTTGTTTCTGTAATGAGCTCTTCAGGCATGTGCAGGGTGCCAGAGAGCATTTGTCTCAGGTTTTTAGAGTGCCTGGATTGGTTAATTGTTTCTAATGAGAGTCGTTAATGGTTTAGAGTTCCTTATGTTTTTTCTCTCTTGAATGACTTGCTCTTTGTAATGGGATCTCCTGGTGCTTTCTGTTTAAACTTGTTCCATTTATTTTGATATCTCTGGGATTTCTTGTTACTTGCATTATTTAAGCAGACACTAATTGTAGGGTCCTAGTTTGAAGAATGTTACGTCTTGCAGTGTCGCTTGGCCAAGCCACCAGTGTTCTTTTGAAGTCTGCCTTTCCTCCACACTTAGGTTCTGACATTGCCAGTACACATTGTGACAGTTCCTCTCCTTACTGAATCTCCATTAAGTTCCTGTCTCATTGCCGGGATAGTTTAACCCCTGTCCCAATGTCCAGTCAAACCTCCTTGCGAGAATATAGGACCCATTTCAGCTGAGGTGCCATAATTCTGGATCAGCCTGGCTGAAAGGGGAGGGTGGAGAGTTTCTACTCAGCACCAGCTGCATCAAGCATCAAAGTCTTGAGTTTCAATTCAGAATCAGGATCAGATTCAGGTTTAATATCACTGACATATGTTGTGAAATTTGTTCTTTTGCAGCAGCAGTGCAATACAATACATTGAAATTCAATAAATTACAAAAGAAATTCACATAAACATCAAGTTAAATAAGCAGTGCAAAAGGAGAGCAAATCTAGTGAGGTTGTGTTCATGGGTTCGTTGTCTATTCAGAATCTGATGGTGAAAGGGAAGAGCTAAAACATTGAGCGTGTGTCTTCAGGCTCCTGTACCTCTTCTCTGATGGTAGTAATAAGAAGAGAGCATGTCCTGGGTGATGGGGGTTCTTAATGATGGCTGCCACCTTTTGAAAATGTCTTCAGTCCTGGAGAGGCCAGTGCCTATGATGGAGCTGGCTGAGTTTGAAACCCTCTGCAGCTTTTGCTCATCCTATGCAGTGGCCCCTCCATGCCAGATGGTGATGCAACCAACACCATCAACACTGTCCTCAATCACATCTCTCCCATTTCACATACGTCTGCTCTTACCCCATCCTCCCACCACCCTATCAGGTTATTGTTGCCTTCACCTACCAGCCCACCAGCCTCCACATCCAGCACATAATTCTCTGAAACTTCTGCCACCTCCAATGGGATCCCACCACCAACTACATCTTTCCCTTCACCCCACTTTCTGCTTTCCACAGGGATCGCTCCCTATACGACTCCATGTCCATCCGTCCCTCCCCACTTATCTCCTTCCTGGCACTTACCCTTGCAAGCAGAGCAAGTGCTACACCTGCCCCATGCCTCCTCCCTCACTACTATCCAGGGCCCTTATCAGTCCTTCCGGGTGAGGCGACTCTTGACCTGTGAGTCTGTTGGGGTCACTTATTGTGTTCGGTGCTCCTGGTATGGCCTCCTGTACGGTGGTGATTCTCCACATAGATAGGGAGACCGCTTCACCGAGCATCTATGCCAGAACAAGTGAGATCTCCCAGTGGCCACCCATTTTAATTCCACTTCCCATTGTCATTCCGATATGTCCAACCATGATAAGGCCACAGTTAGGTTGGAGGACCAACACCTCATATTTTGTTTGGGTAGCCTCCAACCGGATGGCATGAACATCAATTTCTCAAACTTACAGTAATGCCCCCCCCCCCCCAAACCTCCCCCTCACCCTTCTCCATTTCCCATCCCCTTTTGCCTCTCTCACCATATCTCCTTGCCCACCCATCACTTCCCTCTGGTGCTCCGTCCCCTTTTTTCTTTCTTCCATAGCCTTCTGTCTCTTTCACCAGTCAACTTCCCAGCTCTTTACTTCATCCTTTCCCCTCCGGGTTTCACCTATCACCTGATGGCTCTCTCTCTCCTCCCCCACCTTTTAAATCTACTCCTCAGCTTTTATTCTCCAATCCTGCTTTGGCCTGAAACATCGACTGTACTTTTTTCCATAAATGCTGCCTGGGCCTGCTGAGTTCCTCCAGCATATTGTGTGTGTTGCTCAGATTTCCAGCATCTGCAGATTTTTTCTTGTTTGTGATTGCAATCTTATTGTTGTCTTTGAGTGATCCTCTTTACAAAGGCCCCTGTTACACCTCTGTTTGCAGTTTTTAAAACTCTGGCTATACCTTTCTAATGCCAGCCACCCACACTTCTTACAGTGGTGTAGCTGAATATTGAAAGACTGTTTCTATACTTGCGCTAAGTCTTTGATATATTATGGGAGGCCTAGTAAACAGCCACATGAACCTCACAATCCTCCAAGCCTGAGTCGCAGTGTTAATATTATTAAACTGATACTTTTAATAATTGATACCTCTGTGGTCAATGGTAACTGGGACAAACAAAGTATCTGTGTATCCAAGGTACCATCCTGCAGTTTGAGGAATGGATTTAAAAGTGTCAGGTTCTAAAGTCAGGTTCGAAGTGTCAACACCATAATTCCATCCAGGCTCGATAGGAAGCTCAGAGACCTCGACCTTGACTCTGCCTTGTGACGCTGGATCCTGGACTTCCTGTCAGATCACCAGCAGGTAGTAAGAGTGGGCTCCCTTACCTCCACCCCTCTGACTCTTAACACAGGAACCCCTCAGGGCTGTGTACTAAGTCCCCTGCATACCCATGACTGTATTGCCACCCACAGCTCTAATTTGCTGATGACATTACATTGATTGGCCTAATCTCAAAAAATAATAAAGTGGCCTACAGGTAAGAAGTCATCTCTCTGTCACAGTGGTGTCAAGAAAACAACCTCTCCCTCAACGTTGCAAAAACAAAGGAGCTGGTTGTGGATTACAGGAAAAAATGAGACAGGCTAACTCCTATTGACATCAATGGATCTGGGGTTGAGACGGTAAGCAGTTTTGTTCCTCAGCATCTGCATCACCGTGGACCTAACGTGGTCTGTACAGACCAGCTATGCAGTCAAAAAGGCACAACAGCGCCTCTTTCACCTCAGGTATTTGAGGGAGTTGGGTATGGGCCCCCAGATCCTAAGAACTTTCTACAGGGGCACAATTGAGAGCATCCTGACTGGCTGCATCACTGCCTGGTATGGGAACTGTACCTCCCTTAATCGCAGGACTCTGCAGAGAGTGGTGCGGACAGCCCAGCGCATCTGTAATTGTGAACTTTTTATGATTCAGGACATTTACAAGGACAGGTGTGTAAAAAGAGCCTTAGGATCTTTGGGGACCCGAGTCACCCCAACCACAATCTATTCCAGCTGCTTCCATCCAGGAAATGGTATCATAGCATTAAAGCCAGGACCAACAGGCTACGGAACAGCTTCTTCCATTTAGTTACTTACCGGTACTTTACTTTATTGTCACCAAACAATTGATACTAGAGCTCACAATCATCACAGCAATATTTGATTTTGCGCTTTGTGCTCCCTGAAGTACAAATTGAAGTAAATATAATAAAAATTTAAATTATAAATCATCATTAGAAAATAGAAAAGGGAAAGTAAGGTAGTGCAAGTCAGGTCTGGATATTTGGAAGGTACGGCCCAGATTCAGGTCACGATCCACTGATGTTAACACTGATTAACTCATGCTGATTTGAATGTATTTCTATGTTACATTGACTGTTCTATTTATTATAAATTACTATGATTGCACATGGCACATTTAGATGAAGATGTAACGAAAAGATTTTGACTCCTCGTGTGTGAAGGATGTAAGAAATAAAGTCAATTCAATTCAATTATAAAAATTCTTTACTATGCTCTTGATTATCTACCTAATATAGATAACAGAGGGCCTTCATTGAAGGTATCAACGATTGCATGGTCCAAATCTTCAGTTCCATGGTAACATTGGAGGTGGTTGTCACTACCTTCAATTTCTTTGTAGTTCTTAACTTGTTGAAGTAGTAAAATCATTTAATTTTTGCTCCTGGCCATTCCTGGCCTCTTCAAGCCTGAATGATGACTTACTGATGACAGTAAGCAAAACAGTTCTGAATTACCCTACTGCTTATTAATTGCCAACTATCAATGACAAAAATCATTGTTGTTTTGAACACAAGTGCACGCAACTGGCACTATTTAAAATCTGTTCTCTCTAAACATGGTGTAATGTCTAACTATCACACAATTGCATGCCTCAGATGCTAGCTAGAAATTGTTTGGCAACCGTTTCCTGCCCCAATTAAGTGGCATTGTGTCTCAAATAAACAAAGGGAATCCTGGCTATTTTCTTGATTAGATTTTGTTCTTTAAGAGTTGTCCAAATAAGTGGCTGTCCTGATTAACCGATGGACCAATTAACTGGAATCCACTGCATCTATATTTATAGTACCTGGTCGATACATAGGTATATTTAATACCTATATTGACCTGATCTATACTTGATATATATTTAATATATATTTTCTGCCTGTTGGATGCCTGTGAGATGACATAAAGTGGAACACAAAGAGTAACCGAATGCTGTAGCCTCAAAATTGCAAAAATTTGTTGCTGTCTCCTTTTGAGTTTGCCTGATCTCCTGTGATCTTGTTGGTTTTCCAGGGGTGTTTTGATTTCTCTTTGCATCCAAGCAACATACTAGTAAGTTATGTTAAATGATAAATTTCTGCAAGTTTACACTCAGTGGCCAGTTTATCAGGTGCTGAATGGTTGATGTGAATGTGGTATCTTCACGTTGTATTGTACTGCTATGACAATACAATCCCAAATGTATGTCTATCACTGATCACTCAGTTATCCATGCATTTTAGAAAGATTACATGTAATTAAAAAAAGTTGATCTGGTTTTCCATACTCTTTGATATTCGTTTCCTACATAATAGCACATCATTATCTTGTGCCAATGCAAGTTTATCAATCAAGTAGTTGCCAGTCATTCTCTATGTCCATTATACAGAGTGACTGGTAACAGTATAGAACAGTACAAACATTTTCAATCGGGCCTCCTTATGAATCATAGTGAAAGTCATTAGAATGATAGAAGAAGGTTTTGATCTCTGGTGTCACGTGACAAAAGTCTGATTCAAAAAGAACAACTTTATAACAGTGATGCAGATTATGAACCAGGAAATTACAATCAATCGTAATCCTTACCTTTCATCATGAGTGTGTGTTTGTAGACCAACCAATGTTATTGACTATTAATTGCCTCCTTAGAGGCAATTAGGAGCTAATGATGTACTTGTGTAATTGTGTGCTGGCTGAGTTTACAATTTTCTGCAGCCTTTTCCGATCTTATGCAGTGGCCCCTCCATATCAAACAGTGATGCAACCAGTTAGAATGCTCTCCATCTGTAGAAATTTGCAAGTATCTTTGGTGACATACAAATTCTCTTCAAACTCCTAATGCAATATAGCTGTTGCCATGCCCTCTTTGTAATTACATCAATATGTTGGGACCAGGACAGACCCTCAGAGATGTTGACACCCAAGAACTTTTATTGGTGACTGACCTTTGGACTGTTGTAATGGCTGATTATAAATATGCTAACAAAACTAATAAATTCTCTGATAATTATCAATTTATTATTAACATATCAATTAATTTATTTTCATATCTGCATGTTTTGCTGCTTTTAAACTTCATTTTTTATTTACTAATACATTTCCCTGATCACCCCCTTTGATTTGAACTATTCACTACAATATAGATCATAATGGTGGTCAAAAGAATCTCTGTGGTTATATGACAAATGTTCCTTTCCACGATAATTATATTATTTTATCAAACTACTTGAAGATAAAACACAACATCTGTCCTTGTATTTGGCCTCATATAGTCAGGAGAACGTGTAATTAATATTGCATTTCAGTTTTAACACTGATACCAAATGTAGTGTGTTTCTGTTCACTTTGTTTGTGGCATGACAAAACTTATTTTGAAAATAAAAACCTTCCAAAAGGATGCATTTCCTTTCAGAATAACAGATGGCAACTGATTTCACCTGGTCATCCCTTATCTTACAACTGTCTAGATAACCATTTTCCTAGTAATGTCATGCAAACCGCAAAGAAATGTTATTGAATTGAATTGACTTTATTTCTTACATCCTTCACGTACGTGAGGAGTAAAAATCATTATGTTACGTCTCTGTCTAAATGTGTAATATGCAATCATAGTAATTTATAATAAATAATAAATAGAACAGTCAATGTAATACAGAGTACCCTCAGTCTGATGGCCTGGTGGAAGAAGCTGCTCCGGAGCCTGTTGGTCCTGGCTTTTATGCTACAGTACTGCTTCCTAGATGGTAGCTGCTGGAATAGATTGTGGTTGGGGTGACTTGGGTTCCCATTGATCCTACGGGCCCTTTTTACACACCCGTCCTTGTAAATGTCCTGAATAGTGGGAAGTTCACAACTACAGATGCGCTGGGCTATCCGCACCACTCTCTACAGAGTCCTGCGATTGAGGGAGGTACAGTTCCCATACGAGGCAGTGATGCAGCCAGTCAGGATGCTCTCAATTGTGCCTCTGTAGAAGGTTCTTAGGATTTGAGAGCCCATACCAAACTTCCTCAACCGTCTGAGGTGAAAGAGGTGCTGTTGTGGCTTTTTCACCACACAGCTGGTATGTACAGACCTCCATTAAAAGAAACATTAAAAGAAATAGAGAACATTACAGCACAATACAGGCCCTGTGCCACACGATGTTGTGCTGACCTTTAACTTTAAGGTCAATCGAACTCCTGCCTTCCACATAGCCCTCTAATTTCTATCATCCATGTGCCTAAGTGTTTATTAACTGCCCTTAATGTATCTGCTTTCACCACCACCCCTGACAGGGCTTTCCACACACTCACCCTCTCAAAACTTACCTCTGACATTCCCCTCTTCTCTCCACCAACCTCTGTTAAATTATACCTCCTCATATTAGCCATTTCCACACTGGTGCTGGCTGCTCCCTTGATCCATGCCCATTATTTTCTTGTACACCTCTATCAAGTTGCCTCTCATCCTCCTTCACCCAGGAGAGAAAAGCCCAAGCTCACTCAACCTATCCTCATAAGACATGCTTTCTAATCCAGGCAGAAGCGACAGAAATAATACTCTGCTATTTCATCTGGCAAATAAACTACAGTGTCAGCTAAGTGTTACTTTGACAAAGTTAAAGACTGAAGTATGCTGAGAATGAACAATTTTAATCCTCACATTAAGCAACATGAAATCAAAGAATTAAATGAGACTAAATTAATTCCTGATTCAATGAATTCATAATTGACCATGTAAATGGTAATTCTCACATCATCCCTTGCTGATACTCTGATATGTAGAATCATGGATATGAGATTAAAAATCAACTCCAAGGACAACCAACATCTAATACAGACCAATCTTCAGCATGCTCTCTTTCCCATTACTACCATGAAGGAGGAGGAAGATGCACACTTAACATTTTAGGAACAGCTTCTTCCCCTCTGCCATCAGATTTCTGAATGTTTCATGAACCCTTGAGCAGTACCTCACTATTTTGGTCTCTTCTTGCACTACATAAATTGTTTTTATATATTCCTTATTGTAACTTATAGAATTGTTTTCTGTATTGCACTCTACCACTGCCACAAAACAACAAATTTCATGACACATGCCAGTGATAATAAACTTGATTCTGATTCTTGGGTGCAAGTTTATTGCTCCATGAAAGAGGTGACACGAGTGGATAGGGTATTAAAGAAGGTGCTTAGATACTCTCATAGGCTGGTGTATTGTGAATAAGAGATGGGACCCGTGTTGCAGCCTGAGAAGACATAGGTTAAAGTCACAGTAGGAATGTTGTATGCAGTTCTGTCACAATACTATAGAAAGGGGCAGCACGGTAGTGTAGAGGTTAGCACAATACTTTACAGTTTCTATGTTCTCCCAGTAACCATGTGTCCT
Source organism: Hemitrygon akajei (assembly GCF_048418815.1). Lineage (NCBI taxonomy): Eukaryota > Metazoa > Chordata > Chondrichthyes > Myliobatiformes > Dasyatidae > Hemitrygon > Hemitrygon akajei. The sequence goes on along the minus strand of NC_133125.1, from coordinate 16,688,743 downwards.
CTGGGCGCTCCAGTTTCCTTCCACAGTCTTAAGATGCACCGATCGGTAGGTCAAATGGTCACTGTATATTGTCCTGAGACTAGGCTAGGATTAAAATTGGGGGATTGCTGGGTGGCATGGTTTGAAGGGCTGGAAGGAGAAAGGGGGCCCTTCTCCTTCACTATTTCCATTCCCATTTCCCCTTTCTCACCTTCTCTCCTTACTTGCCCATCACCTCCCTCTGGTGCTCCTCCCCCTTCCCTTTCTTACATGGCCTTCTGTCCTTTCCTTTCAGATTCCCCTTTCGCCAGCCCTTTACCTTTTTCACCAATCAATTCTCCAGCTATTTACTTCACACTTCACCCTCCTCTCACAGTTTCACCTATCACCTACTACCTTGTACTTCTTCCTCTCCTCCCCCCACCTTCTTCTTACTTCTAATCTCTTTTTTCTGGTTGCGATGACGGTTCTTGGCCCAAAACATTGAGTGTTTACTCTTTTTCATAGATGTTGCCTGGCCTGCTGAGTTCCTCCAGCATTTTGTGTGTATTAGTTTGATTTCCAACATCTGCAGATATTCTCTTGTTTGTGATTTGATCTATGTAACTTCGAGGAATCTAAATGTGGATTCTGTGACAACCCACAGTTATTGCTGTAGGCATAGATAAAAGAAAAACTGTTTGGAATTGTGAAAGGCATAATTGGACATTAATAGACAATAGGCACAGGAGTAGACCATTCAACCCTTCAAGCCAGCACCGCCATTCACTGTGATCATGGCTGATCATCCACAATCAGTACCCCGTTCCTGCCTTCTCCCCATATCCCTTGACTCCGCTATCTTTAAGAGTTCTATCTAACTCTTTCTTGAAAGCATCCAGAGAATTGGCCTCCACACTGCCTTCTGAGGCAGAGCATTCCACAAGTCCACAACTCTTTGGGTGAAAAGGTTTTTCCTCAACTCTGTTCTAAATGGCCTACCCCTTATTCTTAAACTGTGGCCTCTGGTTCTGGACTCCCCCAACATCGGGAACATGTTTCCTGCCTCAGCGTGTCCAATCCCTTAATAATCTTACATGTTTCAATCAGATCCCCTCTCATCCTTCTAAATTCCAGTGTATACAAGCCCAATCACTCCAATCTTTCAACATATGACAGTCCCGCCATCCTGGGAATTAACCTCGTGAACCTACGCTGCACTCCCTCAATAGCAAGAATGTCCTTCCTCAAATTTGGAGACCAAAACTGAACACAATACTCCAGGTGCGGTCTCACCAGGGCCCTGTAGAACTGCAGAAGGACCTCCTTGCTCCTATACTCAACTCCCCTTGTTATGAAGGACAACATGCCATTAGCTTTCTTCACTGCCTGCTGTACCTGCATGCTTACTTTCAGTGACTGATGAACAAGGACACCTAGATCTCGTTGTACTTTCCCTTTTCCTAACTTGACACTATTCAGATAGTAATCTGCCTTCCTGTTCTTGCCACCAAAGTGGATAACCTCACATTTATCCACATTAAACTGCATCTGCCATGCAACTGCCCACTCACCAACCTGTCCAAGTCACCCTGCGTACTCATAACATCCTCCTCACATTTCACACTGCCACCCAGCTTTGTGTCATCTGCAAATTTGCTAATGTTACTTTTAATCCCTTCATCTAAATCATTAATGAATATTGTAAATAGCTGTGGTCCCAGCACCAAGCCTTGCAGTACCCCACTAGTCGCTGCCTGCCATTCTGAAAGGGACACATTAATCCCTACTCCTTGTTTCCTGTCTGGCAACCAATTTTCTATCCATGTCTGTATCCTACCCCCAATACCATGTGCTCTAATTTTGCCCACTAATCTCCTAAGTGGGACCTTATCAAAAGCTTTCAGAAAGTCCAGGTACACTACATCCATTGGCTCTCCCTTGTCCATTTTCATAGTTACATCCTCAAAAAATTCCAGAAGATTAGTCAAACATGATTTCCCCTTCGTAAATCTATACTGACTCAGACCGATCCTATTACTGCTATCCAAATGTGCCGCTATTTCATATTTTATAATTGACTCCAGCATCTTCCCCACCAATGATGTCAGGCTAACTGGTCTATAATTCCCTGTTTTCTCTCTCCTTCCTTTCTTAAAAAGTAGGATAACATTAGCTACCCTCCAATCCTCAGGAACTGATCCTGAATCTATAGAACTTTGGAAAGTGATTACCAATGCATCTATGATTTCTAGAGCCACCTCCTTAAGTCCATGCCAATGGTTAACCTGCCTGGTCCCATCAATCCACACCTCCCATGCATATACTCATCCAAAATTCTCTTAAATGTTGCAGTCGTTCCTCATCCACCACTTCTGCTGGCAGCCCATTCTGCACTCACACTACCTTTTGAGTGAATCAGTTTCCCCTCAGGATCTCCTTAATTTCACCTTTTACCCTCAATGTTCTAGTTTGACCCACCCTCAGAAGAAAAAGCCTGCATGCATTTAGCTTATGTATACTTCTCGTAATTTTAATATCTCAATCAATTCTCCCCTTATTCTCCAACACTCCAGGGAATAAAGTCCTAACCTATTCAACCTTTCCCTATAACTCAGGTACTCAAGTCCCAGCAACATCCTTCAATCTTACTGATATCTTTCCTGTAGGTAGGTGATCAGAACTGCACACAATTGACTGAACAAACGATAGGCTTTTTATTAGAATTGAGAGATAGCAATAAACTGTGTACAGTCTAGATTAATCTGAAGGGCAATTTGGGAAAAAGAAAAGAGATGAGTGTTGGACATGTAGGAATGTGTTTTAGAAACAACTATATTTGAAATCTCACAGATGTTGTAGCTATGGGAAAATTGAATACGTGACTAAGGAATACTGATCTTTTTTATTTTAAAAACAGAAATCAGAAATTACTTTTCTCTCAATATTCACCTTGAGCTAATATACACTCTGTGGTCACTTTACTAGGTACCTCCTGAAGCTAATAAAGTGGCCACTGAGTGTATGGCTGTGGTCTTCTGCTGCTGTAGCCCATCCACTTCCAGGTTCGATGTGTTGTGCATTCAGAGATGCTCTTCTGGACACCACTATTTTCATTCACTTCTATTGCATTCAGAGATGCTCTTCTGGACACCACTACTTTCCTGTTAGCTTGAACCAGTCTGGTCATTCTCCTCTGACCTCTCTTATCACCAAGGTATTTTCGCCTACAGAACTGCTACGCAGTGGAATTTTTTTTTGTTTATCGCACCATTTTCTGTAATCTTTGGAGACTGGTGTGTGAAAATCCCAGGAGATCAGCAGTTTCTGAGATATTCAAACCACCCCATATGGCACCAAAGTTCAAAGTAAGTTTATTATCAAACCACATATATGTCACCATGTACAACCCTGAGGTTCATTTTCTTGTGGGCATACTCAATAAATGCTTAATAAATTAGAACCATTACAGAATTAATGAAAGACCATATCAACTTGGGTGTTCAATCTGTATACAAAAGACAACAAACTGTGCAAATACAAAAAGAATGAAATAATAATAATAATAATAATAATGAATAAGTTAGTAATAAATATTAAGAACATCAGATGAAGGGTCCTTGAAAGTGAGTCTATAGTTTGTGGGAAAATGTCAATGATGGGGCAAGTGAAGTTTAAGTGGAGTTAACCCCTTTGGTTCAAGCGCCATAAGATTGAGGACTATTAATTGTTCCTGAACTTGGTGGTGTGAGCCTGAGGGTCCTCATGGCAGCAGTGAGAAGCAAGCATGACCTGGGTGAGGGATCCCTCTTGATGAATGTTGCTTTTCTGCGACAACACTTTGTGTAAATGTGCTCAGTGGTTGAGAGGGCTTTACCCATGATGGACTGGGTCGCATTCACTACTTCTTATAGGATTTTCCATTCAAGGGCATAGAAAGGATTTACTGTTTCCATACAAGGCTGAGATACAGCCAGTCAATATATTCTCTATGACACTTCTATAGAAGTTTGTCAATTTCAGATGTCAGGCTGAAACTTAATAAACCTCTGATGAGTTAGAGGCCTTGCTGTACTTTCTTCATAATTACATTCTTGGTCCAGGACAGATCCTCCAAAATGATAACACAGAAGAATTTAAAGTTGCTGACCCTCTCCACATCTTCTGATCCTCAGATGAGGTCTGGCTAATGGACCTCTGGTTTTTTCCTCCTGCAGGCAATAATCAAGTTCTTCATCTTGATGGCGTTGGGCAAGAGGTTGTTGTTATGGCACCACTTGGCTAGATTTTCTATCTCCCTCCTATATGCTAATATATCACCACCTTTGTTTCGGCCTAAGACAGTGACCTATGACCAACAATCATCCCACGGTCCAAGTCACTTAGATCACATTTCTTCCCCATACTGATGTTTGATCTGTACATCTTGATCATGTCTGTATGCTTTTATGCATTGGGTTCCTGCCATATGCTTGGCTGATTAGACATTTTGCATTAATGAGCAGTTGTATAGATTTATATACACAAAGTTGCCACTGAGTGTATATAAATAAATTAGACACACTAGAATATAGAATGTTCAGAAACAGGCCTTCGGTCCATAATGTTGTGCAACTCTCCGTGGTTTTCACATAAGTCAGTTCAGGAGAATTTCAGAGACTTGAGTCAGTAGTAAAGGGGTCAAATACAGTGTTAGCGTTCATTTCGAGAGAGCTAGAATGGACTTCTGAAGCTGTATAAGTCATTGGTCAGACTGCATCTGGAATACTATCAGCAACTTTGGACCACATATCTAAAGAAGAATGTGCTGGCCTGGAAAGGATCCAGAAAGGCTCCACAAGAATAATCCCAGCAATGAAAGATTTTACAAATGAGGAGCACTTGATCCCTCTGGGTCTGTATTTATTGCAGCTCCTAAGGATGAGGAGAATCTCATTGAAACCCACTGGATACTGAAAGGACTGGAGAGGATGTTTCCATTATTAGGTGAGTGTAGTATCCAAGGGCAGAGCCTCAGAATGAAGAAACATCCCTTTAAAACTGAGATGCAAAAGAATTTCTGAGCCTCTGGATGGGGAATCTGTGGAATTCATAGCAACAGAGGGTTCTACAGGCTAAGTTACTGGGTGTATTTAAGGCAGAGATTGATAGGTTCTTGATCGGTAAGGAGATTAAGAGTTAATAGGAAAAGGCCAAAGAGTGGACAATTCCAGTAAAGACTGAATGATAGAGCAAATTCAACGGTCTAAATGGCCTAATTATGCTCGTATATATTATGGCTTTATAGCATGCAGGGGATGAGTCAGTAACTTGGAGTAAATAAAGAAGCACTGCAGTATTACAGGTTAAAATATCCCCAGTAATAATAGAAAATGCTGGAAATACATAGCAGGTTAGGCTGCATCTGTAGAAAGAGAAACTGAACTCACTTCTTTTTCTGGGTATCACCACTTTGTACCCTCAGCCCTGATACATCATCTCAGCCTGAAACACTGACCATCCCACTGCAACCAGAAATTGAGATTAGTATTTATTTATCATTGTCACATGGTTTATGTCACAATGTGTGCTGGCAATGTCAGAACCAAAGTGTGGAGGAAAGACAGACTCCAGTGTAGAGATGGTGACCAGGGTTTATTTATAAAAACTCCAACAGAACATCAATGGCTCAACTGAGTGGCACCATGAGATGTTACATTCTCTAAACTAGGACCACACGATTAGTGCTAATCAGGCATCTGCTTAAATAATGCAGTTAACATGGAATCTCAGTGCCTATCAAAATAAACTTAACAAGCTTGAACAGAAAGCACCTGCAGCCCTCATTACAAAGAGCGAGTCGCCCAAGTAAAACACAAGGAACTCTAATCGATTAACAACTCTCGTTAAACAACAACTAACCAATTCAGGTGCACAAGCCTAAAGAGCTCATTGGAGTTTATTATTGTAACAGGCTTGTCTTGCATCTGTTTATACAGATCAAATCAATATGCAGTCCATTGAACTTGAATAAAGTAAAACAAAAAACAATAAATAAAGTGTAAGCACTACTGAAAAAGTGTGGTGCAGGTAAATGGTAAGGTGCAAGAACATAATGAGGTAGATAGTGAGGCCAGGAGCCATCTCATACTAGGGAATCATTCAATAATCTTACAACAGAGGGATAGAATCTGTCCTTGAGCCTGTTGTAGAGGAAGGGCCCTGAAACATTGTTGAGGACCCCTACCACCCATCCCACAATCTCTTTGACCATCAGGAAGGAGGTGCAGGACCAGGACTGCCAGACTGAGTAACAACTTCTTCCCTCAGGCTGTGAAACTAATGAATACCCAGCCACCACCAAGGTCTCATCACTAGGATAGCAAGCTGTTTACTTTACCTGTACTGTGCACTAAATGCACTTTGAATTGTATTTTATGAACTTATTTATAGTAATAAGTTGTTTTTACGTGTTGTGTGTGATGCATGTTTTGAGGGTGCACCGAGGTCCTAAGGAACCTTGTTTCATTTGGTTATATAAGTGTACAGTCAGATGACAATAAACTTGAACTTGAAAGTATGCGCTTTCAGGCTTTTGTATCTTCTGTCCAATGGGAGAGGCAAGAAGAAAGAATGTCTCAGGTAGGTGAGGTCTTTAATAAGGCTGGCTACTTTACTGAGGCAGTGTGAAGTAGAGACGGTCCATGGAAGGGAGGCTGGGTTTCCAAATGTTGAGGCATGTCCATAACTCTCTGCTGTTTCTTGCAATCACATGCAGAACAGTTGACTTACCAAGCCATGATGCATCCAGATAGAATGCTTTATATGTGCATCAAGAAAAATTGGTAATGGTCTACGGGTCATACCAAACTTTTAAATCCACCTGAGGATGTAGAGATATTGATGACCTTTTTGACCATGCTATCATCCATACTCTTAGCCTATCTGTATTCCCAATATTCTCTAAATACCTTGTATTTTCCTTACTGTCATTCAAAGTTCAAAGTAAATTTATTATCAAAGCACATGTCTGTCACCATATACAACCCTGAGATTAATTTTCTTGCGGGCATACCCAATAAATCCATAATAGAATCAATGAAAGATCATTTGTCTTTTGTTCAACCACTATGCAAAAGACAAGAAGCTGTGTAAATATGAAAAGAAATAAATAATAATAAATAAATAAGCAATAAGTATCGAGAACATGAGATGGAAAATGATTCCATAGGTTGTGGGAACATTTCAATGATGGGGCAAGTGAAGTTATCCCCTTTGGTTCAAGACCCTGACGGTTGAGGGGTAATAACCGTTCATTAACCTGTTGGTGTGTATCCCAAGGCTCCTATACCTTCTTCCTGATGGTAGCAGCGAGAATAGAGCATGTTCAGCTTAGTGTAATCAGATAATGATGATATACTACACTTGCACTCCTCTTTCGAATCATTGATGTAAATTGTTAACAGCTTGGTCCTTTGTAAAAGAAACTAACATCATTTGTACTGATGCTAAAACCTAGCAGTTTCTCTCATGAACTTTAGCAATGGCGATCTAGATATCCAGAGAGCTGACCTTGAGACATTTCAGGCTGCAGGCTAGACTCAAATTACTGCATTTGCCACTCCTGTGTCAGTTGTGCATGTGTAATCTCTGACCCTGCATCTCTTTCCTGGAAGACCTGGTCATGTGTACACATATAAGTTTGAGGTTAATTACCAATGTCCAGGCCCATACCAGGGTATTTGCATTTTGGCCTGCACTTTTTAACAAAGCGCATGTAATCTGGATGATCTTTGTAAATAATCAGAAGAACCTACTTTAGGTCATTTTACCTGGTGTGGCCTGTAAATGTTTCCAGTTCTTCACTAGCATTCTTGATTTGTTGCTGCCTTTCTATATCGACTCAAATTATATCAAACCGCTTCAAAGCAGCTTTCTGGGGGCATCTTCTCCACACAGTTCAATCAGATGGCTGTCTGAATACTACTGAGAACAGGAAGAAAATGCAGGCGGGTCTGTTTTAAAATTTTAAACTACATCACTCCATTAATCACAGAGTACTCTCTGCCACTATTCGTACATGCACAAATGATTCATTTTCCATGTCAGATGAACACAAAAGGATGTCATTCCCTCTATATCACTCGGTTAGTGTTGCTGGGAGAAAGTAGTCTGCACTTTGCATCAATTTCTTCTTATCTAAGATTGCCATCCAAGCTAGATTTAGAATAGTGGTGCTTAACCTGTAGTGGTACAATTTTAAGGAATTCTCCCCGACCAGATCGTGAACGGGTTCTGCAAACCTAGCTAGCGCAGATAGGTTCCCTTTAATTTATAAACACAAAAAAATTCTTCATATGCCGGAAATCCAGAGTGACACATACTGCGTTCTGGAGGAACTCAGCAGGTCAGGCAGTATCTATGGAGAGGAATAAATAGTCACTCGACGTTTCATGCCCAGACCCTTCTACATCCCTTTATTACTTATTTATCAGCCCCCCCCTCACTTTTAGGGCCTTCAGTCCCAACATTACCCTAATCCTGGTTCAAAAGCAAGGACATAAACAGAAGACCTCTGGCACAACACCAGCCTTATTGACCTTACCAATTTAGGCTGACGTACCGAGATTGGCATTTCATACACAGAACAAGCACATTTTAGACTAGATGTTGTCATTGTGTAGTAGATCTAAAACAATGGAATGTTGCCTGCTGTGACTATTATATTGATTAATTTTGTTGCTTGTTCATGAGTATCAAACATAATTCCATATTTTTCTTGGCCCAGTTCTGAGTGACTCATGATGGGGTACTAGTTTGTTCAAAAAGTTGATGTATCCCAGAAAGCTCTGCACATGTGCAATGTCTGTCAGGTTTTCCTCCTTGGCTTCAGCTGTTTTCAGGCCATCCCTGGTGATTAACTAACACCGGCAGCAAACTTCTTCACTTTGAAAATGCTGGAAATACTCAGCAGGTCAGGCAGCGTCTATGGAGAAGGAAACAGAATTAATATTTCAGAGTCAGTAACATTTCATATGAGTAAGAAAAAGTTATCAATTAAAAGTTACAGAGACGAAAGAATGAAGGAAATGTCTGTAATAGGGTGGAGACCAATAGACACAATGGCATAGGTGGTGGTGATGTCAGCTTCAGGAGTCTGGTGAAATTTTGTTAATCACAGATGATCATTCTAAAGGAGATGTAAAGAAAGGAATAAAAAATGATGCTGGAACAAAGGCACAAAACACTACAGTTGATCCCTGAGATCTGTAATCAAATTCAAGTTTAATGTTCAACCATACATAACCGATGTTTTTGTTGTTCCTCTTCACGGCTTGTAGCGCATCAGGCAGCAACCTTGCCATTTCTTTGGCATTGCCTTTTTCTACAAGGCTGAGTTGTTAGCTCGACTCTCAACCTGACACAGATGGAAAGCGTGCAAGGAGTTGGCCAGATTCGAACCCAAGACCACTTGCCTCAAAGTCCAGTGCTGATGCCACTATACCACCAGCTGATAAAATCATACATTTGTATACAGGGAAATGAAACATCATTCCTCTGGGACCACAATGCAAAACAAAGTATATACAGTCACACAGAGCACATATACAGTAGTTACAACAGCATATACAGGCACAAAATAATATTAGCACAAATCCCAGAGCGGCATCATCTGAAGATGATGGTGCATGGAATGTAGTCTTGGAGCCATGCTTCTGCAATAACAAGAATGCAGCAGTTTCTCATCTCACACTGGGTCAGGTGCAGACGATGGGAATTCAGCTTGCCTTCCAGGAATCAAAGACTGGAGGGCAGCACTGATGAGAAATCCAGCCTTCAGGGGCCAGTCCCCAACTCAGCAGGGATTCCAGAACATCCTCTGTCCAACTGTTCTCTGCCACACCGTGTCTGGTGCCCCTCCCCTGGGTGGCTAACAGTACATGCGCCCAGTTCGAAGAGCCATATGTTTTCCCATGACTCTGCATTGGCTTTGAAGAACAGCTTAAGAAGCCCGAGACAATGAGGTCAACTTGTGAGTGGGATGGCAAATTAAAATGATAGGTGAGTGTCAAGTCATAGGGGACCAAACTTTAATTCTTTGCAAAGTTGACACCAATGAGAGGCATTGATCGTGTGGATTGTCAGAGGCTTTTTCCCAGGGCTGAAATGGCTAGCACGAGAGGGCACAGTTTTAAGGTGCTTGGAAGTAGATACAGAGGAGATATCAAGGGTAAGGCTTTTACACAGAGAGTGGTGAGTGCGTGGAATGGGCTGCCAGCGATGGTGGTGGAGAAAGATATGACAGGATCTTTTAAGAGACTCCTGGACAGGTGTATGGAGCTCAGAAAAGTAGAGGGCTATGGGTAACCCTAGGTAATTTCTCAGTTAAGGACATGTTTGGCACAGCTTTGTGGGCCAAAGGGCCTGTCTTGCTGCAGGTTTTCTATGCTTCAGTCTGCAAATGGTTTATCCAATGCAGAGACATTATAACCACTAAATTCTACACAAGGTTGGAAGGAGTACAGTTTTATCAAGAGCCACTTTATTACCAATAATCTACTCACAGATGCTCAGTTTGCTTTCAACAGGATTACTGAGTATCAGAGTTCATCACAGCCTTATTACAAACAAACAACACAGAACGGTACAACACAATACAGGCGCTTCAGCCCACAATGTTCTGCCAACCCTTTAACTTATTTCAAGATCAGTCTAACCCTTCCCTTCCACATAGCCACCAATTTTCTTTCATCCAGGTGCCCATCTACAAGTCTCTTAAATGCCCTTAATTGAAGGGTATTGAATCTGTGGAATATGAACTCATTGCCATAGGTGGCTGTGGAGGCCAAGTCATTGGGAATATTTAATATATGGCGGTTGATACATTCTTGATTGGGAAGGATGTCTAAAGTTCCAGGAAGAAGGCAGGAGAATAAGCTTGAGAAGGATAATAAATCAGCCATGATGAAATAGCAGCACTTACTCAATGGGCCGAGTGGCCTAATTCTGCTCTACGGTCTTATGATGTTAATGGAAGAAGGAACTGAATTCAAAGACAGAGGTAAGATTGACTGATTTTGGCATCAAGGCAGTATTTGACCAAGTGTGCCATCCATAAGCCTGAGTAAAACTGAAATCAAAGGGAAAATAGTCCAATGCTTGGACAAAGGAACTAAGTCACAATTGTTAGACGTCAAACATCTTACTCTAGATTTTCCTGCAGGAGTTCCTCAGGACAGTATCCTAAGCCCAACCATCTTCGACTGCTTCATAAGTGATCTTTCCTTACATGGCAAGTTCAGGCAAGGGAATGCTGGCTGGTGATTGCACAAAGTTCAATTCTATTCATATCTCATCAATAAAAGAAGATTCACAAAGATACTCCAAGGCTTTCTACCAAGCACAATGTCATAAGTCCTCTGCAAATTTTCCATGTGGCAAAGACCTAAATGATAGTTAAGCATGGGCTGATGTGTGACAATATTCATGCCACACAGTAGCCAAATGATGAATATTTCCAGGGGAAAATCTAACCAGTAACCTTTGCTATTCAATTTCATTGTCAGCCTTTAGGCCTAATGTTACCTCTTTGTCTTCCCTTCTTCTCTAAGCCGGGAGTTATCCAAAGGGTATGAATGCATTTCATTAAAAGGACCACCATTCTAAAGATAAGGAGTAAACCAAGATAAAAAAAAAGTTAGATGCGTAAGTACTCAGCATTCGTTTCATCAAATAGAGGTAATTTAGTAATTAACTTTTTCGAGTTAATGAAGTAACATACAAAATGCTGAGGCAACTCAGTAGGTCGTGCAGCATCTAAGCAGAAGAACTCCCTATTCCCAGTCCAACATGTTGGTCCATGGCCTCCTCTCTTGCCATGACATGGCCACTCTCAGGTTAAAGGAGCAACACCTCATATTCCACTTGGGTAGTCTCCAGCCTGAAGCATGAACATTGATTTCTTCATCTGGTACTTCCTCCTTTCCCTTTATCCAGTCCCCATCCTGGCTCCCTTCTTATCCTTTCCCTTCTGCTCACCTGCCCATCAATTCCTCTAGTGCCAGTCCACCTTCCCTTTCTCATCTAGTGAGCAGGCTTTAGATGATCTGAGCAATGGGATCAACATGTACGAAACAGCACACCCTAACACCTTCACCATCATTTTGGGGGATTTTAACCAAGCCAGTTTGAAAAAAAATCACTGAGCAATTACCATCAACAGATCACTTGCAATACTAGAGGAAACAGCACACTGGATCATTGCTACACCACCATCAAGAAATTCCACGCCCTCAGTTTGGGAAGTCTGATCATCTGGCTGTACTTCTACTCCCTGAGTATAAGCAGAGACTGAAGACTGCAGCACCGGCAGTGAGGACCAATAAGGTATGGACAAGGGAAGCACAGGAATGCCTATAGAACTGCTTTGAATTGGTGGACTGGACTGTATTCAGGGATTCATCTTTGAACCTGGATGAGTATGCTACAGTTGTTACCAATTTCATTAAAACCTGTGTGGATGAGTGTGTGCCTACAAAGACTTACAGTACATTCCCAAACCAAAATCCGTGGATGAACCAGGAGGTACGTCATCTGCTGAGGGCTAGATCTGTGGCATTCAAGTCTGGCGACCCAGGCCTGTACCAGAAAACCAGGTATGATTTGCAGAGGGCTATTTCAAGGGCAAAGAGATAATTTCAAATGAGTTTGGAGGCGACATTGGATGCACAGGGACTCTGGAAGGGTTTGCAAGACATTACTTCTTACAAAGCGAAACCCAATAGCATGAATGGCAACGATGTTTCACTACCAGATGAACTCAACGTCTTCTATGCCTGCTTTGAAAGGGAGAACACAACTATAGCTACGAAGATCCCTGCTGCACCCAGTGACCCTGTGATCTCTGTCTTGGAGGCTGCTGTTAGGATGTCTTTAAAGAGAGTGAACCCTCACAAGGCAGAAGGGTCCCGATGGAGTACTTGGTAAGGCTCTGAAAACCTGTGCCAACCAACTAGCGTGAGTATTCAAGGACATTTTCAACCTCTCACTGCTATGGGCGGAAGTTCCCACTTGCTTCAAAAAGGCAACAATTATACCAGTGCCCAAGAAGAATAATGTAAGCTGCCTTAATGACTATCACCCAGTAGCACTCACATTGACAGTGATGAAATGCTTTGAGAAGTTGGTCATGACTTGAATGAACTCCTGCTTCAGCAAGGACCTGGACCCATTGCAATTTGCCTTTTGCCACAATAGCTCAACAGCAGATGCAATCTCAGTGACTATCCACGTGGCTTTAGATCACCTGGACAACACAATCATCTATGTCAGGGTGCTGTTCATCAACTATAGCTCAGCATTTAATACCATCATTCCCACAATCCTGACTGAGAAGTTGCAGAACCTGGGCCTCTGTTCCTCTCTCTGCATTGGATCCTCGACTTCCTAACCGGAAGACCACAATCTGTGCAGATTGGTGATAACATATTCTCCTTGCTGACGATCAACACTGGCGCACCTCAGGGGTGTGTGCTTAGTCCACTACTCTATTCTCTATATACACATGACTGTATAGCTAGGCATAGGTCAAATACCTTCTATAAATTTGCTGACGATACAACCATTGTTGGTAGAATCTCAGGTGGTAACAAGAGGGTGTACAGGAGTGAGATACGCCAACTAGTGGAGTGGTGCCACAGCAACAATCTGGCACCCAATGTCAGTAAGATGAAAGAGCTGATTGTGGTCTTCAGGAAGGGTAAGATGAAGGAACACATACTAATCCTCATAGAAGGATCAGAAGTGGAGAGAGTGAGCAGTTTCAAGTTCCTGGGTGTCAAGATCTCTGAGGATCTAACCTGGTCCCAAAATATCGATGTAGTTATAAAGAAGGCAAGGCAGCGGCTATACTTTATTAGGAGTCTGAAGAGATTTACCATGTCAACAAATACACTCAAAAATTTCTATGGATGTACCATGGAGAGCATTCTGACAGGCTGCATCACTGCCTGTTATGGGGGGTGGGGGGGGGGCTGCTGCACAGGATTGTAAATTTAGCCAGCTCCATTTTGGGTACTAGCCTACAAAGTACCCAGGACATCTTCAGGGAGCAGTGACTCAGAAAGGCAGCGTCCATTATTAAGGATGTCCAGCACCCAGGCATGCCCTTTTCTCACTGTTAACATCAGGTAGGAGGTACAGAAACCTTAAGGCACACACTCAATGATTCAGGAACAGCTTTTTTCCCTCTGCCATCCAATTCCTAAATGGACATTGAACCCTTGGGCACTATGTCACATTTTAATATACAGTATTTCTGTTTTTTGCACTTTTTAATCTATTCAATATATGTATACGGTAATTGATTAACTTATTTATTTATCTATCTATCATTTTTCCTCCTATATTATGTATTGCATTGAGCTGCTGCTACTAAATTAACAACTTTCACGTCACATGCTAGTGATAATAAACCTGATTCTGATTATTCACTCTCCTCTCCTATCACATTCCTTCTTCAGCCCTTTCCACCTATCACCTCCACGTTTCTCACCTCATCCTCCCTCCCCCCACATTGGGTTTCACCTATCGCTTTACAGCTTGTACTCCTTTTTCCCCCACGTACTCCCCCATTTTCTTATTCTGGCTTCTTCCCCCTTCTTTTCCAACCCTGATGAAAGGTCTCGACTTAAAACGTTGACCTTCTATCTATCTCTGTAGAATTGATGCTGTCTACCTCAGCACTTCGCGCTTACTGCTCTGGATTTTCAGCATCTGCAGAACTTGTGTTTGTGGTTTATGACGGTTAGGTAAGAATTAAGCAGGATGTTTACAAGAAACGGTTTGCACCTTGGTTCAGCCTGAATAGACGGCACAGGAAATTGATAGGGCGCTCCAGAGCAATTTTGGCACACAGTACTGTACACAAAATTTGGTTTTAAATGTAGATCAACACGCAAAGTTCCTCCAGCGGTGTGTGTGCTTGTTGAACAGGATTTACAGCATTCGCAGTATCTCCTGTGTTAGAAATGTGCTCATTTTAATACGGTAGTCCCGTCTCTGACATAGCAGATTCGGATCTTGACTCAGTGTTTGACCTCTGAATTCGGAAGAACTTGTAGCAGCATCTCAATGTTTCACACAGACATTGCTTAAAAGCGACTCCACCGTACACTATTTCGGAGGACGACCCTGGAAACATGGGCTTGACCTGGCATCCGTCGGTTTGGATTTCCTCCTTTGGACCTCCTGCATATTTGAAATGCCTACGCTGTGCGTCCAAGCGATCAGTCAGACGCCGGGATGCCGAGCCCGGGACTCCTCCAGCCTGTCAGCCAGCTTCCCGTCATGCTCCACTCTCCAGTCAAGCGTCCCGCTCTCCTCCCCCCCCCCCCGGCGGGGTGTGGCTGACGTCATCGGCAGTGAGTCCCGGCCCGAAGTGTGAACGCGAGTCATGGCGGCCGTGTCTGCCGGCAGGGAGACCGTGAACGCGAAATAAAACTGTCCGTCGGCAGCCGAACTACAGGGGGGCAGGGACAGAGAGGGGGGGAAAAAGTCTGTCTGTGTGTGTGTGTGCTCGAGTGAGGGGAAGAAGGAAGAAAACGAAAGGGGGCAAGAAACGAACAGGGTCCCGAGACGACAGCAACACTGAAGGAGAACAAAACAGACGCACCGGGTGAGAAACCGTGCTGGAGTTGCCCTCCCTCCGCTCCGTCCCGGGGAGGGTGCTGTGAGACGGAGGGTTAGCCCCCCCACGACGCGTGGGGAAGCAACGCCGAGCGTGAGCTCCCGGGCTGACGTGCGGCCGCCGGGGAAGCGGCTCGAGCCCGGGGGGGGGGGGGGGGCGGGAGGAGAGGGCTCGCGCGCCCGCGCGCATTCCATCAGCAGCCGGCGTTGGCGGAGCGGAGGGGCCCGGACGGACGGACGGACAGACGGACCCGCAGCGGCGCGCTAGGCCGAGGCCTGCAAGTGGATGTACAGTGCGCTCCGCCAGCCCCAGCCACAGGCGCTTTGTTGTTCATCCAAGGCCCAGCGCACAGCCACCCTGAGGTTGGGGGCAAGCTGTGCTGGAAGACTGTAGGCATTTACAGGACAGAATTGTGTTTTCTCTCTCTCTCTCTCTCTCTTTGGATTTTTTCCCCTCCCTCACATCTTCCTTTGTCTGACATGTTCACTTTCCGGGAGTAAGTTAATCCGTGCATGTTCAATGACTACCGAACATGGGGTCCGGTGTTTCCCGGCAAAATTGGCGATTTATATTAGACGGTAGTGGTGGAAGTGACATTACAATACGGCCATGGGCATCGCTTAACAAGATTGTCTTTTACATCAACGTTTATACTGTGAGTAACAGTAGGAGTCCGCATGGTGATCCCCTTCAAGTGTAAAAAAAAATGAAAGCTAGACAATCGAAATCGATTGAATGTAGGAACGAAGAACGTTTTGTGTTTTGGTTAATTTTAAGAGCTTTCTGGCAGAGCTGTTCAAAATCGATGCTAGTTATTTGATTTTATCAGACGGTAATAAGTGTCGTAGTATTCGGTCCGTATTTATCTCTCGTAACGCCAGCTTTTGCGATTGTAAGGAGATTCCTGAATACTTCTATTTCTTTCCTTGCAGAAACGTGGGACACGCATTTGGAGAATAAGGAGAATAAGAACCGGTGTGGGCCGATCTGTTTTATTTCGAAGCGGGATCTTGGCAGTTTTCTAGCTTGTGAAGACTCTTGATACTTTCCTTTTCGAACCTGCAAATGGAGGGTCACGGTGATGAGGACAGCGTCAGTAACAGTAGTGGAGACTCAAGGTATTAAAAGCTTTATGCTCAACGCTAAGCAACAGAGCTCTAGCGCGCTGCAACATTTTTAAGTGGCATTTCCTGGTGTATTCTGCATTTACAATTGAAAATGTATTTCTACCTCTATGGGTTCAGTGATTTGAATGGTCTATTATAGTTTTGACAACAATCTGAAAATTAGCATTCTGTTGTTAATGCTGCCAAGAATTTGAAAATCAAATAAAATTCTCAAAGAAAAATTTCCAAATATTTAAGGCAGTAATAGCTACTGGAAATGTAGACACTGGACTATTATCCACTGACAAGGTTCTACCACTTCAGTTGATGAATTTTAAATAATTAAATGAAACAAGAATTTTAAAAGTTGTGCAACCACTGGTTGACTCATGCCTTTTTGGATAAATTTTTACAATCCTTTACTGGCCAGCCAAAATGTCACTCTCAACCCGCACATCCTCAGTTTGGAAAATCAGAGATGGGCAACATCTGCCTGTGTTGTTCAGAATGTCCACATCATGTAACGAATGAGACCACTTTTTTTTTCTTTCGCTTTCATACTTTGACATCTTGACTTTTTAAGTGTGTAATACAATCTATTTCCAATCAGATACTATGCAGAATTTCCATTGCCTGTGGAGTACCTTTACGTGTTTGATTGCCATGCAGGCTTCATTATCAGCCATTCCTTGGTGGAAGTTTGTCTGGGGCACAAATTTCTGGAGGCATTTGGCAAAGAAAGTCCTATATTTAATTTCATTCCGCAATTTCTTTTGCCCCTGAGTTCTGGCACCAACATGAAGTGTGTGAACTTACTATAACTGGGCAAAAGGTTCTTGGGAAACTGAACAGTTTGAAGTTAGATAAATCAACTGGGCCAAATGGTATACACCCCGGAGTTCTGAAAGAGGTTGCTGAAGAGACTGTGGAGATATTAGTAATGATTTTTCAAGAATCACTAGATTCTGGACGACTGTCAATCCACTCTTCAAGAAGGCAGAGGCACAGAGGACAGGAAACTATATGCCAGTCAGTCTGACCTCAGTGGATGGGAAAGTGTTGGAATAGCTTGTTAAGGATGAGGCCTCAAGGTACTTGGAGGCACATGATAAAATAGGCTGCAGTCAGCATGGTTTCCTTGAGGGAAAATCTTGCCTGACAAATCTGTTGGAATTCTTTGAAGAAATAACAAGCAGGATTGACAAAGGAGAATCAGTTGATGTTGTGTACTTGGATTTTTAGAAGACCTTTGACAAGGTGTCACACGTGAGACTGCTTAACAAGCTACAAATCCATGGTGTTACAAGAAATGATCTAGCATGGATAATGCAGTGGCTAATTGGCAGGAGGCAAAGTGTGGGAATAAAGTGAGCCTTTTCTGGCTGGCTGCCGGTGACTAGCTTTGTTGCACAGATGTCTGTGTTGGGACTGATTCTTTTAATGTTCTTTGCAGATGATATGAAGCTGGGTGCAGGGGCAGGTAGTTTTGAGGAAGTAGAGAAGCTTTAGAAGGACTCAGCTTTGGAGAATGGGCAAGGAAATAGCAGATAGAATACAGCATCGGGAATTGTATGGTTATGCACTTTGGTAGAAGAAATGAAAGGGCAGACTATTTTCTAAATGGAGAGAAAATACAAAATTACTGAGGTGCAAAGGGGTTTTTTGTGTGACTTTGTACAGAATTCCCAAAATGTTAATTTGCAGGTTGAGTCTGTGGTAAGGAAGGCAACTACAATTTCAAGAGGACCAGGATATGAAAGCAAGGATGTAATATTGAGAAACTTTATAAAGCACTGGTGAAACCCTACTTGGAGTATTGTGAGCAGGTTTGGGCCCCTTATCTAAGAAAGGATGTGCTGAAACTGCAGAGGGTTCAAAGGAGGTTCATGAAAATGATTCCAGGGTTGAATGGCTTGTCTTATGAAGACTGTTTGATGGCTCTGGGCCTGTATTCATTGGTATTCAGAAGAATGACAGGTGGCCTCATTGAAACCTGTTGAAGGCCTTGATAGAGTGGATGTGGACAGGATATTTGCTATGGTGGGAGAGTCTTAAGACTAGTGGACAAGACCTCAGAATAGAGGGGCATCCATTCGAACAGAGATGAGGGATTTCTTTAGCAAGAGAGTGGTGAATCTGTGGCATTCTTTGCCACAGGCAGCTGTGAAGGTCAAGTCTTTATGTATATTTAAGGCAGAGTTAATAGATTATTGATTTGTTAGCTGGAGATTGGAGTGAAGGGAACATTGGATCAGCCATGATGAAATGGTGGAGCAAACGCGATGGGCCACCTAATTCTGCTACTATATCTTATGCTCTTGTTTCACTGCTGGTCATCAGCAAAAGAAAAATGAGATATCACCTTGTGCACTATTCAGTGTTTTACACAATTACATTTCACGAGAAACCACAGATCACAAAAATGTATGATATTTAAGTTTTAATACTTTAAAATGACTGTTTCAGTTAAATTTTTGTGATTAAGCTGTTGTTCATATGCTTAATATAATATTTTGTGAAGTTCTCTTATTCAGTGAATCATCAGAACTGTCCTAAAGCATTTACTAAGAGAACTTGTGTAAAGGCTTTTGCTTTAGTATTGCAAATTGGAAAATGTCCCACACCCAGAATTTAATACTTGCACCTGTTTTACTTGGGATGCATTTTATTACTTCAAAACAAAGTGTATTACTTTTGGCATTTAACTAAGAGGGATGGCCCTCATTGTATGTGGTAGATAGTTTGCTCTCAAGCTTGGATGTCATGGCAAATTTAAATTATGCTGCTTGTTGACAGTGAATTTTTATCACTTTTCCATTGATGCACTGTTGAAAGATATGTTCTCAAAAGGCAGAAGTAAATCCTGCAGTTTTTTTATTGTCTCGGCGAGGCGTTGGTTACATTATACTGAGGAACTGTCCAGTTAACAAACAATACCTCCTGAACATTAGTTGATAAAAATTGGGAGAAGGAAATTGTTCAATTCTCACTCTTAATGAAAGATCATGATGCATACATAACTACTGACCACTTTTGTTTGAGGGATATGGACCTCAAACGAGACTCTGTTGTGATGTCAACATTTGCAGGAAAAGGTTCTGAAATGCAGATTTGATTATAATTGCAGTTGAATCTTAGTAATTATTATGTATATGATCCTTCAACTATGTTCAAGTGTACATCCAAATATTGATTGAGATTTAATAAAAAGAGATCAAATTGTTCCACTCTTGAGGAAAGAATGCAGTTGCATTGTTTAATGATCAATGTGGCACACTTGGTTTTTTAGTCCTTTTTTTTTAGGATAGTTAGTTACCATCTGTTATGCTGCTGGCATTTAGGGCAGCAATGAAGGTCCTCCATCTCTCTGTCCTTAGCCATATTCTCTGTTGTGTGCCAGGTGTGGTTTAGTAGCCTCATTTCTGTCGCTCTGTTACAGCGCCAAGTTGTCCTTGGTTTCTTGTGTTTCCTCCGTCCTTCAGGGATCCAGTGAAGCACTGTCTTGATGATGGAGTTTGTCTCTCTGTTCATCATGTGCATTTTTTTTAGGGATTATGTCCAGAATATTTTGTTTCTCAACTGTCGTCCTATTTTAGGTGTTCTTGTACATCAGTCAATGAAAGCAAGCATGCAGGTACAGCAGGCAGTGAAGAAAGCTAATGGCATGCTGGCCTTTATAACAAGAGGAATTGAGTATAGGAGTAAAGAGGTCCTTCTGCAGCTGTACAGGGGCCTGGTGAGACCCCACCTGGAGTATTGTGTGCAGTTTTGGTCTCCAAATTTGAGGAAGGACATTCTTGCTTTTGAGGGAGTGCAGCGTAGGTTCACAAGGTTAATTCCCGGAATAGCGGGACTGTCATATGTTGAAAGATTGGAGCAACTGGGCTTGTATACACTGGAATTTAGAAGGATGAGAGGGGATCTAATTGAAACATATAAGATTATTAAGGGATTGGACACGCTGGAGGCAGGAAGCATGTTCCCGCTGATGGGTGAGTCCAGAACTAGAGGCCACAGTTTAAGAATAAGGGGTAGGCCATTTAGAACAGAGATGCGGAAAAACTTTTTCACCCAGAGAGTGGTGGATATGTGGAATGCTGTGCCCCAGAAGGCAGTGGAGGCCAAGTCTCTGGGTGCATTCAAGACAGAGTTAGATAGAGCTCTTATAGATAGCGGGGTCAAGGGATATAGGGAGAGGGCAGGAACGGGGTACTGATTGTGTATGATCAGCCATGATCACAGTGAATGGTGGTGCTGGCTAAAAGGGCCGAAGGGCCTACTCCTGCACCTGCTGTCTATTGTCTATTTATAATGTGGATACCGTGACTGTGACAATTACTTTTTTTCCTCTTCCAACCCCTTGTCTATTGTATAACACATTCTTTGTGTTGTTACTTTCAGCATACGATTAACCATATTTCCATACAACATGCAAAATTGATCAAGGAACTAAATAGGGGATAACTGGAACCAATGGTCAAGTAGAATTATTGAACTTAAGAAATTGCTGTACAGAATTAAGCAGTTTTGTACAACTGTTCTACCATGATGCTGATGCTTGAACCACCTCTTTGGCAATATTCTCTTTGTCTAAATCATCTAGATTCCTCTTAATGCATATATACCTCAATTAGTTTTTGTTGGAAAGTTCCACATTGGAACATTCAAAGTTTCATATCCATTGCCAGGGTAAAAATGTTTTTGAATTTGTTGGATGTCTGGAGTATCTATAAATTGCAGCCTGGCTTGTCTTCCCTGCAACTCAATATTTTGATGGTCAAAGCCATTCCCACCAACTCACTTCCGTAGCTATAATTCCATTTCCATTCTCTGGAACTTTAGGAGTTCTGTACGTATGTAGGAGTTCTCGTTGTATGTAATCTTATCTTATATGTCAGGCCATGCAGTTCTATAACATAGTGCATCCAGACTCCACATCAGGTGATCTGCTACTGAAATCTCATGCAGGATTATATACGGTAAATCTTTTTATATTTGTCTGATGCAGCAAATTTCAGAGTAGTTTTTCTCATTCTGCCTTGTAGAAAATTAACATCCAAACCTCTGCGCTGCTGCCATGTTCCACTTAACCGCTGAGGTTACGTTGGAGCTTGATTTTGTAATTTCTAATCCTGAAGTTATTTCATGGCCTTACCTCTTCCCATTTCCACATGCCTCTTGTTTGTTGAATTTAACTCCACTGCTGGCAGCCTTCAACTGGAACTAACCAACATCCACCATCCCTGGCCACCAAAATCTCTCTTCTCCAATTGTCTGTCTCTCTGGCTTCAATGAGAGAATTAAAGCGCATTCATTTGACTGTGCCTTTTGTCATCTGTTTCTTTATATGACTAATTAGATTTGAAAATTTTCAAGTGTAGCACTTTTGGACATTTTACTACTCTTAAGGCATTACATAAATATTGTGGATTCTGGCACCAAGTTTTGTATAGCAAATCAAGTGGGAGCATTTTATTCATGTGGACCCTGTGAAAGATCTCCAGAACTGACTTTTAATTGTAACTCCCTTTGGCTGTGTCCTTTTTCTGGAACATCTTCAAGTTTGTGACACAAATGTTTTGTGGTGAAAAGATGGGTTGTTGTGTATTGAGGCTTAGCTCAATTATCTGGAGCAATAATGTGACTAGATTAAAAAATATCAAGAATCAGGTTTATTATCTCACTTATGTAATATAAAACGTGTTTTGCAGAAACTGTGCCATGCAAAGATGTAAAATTAGTATAAATTACAAAATATAGCGTAAAAAGAAAGGAATAATGAGCTAGTGTTTATGCGTTCATGGACTATTCAGAAGTATGGTGAAGGGGCGTGGCCTAGTGGGCAAGGCATCAGACTAGTAACCTGAAGGTCACTGGTTCGAGCCTCAGCTGAGGCAGCGTGTTTGTGTCCTTGAGCAAGGCACTTAACAACACATTGGTCTGCGACGTCACCAGTGCCAAGCTGCATGGGTCCTAGTGCCCTTCCCTTGGACAACATCGGTGGCGTGGAGAGGGGGAGACCTGCAGCTTGGGCAACTGCCGGTCTCCCATACAACCTGCCCAGGCCTGTGCCCTGGAAACTCCAGGCGCAGATCCATGGTCTCTCGAGACCGACGGATGCCACCACCACGATGAAGGGGCAGAGGCTATTCCTGAATCATTGAGTGTGGGTCCTCAGATTATGAACTCCCAAACAGTGGTAGCACAAGAGATGATGAGCTTCCTTAATGATGGATATTGCCTTCTCGACTCACAACATCTTGAAGATGCCCTCAATGGTGGGTAGGATTGTGCCATTGATGGAGCTGGCTGTGTCTGCAATCTTCTGCAGCCTCTTACAATCCTGTACATTGGAGACTTCTTAATACCAAGCTAAGATGCAATCGGACAAATGCTATCCAGCATAAATCTGTAGA
This sequence comes from Hemitrygon akajei, assembly GCF_048418815.1. Taxonomy (NCBI): domain Eukaryota; kingdom Metazoa; phylum Chordata; class Chondrichthyes; order Myliobatiformes; family Dasyatidae; genus Hemitrygon; species Hemitrygon akajei. The sequence continues at coordinate 16,665,596 of NC_133125.1, read as the reverse complement.
AATTTGCAAGTTTGATAGCTTACCAAATCTTGTCAAACTCTTAATGAAGTAGAGTGTCAGGGCAGCCAAGAATTTAAAACTGTTCACCCTTTCCACAACTGATCCCACACTGAGCACTGGTGCATGTTTTCTCAACTTCTCTTCCTGAAGTCTTTATTGGTCTTGCTGATGTTGAATGGAGGATTGTTGTTGCAGCACCACTTAACCAACTGAGATTCTCACTCCTGTATGTCTCCTCGTTGCCATCTGTGATTTTGCCAACAGTGGTGTTATCTGTGTGGATTATCAGTTGAAGAGATGTTATCACTGATCCACACCTACTGTGGTCCCCTAATGAGGAAGTCGAGGATCCAGTTACAGAGGTCCATGTTTAGAAATTTGGTGATTAGTACAGAGGGGATGTTGGTATTCAACACTGATCTGTAATCAATAAATTGCACTTGTCTATGTGGTCCAAAGCAAAATTAAGTACCAGTGAGCTTGTGTTTGTTGTTGTGTTGTGGCAGCAGCAGGTCTGAATCCTTTAAGCGGGCATTAGATCTAGCCATAACCAACCTCTTGAAGCACTTCATTGTGATACACGTGACAGTTAGTCAGTAGTCATTGAGGTTGTTCACCCTGTTCTTTAAGGATACTGGTCTGTGCTGCCCTTTTGAAATAGGTGGGAACCTCAGACCACAGAGGTGAGAGGTTGAAGATGTCCTCAAACACAGCAGTCAGTTTGTCAGCACAGATTTTCAGTACCTGGTCAGGTACCCCCTTGGCACCGGTCACCTTCCGAGGGTTCGTCCTCTTGAAAGATGTTCTGACATTAGCCTTCAAGACAAAGATCACAAGGTTTATTTATTTGAAATACAGCATTGTCTAAGCCCTTCAGGCCCTTTGAGCCATGCTGTCTGGTAATCCCTCAATTTTAATCCTAGCTCAATCACAAGACAATTTGCAGTGACCAATTTGTATGCCTTTGGACTGTGGAAGGAAACTCACCTGGTCACAGTAAGACTGTACAAACTTCTTACAGATAGCGGTGGGTCACTGAACTGTAAAGCATTGTGCTAACTACAGCGTTACTGTGCCAGATGCTGTGGGGCTTTGAGCAGGCATAGTGTTATCTTCCCTTTCAAAGTGGGGATAAAAGGATTTGAACTCATTAGGAAGTGAATCATTGCAGCCATTTATACTGTTAAGGTTTCACCTTTTTGGAAGTGATGGAATGCAACCTTGCCACAGCTGTCATGTATTGGATTGTGTCTCACACAAAACTATCTTTTTGCTGTTACAGTGGCCATCCATAGGTTGTTCCTAGACTTGCAGGATTCTGAATTGCTGGTCCTGAATGTCACAAATGTAGCCCTTAGCACACAGCAAACCTGGTTCATCCAGGGTTTCTGGGTTGATAAAGCTCAGTGTTCTTGAACGCATCACACTCACCCACTCAGGTCTTGATGAAGTCGGTATTGGCCGTGGCTTAATCACTCAGATCCAATGAATTTGGTGCAGGCCACTGACTCAAAACAATTTTGTAATTGCTGATGAAGGGTCTCAGCCCAAAATGTCAACTGTTTATTCCTCTCCATAGAGCTGCCTGACCTGAGTAAAAACATTTTTCATGTGTTACTCTTGGTTTCCAGCATTTGCAGAATATCTTGTGTTTGTAAATTCTGTCTTCAATCTCTGCCTATATGCTGGGATTAGAGTACAAGCCAGGTGATTGGACTTGCGAAGGTGTGGGATGGCAAAGTAAGCATTTTTGTTGGTGTAACAACGATTGAATATGTTGGCTCCTCTGGTTCCACAGCTGACTTGTTGGTCATAGTTTGTCAGAGACATCAAGCTGGCCTCTTTGAAGTCCTCTGCAATATTTGGGAAGGCATCAATATGCGCTGTTTTATAAATGTTGACCATGTTCATCTCCTCTTGTATCTTAAGTTTTGCCAGGGGTTTGGTGTATACAGCTACCAGGATGATAGAAGGGGACTCCCACAGCAGATAGGATTTACAATATTAGACATCAACTTTTAATGAGCCAATTTCTGAAATTGCATTACAGCTCCATGAGTTTTTCCGATGTACAGTGGCATGCAAAAGTTTATGCACCCCTGGTCAAAATTTCTGTTACTGTGAATAGCTAAGCGAGTAAAAGATGACCTGATTTCCAAAAAGGCATAAAGTTAAAGATGACACATTTCTTTAATATTTTAAGCAAGATTACTTTTTTATTTCCATCTTTTACAGCTTCAAAATAACAAAAAAAAAGGAAAAGGGCCCGAAGCAAAAGTTTGGGCACCTTGCATGGTCAGTACTTAGTAACACCCCCTTTGGCAAGTATCACAGCTTGTAAATGACTTCTGTAGCCAACTAAGAGTCTTCCAATTCTTGTTTGGGGGATTTTTGCCCATTCTTCCCTGCAAAAGCCTTCTAGTTCTGTGAGATTCTTAGGCAGTCTTGCATGCACTGCTCTTTTGAGGTCTATCCACAGATTTTTGATAATATTTAGGTCGGGGGACTGTGAGGGTCATGGTAAACCTTCAGCTTGTGCCTCTTGAAGTAGTCCATTGTGGATTTTGAGGTGTGTTTAGGATCATTATCCTGTTGTAGAAGCCATCCTCTTTTCACCTTCAGCTTTTTGACAGACGGTGTGATGTTTGCTTCCAGAATTTGCTGGTATTGAATTCATTCTTCTCTGTACCGGTGAAATGTTCCCTGTGCCACTGTCTGCAACACAAGCCCAAAGCACGATCAATCCATTCCCGTGCTTAGCAGTTGGAGAGGTGGTCTTTTCATGACATTCTGCACCCTTTTTTCTCCGAACATCCCTTTGCTTATTGCGACCAAAAAGTCCTATTTTAACTTCACCAGTCCACGGGACTTGTTTCCAAAATGCATCAGACTTGTTTAGATGTTCCTTTGCAAACTTCTGACGTTGAATTTTGTGGTGAGAACGCAGGAAAGGTTTTCTTCTTATAACTCTTCCATGAAGGTCATATTTGTGCAAGTGTCACTGCACAGTAGAACAGTGCACCACCACTCCAGAGTCTGCTAAATCTTGCTGAAGGTCTTTTGCAGTCAAACGGGGGTTTTGATTGGCTTTCTAACAATCCTACGGGCAGTTCTCTCTGAAAGTTTTTTTGGTCTTCCAGACCTCAACTTGACCTCCACCATTCCTATTAACTGCCATTTCTTAATTACATTATGAACTGAGGAAATGGCTACCTGAAAACGCTTTGCTATCTGCTTATACCCTTCTGCTTTGTGGACATCATTTTAGTTTTCACAGTGCTAGGCAGCTGCTTAGAGGAGCCCATGGCTGCTGATTGTTGGGGCAAAGTTTGAGGAGTCAGGGTATTTATTAAGCTTTGAAATTTGCATCACCTGACCTGTCCTAATGATGACTGTGAACAAGCCATAGTCCTAACAAGCTAATTAAGGTCTGAGACCTTGGTAAAAGTTATCTGAGAGCTCAAGTCTGTTGGGGTGCCCAAACTTCTGCATGGTGCTTCTTTCCCTTTTTTTCAGTCTAAAATTGTACAAAACAAAAATAATACACTAATCTTGCTTAAAATGTTGAAAAGAATGTTTCATCTTTAACTTTTATGACTTTTGGAGATCAGTTCATCTTCTACTCACTTAACTGTTCACAGTAACAGAAATTTTGACCGTGGTGTCCAAACTTCTGCATGCCACTGTAACTGCCTTACATAATATGAATGGCAGGATTGTTTTTGTAGTTGTGAATGGTTATAGAGCTGTGAGCATGTCAGAAATGCTTCCAGAAGTTGTACTGTCTAAACAGTAGAGCGGAAATGTATTACTTCAGATCTGTAAGAATTCTGTTTTCACATATTATCTATTAGGAAGCACTAGTAAAAAGAAAATAGCTCTTGAAGCTTGGAGGTGTTTTTAAGTGAATTACCTTATGTTTCTCTCCTGCCCATTTCTCTGTTGATTTTGTTCATGATTAAAATACAGTTTAGAAGACTGCAGCTCACTGTGGAACTTCAGTTGTTTTAATCACAGGTTTAAGGATACAACTAGGGGTATAGGGAAAAATTTGCATTATGTTATACACGATCACATTAATATCATTGGATAATTGTTACTCTACCTCTGGTTTGTTTGCTAGGGTATCTTCCCCTTGTACATCTGAAGACAATGTGTTATACTTCCACATATTTGATCTATAGTTCTGATACTGGACTGGCAATCCTATATTTGTTTCACCAAGACAAGTTAAGCAATTCAATTAGATGAAACCATTTTGTTCAAAAAGTGATCCATTGGCCTTAAAGCATAAATGTAGACTTGCTATTGTCACTCAAATCCACAAAATCAGCATATTGTTGTAAAAACATTATATTTTTGTTTGTAAACAAGGTTGAACAAGTTAGGTCTCTATTCATTGGAGCGTAGAAGGTTGAGGGGGGATTTGATCGAGGTATTTAAAATGTTGAGAGGGATAGATAGAGTTGACGTGAATAGGCTGTTTCCATTGAGAGTAGGGGAGATTCAAACGAGAGGACATGATTTGAGAGTTAGGGGGCAAAAGTTTAAGGGAAACACGAGGGGGTATTTCTTTACTCAGAGAGTGATAGCTGTGTGGAATGAGCTTCCTGTAGAAGTAGTAGAGGCCAGTTCAGTTGTGTCATTTAAGGTAAAATTGGATAGGTATATGGATAGGAAAGGAGTGGAGGGTTATGGGCTGAGTGCGGGTAGGTGGGACTAGGTGAGATTAAGAGTTCGGCACGGACTAGGAGGGCCGGAATGGCCTGTTTCCGTGCTGTGATTGTTATATGGTTATATGGTTATATGGTTAAACCCAACACATGGGCCAAGATTTTAAAACTACTATTTTTGATCTGTTTTCACAAGATAAATGGTGTCTGCCAATTTTGTTAGTCATGGAGTTAAGCTGAATGGTGCAACACAAATTAACATGTATTTTTAAAACTGGCAGTCTTCAAAATGTGAACATCTGTGTGAATGCAATACATCTGTGCTATTGAAGGAAGTAAGGATCGAAATTGTTGAAGTTTTGGTCAGACTGATGTCAGCCACAGGCAAATGTATACTGGATAAATTGTCATTTGGAAAAAAGCAGCTGAATAAATGAAACCTGAATGATGGTTTCCTAACAGTAAATGTATATTTGATTAATTTGACGGAGGTTTTGGATAATGGGGAAGGTTGTCTAAAGCTATAAAAGTGCATGCATTTAGTGGTCATTTTATTCAGTACATCTGTGGTACATTTTCACTACTAGTGAAAGTAAATATCTCTAATCAACCAATTATGTGGCAGCAACTCAATGCATAAAAGCAGGCAGGCAAGGTCAACAGGTTCACTTGTTCAGACCAAACATCAGAATGGGGAAGAAATGAGTTATAAGTGAAGTGAATATCATTGGATAATTGTTACTCTACCTCTTGTTTGTTTGCTAGGGTATCTTCCCCTTGTACATCTGAAGACAGTGTGTTATACTTCCATATATTTGCTCTATAGTTCTGATACTGGACTGGCAATCCTATATTTGTTTCACCAAGACAAGTTAAGCAATTCAATTAGATGAAACCATTTTGTTCAAAAAGTTGTTGGTGCCATACGGGGTGGTTTGAGTATCTCTGAAACTGCTGCTCTCCTGTGATTGTTATGCACAATAGTCTCTACAGTTTGTGAAAATGAAAATCATCTAGTGAGCATCAGTTCTATGGGTGAAAAAGCCTTGTTAGTGAGAGAGTCAGAGGAGAGTCGAGCATCTCTGAACACACAACACATTGAAGCTTGAAGTGGATGGGCTACAGCATCAGAAGCCCTCACCAGATTCCACTCTTGTATCTAATGAAGTGACCACTGAGAGTATAGTTCAAGTAGAAAGTCAGGTGAAGCATTGACAAATGAAATTTAATCTTTTTAAATTAGAAGTGATGCCTTTTGCAAAGTTGAAAGATTGTAGTAAATGTTAGGGCACTCAGGAATGTTGATGAACAGAGATCTTGAGATCCAATTCCATAGTTCCCTGAAAGTGGCAACACAGGTAGATTATGAGATGGGGTGCACTCCTGCAAATACTGAATGTCTGTACGCTCCTGACAAATGAACTTGAGGTTCTTTACCATCCTTAATGTTCCTTCTCCACTTTGAGGACTTGGGTTAGTGATTCCCAGGAGCCAGTGAGATGTTGTATTTTTTTAAAAGGGAGCTTCAAGCACATCATTGAATATTGTAAAGGAGTGGCACGGTGGCGTACCAGCTAGCGTCATGCTAACAGTGTCAGTGATCAAGGGATCAACCCCTCTGTCGTCTGCAAGGAGCTTGTGTGCTCTCCCTATTACCACATGGGTTTTGTCTGAGTGTTCATATTTCCTCCCACATTCCAAAGATGTACGAGTTAGAAAGTTTAGGCCATTTGATATTGGGACGAGAAACATGGCGACACTTGCAAGCTGCCCCCCAGAACTGTTTCAAATTGTTAATAATCATACCAGCATCCAAGAAGAGCAGGGGTAGCTGCTTCAATGACTACTGCCCAGTTGCACTCACATCTACTGTGATGAACTGCTTTGAGAGGTTGGTCATGGCAAGAGCAAACTCCTGCCTAAGGAAGGACCTGGACCCACTGTAATTTGCCTATCAGCACAATAGGTCTACAGCTTATGTAGTCTCACTGGCTCTCCACTCAGCTTTGGATCACCTATACAATAGTAATACTTGTGTCAGGCTGCTGTTTATTGACTACAGCTCTTTGTTCAACACAATCATGCTGTGTGTTCAAATCAACAAGCTTTGTACCTCTCTCTGCAACTGGATTCTTAAATGGGAGAGCACAATCTGTGCAGTTTGGAAATAATATCTCCTCCTCACTGCCATTCAACACTGCCACACCTCAAGGATGCGTGTTTAGCCTGCTGTTGTACTCACTACACCCACAGCTATGTGGCCAGGCACAGCGCAAGTGCCATCTATAAATTTGCCAATGACACAATTATTGTTGGCAGAATTTCAGATAGCCACAGGTGTATAGAAGTGAAATGGATCAGCTGGTTGAGTGATGTTGCTTCAACAACTTTTCAGTCAGCGTCAGTAAGACCTGGGAATTGACTGAGGACTTCAGGAAGGGTAAGTCGATGGAACACACCAGTCCTTACTGAGGGTTCAGCAGTGGAAAGGGTGAGCAATTTCAAGTTCCTGGATATCAATATTTCTTAGGAGCCCAACATACTGATGAAACTACGAAGAGGGCACAACAGCGGCTATATTTCATTAGGTGTTTGAGAATTGGTATGTCGCCAAAGACTTGCAAATTTCTACAGATGTACCATGGAGAGAATACTAACTGGTTGCATCACCATCTGGTAAGGAGGGGCCACTGCATAGGATCAGTAAAAGCTGCAGAAAATTGTAAACTCAGCCAGCTCCATCATGAGCATCAGCCTCCCCAGCATTCAAAAAGGGGCATCCATTATTAAGGAGCCCCATCACATCATCCTCTCCGATGAGAAAAGCCTGAGCTTGTTCAAGCCATCTACATAAGACGGCATCCTGGTCAATCTCCTCTTCATCTCCAAGGCTTCCACATTCTTCCTATAATGAGGACAGGACATGTCCTATTCTCATTGCTGCCATCTAGAAGGATTGTAGAAGTCTGAAGTGACATACTCAAAATTTCAAAAATAGCTTCTTCCCCTGTATGATAAATGAATCTATGAAAATTTCTTCAGTAATTATTCCCTCTCATTTTGCATTGCTTATTTAACTTGTTGTTTCTATGTGCTTAATTGTAATTTATAATTTTATTACTATGTAATGCAATGTACTGCTGCCGCAAAACAACAAATTTCACAACATATGCCTGATTATTAAACCTGACCATGTAATCTGTTCTAAGACCCTTGCTCTTTGTGATTTTTTTTTTATAGATGAGTTGGATGAAGAAGTAGAAGTGTGGATTAGTAAGTTTGCAGGTGATGTTAGGGATACTGTACAAGGTTGTCATAGGTTAGAATGGGACATTGATAGGAAGCTGAGCAGTGGCTCAGTGCAGCTCAGTTTGGAAGAGTGAAGTGATTGGCTTTGAAAGGTTAACAGGATACAGTGTTAATGACAATATTCTTGGCAGTGTGGAGGAATGGGGGATCTTGTTCACGTTCATAGATCCCAGAAATTTGCAGCGCAAGTTGATTGCTCAGTTAAGAAGGCATGTGTGTTGGCCTTCATTAGTTGGAGGATTAAATTTAAAAATCTGTGAGGTAATGTAGCAGCTCTAAAATCCTGATTAGACCAACTTGAACAATTATATTCATTTCTGTTCACCTCATTGTCCAAAGGATGTGGAAAATTTAGAGAGGGAGAAGAGGAGATTGACCAGGATGCTGCTTTGATTAGAAAGCGCATCTTATCTGGATAAGTTTAGCAAGATAGGGTTGTTCATTGGAGAAGAGGATGAGAGGTGACTTGAAAGTGGAGTACATGATAAAAGGCATGGATAAAGTAGATAGCCAAAGACTTTCTCTGCGGCAGAAATGGCTAATGTAGGGTGTTGGGGGAGCAGGTGGTAGGTACATAGAATGTTCAAAGTTCAAAGTAAATTTTATTATCTAAGTACATGTACTTGTATGTCACCGTATATAACCCTGACATTCATTTTCTTGTGAGCATCCTCAACAAATCCATAGGATAGTAACAATTAAAGATCAATGAGATCACCCAACTAGGGCATTCAACCAGAATGCAGAAGACAATTAACTGTGCAAGTGCAAATATAAATAAATAGTAATAAATAATAATAAGAAGAGTCCTTGAAAGTGAAGCAATTGGTAGTGGGAACATTTCAATGATTAGACCAAGTGAAGTTTTCCCTTTTGTTCAAGAGCTTGATGGTTCCGGGGTTGTAACTGTTCAGGAATCTGGTAGTGTGAGTCCTGAGAAGCTCTTGTACCTTCTACTTGATGGCAGCAGTGAGAAGAGAGCATGACTTGGGTGGTGGGAGTCCCTGATGATGGATGTTGCTTTCCTATGACAGCATTTCATGTAAATGTGCTGAACAGTAGGATTTTCTGTTCAAGGGCAATGGTGTTTCTGTACCAGGATGTGATGCAACCAGTCAATGTACTCTCCATTACCCATCTATAGAAGTTTGACAAAGTTTTAGATATCATGCTGAATCTCCATAAACTCCTAAGGAAGTAGAAGTGCTGCCATGCTTTCTTTGCAAATGCACCTAGGTGCTGGGCTTCTGAAATAGTAACACTGCGGAATATTAAAGATGTTCAACTGATCCACTGATGAGGGCTGGCTCATGGTCCTCTGGTTTCCATCTGCTGCCAGGTCAAGGCAGATACATTAGGGACATTTGAGAGACTCCTAGGCATGTGGAAAAAAGAAAAATATAGGGCTTTGTGGGAGGGAAAGGTTAGATGGATGTTGGATTAATTTAGAGAATCAGCAGAACGTCATGGTCATCATGGTCTTTCCTGTGTTGTACTGTTCTATGTGCTAATAAATTGATTAACTACAGTTAGACAAAAAAGACACAAACGTTCGGATGCTGTTCATAGACTTCAGTTCAGCATTCAATACAGTCATCCCTCAGAAGCTGACTGGATCCTAGACTCAGTAAGTCTGGATCAGGAGCAGCATCTCCAACACCATCACACTGAGCACGGGGGTGTCACCAGGACTGTGTGCTCAGTCCACTGCTGTTCACTCTGCTGACCCACGACTGTGCTGCAACACACAGCTCGAACCACATCATTAAGTTCACCGATGACACACCATGGTGGGTCTCATCAGCAAGAATGACGAGTCAGCTTACAGAGAGGAGGTGCAGCGGCTAACGGACGGGTGCAGAGCCAACAACCTGTCTCTGAATGTGAACAAAACAAAAGAGATGGTTGTTGACTTCAGGAGGACATGGAGCGACCACCCCTCGCTGAACATCAACGGCTCCTTGGTAGAGATCGTTAAGAGCACCAAAATTTCTTAGTGTTCACCTGGCGGAGAATCCCACCTGGTCCCTCAACACCAGCTCCATGGCAAAGAAAGCCCAGCAGTGTCTCTACTTTCTGCAAAGGCTGAGGAAAGTCCATCTCCCATCTCGCCCCCCCCCCCCCCCCCCCATCCTCATCACATTTACAGGGGTTGTATTGAGAGCATCCTGAGCAGCTGCATCACTGCCTTGTTCAGAAATTGCACCATCTCGGATCGCAAGACCCTGCAGCGGATAGTGAGGTCAGCTGAGAAGATCTTTGGGGTCTGTCTTCCTGCCATCACGGACATTTACACTACACGCTGCATCCGCAAAGGAAACAGGATTATGAAGGACCCCATGTACCTCTCATACAATCTCTTCTCCCTCCTGCCGTCTGGGAAAAGGCACTGAAGCATTCGGGCTCTCACGACCAGACTATGTAACAGTTTCTTCCCCCAAGCTATCAGACTCCTCAATACCCAGAGCCTGGACTGACACCTTGCCCTATTGTCCTGTTTATTATTTATTGCAATGCCTGCACTGTTTTTGTGCACTTTATGCAGTCTTGTGTAGGTCTGTAGTCTAGTGTAGTTTTCTCTTTTTTTACATAGTTCAGTCTAGTTTTTGTACTGTGTCATGTAAAACCATGGTCCTGAAAAACGTCTCATTTTTACTATGTACTGTACCAGCAGTTAAGGTCGAAATGACAATAAAAGTGGCTTGACTTGACCTAATTTGCTTTATTCACATACTTTAGCATTTTGAGTTTACTTCAGTGAATTTAAAGGATTACGTATATTGATAGCTCATCCCAACTAGCAGAATCCCTTTGAATATTCAATACTGGTGTATCTTCTAATGTCTCTATGTACCAGTGCTACACATCCAAAATATATCTCTTGTTACAATGTTCAGAAATGATTGCATGATTATGTAACTAATCAGAAAGTTGTGAAAAAACATCTATACATTGTCAGGAATGCACCTTTAACAATGTGTTAATGCCAGGAGCATTCATCTATTGTCTTCTCCTGTGTAGTTTCAATGGGACAGAATCAGAATGTCCCAGATCCAATGCTTGGTTTCATTAGCCACAATTTATTAGTTGGAAATTAAATTGTGTGCAAGGCTTTATTTCTTGAAGATTGGTTCTCATTTTATTTAATCTATAATGTCACCATTCCAGAATGATTCTGAACAGGAGATGATAGCGAATTTCATCATTAATGTCTGGCTTTGTAGAAAGGTTGCACCAAAATCATAGCCAGCCTTCCACAGTTTCTGGGATTGTTCTGTGAATCTTTGGTGTTCTTTGGACTTCTGCTATTCGGTACCTGTGGAACAGTTCCTTTTCGCTTGCAATTCAAAAACACAGTTTGTGGTACTCCTTATTGTATTGGCCTTAGTTGTTCTCAGAAGAGAAGCCAAAAGTCATTCCTAGGTTCTGGTCAGGGCAGTCCATTAACTGTGTGCAGTAGCTCCCGCTAACTGAGAATCGACAAGTTGTTTGTGGAGGGCTGTTAAAGAGCTATATTTGTGATGTCCTTGATAGATTTGCCACTGATTTTTCTAGTCTCTGTTGAACCTGCAATTTTAAGGTCAAGATAATAGAGAAAATGAAATAAAGTGCTGATTAGTCTGATGGTTATTGGCTCCTATCCTGCTGTGGATAAACCAGTTAGTCCTGAATTTGGAAGATAAAGTAATCCAACAGGTACCATTACCCTGACAATCTGTTGCCATGACAGTATGCTTGCATCATAACTGTGCTACAGATATTTTATAGGGTACAATCTCATCCTGTTCTTCACCCCTCCTCATTTGGATTCGCCTTGCTAGCTCTTGTTTCGTCCCTTCTCACTGCTTTATGATATCTCCATTTCATGTTTTTCAGTCTGGATGAAGGGTCTTGCCTAAAACATTGATTGTCCATTTCCTGGTACATATGGCACGTGTACATATGTCTCTGTTAAGGCACTAAGTTCAAAAGTCAAGAAGTTATGTTGCAGCTTTATAAAAATCATTGGGCTGCATCAGGAATATTACATGCAGTTCTGGTTGCCCTATTGAGGGTTTGGAGAGGATGCAGAAGAGGTTTACCAGGTTGTTGGCTGAATTAGTGGATGTGCTATGAAAAGACGGTGACAAACTTGGGTTGTTTTCTCTGGCAATCTGATAGAGGTTTATCAGATTGACGTGCATAGATAGAGTAGAGAGGCAGTATCTTTTTTCAAAGGTTGAAATGTCTAATACAAGAGGACATGCATTCAAGGTGAGAGGGGGTAGCTTCAAAGGAGATGCAAGGGACAAGTTTTTATTTACACAGTGGCAGTGTCTGGAATATACTGCTTGGGGTGGTGGTAGAGGCCATAAGACAGAGGAGCAGAAGTTGGCCATTCGGTCCATCGAGTCTGCTCCACCATTTCATCATGAGCTATCCAATCTCCCCTTTAGTCCCATTCCCCCACCTTCTCACCATAACCTTTGATGCCCTGACTGCTCAGATACCTATCAATCTCTGCCTTAAATACACCCAATGACTTGGCCTCCACTGCCGCCCGTGGCAACAAATTCCACAGATTCACCACCCTCTGGCTGAAATTTTTTTTCGCATCTCTTTTCTGAATGGGTACCCTGCAATCCTCGAGCCATGTCCTCTCATACTAGACTCGCCCACTGTGGGAAACAACCTTGCCACATCCACTCTGTCCATGCCTTTCAACATTTGAAATGTTTCTGAGGTCCCCCCTCATTCTTCTAAACTCCAAGGAGTACAGTCCAAGAGCAGTCAAACGTTCCTCATATGTTAACCCTCTCATTCCCGGAATCATTATAGTGAATCTTCTCTGAAACCTCTCCAATGTCAACACATCCTTTCTTAAATAAGGAGCCCAAAACTGCACACACTACTCCAAGTGAGGTCTTACCAGTGCCTTATAGAGCCTCAACATCACATCCCTGCTCCTATACTCTATTCCTCCTGAAATGAATGCCAACATTTCATTCGCCTTCTTCACCACCGACTCAACCTGGAGGTTAACCTTAAGGGTATCCTGCACGAGGACTTCCAAGTCCCGTTGCATCTCAGAACTTTGAATTCTCTCCCCATTTAAATAATAGTCTGCCCATTTATTTCTTCTACCAAAGTGCATGACCGTACACTTTCCGACATTGTAATTCATTTGCTACTTCTTTGCCCATTTCCCCCAATCTATCCAAGTCTCTCTGCAGACTCTCTGTTTCCTCAGCAGTACCAGACCCTCCACCTATCTTTGTATCATCAGCAAACTTGGCCACAAAGCCATCTATTCCATAATCCAAATGGTTGATATACAACGTAAAAAGAAGCGGCCCCAACACAGACCCCTGTGGAACACCACTGGTAATTGGCAGCCAATCAGAATGGGATCCCTTTATTCCCACTCCCTGTTTCCTGCCAATCAACTAACACTCTATCCACGTATGTAACTTTCCCGTAATTCCATGGGCTCTTATCTTGTTTAGCAGTCTCATGTGTGGCACCTTGCAAAGGCCTTCTGAAAATCCAAATGTACAACATCTACTGCATCTCCCTTGTCTAGCCTACTTGTAATTTCCTCAAAAAATTGCAATAGGTTTGTCAGGCAGGATTTTCCTTTCAGGAAACCATGCTGAGTTCTGCCTATCTCATATGCCTCCAGGTACTCCGTAACCTCATCCTTCACAATCGACTCCAACAACTTTCCGACCACCGATGTCAAGCCAACAGGTCTATAATTTCCTTTTTGCTTCCTTGCCCCCTTCTTAAATAGCAGAGTGACATTTGCAATCTTCCAGTCCTCCGGAACCAGGCCAGAATCTATCGACTTTTGAAAGATCATTGCTAGTGCCTCCGCAATCTCCACTGCTACTTCCTTCAGAACATGAGGATGCATTCCATCTGGTCCAGGAGATTTATTTACCCTTAGACTATTCAGCTTCCTGAGTACTTTATCGTAATTGTAACTGCGCATATTTCTCTTCCCTGACACCCTTGAATGTCCGGTACATTGCTGATGTCTTCCTCAGTGAAGACTGATGCAAAATACTCGTTCAGTTCCTTCGCCATCTCCTTATCTCCCATTACAATTTCTCCAGCATCATTTTCTATAGGTCCTATATCTACTCTCACCTGTCTTTTACTCTATATACTTGAAAAAGCTTTTAGTATCCTCTTTGATATTATTTGCTAGCTTCCTTTAATAGTTTATCTTTTCCCTCTTAATGACCTTCTTAGTTTCCTTTTGTAAGCTTTTAAAAATTTCCCAGTCCTCTGTCTTCCCACTAATTTTTGATTCCTTGTATGCCCTCTGCTTTGCTTTTACTTTGACTTCTCTTGTCAGCCACGGTTGCATCCTTTTTCCATTCGAAAATTTCATCTTCTTTGGAATATATCTGTCTTGCACCTTCCTCACTTCTCGCATAAACCCCAGCCACTGCTGCTTTGCCGTCCTTCTTGCTAGTTGTGTCCCTTTCCAGTCAACCTTGGCCAGTTCCTCTCTCATGCCACTGTAATTTCCTTTACTCCACTGAAATACCAACACATCGGATTTCAGCTTCTCTTTCTCAAATTTCACAGTAAACTCAATCCTGTTATGATCACTGCCTCCTAAGGGTTCCTTCACTTCCATCTCTCCAATCACCTCTAGTTCATTACACAATACCCAATCCAGTACAGCTGATCCCCTAGTGGGCTCAACAACAAGCTGTTCTAAAAAGCCATCTCGTAGACATTCTACAAATTCTCTCTCTTGAGATCCAGTGCTGACCTGGTTTTCCCAATCCACTCGCATTTTAAAATCCCCTACCATTATCTTAACACTGCCCTTCTGGCAAGTCTTTTCTATTTTCTGTTGTTATTTATAGTCCACATCACTGCAGCTGTTTGAAGGCCTGTAGATAACTGCCATCAGGGTCCTTTTACCCCTGTGATTTCTTAGCTCAACCCATAAAGATTCTGCACCTTCCAATCCTATGTCAACTCTTCCTAATGATTTAATATCATTTCTTACCATTAAAGCCGCACCACCCCCTCTACCTACCTGCCTTTCCTTCTGATACACTGTGTATCCTTGGACGTTCAGCTCCCAGAGACATGCATCCTTTAGCCATGTCTCAGTGATGGCCACAATATCATACCTGCCAATCTGTAACTGTACAACAAGATCATCCACCTTATTCCTTATGCTGCGTGCATTTAAGTATAACACCTTAAGTCCAGTATTTGGTACTTTTTGCATTGATTGCACTGCAACTCATCCCAATGGCTGCAAATTTGCTCCATCACCTGCCTGTCCTTCCTGACATCCTTATTGCTCACTACCTTAGATCTAGTTCTGTTTTCCCTCTCCTCCGCTCCATCATTCCGGTTCCCATCCCCCTGCCAAATTAGTTTAAACCCTCCCTAACAGCTCTATTAACCTTCCCGGCAGGATATTGGTCCCCGTAGGATTCAAGTGTAACCCGTCCTTTTTGTACAGGTCACGCCTGCCCCAAGAGAGGTCCCAATGATCTAGAAACTTGAATCCCTGCCCCCAGCTCCAATCCCTCAGCCACGCATTTATCCTCCACCTCATTCCATTCCTACTGTCACTGTCGCGTGGCACAGGCAGTAATCCCTAGATTACTACCTTTGTGGTCCTTCTTCTCAACTGCCTTCTTAACTCTCTATATTCTCCTTTCAGGACCTCTTCCCTTTTCCTACCTATGTCATTGGTACCTATATGTACCACGACCTCTGGCTCCTCGTCCTCCCACTTCAGGATATCGTGGATACGATCAGAAACATCCTGGACCCTGGCACCAGGGAGGCAAACTACCATCCAGGTCTCCTGATCGCATCCACAGGATCGCCTATCTGACCCCCTAACTATCGAGTCCCCTATTACTACTGCCTTCCTCTTCCTTTCCCTACCCTTCTGAGCCACAGGGCCGGACTCTGTGCCGGAGGCATGGCCACTGTTGCTTCCCCCAGGTAGGCTGTTCCCCCCAACAGTACTCAAACAGGAGTACTTATTATCAAGGAGTACAGCCACTGGGGTACTCTGTAGTACCTGACTCTTCCCCTTCTCCCCCCCCCCCCCCCCCCCCCAACAGTGACCTACCTGTCTGCCTCCCATGGCCCCGGTGTGACCACCTGCCTGTAACTCCTCACTCTCCCTGACTAGACAAAGGTCATCGAGCTGCAGCTCCAGTTCCCTAACACGGTCCCTTAGCTACAGCTCGGCGCACCTGGCGCAGATGTGGACATCCGGGAGGCTAGGAGACTCCAGGACCTCCCACATCTGACACTGAGAACAATAAGTTGCCATCACACTCATACTTCCCCTTTCCTCAAATAACAGGAAAAACTGAATCCTAAACCTACCTTGCCTTGCCCGTTTCTGCTTAAGGCAGAAACATTAGAGACTTTTAAGAGACATAAATGGAAGGATGTGGATATTGTGTATGTAGACAAGATTAGTTAGCAATTTGATTATTACTTTAATCAGTTGCTGATTTGAAGTGCAGAGTTTCTCCAGCAGTTTTTGTTTGAACCCCATGAAGTTTGCCTTCACTACTCCCTCCTTGCCAATCTTAACTTTTGGCCATCAAATCCACGCTGACCATTTACAGTAATCATAGTTAAGTGCTTGACCTAGACATTAGTGATTATATTTGACTCCATTACCTCCACTTGCAGCAAGTTCCAAATGTCAACCATTCTATTTTTAAACAAAATTCCCTTCCTCTCATCTTATGCAGCCTTGTTTTTGATAGCCCTACCATGGAAAATAGAGATTCGACTATCAACATTTGCCTTATATATATATATCGCATTATTACCTTACACTCAGACTCAAAATGCCATCTTTGTAACTGCAAACTATGGAGGTAACAGCAACATTTAAAGTACAGTCGGTGCTCCTTATCCGCGGGTTCCGCATGCACAGATTCAACCAACCGTGGATCGGGAAAACCAGGAAATTCTTTCTCCAGCACTTGTTTGAGCATATACAGTATTTTTTTCTTGTCATTATTCCCTAAACAATACAGTAAAACAACTATTTACATAGCATTTACATTGTATTAGGTATTATAAGTAATCTAGAGATGATTTAAAGTAAGCGGGAGGATGTGCATAGATTACCACGGATCGGGGTTGGAAAAAAAAGGAAGTTCTCTTACTAAGTAAGTCGGAACAGGTACATCCGGTATTATTTAGTGTCAGTTCGTCAAACATTTGTCTTAGTATATTTTACTTTTCTATGCATATAAAACGCTTAAATGTATATTTCAATAATTAAATCACTGTGTTGCTTAGTAATAATTGTAGCTTTCATCAGGGCAGGGCCTTTCACATGCTCCATTATTCTCACTTTATCCTTTAAAATTGTTCCGATCGTTGACCGACTGTAGCCTAACACTTTTCCAATGGCCGATGGCATTTCGCCTCTTTTTGATTGCTTTATTAATTCCACGTTATTTTCAATCGTAACTGTTTTCCATCAATGGAACAGAAACACTGCGGGTTCAGAGCCCCGCCGGGTCCTAAAGTCCACTGGACTGAGACAAGTTAAATAAGGGACTTGAGCATCCGCGGTTTTTTGGTATTTGAGGAGGATCCTGGGACCAATCTCCCGCGGATAAGGAGGGCGGACTGTATTTGTTATGTCAAACAATTTTTTGAAAATCATCCCTCATCTGAAATCTGAAGTGTTTCTAAATCTTGGAATATTTGCATTGATATAATGAGATACCTTGAGTATTGGACTCGAATCTAAACATACTCCATTTACATATACAACTTATATATGTACGCTGAAGGTAGTTTTATGTCAGTGGCTATCATTTCCAATGGAATTTATGTGCTACTGGTAAGCAGTCTTTGTCTTACACTTGTACTGATGCAGCCGTTCACGTGTTTGATTTTCATCAGCAACGATCTTGGCAAACTCATCTATGAATTTCTCTGCTACTTTGTGATCAGCAGACCCATTATTACCTTTAAATATTTACTGCTATGGCTTTTCTTAAATTTCTGCAACCAGCCTGCTAAATATTGACAGTTACCTTCAATTTTCAGTTCGTTGTGATAGATCTTTGCTTGTTTCATGATCAGCATGCCAATAAGTGATATTATGTTCACTCCAAAGCTGACAAATCCATTTTTTTCCAATACATGATTGTTGTTTATTTTTTTATTATTAACTTCTGTTCATTACATATGGGGTAACTTCTCAGAACTGCCTGTGGTACGCAGAGACCCAAGAACTATCCCAGCACCTTGTGGAATTTTCCATTTATAATGTCAGCGCTCAAAAAGTTTGAATTTCGGAGGTTTTTGGATTTTGGAGTTTTTGATGTTCAACCTGTAATAGGAAAATATTCAATACTACAGATTTGTGTAGGAATTGGTATATTATTGTCACATACAGTGAAGCTGGTCTTGCAGACTGTTTATATAGATCAAATTGTTGCACAATGCATTGAATTAGGATAAGAATATATATGAAGATTTAAAAAAATGTATTATTAGGCTTTGAAGAATTTGTGTAGGAATATTATAAGCTCCAATATGGGAAAATATAAACCATGGATGACAAAATAACTTGGAGCAATTACAGAGTAAAGCTTAGTGGGCACTGACTGTAATAGATCTATCAATGATTCTCAGCCAGTAGCTACGTTGGATTGCCTTCGTATTTACTGTGTATTGTATACTACCTGAATTGAAGATCTCTTTGTGTTGATTACAACAACATTTCATTGAATCCCTTATGATACGTTTGTCCTCATTTGCTAAGGGGACTTGAGTCAATTGTATTGTGCTGAACTGGGCCATTCAGTGCACTAAGTCCACATTGATCACTTAGCCTATTATACCATTGCCATTTGCTTGCCTTAAGACTAAATCATTCTATACCTTGCCTATTTGGGTCTGTCTAAATGCCTCTTAAAAATAGTGATTCATCCAGCGGTGCCTTTGACATGTTCCAGATATCAGCTACTCTATTTTTTTTTAAATAAAACACACTTGGATCCCCTTTAAAATTCCTTCTTATTTGAAACCTATGACTTCATTTTGTACCTAATCATTGAAAAAATATTTTGACTTTTTTTTTGCTCCAAAGAAAACAAGCCCAACCTATTTAATCCCTCCTGCACACTCATCAGTGCTTTCACATCCTACTTATAGTGTGGAGACAATACCCTTAATTGACAGCAAACATGCTATTATATACTGTCTCCACTACCCTATTGATCAGTGTTGACACTTTTGGAGCACTGTGGACATGGATTCTTGGGTTTCTCTGTTCATGAATATCCAATATCCTCACAGCCAAGTTGGCTGGAGTTATTTGGGAGGGTTTAAACTAATTTGATAGGGGGATAGGAATTGGAGTGATAGTCCTGAAGATCAGGTAGTTGGTTTACAAACAGAGGGAATGTGTAGTGGGACTCGTAGCAGGGAGAGGCTGACGATGGGGGCAAAATTGCAGTCAACCGGATGAGTTGCAATGTAAAATGCAGGCAAAATCGAAAAGGGTGAATACAGGACTGAAAGTATTTGAATGCGCACAATGTTTGGAATAAGGTAGATGAACTTGTACCACAGTTACCGATTGGCATGTATGATGTTGTAGGCATCACTGAATCATGGCTGAAAGATTATAGCTGCGAGCTTAATGTCCAAGGATACATACTGTATTAATGGATGACTGACAGAAGAGTGAAGTGAGAATGTCAAAAGGTGGGGAGCACCCCTATGACAGTCCCCCTCAACAATAAGTACTCCGTTTTGTATACCGTTGAGGGAAACGACCTACTGGGGGAAGCAGCAACGGCCGTGCCTCCGGCACTGAGTCTGGCCCTGCAGCTCAGAAGGGTAGAGAACTGAGAGGATGGCAGCAATAACAGGAGACTATAGTCAGGGGGACAGATAGGCGATTCTGTGGACGTGAAAAGGAAACACGGATGGTAGTTTGCCTCCCAAGTGTCAGGGTGTCCACAATATTCTGAAAAGGGAGAGTGAGCAGCCAGAAGTCGTGGTACATATTGGTACCAATGACATAAGAAGGAAAAGGGAGGAGGTCCTGAAAAAAGAATACAGGGAGTTGGGAAAGAAGCTGAAAAGCAGGACAACATGAGTAGTAATCTCGGGATTGTTGCCTGTGCCGCGCGACAGGGAGAATAGGAATAGAATGATAAATACATGGCAGAAGAATTGGAGCAGGGGCAGGAATTCAGATTTCTGGATAATTGGGATCTTTTCTCGGGTAGGTGGGACCTATACAAAAGGGACAGGTTGCACTTGAATCCTAGGGGGAGCAATCTTCTTGAGAGCAGATTTATTAGAGCTGTTGGGAGTTGTTTAAACAAATATGTCAGGTGGATGGGAACTAGGATGATAGAGCTGAGCATGAGCCAGCTAGCTTACAAGTGTGTGTTAGGTGTAACATGAATGTAAGGAAGGACAAGCCAATGATTGGGTACAGATGCAAACAGAGCAAAGAGTTAAATTCAAAAGAGTGAAGAATGCAGGACTGAAGTTGCAATTAGAGATTGATCAGTATGACATTGTGGGCATCACTGAGTTGTGGCTGAAAGAAAGCCATAGTTGGGAGCTTAACATCAAAGGGTATACTTAGTATCAAGATGGAATTACATCTTTAGAGGGTGACATAGGGTCAGAGAATGTTGAATCTTTGTGGAGTTAAGAAATTGCAAGGGTAAAAAAGAACATTATAGGAATCATAGACCTCCAAGTACCCAAAATGTGGAGTTGATGTTGCAAAGGGAGCTGGAAAAGGCATGTAATAAGGGTAAAGATACAATTGTAATGGGGACTTAAATATGCAAGGGGGTTTGGAAAGTCAAGTTGGTGTCAGATTGCCTGAGAGGGAATTTGTTGAATGCCCACAAGATGGCTTTTTAGAGCAGTTTGTGCTTGAGCCCGCTCGGAGAAAGGATTGGGTGTTCTATGATAACCCAGATCTTATTAGCGAGCTTAATGTAAAGGGGACAATGATCATATGATTGAATTCATACTGTAATTTGAGAGGGATGTATCAGTATTGCAGTAGAATAAAGGGGATTACAGAGGCATGTGGATCTTGCCCAGGTGGATTGGAGGAGGTTACTGGCGGGGATGACGGCAGAGCTGAAGTTTCTGGGAATAGTTCACAAGGCGCAGGCTAGATGTGTTTGACAGCGGAAGAAGTTCTCAAATGGCAGGGCTAGGCAACCATGTCTAACACAGGAAGTTAAGGACTGTATAATAGCCAAGAAAAGGGCATGTACGATAGCAAAAGTGAGTGGGAAGTTGGATGATTGGGAAGCTTTTGAAATCCACCAAAAGGCAACTAAAAAAAAAGCTATAAGAAGGGAAAAAATGAAATACGAGGGCAGACTAACAATAATATAAAGCAGGATACCAGAAGTTTTTTTCAATTATATGAAGAGTAAAAGGGAGATGAGAGTTGATATTGGCCCACTGGAAAATCATGTTGATGAGATGTGAATGGGGGGGACAAAAAAGGTGAACTTAATGGGTAGTTTGCATTTGTCTTCACTGTGGAAGACACTAGCAGTGTGCCAGAGGTCAGTGAGTGGCATGGAGCAGGAGTGAGCACCATTGCTATTACAAAGGAAAATGTGCAAGGGAAACTCTAAGGTCATAAGTCGGATAAGTCATGAATCACTTGATTCTGGCATGGTCGTGGAGGACTGGAAGATTGTAAATGTCACAGCACTCTTTAAGAAGGGAGGAAGGAAAAAGAAAGGAAATTATAGGCCTGTTAGCCTAAAGTCAGTGGTTGGGAATGTGTTGGAGACTATTATTAAGGATGAGGTTTCAATGTACTTGGAGACCAATGATAAAATAAGTCAAAGTCGGCAATGTTTCTGTGAAGGGAAATATTGCCTGACAATTCTGTTAGAGCTTTTTGAGAAAGTAACAAGCATGGAGGACAAGGTAGAGGCAGTGGATGTCATTTACTTGGATTTTCAGAAGGCGTTTGATAAGGTGCCACACATGAGGTGGCTTAACAAGATAAAATCCTATGGCATTACAGCAAAGATACTGGTATGGATAGCAGAATGGCTGACAGGCAAGAGGCAATGAGTGGGAATAAAAGGGGCCTTTTCTGGTTGGCTGCCAGAGACTAGTTATGTTCCTCAGGGGTCAGTATTGGAATTGTTACTTTTCACATTGTTTGTCAGTGATGTAGATAATGGAATTGATGGCTTTATGGCAAAGTTTGTGTATGATATGCAGATTGGTGGAGGGGTAGGTGGTGCTGAGAAAGCAATGTGATTGTAGCAGAACTTGGATGGATTGGGATAATTGGCAAAAAAAGTGGCGGATGGAATACAGTGTTGGGAAATGTATGATAATGCATTTTGGTAAAGGAACAATAGTGCTGACTATTATCTAAATGGGGAGAAGGTACAAACATCAGAGGTGCAGAGGGACTTCGGAGTCCTCGTGCAAGACTCCCAGAAGGTTAATTTACAGGTTGAATCTGTGGTAAAGGTGGCAAATGCAACATTGGCATTTATTTCAAGGGGAATAGAATATAAAAGCAAGGAAATAATGCTGAGGCTTTATAAGACATTAGTCAGGCTGCACGGAGTATTGTCAATAGTTTTGAGCCCCATATGTCAGAAAGGATGTGTTGGCATTGAAGAGAGTCCAGAGGAGGTTCATGAGGATGATTCTGGGAATGAAGGGGTTAACACATGAGGGATGTTTAGCAGCTTTGGGCCCTTACTGGAATTTAGAAGAATGCATGGGGATCTCATTTAAAAACTACCAAATGTTGAAAGGACTAGATAGGGTGGATGTGGAGAGGATGTTTCCTTTGGTAGAGGTATCCTGAACTAGAGGTTACAACCTCTAAATTGAGGGACAACCCTTTAGAACAGAGGTAGGGAGAAATTCTTTTAGCCCGAAAGTAGTAAGTCAGTGGAATGGTCTTTCAAGGGCTGTGGTGGAGGCCAAGCCTGTGGATATAGTTAAGGCGGAAGTTGATAGCTTCTTGATTG
The DNA here is from genome assembly GCF_048418815.1 of Hemitrygon akajei. NCBI lineage: Eukaryota > Metazoa > Chordata > Chondrichthyes > Myliobatiformes > Dasyatidae > Hemitrygon > Hemitrygon akajei. Next base: position 16,642,585 of record NC_133125.1, on the reverse strand, counting down.
GTCAGGGCATCAAAGGATATTGCGAGAAGGCAGGTGTTGTGGGTTTGAGTGGGATCTAGGATCAGCCATGATAGAATGGCGAAGCAGACTTGATGGGCTGAATGGCCTAATTCTGTTCCTATATCTTATGGTCCCAGTAAGAAGTGTTCAATTTTTTGCAATGCACAATGGCTTTTAGAGTACTTCCTTTAAATTCTTTCAACCCATGCATTGTGACCTATTGCTCCACACATTAGCAAATCTTATTTAATTCAATTAGTTAACCAACACAGATTGGGCAACTTTGATGTGGAAGTATTCATGAAGCATGAAGAAATTTTGGTTATTACATGTGAAAATATTTGATACATTCTATTACAGTCTTGTGGCCCAATTAGTATATTAGTAGTTGATAATTTGAGATCTGATTTGTTTTCCCTGTACTTGGTTTACCCACATTTCTAAAAATGTTAACAATTTGAAGCAGTTAGTGCCCTTCTCTGAAATAAGTTTCTCCCATCTTTTAATGGCTTGCTTTGTATTTTCTATTAATTGCCTGCAAGCTCGTGATCTATCTTGTAGAAATACAGGCAGTCCCCGGGTTACGAACGAGTTCCGTTCTTAAGTCTGTCTAAATTGGATTTGTACGCAACTCTGAATAGGTATTATTTAGCATCAGTTAGTCAAATATATATGTCTTAGTATATAGTATATATTTTACCTTTACATATAAAACAATTGAGGAAACACTTCCAAATATACTAAAACATCTTAAACATAATACAGTACTTAATAATAGCCGGCTGGTGGCACAGTGACATCAGCGTCGGACTCTGGAGCGAAGGTTCCCGAGTTCGAACCCAAACGGGCCACTCCTGGGCATGCTTTCCATCTGTGCCGGGTTGAGTGTTGAGCTTGCAATTCGGCCTCGTTTTTTTAAAAAAACTGCGCTGTGAGAAGGACGTGGGGGGCCACTCATAGAATCTTTCCTCCAAGTAAACCACTTGGGGGAAAAAAAGTGGTTGCCGAGGCTCTGGCAGAGTATGGCACGCACACAAAAAAATAATAATACAGTAATAATGAAAGTAACTACATACAGTTCCATTAATGTCTTGCATACCGGAAGGGGCATTTGTGAGGTAAAGTGATGGACCTGGTGCTGGAGAGTCAGGGTTTGATTCTGCTGCTGGAGAGGTGGGGGAGGGGTTACTACTGTGGTCAATTTCTTGAAGTAGGCATCAAGGGAGGCTTGTGCAGAGCTTTTCTTTTTCTCATCATAAATGGCCTTGTAGCAGTTGAGGTCCTCAGTAACTGCACGGTAAACTTTGAATCTCTCTGGGTTAGGATCTTGCTCCTCTAACTTTGCCATCCTTGCTTCAATGAGACAAAAGGCTTCAGCTAACTCTTTTGTCACAAACTTTTTCGGTCCCGGAGTTCCTAGGTCCCAGTCTTCTTCCTCAAATGCTCTCATCTGCTGCTCTAGTTCCATAAGGTCTTCATTGGTCAGTTCTTCAGCAGCTCTACGACATCATTTTCATTGATGTCTAACTGCCGTTCATTACCAATACCAACCACAGCTTGCCTGGCTTTGGCGATGTCGTCAACTGTAAACCCCTGAAAAGCAAGCGTGAATTGGGGGCACAATTTGTTTCACACTCCTTTCATATTTGACTGCTTCACTTTATCCCAAGAATCAGCAATATTTTTGAAGGCATCATAGATGTTATAATCCCTCCAGGACTCGCTTAAGCTCATCACATCATCTTCATCATCTTAGGTAGCCCTGTAAATAACAGGCCTTAAAGGAGGCTATGACTCCCTGATACATTGGCTGAAGTAGTGATGTGGTGTTGGGGCTAAAATTACGACCTTTACATTGCGGTGAAGGTCATCTAAAGTGCTTGGATGTCCAGGTGTGTTGTCAAGCACAAGGAGAATCTTGAAAGGAATTTTCTTGGCCAAGCAGTAACGTTCAACAGCAGGAACAAAATGGTTCAAGAACCAATCTTCAAAGATGGCGATTGTGACCCAAGCCTTTGAACTTGCCTTCCAAATAACAGGAAGAGGTGCCTTAATGATACGGCGAAGTGCCCTTGGATTTAGGGAGCGATACACAAGCAAAGGCTTGAGCTTGAAATCCCCGGATGCGTTACCCCCAAGCAATAACGTTAGCTTATCTTTCGAGGCCTTATGCCCTGGTGCACTTTTTTCCTCTTTTGAAATGTAGGTCTTTTCAGGCATGTTTTTCCCAAAGTAAGCCAGTCTTGTCTACACTAAATATTTGGTCAGGCAAATGCCCGCCCTCCCTCAATAATTTTTAAAAAACATTTCAGGAAGATCACCTGCAGCACTTACATCGGCACTCGCTGCTTTACCTTGCACTTTAATATTTTGTAAATTTGCCCTCACTTTGAAACAATTGAACCAACCCCTACTCGCAACAAATTCATCACAATCACCTTCACTTGCTTTACGTGCAGCTTTTAAATCATTGAAAAGGCTTCGAGCCTTTCAATGATTCAATAGGAATATTACGCTGATTTTGATTGTCTAACCGAATTATCAAAAGCCTTTCCATTTAAATAATCAAACCACTGCATTGCTTAGTAATAATTGTAGCTATCATTGGGCCAGGGCCTTTCATTTGCTCCATTATTCTCACTTTATCCTTTTAAAATTGTTCTGATCGTTGACTGACTGTAGCCTAACGCTTTTCCAATGACCGATGGCATTTCATCTCTTTCCGATCGCTTTATTATTTCCATCTTATTTTCAATCATGATTGTTTTCCTTTTCTTTGATCCATCACCAGCACTTGCATTGGATTTATGCTTCGGAGACATGGTAAATAAGAGAATTTTAAGCCAGATACAAAGTTACACACTCAACAGTGTTAACGGCAACGTCATTCGACTTAAAATGGCGGACGGCATTCTCCTTCCTCGAGCCGATGAACCGCTGAAGCCACGCAATATTTTCATGAGCGTCACAATGTAGTATGTGTGTTCATCATTAGGGACAATTGTATTTAACTCGAATTTTCAATATAATAGACTTATGGCAGGCTGTTTGTAAGTTGGACATTGGTAACTCGGAGACTGCCTGTAGCCCCATTTCATGCTTTTTGCCTTTTCCATTGTTACTGAATTAGAAATCAAGTTATGCATGCTGGACAAATCCTAGTAGATCAGAAAAGGATTCAATTCCTAACCAGGTTATGAATGTTTGACTTGTGTATCACTTGTACAAACGAACAAGCATTTGGGAGACAAATTGGTTTGGGATTTTCTGACAACAAGCATTTTCTGCTGCTTGGCAATTTTTTTGCAGCCATATTTCTGACTTCTGAACTCTCCAGGTTACAGGAATGGAACCCTACTGTAACACGGGGAGGATCTGTACTGTTTCAGAAAACTGGGCTCAAAGGGCTTTCGGTGCAAATGTTACACCGCTATTTAAGAAGGGTGGGAGGCAGCAGACCTGTTAGCCTGAAATCAGTGGTTGGGAAGTTGTTGGAATTGATTGTTAGGTATGAGATTACGGAGTACCTGGTGGCACATGACAAGATAGGCCAAAGCCAGCATGGTTTCCTGAAAGGGAAATCCTGCCCTACTAACCTACTGATTTTTTTTTTGTGGAAATTACAAGCAGGGTAGACAAGAGAGATTCGGTGGATGTGGTGTACAGTTGGTCCTCCTTATCCGCAAGGGATTGGTTCCGGGACCCCTCGCGGACACCAAAATTCGCGGATGCTCAAGTCCCTTATTCAACCTATCTCAATGCGGTGGACATTAGGACCCAGCGGTAGAGATCTGAATTCGCAGTATTTCTGTTCACGAAAATAATCATGATCACAATTGAAAATAAAGTGGAAATAATAAAGCGATTGGAAAGAGGTGAAATGCCATCGGTCATTGGAAAAGCGCTAGGCTACGTCGGTTAACGATCGGAACAATTTTAAAGGATAAAGTGAGAAAGGCTGTGCCCCGATGAAAGCTACAATTATTACTAAGCAACGCAGTGGTTTAATTATTGGGTTTTGGAGTTTTGGGTTTTTGATCCTCCACATCAACCCGGCACGGTGGAGAATGCACTCCATAGCGATCTGTCACTAGATCGAACTCGGGAACTTCCCGAGCCCAGCGCTGAAACATACGTTCTTAAGTGTTTTATATGCATAGAAAGGTAAAATATATACTATATACAAATGCAAACGTTTGACTAACTGACGCTAAATAATACCGGATGTACCTGTTCCGACTTACTTAGTAAGAGAACTTCCGATTTTTTCCGATCCCGATCCACGATAACCCACGCACATCCTCCCATATACTTTAAATCATCTCTAGATTTACCTATAATACCTAATACAATGTAAATATTGTGTAAAATAGTTGTTATACTGCATTGTTTAGGGAATAATGACAAGTAAAAAAGTCTGTACATGCTCGAACAACAAGTGCTGGAAGAGCACTTCCGGGTTTTCGTGATTCGAGGTTGGTTGAATTCGCAGATGTGGAATTTACGGATAAGGAGGGCCAACTGTACTTGGATTTTCAGAAAGCCTTTGACAAGGTGCCACACATGAGGCTGCTTAGCAAGATAAGAGCCCATGAAATTACAGGGAAGTTACTAGCATGGGTGGAACATTGGCTGATTGGCAGAAAAAAGTAGGAATAAAGGTATCCTATTCTGGCTGGCTGCCAGTTACCAGTGGAGTTCCTGGGCTTGGTGTTGGGACTGCTGCTTTTTACAATGTATGTCAATGATTTGGACTACGGGATTAATGGATTTGTGACTAAATTTGCTGCTGATACAAAGACAGCTGGAGGAGAGGTAGTGTTGAGGAAACAGAGCCTGCAGAGAGACTTAGATAGTTTAGAGGAATGGGCAAAGAAGTGGTAAATGAAATACGATGTTGGAAAGTGTATGCTGATGCACTTTGGTGGAAGAAATAAGCGAGCAGACTATTAGTTAGTTGGGGAGAGAATTCAAAATGTAGAGATGCAAAAGGACTTGGGAGACCTTGTGCAAGATACCCTAAAGGTTAACCTTCAGGTTGATCAATGGTGAAGAAGGCGAATGCAATGCCGGCAATTCATTTCTAGAGGTATAGAATATAAGAGCAGGGATGTGATGTTGAGGCCCTGTAAGGCACTCTTGAGACCACACTTAGATTGTGTGCAGTTTTGGGCTCCTTATATTAGAAAGGATGTGCTGAGATTGGAGAGGGTTCAGAGAAGATTCACAAGAATGATTCCAGGAGTGAAAGGGTTACCATACGAGGAACATCTGCCAGGTCTTGGGCTGTATTCCCTGGAGTTCAGGAGAATGGGGGGGGGGGGGGGGGGGGGATCTCATAGGAACATTCTGAATGTTAAAAGGCTTGAACAGATTAGTTATGGCAAGATTATTTCCCATAGTAGGGTAGTTTAGGATATGAGGGCATGATTTCAGGATTGAAGGGCATCCGTTTAGAGCAGAGATGTGGAGAAATTACTTTAGTCAGAGGGTGGTTAATCTGTAGAATTTGTTACCATGAGTGGCTGTGGAAGCCAAGACTGGGTGTATTTAAGGCTGTAGATAAGTTCTTGATTAGCCAGGGCATCAAAGGGTGTGGGGAGAAGGCAGGGGAGTGGGGATGATTGGAAGAATTGGATCAGCCCAAGATTGAATGGTAGAGCAGACTCGATGGGCTGAATGGCCTGCTTCTGCTCCTATGTCTTACGGTCTTGAAATATTAAATTTGTTTCTCTTCTCGTAATTGCTGTTCTGATGTTCCTAGCACTTTGACTCTTGGCCTGTACTCACTGGAGTTTAGAAGAATGAGGGGGCACTTATTGAATCTATCAAATATTGAAAGGCCTTGATGGAGCAGACGTGGAAAAGATGTTTCCTCTAGTGGGGGAGTTTAGGACCAGAGGGCACAGCCTCAGAATAGAGAGATGTCCATTTAGAACAGAGGTGAGTTGGGACTTATTTTGCCAGGCGTTGATGAATCTGTGAAATTTATTACTACAGATGGCTGTGGAGGGCAAGTCATTCGGTATATCTAAAGCAGAGGTTGATAGGTTCTTGATTAATCAGGGCATCAGAGGTTATGGGGAGAAGACAGTGAAATGGGGTTGAGAAGGATAATCCATCATGATGGAATGGTGGAGCAGACTCAGTGGGGCGTATAACTTAATTCTCCTCATGTGTCTTATGGTTCTTTGGCCTAATAAGTCCATGCCACCCACAATGACCTCCCAATTTCCTGCTTTGGCTCGTATTCCTCTATGTCAGAGGTTCCCAACCTTATGCCATGGAGCCACAGGAGGGGCTCATGGACCCCAGGTTGGGAACCCCTGCTCTAAGCCTACCCCTCCACATATTTAACCCTTTTGTTTTAAAATTATACTATTGTGCCTGCCTCGACCATTTCCTCTGTGAGCTTGTTCCATTTACTCACCCCCCCCTGCTTGGAAAACCCTGCACTTAAGTCCTTTTTAATCTTCCTACTCCCACCCTACATCTCTGGTGTGGTCTCCCATGTCCTGGTAAAATTCTGTTACTGTCTGATCTGCTTTTTGTGATTTGAACATTTCTGTAAATTTGCGCTCCACCCTGCTCAGTACCTCTGCATTTGTAGAAATAAAGACCTAGCCTGGCCAACTTCGCCTTGTTTATAACTCAACCCCTCACTTTTCCTAATACAGAGTGACCAAAACAGTCACAGTACTTGATATTTGGATTCATCAACAATTAGAAGTTGGGACTTTTACAACTGCACTATAATGCCCCAATTCTGATACTCCTAGCCATGACTGATGAAGACCAGCATACTAAACATCATTTTTACCACTTAGAAAATGGCGTTTAGCATACTGTCCTTCATCTGTGTTTACCTGTGACGCCACTTTCAATGAGCAGTGCGCTTGGATTTGAGTTACTCTGTTTCATTACTTCCTAGTGTCCTGCCATTCATAGTATAAATCTTGACTGCAAAATGCATCATCTCACATTTCTACTCCAATTTTTATATTGTTTTAGAATTAAGTTGCATGATTTCAGCAATGTGAATCTTGCTGAAAATGCTGCAATTAAACATTTTACCAATGCATAAATTTCAAAATTCCTTGTCTGGATCAAACTAAAGTATGTGATTTTAAAACCACCTTGGTGTTTTGCCTGCTATTCTCCACATTATCATTTCTCTTGCAGCTCATCCAGTTTATTTCAGGGAACAATAAGATACATTTTGAAGTATTCAAGTACAAACCCCATTTCCAGAAAAGTTGGGATTTTTTCCAAAATGCAATAAAAACAAAAATCTGTGATATGTTAATTCACGTGAACCTTTATTTAACTGACAAAAGTACAAAGAAAAGATTTTCAATAGTTTTACTGACCAACTTAATTGTACTTTGTAAATATACACAAATTTAGAATTTGTCTCAGTGATGCATAGGAAAAAAATATAATTGGATGTACAATTCTTGAGGTAAAGCATGGGATTATATATTTTACTGTCTCATCCTGTCTCATACACAGCCACCATGTCTAATTGTTTGTGATTTAATGGCTAGGTGTAATTAAGTGTACAAATCAATTGACTTATCCTTAAAGTGTACAGTTACTGGCCAAATGAAAATGAAACCGTAGGTAAATTACTGAAGGATAAGCTGAATGTGTCTTGTTAAATGTCAGACTACACCTCGTATTGCGAGCAGTTTGCTATTGAAGCATAAAGAGAATACAATTGCATAGAGAGTTACAAGGGTATGTGCAGTATCAAGATATTGAATTAGATCCAGATAGAAAGGATAAAAGCAGGTTGAAGGTGGGTGAAAAGATTGATCAAATTCTGAATGTAGTAATGGAAGCTAAAATTTTCAAGCTATGTATGAGATTTCCTAAAGTGATGTTGGTAATGCTTTCGTTTCCGGATAAGCTTGTGTGGGTCATTGTCAATGAAAGGAAAAACTTACCGTAGATTCCGGACTACAGAGCGCACCTGATTAAAAGCCGCTGGCTCTAATTTTAGAAATAAAATCAATTTTTTAATTGTACAGGCCACACCGGATTTTCGGCCGCAGGTGTCCCACGTTGTAATATAAGATATTTACACAGAAAGATATTACACGTGAGGATTTTTTAACTTTTAATTAAATCCATATGGTAACAAAAACAAATACATATTGCAAATGCTTTTTTTCGAACCGTGCCCGTAACGCGGCTACTTTTAAATATACGTTGCGTATACTTCTTTACTGAACAACATTCCAATATCTCCTAACGACTGGTAAAAAATATATATACTGCAGCCTACCAGGAAAAGTTATTGATCGCCTTTAACTTAAAAGCAGCGTTTTCGCTCCGCCGCTCGCGTAATGCGCTCCCTCCCTCCGTCCCGTTTTATCGCAAACGGCATTTTTCCCACAAGACGCGGCGAAACCGGGTGTGACGTCATAGCATCCCGCGATGTAGTACAGAAAACAAATATAGTTAAAACTCTTCTAACTTTAACTAGAAAATGAATTACTAAGCGAAAATATTATAAACTAAATAACTGCCATAAGGCAGCACAATGCTTCGAGTGTTTTCCATGTTGATGAGGGTGAGTACAAATGACTGATTTACAATAATTTAATTGTGAAAGTGCGCTTGATTTATCGTACAATTTCATTGGACCTCTGTGAACTACTCATCAATTTTATTGGTCTACTGTTATGAGGCAAAATGTTTACGAGGCGGCATGAAAAAAATCATGTATTAGCCGCTCCGTTTTAAAGGCCGCAAAGTTCAAAGCTGTTCAAAATGTGGGAAAAAAGTAGCGGCTTAAAATCCGGAATCTACGGTATTTGTTATACCACTTAAAGGTATGATTAATTCAAATAGATTACATTGATAAATTGCCATCAAAAGGACTTGTACTATAATTGACATGTTGTTAAGTTTGAAATACTATAATGCCAAGTTAGTGATTTTTGGGTTTAGGTCATTTACATTTAGCAAATGGCTTTGGCTGTCAGTGTTCTGTTCCTTGGTAATGTATTGTGGATTCATTTTGGGACAATGCATTCCGAAAAGCTGTGGATCCCAGTCCAGATGCTGCTGGCATCTGAGGAATGAATGCAAATCAGAAGGTGTGAAGTTTGTATGTAGTTTCAAAATGAAGCATTGTCTATACTTTTTAATAATGGAATTATCCTTTGTATTTAGCAAGCCCCTTGTTGGGTCAGCAGACCTTTCCACCAAAAGTGCCTCCTTCATATGATGCCTGCTGTACCTTGTTTTGTCAAATAAAGAAGCTGCTTTATCTACCAGTAATTCTCTCTGGCAATTTTACTCGCGCTACTACACGCCACATGGTTAGTTAATTTAAAATAGTCACTTCCAATAATATAACTAACCTAAAGGTAGCTTTGTTATCCCTGATATATTTCAACTGGTAACATTATATCTGGACTTATTTCTAAAGTAAACTTTGGCATGGTGCTTACATTCAGGCTAGTAATTAAATATAGAGGTTGAGTATATTTTACTTCTACTATTCAGAATGCCAGTTATTAAGTAATTTTAAAATATCCCAAATGTTTCCATGTATCTTCAAAGGTAAAGTACTTGTTTTATTATGTTTGACCAAGTTATGAAAGATGATCTCAAGACCCACAGAAATCAGAGGCTGCTTAATTTAGTTGGAGACCAGAAACAAGAAGGATAAGTTGTTTTCAGGACTCAAGTGAGACATTTTTCTTAGAATTCTGAATCTTTGGAATCCTCGGTCTCTGAGGGCAGTAAGTGCTCAGCCATTTGGTACTTTTGAGACTGAGATGTGAGATCTTCATACATGAAGGGAATAATAATAACCAGCACTGATCTTTTTGATTGCTTATGTAGATAAAGGATCACAAGTCCTGATTCTTATGTTCTTGCATATAATAATAATAATAATGCAAATAGATTATCTTGCAATGCATCACAGGCAAAAAACAGAGGGCAACTTTTTTTTTTATTGTGGCCATTCCTTTGTATTTTATGATATGCTATTTCATATTGAACTGAGGAAGTCAGCAGCAGGCCAGTAAAGCTTTTTGGTTAAGCTTTAAAAAATTGAGGTGGAACATTTAGCATAACAATATTACATTTGTTGGGGTTCAATTCCTGTCAGTGTCTGTAAGGAGCTTGTGTCTTCTCCCTGTGACAGCATAGGTTTCCTCCAGGTGTTGTGGTTTCCTCCCACATTAGAGACATATGGATTAGTATGTTTATTGATCACATGGATACAATTGGGCAGTATGGGCTCGCTCATTGGTACAGAAGGGCCTGTTTCTGTGCTGTATCTAAATTTGTGTGCTGTAAACTAAATTTAAATTAGAAAGAAGTTATGGGACTTGCACATGTAACCTGGCAACTATTCTGCACTACTTTGAGTTGGGAGCTCCTATTTTCCCCAATTTGTTAATTTGGAAATTTTAAAATAACTATTACCATAGGATTGCACAGTAAGTTCAACAAAAGTATGTATTTGTGACATAGCATTAGTTGGCAAGGTGATAAACTGCAGTGATGCTTGCAGTGCAGTTTATTTAGTTTATTTACTTATTGGGTAGACTTGCCCAATGTTGATTCCTGCTGAGAAAACTCAGTTGTTTACAGATTCTGCCCTGGCCTGAAACGTCGGCTATATCTTTTTCCATAGATGCTATCTGGCCTGCTAAGTTCCTCCAGCACTTTGTGTGTGTGTTGTTTGGATTTCCAGCATCTGCAGATTATCTGTTGTTTATAAAGTGTAGAACTTTTTCAGGATTAAAGGTTTAAGGAACTTGGTTTACTTGGTCCTTTGTTGGTCCTGGTCAACAATGGGTGCTGCGTCCCAGCTGTCTACATGATACGCAAGCAAAGACAGTACAATATGAAGAGCAAGCTGCTGTCCATGCAGCCGCTCTTCCTCTCATGCAGCTGATGTATCCAAAGGAACGGCAGCAGCCAATACAGTCTAGCACTAGTGGTGTCGCAGGAAATGCCAGTCAGTATTGAACTCAGCATGGAACTACCTTGGGACTGCAGCTTCGGACTTTTCTTCTTAACTTATTCCTGAAACTTTTCCCGTGAGTTGGTGTAGCCGCATGCTTGAGATCAGAGTTTTTGTTCTAGATGAGCTGCCAACCATGGCTGACGAGCCCCACCTGCCCAAAGCAACTGGTTTTAAGATGTCAGATACCTGCCTTTGTCCCTTCTCATTTCACTAGAAACTGTTCCACTGGTTTTAGTAGCTAAGCCACACATGAAAACTAAAAGCTGGTCTTGGTTGTCAGATGCTGTTAGAGATGCATGGCATTGGGAGCCATAGGTAGTGAGAGCTTATCCATGTTACCACCCCTGGCGGTAAAACCTCAAAGAACCTGAGTTTACTAGAATTCTAGTAAATCCTAGCTTACTTACAAATAGATGACCAGAAGCATTTTCCACTCTGGCTTTGGGTATTTATTAGTAGAGCTTGAAATTTAGGATTAATGTGTTTTTTTTTATGTGTTATTTATATATATATATATATATATATATATATATATATATATATAAGAAAGCATACTGTTCAAGCCTAATTCATAGGTTACATTTTTTTTCTGGATTGAATCTTACCACAAAAACCTTTGTTTCTTCACAAAAGGAGATTCCCATCATAATTCTAAAGCCAGGTGTTTATCAAGTCACTCTGTGAGCAATGTTAAGGCAGCAGCACCCTCTAGTGTTTAGTACTTTAATAATGAAACTTGATTTCTCTGTTTTACAGTTGGCTGGGCTGCAAGCAAAGAAGGCAGATTGAATCAGAAAGATTTGATTTGTTTTAATTCTTAGCCTACTAAATTTTTGCAGAAGTTGCCATTTAGCTTCCACTACACAATCAAGTCTTTCAGTCATTAGGGATAAACAGATGAGGCGCTGGACTGTCAAATGTTTGGTTTCAACAGTGACTTAGTTGTGTTTGGACTGTGGCAGTGATGCAACATGATATGAGATTGACCTATCTAGGTAAATCTAATGTTGTAAAAATGTTGACCTTCGCAGCTTCTAATGTTGTAAAAACGTCATGTCAGTAGAATTTCTAATGCCTGCCTTGCACTAATTAGAATTCTCTATTGAAGAATATAGTGCTTTAGGACAAGATCTGCACGGTAGTCTGCTTTTTAAAATGTAGGTTTGACATTGCTTTCCTAAATGAGGCTGTTTAAATGTGATGTATGGGTAACTCATTTGTATTTGGGAAAGTAAACACATTCGTGGTTCTAACCAATTGTGAATTTATCTTGTAACACATTGCACAAGTTTTACAATCTAATATGTGTTTCACATTCTCAGTATGTCTTCATTTCCTTTATTATGCTACTATGAGCTGAGGTAGATTCAAATTCAGTCAAACTAAGGCAGGAGTTCCCAACATGGGGATCACAGACCCTTGCTTAATGGTATAGGTCCATGGCATTAGAAAGGTTGGGAACCCCTGAACTAAGGTATGTTTAGCTATTCCTTCCTTTGCTCTTATTACCGGCATGGAATCCTTGAAAAGTCAACAAGACAGCAGTATGGATTATCGTGCCACTTAGTTGAAAACAAAATAACCTAGCTTTGCCCATCAGTTAAACATCTAAGTACTTTTTAATTGTGAGTGTTTCTCTACCATCCTTTCACACAGTGAGTTTCAGACCTCAACTACTTAACCTGGTTGTCAATTTTCCCCTACGTTTTACCATTGTAACATTTCTGTCACTCTAAATGACCCTTCCCACTCCAACCACTCTCTCTCACTCCGTTTCATTATTATTATCAGTGCACTGAATTCAGCAATTTCGCAGCACTCCTTGTATATTGTCATGAAAATATCGCAATGTATTAACTAAGGGATTGTTTATGTTGGAGTATTCTAAGAGAAAGGTGAAGTTTCTAAAAGTGATATTTTGGTATCCCATCAAATGCAGCATTAACCAAGACACTCATATGTAATAATAAAGTGGTGATCTGCTGTAATCAATTCGGTGAAAACTGCTAGGTGAAGAATATTAGGGATTTGAACCAATGTTTCAATGATCCTGTAACAACTCGTATTCAGGCAATTGCAGTATATTCCATCACAACTGAAGGGCTTTCTAGGGTAGTGGGGTGGTTTTAGATGTCAGGATGACAGATGGTTGGAACAGAACATTCACTTATTTATCTGCTATATTAACCTTGACTTCTTTTACCTATGTTGGACCCCGGAGAGAGTAATGGTGGAGGATGCAGTGGTGGTTGTATCAGTGAATGTAGTTGGAGTTAGGTTCAATAGGTACATTTAATGTCAGAGAAATGTATACAGTATACATCCTGAAATTCTTTTTCTTCACAGACATCTAGGAAGACAGAGGAGTGCTCCAAAGAATGAATGACAGTTAAATGTTATAACCCCAAAGCCCCCCCCAACTCCCCCGCCCCACGCATAAGCTGAATTAAAGCATTAGTACCCCAAAGACTACTCGTTCACCTGGTATTCAACATACCACAGGCTCTCTTTCTCCCTCTAATAAGGGGAAAAAAAAGGTGTCCCTGTTTCACAGTGAGAGGGGAGACATAACAAAACAACTTGCTGATTTATGGTGTTAAAAGTCTATTGTGTTGCTTCTTCCGAGCTCTGTGCCCAAAGATCTTGAATCCCTGAGCACACGGCCAGTAGCCAGCTCGCTGCTTTCGATCTTCTCTGTACTGCCACGAAAATCTGGCACCCTGAAGGTGCGCTATTCTTCCAGGCTGCACCCTCAGCATATCAAAAAGTGACTGGTCGTGAGGCCCCGAGTATGGGTCCCATTTCCGCAAAGAACCGAAGTCAGCATGTAACTCCAGGTCAGGGTCTTCAAAAGAACCTTGAAAGGGAAAGAAAGAGATATCAAATCAGATTCTGTCTGTGAAGCTGATTTGTTTTCTGGCATTTGTATGGAATGAACAGCAAACTAAGCCAAATATTTTCCAGGTTTGGCTGTTCATAGGTTATGTTTGCAGGATATTTCAGAATGTTGAGAATGTACCACAATTGTGGATTAATTCAAACCAGATGTTATCAAAGCATTGCTGCTCATAGGTATGAGTGGAATATATTCTGAATTCATGGAAGAGTTAAAGGTGAATTTCAATTTGGGATTAAGCATACAATTTTAGCACCATTGCCTGTGTCTTTTGTATGTGGTATGCAGTGGCTGTAGGCAAATTATTTCTGGATATTGCATGTAGAGGTTTGAATTGGTATCAGTAAGAGTCAGTATAAAGTGTCTGAGGAATCATCTGTTTTACACTTCTGGCTGAATTGATATTGTCTTTTTATATATTGTACGTCATTGACCATCAGAAAAGGCACGAGCGTACTACTTGGTTTTCCCTTGAGCCTGTTCTATCATTCAATAAGATCATGGCTCACCCAGTTTTTCTCAAGTCCACTTTTTCTCCCTTTGTCCATAATTCTTAATTCTAAACATTCATCTATTTAATCTTTGGGTATATTCAAGTATTCAGCCTCCACATCTTCCTGGAAAAAGGAATAACAAAAACTTTAATATTGTAGGAAACAAAACTCATTCCCATCTCAGTCTTAACTGTGTGACCACAATGATTCCCAATCTCTGAATAAAAACTCTCCTTATTCACCTAGATGAAATGTGCATCATGGGCCCCTCCCCTCCAAAATCAATGATTTATGGTATGCATTATTTTTTAAATATTGGGAATATAAATTTGAACATTCTGCTAAGCACATTGTTTCAGCACAGCACATTTGACATGAATATTAAAAAAATTAGAAACAAGTCAAAGCAACACACAGAATGCTGCAAAATGCAGGCAGCATCTATGGAAACGAATACAGTCGATGTTTTGGGCTGAGATAGGCAGGACTGGAGAAAAAAATGAGGAGAGCTAAAAGTTGGGGGGAAGGGGAGGGATAAATACAAGGTGATGGGTGAAACGAAGGGGGTGGGGTGGGATGGGATGAAGTAAAGACCTGGGAAGTTGAGAGGTGAAAGAGATAGGAGAGGACAAAAGGCCATGGAAGAAAGAAAAGGGGGAGGAGCACCAGAGAGACAATGGGCAGGCAAGGCTGTGAGATGAGAGAGGGAAAAGGGGATTTGGAATGGTGGGTGGGGGGGCACACAGGTTACCTCTCACACCCTAATGATATGCTAGTAGAATAAATTATTACTGAAAATTCCTCTAGTTCCTCTAGTGTAGGTGAGTGGTAGGAGAATCAACAGAGTTTACAGGCATTGAGGTTACAGTGAAATATGTTGGGAAATAAGACTGATGATACTGCTCAGAGAGATGTCACAGACATCACAAGCAAACAACCATCTCATATGTCAAAAGAAAATAATGAGGAATGTGAGAAATAGCTGTTTTTCCCCCTTGGAAAGCTGTTAGGTAGGTTATATAAGGCTCAGTGACCTGTGTTGCACTTTGCAAAATACCTTTAAGACTTAAGAGTTGAATGCATGGAGCATGATAATTGTAATTAATCTTGCACTTGGAATACTAAAGAATTTTGATGGCAGTTTCAAGCTGGATCCTTTTGATAGGCTCAAAGTGTGGCATATTGTAATGAATTTAGAGATAACATTAAAATATGAACAGATAAATATTCACTTGGATATTTTCAAGATGATCCTGATAGTTATTTGATAGCACTCTGCAAAGCAGGAGGGAAATTATCTGTCATTTTTCAAAGTTTGTGACTAGCTAAATAGGTTGGAGGATTTTACATTTACTGGTTGGCCTTGTGCTGTAATAAAATTATTACATTGTGATGATTGGCAGGCAGAAATGTTAACTGATTGCATCTAAAAACAATATTTGTACTATTTTGTTATATTTGGAGGAAATGGTATTTAAAATTGTACATAAAATAACAAAATTCGGGAATGTGCATTTTAAAATTGATTAGTTTCATTTCTCTTGATTGGCGGGTACTGCCAGAGGTGGTGGTGGGGGCTTGGGGGAGAGCACCTTCATTTAACTACTGTCTTTCATTCTGTTATGCAAACTGTGGCATTAGTGATTCAGTCAAGTCATTAACATTCTACTGTGCTAAGGAACATTTTCAGTATTTAACTTGTTCATTGAAAAGGAAATACTGAAAATGGTCAAATTTTTTTCCATCAATTAGCATCACATTCACTCTGTTATGGCCATCTAGTCACCCAATTTCTTACCAAGTTTACTAAATCTTTCAGAACACAATGTATCAGAGTTGGAACCATCAGTCACTGAATGTTCTCTAGTTGAAGAGTAGTGTGACGTCAGAATTATTTAGACGCTGTCAAATAATACTTTGATTTTATTTTGTTTTTATCTCTAACTTCATTGTCCTTTGCTACTACTGCTGAGTTCACCCAATCCTATAAGTGAGAAAATGGTATTCATTTCTGGCCTCAAGCACCCCAGCTCAAGACTTAAAGCAGACTGAAAAGCTTGAGCATGTAGATATTAAAGTGGATGTTCTGGAGCTTTTGGATAGTATCAAGTTGGATAAATCACCGGGACAGGATGAGATGTACCCCAGTCTACTGTGGGAGGCGAGGGAAGAGGTTGCTGAGCCTTTGGTGAGGATCTTTGCATCATCAATGAGGACAGGAGAGGTTTCGAGGGTTGGAGGGTTGCAGATGTTGTTCCCTTTTTCAAGAAAGGGAGTAGAGATAACCCAGGAAATTATAGACCAGTGAGTCTTACTTCACTGGTTGGTAAGTTGATGGAGAAGATGAGAGGCAGGATTTATGAACATTTGGAGAGGCATAATATGATTAGGAATAGTCAACATGGCTTGGTGAAAGGCAGGTCATGCTTTACGAGCCTGATTGAATTTTTTAAGGATGTGACTAAATACATTGATGAAGGTAGAGCAGTAGATATAGTGTATTTGGATTTCAGCAAGGCATTTGACAAGGTACTCCATGCAAAGCTTATTGAGAAAGTCAGGAAGCATGGGATCCAAGGGGACATTGTGGATCCAGAATTGGCTTGCCCACAGAGTGGTTGTAGACAGGTCATATTCTGCATGGCGATCGGTCACCAGTGATGTGCCTCAGGGATCTGTTCTGGGACCCCTACTCTTCGCGATTTTTATAAAAGATCTGGATGAAGAAGTGGAGGGATGGGTTAGAAGATTTGCTGATGACACAAAGGTTGGAGGTGTTGTGGATAGTGTGGAGGGTTGTCAGAGGTTACAGCGGGACATTCATAGGATGCAAAACTGGGCTGAGAAGTGGCAGATGGCGTTCAACTCAAATAAGTGTGAGGTGGTTCATTTTGGTAGGTCCAACATGATGACAGAATATAGTATTAATGGTAAGACGCTTGACAGTGTGGAGGATCAGAGGGATCTTGGGATCAGAGTCCATAGGACACTCAAAGCTGCTGCGCAGGTTGATTCTGTGGTTAAGAAAGCATACAGTGCATTGGCCTTCATCAATCGTGGGATTAAGTTTAGGATCTGAGAGGTAAAGTTGCAGTTATGTAGGCCCTGGTCAGACCCCATTTGGAGTACTGTGTACAGTTCTGGTCGCCTCACTATAGGAAGGATGTGGAAACTATAGAAAGAGTGCAGAGGGGATTTATAAGGATGTTGCCTGGATTGGGGAGCATGCCTTATGAGAATAGGTTGAGTGAACTCGGCCTTTTTTCCTTGGTATTGATGGTGTGGATAGTCAGAGGCTTTTTCCCAGGGCTGAAATGATTACATGGCTGAAATGTCCATGAGAGAGCACAGTTTTAAGGTGCTTGGAAGTAGGTACAGAGGAGATGTCGGGTAAGTTTTTTATGCAGAGAGTGGTGAGTACGTGCCAGTGACGGTGGTGGAGGTGGGTATGATAGGGTCTTTTAAGAGACTCCTGGACAGATACATGGAGCTCAGAAAAATGGAGGGCTATGGGTAACCCTAGGTTACCCATAAAAGGGAACATGTTCGGCACAGCTTTAGAGGCCTGGACACACACAGTTTTAATAATAAGGAATTTATTTACAAGGGGAAGTCGGGTCAACACAAGCAACTACAATACACAGGAACCGGTGTGGGGACAGGGTACGGTTACACAAACAAAGAACAAGGGAAAAGCACTACGACAACTACCCCTCTTGACCTTGGATAGCTGTGGCTCCCTTACCAGGACAAACGATAGACCTTCCCAAACATAAATCAATGCACTTACCTTCAATGAGGTGGTCTGTAAGAGAGCCAGGCACAAGTCTCACCTTTTATAGCATGGGGCTGGGTGACATAATCCAATTAAGGTGACCAATAATTTAGATGTGCATTGATTAGTTGGGAGGGACCAAATGTTGATTGGCATGTGGTGTGTCCTCCGACCAGCCAGGTGGCAGTGCGTCTGTCACGTGGCCGGTATCTCTGGATACACTGTGTTTCTATTCCACTGTTGGTGTCTAATCCCTACTCTGGGATTCTCTTCTGAGACTTTCTACTTCTATAACTTTGTCCTTTTAAGGTGCCTAGCCTTTCAGCACCCTTTATAGTTGTCTGGTGTAACTTTGGTTTCTTTGGGAAGTTAACAAACTGAAACCCCATAAGATTATGGTATGGTTCCATATTTCTCTAGGCAACTTGCAGAAAGAAAAAAAGAAGAATATTTCAAAATATTAAACTTAATTCAGTTACAGCGAAGATTTAATCATTTGTGCTTAATTTTTCTTTTAGCCAATCTGACAAAGAGTCAGGCTCAAGTTCTGAGAGCAGCAGTGATGGAAGCAGCAGCCAATCTGATAGCAATGACTCTAGTGACTCTGACAGTGGTTCAGATTCTGCCAGCCAATCTGATTCTGATTCATCCGGTTCTGAAAGTAATGCATCTTCTAGAGGAAAGAGACCAATTGAAAATAAAGTCCTTAAAACGGATGGAGTAGAGGTAAATGAAACAAATATGTTAGTGAATACTTCATATTAAACTGAAGCATGTAATGCTAGATTTGAAATGAATTTGAAGAAATATTTCTTGATTTGATGTTGCAATTTATGTATCTCAATCATTGGAATTCCTTGAGCTATCGCAGTTATTTATTAAATGGCAAAAGGCTGCATACACAAAATATATAATTTCCCTTCCCAGTAATTTGTAATAACTGATGAGCTATAGTAACTAGTAAAAAAGCCAGGTAACTCTTGTATAGGCAGCTGCAGAAAAGTTAATTTATCTTGAAGAGTTACCAGATAGTTTGCATTAGGGAGACATGATTTTTGGTAATATTAGCTCGTTAAAGTGTGGGTGACCATCGTAAGTTTTAACTGTTGACATGCTCTTGCTCTATGTTGCAGTTTTGGAAATCAAATCCAAGTATTTTGGCTGTGCAGAGATCTGGAATGTTAAGAAAACAACAACAACTACAACAACAGCAACTTTCTTCAAACAACAGTTCAGAGGTTTGTCATTTGATTAAAATACTCCCTGCGAGACCTCTATTAAATATAACAGGCAATTGCTAAGTGTGCTAAGTCACCCAGCACTGGTATTTAACAAGGAAAACCAGGGCATTTTACCCTCTAGTCACTTTCAGTGGTACAGGTTCCCCCGGCAATCCAAAGGTAGAGCATTCATGTGAAAATGTTTGTAAACCGAAATGTCGTAAAGTGAAGAAGCATTTACCATTAATTTATATGGGAAAAATTTTTGAGCGTTCCCAGACCCAAAAAAACCTACCAAATCAAACCAAATAACACATAAAACCTAAAATAACGCTAACATATAGTAAAAGCAGGAATGATATGATAAATATACACCCTATATAAAGTAGAAATATTGTAGGTACGGTGTAGTTTGACTTATCAAACTCAGGAAGATAGCGAGCCAAAATCGATTTGGAGAAAAAAAAATCGGCAAGTACACACATGTGCAAACAGCTGCCTGCACAAGGCTTCACGGTCATTGTAGTCTTTCTTGGGTAAACACATGTATAAAGCAGGCATCTTTTTTTTGTAAAAGTGAAAATCCTCTTTGGTTAGGGAAAACCGGTACTAATGTAGGTTTTTTGTAACAGTGAGTTGTCGTAAAGTGAACGTTTGAAAAACGGGGGACACCTGTAGTTGTATTTCATCATGCGTGCAATTAAATTTATTCAGTGGTTCTACAATACAGAACCTGATGTATCATTCCTACATTTACAAGTAGTCAGTAGTAACTTCATTTTTACACAAAGGTTGCATCTTGAAATATTTTAAGTAAACCAAGTCATGCTCTTCACGTCAGTAATTCTGGTAGACAGGTACTCTGTAACTGATATATGAATAAAGTGTTTGATTTCTGAAGCCTAGTTATATTTGGGACTTTGGTAATCTGGCACCCTTGGGAGTTTGGTAGAGCTGAACTGGTAGATTTTCCAGACTATTAATAGCCCAACACCCTTCTAATTCATTTTTTGCATATTGTACAGGCTTAGAATAAATATCATGTAGTAGTATAATACTTCCAGTGTGATAAATAATAAGCAGCAGTATTCTATAAAATTTCCAGAGAATCTAATAGCTTTAAATGGACACCTGACAATGGATAATAGTGATTTCAAAGGGAGTGCCCAGTGCCCAAACAAATATACAGGGATTGGGGGAAAGTACCTCTGATGAACCTCATGCTGAAACATCCAGATTGTTCTTTTAATTTGATAGTAAGTTATCAGTTTTACTGAAGTATGTAAGTCACTAATCAATACAGAAGCATTGATCAGCACTTTGTTGTGGGCCTTAACATTAAATTCATAAACTGTAGCTAGGTTTGATGTTATAAACCTGAGAGACTCTGCTGTTGCTGGAAATCCATAGCAATACATTCAGAATGCTAGAGGAGCTCAGCAGGTTAGGTAGTGTTTATGGAAATAAATAAACAATTGACATTTCAGGCTGACACCCTCCTTCAGGACTGGAAAGGAAGGGCAAAGATTCCAGAATTAAATGGTGGGGGGTGGAAGGTGAAAAAGTATATTTGTTCATATACAAATTTGATCTCTTGAATAATATAAAATCACTTGCATACCACTTTTTAATAGTATGTGTTGAAACTTGGAAGCGTTTCTTTAAATTAGTGAGAAGATTCATTATTAGTATTCAGAATTGTTTGCAGTAATTTTTGTTTTTATATATGTTGATATGTTAAATATTATTTGTATTGCTTTGATACTTCAGGAGGAATCATCAAGCAGTGAAGATTCTGATGAAGACTCATCTTCAGAGGACACAGCTAGACATGTGAAACGTAGAGAGTAAGTTTATTTATTTTGACTATTTGCACCAGAGGAAAAGGATAGTCAATATAACATAGAAATACAGTAGTGTCAGCATGAGTTATGCTGTCTGATGGCCTTGTGGAAGAAGCTGTCCCAGAGCCTGTTGGTCCTGGCCTTTATGCTGCGGTACAGTTTCCCAGATGGTAGCAGCTGGATCAGTTTGTGTTTGATGTGACTTGGGTTCCCAATGATCTTTTGGGCCTTTTTTTACATACCTATCTTTGTAAATGTCCTGAATAGTGGGAAGTTCACATCTACAGATGTGCTGAGCAGTCCTCAACACTCAGTCCTGCGATCGAGGGAAATACATTTTTCATACCAGGCAGTGATGCAGCCAGTCAGGGCGCTCTCAATTGTGCCCCGTAGAAAGTTCTTCGGATTTGGGAGCCCACACCAAATTTTTTCAACTTTACGAGGTGAAAGAGATGCTGTTGTGCCTTTTTCACCATACAGCTGGTATGTGCAGACCACGTGTGATCCTTGGTGCTGTTTATGCTGAGGAACTTAAAGCTATTCACTCTTTCAACCCCAGGTTCATTGATATCAATAGGGACTAGCCTGTCTCCATTCCTCCTGTAGTCCACAACCAGCTCCTTTGTTCTTGCGACTTTGAGGGAGAGGTTGTTTTCTTGGCACCAAATGTTTCTGTTGGGGGTGTGGGATCCAAACTGCTCTTGGTACTGACCCACAGGTGATGAGGGAGGTTCTTTAGGTTAGTGGGCTTGCTTTACGTAATAGTGAAATAATGTCATTAGTGTCCCTCTTAACTCTCTAGTGAAGACTGGCAGATGTCTGGCTCCGGTTCTGAGGAGGAAGATTTTCGAGAGAAGAGTACCTCAGGAGACAGTGAGTCTGACTACCAGCCCAACAACAAAGTAAAAAGCAGGAAGCCTCAGTGCAGGTACAGATTTAAGGAATTTAAAATGAGAGATTAGCTGAATCTTGCAAACTTAATAGGCACTTTTAGTAATTTTTTTGTTATCATGATCTTCATTGAAGCTATATTAATATTTTATTATGAATTCAAAAACTGGGTATATTGTTGACTGATGCAATCACTTGTTGCAGGCTGCCCCACTTTATCAGTATGTGAGTATGAATACCAAATGTGGGCTTGATTTGAGTTGGATATCCTGCTCTTTCTTTTAGCTAGTTAGTTTTCAAAGACAGGTTATTGTCATGCACAAGTAAATTATTGCATTGGTACCCTAAAACACTTGCAGCAGCAATAGAGACACAATATTCACAAGACAAATATAAATTATGCAAAACTATCCAAGAAAGAACACAATTAGAATAAAGAAAACAAATATGGAAAAGGTTCTAAGGGTTATGGAGGTAGTGTCTGGGTTGAGAGAAAACTAATGAACTAATACAACATTAAAATGTGTATAGTCAGTGCCCAGTTGTAATGAAATGTTTGTAGATCAGCAATAAAGGAGGTGCTGATTCCTTTAGTTGTAGAACAGAATGTACTGGTGGAACATTTGGGAAGGGTGATCTTAGAAAAAGTTAAAACCTGAATAAGATACTTTATTTACTAGAATTCATATATTAAGTAGAATTTTCTCAAAGGCATAATTTAAATATTTCATTGTTAGCTTTTTTTTTACAAAGAATAGTTCAGCGACTTCTACTCTTCTAATTGCATCCAGTTGCTCAAAGTTATTGGCAAAACCGGAGGACGTTTGTTTAAAGTGTGTGCAGGAAAGATTAGGGGAGATGTCAGATTTTTTTTTACATGGAGAGGGGGTTATCTGGGATACACTGTTTGGGTGGTGGTAGAGACTGATATAATAAGGACATCTAGGAACTCCTAGATAGACACATGGATGTTACAGGCAAGGTTGGATTGATCATAGAGCAGATTAAAAAGTTAGCATAACGTCATGGCCTGAAGAGCCTTTAAGATTTATGTTCTAAGCTGTGTATATACTCCAAACTACATTAAGATGCTGTTTTGGACCATATCCAAAACATTTTTCCTGAGATCAGTAGCACCCATAGCTTAAGCTACCTTTCTACCTCATCTTTTTCCAGCTACACAGATATCCTCTCACACACGTTATTTCACTTAATGATCAAAGCTCAAGAATGAATAGTTAATTGTATGAGAAAGAAATGTATTGATAAGTGGGGAAATGCTGTGTGCATGATGACATTATCTTTCTGGATTAACTAGGTGCTTTAGCAGGTTTTGACTTAGCAGTGAATGGATATGCACAACATTGAAATGCAACAGCCTCCCCAAGCATTCATTTTAAAATCAATGTTGTTCAGTTTTTCTTTGGCCTTGAATTGATAGGAAAATAATACAGCTGCAAACTTTAAGTTGTAATTTTGTTAAAGGGCCAAGACAAAAAAGGTGAAGGGGAAGGGACTGAAGAGACCAGTTGAATCATCAGATGAAGATGATGATGACGATGATGAGCATAAGAGGAGTTCTCGTCGTCAGGCAACAGTAAATGTCAGCTATAAGGAAGATGAAGATGCTAAAACGGATTCTGATGATTTGCTTGAAATCTGTGGGGAGGATCTCCCTCCTCCCCCAGAAGAAGAAGAAGAATTTGAAACATTAGAGAGGGTAATGGAATCGCGAACAGGAAGGAAAGGAGGTAGGTTCAAAGACCTGGTAAAATATCACTTAATAGGGACACATACTAAACAACAAATTGAAACATGCAAAACTATTTTACCAATACAATTTTGAACAGTTTGAGCATTGTCTGATATAAGCTCTATGATCTATGAACCTTCCTTCATGAATTTTAGATTATGTTCCACCCTTTGTGAAACAGATATTTTTCAATATGGCAAAATGTATTGAAAACTTGATTACACTAATTGAAGTAAATCCTAATAAAACATTGCAACTTTGAAGCACAAACAAGAGCGTGCCCACCAGCTGAAAATTTTATCAGGTCTCTTTGATACACTGATAACTAACTGAACTTGGCATAATTTCTGGGAATGAGAATGTTGAATAAATCAGCTCCAATAGGACATTACTGCATGTTTATGAGCTGTAATGTGCTCTCACTGACCAAGTGACTGTAAATAATGTAGCTATTTTCAGCAAGCTGTCTGCCCACATTTAGTGAGCTAATTAATTTTGATAATTTGTTTGCTGGTATTTGATTGTAAAAATATTTTTCTCCTGGTCCAAGAGCACTGAGATTTTGTGGAGTAGTACCAAATCAGGCTTCATTATACCTTTCATATTGCCAATAATTAATGCAAATATATGGAAATATCCATAAAGAAAGCTTCCTTTATTCCCTTGATGAATTTAGTAATAACTTGTTATGTTAAGGCATTGAGTACTTTTAATGTCTTGATCATTTTGAGAGGTTAACCTACACCTGTATTTGGGTTTGTTATAATGCTTGCAGGTGGTAGGTGCAGTCAAACAAGCTCTCAATTTCCAAAAAAGGCAGTGGTGCACTTATTTCTGGATGATGCATATAGAATGAGATTGATTTTGCAGTGTTACAGTTCTCAGTTAAACTTATTTACCAAGATTTTATGTAGGTGATAAATACTCATGTTAAATACTAATGTATAATGAATTTTCCATCAAAACAATTAATAGAAAGTCATCCAACTGAAAATTAAATTAAAACTAAGATTCTGCTTAACATTTTATATTATTTAATACTGTTTAGCAACTGGTGCAGCCACTACTACCTATGCAGTAGAGGCTGAGGGTGACCCCAATAGTGGTTTTGACCCATTGAGGGAGGTTGGAGAGCACCAGTATCTGATTAAATGGAAGGGATGGTCTCACCTTCACAACACCTGGGAAAGTGAAGAAACGCTTTTGCAGCAGAATACAAAAGGAATGAAGAAATTGGAGAACTATAAGAAAAAGGAGGAGGAAGCCAAGCGATGGTATGTAGTTCAGTTGAGATTATTGTTACAAAATGTGATATGCAGCTTTCTGAAACCACATAGATATCTTTACATCATTTTGCTCTTTTGCATCTGCACATTTCATTTATATCTAGCATTTAAATTGGACCCAGACCCCTTTAAAGTGACAGTGGATTATAAGGCTGGTATTAATGGGCATCCATGAGAAATTGGATTGCAGGGAATGGGATTGATCTGATTGCTAGCTTCTCTATTCTAAGGTAATGTGAATAGGATGCAGGTTTTCAAGGTAGAGAAACTGGCTTTTGTTAAGTATGGAATTGCTAACATGGTAATTGTAAGCAAAATTGTAACATCAAATCTCCCACTCATTAGAGTTCAGGAAAAATCTTCAATGTAAACCAGGGGTTCCCAACTTTTTTATGCTGTGGACCCCTACCATTAACTGAGAGGTCCATGGACCCTAGGTTGGGAACAAAGATTTTCTAAACACTGCTTCTGCCTGAGAAAACTTGGGTGGTATTTGAATATGTTCACTGCCAGGTTAACTTGAAAATATTGATGCCAATTTTGGGAAAAGAATAAGGTTTCCCTTTCAGCTGAGAACCAGTGTCACCTGCTTGCTTTAAATAAAAACAGCATATTCCATAGATGCTGCCTGGCCAGCTGAGTTCCTCCAGCAATTTGTGTGTATTTTTTCATGGGTGTTCATTTTTGCCACAGGAGTTTTAAAAAGAAGGTAATAAATTTATTTAATATCTGTTCCTTGAGTATTTTTGACACTGTTCTCATCTATTAGCATATTATTGTTGTGCAAAATTGTGTAGGTAATGGCCAGTTATACCCTAGCTCACACTGTCTCCTTGATGTTCGTATGAGCTGGAACTTAAAAACAATCTGCGGGAATCTTTATTATCTTTATTAGAACTGATAATAATTATCAAAATTTCCATATCAAAACATGAAATCCTTAAATTGCTGATATTTTCAAATAGTCATTAGAGTAGACATTTGTAGTCATTTTGATTTTACCAATAAAACTCAAAGCAGTAGTATAACTTAAGAGATCTGTTTTGGAGGAGAACAGTATAAAAAAAATTATAACTAGGAAATCATTTCCAAACAGAGGTTCAGCTCTTTAGCCATGAAGTCCATATTTTTGTAATTGCTATATTTTGGATGGTCAGTCTTTTCCCCTGGATTGTGGAGTCCAAAAGTAGAGGTCACAGATATAAGATATAAAGGGAGAAATATAAGAGAGCTGAGGCATAGCTGTTACTACTGTTTGTTTATACTTAAAATATTTTGAAACTTAAAAATATATTTAAATTTATAGGTTGAAAACTGCATCACCTGAAGATATCGAATACTTGAACTGTCAACAGGAATTGGTGGATGATTTACATAGGCAGTATCAGTTAGTGGAACGAATAATTGGTAAGAGTGTGTAAATATTCTTTTGACCTCAAGTATAATATATGTAGGATTTATTATTTCAGCTTGTTTTCTATAAACATCAACTTGCTTCAGTCAAATAGGAGCTGTATCAAAATGCTCTTGAGTTTGTTTGCTGCAGTGTATTATATAAAACTTTCATAGGTACCTGTCAGAATATTTCCATTGCTTTAAAGAAAGGAATAAAGCTTTGTTTGCCCTTGATTTTTTTTTTTGGTGATCATCTTAAGCAACATTAGGTTGTAGTGAATGGTTACTGTTAAAGTATGATTTTAGCTACTGAGGGCTTTTCTTTGATCTCTATTTTACTATGACTTCTACCAATGCTGACTTGATGCCAAAGATTTTTTCCTGTCATTGTGAATTGTGTTCTTAATTATGTAAAGACTGTAACGTCCAGAACTGTAAGACATCTTTAAACGCAAATGAATGTCAGCAACAGCTTATTTGGATAGATTTTGCTTGTTGATAACTTGAATCTTCACTTCACTGATAACTGGAGGCCGGAGATGTTCTGTTCTGGAGAATTGTTGCAGTATTGGATAAATGTTAGTATACTAGACCAGCTAAACAAGATGAGCAGTTAATTCTGGAATTGCAGGCCAGCTGAAGGCAAGATAATATTTATCAGAAAATAATTTGCAAGCAACATATGATCATAGTTTTTCAAATACATCGATCTTTGTGGAAAATATTTGACAGCTTTTCTGTCAAATATGATAGGCTTGGAGCAGCTGATTATGTGCTTGCAAGATTACTTAAGAAATCTCAGTGTAATTTAAGCAGACGTGACCTTTTATTGGTAATATCTATTTCAGCTGGTTCATCTTTACTATTGTTAATACTGTACTTGTATCTTGTATCCTTTGAGGATTCTTAATAAGTTTTTCACATCTGTTTTAAAATTATATTTTTTCAATGCTTTTGGCGTCATTGACAAAACAAGGAACTTTTGTAGGGAACTTTTTCAAAGTGAGTTTTAAATCTCTTCTTCAAAAAGTTGTACTTGCATGTTTGAAGTGTTCATGTTTAGTTGAAAGTGTCCAAATAGAATTTATATTTTAATCTGAGTTATTTGTGAAGTTTAATATAAAATACAGACAGGTGTGAGGTATTGCACTTTGGAAGGAAAAACCAAGGTAGAGCATACAAAGTAAATGGTAGGGCATTGAGGAGTGCAGTAGAACAGAGGGATCTGGGAATACAGATACAAAATTCCCTAAAAATGGCGTCACAGGTAGATAGGGTAGTAAAGAAAGCTTTTGGTACATTGGCCTTTATAAATCAAAGTATTGAGTATAAGAGTTGGAATGTTATGGTGAGGTTGTGTAAGGCATTGGTGAGGCCGAATTTGGAGTATTGTGTGCAGTTTTGGTCACCGAATTACAGGAAGGATATTAATAAGGTTGAAAGAATGCAGAGAAGGTTTACAAGGATGATGCCGGGACTTGAGAAACTGAGTTACAGAGAAAGGTAGAATAGGTTAGGACTTTAATCCCTGGAATGTAGAAGAATGAGGGGAGACTTGATAGAGGTATATAAAATTATGATGGGTATAGATAGAGTGAATGCAAGCAGGCTTTTTCCACTGAGACTAGGGGAGAAATAAACCAGAGGACGTGGGTTAAGAGTGAAGGGGGAAAAGTTTAAAGGGAACATGGGGGGGGGGGGGGGGACTTCTTCACACAGAGTGGTGGGAGTGTGGAATGAGCTGCCAGATGAAGTGGTAAATATGGGCTCACTTCTAACATTTAAGAAAAACTTGGACAGGTACATGGATGAGAGGTGTATGGAGGGATATAGTCCAGGTGCAAGACAGTGGGACTAGGCAGAAAAATGGTTTGGCACAGCCAAGAAGGGCCAAAAGGCCTGTTTCTGTGCTGTAATGTTTTGTGGTTCCATTACTTATAAGGGATATTGAGGATTTGGTCAAGAAAAATAAGGCATATATTAAATAATGGCAGCTGGCATTAAGTGTATCCTTTGAAGAGTGCAAGGTATGCTGAAGTACATTTAATAATGAAATTAGGGGACAGAAAAAGGCTTTGTGATATCTATGGCAGATAAGATGGAGGAGAATCCTAAAAGATTCTACAAGCATACTAGCAGTAACAGGGTAGTTATGGAGAGTGTAGCCTCCCAGGGGGTAGATCCTCTTACGGATCAACATAATCTATTGTGGATGAGGGTTGAGGGCTGACAAGGTGATGTATGTTGGGAAATTTAACCAGGGCATGATGTACACAGTGAGTGGTAGAGCTCTCAGGAGTTGTTGGGTAATATAGCGTGAAAAGAGCCCCTTCAGCACAACTGGTCCATGCCAACTATGGCATCTTGCTTGGTAGTCTTAGTTGCCTCCGTTTGGCCCATAACTCTCCGTCCTTGTCCATGTATCTATTCAAATGCGTGTTGCAATTGTATCTCGCCATCTTGTCTAGTTCTCATCCTCAACAATTTCTCCTTTGGTTCTTCCCACGTTTCTCCCAACTCAAGGGGTAGCCATGGGCCTTGGCTCTGCCTGCCTTTTCATTGGTGACGTAGAACAGTCCATGTTGTAACACTTCCCTAGTAATGCTCCTCAACTCTTCCTGTGAAACATTGACATTAGTGCTGCTTCATGCACCCATGCTGAGCTCATCAATTTCATCAACTGTGCCCCCAACTTCCACCTTGCCCTTAAATTCAGTTGGTCTAATTCTGTCACCTCTCTCCCCCTTCTTGATCTTTGGAGACAAACTGTCTGTTGATTTATTTTATAAACTTACCAATTCCCAGTGCTATTATGCTATTATATAACATTATACTGTTTCTCACCCTGTCTCCTGTAAAAATGTTCTTCCCCTTTTTCAGTTCCTTCATCTCCTCTGCATCTGTTCCCATAATGAGACTTTCCAGGATATCAGATGTCCTCCTCCAAAGAACGGGGTTTCCCTTCCTCCACCATTTAATGCTGCCCTCACCTGCATCTCCTCCATTTCTTGGCCATCCACAATCACCCCCATCTTCTCACTGCCTTAAGAGGGGTAGAGTTCCTCATCTTCACTTACCATCCCACGAGCCTCTACATTCAATACATTACTTTCTGCAACTTTTGCTTTATTCAGTGGGATCCTACCACCAAACACATCTCTACCTTCTGCATTTTCTGTTGGAAATGCTCTGTCTGTGATTCTCTTGTTCATTCATCCTTCCCCACTGATCTCCCTCCTGGGACATATCCCTGCAAGTGACAGAAATGCAGCACCTAACTGTTCACCTCCTCTCTTAACACCTCTCAGGGCCCAAACAATCCTCCTTCCAGGCGAGGCAACACTTCACCTGCGACTCTGTTCGGGTCGTCTATCATAAATAGTGGTGCCATTGTGGCCTCTACACTGGTGAGACCAGATGTGTATTGGAAGACTGCTGTGCCCAGCATCTCTGCTCCATCTGACAAAAGCAGAATTACTCAGCCATTTTAATTCCAGTTCTGACATGGCACTCCATGGCCTTCTCTTTTGTCACAATGAGGCCACTCTCAGGGTGGAGGAGCAAGGCCTCATATTCCGTCTAGGTAATCTCTGACCTGACCACGTAAATATCGATTTCTTCTTCCAGTAATTTTTTTTCCTCCTACTTCCCCTTCTATTCCTCACTCTAGTTTCTTGCTCTTCTCTTCACATGCCTATTACTTCTCCTTGGTGCTCCTCCTCCTCTCTTCCCTTTCTCACATGACCCAGTCTCCTCTCCTATCACATTTCTTCTCCAGCTCTTTACCTTTCCCATGCACTTGACTTCACCTATCACCTAGCTAGTCCTCCTTAGTGCCCCACCCTCCCCCACCTTTTTATTCTGGCATTTCCCCTTCCTGTCCAGAGCTGAAAAAGTGTCTTGGCTCGAAATATCAGTTTATTCATTTCCATAGATGCTGCCTGACCTGCTCAGTTTCTCCAGCGTTTTGTGTGTGTTGCAATCGTGCTTTCCTTGACTATTTCCTCAACCTCATTACCCTCGTAATTGATTACTTCTTGGGTCTCCTTAAATGTCTCCTCTGTTGTATCTGTGCCTACTGGTTTTGGCTCCCCAGTCCTAGGGTAAAGACTGTGACCATCCACCTTATCAGTACCCATCCTGATTTTATAAGCTTCTGACAGCTCACCTCATTCACCTAAATTCCAGGGAATAAAGATCCAGTGAGGCATACCTCTCCTTGTAACTCTGGCCCTCTAGTCCAGGCAGCATCCTAGTAACTATTACTTTGCACCCTATCTAGCTTGACCGTCTTTCCTATAACAGGGTAACTAAAGCTGTATTGAACAGAGACCTTTGATTACAATACTTGATTTCCTGAAAGTGGTAACACTAGTACACAGGGTGGTAAAGAAGGCATATGGCATGCTTACACTCATTGACCAGGGCATTGAGAACAAGAGTTGGCACATAATGTAATAGTTGTACAGAATGTTGGTTGGTCACACTTAGGGTATTGCGTATCGACAGGAAAGATGCGATTAAACTAGAGCGAGTATAGAAAAGACTCCCAAAGTTTTTACCTGAGTATTGAGGAAAATTTGGATAGGGATCATCATGGCACTGTTCTTGTGCTGAACTGTTCTGTATTTTCCCCAGAATTGAAAGAGCCTGAGAGATAATATTGAGATATAAAATTGTGAAGCTGAGACAGGGTAGATATCTAGAATCTGTATGGTGAAGTTTAAGGTGCGACATAGAAGATCTGAAGGGTAAATTGTTCACACAGTGTTGGTATCTAGAATGAGCTGTAGGTGGTTATGATGGAGGGAAGAGCTGTAACAAAATTAAGAGATATTGATACAGGTACTTGACTGATGTAGGTGTACAGTGGGATGTGGGATTAATGCAGGCAAGTGGGATAAGTAAAGATGGACATGATGATTGGTATAGGCTTTAGAGTCTGTTTCTATAATGTACCACTGACTAGAATTCAACTTCCTGCAATATCAAAGTATTAGTGGGGAACGGGTGCGGGGGATGTGGATGTGCAGATTATGATTCATGATAATGAATTCTTAGAAAATCCAGAATTCTATTAGCTTTTTAAAAGGCTGTTTTTAAGTTATTGAGTATTCCTGAATCAGTGTATTCAACTGGAATATTGTAAACACAGAAAAACTGTGCTGCATTTCTGATAGTATCAAGGATGTGGAAAAGATGTCGGGTTGTGACATGTTAGTTTCTGTGTGCATGGTATATGAAGTACAGCATTTTCTATTTGTTTTGGATTTTCCAGTAGTAGTTTGATATATGTAATATTACTGAAAAAGCAGTTTCCAAGGGTTAATCTTTTAAGTTGTATACTTTTTTTGGCATTATTGGCAAGTCTTCATTTATTTATTTGATCATTACTAGCACACTCCAACCAGAAGTCTGCTTCCGGTCATCCAGACTACTTGTGCAAATGGCAGGGGCTACCCTACTCTGAGTGTAGCTGGGAAGATGGTGCCCTTATGTCCCGAAAGTTTCAGTCACACATTGATTCATATACTAACCGGAACCAATCCAAAACCATCCCTTTGAAGGAGTGTAAGGTAATTAAACTAAAATATTTGGATTATATGCATTAAACTGTTTAAATACAGCTCAATATTTCTGTAATTTATTAAGAAAATCTTTGCAATATATTCTTTACTGAACAGTCTTAAAATAGATGGTTTATGCTTGGCCTGACTTATTTGCACAGATGCGTGTTTGAGGATTATTAAGTGGTAAGTTGTAAAAGTAAATGGGTGTAGTTGTTTCTGGGAAGGAATGTAGATAGAAGTCAGGGACAATCCCATGATGGCTACTGGTGAATTCAAATTCAAGTAATTATTTGAAGCAGACTAGTTAGTCTCAGGAAAGGGTTCGATGAAATCCCATTTTTGTAAACTTGTATCAGTCCATTAAACTTGTTCAAGCTACTTTCTGTTGGCCTAAGTGTGATGGACTCTTAATTCTCCCTCACTGAGGGGGTAAATAAACTAGACACTACATGTTAGCAATATTTGCATTCTTTGAACAAATAAAATTTGTGGGCTGTGCTAGTCCTGGGAACAGATCCCGTTGAACCATTGCTTACTCCACACTGGTGGAATGGATAATTCTCAGAAACCTCTGCATAGGTATCTGACACTTTTTCCTGTCACTGATCATTGACCTGACCCTACAACTGGCAGCACTGCTGCATGTTTCCTCTCAGCATTCTAGACTGGATCACACACAAAATGCTGAAGGAACTCAGCAGGTCAGGTAGCATCTACGGAAATTAACAAACAGTCAACGTTTCAAGCATTGTTGGAAAGGAGCTGTTGCTCCTCCACCCTGAGGGCACAAGAGGAGGCCATGAATGGGAATCGGAATTAGTCTTTGGCCACCAGGAAGTTCCATTTTTGGCTGATGGAATGGAAGTGTTCCATGAAGCCGTCCCCCAATTTATGATGAGTCTCACCAGTGTAGAGGTGGCTACATTGGAGCACAGGATACAATAGGCAACTCCAGCAGATCCGCAGGTGAAGTATTGCCTCACCTAGAAGGACTGTTTGAGGCCCTGAATGGAGATGAGGAAGGAGATGAATAGGCAGGTGTAGCTCTTTGGCTGCTTGGAGGGATAAGTGCCACTCTGGCCTCTTGCCTCTTCTCTCCTGCCTATCACCTGCCCTGGTGAGCCCCTCTCCCCCTTCACTTTCTCCTATGATCCACTCTCCTCCATCAGATTTCTTCCTCTCCAGCTCTTTACTCCCCCCTCCCCCCCCCCTTTTAATTTTGGCGTCTTCCCCCTCCCCTTCCTTGCCCGTCCTTAAAGGGTCTCAGTCTGAGCATCAGCTGTTTGTCCATTTGCATAGATGCTGCCTGATCAGCTGAGTTCCTCCAACATTTTGTGTGTGTTGCTTTGGATTTCCTGTATGTGCAGAATTTCTGGTATTTATGATTCTAGACTGGATATTCAGATCAGAGATTCAGTTTGAGATCGTGTGGAATGGCACTTGGAAGTGGTGACCCAAATAAATATTTATTGGAGGTGACCTCCAATAAATATTGGAGGCTTAATGTTGCAAATTCTACATTTTCAACAAAACTGCATTCTGGGTAAATTAATGATCCATTAAAGTTACCTGGTCAAATATTTTTATTAAAGTTTGCTCTTTTTGAGTTTATAACTATTTCTGTTACTTATCAAGAAAACTCATCACTGCCTCTACTTCCTCAGGAGGCTAAAGAAATTTGGTATGCCCCATCGCCTCTGAGCAATTTTTATTGATGTACTATAGAAGGTATCCTATCCAGGTGTATCATGGCTGAGAATGGCAACTGCTCAGTATGTGACCACAAGAATTTTAAAGAATTTAAGATGGGTTTTTTTTCTTAAAGGAGTTTGGGATGTGATTAGTTTTAGTTTGTGAGGTGCTGATTGTAGATCATGTTGAGTGCCCTCATTGGAAGTTTTTGACTTAAATTTATTTGCTATTACACCGGTGAAATTCCCTTGTCCAATTATCCACCCAGTTGAACATTAAATATTGTTTCGATTGTGATGTTCAAAGAGTTCTATGTATATATGCTGTCTTAACATTTTTACATTAGAATTTAAATATTAGAATTTAAGTAGAAGAGGCGTTCTGTGTTTCATAAATCATTACAGATTGGTGATTGAGAAATAAGTGGCTGATTGGTCACCCTGCCATTTCTATCTTTTTTTTTTGGAAGAATTCTGCTTCAAGATAAAAAAAATGGTGTAGTACAAACACTCAATGTTTGTTTAATAGAATGTTTCATTTGTTCTGTTGCAGTTCTAGTTAGATTATAGTTGATGGCTGGTAATTAAGGAGGCTTTTAAATTGTTCTTCACCTTTGGGTTTATGTTTTATGTAGGTCTTAAAGCAAAGACCCAGATTTGTTGCACTGAAGAAACAGCCAGCGTACATTGGTAGCTCTGATGTATTGGAGCTCAGAGACTATCAGTTAGATGGCTTAAATTGGTTGGCACACTCCTGGTGCAAGTAAGTA
This sequence comes from Hemitrygon akajei, assembly GCF_048418815.1. Taxonomy (NCBI): domain Eukaryota; kingdom Metazoa; phylum Chordata; class Chondrichthyes; order Myliobatiformes; family Dasyatidae; genus Hemitrygon; species Hemitrygon akajei. The sequence goes on along the minus strand of NC_133125.1, from coordinate 16,608,001 downwards.
ATTACAGACCCCATGAGATTCGAGCTGTTTTGGGCACAATAGAAATTGAGTATACTTTAACTGAGTAAATTAGTTTTAAATTTTCTACAACATATGATTATGTGGGTAATGACATAAAATCTTACAAACATCACATTTGATCAGGGTAATAGAATAGTTTTTCTTGCACTAAAATAGATTCATAGAATATATTCAAAATTTGCCTCATGAGATTAATTTGATATGTGGGCATTTTTTTTGTTGAATGAATTTAAGTGACTGCAAATACTTATGTTCAAAATATCCAAAACATTTAGACTGGTTCAGCCAGTTTGACCCCTGACTGATGAAAGAAGTTAAAACTCAAGTCCTTAATTTGTAGTTTTCTTTTGCATAGTATAGCATCTTAAATCTTTGAGGTACGGTCAGGAAAAGATTTGGTTTAAATATTTAGATTACCCAGCTAAGTGTACAAAATAAATATTGAAATCGCTATTTTATATATTTTTTCTTCAAGAAATGTTAAAAAATTGTATGTTTTCTGTTTGGTTTATTATTCAAAATACAGAATGATAAAAATTTGTTTTATATTAGCTTTCTTTGCATTTTAATTTGATAGTTCATACAGAATGAAAATAAACTTTTAAAATGCTTTATTTAAAACTATATATCTTTATCTTTATTTCACAGGAACAATAGTGTTATTCTGGCTGATGAAATGGGTCTGGGGAAAACTATACAAACCATCTCCTTCCTTAGTTATATATTCCATGACCATCAGCTGTTTGGGCCTTTCCTTTTAGTAGTTCCACTCTCAACGCTCACTTCTTGGCAACGTGAAATTGAGATGTGGGCACCTGAGATGAATGTTGTCGTTTACTTGGGAGACATCAGTAGCCGTAATATGGTAAAGTGCTATTTGATAATTGCTTTAATATTCCATACAGTTATGATTTTTGGCTTTTATGGAGGATAGATAGAATTAAAGTTATCCTGAACTGCATTCACAAATTCAAATTAGTTACTGTAAGTATGTGGGCTAAACAATTAAGATTGGTAAAAGTCTGGCTCAAATGTTTTGATCTGTATTTTTGTGTGATTAAATTTTTTATCTTTGGAATTTTTTTTTCAAAAGTGTTTCTTGGAGGTTTGAAAATGATGGTTGTAGGTCATCCTGTTTTCCAACCCCCCCCCCCCCCCCCCAAGCTACTTGCATCACAACTATCATTTTTCTCAACCATCTAGTTTCCTAGAATTGTACAGTATGCTATATGTCTTGTTCCACCAGATGCTAGGAAAATATCCCAAATCTTCTCAATACCCCTTCTCACAAAAATCATTTGAAACAAATCCAGAGAGACACTGACAATGTGTGGCAAAGCATAATCTAGTTGTCTTCTATTATGATCTTTTTTTTCAAATCACTAAATGCAACTCACTTTTGAAGTTGTGTAGAGATTGTATATACACCTGGGTTGCCAATGTTCACTCAAGGCTCACCACTTGGGAAAATAAACAGTTCACCATCTAGTTGCATGTGTTGCATATTATAGTTGAATGGTTCCCCCCATCAGCCTCATTCTGTCAAAGTGAAATAATCTATCAAGAGCCATTGACTTGTTGTTTTATCTTGTGTTTATTTTGTTATCAGATAAGAACATATGAATGGATGCATCCTCAAACTAAGAGATTGAAGTTCAATATCTTGCTGACAACCTATGAGATCCTGCTTAAAGACAAGGTAGATAACCAGCCATTCTGTGGGTTTCCCTTAATTCGTAATTTTCACTCTACATTCAGTTTAGTAATGTCTTAAAAATGTTTCATATTTTGTAAGGAAACTGAACTGCAAGTAGATAGTATAGTGAAACTCCTGAACATTTTTTTGGATGTGATCAGAGACCGAGGTTTATATTTCATTATCTCAACTGATGAATTTATATTCAAGGCATTAAGTGAACCTAGAATTAAAATAAAACAATGCTGCTATTCATGAGTACTAGGTTATTTTATAATGGTAGGTTGAGAGGCATCATCATGACAGTTGGGTAGTTTAGGTTCAATAATGCAACTTTTTTTTATTAGCTACCGTAAGTAATGGTAGCTAAGAAGCTACTAGATTTTTCTAGTTAACTCGTGTTTTCCGGATGAAAACCTGTCATCTTTACCCAATCTCAACTATATAGGACTATCTCTAGGACATAGCCTCAAAATTCAGGGGAGTAGATTTGGGACCGAGATGAGGAGGAATTGCTTTTCCCAGAGGGTGATTAATCTGGAATTCTCTGCCCACTGAAGCTGTGGAGGCTACAGAAAAATATATTTAAGACGAGGATAGATTTTGCATAGTAGGGGATTTAAGAATTATGGGGAAAAGGCACATGGGTAGAGATGAGTCCATGACCAGATCAGTCATGATCTTATTGAATGGTGGAGCAGGCTCAACAGGCCAGATGACCTGCTCCTGCTCCAATTTATTATGTTCTTGTACTCTTATATGCAACTCTGGACCTACAAGTTCTGTTGATCTAATTCCTCTTTAGTTCAGTGACATAGCAGATGGAATAATAAATGCTAGTGTTAGTAACAGCATCCACATTCATGTCAGAATAAATGGAGGAAGAAAACCTTCACATTCATGGGGCTTTTAATCTAATAATTTGAAAGATTAAAATTTTTAGTTTACTTAGTCAATAAAATCAAGATAGTGCATGTAATTTTATCAATTTTCAAGAAAATGGCAAAAGGGAGCACTAGATCTAAAAATGCAATGAACATTCATAATTGATTTAAGTAAATTGACTGCAAAAGAGAAAATTTACAGCAGTATATGGATTTGGATATATAGAAACTTTAAATGATTATCAAAAAGCAAGTGGCTTAATTTTTGGGCTGGGAGGTGTAAAAGTCAATAAAGTAAGACTTTTTAATGTTTCACCTAAAAATATATAATTTGAATTTGAATTGCAGTGACCATATAGCATTTTTAGTGGACAAGCACTCTAATTTTCAGTTCTAATTCAGTTTCATTTACCTAGGGAAAGCAGCTGGTCCCCCAAATGTTTGTTTATACATACAGGTTGTACATGGTCAAAACGTTTGAAAGTTGGGGAGGACAAATAACAAAGGATATCATGGCAATTTGTTACCAACTTTTAGTGTTGTGGAGGCCGCTGTATTTGGCTATATATCTTAGATATGTTAGCAGTATCAGTGGCCTATAACTTCTATATGTAATGTAAAAATGTTATAAAGCTGAGCTGTAATCACTCTGGTTTCATAAGCTGGTGATAGTTGCATTGGATTTTGAAAAAAGTCTTTGGGTGAAAATACAGGTGGATTTATAATCTCTGTAATTATATCCAAGCATGAATCTCTGGATTCTTCAGTTCTGCATTTGCATTGTTGAAAGTTAGTTGATAAAAGCCTATTCAACATAAACTTTTTCTTTTTCTAACAAAAATTCAGGCATGAAATACTGTATGATGTAGATTAAGGTAGTTTGAAGTGTTAACATTTGATGTTTTGTTTCAGTCATTCCTTGGAAGTGTAAATTGGGCTTTCATCGGGGTAGATGAAGCTCATCGTTTGAAGAATGATGATTCTCTACTTTATAAAACCATGATGGATTTTAAATCAAATCATAGGCTGCTCATAACAGGAACTCCACTCCAAAACTCGCTTAAAGAACTCTGGTCTCTCCTTCACTTCATCATGCCAGAAAAGTAAGTGGGATGAATAATTCAACTCTTAAGATATAGGGTCACAAATGTCGGGGAAGTGTGGTATTATTCTTTGAAAGGTTCATTTCCATGGAATAATATTTTAACAATTGTTGTTTAAATTTCTCAAACCAGTTAAACATTTCAGTACTATGTATGAGGTATTACTGATGACAAATTAGCTGACATATTCCTTGCATTTCAACATGACTGCCTTTCATATTTACCTCATTGAAAATAAAATGATTTAAACATTCCGATGGCATGAAAAATAATAATTGTAGTTTTTTAATGGAGAAATATATTCAGTAATTTTTAAGTTGGCTTTTTCCTCTCAATTTTCAGGTGCAAAGGTAATTTAAAAGCAGGCATTTTGCGATAAGCTTGCACCTGGCTTCAGCAGCTGGTGGAGAATTACTTTTGCTCCATCAAGAAAGTAATATCCTAAACAAAAAGTATTATGTCATACACTAGCTACCAACTATTACCTTGGTGTATTGTTATTTGGGAATGGCTTAATAAAAATGTTATTCTTTATTTTTTGGGGGGGTAAAAGGTTTTCTTCCTGGGAAGTGTTTGAAGAGGAGCATGGGAAAGGAAGAGAAGTTGGTTATACAAGCCTTCATCGAGAACTGGAGCCGTTCTTGTTGCGGAGGGTGAAAAAGGACGTTGAAAAATCTCTACCTGCTAAAGTTGAACAGATCTTACGAGTGGAAATGAGCGCAGTGCAAAAGCAATATTACAAGTAGGTATTTGCTCATGAATGGTTTTTTTCAAGCTCTGTGCAATAAACACTCATCAGCTTTATCAACCTTTGCAAAGAGAAAGAATAGATGAACTGCATCCATTCTTGGTGTGTGCTCCTTTTAACAATCTCTGTATTGCCCCTCAATGCAGTTGTCTGAATTCTGTGTGTTAGCAAGATCAGGAAGACCATAATTTTACTCCTTGTTCTTTGCTGCTGGCTCCATCTTACCTTGCTGACAACTTGCAGATTTAATATCGCTTTTGAACCTTAAGTAACTTGGCGCACGTAACCACAGTCAATGAAAGTGCTTATTTCCAGCTCCTTAATATCATTTGAATTGAAGCTCATTTTCTGAAACAGACACCATGTCTTTGTTACCTCAGGATTTGATCATTTCAGAATAATCCATATAGCCTGCCATTTTCTATCTTTGTAAGCTTAACATTCATCATTACTCTTTCTATATCCTAAATCGCATCAAGTCCTGTTTGTCACCGGCACTCCCTAATCTGCATTGATTCTAAAGTTAAGCAGTGCCCCAGTTTCAATTTCTCATTCTTGTATCTAAATCCATTGTTGTGTTGTAAGTGTATCTCTATAATTTCAACCAAGCCTGCAATCATCTGACGCCAGTGATTCCCAGTTCGGACTTCCCAGCCCCACTATTTTGTTCACTCCACCACTGAAAGCAAAGTTTTCAGCTGCCAAAACCCTCAATTCTTGAATGCCCACTCTACCTAGCTTTCTTTCAGACATGTCTTAAAATCCTTTGTCCATAATTTTATACTCTTATTTTAGGATATTACTGCAGCCTGGTGTTAAATCGTGTTAATTTTTACATTAAGTGTCTATGCGGTTTCGCTGGGTTAAAGAAGCTGAATTAATATATTTGGTCTTGTAAAATTTCTTGGGTGTGGTGTCTCTTACAAAATGTGGGCACTGTTTTGCAAAATTTTGAATATAAAAAGAACAGATTCTGGAAATGCTGGAAATCCAGAGCAACACACAAAATGTTGGAGGAACTCTGCTTGGCAGGCAGGCAGCATCTACAGAGAGGAATAAACAGTCAAAGTACCAGGCCTCATGGATTCCTGATGAAGTGGTTTAACAATATTTGTTAAAGTTAAATAGTGGCTTGTTATTGCTAGTGCATTAAGCCATTAACTTAAATAACAAATTTTGAATATTTAAACACTGCTTTGATGTGTACCAGTCAGTTTTGAAATGTTAAAATATAAGCACAAGACTGCATGTGTTAGAATCTGGAACAAAAATACTAACTACTGGAACTATCATTACAGATGCTGCTTGACCTGTTGATTTCCTCCTTCATTTTTGTGCTTGAAAGTCATGTTAATGTGATGTACTTACTATTGTTTTGCAATGCCTGAATCAATTATCAGTATTTTTGTTTGACTTAAGGTGGATTTTAACCAGGAATTATAAAGCCTTGAGCAAAGGGTGTAAAGGCAGTACATCTGGGTTCCTGAATATCATGATGGAACTTAAAAAATGTTGTAACCATTGCTACCTCATTAAATTCCCAGAAGACAGTGATTTGTATAACAGACAGGAGGCCTTACAGGTATGATCTGAGAAGAGTTTATGCTTGTAATAATTTTGTTAGAATCTCAGGCATCAGCATATGCACCACAGTTTGTGTGTCCAGGAAATTTCAATTATGGAATTTTTAATTTACTATTTTAAGATTTGCCATTTCAAACATTTGTTTAGACACATTATTTCTTTTGAAGCAAACTACCTGAATACGGTTGTATTACCCTGCTGCCAAAAATCCAGATTTCATGTATGGGAAAAGTTTGTTTCAAATTTCAGTACTGTAAATTCTAGAGATGATCACATTATTTAAGACTGGAATTGTAGATCTGTGGTAAAGCCATATTCAGTTAAGTCATTGAAACTTCAGGATGTTCTTATGTAATGCATGCTCAATACCTAGAGCATGTTTATCAGGAATTTACTTGACTTCCCTTCAAACTGATATTGAATATTTAAGTGGTTAATAGAGGAAAAAGTAACATTTTTTCTTTAAAATATTCTCCATATGGGAATTGCTTATTGTTCATTAATCCGTGTAGTGGTAACTGCTTTAAATGGTTTATTTATTTTTAAGCAGTGCAGTGTGGAGTAGACCATTCCAGCTGTTTGAGCGGTGCCTGCCCCAGTAACCCCCAACAGCCACAATTTAACCTTAACCTAATTACGGGACAATTTATAATGACCATTTAACCCACCCGGCTTGTCTTTGGATTGTGGGAGGAAACTGGAGCATCCGGGGAAAACCCACACATTCCACGGGGAGGATGTACAGTGACTCCTTACACACGGTGCTGGAATTGAATTTTGATGCCCCGAGCTGTAACAGCGTCGTGCTAACCACATTACATCCAAATTATTTGCTCGGTTACCCCTGAGGTCTACCAAGAGTGAGGCACTGGTTCATAATATACAACTTTTTTAAAAAAAATCACATTCCTACATCTTCATGAAACATTATACTAGATTTTTAAACAACTAATTCAATTTGCGTTAAATTAATCAATTTGCCATTGTGGATTTTGAATTCTGCATTCTCTGGTTTCCTAATTAGAAGTGTGTGTTACTAATCTAGTAATTAGCACTCACAAAGAATAGTTTGAGTGATTTTGAGGTCCTCACTAATTTTTCCATCAAAGTAAAACAGAGATCCTCATCTCATTCCACCTTATCCCCCCCCCCCCCCCCAATCATAACACCTATAGACATTATCCACATTCTTTAAAAATATCTATACATGGTTGGAAAGAAAGAACATATAGAGATAGGGTGTTTTTAGTTTCTACAGGCTCATCAATGGAAAACTAATCAAATTTAAAAGACTTTCTGGATGCACTTTTGAGAAACCTAATCAGATTTCTCAACGCAACTCCTAAGAGAAACTATGATCCCTTTTGTGTCTGAAGCTGCACACCAAGGTCTTGAATATTATTGTTTTATTTTTAATTCTTCCTAGGGACCAAAAAGCAAAAGTCTGCAGTAAATAGTTAAATTTGAAACAAATGGAATTATAATGCATAATATTTCTTCTGAATTAACCATCTTTCTCTGAAGGTAATTTGATTATGCTTCTACCCAAGAGTGGGTTATACACTTATGTCCATCAGTTTTTCCTGATTTCTTTTCTTAGCACTTGATCCGTAGTAGTGGGAAATTGATACTGTTGGACAAGTTGCTTTGTCGACTAAAAGAACGAGGCCACAGAGTTCTTATCTTCTCTCAAATGGTTCGAATGCTGGACATTCTAGCTGAATATCTGAAATGTCGACAGTTTTGTTTCCAGGTCAGTTTTCTTATTCTGAATTTATGAAACATTACAGCAAAAGTAGTCTTGCACTCCATTTTATCTTCAGCCATGAGGAGATGTGTGCTGTAACAATACTTCAGCAGGAATTAAGGAACTTAGTTGTCCGTTCAAATGCAATTAGATTATTTATTGGATTTAAATCCCTCCCTAGCCTATTTGGTTGAGTTTCCTCCATCCACTGGGCACTATCCACTAGTAAAAATCAGATGGAGTTCCATATGCCCTCTGTTATGCACAATTATTGTGTGGAAGCTGCAGCCAAACAAAGATGAAAAATGCTTAATTGTAAGCACGATTGAAAGGTGACTTTGAAAAGTGCAGTTATACAGATTTAACAGTTATTCAGTAGGTCAATCTGATTTTGCACATTATTCCTTTTGCAAGAGTTGGTTTGTGACATTGTGATTGACTATACAGGGTTTCTGATGTAGCCTTGCATTAAGTTAACCATACTGTATGTTAGATATTGGGCAGACAAGGAGAAAAATCTCTGAATGAATTTAAATCATGCAGTGCAGAATGGGTTAACTTCAGGAAGAAAGTCTGGTAATATTGCTGCACCATCTACCAAGAATTATGAAGTTACATTTATTGGTTTTAAAAACGAGGAATGGCGTTATCAACAAAAGTGGATGAGGAGACACATTTTGGACATGTGCATTTAAGTCTTTGTAGGTAGCAGAACTAAGCCTGGCTTTTAAAAGAAAATCTCTGGAAGTTAAGTTAAACTGTGTAAATTCTCTGATTAAGTATCACGTGTTCAGTTCTGGAGACTACCATTTTGGGAAGGATGTTGAAGAAAGGATCGTAGGGATGAGAGATTTTGGTTGTTTAGTGAAGACTGCTGGAGCTAAGTTAGCTTGCCTGAAGAACTTAAGGTTAATGTGGTTATTAAAATTCTTTGATTACAGTTTTCTAAACATTAAGATGGTGTCAAGTGCAGATGTATTTTCACTGGCAAAGTGAGAGGACACAGATTTATGATGTTTAACAAAAGATTAGATTTTTCTGCAGTAAGTTAGGATTTAGATTAATGGCTAGCCATGATGACTAGTTGACATGAGGGCAAAAGCTTGCCTTTGCTATATTTTTCTATGGTCAAAGATAATGAAAATAGATTTGTTAATTTTCACACCAGGATATAAAGGGTTACAGGGATAATCCTAAAGAGCAAAAGCTTGAAGCAAATTAGTTACCTATTTCAAAGTGCTGTTCCATACATAATAGTTTGGAAGGTTTCCTATGATTGTAAGATAATATTTAACTTCCTGATTTACAGTAATTTGCTTATCATTTACACTTTGATTTGACAATTTTTTTCTAACCAAATAAGTTAGAGCATTTTTGAAGCTACCATATCATGAATTTGTTAGTGGCTTTGCATGTGTCATGAGAATTAACAGGACAAATGATGGTTAATGATCATTCATTTTATTGTGCATTTCTCATTTCTGTCACTGGAATTAGTTTCTCTTCACTAAATAATGCTGTAACATTATGAAAGTATCATTAACTCTGCAATAAATTATTCCTGGAAAGATAGAGTTATCAAAACATTTTTTTTTTCCTCTAGCTTCCTTCATTCTTTTTGTTTTCCTTAATTATCACTGCAGGGACTTAATACTTTCCTTCATTCATTCACAATCTGTGGATGTCACAGTCTAAATAACTACTTGTTACACACCTCAAGCTGCACTTGATACGGTGGCAAAGAGCTCCCTTTTGAATCTCATGAGTCTGTGTGTGGTGTGGATAATCTGACTGCCATTAAAAAAAATTCCAGAGTTGAGACTTGGTGCCAATGAAAAAAAGGAAATGCATGTCATAGTCATTGTTGTTGGAGGGAAATTTGTAATGCTGGTGTTCCCTTGCATCTACTGCCCTTACTTCCAGATTATCATTGTTTGGGAGGTGGTGAAAAAGAAATCTTGTATATTTGATTTAGATGATGGAATCGATGACTTTGTTGCCAAGTTTGCAGATGATATGAAGATTGGTGGAGGGGTAGTTAGTGTTGAAGAAACAGCTAGGATGCAGGACTTAGATTAGGAGAATGGGCAAGAAAGTGACAAATGAAATACAATATTGGAAAATGCATGGTCATGTACTTTGGTAGTGGAAATAAATGTGCGGACTATTTTCCAAACGGGGAGAAAATCCAAAAATCTGAGATGCAAAGGGACTTGGGAGTCCTCATGCAGAACACCCTAAAGGCTAATTCGCATGTTGAGTCGGTGGTGAGGAAGACAAATGCCATGTTAGCATTTATTTCAAGAGGTCTAAAATATAAAAGCAAGGATGTGATGCTGCGGCTTTATAAGGCCTGCTGAATCCTCACCTTGATGATTGTGAACAATTTTGAGCTCCTCATCTTAGAAAAGATGTGCTGCCATTGGAGAGGGTCTAGAGGTGGTTCACAAGGATGATTCCAGCAATGAAAGGGTTATTATACAAGGAACGTTTGATGGTTCTGGGTCTGTACTCACTGGAATTCAGAAGGAAGAGGGGGATCTCATTGAAACATTTAAAATATTGAAAGGCCTAGACAGAGTAGGTGTGGAAAGGATGTGTCCCATGGTGGGAGAGTCTAAGACAAGAGGGCACAGCCTCAGGATGGAGGGGAGCCCTTTTAAAACAGAGGTGTGGAGAAATTTCTTTAGCCAAATTCCAATTTATGGAATTTGTTGCTGCATGCAGCTGTGGAGGCCAGGTCTTTGGGTGTTTTTAAGGCGGAGATTGTTAGGTTCTTGATGAATGGACATGGCAGCAAAGGTTACAGGAAGAAGGCTGGGAACTGGGGTTAAGGAGGAAAAGAAGGATCAGTCATGATTGAATGGCGTAGCAGACTTGATGGGCCAGATGGCCTAATTCTGCTTCTATGTCTTATTGGCAAACGGTTGCAGTGCATAATGTAATTAGTGTACTTGGCAGCTGCTTTGCATTGTTGTGGAGGGAGTGAATATTTAAGTGCTGGGACAGCAAATGTGCAAGCTACTTTTTTGTGGATTGTTCAGCATAATAAATATTATCTACTCATCTTAATATAGCAACTTTTATAATCAAAATAGCTAGTTGAATGGACTTCAATAGTTTCTGCTCAAGCCTATTACTTTGTGAAAATGTAGATCTTCCCCCACAAAGCAAAGGCCTAGTGCTGCAGAATTTTAACACTTCCTTTCTGTGAATGTTACACAAGAGTTTAAAAATCGATGGATATTTTGTAAGCAATCATTGGCATATTTAATATAAACTGGCTAGTTCACTGTGTTTATTTTGTATGAAGGACATGAAATGATTCACTTTAAAACATATTTTTAAGTTTGTACAGACAGCCAACATTAAAATTAATTTTTATTTTAATTGATAAAATACTTTGAGGGTATTACATTTTAAAAAATTATCCTGTTTTAACATGTTTGAAGTGACATTGTCACATCTTGAGACTCATTGGTTAACCCAGATGACTTTGCCTTCACATTCTCTTAGCTTCATCCTTCCCAGTTTATAGCCTTAAATCCATTACTAGAAAGAAAAATCCACTCTTTTTGTTTCTTCTGTTACAGCGACTAGATGGATCTATTAAGGGAGAACTGAGGAAGCAGGCCCTGGACCATTTCAACGCAGAAACATCAGACGTAAGACTCCAAATTTTTAATAAACATCTTAGTGTGCACAAGGTAGAATGCTTTGGCTACTGATTAAAGAAATTTAGTCCATGAACACCAGAATGTGTTCCTGCCCATTATGCTTCATCATTTTGTGGTCGGATTGTTTGAGTGACATAGTTATGTGTTTGGCATAATATTTTCTGCCAGCCATGTACAGATTGGCACCATCTTTGATTGAAGAGCAAAATGATGGATCATCTTGGACAACTTATGTGGTAGAACGTAATGAAACTGATAAATTTGGAACGTCTGATTTCATTTGGATTTCATGCATTGTAGCATGATTGATTCATTTCATTTATAGAGTGGGCACTTCAATGTGCAGGTATTTAGATTTCATGTGCAGTAGTGTCAAAAGCCAAAATCTGTTTAAAAATGTCTGAACCTTAAAATGATGCAGTAATTGAAAGTGGCCAATCATGTTTATCCGTTTACTATGCTTGTTCCATAGTCAGGTAATATTCTCCCTCTAGTACTATTTAATTAATCCCCTTTTGAAAATTTTCAGAATCTGATTTAATATCACTGACATATGCCGTGTGCTGTACAGTGCAATAAAAAACTAAATTCCAATAAGAAAATACTGTATATTGAAAAAAATTAAGTAGTGCAAAAAGAGAGCTAGAAGAAAAGAGCAAACAAAAGAAAAGTTGTTCTTAAAATGTTGAGACTGTCATTATATTTACAGCCCATTTGTCATTAAACAGTTTTTCCTTTATTAATAGAATCCTGCCATAGTTTCAACTATTGTTTTGAGATTAATTCTTTACCTCTGCTATACTAATCTTGAAAAGATCTTTCATCAGTAAATCTCCTTTTACTACTTCATAAAATTTTCAGAGGAATAGTTGAGGTCTAAATTAGAGACATTTGATTAAAATGAAAATATTGTGGAAAAATAAATACATTGGATTCCAGTTAATTGGACCGTCGATAATTGGGGTAGTTGTTTATTTGGGATAACTATTAAAGAACAAAAACTAAATTGAGAAAATAGCTGGATTCACTCCAGTTATTTGGGACACTGTGCCACTTAATTGGGGCAGGAAACCATTGCTGAACAGCTTCAAACCAGTGTCAGTCATCTGCACCTGCGAGGCTGTTAGATACTACACCGTGCTTAGAGCAATCAGTTTTTAAATTGCTGGTGTTTGTGTTCAAAAAGCAGTGATTTTTATCACTGATATTTGGCATGAAATAAGCAGTAAGACAATTCAAAACCATTTTACTCACTATGGTTTCAAGCATTCAGCCTTAGAGATGCCAGAAATGGCTAGGAGTGAAAATGAAGATTTGGAGGATGCAGTCATTTAAAGCATTGTATGAAGGCAGTCCACGCATTATCCATGCAAGGTGTCTATGCTGATTTTGTTTGTTTATAGGCAATCATAAGAATATGGCAGTTTTATAGTACTGTAAAGATACTGGTAGTGTTCTAACTTCTGTGTTTCATTTAAATACATAAATTGGTAGGTAATTTGTAATTTTTTAATGCCTTTTAACTATTTCCATGAAATTTTGGCTAATTGGGGAGCCACCCAATTGGGATAAAATGTACTGATCCTGATGTGTCCAAATTAACTAGAATCCACATTAATTGGCTACTCATTATATGACTTCTTGATTGTACTAACAAAAAATATAGAATATTAAATCCACCACAATACCCAGATACCCAGCAGCTCTTATCCCAGCCTTGCCATAGATGTTATATGTGAAAACATTAACAGAATAAAACAGAAACATACATTTGCTGCTTGTTATTGATGGACTAAGGATCATTTTCAACTGCAACGTTTCTGAGGTTCTTCATAAAAATTATTTAAATATATTCTTAAGAGTTATTAAAGTCATCTTCACATTTTGTTTGTTATAGTTTTGGCATTATAGAAGTCTGCATTCAAAGTTTTTGCACCCCAAAGAAGATTTGTTGACTTGTTCATTGTACAACAATAGCAAGGGATAATGGATTAGAATACTGATCTAGCAATAACTATATAAATGAAGGAATATAGCAATGTATTTAACATTCCCCTGGGATTAGTAAGAATGAGGTATTGCAGTATTGTGAGATCTGCTCTTTATAAATACAGGACTTCTGCTTTCTGCTATCGACCAGAGCAGGAGGATTAGGTATAAACTTGGCATCCGCTGACACTGTAGTTATTTTTGATTCGGACTGGAATCCGCAGAATGATTTACAGGCACAAGCAAGAGCTCATAGAATTGGTCAGAAAAAGCAGGTAACTATTTTCTAGCTACCAATGTAATATTATACTTTGAGAATGTACATGGTCAACATTTGTTGTGGGGTCACTACTGTATTGATACACTTTATGAACTACTCTCTCATGTACTCTAAATTCAAACAAATCAGTTTGAAATTTTAGTAATTTTGATAACCTATTTTTTGCAGCTGTCACATCTGTGATGATTTAAGTCTGTGTCAGTCAGATAATATATGGAAATATTTGTTTGGCCCAATCTCTGTGCAGTCGTATATGTTGAAGTTGAGCCACCTTCAAATCTTTGACGTGTCATTTATTTCAGCCTTTAGTGCTCATCTGCTCTTTGTGTTAACAAGTTGCACATCCTGACGGGGCGTTGGATAAAGTAGTTCTTTCAATACTCCCAATGGGATTTCTTAGTGACAACTTTCTTAGTTTAAACTTCCAATAAGTTTAAAGTCCTCTGTTAGGTCACAACTTTCAAAAGAGAAAAGACGCAGAGTATTTATTCTTCCTTGAAATACCATCTCATTTCTGGTAATTTTCTTCTCAAAGTTACCCTCTTCACCCACTGCAGGCCACTATGTGCTTTCCATTCTAAATTTTCAATTCTGTCCTTGTAGAAATAACCACTAGGCTTTGTTCTGCCTTTTTTTAAATAACCTTTGTAATCTGAAACTTTACTGATTTTGCTAGCCAATTGCAGTCCCATTCTTTAATTTTATTGATGTCTACCTTTTACTATTTGCAGTCCTTTTGAGTATTGACTATCCTCCCTCTGACATCTTCCTCCCCCTCAAAAAAAAATTCAGAAATTGCGATTTTGTTTCCAGAATCGAAAGCACTAAAAACAAATTGTGAAAAGCAGCAATCCCAGTACTGTTTCTTAGGGGGAATTATTCTCTACTCCTATTGTTGTTTTGCTTTCCTGACTTAATGATAACAATCCTTTCTACCCTCTAATCCCGCATTCTGCATTCTTTGAAGTTCGAGGGCCTTCCAAGATGTACATGGATAATTTTCTTCTTGCCTACTTTCTCTTGAAAATAAACACAGCAAGATTGGTCTAAGTTTACAGTTTTTTTTCTCGATGTTTTATTCTCTCTTTTAATAGGGATTCCATTGTTTTTTCTTATTGCTATTATTAAGCAGCCTGGCCCACACTTCCTAGATATGTCTGGCCAATCCTCAAATACAGTGCTTTTTAGCTTTCTACCACTACTCTTGCACTACACCACCTTCTGATGAATTATTAAAATGTGTTTGCCTTTCTACCTCTCATAAATTATTTTAAAATGTAAGAATAAAATCCATCTAGGCCATGCATTTTATCTACTTCGATCCTGTTTCATTTATTTAATATATTCCTTTTTGTTCTTAATTGAACTTCTTATTCATGCCCTCATCAATATCCTGTACACTATTACTACCCCACCAATGAATACAGAAGCAAAGACATGATTTAATTTTCTTTGTCATTTCTTTATCATTGTCTGGTATTATCCAGTCCAATCTTCAGTGTCATCATTCCCATTCTTTCTTCCTTTATGTCAAAAAATATTTCAGATTGTTTGCTCCTGGATATTTGTAATTTCATAGTTCTCCTTTTGCCATTTTAATTGCCCTTTATGACCTTATATGCTCAAAATGGATTCAAAATGCATTTGCAAAGAGATGATGGTTGAGGTTTATCTTTCAGGTTAATATTTATCGGCTAGTTACAAAGGGAACAGTAGAGGAAGAGATAATTGAAAGAGCAAAGAAGAAGATGGTGCTGGATCACCTTGTTATACAGAGAATGGATACAACGGGGAAAACTGTGCTGCACACTGGCTCCAATCCTACAAAGTATGTAGCAGTATCTTCGTTATATGTGTAATTTTTCATATGCAAAACTAAAAAATTGTTGTACACATTGCTCTTTTGGTGTTCCATCAGTATGCCTCAGCTTCTGACAAAGCACAGACAAAGGGTGAGGTTTCCCAATTGGGCAGAATCTGACATCTGCTTCCCAATCCTTGTCTATTCTTTTCAGTTTGTTTGGGTGAGTTGCAGAGTGGAATACCACTCCGGAACCAGATTTCCCAATTTTTAATTACAAATATTTTTTAGAAGCTAATTCAGTGTCCAAAACCAAAATGCTGCAGATGCTGGAAATATTCATCAGGTGCAGTCCCATTCTAGGGTGCAAGACAGGTGATTAGTTTGCCAGGTGAGTAGCCAGGAAGATAACAAAAATGTAAACGTTACCATGGGGTAATAAGACCAATGCATAACAGAAGGTTGATGTAAATGACATATAAATATATGAAACCACTAGGTGGGGGAAATTGGCTGAACTGTAAAACACATAGTTGGAAGTGCTGTTTATCTGAACCAGTTAAATTCATTCACCTTCCCAAATTTTAAAAAAAGATAATATGCCTAATTGGGTTGGAGGGAGGGTGGCATGAAGGATTTTTTTTAGTTATTCAAGCTTATATGGTGTAAGAGAATGGTGTAGAAGATCAATAGCAATACAATTGAAAGGAAATACAGTACTGTGCAAAGTCTTACACATGTATATGTGGAGAGATGGCTAGGGTGCTTAAGACTTTCGCACAGTATTGTATTTGTCAATGTGGACAGAGCGAGTTTGTGAATCTGGCAGGAGCAAAGGATGTTGGGAATGGTGAGGTTGGAACAATGTGGGACTGGTAGCTGAGAAGGAGTGCCAGGGGTGGGGATGGCATGGGTACAGACACATTCAACCCTGGGACACCTGACTAAATCATTTGATTCCATACAATTAGTTTATTGATCATTACAGAATGTCTCTCTGGTGCTTCCTGCTCCCTCCCCCTTCCTTACCATTTTTTTTTCAATCATGATTTCCCTTTCCTTGCCCTTTTTCCACTCTATTGTGGACTAAGAGACCCATATAAAAATCAGATTTATCATCACTCACATGTCATGTTTTTTTTTTGCGGCAGCAATGCAGTGCAATATGTAAAAGTACTATAGAACTATGCAACTTCTAAGACCAGGACCATGGGCGCTGATGTGTGTTAGACAAAGTGATCAGCAACCTGCATTTGATTTCCCCAGTGGGAAACCACATTGTGAGCAGTGACTGCAGTGCAGCCATTCATCGAATTTTAAGAGGCACACGTTTCTGGAAAGCATTTTGTTCAGCAAAATTTTTTAATCAAAATGGCTGGAGCAAGAGCATTATGCGAGTTATTGGTACAATGAAATCATATGGCAGAATTATAGTGAAAAATAGCTCTGGAAATCAAAAATAATGTACCCCAAATAGTCAATGGTGTCATAGTGAAAATTGGTAAATGAATCATTTATAAGTTGAGTAATACCTGTGCAATAAATTGGAAAAAGTGCAAGTTAATTTGCTTCTTCTGGTTTTCTATTTCGTCTCTGCTAGGATAAACGACTTAAAGCATTAACTCTCTCTATAAATGTTGCCTGATCTGCTGAGTGTTTCCAATATTTACTATTGAGCACTATTGATGCTTAAAGCACTTAGTCAACAGTCTTTGGAAGTAGATGGAAGACCAAAACCAACTGAAAATCCAAACCTTCCATGCCTGACAGAAACACCTGCAGACTATTGAGTCTGCTTTCCTTAATTAGCTGATCTAAAACAATACATATGTGCCATGTTGGGAGAGAAAAGTGCACAGCAGGATATTCAGCCATGTTGATCTAGGCACTCTTTTGGGTGTTTACTGTGTACTTGGGATATTTGGAAGTTTATTCTCCAGGAGTAATTAAAAATAAATATAAGAAAGTTGTCTGGGGTGTTTAATATTTCTTTCCATTGTAGTAAACTACTTTGGATATCCTAATTGCACAAAACACAGTGCTCAGGATTGAAAACTGTGTTGTCTTCCTTGTGCTTTAAGGTGGTAAACCATGTGGATGTCATCTGATTAGTTTTGTAAGCTGTCCAGCAAAAATAACTTGGTTTGAATATTACCTTGTTATATTCCATGGAAGAACAAACTTCAAATTAACAGGCTTCCCTAAGGTCTCTCACAGTTTATTTACAGGGCTTCATTAAATGGTTGTCAAGCTGGATAGTTTTTGGGTAGTAAAATCTATGAGTAAATTTGTATTTACTCACCAGAACAAAAGAGAGTTGTGTACCAAGAGATGTGAATTTACCAAGTAACTCTTCATGAGATTAGCTTATACCATCACCATCTCCACTACCATTCAGTTCTGTGAAAACCAAGTGTGCCCATTTAATTTCTGATGTGACCCCAAATCACAGATTGATCATAAAGAATGGATTCCAAGGGATTTGTATAGACATGTTGATAATCAAGTGAGTAGTCAGAACTTAAATTATATTGCTGGAGGAATATAAAGTATGGTGTCAGCATGGTAAGAGGCATTTTGTGTCTCAAGTCCAGACAGGTAAAATGCATAAGCAATCTAGCAATTCTAGCCCCTCTGCACATTGTACTCTAAATTCTTTCATTTCCCTTTTCACCACTAGAATTGCTTCTGATGCCATTGCTAATCTAGGCAGCAAAACACCCAGACCCTAACAATATGCTGTATTTAAAAGGGGATTTTTGATATATCACTAATTTTTTTTGCAATATTATATCATCTGTGACCTTCAAGCCCTTTCCACCAGCACATTGCTTTGATGTTTTTTATGGCACCACTAAGTTTTCCTGTCATTTTCAAATTTGGAAATGTGCACTCAAATCATTAGGAAGGCTGTAGTCCTAATGTCAAATATTGTAAATTCACCAAGCTGTTTAATAATAATTTCAATTATTTTAAAAAGTTTAAAAATTCAAAAGTACGAATAAAACGAGTACTTCGTGTTTTTTTTCTCTCAAAGTATTATTGTTTGTTAACAGTACTATTTAATGGAAATGGAAGTGTAGGTTTGTGAAATTCAATTTTCTTGTGAGCAGATATCATCTTTGTAGATGTAGTTAAATTCTTGTGGCAGTCATTTTTTCGTATCTGTGGAACTTTAGTTCCAAAGATGCTGAAGATTGTGTTCTGAATTGTTTTATTTTCAGATAAATACAATGTGTTCACACATTGAATGTGATTAGTAACTCTGATTTTCTCAAATCATTTTTGATAATTCCAGTTCAACTCCATTTAATAAAGAAGAACTGGCAGCTATCTTGAAGTTTGGAGCTGAGGAGCTTTTCAAAGAACCAGAAGGAGAGGAGCAAGAACCACAGGTAGATAAATAGTCATGGTGCCTTTCTAAGCTATATGTGGACAATTCAATGGTCTTTGCAGCCACAACAGGTTCTTTTACACGGTTGTCATAGATCCATGACGGCATTTGATCCACAGCCAGATCACCAGTAGCTCATTTTAGAGGCTTTAGTAATGGTCAGTCAGTTCTTTCAGAACTTTTTCCCAGGAGGATGGTGTCATCAGTGCTGAGAAGGATGATGTAAATGTGTAATTGGTTGTGTACTATTTTAAGCATATTACAGAAGTTCTTATGATTAGCAGTAACTCTGGTTAGAAAACTTGATTGCTTTTGAGCTCTGTCAGACCTCTCATCCAGTATTCTATTTCAGACTGATTTTTTTTTAATTGTAGTCATAAACTTGGTTCTACTGAGTTGATGACTTGTTCCTTGACAATAATGACTTCAGGGTGGGGTTTTTAATCAGTTCTGTCCTGGTATCCAATTATTACTGGGTCACTGTGGAATCTAGAGCAATTTTAGTCATCTTCAATGTCATCAGAGAATGTTTCCTTACCATCTGCCTTTGGCGAGTTTTTCCTTCATGGGTCAGCACAGCTAGTTGGATAGACTACCAAGCCACAGGCACAAAATGCTAGAGGCCAGGCAGCATCTACAGAAAAGAGTACACTTGACATTTCAACAGGACTGGAGAAAAAAAGATGAGGAGTCAGAGTTGGAAGGGGAGGGAGAAACGCTAGGTGATAGGTGAAACCGGGAGGGGGAGGGGTGAAGTAAAGAACTGGGAAGTTGATTGGTGAAAGAGATACAGGGCTGGAGAATAGGGAATCTGATAGAGGACGAAAGACCATGGAGGGAAGGAAAATGGGTGGAACACCAGAGGGAAGTGATTGGCAGGCAAGGGGATGGGGAATGGTGTAGGGGGAGGGAGTGGCTATTACTGGAAGTTATAGAAGTTCATGCCATCAGGTTGTAGGCTACCCAGATGGAATATAAGGTGTTGTGCCTCCGACCTGAGTTTGGCTTCATCATGACAATAGAGGCCATGGATTGACATGTTGGAATGGAAATGGGAAATGGAATTACAGTGGGTGGCTACTAGGAGATCCTGCTTTTTCTGGCTAGCAGAGCGTAGGTGCTCGGCGAAGCGGTCTCCTAATCTATGTTGGGTCTCACCGATATGTGGGGGGCCACACCGGGAGCTCCAGATACAGTAGATGGCTCCAACAGACTCTCAGGTGAAGTGTCACCTCACCTGGAAGGACTGTTTGGAGCCCTGAATGGTAGTGAGGGAGGAGGTGCAGGGGCAGGTGTATCACTTATTCCACTTGCAAGGATAAATAACAGGAGAGAGATCAGTGGGGGGCGGGGGGAACAAATGGACAAGGGAGTCATGCAGGGAGCAATCCCTGCGGAAAGCAGAAAATGGGCAGAAGAGAAAAGTGTGTGTGGTGGTGGGATCCTGTTGGAGGTGGTGGAAGTTTTGGAGAATCATATGCTGGATGCAGAGGCTGGTGGGGTGTTTGGTGAGGACAAGAGAAACCCTTTCCCTAGTGGGGTGGCAGGAGGATGGAGTGAGGGCAGACGTGCTCAAAATGGAAGAGGTATGGTTGAGGGCAGCGTTGATGGTGGAGGAAGCTTCCAGTACCTGCAGATTTTCTCTTGCTTGTGATTGGATAAACTACCGCTTGTGACCATTGCAGTGAGACCATTCTCCTTTTAAGAAAAGTTTTCCAGGTGCAGGAAATTTAGATACCAGACTTGGACAATAATGAATTTTGCCATGTGCTTGATGTAAAAGGTGTTGGACTTCCAATAAAATATTTGCAATGCATAGTTGCCAGTGAATGAAGATTTGGATTAAAGGCATTTATTCAAGATATTTACAGACATCAGTGGTAGATTTCAGTAGTATGAGAGGAAGATATTCATAAGAGGTCTGTTTAAAGCAGAGTCTTGAAGTTTGTGATTGACATTTGTTGATCTGATGAGGCATATGTTACTAGAGCAGTACATTTGGATTCGATGCTTTTGGAAGACTGGCAATGTTGAACCTTGTAGATAAATGATCAAGTAACTTGTAACTAATAAACCCACTTACCAGAAAATTTATCTCCTCTTACCAGTTCTTGAGGCTTGTAAGTTTCCTTGAGCATTAAATTCTTATCCACATGCAGTGGGAAGGTAAATGCTTGTAGTTAAATCAATGTAGAAGAAAGTCTGGCTCAAATTTCAAACTATGGCTAGATTCTTACTTTATTTATTTGAGGTAAAATTGAGCAGAAGTTTAAGGAATTATTTTAGATTTCATTGGAATCATACTTGTTTCCTCTCCAGTATCTTAAAGCTGTTTTAATTGCCTCAGTATTTTCGTTGTAAGATTTGTAGGGATATTGAATGAAGGTTAATGTCTCAAGGTGGTTAAGGACATATACACTCTTGGGTTTATAGGCAGGTACAGGTAATGTTTCAATGGCAAACTCTTGTCATCTTTCATCAGGGATGACTGGATTTCAATTGTAAACAAGGTGGTACAGTAGGAACTTGATTGGATGATGACTAACCAATTGGGAGGGATGGATGACTGGGGTATACATACATGACCAGCATCATCCCTGATGAAGATGGCAGAATTTGTCATTGAAACGTCAGTTACAATCGATACCCTGTACTGGATGGAAGCCCAAGAAGAGTTTATTTGTCATATACATTGGGAAAACACCAGTCCTTTTTTTAAAGTTAAGGACATATTAATGAAATAGAATATACAGAATGAACACATTGTAAACAATAATAGGCAAATTTTAATTGCAGGAAATGGATATTGATGAAATCCTTTGTCGTGCTGAAACCCATGAGAATGAACCGGGACCTACCACTGTTGGGGAGGAGCTGCTATCCCAGTTCAAGGTACTGAAGAGCTTTTATTATTACATTTGCTGACCTGTGCATTTTGAAATTTATTTAGTACCTTTCTGACAGAGATTTATTCATGAAATGAAATCACCCGACCAAAACAGTAAAGCAAGAATTACTTTGTCATTTCCTACCAGGTATAACTGAGTATTATAAATCTAATTAACTGCAAAATATTTAGGCAGGATTTACTACTTTTAACAAGCAAACTCTGCATATGTTGAACATCTGAAATAAAAACAGCAGATGTTGAAAATACTCAGCAGGTCAGGCAACATCACTGGAGAGAGTAATGGAGTAAATGTTTTGGGTCAATGACCTTCCATGAGAACAAGAACATGTTGGAAATCAAAACAAGTTTTCAGTTGTACAGAGATGGGAAGGATAGAGAAAGCAAAAAGAATATCTGTGATTGAGCGTAGACCAACAGAGACTAATGCAAATGGTATTCATGCCAACTGAGAGAAAGTTCAATCACAGAAGGGATGAAAGATAAATGAGAACAGGAGAAGTAAATGTTGCTGAAACCATCATATTTGAAGCACTGTTGATGGAAATGTGAACTAAAAGGGAATTCTGGAAATAACTAATTCTATGAGCTGAAAAGTGCTAGTTAACTGAAATAATTGAACTTAATATTGAAGCCTTCAGGACTCTAATGTGCCTCCATGGAGCATTAAGCAGGGAGCACTCCAAAGCTTCCACTATCTTTTAACTTGATGCCTGTACCAGATACACAATCCCCTCCATTCTCAGCAGTCACAAAGACTATGCCTCCGTGGTTCACTTTTTTAAAAAAATAGCCATTAGGGACCAGCCCCATGCAACAATAGGATTTGCAACACCTTTTGCACAGTTTCTCTAGCCAAGGACCAAAACACTCCTTCCGGGTGAAATAACAGTTTGCTTCTGATTCCTCAAATGTAATTAATGCATTTCCTGCTACAGTGCAATATCCTCTACTTTGGAGAAACTAAATCCAAAATGCGGACCAATTTACAGAAAAGATATACAGGTGACTGAACTCTCACTTGCGTATTACATTCACCGTTCCATTCACACACACTTCTCTTGCATGAGTTCAGTAAAGCCCAATATAAGTTTCGGCAACAGTCTTATGCTTTTTTTTAATGCTGCATTGGATCTAGAGTAACAATCGTTTCATTCTCCTTTACACTTTTATGACAATAAATAATCTTGAATCTTCTGACTAAGTACGTTGCAGCCCTTGAGACTTTTAATTGGATTAAACAAATTCAAATGACCAGTCTTTCTAATTTGTATTAGTATTGGGCAGTTTTAATGCAAAGTCGTCAACCAGTGCCATTTCACTTTTCTATTCCAGGGGTTCCCAACCAGGTGTCCGTGGACCCCTTGCTTAATGGTATTGGTCCATGGCATAAAAAAGGTTGTGAAACCCCTGATTTACACAGTTGCTGGTGGTCATTTCCACTATTTTCTTGTATTTCATATTTGATGAAACTATCCTGTTTTGTACTCACAGTTCCAGATTTTTTGCCACCTCCTCTTCCCTGTCTTCTTTCATCTATTTAAATCTACTTTAACCTGATGGGTTACATATAACAAGCTTTGACCACACTTCCTCAGCTGGCCCTCTCTCGTTCTCTCTTTTCTCATTCCCCATTCTGGCCCCCATCTTGCCCCTTCTCACCTGCCTAGTACCTACCTCTGATGCCCCTCCTCCTTAGCTTTCTCCCATGGTCCACCCTCCTCTAATATCAGATTCCTTCTTCAGCCCTTTACCTCTTTCACTTATTACCTTCCAGCTCACTTTTCACCAGCCAGCTTGTACTCTTTTCTTTCCCCCCACCTTCTTATTCTACTTAGTCGTTCCCTTTTCTAGTCTTGATGAAGGGTCTGAGCCTGAAATGTTGACACCATATTCCTCTCTACAGATGCTGCCTGACTTGCTGAATTCCTCCAGCATTTTGTGTGTTGCCATCAACAGTTACTGTTATCTTACCACCACCCCCCCTCTGGCTTATTTTTAATTCTTTTATGCTCTTGTACAAGGTTGTCTGAAGATTACTTTTCTCACCATAGGTGGCAAACTTTTCAACAATGGATGACGACCTTGAGCCTCAGCGCAATAACAGGGACTGGGATGACATCATTCCAGAAGCACAGCGAAGAAGAATGGAGGAAGAAGAAAGGCAGAAAGAGCTTGAAGAGATCTACTTGCTTCCTCGAATGCGCAATTGTGCCAAACAGGTATATTTCAATTTAAATTTCTAATGTAATAAAAGAAATAAAACTGTTCATAGCACATTATATCCCACAAGGTTGACTATTTAAGATTGTAAACAAGAGGCTAAGTAATTTATTGTTATCCTGTTGGTTACATGATGTGCATAATGCTCGGTGCCTAATCTCTTCTGAAAGATGGAAGAATATCATATGTAAACATTACATAGACTAACAGGTTTTCCACCTTGGAGTGAAGTGAGTGTAGATATAACTAATAAAGCATTTTCAACGGCTTATCTCACTTACTCATCCAAAGGATCTTTGGGTGCAGAAATGTCAGTAAATGTTCTTGGTTTAATTTAATAGGCTGTCATTTTCATTCTTAACTGGACCAATCCTGCATAGAATTGTATAATGGTATGACGCAGAAGGAAATCAATTGCATCTCTTCAGTGAGCTTTTCTAATTAGTCCCATTCCCCTGTTCCATTTTTATAGACCTACAGACATTTATTCATATATAAATATTCATGTTTATTTAATGCTCTTGAATATTATTGAATTTGCTAGTAGCATACTTCCAGGCAGTTCTTTCAAGAATTGTAAAAAGTGTAATTTATTTTTTCTCTTGTTGTCTCTTGTTCTTTTGTAATTTACCGTAAACCTGTAATCTCTACCAACTCATGAAACACTGGGAACATTTATTTACTGTATCAAATGTGATACTACTTCTGAATCATGGAGAAGTGTTAATTTCTGTAATCTCTTCACATAATGTGCCTTTAATCATGATATCAATCTGGTAAGTCTTCTGTGTACTCCTTCAAGCCATGGTCATTCTTTACTGTAGCACTTCCAAATTTCATCTGTAGTTTGCCCACCTATTTTAAGTCTGCGTTACTATCCTGCTCACCATTGATGTTTCTGTGGTTCATACCTGAGACTTCAAAATTATGCCCTGTATACATCATCTGGGCTGTGCGCATCATAAAGAGGAATGGGCTTAACAATAACCCTGGCTGACACACTTGTATGCAACTGTGTGGGAAAGCAACTGTCACTTCTACTGTCTCTTTTCGTCAGCTTTCTTTTACTTGTGCCTCACTGCCCCTTTCATACAGTCTTAAATTTTTTTAGCAAGCATAAAATATGTTACTTTTTTGAACATTTTAGTGATTGGAGGAATGTATAGGAGGGGCTGTCAGGTGTAGGTTTTTTTGTACAGTGGTATGTGTGTGAAATGCCTTGTCAGGGGTGGTGGTAGAGGCAGACATATTAGTGACATTTAAGAGACACTTAGTATCTGAGACGTGCATAGATGAAAGAAAAATTGGAGGGCCGTGTGGTAGGGAAGGGTTTGATTGTGAAGTTGGTGAAAATGTTGGCACAACATTGTGGGCTGAAGTCTTTGTACTGTGCTATACTATTTTTTTCTACAACTTTCACCCTTTGAACCTTCTCATGAAAAACCTCCTCCCTCATCATGAAATTCAAATTAATTGAACAAAATTGTTTTTTTAAAATCTATTCTCCATTTACTTCCATTTTTTATAAATCTCCAAGTGACTGTTTCCCTGTGTTTTTCCTTTCTCGAAGGGTTAAGTGACAGTCTTGTGAAATATATTTCATTTAATTTATGGTAATTATTACTTTGTGTTATATATGTTGTTTGTGCACTTTGTTCCAGAGGAATTTTCATTGGGTGATATATGTATATACGGTTGAATGACAAGCTTGTATTTGAGCATTTGCAGTCACTGGCTTTACATCATCAAAAAAAACACAAAACTGCAGTGAAAGAAAAGATAACCCAGTGGGAAACTAGCTAATACTAGATAATTTGAAATTCTTCACAACTTACCCATTCTTTTGAAGTGCTTTGTTGGAACCTTACTCAGGAATGCCGATGCTCCCAATTTGATGCCAACTTCAACCCAAAGTTTATCAGAATAAACTGCTTGTTAAAATAGCCGTGATGGTTAAGATGTAAATCCAGTGTTGCTGTTTAACATACCTACTGCAAGAGTGTGATGCCATTTCTTGGGGAAAAGAAACAGAAAATGCTGGAAATATTCTGCAGCTCAGGCAGCTGTAATAAGATGGTTAAACATTTGTCTTTGGAACATGAATGCTCTTAAAAGAAATAGTTTTCAGACACAAGAAAAAGTGGAAGAGAGGAAATAGGTGCACTTTGAGGTAAAGGTGGCTTTTTCAAGTCGGGTCATAGATCAGTCATGTTCTCAGTAGCATTTGAAGAGGTTTGAGAAATTAAGTAGTCGACTCTGTCTCCAAAGGTTCCCTTAAAATTGATGATTTTCTGTACACATTTAGCTTGTGGTGACTATTTTTCTACCACTAGATGGCACCATTTCCCAAGAACAGTGGCAGATAGGTAAAACTGATCAGGGTGATGTGATGTAATAGAATTGAATCATCTGAACTGGTATGTAACCAATGTATACCTTTTATATATGTACTAATTTTTTGTAAGAACATCTTCTCAATACAGTAAGTTTTCAAAAATGAAACTTTATGATTACACCACATTAGTGATCTTAGATCTGAAAAGTGTATTGCAGGGACATATAATGCACTGCAATTTTCATTCCTTTCATCAATAATTCATACAGTCATAAACAAGACGTTCCCTGTGGCTTATTTGTAAAGTGGAAAACAATGCTAATGTTGTATTATGAATGCTGCTACATGCTGCATATTTTCAGTGCTGCAATTTATTATTCATATTTAGTAAAGTTGCATAAAACATTTAATTTTATCAAGAATTCCTCTTGTCCTCACTTACCATCCCATGTGCCTTCACATCCAGCACATCTTTCTCTGCAACTTCTGCCATCTTCAATGGGATCCTATCACCAAACACATCTTTACCTTCTCCCACCCCCCCCCCCCCAGTCACTGCTTTCTTCAGGGATCATTCCCTCCGTGATTCCCTTGTCCATTCGTCCCTCCAAACTAATCTCCCTCTGGCCGCATATCCATACAAGTGATAGAATGCTGTACCTCTTGATGTACCTCCTCCCTCGCCTCCATTTAAGGTCTCAAAGTGTCCTTGCAGGTGAGGCCACACCACATAGGAATCAGTTGGGGGTCACCTTTTGTACCTGGTGCTCCTGATGC
Source organism: Hemitrygon akajei (assembly GCF_048418815.1). Taxonomy (NCBI): domain Eukaryota; kingdom Metazoa; phylum Chordata; class Chondrichthyes; order Myliobatiformes; family Dasyatidae; genus Hemitrygon; species Hemitrygon akajei. The sequence continues at coordinate 16,580,834 of NC_133125.1, read as the reverse complement.
GGCTTCTTCTACATTGGTGAGAAATTGGGTCGAGCACCTCTGCTCCATCCGCCGAAAACAGAATTTCCCAGTGGCCAAACATTTTAATTCCTAATATTATTCCTGTTCTGACATGTCAGTCTGTGATGTGGCTGGAGGAGCAATGGTTCATATTCCGTCTAGGTAGCGTCCAACCTGATGGCATGAACATCAGTTTCTTCTTCTGGTTTAAAAAAAAATAATTCCTTACCCTTCTGTCTTCTATTCCCCACTCTGGCCTCTTACCTCTTCCCACCTTCCTATCTCCTTGGCTTCTCTCCTCCTTTCCTTTGTCCTATAGACTCTATTACAGATTCATTCCTCTCCAGCCCTTTATCTTTCCCACCCATCTGTCTTTGTCTATCACCTAGCTACTCTTCTCCTCCCCCACCTTTTTATTCTGTCACCTTCTCCCTTCCTTTGCAGTCCATAAGAAGGGTCTCAGCCCAAAATGTTGACTGTTCACTTCCATGGATGTTGCTTGACCTGCTGATTTCCTCCAGCATTTTGTGTGTGTTGATCTGGATTTCCAGCAGCTGCAGAGTCTCTTGTGTTTTTGAATTTTATTTGTGCTGTTTTTTCTACTTCAGATAAGCTTTAATGGAAGTGAAGGAAGGCGAAGAAGAAGACGGTCTTCAGAGTCTGACAGTGACTCAATTTCTGAAGGGAAGCGACCTAAAAAACGTGGAAGACCTCGGACAATTCCTCGTGAAAATATTAAAGGGTTTAGTGATGCTGAGATTCGAAGGTATGCTTTAAGTATAGATCAGACTGGTCAGCACAATAAAAATGTTTACTTGTAACCACAAAACTCCAAAGATTTCGTAATGAAATATTTATGGTTTGGAGGCTTGCTCAAGTAAACATCTATATTTAATGTACAATAAATGATTTGTTGTGTGTGCAGCATCTCATTTTGTTAAAGGATGTATGATCTAAATAACCTGAAAAATAAAAGAACATCTGATTTTTTTTTCTTCCTGAACCAATAATTAAATACTGAATATTCCAGGCTTTTGGCTATGTTATTTTGGACTAAAGGGAAAATTTTCCTATAACAGATATTGCATTGAGAAATGACAACTAGCGTATGCTATTTCAGCGCCAGTGACCCGAGTTCAATTCTGCCAGTGTCTGTAAGGAGTTTGTACGTTCTACTCATGGTTTTCCTTTGGGTGCTCCAGTTTCCTCCCACATTCCAAAGAAATATGGGTTAGTAGGTTAATTGATCACATGGGTGTAATTCGGTGCCATAAGCTCATTGCACTGGTAGGACCCGTTACTGTTCTGTATCTCTAAAATAAAACTTTAAAAAACTAAAACAAATATAAATTAGTGAGTGAATGTTGAAAAATCACTGCTTCAGTACACCTGCAACTCAAAATTGGATTGTGAAGGCTTGTATAAGCACATTTGAATTAAATTCTTCATACCTTGAATGGTAATGACATTGTGTGTGAGCTACGATTATATGCAATAGCATCACATGAATCACAGTTTAAGAAGTGTTTTGTACCCATTTGGTTTTTTGAAATGTTGATGGTTAAACACTGGTTCACTTTTAATGCACTGTCAGTTTAGTAAATGCTGTTTTGTATTTGTTAGGTTTATCAAGAGTTACAAGAAGTTTGGTGGACCTCTGGATAGGTATGCTACCAGTTAGTGTTCAATTTAAACTAGAAAATATAGTTAAACCATGTTTATATTTGAAATGTGTTGCTCACTTCGACTAGTAGAGTATTGGTAAAATATTGTTAAAACTATTGTTTTTAACATATTGGATCCTTTGCCATAGATTGGAAGCAATTGCTCGTGATGCTGAACTAGTGGATAAGTCAGAAGTCGACCTCAGGCGATTGGGAGAGATGGTGCATAATGGTTGTATTAAGGCTCTACGAGAGTCCACTGGGCAGGAGAAGACAGGTACATACATTTCCTATTTTCCAACTTATGTGAGTAGGATCGTGAACCATTATAGCAAACTCTGCTGTGGATTTGAGTTAAATGATCATGGGTTTAAGTCTCGCTGTAAAACTAGTTCAGAAGTTCAGTTAGCATTTGACATACAGTGGCACTAGAAAGTTTTTGAACCCTTTAGGATTTTCTGTATTTCTGCTTAAATATGACCTAAAATGTGATCAGATCTTCACACAAGTCCTTAAACTAGATAGAGAGAACCCAATTAAATATAGAACACAGAAAAAAATACACTTCATTTATTTATTCAGAAGAATTATCCAATATTACATGTATTTGTTGGAAAACGTATGTGAACCTCTAGGATCACAGTTTGTTTAAAGGGGAAATTGGAGTCAGATGTTTCAATCAATGAGATGACAATCAGGTTTGAGTGTGGGAGGCCCTGCCCTATGTGAAGAACATAAACCTGGGTCTTCACTTTCAGAATCTAATCTTCACCACACAGGTTTTTGGAAGTGTACCATACCTTGATCAACGGAGATTTCTGAGGACCTCAGGGGGAAAAAAATGTTATTGATGATCACCAGGCTGGAAAAGGAGACAAGACCATTTCAAAAGAGTTTGGGCCCCACCAGTCCAGGTCAGGCAGATGGTGTACAAATGGAGGAACTTCAGCCAGGAGTGGTTGACTACCAAAAATCACTCCCAAGAGCAAGGCGTTAAATGTTCCAGGAAGTCACAAAGAACCCCAGGGTAACATCTAAGGAGCTACAGGCCTCTCTTGCATTGGCTATTGTCAGTTTTCATGAGCCTAACATCAGGCAAACACTGAACAACAGTGGTGTGCATGGCAGTATTGCAAGGAGAAAACCACTATCTCTATGAAGAACATTGCTGCCTGTGTAAAGCTTGCTAAAGACCACGTGGATAAGCCAGAAGGCTATTAGAAAAATGTTCTGTTCTGTGGAGTGGACGAGTCTAAAATAGACCTTCTTGATATGAATGAGAAGCATTATGTTTGGTGAAAAGCAAACACAGCATTCCAGCACAAGAACCTCGTCCTATCTGTAACACATGGTAGTGGCAGTGTCATGGTTTGGGTCTGCTTTGCTGACTTGGGACCAAGGCAGCTTGCCATCAATGATGGAATGACGAATTCTGTATTATACCAGCAAATTCTACAGGAGAATGTCAGGGTACCCATCCATGAACTGAAACTCAGAAAGTGGGTCATGCAGCAAGATAATGGCCCTAAACACGCAAATCATACCAATGGCCCTACCAAAGAATGGTTAAAGCAGAAGAAATGTCATGTTTTTGAATTGCCAAGTCGAAGTCCTGATCATAACTCTACAGAAGTATTGTGAAAGGACCTGAAGCAAGCAGTTCATGCAAGGAAGCCCACCAACGTCCCAGAATTGAAGCAGTTTTGTAAGGAGAAGTGGCCCAAATTCCTCCAAGTTGATGTGCAGGACTGATTAACAGTTATCAAAAACGTTAGTTGAATTTATTACTGTACAAGGGGGTTATACCAGTTTCTGAAAGCAAAGGCTCACATAATTTTCCAATAAGTACAATATTGGATCATTTTTCTCAAATAAGAAATATAATGATTTTGTGGTATTTATTTAATTGGGTTCTCTTATTCTAGTTTTAGGACTTGTGTGAAGATCTGATCACATTTTAGGTCGAATTTTTTCAGAAATGGAATTCTAAAGGATTCATAAACTTTCTAGCACCTCTGTAGTTATAAGGGAGTACCCTCTGCTTTTTTTGTATGTGCCCTGTATGACGTAAAGCTGACTTGATTTAAAGAACAGAAAGAAAGTTATCTCTGATGTTTTGGTTATATTTTTCTCTGAATCCTCGACTAACATTGATGAAGCATGTTTATTTGCTTTTGTCACAATGCTGTAAGTGCTTTGCTGCCTTGATTACCAAATAGAGATAGCAACTGCTCTTCCAAAAGTATTTTGTTAGTTATAAAAACCTTTAGAAATATTGAGTTTTATGAAAGATACTTTATACAAATTAATCTTCCTCATTATTATTGGGAGCACTGCGGTTGAGGAAAAATGGTTACTGGATACATACTAATTATTGCTCACTGAGCTCCCTTTCTCTACATGATATACGCACAAATGTTGTATAGTATTTTAACCTTGTTTTTTTTTAAACTTTAATTCAATGCTGCTTTGGGCTTAATTCTTACCTAAATTTTATTTTTCGCATTTTTCAATGGACTTTTACCTTTTCCAGTAAAGTCCAGTGCAAGTTCCTCAAATTAATAGGAAGTTAGTTTTGCAAAATGTGAAATGGAAAGACAGTTTTGTAGTAGTTTGGAGAGCTCTGGATATGGGCTTCTCCTGCATCCTGTTGGTAAGAAGTACCGCCTAACTCATTAACAGAGAACTCCTGATGTTCAGTAAACATTGTGTATATGTACAACCCAGCTGTGCTTCGTGAAGAATTCCTGATATTTCTCGGGTTTTTTTCTCTCTGTTCGTTTGAATGTCAAAGGTAGTTGTTTTACACACTGAGTGGCAAGTGTATAGAATGTACTGAGGAGGGTGGTAGTGGAGGCAGACACATTAAGGTAATTTAAGATTGGCACATGGATGAAAGAAAAATGGATGGTAATGTGGGAGAGAAGGGTTAGATCGATCTTGAAGTAGGTTAAAGGGTTGACAACATTATAGGCCGAAGACCCTGTGCTGTACTGTTCTGTGTTCTTTTCCATCTGATTTAACAAATGAGGTAACCACTTGGTTTGCTATATTTGCCTTTACAACATCTGAAATTTTGATTTTGCACCAGCTGCCAGGCGTGGTAAAGTGAAAGGTCCTACGTTCCGCATCTCAGGTGTTCAGGTGAATGCTAAACTCGTCATTGCACATGAAGAGGAGCTTGCACCTTTGCACAAATCCATTCCACCAGATCCGGAGGATAGGAAGAAGTAAGAATTTTATTATTTAATCCATGACTTAAATAACTTTTATTGTCTTTATTGTGTATGCTTCATGTTCCTAAGCAGCTTTGATATACATCAGATATTGAAGCTTACAAAATAGATCCCTAGACAATGCGTTAGTATGCTGTGGTTGGTAATACCTTGAGGAAAAGTTGATTTAAAAAAAAGGTTGTTGCTGGCTGTTTGGATTATTTCATGATTTGGTGTCAACTCCATTAACTACTTAAAAGGAATGATAGATATTGGTTTCATTGTATTAATATTTCAGTATCACTATCAGTAGAGGAAGCTTTAAAGATCTCAGACTCAAAGGAAGTTACAGCTCAAAGGAGGTCATTTTGTCCCTTGTACCCTTATGAAAGACTTTTCCATTACCTCTTGTCTGTTTCCATAATGTAGCTCTTTGCTCAAAGCCCCTTACATTGTAAACTTGATGCTTAGTCAGGTTTTTTTTTAAAACACATTGCAGATTTATACTTTACCTGCCATTCTAGTAATTACTGTATTCCGGACCTTGCACTGCTTGTTGGATGTAGATATTTTCCTTTGCTCTCCTCCAATCATTTAACCAATTTTCTTCAATTTTGGATGTGTACTGGAAATTGGTCCATCCTGTTCAGCTCAATTATGTCTCATAATTTTTGACATCTTTATTAAATCTCCCTTCAGTTTCCTTTCTTCCAAAGCAAGGTACTTTAACATAGTCAATCTTTCCTAATGTTCTCCATCCCTAACATTGACTGCAGACCTTCTCTGCACTTTTGTTCCTCAAACAAATAAAGGTAAATATTTCTTGTACCTTACTAACTAGCTTAATTTTATATCTCTAGCCTCAGAGCATGTACTCCATGATCCCTCTGCTCCCCTAGCTGTATGATATGCTTGCTCTTAATATATAATTTTGACATATTTGCCTTTCCAAAATGCATCTACTCATTCTTTACTGTATTGGATTCCAATAACACAAAGAATTTAAGTGTCCTCTGGAAACTTGCTGAAAGCCACTTCACTTGTATCCAAATCATTGCTATATACCGTAATCACAAGGGACTAACATTATTCTCTGTAGAACTCCAGGAGTATACAGTTTTCTAGTCACTAAGACTTCCTCAGCCAGTACTTCTAAACATATTTGCATCGAATATGCACTTTATTTTGAATTGTATGGGCTATCAAATTGAAGGACCACCATAAACACATGGGCAGTGTAGCTTTACATACCACCAAAATATTCTCTGAAAAACCTTCATGCAGTTGCCTTACATATTAAGTAAGAAAGATACAAAGTGTTAATGTTTCTGTCCTCCATCACTGCTTTACTGTGGATTAAAATTAATTTCTAGACATGTTAGCAATGACAGTGTAGTTATGTGTTTGAGAAAAGATTCAGCACTTTTCTCAAGATGCACACAGGAAAATGAATGTGTTGCAAAAGAAGTTTGAAATATCTGTTATAATTAGTATATTGCGTTGAAAAGACTGAAAAGTCCTTCGTCACAATCCACGCTCACGAAAAAATTGTTTCTAGCTTTTGATAAACAGACCTGTTGCTTTTTACAATTTAAAAGTTTGGTACTGTACAGAGAACATTTTTTGTAAACAATCTTTGTAATTGTTTAATTCGAATGTGGTTAGCTTTTCAGTCTTCCGTAGTGGGACTTCAGTACGGTCTTTAAACGTATTGCTTTTAAATATAATATGTTGCTACCACAGGTATACCATCCCATGCCATACTAAAGCTGCTCATTTTGATGTGGAGTGGAACAAAGAAGATGACTCCAATCTTTTAATAGGCATCTATGAATATGGATATGGCAGCTGGGAGATGATTAAAATGGACCCTGACCTCAGTTTAACGCACAAGGTACAAGAATGCTCTTCAAATAAAAAATGGTATGGATATTCACCAGGTCAGGTTGAAGAATGGTTGATATTTCAGATCCGTGACCCTTCACAATGTAAAAATGTATTGTTCATCAATTAGATTGTGTGATACAAACACACTATATATGAAATATCAAAATAATTTGGCATTCTTGTTACATAGAAATATATTTCCCAGTAATTATAAATTAATACAAAACTTGTATGTTCTTTAAGCATTGAAGGTTTAACAGAATGTTGCAATCGTGGATATTTAATACATCCTAGCCAAATTACATTTCAAAATGTGAATCTGTAATGTATATTTTTATCCAGTTCTATAAATCAAAAATTCGCCCTAATCTCGGGACAATTTACATAGACCAATTAATCTACCACTGACATGACTTTGGATTGTGGGAGGAAACCAGAGGAAACCCATGTGCTCATGGGGAGAACTTACAAACTCCTTACAGGCAGTGGCGAGAAAAGCAGTTCTACAAAATAAAAGACCAGTATCTTAAAGGTTATCTGAAATAAGTAGCAAGAAAATAAAGAAAAATTGTCAGTTGTACCGAAACAAGTGAGATTTTGAGACAAACTTAATTGATTTGAAATAGAATTTTAATTTCAGTTAGTTCCACAAATGGAATGATATTCTAATTGTACATGACTTGGTCTGGTATTTTCTGTGATGAAAATGTTTTTAGTGTGCCTTTGTTAATTGTTTATGTTCTTGTCTTTAGATTTTGCCTGATGATCCAGATAAGAAGCCGCAGGCCAAACAATTGCAGACCAGAGCTGACTACCTCATCAAACTATTAAGTAAAGATCTGGCCAGAAAGGAGGCACAAAGGCTTGCTGAGGTACACATTGCAATACAATATTTTCTGTTTCAAGTCTTCTGCATGCTGAATCTATTTCTGTGGGTCCAGTGAATACTAATAAAAGTTTGTATTTGTTCTAAGCACATGAGAGATACAGGCTAGAAAACATTTATTGCCTATCCCTAATGAGTTATTCTCAGTAAACTTGCATCGTTATGCTGCTACAGTGCATTAGTCAAATAATTCTAGGACTTTAAAAGAATAATGTTACATATTTTGACATGAGTTTACAAGTCAACTTTTAATGCAGTACAGAAGGGTAATGTTGCACAACAAACATCTCTGAAAAGGGAAAAGACCAGAAGATTATGTAGAGGGTCATTAAGAGAGCTTTTGGCACATTTGCCTTCATAAATCAAAAATATTGAGAACAGGAGTTGGGATGTTATGTTGAAATGTTGAAGTTGTTTGTGAGGCCTAATTTGGAGTAGTTTGTGCATTTCTGGTCACCTATCTACAGAAAAGATGATATTAAGATTGATGAGTGCAGAGAAAATTTACAAGGCTTTTGCCAGGACTTGGGGACCTGTGTTATAAACAAAGTTTGAATATGTTAGGACTTTATTCCCTGGAGTGTAGGAGAATGGGGAGATTTGATAGCGATACTATATAAAATTGAGTGGTATAGATAGGGTAAATTCCAGCAAGCTTTTTCAGTGGAAGCTGGGTGAAAGGTGGAATGTTTAAAGGGAATATGAGGAGGATCTTGATTTAAGTGGATGGTGAGAGTGTGGAACAAGCTGCCAGTGGGAGGGGTGGATATGGGTTTAATTTCAACATTTAAGATGTTTGGATAAGTACATGGATGAGGGGGGTTTGGAGAGCAATGGTTCAGCTGCAGGTCAATGGGGCCAGCTTGAGTACTAGATAACACACACAAAATGCTAGTAGAACACAGCAGGCTAGGCAGCATCTGTAGGGAGAAGCGCTGTCGACGTTTCGGGCCGAGACGTCGACAGCGCTTCTCCTTATAGATGCTGCCTAGCCTGCTGTGTTCTACCAGCATTTTGTGTGTGTTGTTTGAATTTCCAGCATCTGCAGATTTCCTCGTGTTTGCTAGAGTACTAGATAGGCTGAAAAGCCTGATTCTGTGCTGTAGTGCTCTGACTATTATTATAATTCTTCTGCAAGAAATGGTAGCTATTCCACAGCCGGACTCCATAGAAATGATTTCAAAAGTTTAAATATGGAATTTATCTTAATGGTAATTCTGCTGCATTTAATTCATTCAATCTTTGTGAAATAATGGTGGTAGGCATTCTAATTGATTCAATATGCAACTTAGAGATCTGCATTGAATTCCATTTTCACACTGGTTTTACACTCTGTTTCATAAAGGCCAATTCAAGAAAAAGAAAGCCAAGGAATAAACGAAGCAAAGCAGTGAAAATTGTGAAAGTAGAAGACGTTAAAAGTGATTCATCATCACCACCACCACCTTCAGTCAAAAGCTCAGATGAGGAAGGAGAGATCAAGGTATGGAGTCAGATGTTGCCAATGGATTATGGTAAACTGGAAAATTATTAGCTAGATTTGTGTTGCAGTGCCATGCAGAACTCCACGGGCTGATGAAAGGTTTTGATAGATAACCAACTTGAAAGATTGAATCTGCTTTCCTCAACTTGAAAGATTGAATCTGCTTTCCTCTCCACAGATGCTGCCTGTGCTCCAGCATTTTTTGTTTTCCCCTCAAGAAGTCATGCTTTCTTTTTTCCTGTCTGTATTTGTCTGTGGTAGGGTCAGATTTCATTCAGGAAGAACTAAAGTTATCCTGTTTGACTTAAAGCACCACCAATTTGTCACTCAGTCTCCCTTCCTCCTGCCCTCCCCCCCCCCCCCCCCCCCCCCCCACAACCAATGGACTTTTCAAGGACTTTTTGTCTCATGTTCTTGATATTTATTGGTTATTTATTTATTGCTATTCTTTTTGTGTTTCTTGTCTTTTGCATACCTTTTGAACAACCTAGTTGGCCGGTCATGATTCTGTTACCTTTATTATTCTATAGATTTATGCCCAGAAGAAAATGAATCTCAGGGTTGTACATGGTGACATATGTATGTTGATAATAAATATACTTTGAACTTTGATTTCAAGACATTAAATTTTCTTTATTTTATTTATAGGATGATACAGCAGGAACAAAGCCCTCAAAAAAGAAATTGAAAACAGAAAGAGATGTTGAAGAGAAAGAACAGGAAATTGTAGTCAAGAGAGAGTCTGAAGACAAAGAAATCAAAAAAGAAATAAAAGAAACTAGAAAAGATAAAAAGGAAAAGGAAGAAAAGAAAGAAACAAAGGAAAAAGATGCAAAGAAAGAACTAAAAGAAAAGGAGGATAAGGATAAAGAGCCTATTTATAAAGATAAAGAAGTAAAAGAAGAGAAAGTAAGATATTATTTTAAAGTAAATACAGTGTTGGTTACAGTTCCATGTAGAATTTTATTCTTGGATTTACACTGAATTGTGAATTTCAATCATTTGAAGTAACTACCAGAAAAAATAGATTGATGTTTGTTTGTTCATCTGTATCCCATCATATTGCATCTTCATATAGGCTTCTCTCACCAGAATGGTGATGTGGCTATTGTACAGTGTGGAAGTGTGTGTATTTTATTAATTGGCAAATATGAATTGGAAAGTTTTAAGTTCACCTTTTTTTAGTAGCAGCTCAGTTTCCCATGTAGATTAACATTTTGTCAGGATGGAGTGCAAGTATTATACACTGTGGTTGGATTAGGTGAGTGGTGGATTGTTTAAAGAGATGAAGAGAATGAGGTACCTCAATGAAAATGGGGAATATGAAGGTAATGTTAGATTTTCTTGAAAAAGCAGATTGCCTATAAATCTAAGAATCCTAATGCTCATGTACAAATTCTCAAAATAAACTAACTTGAAGAATAAAAATACCTATCAGAATTAAAGGAAGTGACACGTAGCTTTGATAGAAATCAGACTTCGGCTTCAAGATGCAAAGAAGAAAAAAGTGAGGCCTGAGTTTTTTTTACAATTTGTGTGAGTGACTTGAATGAGGGATGTTAGTTGTGACATGAGCAAAGGGTAGGCTTTATCTGCTAGAGCTTATAATTGTAAGAGGCAGCTTGACTGAAAAATTCCTTAAGATCTTGAAAAGCTGAATGTGAAAAATATATTTTTCTTGTGGCAGAATCTAGAAGTAAAGATCACTCTTTAGAAATAAAAAATGATTGTTTAAAACAGATGAAGTGAAATTTTAAGTTGAGCCTTTGAAGTACACTTCTCAAAAAAGCAGTGAAAGCAGTATCTATGAATATTTTTTTGGCAAGGGTAATAGATAAGAAATGAGTGACAGTGTTGCCAGGAATAAGCAGGATTAGGAATTGGTGCATGATTTTAATTGAATGACTCCAAGTGCTGCCTCTTGCTCTTAATTCATGTGTATATACAATAATTTACAGAAAAACATACAGGTTTGGTGGAGAAAGCAGTGAAGTCCAGTGATAATCAGTAAACAACTATTAACAGACAAATGTCCTGCAGTTTCCTTGAAATTTGTTTTCCCTCTGGCCCAGTACTGTTCTAATTTGTAACTCTGTTTGATGTAGGTAATTGAAGCCAAGTCAGAGGTGAAGGAGAGGCCTAAAAAGACTGATGGTTCAGTTAATTATCCAGCAAGCACTGATCCAGTTCCAATCTCAGAAGAGACAGAAGAACTTGATCAGAATACATTTAGTATTGTAAGTACGAGTGATGTTAACTGTATTAAAGTTTAATATTTCTAAGCTTCAACTGAAGGCATCCTGCTGGTATAATTTTCTTCCCTGAAGTGCTTTTGTCACTTCTGTCACAATTAAAGATTGAATATATTGTTTGTAGCTGCAATTGGTTAGTGGAGCATGATAATATTAATATTTGCAAGTTTTTGAAGCTCACTGGACAAATTAATGAGTTTTAAAAGATATAAATAGATATTTATTGCAAAAACAATTCTGGATGTCATTAATATGGTTTCATTCCGGCATCACTTTTGGAGATGATGCGGGTGGGATGTCAGAGTGAGAAAGTTAAATTATCATGGAGGGATCTAAATAGTACAGAAGGTTGTGAGGCACATGGAAAGAGTATTAGAGTAACACTGGAGGAAGAATTAGTGAACAGAAAGAACAAGATGATTGGTAACTGAAAGACAGGAAGAGAGTTGGTCTTTTTTTTATATGGCTAGATGTTAAAATCTGGAATGCCCTCCACATAGATCTGTAAAATACCAAGCGCCTATAGGTGTATACCAATGCACAGAGGCTATTTGGCTAGCTTGAAGAGTTGCCAAAGCCAAAGTGATCAAATTGTCTCTATAGCCCTGATTGGTGTTCAGGGTAAGGAAATGCATCCTTCATCAGCTGAATCCTAAGAGCATTTTAAAAATACACCGTTCAAGCACAAGATGTGATCTTAATTGAGTGTGCAAAGGAGATTGCTGCTGGTTTTAGACACCTGCATGCATTCATAAGGACATCATTGAAGATGCAGTTTTGGGCCCCTTATCTAAGAAAGGATGTGCTGACATTGATGAGGGTTCAAAGGAGGTTCACAAAAATGATTCTAGGATTGAAAGGCTCACTAGAATTCAGAAGAATGATGGGTGAGCTCATTTAAACCGATCAAATGTTGAAAGGCCTCAATCGAGTGGATGTGGAGAGGATATTACCTATGGTGGTGGAGTCAAAGATCAGAGAACACAGAATAGAGGGAGGTCCTTTTAGAATGGAGGCGAGGTAGAATTTCTTTAGCCAGAGAAGGGATGGCGTATCTGTGGAATTCGTTGCCACAGGCTGCTATGGAGGCGTAATCATTAGGTATATTTGAGGCATTTAACTTCTGAAACAAGAAATGTAGAGTATGCTGATTGAATTAATGTATATCTTTCAACTACTAACAACTCTTTATTCTGTTTGAAAGGAAGAAAATAATAGTGTGCACCTCCATAAAAATTAGATCAAGTTGTAGCCTTATGGAAATTTGCCATTCTTGGATACATTTTCTTCCTTTCTTTCTTTTTACAATATTTTTATTCGGGAAAAAAAAACAAGATTTACAGAGTGCAACACATAGATACATCTCAACATAACTTGTGTACATGCATATATTGTAATAAAATTGATCAAAATGTTATAGCATAACACATAAAGGTATACCACTCTGTAATCAAAAATTTAAAGATTTTTCCTGACTGCATCATTGACTTCAGTTATGTTTGAACCTCTTGGTTTGGCACTGTTTACTTCATTGCAAATAGACCTTTTGAACTTGCATCAAAATTAACTCCAGCAAGCTTTCTACCAAATGGAAAAGCACTAGTTCTCAGCTGGTATGGTTTTCGACTTCAGGCTGCTGTCTCATCAAAACCCCCGTTCAGTACTCTCAGATCCTTCTAAACATTTGCTACATGAAAGTGAATGGAGGTGAACAAGTGCCTTAGAGGTAGCCTTTGGCATAGCATAGACTCATAAGGCACAGAAGCAAACCCCTGGCCCACCGTTCTCATAATGAACCCAATTTCCATTGTCTTCTACGCCTTGATGATTCAAGTGTTTTCATCTAGATAAATGTTTTAAGTATCATCTCCACCTCCCCATCATGTTGGTGGTGCAATAAATACAAAGATTACAGTATTGTCTTGGCCAGCACTGGTACAGTTCATGACTTATTATAAATATGATTTTTGTTTTTCAGTGTAAAGAGAGAATGAGACCTGTAAAGGCCGCACTGAAACAGTTAGACAGGCCCGAAAAGGGCCTTTCGGAAAAGGAGCAGCTGGAACACACCAGGCAGTGCCTGATTAAAATAGGAGACCACATCACTGAATGTTTGAAAGAATATTCAAACCCAGAACAAATCAAACAATGGAGAAAGTAAGCAATTCTTAATCATTTTCATTCATCTTCTCATCTGAAAACTAAACGGGGAATGGTAAAGATGGATACACAGTGCATCATAAACCTTTAAGTCAAATTATATAAACCCTAACCTAACATAGAAATCTATAGCATATTATAGGCCCCTCAGCCCACAATGTTGTGTCAACCATTCAACCTACTCTAGAAACTACTCTAGAATTTCCCTACAGCCTACCTCTGTACTTTTCTAAGTTCCATGTACCTAAGAGTATCTTAAAAGATCCTATCTGACGCCTCTACCACCGTCTCATTCCATGCATCCACCACTCTCTGTGTGAAAATCTTACCTCTGACATCCCCCTTGTACCTACTTCCAAGCCCCTTAAAACTATGCCCCCTCGTGTTAAACAATTTCAGCCCTGGGAAAAAGCCTCTGGTTAACCACAGGATCAATGCCTTTCATCATCTTGTACATTTCTATTAGGTCACCTCTCATCCACCATTACTCCAAGAAGAAAAGCCAAGTTTGCTCAACCTATTCTGATAAGGCATGCTCTCCAATCCAGGCAACATCCTTGTAAATCTCCTCTGCACGCTCTCTATAGTATCCACATCCTTTCTGTAGTGAGGTGACCAGAACTGAACACAGTACTCCAAGTGGGTGGGGTCTAACTAAGATCTTGTATAGCTATAACATTACCTCACAGTTCTTGAACTCAATGATGAAAACCAATACATCATACGCCTTCTTAACAACACTGTATACTTGCACAGCAACTTTGAGTGCCCTATGGACACAGACCATGGGCAATCCAAGTTCAAATAAAGATTAATCTTTTTCTTACCATCCCTAAACCACCACACGGTCTGATGTTGGTTCAGTATCCCAGTTCAGTTTGCTGATACAATGGATATGTATTTTTGGTGCTGTGGTTTGTAGAGTGTGTAAGATGAGCACAATCTTGTGTTTACGACTCAGTGGTGAATAAGCAGAGACGAATGGACTTGAATTCAACAGGTGAAGTGTTATTATAAATGTACAGCTGCATCGATAAAGCAAAGCTTAGCATCAGAAGATTTAAATCCAGCTGCAGCTGCCAGTGGACATGTCAAAGATGAACAAAATTGCTCTTCCCTTGAACATTGAAGTATCATGGGTCAAACCTCTACCTCCAGGTGCTCATCTCCAGTTTTGAACCTTCTATTCTGGCCAAATCCAATTGATCATACAGTATCATAGTGATTGTAGGGCAGAATGCTGCATCCAGTTCCATGAGTCAGGCACCAGTGTGGGAAATACTTTCAGATGTACTCAGCTAATTCACTCGTTGATTAAAAGGTAAAATACAGATGAAATACAATGGTTAGTGAAGGGCAGTAGCACCTAACTGCGCAGTGGTGGCTGTATGCAGCACTTCACTAGAGCATTTGGAGCTTTGTTTCAATGTGTGTAATAGCATTATGAATACTGTATGTTAATAGAAACATAGCTGTCAACTAATAATTTTCACACATGAACCAACACATGGCTACTTGCCTTGTGCTGAGGTCAGCTACTCAGGCTCTACAAAGTACCTTTGTTCTCTCCAGCTGTGTATCAGCCCTACTATCAGAAATGTGCCTTCACCTTTTATCAGTTGAACTATCAGTCTATTTGAGAAGCTTTGTCAGTTGAGCTCTCTGGTAACCGGTCACTGGAGATGCTGCTGAAGGTACTTTCTGAGAAGAAAAACCTGTTTATTTGCCCATTGATAAAAGCTGAATTTAAGTCATTTCCCTGTGAAAACTGAGTTTTCACCGAATTCCAAGTCAGTTGAGTTAAGGTGTTGCATTTTTAGAACTAGAGCAGAGCATATTTGACTTGTGTTGTAAGCAGTAAATTTAGTGTTATATTTTAAAGCTCTGTAATTTTTTTTAAAATATTTCTAGAAATCTCTGGATCTTTGTTTCAAAGTTCACAGAATTTGATGCAAGAAAGCTGCATAAACTCTACAAGCATGCAATCAAGAAACGACTGGAGAATTCTCGGGTATGAGTACATCATTGTCAGTAGAAAGATCATTTGGCAAAATGTTATGTATATGACAGCTTCTGCAAATTCATTGCCCAAGATGGATTTATTCAAGTTTCTTTCCAAATATAAATGTCATCATGGTCATACAAACTTCAGCACAGAGTTCACGGTATTTGGTGTCAACTAACAGGTGCTTAATTTCACTTTCACCCTCTGTCAGCCCCTCTTTGTTCGTTCTCTCTCTCTCTCATCATCATCCTCCTCCTCCATTCCACCCCCCCCCCCCCCCCCCGAGTGACCTACTTATTCCAGTTTTCAGTCTGCTGATACTCCTCCAATACCTTAGGCTACAAATTTATACAATAGCCTCTTGGGCCTTTTGTCAAATACCTTTTTCAAAGCTAAATACACTACATCTACAGGTTCTCCTCTGCTGTCTGTCACTGTCACTCCCAAATAATTTGAGCAAATTTGTTGAATTTTCGTTAATAAAGTGTTGACTAGATTTGACTAGCTTTCCTAAATCGAGTTATCTCCTCTTTGATTACTGACTCCAGTATAGGTGTTAACAAACAACTGTTCCCCACCTTGTCTTTCTCCCTTTCTTAACATGGCTATTTCCCAATCTTCTGCTCTCCCTTCACCGAAACTATATTGCAAAACATTAGACTGTCCACCTAGGAGAATATATAATTAATAACAGGCATTCTTGTGGTTTCTGTGGTCACTGCAGTCAACTGCATCAATTAATTCTTAATTGTCACTTGATACATTATTTAGTTCTTTATCTAACCCTTTCCATTTGAATTCCAAACTTTTCTTGTCTCTATTTCATTAGAGTGAATGACTGGCTGATTTATCCATTCTATTATTTATTTGTTTTAGCTAGTGTGTGATTTCTGGCATGATGCTATCAGTATGATGGTCACTCCATTCTCTGCCACAGTGTCTGTCTGCACATTTCTCAATTCTGGGATGGAGCTAAAATGTCATAACTTTGCAGACATATTACAGCTGAATCAAGTTGACTTCTTAAACATTCTGTTGAAGAATAGGAAACTATAGCACTAACTTTTTAGAATATTTATAGGGTGGAAGCTAGTCTTTCCATTGAAGACATTGTTCAATCTTTGTGCTTGTGTTTTGTGTTCCAGCATAACGATCAGCACAGTAGTGCTCTTGGTACCCAGCATGCCAAACTCTCAGGTATGGCCCCAAAGTAATTTTCTTATGCCTTTTGTAAAAATACATAAAATATTTTAAGTTGGCTTACAGCTTTCAGTGAAAGTTTAAGGGTGACCCTTTGTGCTTCATTGTTGTGAATATGTAAGAAATTGAGAAGATGGGTTAATCCTGGCTCCATTTTTTATTGAACAGAATCTGAAAAACCCAAGGAGAATTCACACAATGATGACAGCAGTAGGGATAGTCATTCATCTGAAAGGCACCATTCATCTCATTATCACGATCATCATCGAGATCGTCACCATGGTGATTCCTACCGAAAAAGTGATTCCTCAAGAAAGAGACTGTATTCGTCATTTAGCAATGGCAAAGACCACCGGGACAGAGATCATTACCGAACAGATAGCAGGTACATTGAGACAGGTTGTCTTCTTTTAAAGATAAGCTGTTATGGAACACTTAAGCTTTGGAAAATCTATAGCAAAGTTTATTTATTTAATGCTTTTGTTTTTGGCAGTGGCAGGATAAAAATTGTAAGATAAAGTTGAGTCTAGTTGGTTTTTGAAAGTTAGTCAATTTTTGCTTGAGAATTGGCAGCCATGTAGTAATGCAGAAGAAAGGCATTTGGGTCATCTTGTCAATGCCAACTAACTAATTTTTTATAGCTCTGTATTTTCTGCTACAAATGTTTATAGGAGATTTTTCTTAAGAGGCAGCAGTCTTGGCCTCGACTACCTCAGATAGCAAGCACCTTGTAACACTTCCAAGAAAAATTTTTTTCCCCTCAAATCTCTCTGTAACCATTTTAAATTGATGTTATCTTCATTGATATCCAAGAACATTGCCCCATCCACCCCTTTAAAACATAATTGCAAAAAGAATTCCATTAGACTACAAGACAGAGGAGCAAAATTATGCCATCGGCTCATCGAATCTGCTCTGCCATTCCATCATGGCTGATTTATTATTCCTCTCAACTCCATCCTCCTGCCTTCCCCTTGCAACCTTTGACACCCTGACTAATCAAGAACCTCTAAAACTCTGCTTTAACGAAAACCAGTTACTTGGCCTCCATAGCCATGAGTTCCACAGATTCACCACCTACTATTCATTACTCATTTGCCTTCCCGGCATCAGAGTTCAAAGTATATATATGTCACCATATACAACCCTGAGTTTTATTTTCTTGACGGGCATACTCATTAAATCTATAGAATAATAACCATAATAGAATCAATGAAAGACAGCTGAACTTGGGCGTTCAACCGGAGTTCAGAAGACAGCAAACTGCAAATATAAAAGGAAAGAAATAATAATAATAAGCAATAAATATCGAGAACATGAGTTGGAGTCCTTAAAAGTGTGGGAACATCTCAATGATGGGGCAAGTGGGTGTGAGTCCTAAGGTTTCTGTATCTTTCTGTGGTAGCAGTGAGAAGAGAGCATGTCCTGGGTGGTAAGGGTACATCCACAAACGAATTTCAAGTACTTCATTCACTCTCAATATTTATCTTGCCAAAATAGAAAATCTGTGCATGTGCTGTTCAATAGAGCTAGCACTTCCATGAAGCCTTTTACATCCTCAGGGTATCACTAGTTACCTCAATACCCTGAATTAATTTAGTCACTTTAGGGAGGGAGCCCAAGCCACAGATATGCATAAACCATAAGACATATTGGCAAAGTTAGGCCATTCACTCCATCGAATCTTCTGTCATTCCATCATGGCTGTTATATTATCCCTGCCAGCTCCATTCTCTTGCTGTATCCCCATAACTGTTGACACCCTTATGAATCAACAACCCACCAATCTCTGCTTTAAATATATCCAGTGTTGCCACATATACAATAAATCTATCGATTTAGAACTGTATCTATATTTACATGAACTTTGAAAGTAACCCTGATCTCTTCCAATTTTACAGGTATCACAGTGAAAGTAAGCATAGAAAACTTGATGAACACAGAAGTCGGGATCACCGTTCTGGTCCAGACACCAGTTCAAAGGAGAGTCGCTCACATGCTGACCATAGATCTCACTCGGATCACCGTTCAAGTTCAGAGCATCGATCTCATTCGGATCACCGATCCAGTTCAGAATACTCAGGCCATCACAAATCCTCCAGGGATTATAGATACCACTCAGACTGGCCAGTGGACCACAGACCATCTGGTAGTGGTCCAAGATCTCCCTTGGATCAGAGATCTCCATATGACTCTAGATCACCATTGGAACATAGATCTCCCCTTGAATATTCCTCTGATCACAAAAGTACCCCAGAGCACATCTGGAACAGCCGTAAAACATAACGGCACGAGACTTTGTGTCTTCACCCAATGCAGCCATAAAAAAGTGAACACAGTAAATGCCTTATGTGACTTATAGCAGATAAGAGCTGCTTCTCGAGCAGTAATATTGTTACTCCTCCTTACAGGTTGCAAGGTTGTTATCTCAAGAAGAAAATATTTTTGTATTGAGGTTAATGCTGCACTGTGCTACAACTTTGTGGCATGTTTTGTTCCTGTTTTTTTAATTCAAAGGTGGACATGTTTACTACTGCATATATTAGAACACTGCCCCGAACACACTGGATCATAGAATTCATTCTCCTCAGACATGGAGGGTTTCAACCTCATCAACCAGAATTATGTGTTGAAGAACAAATTTAAATCCACGCAAGTACACAAGATTATGCAGGAATTTAGGAGCGGAGTAAAAAGTTAGACTGTTCAGAAGGCAGAGGACGCTAGTACACCTCCCAAAGTTATTTGTATTGAGTCTGTTTACATTTTACACTGCGACCACATTGCCCAGTTCTTGGCAAGCTTGAATATTTAAATTCTGTACTTACAACTGTAAAATATTTTGTTGATCAATTGTAATGCCTTTGAAAATATACTACTGTAAATTATTGTAAATTTAGTGAATCGAATCTGAGCTTTTTTTCTTCTCAGGCTTTTTTTGACAACTTTCCTTTCCCCACCAGCTCAGGCCTTCACATCATGAGTATAAAATCCGTGTACTACAGTTTTTAATGAATTGTCATTGAAATCACTGTTTAGAATGTAAAATGGGAAAGGGAAGATCAATTCCATTATATCTAGTCCTGTAGTACTTTTTTATTGATAACTTGTATTAGAAATGTGTTTATTTACTTTAAACTCAGTGTTGTGATTGCTGTAGTAACTAAATAGGAGAAATTCCTTAAAATTCAGATGTCAAATTATAGTTTGAGATACATTTTATAAACAGTTCTACTTCTCCCCCCCATCTTAAGATTCCATTTACAGCAAGAACAATAAAATGAGGTGAATTTGATATATCATCTTCCCTATTCTTTTCCCTACTAAAACAGGCAATAATATGAAACGTGCTATGCAGTCAAGACGAATTTCCAATGCATTGGTGAACTGGGGAAACTATATGGTGTTATAATGCACACCGATGTAAATATCTGCTATATATTACAAAGTAAATTTACAGAGAATGATGTGTGAATTCCTGACATCTTTTTCACCCTGGAAGAAAAATGTCAGATTTGTACAAACCAACACATTCATTATCAGTCTCTCTTCCCATCCCCTTTATTTCTCCAGAAAGTATCACAGACTTTTTAATAAAGTAATTTTGTAACTCTCCCTTGCAAATGTGTGCTTTAACTTTGGTCAAAAACAAAAATTACAAATGTGCCAAGTAATAATGGGGTAGACAGTATAGCTGTGAATAAATTACACAGTGAACTAATGTAGAGATGTAAATATAGTTTGTATGTGCAAATACTGGGGAAAAAATCTAATCTATGCTATTCGCTTTCATGTTTCCCAGCCCTAAGAATGACGATGGATTGAGAAATAGGCAACATTTATTTGCATAACAAGGTATATGTTATACTTTGGGCGCCATGGTAGTGCTGCGGTTAGCGTAATGATATTACAGCTTGGGGCGTTGGAGTTCAGAGTTCAGTTCCAATGTCATATGTAAGGAGTGTACATATTCCCCATGGACTCTGTGGGTTTTCTCCAGGTACCGATTAGTAGGTTAATTGGTCATTGTAAATTGTCCTGTGATTAGGATAGAGTTAAATCTGGAATTGCTGGGTGGTGCGGCTGGAAGGGCCTATTCCGCACTGTATCTCTAAATTAAATAAATAAATATTTTTGCAGTTCCACAAAACTTTGTGTGTCGTTAACAGACTGGATGAATTATATCCTGTTATTATACTTATGAATGAATAAAGGAAGGAAAGCTGTGCTTCAGAGTTCAGATGAAGTATTGACTGTTAAAAATCAATTTTTTTTCCATCTCCTGGAGTGTTCATTGAAATGATCTTGGGAATACCGCAGCGATTTCTATTAATTTTACTTGTGATATGAACCAATGGATAAACCATACACTAAAGCTACTTTTTATGAAAAACTGTTTTATTGACTAACAATAATTATATTAAGGTAAATATTGCAGCTTTTGGAAAACATTAACTATTTCTATATTACTGAATCTTTTAAGTAATGTAGATCAGTCATGTTTATGAAAGATGATCTTTAATTGGATGAATTAATTGGATTAAACAGATGAATATTTTAAAACTTAATATGCTAAATTTGTAAAAAAAACTTTGAACAAAATATTCTGTGAAAAGCCAGTATACCTTTCAGTAATAAGACTCATCAATTGTGTTTATTTACTGTAAAGTTTCATTAATTCTTCCTATAACAGAGGCTGAATTGTTTGATTAGCAGAGGAAATACTGGTAGAACTTCCAAGCCATTAGAAGGATCTTTTCTAAAAATCCAAATGATGTACACACACCAACAGGAGAACATCAAACTCAACTCAAGTAATCAGCCTACCTATCACCGATTCAAATGTGTATTATTACTTTTGAGGAGGGGCAACAGATGCTTAATGGACTCTAGTTTTTGGTAATACTGTTGTTATCAGGCTGAATTGTAAACTAATCATACTGCAAAACCCTGCAAACCAAGCATTGATTTTTTTTTAAGCAAGCTTGTTACCATTTTACAGATTGTGATTTTAAGTTATGAGGTTGATGGGAGAGCTGAAATGCACTTTTTAAAATTAAGTTTGTAATACTTTTGATTGAGGTAATGATAATGCAAAATGGGTTTTTAAATTGAGGATTATTTAAAGCTTTGTCCACCAATGATCTCAGTTATACCTCATCTTTTTAGTGTTTTTTTTATGGCATGAATTGCTTTGGTAATTGGAGTCCTCATCAAGCTGCTGATTAGATTGCTGATGACCACGGTGTTAAGGTAGTGATTCAGTGACAGCAGTTTACTGAAGATGGATGCAGTCTGGTCATTGCTGAAAGTTGACTGGCTAACCTTCCATTGTTTTCACTGTAAATTATTGACCAATGTGAACCTTGCTGTAGCTTTTCAACTACAGTATATGCTGCAATTTTCACAACAATTTCAAGCTTGCTCTGACAGCTCATGATTTTTTTTAAAAAGTGCCAAATAAAGATCAACATACACAAAATGCTCAGCATGTCAGGCAGCATCTATAGAGGGGAATAATACAGTTGCCATTTGGGTCAAGACCCCTCATCGGGACTGCCAAATAAATTGATGAATGGTAAGAAATCAAGGAATTGGCATGTTTACATATTTGCTGGCTTAAGCAGTGTGTGTGTTTTCTTTTTTGGTGTCCTTAGTTCAATATGTAGCACACAATATTGAATTCACAAGTTTATATTTTTTAAAAATCTGGATTATTTTCCCCAAATTTTGCATTAGGGTATTTTCCACCTCCATGTTAAACAGCATCTAAGGTAAAGACAATGATACCAATGTCCAAGTAAGTGACTCCATGTTTTCACATCATTCACCTATCTATACTTTAATTCAGCAGAAGAACATTATTAGTTCAGAACTGAGATGAGGAATTTCTTTAGCCAGAGGGTGGTGGATCTGTGGAATTTGTTTCCACAGCTGGGTATGGAGGCCAAGTCTACGTATATTTAAGATACAGTTTGATAGATTCTTGGTTGGTCAGGGCATGACGGGTTACAGGGAGAAGGCAAGAAATTGGGGCTAAGGGAAAATGGATCAGCCAAAATGATATGGTGGGGCAGACTCAATGGGCCAAATGTTCTAATTCTACTCCTTATAAAGAAGACCAACATAAGCTTTCAGAAATTAATATTCTTGTCATAAAATGAATTTGTCAATCACCTATAATAAATGCAGTAACATGTTCTACAGGGTGTTTGTCAGCCATTCATTTGCATGAGATTAGTCTCAGACAATTTTTAAACAAATAATTTAATGTTGGAAGTAAATCTGTAGTGGATGTGTTTATACCTTCTATCATTATTTCTGCCTTTAAACTCTTCTTATCACCCTTTAATTGTGTTTGTTTTCTTTAATGCTTTACTCAACAGTTAATACCTGCAGTCAGATATTACACGTGTATTGTTGGACAAATAAGCACCAATCATTTGGTTGAGAGAAATAAAGTTGTCAAAATCTGTGGGCTTTGTGAAGCCTGGTTTTCAGAGAGATCTGAGTACTTTTGTACAGGTACTTGTGATGCAGCCTGGAATGGTCCTGTGGTGAGCACTGGTGCATAAATGCCTCTCAATAGTACTGCTTGAGGAGAGATAATTAACCAGCGATGGTATCCTGCTTTTGGTGGACATTGAGTAAATGGGCAGTTTTATACTGTGTCAGTGTTACTAGGTAAACACAAGAAACTGGATGCTGGAAATCCAAAGTAACATACATATGAAATGCTGGAGGAACTGGGCAGGTCAGGCAGCATCCATGGAAATGGACTGAGACCCTTCTTCAAGCTTTTCCACGCATGCTGCCTGACCTGAGTTTTTTCAGCATTTTATGTGTGTTATATGGTGGCAGTTTGGCTAGAGACATTCTAGAGTGCAACTCTTCACACATCCAAGGTATGGTACTGGTCCCATAGTCTCTTTCAGTGTGTTTCTTATTATTACGTGGAATCGTATACATTGTCTACAATCAAAATTGGCTTTATTATGGTGGGGAGGCTAATAAGAATTATATACTCTGGGTATCTGGCTGAATGTCCTTATAAATGCTTTGACCTTTGGTACTTATGCTGGCCAACCATCACTGGTGATGGGATGTTCTTTGAGCTGCCTCTTCCCCTGAACTGTTTAACTGATGATGATGCAACCAGTTGGAATGCTGTCTGTGGTACATCTGTAGAAATTTGCTAGTCTTTGATGATATGCCATATCTCCTTAAACTCCTAATGAAATATAGCCACTGATGTGCTTTCTTTGTAATTGCATCAAAAATTGGACCTGTGATAGATCTTCAGAGATATTGACACCTAGGAGCTTGAAACGGCTCTCCCTCTCCACTCAGTGTTGATACATCAATGAGGTCTGGTGGGCGTTTCCTCAACTTCTTCCTGAAGTCTACAATCAATTCCTTGATATTATTGACATTGAGTGCAAGGTTATTCTTGCAACATCACAACCAGCTGATCTATCTCCCGTATCCCTTCTTGTCATCATCTGAGAGGATTATTGGAATATACTCATTGCTTATAATAAATAATAATCTTAAAAACTATCAAACAACTGTTATCCCAGTTCAGGGTTTGTTAATAGGTGATGTTCTCGTACTTCAATGTACTTAAACATTTACACTATATAATGAGGTGACAGGATAGCAAACCATTCAAATTTGTTTTGTTGAATAAATATTTTAAACAGATTGTTTTAAAAATCAATTAAATATACAGTAGGTTAACAACAAAAATGTAAATACAAATATTTTAAGTCACTGTCAGATTTTATCCTGGGGACTTTATTTAATGTCAACCTGGGTAGCAGTGTCAAGATGCTTTTCTCTATGGAAACAGAAAACCTACAGCATAATACAGGCCCTTCTGCCCATAGTGCTGTGCTGAATATGTAGGTACTTTAGAAATTACCTAGAGTTACCCATAGCCCTCTCTTTTTCTAAGGTCCTTTGGACAAAGAATGCCATAAATCAAATAGTGTCTGAGAAGACAACAGAAACCTCTTTTGAGGAATCTCCCTTCATATATGACCTCATAACATCAGAGAAAATGTGTTTTTAGATTAGATAGTCAAAGTAAGGTGCCAATGTCTCCTCTTACCAACTGAGCTTTCTTTTTAAAGCTTAATACTTGCCATCTCAATAAATAAAATGGGAGGAATTATTTTACAATGTATTGCTTCTAGTATTTTTTTCGTTCAAATTGTAAATTTAATGCTGTATCCATAGATCTGAAAATTGAATGGATGTTTAACTCAATTTTGAAAATTGGCATGGAATCTCCCTGCACCATTCTTTTATCCTGAGAAAAGGTTTCAGCCTGAATTGACAACTGCTTATTCATTTCAATTGATGCTGCCTGACTTGCTGAGTTCATCCAGCATTTTGTGTCAGTTGCTTTGAAACTCCAGCATCTGCAGACTTTTTTTTGGCTTTGTCATTTTTTTTTTGGTGCATTGCATATCCGAGTAGCTCACTTAGGGGAAATCATGTCCATTTCTCCTCCAGTTCTATAACTTTATTTTGAACCTTTAATTTCTAGATAGTGATCTAGTTACCAATGGAAACAATGTGCATCACAGTTTTGAATATTTAGATTTCCCTTTAAATTTTCTCATTCACAGGAGAACAATCCCAGTTTCTTAAAACTCTCAATAGGTCCTGCGTGCTAGGCTAGTCTGGGAGATTGCTCTGCTGTAATGAAATAATCGGTATGGCAAGTAAAACAAAGTTTTTCATTACACCTCAGAGCTATTACAAAAATAAACAGAAAACATTGGTAAGTAAATTGTCTTATGTCCATGCTTATTAATGCAACATCAAAGAATGCAAGTGTGAGCCAAGAATGACAGCACTAACACGAAACAGAAGGAGCTTGGGATCCACATCCATAGATACCTCGAAGTTGCACACTTTGGATGGTTAAGAAGGTGTATGTTATGTCGGTCTTCATTAGTCAGGGAACTGGGTGCAAGAGCCACGAGGTATTACTGCAGCTCTATAAAATTCTGGTTAGACTGCACTTGGATTATTGTGTTCAGTTCTGGTTGCTTTATTATAGGAAGGATGTAGAAGCTTTACAGAGGGTGATTACCAGGATGCTGCTATGACTAGACTAGGTCTCAAAAGCTTAGATTGAGCAAGTTAGGACTTTTATCTTTGGAGTGAAGGAAGATGAGAGATGACTTAACAGACTTTCCCAGGGCAGAAATGGTTAAATGCAGAGCATAATTTTAAGGTCATTGGAGAAAAGCATAAGGTGGGGGGGGGGGGGGGGTTGAGGTGGTATGTCAGATATAAGTTTTTGACTTGCAGAGAGGTGGGTATGTGAAATATGCTGCCAAGGGTGATGGTAGGTGCAGATAGGTACATAATAGGAAACTAGAGGAAGAAAATCTGTGGGAGGAATGGGTTTGATCTTAGAGTAGGTTGCAGGGTTGGCTCAACATTGTGGGCTGAAGGGCCTCTATTATACTGTTGTCAACCCCAGAGATTTTGAATATGCATTTTGTGTGTGGGTGTGTGTTGGTCTGTGCTATTCTGTTCACATCCTTTAGTTGTTAGAGGCTTTCTCTCTATACCCAGCTATAGAGAGACTGAGCTTGTACACGCTGGAATTAAGGAGATTGAGAGGGGATCTGATTGAAACATATAAGATTATTAAGGGATTGGACAAGATAGAGGCAGGAAATATGTTCCAGATGCTGGGAGAGTCCAGTACCAGAGGGCATGGTTTGAGAATAAGGGGTAGGTCATTTAGGACAGAGTTAAGGAAAAACTTCTTCTCCCAGAGAGTTGTGGGGGTCTGGAATGCACTGCCTCGGAAGGTAGTGGAGGCCAATTCTCTGGATGCTTTCAAGAAGGAGCTAGATATGTATCTTATGGATAGGGGAATCAAGGGATATGGGGACAAGGCAGGAACTGGGTATTGATAGTAATTGATCAGCCATGATCTCAAAATGGCGGTGCAGGCTCGAAGGGCCGAATGGTCTATTTCTGCACCTATTGTCTATTGAGCTCGTGAACTTCCTACCTAAATTCTGCTTTCCACCTGCCAAAGGCTCTCCTCAGAGCTCAGCATTATTGTTCATCCCATTGGTTTTCCATTCCAGTATTCTTTGGCCTAATACCATTTTTTTTTACAATTAGGACATTAGATGATTCCTAGTTTTTTTATTTTGTTTAGCAGCTGTGGTCTAGTAATAATCTAAGCAAAATAATTTAAAGTGCTTAGGCTGGAAATGTTAATAAATGTATAGCAACATGAACATCCACAAGTGCACTGTTTTGAGTTACACATTCAGTTAGTTAATAGAATGTTGTTTTTTAGTTTTATATCCAATGTCAGCATCTTGCATTTCCAAACCACACATATGTGCAGTCTAAACCATTTCCAACTGCCAGCACAAAGTCCCTTAACCAGAGACTGTGTTCTACAGCATCTAGAGGTCACTCATGATTTCAGCTGATCTGTTCATTATAAAAGCCAAGCACGTACTGCATGTTTACATCGAGGAATTAGACCTTCATGTTTTTCATTATTGCCTTGATTGTTATTGTGGCATCAGCTGGTTTTTAAATAGAGGAAAATACAAGGGCAAGGTAACCTATGAACTCACTTTCAAGGACTCTACAGCTCATTCTCAGTATTATTTTAAATTATTATTTGCAATTTCTCTTTTGCAAATTGGTTATCAGTCTTTGTAATTTTTCATTGTATTTTTCTGTTCTGCCATGAATGCCTGCAAGAAAATGAATCTCAAGGTAGTATGTAGTGAGTACGTGCCTTAATCATAAATTTATTTTGAACTTTGAGTAGGCTGAAGTAGGTGAATGATGGATATTTAAACATTCTAATAAATTCAAGCGAACTTTTTTCCAAAAAAAAAGTTCGAGCACTAACTAGATTCCAAGAATTCTGACAAAGCTGGATGGCATCCCAAAAGAACAGTGTTTTTTCTCCCCTCGGTATTTCATTATTTGCTTTTGCACAATTATGTTTCTCTCATTTTGGATTCAGATTTTGATCTTTCTTCCCTTTTGCAGACAGGAAATAACAAAGGCTGGAAGCTTGCTGACCAGATGGAAATATGACTCAATACGATATTGATCTGTTCCCTCCTCCTGCTGGAATCCTGCTTGGCCTTTGTTAGCAGGCTGCTGCGTCAGTAATGAATTGCAATTGAAAACCCCTTTTTATTAGCTTGGATCTTTCAGTTATTCCAATACTGTACGTGGTGAAGTATGTTCACCAACCTAATAGGATGTACCAGGAAATAAAGGTTTGCTAGCTCATGTACTAACTAATCACCCAGTTCTATTTCCCTGAATAGGCAGTTCAAATCAGACATTATAAGGAAGAGCTTGAATTGGTTAGGACTCCACCCTCCCCCCAACACAGGAGAATTAAGGGAGATTTGACAGAGGGGTATAGATAGGGTAAATGCAAGCAGGATTTGTCCACTGAGGTTACGTGAGACTAGAACTAGAGAGCATAGATTAAGGGGAACAGGAGGGCAACCAGAGGGTGGTGGGACAGTGAAAAAAGCTGTCAGCTGAAGTGCTGGAAGTTTGGCTAAGTACATGGATATGGAGATGTTATGGTCCAGGTGCGGATCAATGGGACCAGGCAGATTAATAGTTTGGTACAGACTAGAGGGGATGAAGGGCCTGGTTCTGGGCCGTAGTGCTCTACAACTGTTCTGTCAGCAGTGAATTAAGACCATAAGATATAGGAGCAGAATTAGGCTATTCAGTCCATCGAGTCTGTTCTGCCATGATGTAATTCTATCATGGCTGATCCCCGATCCTACTCAACCCTATACACCTGCCTTCTCACCATATTCTTTGATGCCCTGACCAATCAGGAAACTATCAATTTCTGCCTTAAATACATGCACAGACTTGGCCTCCACCGCAATCTGTGGCAGAGCATTCCACAGATTGACCACTCTCTGGCTAAAAAAAATTCCTCCTCACCTCTAATCTAAAAGATTGCCGCTCAGTTTTGAGGCTGTGCCCTCTAGTTCTGGATATCCCCACCATAGGAAACATCCTCTCCACATCCACCTTATCTAGTCCTTTCAACATTTGGTAGGTTTCAATGCAATATCCCCACATTCTTCAAAATTCCAGTGAGCATAGGCCCAAAGCTGCCAAATGCTCCTTGTATATTAACCCCTTCATTCCTGGAATCATCCTTGTGAACCTGCTCTGGACTCTGTCCATAACAACACATCCTTTCTGACATATGGGGCCCAAAACTGTTGACAATATTTGTTGAATTATTCATATATTGAATTTGTTCAGTGTAATCAAACCAAGGTTGCAGGTTAAATTGTACTCTTAAGAGACCAAAAGCATTCTCTTGAATTTAGGTCTCTTATATGGATTTCACTATGCTGGTAATGAAGAACAGAAATATGTAAAGCAACTTTGCAAATTATCAAATGTTGGTTTAGCTAATGATGCCACTAAGAAACAGATGAACTACACAACCCCCACATCTCTGATAATTATGAAGTTATGCAAATGTTACCCATTCTTTAACAACATTCATGTTGAAGGCATAATTTAGGCAGCTCAGTAAGCATGACTCTATTAAACACCAGCAACCTGGGTTCATTTCCAGCTCTATCTGTAAGGGGTTTGTATGTTCTACCCGTGACAATGTGGGGCACTGATTTCCTCCTACATTCCAAAGACATATGGGTTAGTAGCTTAACTGGTCACATGGCTGCAGAGGCCTGTATCTCTTAAAAAATAATAATTTTCTCCACCTGTATAATGAGACATTCAGCAAATCAGTTTAACACAAGACAGACACTAGGTGCACACTTCCTAACAGAACTTTAATGCATGTTTGACTTAAATACACAAACTTCCACTCTGAAAGACTAAGGGAGGACAAGTACAAAATCAGGTGGTACACAAGTGAAATTGCTCAACCTCACTAGCAGGACCAGAATTTTATCACAAAGGAGAAGTCAGGCATAAAACATTAGGGGCTCAACAATGACTCAGCATCTGACTGATAACTTCTATACCTTGTTCTGAAAATACGTCCTTTTACTGTGATAAATATGCTAAGTTATAGTGCAGTTTCCAGTTCAGTTAGCAGCTACATAATAAACACACAACTCGTAGGCCCCATTGATAAGTTCACCTTGTGTAAGCACACCTTTATGAGGAGGTGTGGGGATTTGCTCAAGTATTTACTGTCACCAATTTGAAAATAAATGATTCCAACACCATGTATGAATAGATCTGTTAGAAAATAGTTGACAGACCCTTCCTGAAATAAGACTAGGTGACTGGTTGTCATCTCTGGAGGTGGATACTTTGTTTATCTTACACACTGAAAGGATGGCAAATTGTTAGTTGGAAGGTGCTCCCTGGAAAATTCAGCACCTATACAGAGCACACTTTTGATCACCCCGCCTCAGTTAGAGTTGAATTAAACTATCCATAGACATTGGCAAGATTATTTCCACAGTTTATGCAATTTTGATGAGAACAATTCGCACATTGGCTGACTTTTACTTAGCAAGATCAAAGCTTGTGAATTTGAGAAACCATTGGGGCAATTTACCAGAGTTTCACTGTACTGTTTGCCAACAGGGCCATAATGAATAAGGAGAAAGTGCTGTAAATGTGAAGGGCAGGGGTGAATAACTTGCATTTCCTCGTTCAAAAACACATCAGTGAGGAATCAGACACATGAAAATAAAGCACGATACTCTTAACTAGTTAAATACAGACCAGCCAAAGCCTGAAAGCAACATTTTCACCAGCTGAACCTTTAAAGACGAAGGAGTATAAAGATTTAACAAAACTAGATCTTCCATTACTGTTGAAACTTGAAGAGACAATTATTGTGGAAATACCTGGAAAAAAAAATTTACGGGCTTAGAATGAAAATTTTGTGAGTTTTTTTTGTTTAGAATTTCTAACAAAGGTTTGAAAGGAGGTTCTGTGGGGCAGTGATTGAAAAGGATAACTAACACATCACAATATAAAAGGTATTTAAGACCTTTTGTTTAATAGTCACAAATTAAGATTCTGTAATCACTGGTCACCTGAACACTGAAGTAACTCAAGTGCAATCCACTAGGTGGCACCACTAACACAGCAGAGCGAACATCAGAAATAGCACAGAATCTGCTCTGTTTTTCTAGCAGGACATTTTGTTTATAAATAAGTTAACTATTTACATACTTAGACAATCACCGCTTATACAAACAGTTATCCATTTTGAAACCAAGAAGCATAACTGGTAATCCTTCGGAGACTGAATATCGAACTCCGACAGCTATGAACACCTTTACCGGCAGCTATTTTAAGTATCAATAAGTAGAAACATAAAGTGCCCTTTGTAACAACAGACCCTAACTGTAGGGCCATCAACTCACACACAACTTGCAAAGTAACTTTCAACAAAAAAAAGTATATAATACTACAACTGAATTTGTATGAACTTACACAACAAATTACACAATATGTACAGTCTTGTTTGCTCAGGATTGCCATCCTGTCATATATACTGTATATACATATATACTTTTCTGAATATATTATAACAATATATATTTAATATTTATATAAACTAAAAAAACCTACAAAAACACAATCACAATAAAGGAAAACAGTCCAACATAAATGTTAAATAATACACCAGTGTTCTGGGCAACTTTGTTACCCCTGGGGAAAATATGCCACCGTTCTCTCTTTGGATGCAATGTCTCCAGGTCTTGGAGTGCACTATAAGCTGCAGCTGTAAAGTTTGCATCTCCGGTTGTCAGTAGGTCAAAAACACAGGAGTGAAAATAGACGTCCTTTACTTGGATTTTCTCATGGCATTTAGCGGTTGCGCTCTCTAATGTGTAAGCAGCTTTAGGCTGGGCCGGGGGGTGGTGCGGATGGCTTTGACTACTGGCCGGCAGAGGGAGGTGGCCACCTTCGTCGATGCGCTCATTCATGGGGCAGCCACGAGCACAAAGCTGCAGTCCCTGGCTGTCGTCCTCATTCAGCGCCAATTCCTCAGGCATCCTCAAAGCGAATGTTAAGTAACGCCCCACCTGCCGCACGATTACCGTCATTCCTATGTATTTTGCGTGCACCTCCACGTGTTTGCCAATGGCTTTCTCCACTATCCACAGAGTCTTTATCCAGCCATTTCCCACTGTTGTACCATCTATGAACGCTGCGGGCAGATCATCAGTCATGGCTTGGTAAACCTTCTGATCGGTACAGTCATGATAGGTTTTGAATATGATGGTTATCTGAAAGAAATTAAAACCATGCACACTCAGTGTGTATTAACAGATACCACAGAGAATACCCAAGTAAATCTTTTCTGTGAAGAATGACTTCAAACATCAGGATATGGTGCACTGTAATATATTGTACTTTGTTTGTAAATGAGAGCAATAGAGACGTCCCAAAATTTCCAACAGTGCAGGATTTGAACTGAGTTTAAAATCGGTAAAGTGCAAATTGCTATCCCCACCATAAGACACAAGAGCAGAAGTAGGCCAACTGGCCCATCGAGTTAGCCCTGCCATTCCATCATGGCTGATATACAATTCCTCCTAACCCCATACTCCCACCTTCTCCCCTTCTCACCAGTCCTAGTGCTTGTTCTGAGACCAGTAACAGACAAAAAAAGAGGGCTCACTGGTGTTCCTGCTAATTGCTGTGAAAACTTGCAACATGCAACATATTGTATGAACATGACATTGACCTCCTGTGCCAATTCTGCCTTGATAAGTTGCAGCTCTGTAAAACCCTTGGAATATTGTGTTCAGTTCTGGTCACTTCATTACAGGAAAGATGTGGAAGCTCAGAGAGGGTGCAGAGGAGACTTGCCAGGATGCTGCCTGGATTTGAGAACATGTCTTAGGGGATAAGGTTGAGCAAACTAGGACTTCTTCTCTGGAGCAAAGGAGGACGAGAGGTTAGTTGATAAAGCTGTACAAGATGGTAAGAGATGTAGATTGAGTGGATAGCCATCGGTTTTTCCAGAGCATAAATGACTGAGTGGGTATAATGTTAAGGTGACTGGGGAAAGTATGGGGGGCGGGGGGAAAAAGTGTCAGAGGCAATTTGAGTTTTTATTTACAAAGAGCGTGGTGAGTGCATAGAACACACTGCCAGGGATGATGGTTGAGGAGATACATTAGAGGCATTTAAGAAACTCTTAAGATGGGCAAATGGGTGATAGAAAATTGGAGGGCTCTGTTGAAGGAAGGTTAGATTGATCTTGGGGTAGGTTTAAAGGCTGGCATAACATCATGAGCTGAAGAACCTGCTCTGTGCTGTTATATTCTAATACACAAGACCATAAGATGTAGGAGCAGAATTAGGCCATTCGACCCATCTATCTGCTACACCATTCCATCATGACTGATTTATTACCCCTCTCTTTTCTCCTGTCTTCTTTGAAATCCTAACTAGTCAACCTGTTTGAAATGTACCAAATAATTTGGTCTCCACAGTTGTCTGTGGCGAAGAATTCCATAGAGAAATGACATACCTAACAAACCAGTCCCAATACTGCAAGGGAAGGAAGGTTTGTTACCCACCCATTCCACCCCCCCCCCCCACCCCGGGATTGTTTGATGTTCTCCCCACATATCAGGACGTAGGTGCAAATGAATGGATGATGGTTACTTGGTGAGCAAAAGAGTGTGCGTTGATGAGAAAGCATAGGAATGTATTTATACATACATCCACATAAGTCTTAACTTTAGGGGCAATACACACAGGTCAAATATTGAGACCTTTACTTCCGTCACCCAGATGTAATACATGGCAAATCACCATTTTCCTTCTAAACACAGACGTAATAATTAAACTTGCATTTCTGTAATCAGAATTCCACCTAATGTGTACCCATTAAATTACTGGGATCTCATGTGCTTGGCTAATTCTTTGAAAATTGTGAACACTAAGAACATTTTTGCAGGTTCAGGGTCAATTAGATACATCTGATGTATAGAAGAGGAATTTTAAAATGGCGCTGGGTTGAATCAACAATTCATTTAAATGGATGCACTGTGCCCATGTCATGGGTTCTAAAAAAGACATACATATACTGTCCTATTATACACTTATTTTAAAACAATACTTTCATCCAGTAGTGAAGCGTCGCTGGTCATGTGCAGAACGACTTCTGATATAGTCAGCGGCCAGTTTATTAGTTACCTGCTGTACCTAATGAAGTATTCTCTGAACGGAAGTTCATGGTCTTCTGCTGCTGTAGCCCATCCACACGAAGGTTCGACATTCAGATACACACCACCGTTGTAACCTGTGATTATTTGAGTTACTGTCATCTTGAACCAGTCTGACTATTTTCCTCTGACCTCTCTCATTAACAAGGTGTTTTTGCCAACAGAGCTGACTCTCGCTGGATATTTTTGTGTTTGCTGCTCTGTAAACTTTAGAGACTGTTGTGCGTGAAAATCCGAAGATTTCAGCAGCTTCTGAGATACTCAACGCACCCCGTCGGGCACCAACAAATATTCCACGGTCTAAGTCACTTCGATCACATTTCTTCCCCCATTCTGATGTTTAATCTGAACAACT
This sequence comes from Hemitrygon akajei, assembly GCF_048418815.1. NCBI lineage: Eukaryota > Metazoa > Chordata > Chondrichthyes > Myliobatiformes > Dasyatidae > Hemitrygon > Hemitrygon akajei. The sequence continues at coordinate 16,546,481 of NC_133125.1, read as the reverse complement.
ACTGAACCTTTTGACCATGTCTGCATGTTATTATGCATCGAGTTGCTGACACATAATGGGGTGGTTAGATATTTGCATTAATGAACAGACATACAGGTATACCTGACAAATTGGCCAGCGAGGGTATAAAACTCATAAGATGGAAATGAGTCTCATAAAAATATGATCAACTGGCACAAATGGGATTGAATGCATTTTCATTATTACGCCATGTAATCCTTAGTAAACTGATCAGTTCAAACTCAACGAACATTTCTTCATATCCAAAGGGCATATAGAATGCAATACCAATAAATGCAGAGATTTATTAGGTAGGTTTTGAAACTTTCCTATTGAATGGGGAAAAAAAACTTTCAAAATAGTTAATTATTTGGGAGTTCATCAAAATGTATTTGTGTATGCAACACACAGAGGAACTAAATAATAAGCCATGACAGATCTAGCTGGCATTGAAATGGATCTTCGGATTGGGTCATAGAAACCCATTTGAAGAATCACAATTCACATCCCACAATTATGCCTTTAATAAACCTTTCCAAACATCTATGACAATCAGGATTTTTATTCCAAATATTTAAAACATAGGAGTAGGGGTTTTCCTGTAATTGGAAAATGCACGCCAACATTTGCCAATTTAACTGGTTTAGCGACTGCACTGGGGCTGACATCTGTGTTACGGTCCTCGGGGACTGGGGAACAAAATGATACCGAGAAATGGAACAGCGCCGGGGGAATTATAATGCAGTTCACTAGTTACAGAATTAATAGATTCTATTCCAGTTCGGCCTGGTTCTCACTTCACCACTGTCTCTCCCTCTCTACAATTGATAGAAAAAGCTACACACATCAAGGGCATCCTCAAAAGGGCACAGGGTTATTAAGGACCCCCGTCACTCGGGACATGCTGCCTCCTTATTTCTACTATCAGGAAAGAGCTATGAGCCCGAAGACGCACGCTCAACGTTTCAGACACAGCTTCTTCACCTTCACCATTGGATTTCTGAACCTACAACGAACCAGCCCGTGAACACCACCTCACTATTTTTGCTTTCCCTCTCCAAATATATATACATTTAAAAATGTAACAAATAGTATCTTTATGTACATCGCACTCTAATACTGCTGCAAAACAACGAATCTCACGACACAACTCAGCGATACTAAGATCTGATTCCGAACGTGATTTGAGTGGAAAAGTTTGGGGACATTATAGGTAAAAGAATTAAAACAGTTTGAAGACTAACTACAACTCAGGGCGGGATATCTGGTGCACAGATCCTCTCCCATCCCTAGGTGCAAGCACTTCAAGGCAGGGATTTTCCCAACATTTATCTCTTTCCTTTTCCCCTTACATTCCCAAAATATGAGTGCGAAACAGCGGCCGGACAGAGCGAAGGGAAGGGTACCTTGTTGGTGGCTGTAGCGCTGGATCCCTGCACAACAGGGACGTTGGTTACTTGCACTGACAAGTAGTCGTTATCAATGAGGGGCCAGGCTCCCTCCACTTTGCAAGTCTGGAAGTGATCCCGGAAAGTCCTGAGGTGCGGGTCGCCGAACAAGCCGCAGAAGACGTAGCGGCGGCGGGCAGCCCGCAGCTCGGTGCTCGCCGCCGCCGCCGCCGCCGCCGCCCGGTTGTCGTAGTCGCAGAAGCCGATGTTGTGATTGACGGGTACGAGGTCCTGGGCCGCGATCGACGTGGGGCCCTCCCGCGAGCAGTTCCTCTGGCTCATCAAGTCGCTGATGCCCAGCGTGGCCGAGTGGAAAGCCAGGTTGCCCCGGCACGCTTTGGCTGTCCGCTCCGTGCACAGGGCGTAAGCCCGCAGGGCAATGCAGAACTCGGAGGCGAATGCATTAAGAGCGGTGTTCAGATGCGACGTGAGGGCCACGAAATCGGTCGTGCACTTCTGAATCCTACACTGATACTGCTGCTGGCAGTACCCTGCAAAATAAAAAAAACAATTTAAAGTCAGGAACCAGCAGACGAACGCTTGTAAACAAACCAATGCAGTAGCGCCAAATTGCCGTTAAACACATACTTGCATTCCAGAACGATAAATCAGTTTTCGCAAAACGCTGCTCGGTACTATTTTAAACCTCATGATTGAAGATAAGCCTTTTGCATTTACTGAAATGAAGTGCACGATAACTTTACAATTTCAAAGTATTGCCATATAAAGGCTTGAAGTGTGAGGCGGTTAAATTTAATGCGTTTGGGATTGCAGCGTATCGTTCAGCTCGCAGTTAAAATGTCACAAGTTAGGCAAAAGAAAATCCCTGTATCATGTGCGGGAAGTCAGATACTGATTTGTAAAGATTAAAAATGAAAATCTATTCTTAACACGTAATCAGACTCCAGGCAACAAACTTGGTTAGCATTTTAAAATGTTTGGGGAGATTCAGAACAAAAAAATAAAGGAGTGCCGAGAGAGAGGAAAGAGGCGATCCAGTCACTGCACGCCGCTCGTAACTTGAGCTGATTTGTGGACTTTAAGTAAACACAATCAAATAACAAGAGATCAAGAAAGAAAGATCTGGTTAAATCCTGTTAGCAATCTCCAAGGGGGAAAAAATCCTGTTACCACTTCCAACCGAGTTCTTCCCGACGTGAGCCGTTATTTGCTTAAGTTTAATTAGGAATGTTTACATCGTACCGAGGAAAATGCCTGCTCAAAAATGATGAGAGTGAACGGATTGCAGTCAGGAAAGTTTGCAAAATAAACGAACCAGCTGGTGATAGTGTTTGGCTGGAAGCGAGAGAGATTTATGGGCAATTTTGCTTGCATCAAATATAAACATTTAAAATCTACGACCAGCTACAGTAGCGGCGGTGCTAAGATCCCGAACAGCTCCGAACGCTAATATTACAGATGGTGCTGAGGAATTGGAAAAAGGGTTACCTGTGTTGGCGAACGTCGAAATGAAAAGCAGCAAGAAGGTGAAGGCTGTGGCGGGCCGTTCAGCCCCGGGGTAGCAAAAGCCTGTTTTCCCCATGTCCATCCATTCAGGTTGCAGTGAGTTTCTCAGATACTCCACCGAGAAGGGGTAGCAGCTGCAGGAACCACTCCTCGACCTGTAGGTGCGAAAGATGCATGAAGGAAAATGAAGAGCCGAGGATGCAAGATCGCTTTCGGATGCAAACAGTGCAATACCGCACGGTGCGTCTGCCCGAGCGCTATCAATCTCAGCTATCGCATCAAACACACGCCAGCCTGCGCCGCCACACTACTCACCCTTACCCCACCGCCCAGCACGGAACTCCCGCCCACTCCGCAGCCTATTGGCCGAGCACCATTCCACCGGACCAGTTCTGTCCGGTGATTGGTGGACCGCCACCGTCCATCATCGCCCTCCACCCCCGCCCCGCTCCCAGGCCAGCGATCCACAGTTTCCGCTGACAGGTTAGGCTGCGCCGAAGAACATGACTTCATCGCGGCGGAGAGTTGAGTCAGAGCTTGAGGTGCTTCGGGGAGGAGGGGGTGAGCAAAAGGAAGAATGCAAAAAGCGGAGAGAAGCAACAGCCGAAGGGGGGAAAATAACAAACGCAGACAAGACATAGGTTAGAAAATGGATGCAATATAAAATAATTTAATGCAACCTCGCTAGCATTAAATATTGAGATAGGTGAAAAATTAGCACAGTTTAGATATAAAAAAGAACGACTATGGACTGATATAGCAGAAAAAATGCAATATATACACCAGACCTCCCAACCGGAATGATATGGTGAACTGAAACACAGATTAAAACGAAACTATACATTATTTGATAAATAGAGACATTTATCGATTGTGTGCGTTTCTTCATTATTTGATTAATAACAAATAAACCAATAGTTTGTAACTTATGCAAAATCCCAGTTGGAATTGGGTCTCAGCGGAGAAAACAAACCAGTATAGGAAAATAATGTGACCCCGAGAACCAGAGCCAAATCTGTCCATTTTGGTTTCAGCAGGAGAGCGTTAAACCTTCGGCTGTTTTTTTAAAAAATATTTTTCTCCGTGACATCCACTGTGTGCAGTTCAGGTTACGGCTGGGAACCACACAGTCGACCAGCAGAGCGTGTGCAGACTGCACATGGCGGGGAGGCAAACCCCGAGATCAAGCTTACAGTTCCGTCCAGCTCAAGATTTCTGCCCATGACCGTGCAGGGAGCAAAACATTTATCGGGAGATCGCAATCTCCTCTGCCCTGCTGCCCCGCTCTCTTATGTGCGGCCATAATTTGGTGCAAATTAGTTGCTAAAGTCATTTGGCTGCGAAATGCTTCACGCTTGTGTTAAACCACATTTGAGCAATGGGCCAGGCAGTGAGTGCAGCGGGCGAGCTGGAATCACCAGCCGCGCAGCGCTGTGTGAACGGCAGCGCCTAGAGGGGGCGCCGCGGGAGCAGCCTCCACCAGCACCGGCTCGCTGACAGCCTCAGCACTCGCACTCGACAACCATTTATTTCCATAGAAATTTGACATCCGTCAAATATTCTTTTCTTTTATGATTACTTGCAGAGTACAATATTGATAAATAACCAGCGAAAGATGATTTATTTAAAAGGTGACGGAATGCATTGAATCTAATCATTACCACATGCTCTCTATATGCACGTAAATAAACTGAAAGCATTCTAAATCACGTCTATTTTTGTCTCGAGACCCACACAGCCGAGGCTGACAAGCGAATGTCCATTCCTAACGCCTTTCCGACTCTTTGTTCGGGAATGCTCAAAAACTCGCTGAGGTCAAATCTCTATCGATCTCTCCCGCCCATTCCACCAGCAAGACAAGATCTGATTTCGACCAAGTCGCTCCCCCTAATAAAACACGCGACTTCTTTTTGTGGGGAAGAAGTGGAATTGCGTCCAAATTTACACGACTTTGAACTGGCACTTGGTATTTTATAATATAATGGTCCTTACTGTTTTAAAACGGTAGTTTTCCTAATGTGGACCGTGGATTCCCACAGCCTGAGAGAATTCCCAACTTGTACCAAGTGATTAGAATATCATCGTACAAAATGTTACACTCCAGACTATTGGAAGCACAGCCTATTTTACAAGATGCATCAATGTTCCGGAGTGTTCCTGATCTGTTGATAATGTAATTGGATTTTGGTTTCAGCTATGGTTTCAATATTACACGTCAATCAGGCTGAAACAACAGTGCAGTGACTATTTCAGATGCAGAATCCTTCATATTAGATGATAAATCAGGTCCTCATCTGCTTATGCCCATGGTTGAGATACTGGAGAGAATGACTTCCCCAGGTTTTCCTGACAAGCTTCTCCCCTGACTACACCTCCAAAAACAGGTCTATTGTTAATTCATCTTTTGGCTGCTTTCAGGATCAGAGGATGTGCAAAATGGCTGCCAGATGTGACTAGATAGTGATCCCTGCACTTGAAAGTCATTTATTGTATGGCACTTTGACAGCTTTCTGAAAGCCATGAAAAGATATTTATTATTGCACATTTTTTTCTTATTCCCATTGGGGAGGGTAACCGATTTGTATTAACGGAGGAGGAGGGATGTCAGTAATTAGAAATATTTACTTCTATCTTTACAATTAGGTTCAACATGTAATAAATGTAAAGTTTTCAAATGGTTCAATTTAATATCAGAGAATGTATACAGTATACGAGGTAGAAGGAGTCAATTTTAGAAAATCTAGCACATTTATTTTTGAACACAGTCCCCTCCTACATTTACACACTTAGTCCAGCGGTTGTGGAGCATACGGATCTTGGACCTCCAGAAAGTGTCCACAGCAGCGGTGATTGATAAGTTCATGGCCTAAGGTAGAAGGAGATGAGTTATTAACAAAACTTTCTGCATAATCACTCAAAAAGTTGACCTGCATGTGCATGAAACAAGAGCTGTATAACTCATCTCCTTCTACCATAGGCCACAAACTTATCAATCACCTATCCGTGGACACTTTCTGGAGGTCCAGGATCTGTATGCTCCACGACTGTTGGACTAAGTGTGTGCATGTAGGAAGGGACTATGTTGAAAAATAAATGTGCTAGGTTTTCTAAAATTGAGGTAGACTCCCTCTACCTTGGGCCACGAACATATCAATCACCCTTTGTACAACCTTAAATTCTTACTCTTCACAGACGTCCACAATACAAGAAACCCCATAGAATGAATCATAGAAACATCAAAATCCCAAAGCCCCCATTGCCAATCAAAGCACTAACCCACTCCCGCCACTATGCAAGAAATAGCAATAGTTTTATCTTGCATTACTGTATTTCATAATGGGTGTATGGAAATAAGTGTGAGCAGAGGACACATGCAGACATCCAGGGGTGTTGGAGGACTATCAGTTACAGTACACTGGAGAATTTATCTCAAATTTTGCTTTTGATGGCACTATTGTCACCGAATCACCCACAATGACTTCACAGGTGTCATTGATGACGGGGACCAGCCACACAAATGTAGTGGCTACAACAGGACTGCAAAGCCTGTATGTTCTGTAGTGAATGGTGCGTGGCAAAGGAATATTTGTGCCACTGAAGTGTCAGGCCGCCTACAACATAAAGAGTACCTGCAGCTGACACTCAATGGGGTAACTATTTACTGAGTCCTCATGGGTGGGTCACCATCAAATGGATTGATTTATTTATTATTCAGAGATTCAGCTTGGAACAGGCCCTTCTGACCCAATGAGTCATGCTGCCCAATAACCCACCTATGTAATACTAGCCTAATCACAGGACAATTTACAATGACCAATTAACATACTAATCGGGGCAGGAGGAAACTGGAGCACCCAGACGAAACCCACACAGTTACGGGGTGAACGCACAAGCTCCCTCCAGACAGTGTTGGAACTGAACTCTGAACTCGGACATATTGGTGTCACACTAAGCACTATGCTACCATGGCGCCCTAAGAAGCGGAGGTTGCTGGTTTCTTGATTAGTAAGGGCATCAAGGATTGCAGGACGAGGCAGGAGAACGGGGTTGAGAGAGAAAATAAATCAGCCATGATGGAACGGCGGAACAAACTCAAAATTGCTCAGTCCAATTGCTTGGGATTTTTACAGCCATGAATGAGATCTCTGATTGCACCATTTTGCTCAGATACAGAAGCATCACAAAGCTGAATCATGATCACAATGGTCTATGATTTTATTTAAGATTCCATTTTTACTCATCCTTGATCCTTTCTTCCCAGCTGACGCTATTCTGCTCTGGACAGTGAAAATGCAGCCTGCTGAAAACGACTCCATTCTGTTGTCACTTGCGCACTTCTCCATTACAGAATTGCATACAGAAGGAAAAGAAGTAGACAACCCTCGAATACTGTCTCTTTTCTCACTCTGATAAATTTACTGCAGCTGATGAAAGTCACAGTTCTAAGGAAGTCGAAGTGTCAGCACTAGAATTTAGCCTATCTTTATCAAACACTGTTGTTTGCATCTGGAAAGAATCACTTGCAGTTATTGAAGTAAGCCGTCATTTAGAAAGAGATTGTAATGAAGGTTCTTCCTTCTGAGTCACACCAATTGTCCATAAGTTTCTCTTCTTTAAGGAGAAATAACACCCCTTGTTATTTTATTCCTATTAAATTTCTCTCAGACCATAAGATACAGAAGCAGAATTAGGCCATTTGGCCTGTCAAGACTGCTCCACTATTTCAGCATGGCTGATCCATTTTTCCTCTCGGCCTCAATCTCTTGCCTTCACCACATATCACTTCATGTCCTGACCAATCAAGAATCTATCAACCTCTGCCCTAAATATACATAAAGACTTGGCCTCCACAGCTGCCTGTGGCAAAAAAATCCACAGATTTACCACTCTCTGGCTAAAGAAACTCCTCCTCACCTCCATTCTAAAATCTCTTACTATCTTTCCTTTCAGTTAGTCCTGACGAAGGGTCTCGGCCCAAAACGTCGACAGTGCTTCTCCTTATAGATGCTGCCTGGCCTGCTGTGTTCCACCAGCATGTTGTGTGTGTTGTTTGAATTTCCAGCATCTGCAGATTTCCTCGTGTTTGATCATTTTCATGAATCTCCTTTGAACTCCCTCCAGTTTCAGCACACCCTTTCTAACATAAGAGGCCCAAAACTGCTCACAATACTTCAAAAGAGGCCTCAGCAATGCTTTATAATGTTTCAACATTACATCCTTGTTTTTATATTCTAGCCCTCTTGAAATTAATGCAAAATTTCTCTTCTCTGAGAGATTGCTTTCCTTGCTATTTTATTAATAATAAACATAAGAGATTCAGTAGCTGTTGGAAATCTTGAGCAACACACATAAAATGCTGATGAAAGTTAGCAGGTCAAGCAACATCTATGGAGGGAAATAAACTGTCACTTTTCGGGCCGAGACTCTTCATCAGGACTATTTTATTAATGTTTTCTTTTAGAGAGAGAAATTCACTGTGGTTTGGATTACATTGGACAATAACATTTTTTGGAAGTATTGTTTCCTCAGAATTTTTTTTGTTTATGATAGACCACTTGAAGTTGAACACAAATATAATTTCAGACTACTTGTGTCACATAGGAATTTGGAAAAACAAGAATTTAACTTATATTGCATATAATATGTTTAATTGCGTAATGGTGCTGACGCTTTGCAATAGTTGAACTGAGCTAAAAATGTTTTGTTGATGATTTTCATTTGTACTCAGTGTCTGAGGTTTCTTGCTCTTGCAACAATAATTAGCCAGCATTGATGGATTCCAGTTGCCCTAATACTGGATCTCCATGGCCGCAATGTCCTAGTGAATCCTTTCACCATGCTCGTCACTGACAGCACCAAGATTTGCAGGGAAGAAGTCTAAACGGGGAATGCAGAAAATGAATCTTTAGTGACATGTTGCACTTCATGGTTTTGTATGCTTGAAGCGTGTTTTCAATCAGCTGCACGTAGTTTGGTGTTCTATCGTTGCCAAGAAATTTTCAACATCTTGCCTTCCACGTGATTTTCTTCAGTCCCACTAGGAGTTTTTCAAATTGCCTGCCATTGATGACCTGTTTGATTTGTGGACCACAAAAATGCCTTCCTTAATCTTGTTATTTTGACTTGAATTAGCAACTGAAATAGCAAATATAGATGCTTTCAAAAATGGCGCATGATAGGGAAATTTCACAGTGATTTACATGATCAGCAGCCCAAAATCCATAAGATACTCCCAAAAGTATTCAGGAAGCAAAATCTTTGTTGTCTGGTGTAATAAACATAAGAGATTCTGCAGATGTTGGAAATCTTGAGCAACACACATAAAAAGCTGGAGGAACTTAGCAGGTCAGGCAGCATCTGTGTGGGGAATAAACTTCACGTTTCAGGCTACGACCCTTGATCAGGATTATTTTATTAATAATAAATGTTCTTTTTTGGGAGAGAAATTCACAGAAATTTGATTATATACAACTGATTGTTTCTGCTAAAATTCCTGAATTTTTTAAAAGCTAGACAACATTGGATTCCTCAGAGTGTTTTTTTTTGTTATAACTTCACAACTTCCTTGCCAGATTACATGCTCTGTGTCTTAATAATAGAGACTACAAGAGGAGTCATATTGTAAGGAGAACCTTTAGGGTCAAATGTTTATTGGACCAAAGGATTTTTATCTAATTTCACTGTGAAATATAAGTAAAGGTGTAAGAGTGTTGCCATGGTTTAAATAAAGCAGATTTATATTTAAGGTGTAAGTAAGTTTTATGGAAACACAGTTCACACCTCACTGTTGAAATCCTGGCCCATCACCTACACTCTCAGTTTGCCTGGCTGGATTAATAAGTGTGAACACTAGAGACTCAGCAGAAGGAATATAGGAAAAACTATCATCGACCAACTCTATAATTTTCTGCTGATAGAATATATATGGTTATATTTTAGTTTCTTCTCTTTTGAATCAAACTGCATTCAGAACTGCCAGCTGTTAATTTACATATCTGGGTGCAGTGTTTCAGTTTCAATATAACATCTACATAAAAAGCAGGAACTACTATTTAAGAAAAAGACACAACTTTTTAAAATTAGCGATTTATTCTAGAATTCTAAAATCTCCGGGGACAGGGAATTATGAAGTTTTATTATTGTTTTCTACTTGATACGCATGCAAGAGATTCTGCAGATGTTGGAAATCCAGAGCAACATGCACAAAGTGCTGGAGGATCTCAGCAGGTCTGGTCTGGATAGCTAACGGTACAGGTGACCAGGGATCAATTCCCACGGCTGCCTGTAAGGAGCTTGTATGGTCTCCCTGTGGCCACATGGGTTTCCTCCAGGTGCTCCGGTTTCCTCATTGTAAATGTCCTGTGACTAGGCCGAGGTTAAATCGGGGATTGCTGGCCAGTGTAGCTTGAAGAGCCAGGAGGGCCTATTCTGCCTTGCATCTCAATAAATAAATAAGAAATCCGTGGAAATGAAGAAACAGTCGACGTTTCGGGCCAAGACTGGAAAGGAAGGGACAAGTATATAAAGATGGCGGGAGGGGAAATTGGAATAGCTAGGAGGTGATTGGTGAAGCCAGGTAGGTGGGAAGGGTGAGAGGCTGGAGAAGAAAAAATCTGAATGGAGAGGAGAGTGGAGCATAGGAATAAGGAAAGGAGAGGTGATAGGCGGGTGATGAGAAGAGGTAAGTCAAGTCAAGTATATTGTCATTTATGTATACATATATAACTGCATTATGAACATAGAAACAAGAGAACGTTTCTTCAAAGCAGGGTGTAAGGCACAGTAGTACACATAACACATGATAACCTATGAAGATAAAGATAAAATATACAGATGAATCACACATAAACAACAAACTAAAGTGCATTAATATTAAATATTGTAAGGTGGGAGAAGGAAAACTCTGATTTTAAACCTCTGCTGCCTTGCAGCCATACCCACACATGGGAAAAGCTTCGGGAGTAAATCTTGCGGAAGAAATCCAGAGCTGGGATCCCTAAGGCAGTTTTATGTTGCTTGCAGCTTCGCTCTGGCGACCTCTGCGGCGGCACTGGTGCCAAGCTGTATCGGCGCTTGCCCTTCCCTTGGACTACAACAGTGACATGGAGAGGGGGAACCCACTGCATGGGCAACAGCTGGTTCTTCAAATCTTCCCGACCAGGCTTGTGCCCCGGAGAGGACACAGTCCATCAGAGGCACAAACCCATCATCTCCTAGGATCAACAACTGCCTACTAAGGTAAGGAACAGATTAACTAGTGACACTACAAATACGATGCGGCAGGAAGTTCAGAAGCCTAATGGCCTGGAGGAAGAAACTTTTTCATCCTGACCGTTTGTGGTGAACTACATATACCTGTCTGGACACGCCCCCCCCCCCGCTGATTGCTCCTGTGGCTCCTCCCACAGACCCCGGTATAAAGGCCCACCTACAACTATGATATCTTGTACCGGCCTGGAAGGCTCAATGAGCCCCCTGATGCCCTATCCCGGGGAGCGTGTGCCAGCGCGCAGCTCGACCAGCTATACGCCCTCCATGCAGATCTTTGCCACCCGGGGATCACTCGATTTTACCACTTCGTGAAAGCCCGGAACCTGCCTTACTCCCTTGAGGACATCCGGACGATGATCAGGGACTGCCAAGTCTGCGCTGAGTGCAAACCGCACTTCTACTGTCCTGAAAAGGCACAACTTATCAAGGCCACCCGCCCCTTTGAGCGACTGAGTGTTGACTTTAAGGGCCCCCTTCCCTCCACCGACCGCAAGCCTACCTTAACTCACGTCTCAGAGTTATTGATGGTGCATCACCGTTCTTGTTTTTATGCATCGTAGTCTCCTGCCTGATGTTAGAAAGTCAAAGACGATGCTGGATGAATGGATGAGATCCTTAATAACACTAAGGGCCCTGAGTACACAGCACTCCAATAAAGGTCTCAGCCCGAAACGTTGACTGCTCGTTTCCATGGATGCTGCCCGACCCGCTGAGTTCCTCCAGCATGTTGTACGTGTTGATAAATGTCCCTGATAGGTGGTAGGGAGACCCCTATGATCCTCTCAGCTGTTCTCACAGTCCTTTGTAGGGACTTCTAGTCTGATGCTCCAGGGTGGGGAATAGAAGAAGAGGAAAGGAGGAGGGAAAAAGAATAATTACCAAGAGAAATCGATGTTCATGCCATCAGGTTGGCGGCCATCTAGAAAGAATATGAGGTGTTACTTCTCCAGCCCGAGGGTGGCCTCATCGGGGCAAAAGAGGAGGCCATGGACTGCCATATCAGAATGGTATGGGGAAAGGGACGCGAGTTTGTAATTCTTTTTTTAAATATTATTTATTTATTGAATTTTAGAAATTACAAGAATAAATGTAATAATAAAATAGTAAGAAAAGTGATATTAACCCTCCCCCCTCCCCTTAACCCTTATCTAAAGAAAAAGAAAAAAAAAAGAAAGAAAAGAGAAGAAAGATTGCTGGATATCGGAGGATCCCCACATGTTCCATGGAGTTCAAAATAATTTTGATATTTATTTTCACTTTCCCCAATTACTATAATTTTATCTTCAAAGGACCTATGTATCTAATCCTATCTTTCGTAAGTATGGTGACCAAATTTTCAAAAATATCTCATATTCATTTCTTAAATTATACGTAATTTTTTCAAATGGAATACAACTATGTATTTCATTATTCCAACGATCCATAGTTAAATTTAAATCAGTTTGTAATTCTAAAGCCTTGTTTTCATTGCATATTTTATGAGTCCTTCACCTACCCATTGTACACTTCAGCCAATATCGTGGTATTACTTTCAGTATATCTCTCCAATTTAAACTGCATCAATATAGCCAACCATCTTTCCGGTCCCTAGGACATGACATGCCATTTCTCAAGCTAATCTTCAGATTCAGGTTAATTTATTTGACACATATATATTGAAACATACAGCAAACATGTTATTTGCATCAATGAACAACACTACTGAAGGATGTGCAGGGGCAGCCCGCAAGGGTCGCCACACATTCAAAGTTCAAAGTAAATTTATTATCAAGGTACATTTATGTCACCATAACAACCCTGAGATTTATTTTCTTGCAGGCATACTCAATAAATCCACAGAATACTAACCATAACAGAATCAATGAAAGACTGCATCAAGTTGGTCTCGCTGACATTGAGTGAGAGGTTATTGCTGTGGCACCGCTCAGCCAGATTTTCAATCTCTCTCCTATATGCTGATTTATCACCACCGTTGATTCGGGCCATGACAGTGGTGTTGTCAAGTTGATGTTACCAACTTGAATATTCCAGCACCAATGTAACGTGCCCACAAAATTCAGCAGAACAAGAGAAGCAACAACAACAAGAACAGAACAACAGCAACATTGACTCAATTTTGACTTTGGTTGAAGCAGTGCAAAGGACCAAAGAGGGCGAGTGGAATGAAGATTAAAGTGAGAGTTGACAGGACACTCACAGTCGTGCTTGTGGAATGATAATGTATTCGATTTATTCTGATATCAGGTCATCCACCTGTAATATCGTCTTCTCTCTGCAGATATTGCTTGATATGCTGAGTGTTTCTAACATTCCTGGGTTGCTTAGGGTTCCAGCAATTACTGCACTCTGTACCTCAAAGTTCAAGCACACACTCTTAATTTCTTTTCTCTCTAACTGCCCTCATTTGTTATTGACTGGGCTAAAGCACTGTGTCATCAGGCCTACCGTAAGGGGTGGAGAGAGAGCAAACAAAACATCTGTGATAGGGTGGATGCTATCCATCTGCAGTTCAAGCAACACACACTTCATTTACACACGCAAGTCAGGCAGCATCTATGGAGGGGAACAAACAGTTGACGTTTCGATGAAGACCCTTCATTGGGACTGGAAAGGAAGGGGGAAGAAGCCAGCATGGGAGAGGAGGGAAGGAGTACAAGCTGGCAGTTGCTAAGTGAAATGAGGAGTGTGGGAAGGTTGTAGGTGCAAAAGGTAAGAGGCTGAAGAAGAGGGAATCTGATAGGAGAGGACAGTGGATCATGGAAGAAAGGGAAGGAGGAAGGGGCACCAGAGAGAGGTGATAATCAGGTGAGAAGAGAAGGGCTGAGAGGGTAACCAGAATGGAGAATGAGAAAAGAGAGGGGGGAGGGGTGGGGAGAAATTATCAGAGATAGAGATACTTGTTTTTTTACTTTTCCAGTTATGAGGGATCATTAATCTACAGAATTAACTCTTTTGATCACTCATAATATTTGTAGCACTTTCTGTTGTTATTCCAGATTTACAGTTTCAGTGTTCTTCTTGTCCATTCACTTTTTAGATCTTGGCTTTAACGGAAACTCTGCTCTCCACATGAGCACATATGGTACCCATGGGTTAATCGGCTCTCTTCTCAAAGGCTTTATCCCCTCTCAGTATGGGAACCGAGATGAATGGTACTTTCTTCCAATGACCCATTGTGACGGCCGAAGCCATCATCGTTGTTTCCTATCATAAATGTGCAGATTGAGGATTCCTGCATAAAACAGACAATTTGCCTCAGTATTCCCACTTCCTGTTGGAGCCTGGGCTAAGCTCCCAATCCCATCTTCGCTCCTTCTACCCTGTTCCATCACATCTCATCTGTTGCTGTAAGTCTTAACCAAGTGCAGAGATCACTGGTCTGCTGATCAGCCTCTCATTTTGCAATTTTGTAAACTTACAGGCAATCAAAACTTTGCTGTCCATTTGGTCCACATCATTAAATCTTCCACCTATATCATAGAGTCATAGAAAAATACAGGCCCTTCGGCCATTCCACTCTGTGCCTAACTACTTAAACTACCTAATCCCATCGACCTGCACATTGTCCTCCAGACCTTTACGCCTACCATCCAAGTACCTATCCAAACTTCTCTTAAATGTTGAAATTGAGCTTGCATGCACCACTTGTGCTGGCAAATTGTTCCACACTGTCACCACCCTCTGAGTAAAGAAGTTTCCCTTCATGGTCCCCTTAAACTTTTCACCCTTCACACTTAACCCACAACACCAGTGGAAAAAGCCTGTTTCCATTTACCCTATCTATACCCCTCATAATCTTGGATACTTCTAGCAAATCTCCTCTCAGTCTTCTATGTTCCAAAGAATAAAGTCCTAACCTATTCAATTTTTTCATATAACTCAGGTCCTCCAGACCCAGCAACATCCTTGTAAATTTTGTCTGTACTCTTTCTACCTTATTTACATCTTTCCTGTAGGTAGGTGACCAAAACTGCACACAATACTCCAAATTAGGCCTCACCAATGCCTTGTACAACTTCAACATAACATCCCATCTCCTGTAGTCAGTACTTCTGTTTAATGAAGGCCCATGTGGCAAAAGCTTACTTTTTGACATCACTTTTAATGAATTATGGACCTATATTCCCAGATCCCTTTGTTCTACCACACTCCTCAGTGCCCTACCATTCACAGTGTAAGACCTACCCTGATTGGTCCTACCGAAGTGCAAAACCTTGCACTTGTCCGCATTAAATTCCATCTGCCATTTTTCCAACTGGTCCAGATCCCACTGCAAGCCATGACAGCCTTCCTCACTGTCCACTACACCCGCGATCCACAAACTTGCAGATCCAGTTTCCCAGATTATCACCCAGATCTTCGATATAGATGACAAACAACAACTGATCTAGCACCGATCCCTGCGGCACTCCACCGGTCACAGGCCTTGTCAATTTACCCTATCTCCAGTTTAAAGTTATCATACATGTATGTTTTTCTCTACCCTCCCCTCCTCTCTGAACCCTGAAACCTGTTCATCTGTAATTCAGCCCAGTTCCGAGGAAAGGTCATCAGCCTGTTTGATTGCCTGATCTGATCAATTTTTGTTTTCATCTGAATTTACAGCTGTATTCATTCAATTATTAAATTGTATTTAAATCAATAAAAAACCTTGGAGCTCGTCCCTCCTTCCCTCACCTTCCCTATAATCTGCTCCATCCACAGCACCAATTACAGAGTTAATTGTAACTCCATTCTCCTGACAATCCATCACTTGCCCTATCAATGCCTACAGCCACCATGTCCCATTCCTGGAATTCACTCTAAAACCCTTAGACCTAGTATCTACCTTCGTCTGGATTCTCTCTGTTCATAGAGCCTCAATATGTTTTATCCACATTAAGGGCTCTACATTAATACAGGGCCAAGGGATTGTGCCACTCCTTTCCTGCAGTCTTCTTCTCTCCACCTCGATAACACATCCTCGATGCAATTAGATTACTCACAATTCTGTTTGAATCACATTAACTTTAAATTAATTTCAAGATTACTGCCACAACCCAAAGGGCCAATTACAATGAGACAATGAAAATTTGGCCTCCCATTAGTTCACACAATGAATGTACTTAACATGTCTATTTTTGAAATGTGCTGGGAAGAAAATGGGATCAAAATGGCTCTTTAAATCGGGTAGATTGCTTAAGCATACAGGACGTCTCCACGTTAGGAATGCATGTTTGTGAACAGCCATACGTATGGAATGAGCTCCTATAACATTATTAAATTCAGAAGTCTGACTTAAGATTCAGAAAATAAGACCTAAAACCATAAGACATTGGAGCAGAACTAGGCCATCTGGCCCATCGAGTCTGCTCCATCATTCCATCATGGCTGATTTATTATCCTTCTCAACCCCATTTCTATGCCTTCTGCCCATAATCTCTCATGTCTTAATTAATCAAGAAACTAAAGTCTGTAAGTAATAGTTTTCTCTTCAAAAACCAGTCTTAATGTGGAGGTGTGATTACTATATTTAGTACAGACACGCTAATACCAGTGTACTGGATGAGACCAATATGAACAGCATCTCCCCCACAATAAAGCAATACCAAGATCCTCAGACTCACATCATCTGGGTGCCCAACTCATGTCTCGCCAAACAGAACCTTCACTCCCAGCTGAAGGAAGGTCAGCAAGCCCCTGGTGGGCCAAGAAAATGGTTCAAAGATAACATCAAAGTCATCCGAAAGAAATTGAGCATTCCATCTAAAAAACTGGGAAGACATTGCACTCAGTAGGTACACCTGGAGGAAATCTGTTCAAGAGGGAGCTGCGCTACATGAGAATCACCTTTGCTGTGCCACAGAGAACAAGCGGCAGTTATGAAAGAGACTGTAGAACCAAAAGACCCAACCACTAACCATAGTCACCACTTACTCTTGCCCACACTGCACCAGAATATGTGGATCCCGGATCGGCCTCCGCAGGATCTGAGGACCCACCAACAGACCACCCCTTAGAAGAGCAGTAATCTCAACTCGAGTGATCGCACTACAACTAGATAGAGTGATTGTTAAGTATTTTCCAACTTACGAACAAAATCGAACCAGTTTGTTACCTGAGCATGGCCTGTACCTGTTAAATTTAAATGTCATGCAGTTTCCTACAACAAGGTGGAATGTTTTTTTATCTCACTGACATTATTTAAAATTGACAATAGATCTGAGACATGAATTATCTCATAGATAATTAATAATGCTCAAGGTCTAATAAATCATACCATTATATAGTCACATAGAAACATAGAAAATAGGTGCAGGAGTAGGCCATTCGGCCCTTCAAGCCTGCACCGCCATTCAGTATGATCATGGCTGATCAGCCAACTCAGAACCCTGTACCTGCTTTCTCTCCATACCCCCTGATCCCTTTAGCCACAAGGGCCATATCTAACTTCCTCTTAAATATAGCCAATGAACCGGACTCAACTGTTTCCTGTGGCAGAGAATTCCACAGATTCACCACTCTCTGTGTGAAGAAGTTTTTCCTCATCTCGGTCCTAAAAGGCTTCCCCTTTATCCTTAAACTGTGACCCCTCGTTCTGGACTCCCCCAACATCGGAAACAATCTTCCTGCATCTAGCCTGTCCAATCCTATTAGAATTTTATACGTTTCAATAAGATCCCCCCTCAATCTTCTAAATTCCAGTGAGTATAAGCCTAGTCGATCCAGTCTTTCTTCATATGAAAGTCCTGTCATCCCAGGAATCAACCTGGTGAACCTTCTCTGTACTCCCTCTATGGCAAGAATGTCTTTCCTCAGATTAGGGGACGAAAACTGCACACAATATTCCAGGTGTGGTCTCACCAAGGCCTTGTACAACTGCAGTAGAACCTCACTGCTCCTGTACTCAAATCCTTTTGCTATGAATGCCAACATATCATTTGCTTTTTTCACTGCCTGCTGTACCTGCATGCCCACCTTCAATGACTGGTGTACAATGACACCCAGGTCTCGTTGCATCTCCCCTTTTCCCAATTGGCCACCGTTCAGATAATAATCTGTTTTCCTGTTCTTGCAACCAAAGTGGATAACCTCACATTTATCCACATTAAATTGCATCTGCCATGAATTTGCCCACTCACCTAACCTATCCAAGTCACCCTGCATCCTCTTAGCATCCTCCTCACAGCTAACACCGCCGCCCAGTTTCGTGTCATCCGTAAACTTGGAGATGCTGCATTTAATTCCCTCGTCTAAATCATTAATATATATTGTAAACAACTGGGGTCCCAGCACTGAGCCTTGTGGTACCCCACTAGTCACTGCCTGCCATTCTGAAAAGGTCCCGTTTACTCCCACTCTTTACTTCCTGTCTGCCAACCAATTCTCTATCCACATCAATACCATACCCCCAATACCGTGTGCTTTAAGTTTGCACACTAATCTCCTGTGTGGGACCTTGTCAAAAGCCTTTTGAAAATCTAAATATACCACATCCACTGGCTCTCCCCTATCCACTCTACTAGTTACATCTTCAAAAAATTCTATAAGATTCGTCAGACATGATTTTCCTTTCACAAATCCATGCTGACTTTGTCCGATGATTTTACCTCTTTCCAAATGTGCTGTTATCACATCTTTAATAACCGACTCTAGCATTTTCCCCACCACCGATGTCAGACTAACCGGTCTATAATTCCCCGGTTTCTCTCTCCCTCCTTTTTTAAAAAGTGGGGTTACATTAGCCACCCTTCAATCCTCAGGAACTAATCCAGAATCTACGGAATTTTGAAAAATTATCACTATTGCATCCACTATTTCTTGGGCTACTTCCTTAAGCACTCTGGGATGCAGACCATCTGGCCCTGGGGATTTATCTGCCTTTAATCCCTTCAATTTACCTAACACCTCTTCCCTACTCACATGTATTTCCCTCAGTTCCTCCATCTCACTAGACCTTCGGTCCCTTACTATTTCTGGAAGATTATTTATGTCCTCCTTAGTGAAGACAGAACCAAAGTAGTTATTCAATTGGTCTGCCATCTCTTGTTCCCTATGATCAATTCACCTGTTTCTGACTGTAAAGGACCTACATTTGTCTTGACCAATCTTTTTCTTTTCACGTATCTATAAAAGCTTTTACAGTCAGTTTTTATGTTCCCTGCCAGCTTTCTCTCATAATCTTTTTTCCCTTTCCTAATTAAGCCCACAATTTCCTTTTGGAGAAGATGTGGATCTTGTTCAAATTCTTAACACTGCTTATTCAAATAAGCAAAGAAGATGCACTAAACATTCTCAGATTATGACTACATATTAAAATAAAAGATAAACCTGCTCATGCTATAAAATCCAAAACAATGTTTAACTTGTTGGGGTAACAACCGATGTAGTAATGATTTGTTGACTCTGTAAGGGAAATAGATCCCCTAATGGTAAAGGAAAAAAAAAGATTATAATATAAAAAGAATAAAGGAAAACAGAATGGTGACTAATTGCCATAGCAGGAGCAAAGAAGCAAGGAGAAAGGCAAACTTACCAGAAAATTCTTCTGAGCTCCACGGTGCTTTTAATCATCTGAAAAATAACACAGAAGACATCAAGATGTTCATTTCACTCACAAAGATAGAATGCAGGGCTTCTGACAGAACGACAGTTCACACATCACCAGGCAACGAAACTCATCTGTTATACTAATTAGCTTGCTCTGATTCTGGACTGTGCCAAATTAAGTCTGCTCTTCAAATGTCTGCGCAATTTTAAAGAAGTGAAATCCTTTCGCCCCTCTCTCTGATGATCCCAGAATGTGAGGACATACACAGGTAATATCAGAAATGCAGTGGTACCTTCTATTAGATACACCTGCTCATTACTGCAAATATCTAATCAGCCAATCACGTGGCAGCAACTCAATGCATAAAAGCATACAAACATGGTCAAGATGTCTTCTTGTTGTTCAGACCAAACATCTGAATGGGGAAGAAATATAATCTGAGTGACTTTGACCGTGGAATGATTGTTGGTGCCAGACGAGGTGGTTTGAATATCTCAGAAACTGCTGATCTCCTGGGATTTTCACGCACAGCAGTCTCTAGAGTTTACAGAGAATAGTGCAAAACGACCAAAAAAAATCCAGAAAGTGGCAGTTCTGTGGGAAAAAATGCCTTGTTAGTGAGAGAGACCAGAGGAGAATGGCCAGACTAGTTCAAACTGACAGGAAGGCGGCAGTGACTCAGATAACCAGGCATGTGCAGAAGAGTATATCTGAACACACATGTTGAACCTTGAAGTGCCTGGGCCACAGCATCAGAAGATCTCAAACAAACACTCAGTGGCCTCTTTATTAATTACAGGAGTTACATAATAAAGTGGCCAATGTGAGAATATACATTAAGAAAGAACAAAGAGACTTACTCTCTTTTCTCTCAAAAAGATTGAGAGGTGACTGAGAGAACGAAGGACCTTGGTAGAACAGATGCAGGGAATATGTTTCCATTTGCAGGAAAGAGCTGAAACTATTTTGCAAGGTAAATTTATTGAAATCTTTGGTCATATTGGTGTAATTGGGTGGTGCAGGCTCAGCGGGCCAGATGGCAGGAATTGGACCTGCATCACTGGCGCCATAATAGCGTTTTGCTAACCGCTATGCTACTCTGCCATCCCTAAAATGAGGAAAAAGTTTGAGTGAAATACGTATGCCAACATTGACTAGTTGTGCTGCACGGGCTTTTTCTTCCTTTGTCATTTAGATTTAGAGATACAACAGTAACAGGCCCAATTGGCCCCAGAGCCCACACCACCCAATTACACCAATATGACCAAGGATTTACTTTGCATAGTTGTTTCAATGTTCAGGAAGATTAGATGAATGAAAATAATAAATCTGCTAAAGGAAATAATGGGAATATTTCACTCTTTATGAGGTGAAGTCAAATTAAAATTCATTGTTCTTGCAACAAGTCACCAAAGGAGTTTTCAGCCAAACAAGCAACACACACACAAAATGTTGGAAGAACTCAGGAGGTCAAGCAGCAGTTATGGAAAAAAGTACAGTCAAGGTTTCAGGCCGAGACCCTTCAACATACTACACTGCAAAGTCTCTTCCAGGGATGCCTACCCTGAAGAAGTTTACATCTTCCCTGTACTCTTTCCCATAGATGCTGCCTGGCCTGATGAGTCCCTCCAGCATTTTGTGTGTGCTGCTTAGATTTCCAGCTTCTGCAGATTTCTCTTGCTTGTGACTGAGTCAAACAAGGCCCATATTTATAACAAGTGCATCTGCTGAATCGTAACTTCAGACATCCTCAAAAAGACTTAAGTTGCTCTAGCATGGACAGCCTTTATTATTGAGATACAGGACAAAATAAGCCCTTCTGGCCCTTTGAACAGGAGCACCCAGCCGTGATTAAGAAGGCATACGGTGCATTGGTCTTCATCAACTGTGGGATTGAGTTTAAGAGCCGAGAGGTAATGTTGCAGCTGTATAGGACCCTGGTTAAACCCCACTTGGGAGTACTGTGCTCAGTTCTGGTCACCTCACTACAGGAAGGATGTGGAAACCATACAAATGGTGCAGAGGAGATTTACAAGGATGTTGCCTGGATTGGGGAGCATGCCTTATGAGAATAGGTTGAATGAACTCTGCCTTTTCTCCTTGGAGTGGCGGAGGATGAGAGGTGACCTGATAGAAGTGAGTAAGATGATGAGAGGCATTGATTGTGTGGAAAGGCTTTTTTCCCAGGGCTGAAATGGCTAACACAAGAGGGCACAGTCTTAAGGTGCTTGGAAGTAGGTACAGAGGAGCTGTCAGGGCTAATTTTTTACGCAGAGAGTGGTGAGTGCGTGGAATGGGCTCCCAGCGATGGTGGTGGAGGTGGATACGATAGGGTCTTTTAAGAGGCTCCTGAATAGGCACATAGAGCTTAGAAAAATAGAGGGCTATGGATAACCCTAAGTAATTTCTAAAGTAAGTACATGTTCGGCACAGCCTTGTGGGCCGAAGGGCCTGTATTGTGCTGCAGGTTTTCTATGCTTCTATCCCCCAATTTAATCCTAGCCTAATCAGAGGACAATTTACAATGGCTGATTAATCTACCAACCGGAACATCTTTGGACTGTGGGAGCAAACCATAGGACCAAGTTGTAACCCATGTGGTCATGTGAAGAACGTGCAAACTCATCCCAGGCAGCAACAGGAATTGAACCTGGGTCACTTGTACCGTAAAGCACTGTACTAACCACTACACTACTGTGCCACCTCAAAAAAATGAAGGCATCTAACACACACCATAAATAATACAAAAGCTCCTACCCCAATTTTCTAAATGATACAGTTGAATACACATGAAAGGGATGAAGCATGCTTCTCTGTGTTTTCTAAAATTATTTTCCTCCTGAAGACATCAGTTAAAGCTGAGATTGATTCATAAATAATCAGCCATTGTCTGGTATCTCTCCCAACGGTAAATTTTCACAGTCTTGGGAACAGACAATTCATCCATGAGGAAGATGCAGCCAAGCCTCGTTCGATCGACTAAAAGGAGTATCCTTTCAGAAAGATTAAAGATTAGCTTTATTTGTCACATCTATCTTGAAACATACAGTGAAAGGCACAGCTTAGGTCAACAAGCAACATAGTGTGAATTTGTACTGGCTGCTGCCCACGAGTGTCGCCAACATAGCAAGCTCACAACTCACTCACCCTAACTGTACATCCTTGGAATGTGGGAGGAAACCGGAGCACCCAGAGGAAACGCATGGGGTCACAGGGACAATGAACAAACTGCTTAACACGTGGATTAGAGAACGTGTCCCAGAAGGATAGGTTGAGCTAGCTAGGGCTCTTCTCTTTGGAGCGAAGGAGGATGAGGGGTGACCTGATAGAAGGGTACAACATGATGAGAGGCATAGACTGCATGGATAGCCACAGACTTAATTCCAGGGCAGAAATGATTAAATCGAGAGGACATAATTTTAAGCTGATTGGAGGGAAGTATAGGGGAGGATGTCAGATGTAAGTTTTTTTACCCAGAGTGGTGGGTGCATGGAATGCCCTGTCAGGGTGGTGATAGAGGCAGGTACACTCAGGACATATAAGGAATTTTTAGATAGGCACATGAATGACAGAAAAATGGAGGGCTGTGTAGGAGGAAAGGGTTAGATTGATCTTTGAGTAGGTTAAAAGGGCGGCACAGCATTATGGGCTGAAGGACCTGTAGTACTGTTCTGTAATGTTCTTTGTTCTATAGCTAGGCTTTGAACACGTTAGACTAATCCAACAAGCTAACAGAAGAAAGCATAAATATTTTCGTTTATCCCCAAAACGAGGATTTGAAACACATTCAAATCTTGCTCTCACAAACCGTATTGACAGATGCAAGTAGTAGGGACTTAATCACCCTAAAGCAGAGATTAATTTGATGCAAGGGCAACAGCAACAGAAGGCAGGGTTGTGTGCCATGAGCTGGACTGCTCTTGCACCAGACAGCTGGAGTGGCAGTGACAAGAGTTCATTCGTCTGCGGACTGCAGGGAACGACATTGCTGGAAGGTTATTGACAGCACATCCTGTTCAGCCACAGATCATCTTGTTTCCAGTCACTCACTGTGACTATGGGACACAACTGCATAATTCTGAGCCATGCAGTCAGCATTACTCACCAAACGTGGCAGAACAGGTTAAATTAGAGCGTTGCAGATTGGAGATTACGTGTAATATAAAATACGTAAAACCTTTTCACTATATCTTGGTACAGAGAGTCACAGAAAAGTACAGCACAGAAAAAGGCCCTTTGGCCCATCTAATTAGTACATGCCAACCTATTTAAACTGCCAACTCCCACTGACCTGCACTGGGACCATACCCTTCCATAGCCCTACAATCCATTTGCCTATCAAAACATTTCTTAAATGTTGAACAGGTGTGGGAGCTCAATTAGGGCGGCATGGTAGTGTGGTGGTTAGCACAGTACCAGCAATCCCAGGTTCAATTCCAGCCGCTGTCTGTAAAGAATCTGTACATTCTCCCTGTGACTCCCTGGGTTTTGCCCTGGGTGATCCAATTTCCTGCCACAAAGGCATATCAGTTGGTAGGTTAATTGGTCACTGTAAATTGTTCTGTGATTAGGCTCGGATTAAATCGGGGTTTTGCTGGGAGGCATGCCTTGAAGGGCCTATTCTAAATAAATAAATGAATTTTTAAAATTAAATAAACTTGAGCCGGCAGCTCATTCCACACTCTCACCACCCTCTGACTGAAGGATTCCCCTCATGTTCCCCTTAAACTTTTCAACTTTCACCCTTAACCCATGGCCTCTGTTTGTAGTCACACCCAACCTCAGTGGTAAAAAAAACCTGCTTGTATTTACCCCACCTACAGCCCTCATAATATTGTATACCTCTATTAAATCTCCCTTCAATCTTCTATGTTCCGAGGAATAAAGTCCTAACCTATCCATTCCGGAAGAATCCTTGTAAATATTCTCAGTACTCTTTCAACCTTAGTTACATCTTTCTTGTAGGTGGATGACCAAAACTGCACGTAATCCTCCAAATTGGACCTCACCAACGTTTTATACAACTGTGGCAATAATATACCAGTATCACTGTACTGTACAGTGCAGTGTGGAAAGAGTCTACACTGTTTTCAGGTGAGACACAACCTTAATAATTCTATGATTCTGCTGGGATGACAAATTTGCCCTAAGACCCAGCACAGACACTATAAGGTGCATAGATGCTCTCTGCATCATAACGATGATGAGAAGCTATAAAGAAGTGACCCTGACTGCCATCCCAGGGGATGCATGATTCTGCTCTAGGACTCTCCTGGTAAATACTTACACTCAGTGGCCACTTTATTAGGTACACTTGTACACCTGCTTGTTAACGCAAATACCTAATCAGCCAATCATGTGGAAGCATGAGAGCATGCAGACATGGTCAAAAGGTTCCTTTGTTGTTCAGATCACACATCAGAATGGGGGAGGAAATGCAATCTAAGTGACTTAGACTTATGTCTAGTGACTTAGACGTATAAGATTATTAAGGGATTGGACACGCTAGAGGCAGGAAACATGTTCCCGATGTTGGGGGAGTCCAGAACCAGAGGCCACAGTTTAAGAATAAGGGGTAGGCCATTTAGAATGGAGTTCGGGAAAAACTTTTTCACCCAGAGAGTTGTGGATCTATGGAATGCTCTGCCTCAGAAGGCAGTGGAGGCCAATTCTCTGGATGCTTTCAAGAAAGAGTTAGATAGAGCTCTTAAAGATAGCGGAGTCAAGGGATATGGGTAGAAGGCATCTCAGGAACTGCTGATCTCCTGGGATTTTCATGCTCAACAGACTCTGGAATTTACAGAGAATGGCATGAGAAACAAAAAAAGAACTTCCAGTGATAGGCAGTTCTGTGGGCGAAAACGCCTTGTCAATGAGAGAGGTCAGAGGAGAATGGCCAGACTGGTTCAAGCTAACAGGAAGGTGACAGTAACTCAAATAATCACATTACAACTGTGGTGTGCAGAATAGCATCTCAGAATGTACAATAGAGTGAGCCTTGAAGTGGATGGGCTACAGCAGCAGAAGACCATGAACATACACTCAGTGGCCAGTTTATTAGGTTCTTCCTGTACAGGGGGGTACCTAATAAAGTGCCACTGAGTGTATTCCTGAACCAACACTGCTAAAGGATTATTTGGTCATTTTCTCAGTGCTCTCTGTAGTGTACAAATTGACTGACTCACACAATTATTGGAATTATTATTAATATCACAATTCCAATTCACGCTGAAGCACCGAAATGTGTCAAAGATGATCAAAGGCTGTAGAGAAATGCAATTTCTTCGGTCAGATGAAGTCACTGAGATTTTTCTCTGGCTAAACCATTTGAAAGAAACGCCACAGGAGGAGAAAATTACTTTTCATCATTGTAATGGCTTTCGAAAATTGATGATGCTCTGATTCAGTTTTGATTGAGAAGCCTCATTCAAAGGCAATTCGGGTTGGGAAATTTGAGTTTAACTCCAGCTTGTTCCCCCTGTGAACTCAAATGCGCTAGTATACTCAGAGGCCACTTTGCTGGGTACCTCCTGTACCTAATACAGCGGCTACTGAGTATTTGCTGGTGGTCTTCTGCTGCTGGAGCACATCCACTTCGGTTTGACGTGTTGTGCATTCAGAGATGCTCTTCTACACACCACACTTATAAACACATGGTTATTTGAGTTACTGTCACCTTCCTATCAGCTTACACCAGTCTGGCCATTCTCCTCTGACCTCTCTCATCAACAGGGCATTTTCGCCCACAGAATTGCTGCTCACTGGATTTCTCCCCATTCTGATATTTGGTCTGAACAACAACGGAACCTCTTGACCATATCTGCATGCTTTCTTGCATTGAGTTGCTACCACATGATTGACTTAGATATTTACATGAACAAGCAAGTGTACAGGCGTACCTAATTAGCCACTGAGTATTGTTATGATCCCAGCCCCGTCCTTCCTGAGAATCGCAAGATCGCTATTAATTTGGGTCTTGGACCCAGGAAATGAGAGAGAATCCTCAGAAAGACAACGCAACGGATTTGACCATTGTTTCTTGGAGACATCTTTGTGGATTGCGACCCTATGCTACGTGCCAGCTATGCTACGTGTACACCCTCGGGCAATGTGGGGTGGGAATTGCATCACCCCACCTTGATTGACATCTACAATCCTGCAAGTCAAGATAAAAGAGGGGCTGCAGGGGGCAGTCCCCTAGTGACGCACCAGAAGGAGACACCATCGCTCATCGCTCCCGTGATAACGGGAAGCTATTCGGAAGCCATGTGTGGTCTATTTCCCCTGGCCTGAGGAACGGGTGGCTGATAACACCAAAAAGGACTTCGAACTGACAACGGGGAACCCACGTTCCCGATTCAACAGTTTGCGTCCAAAAAGACTGGCAAGTTTCTTTTCTCACCAAAAATCTCTCTCTCTCTCTCTCCAACAAGTGAAACCCAGCGGTCCCCAAACGGCTAAAGCCTGCATGAGCTCGAGAGACTTTTATATTTCCATCGGACAATATTTTACCCCTAGACAAAGCGATAGAGCTACTTCTTATTGATGATTATTACTATACCCACGCTTTAGATTGAGTATTGACGACGTATATTATCTGAATGTTTGTATTAACCTTACTTTTGTGCCCCTTTATAAATAAAAACGTTTAAAAATAGTACCCTCAGACTTCAACGGACCTCTCTATCTTTGCTGGTAAGTGACCCAGTTATGGGGTTCGTAACAGTATACACTCTACCTTACGTCAAAATCTCCTATTTTTAACAGTTTTATTGAGAAAATTTGACATTCCAATACGTGACAGCAATATTTATCTTTCAATTAAAGTGCACTGCAAATTTAAGATCATATTTATTTCAATCTATTGAAATTGCTTTGTGTTCACCTGTTCCTGTGCTGAATGATGCTGTGATTTTGTAACTTTAGTTACTTACTCATGTTATCCAGCCAATCACTCCAACCAAATGTGTCCCATCTCCTAAATTATGTGATTAATTTACTCAAGGGAATTCATTACTTTCTACTGCAATCGAATTTGAAAATGTAGCATAATTTGATAGCATGCGATGTGACACTTTTGAAATGCTCTTAGAATACGTTGAGAAGGAAGTGAATTCTATGAAAACCATGTGCCCACGTGCATGTTTCTGCAAGAAAACATCCAAAAGGTCAGCGATATTTTGGCCAAATAATTAAGTGAAGGCAAAAGCTGGCCCTAATGTGTCTTAAAATATTTTAAACCTATTTCAGATTGGCGACCCCAGAGTTCGATGCTTGGAGATCTGGTTGTGTCATCGGCTAGTCCAAGGGTCAATACTGAAGATCGAAGCCTGAAGGTTGATTGGAAATCTGGAAGTCCAAGCCCGATGGCCGAAGCCTGGAGAATGGAGATCCAGAGGGCTATTCTGGGGCTGGAGGACTGTCCGTGTGTGTGGGAGGTGGGAGGATGGAAAGAGACTTGTTTTGATGTTGTCGTTTGTTGTGTTCTGTGTTGTCATGCCTCAGCAACCTCTTACTCAAAGTCAGCAAGACCGAGGAGCTGATATTGACTTCAGGAGGAGAAAACCGGAGGTTCATGAGCCAGTCTTATGAAGAAAGCATAGTAGTGCCTCTATTTCCTTAGCAGGTTGTGTTGATTAGTATGGCAAACCCTGACAAAGTTCTATAGATGTACTGAATAGTGCAGATGACATTGACTGGCTGCATCACAGCCTGGTATGGCAAATCCTACAAAAAAGTAGTGGATACGGCCCAGAACATCACAGATAAAGCCCTCCCCACCACTGAGCACATCTACACTAAGTATCCATCATCAGGGACCCCCACCACTCAGGCCATGCTCTCTTTTTGCTGCTGCCATCAGGAAGAAGGTACAGGAGCCTCAGGACTCGCACTGCCAGTTTCAGGAACAGTTATTATCCCTCAACCATTAGGCTCTTGAAACATAGGGGGCAACTTCATTCAACTTCACTTGCCCCATCAATGAAATGTTCCCACAACCTAAGGACCCACTTTCAAGGACTCTTCATCTCATGTTCTCAATGTTTATTGCTTATTTACTTGTAACACTTACCCAACAGGCTGGTATATGTCTAGGGGAAAAGGAGATCCAGCCACTCACCAACCCCACCACCCGTACAGGCAGGTGCTGTGGGAATCAAGTTTATGCCACGCGCACACATACCATATCAAACTCACACCAGATACCGCTATGGAATACACTTTAAAGATTTTACTAAAACTAAAAGAGTACTATGCAATACAATATATATGAAGGAAAAGAAAATAAAGTAAAAGGCGCCAACTTATCAAAGTTCAGTCAGTTTAGTGCACATTGTTGGAGCTCAACCATTGAACCATTCAACCCCTCGTCACTTTCCTCCGACCTCCACGTCCTTGCACCTGGGACCACCCGGGTGGTCGACCGAGCAGTGAGGCGCACGTCCACCTTCCTCGGCGTCTTCTTCCCGACTCCCCTGAAAAGACTGCGAAAACCCCCAAGCTCCCAACCTCACAAGACAAAATAACATTCCCCATTGGTCAACAAATGAATACAATCCCGATATCAGCAAGTCCAAAACTAAACAACTGTGAGAGAAAGCACTTATCATACAAAGAAGCACTCCTACTCTTAACAGCACAAAGAAGCCATTTTGATTAACATACACAGCACATTGTACATACTTTTTTTTGTATTTGCAGTTTGCTGTTATTTGCATGCTGGTTGAATAATGGTCTTTCACTGATTCTATTACGGTTATTATTCTATTATGAATTTATTGAGTATGCCTGCAAGAAAATGATCTCAGGATTGTACATGGTGACATATTATAAATTTACTTTGAACTTTGTGGGCATGCTACGTTGGCACCAGAATGTGTGGTGACACCGGTGGCGTTGGTTGTTAAGGCAAACATAGTACTTCACCGTGTTTTTTCGATTGGCACGTGATAAATACATGAATCTGAAATCTGAATCAGAACTTTTCCCGAGTGCTCGAGGTTGGAGTCTCGGTGATGTTTCTCAGATCTGTTGCTTTTGGGGGCTAGAAAGGGAAGGGGCAAGTATAAGGCCTACCAGAAAATAAATAGTGAATAATGATTCAGTTAAACTGTGGTAAATATGGAACAGATTTACCACATGATCCTCTTCCCAAGAGAAGTTACACGGGTAGTACAAATATTTTGCAAAACTATAATAGTTCCTCCAAGGGAAATATTTGCATTGTTGCAGGAAATTGAAAATGGTGCAACAGCAAGTCCTTTATTACCAAAATAAACATAGAAATCTGGCTAAAGTCATATGAACTCTTGTGATCTACCAGGAGTTCACTAAACCACTGATCTTTCTGGAATATTAACAGTAAATTAGAGAAGTGTTGTAACATTTAATGTGCATTATGTAATACTGATCTAGAACATACAAACAGGCCATTCAGCCCATGATGTTGTGCTGAACTAATTAAATTAGTAAGCAAATACCCAACCAAACTAAACCCTTCTGCCTACACCACGTCAGATTGAGATTTATTTATTTATCAAATCTACATCGAAACACATACTGACATGCGCTGTTTGTGTTAACAACCAAAACACTCCAGGGCGTGCTGGCGGCAGCTCGCAGGTGTTGTCACACATCGTGGCGCCGACAATGTTCAACAGAAGAGCACAAGCAACAACCACAACACAAAACAAGATGACAGCAGAGAAACAAGCCCCCTTTCCCAATCCTTCCATTTCCTGCTCATTCATGTGCCTAATTAAGAGCCTCTTAAATGCCTCTATTGTACTGGGCTCTACCACCACCCCTGACAGCACAGTCCAGGCACACACCACTCTCTGTGCGCTAAACTTGCCCGGCATACCTCCTTTGAACTTACCCCTTCTCTCTTAAATGCATGTTACTAGACATTTCAATCGTGGGTGAAAGACTCTATGCCTCTCATAATCTTACAAACCCCTGTCTGATCTCCCCTCAGCCCCAGAGAAGACAACCCAACTTTGTCCAACCTCTTTTTATTGCACATGCCCTATAATGCAGGCAACATGCTGGCAAGCCTCTTCTGCACCACCTCCAAAGCCTCGACATCCTTCCTAATAATGGGGCGAGCAGAACTGCATGCAATATCTTAGATGTGAGCTAACTAGAGTTTTATAAAGCTGCGACATAACTTCTGACTCTTGAACTCAGTTCCTCGACTGAGTTTACCACCCTACCTTTCATGAAGCTATAAATGACCAATGTGGATATTTATTAAAATAAACAAACATAGAATATTAATATTAATAATAGAAGTATTAAGAATAGTTACAAACTGATTTATAAGCATTTTTCCTGTGAATATTTTTACACATAGTGAGTTAGCAAATTAAATGTAGGAAGTAATTAATTACTGCAGCAAGAAACAATTATGAAATACAACCAGCTAATTAAATTAAATTCAGTAATTTAGTTAATGAAGTGTGCTGAGTAATGCACTGTAGATGAGTCAGCAGATGCTCCTACCAATTTTGTCCGCAGGATTATGGCTTGCAAGTTTTGGATCTCAAGCTTTTCAGTAGAATGACGTGCTCAGAGAAACTGTAACTGGTCAACGTTGCTGGGACAGAGTACCATGAACTAGTTGTGGTATTCTCATTTGACACTGAATTGATTAAACCTGGTGAAGTTCTAAAAATTTGTACCTCTATGTTCTTAAAGAAACCTCATTGAATAAGATCTATAAGCATTACAGAGCATATGTACCAACACTAGCAATGTCTTCAATGAGAAATCAGTGATTAGATTATCCAAATTGCAGGTAATTACTTTGAACATCAATGACTATTGTAATCCATTATATTGAGATTTACACTTGAGATTTCTCCTTGTAGTACAGTGGACATTAAATTTGATTTTATTCCCATTCCAGAACATTATAGCAGCAGGGCCAAAGGACACAATTTCTGTGAAAGTAATATTATAGTTAAAGAGTTAAACTATAGTTGTAAACACAAGAGATTTTGCAGATGCTGGAAATCCAGAAATGCTGAAGGAACTCAGCAGGTCAGGCAGCATCTATGGAGAGGAATAAAGAGTTGTTGTTTTCGGCTGAGACACTCATTGTGTCTGGAAAGAAAGAGGGAAGAAGCCAGAATAAGGTGGTGGGAAGTGGGGAAGGAGTAAAGCTGGCAGGCACAGGTGAAGCCAGGTGTGTGGGAAGGTAGGTGGGTGGGAGGGGGGTTTGAAGTGTGAAACTGGGAGATGATAGATGGAAGAGGTAAGGAATCTAATGGGAAAGGACAATGGAATATGAGATAAAGGGAAGCAAGAAGGGCACCACAAGGAGGTGATGGGCAGGTGAGGAAAAGAGAAGGAGTGAGAAGTGAACCAGAATGGAAAATTAAAAAAGAGAGAATGGTTAGGGGAAAGAAATTACCATAAGTTATCAAGCCTGATGAAGGGTCTTGTCCAATATGCTGACTTTTTATTCCTCTGCATAGATGCTACCTGAGCTGCTCAGTTCCTCTGGGGTTTGTGTGTGTTACACTATGGTTGTGGTTTTAATTCTATCACGTTTCAATCGGTAAGGTGTGGGTTAGTTACAGAGACACCATTACTTGCTAACTTAAGAAATGTGGCAAAATCTGGGGACTTCCATCCATAGTGTGCAGTTGCATTGATCCCTTTCAGGTCTTGATACATACTGGAGTTTGACTTGTTCAAACAGCATGTCCCTCATCCAAGCATTTATTCTGGATTCCAGGCAGGTGATAATCATCTGGCAGGCCAGGGCATCAATTTAAATGCAGGCAGTTCCCAGGCTGCAACCAGGTTCCATTCCTCAGAACCATGCAAAGGTTCATTCACAATCAAAGTACACAACTCTGAAATTATTCTTCTCCAGACAGCCATGAAACCAAGAACGAAAAGAAAGGCAGCACAATTATCAACCCACAAATCCTTCCTCCCCACACAAAAAACACAAACTAAAATGGAACAGCCACATGATCCCCCTAATCTCCTTCCCCCGCACACACAAAAAATCAGGCAAAAAAACACAGAACATAAAAAAACTATAAGACTGAAAGAAAATCAAGTCCAAGTCCATATCCAAAACGCAGAAACCCTGGGTAACATTCTCTGGGCTCAGTGGTAGGGCCTTTCTCCCTCTGGCAGTGAGCAATCCCACGACTGATTAAAAGGCAGTCTTCCCTCTCCAACAGCAGAGCGATCCCCTGTGATAAAAAGGTTCCTTCTCGAATAGCAGAGTGATCCCCTGTGATAAAAAGGTTCCTTCTCGAATAGCAGAGTGATCCCCTGTGATAAAAAGGTTCCTTCTCGAATAGCAGAGTGATCCCCTGTGATAAAAAGGCAGTCTCCCCTCTCCGTGCAAAGCAATCCCCCTGTGATAAAAAGGCAGGTAGCTGGTGCTCACCCTCCATTTATGCCTCGATGCTTCAATCTCTCTCGTCACTTTAACTGACGAACAAAGGAAGCTTTAATTGGCAACATAGAGTTGAACATTGGCTCACAGCCTTCTCGCCATGAGAAAACTCGAACAACAACTGCTTATAAGGTGGAAATGAACAGGAACAGTTGCGACGAGGGAGCGAGCAGGTGTGGGAGGGATGGCTGCCTGCCGGCCTCTCTGACTCAGTGAGTCCACTTCGCTCAACCCTGGGCCCTAATCGTTACTGCTGGGGGTGGGGTTGAAGAGAAGCCGTGCAGGAACAACTCGTTCCTCGAAGAAGCTGCCAGATCCACACCCATCCAGGCTCCCAAATGCTCGGTACTGTGTACAGGATGTCCGTAAGTCAAGTGTTCATAACCTGTAGAGGACTTGAAGCTAAAGATGGGTGCTCAATGTGGAAAAGCTAGTACTGTTAATGTTCATTAGGGTGGTAGTCAGGAAGCCCACCAAGAGCCTGACTGAAACCCTAAGCAATTCTTCAACCACAGTTGTGCCCGCAACACCAAAGGACCAAACATCAACTCATATATATTAGCCAGTATTTACTCATGGGGATACCACACACAATTGTGCTCCATTTCAATCAACCTGATGCCCTCTGTTGGTCGAGGTCAACCGTGGATGTTGCATCCTAGCTGTCTACATGATATGTAGGCCAGGGCAGTACCGTATGGAGAGCAAGCTATTGCCCACGCAGCAGGCTCCCCCTCTCTACGCAGCTGATGAACCCGAAGGTACGGCAGAGACCGATGCGGTTCAGTACCAGCTGTGTGGCAGGAGTTGCCAGTCAGCATTGAGCCCAATGTAGGGTTGTCTTCAGGACTCCAGCCAGTCATTTACACGCACAGGAACTCAGCAGAGATCAGGAGGAAGATTTTGGGTTCTTTTTCTCCCCTTCACGATCTAGGATGCTTTGACTAGTTACCAGTTAATTCATCCAGGATCCTGTTGTGCTGGGTGTTTGGAACTTCAGAACTAAGAATTAAATGTGGCAATGTTGCAAAAGAAAATCCACCAGAAGAACCTCCCAACAAATGGAAAACTGCATAAATTTATCATAAGCAGTGACCTTTCCAAGTCACCAGGAATCCATGTTATCCTTAAAGATGGAGCATTTTGAAGAGCCAGCAGTTCTGTTGGCAGTGTCCTCCCAGGTATCTTAGCCCTGCATGCTGTGCCTGTGCTTTGAAATGCAGTTATCAAGGTCAAACTTAATGGTATATGGTCCTGGGCTGAAATGCAAATTCACTGAGTAGAGGGCCTGGGTGCACTTCACACCTGACCCCTCAACTTTCAATCAGCCATGGCTGGCGTAAGTAGTTCAAACCCCATTTGTCTGAATGGGGGTCTCTGATATTCATTAAAAAGTGAGTGCAGATAGATAGTTTATTCTTTTATAGGACATCAACTAGTACCGCACAGTACCTTTCAGACCACGATGTTGAGCAAGACCTTTTAACCTCCCTCACAATTGAAGTGGTCAGAGAAACAGGTTCAATGGTTCATTTATTACCTAAGTATACAACTTGGAAATTCTTCTTCACCGGATAGCCACGAAACCAAGAAAGAATGGCAACACGATCATCAACCCGCAAATCCACCCTTCCCGCCACAAAAAAAAGCAAAAACAGAACAGGACTATCAACCCCCAAATCCCACTCCCCCGCAAAAACACAAGAGAAAGATCGGGCAACCCCCTCCCCCACCCAGATAGAATATGAAGAACTATAAGACAGAAAAAATAGTCCATGGTCCATAATCCAAGTCCATATCCAAAGCACTGAAGACCCGGGTAACATTCTCCAGGTACAGTGGCACGTTCTCCCCTCTCTGGCAGCAGAGCGATCCCACCAGTGACCAAAAGGCAGGTAGCCGGTATCACTTTCCACATTCGCCTCAATGTTTCAATCTCCCTCTTCGCTTTAATCAATGAACAACAGAAGCTTTAATTGGCAAAATGGAGTTGAACATCGGCT
This sequence comes from Hemitrygon akajei, assembly GCF_048418815.1. Lineage (NCBI taxonomy): Eukaryota > Metazoa > Chordata > Chondrichthyes > Myliobatiformes > Dasyatidae > Hemitrygon > Hemitrygon akajei. The sequence continues at coordinate 16,511,336 of NC_133125.1, read as the reverse complement.
CACGCACTGTCCTGCAGTCCCCTAGTCACGGAGTTCACGTTTGCTGCCGCCGCCCCTGCCTCCCAGAATCCGCTCCGAGATGGTAAAGTGCTGGATCACCCAAATGATCTCCAAATATCAAATCACAGGCTCCAACCGTTCCCGAAACACATTCAAGATGAAAAACAGATGTAAAGGACATTAAAAAAAGTGAAGTGAATAGTTTTGTGGGCTAGCCAGAAGATGTCAAGTGTGGGAGCGTCGTACGCAGGTGCCAAATTAACTGGAAGTTTATCTAACCCTTCTAACTCTTCCCTCCCACAAAGACCATAACCTTCCATTCCTTCATCCATGTGCCTATCTAAGAATCTCTTAAATGCCCCTAATGTATGTGCTTCCACCACACTCCCCCAGTAGTGCATTCCATGGAATTAACAACTCTCTGTGCAAAACACTTACTTCTGATATCTTTCCTAAACTTTCCTCCACTCACCTTGAAAGGTTGTCCATTGCTGGCTTTATCTTCATTTTGTTTCAAAACTTTTAATCACAAAGCACTTCTAAGCAAACTTTTAATTTTTATAATTATTTCAAAGTAAAGTTCAAAGTAAAATTTTATTAGCAAAGTACATATATGTTACCATATACTATCTTGAGATTCATTTTCTTGTAGGCATTTACAGGGAAATAAAGAAATACAATAGAGCTTACGAAGAAAACTACACATAAACAAAGACTGACAAACAACCAATGTGCAAACAAAGACAAACTATGGAAATGAGAAAATGATAATACTAATATAATAATAATAATAATAATAATAATAATAATAATAATAACAACGTAAGTTGTAGGGACCTTGAAAGTGAAGGTCTGTAGAATCAGTTTAGAGTCGAGGTGAGTGTATTCTTTATTTATTGAAACACTGCAAGGAGTAGGCCCTTCTGGCTCTTTGAGCTTTGCTCCCTAGCAATCCCCTGATTTAATCCTAGCCAGACAGACAGACAGACAGACAGACTTTATTGATCCCGAGGGAAATTGGGTTTCGTTACAGTTGCACCAACCAAGAATAGTGTAGAAATATAGCAATATAAAACCATAAGTAATTAAATAATAAGTAAATTATGCCAAGTGGAAATTAGTCCAGGACCAGCCTATTGGCTCAGGGTGTCTGACACTCCGAGTCACAGTGACCAATTAACCTAACAAATAGTGCATCTTTGAACTGTGGGAGGAAACTGGAACACCCGGAGGAAACCCAAGCAGCACACGGAGAACGTACAAACTCCTTACAGGCAGTGGCAGGAATTGAACCCAGGTCGCCTGTACTGTAAAGCGTTGTGCTAACCACTACGCTACTGTCCCAAATCCATGCCAGTATGGGAGCCTGATGGTTGTAGGAATAATATCTGCTCCTGAACCTGGTGGTGTGGGACCTACGGTTTTTGTACCTCCTGCCTGATGATGGTAGTGAGAAGAGGGCACAGCCTAGATGGTTGAGGTTTTTGACGATGGATGTTGCTTTCTTGTGGCATTGCTCCATGTAAATGTGCTCAGTTTTGGGAAGGGTTTTGCCTACAATGGACTGGGTTGTGCCCAACATCTTCTGTGGCCTTTTCCACTCCTGGGCATTGGTATGTCCATACCAGGCTGAGATGCAACCAGTTAGGCTATTCTCCATTGTGCATCTACACAAGTTTATCCAAGTTTTTGGTGAAATGCCAAATCTACACAAACTTTGATTCTAATAAAGTGTTAGAAAATGTTGTTTAAGTCCAGTCAGAGCATTCGGGGGTCAGGGTTCAGGATCTGTACCTTGAAGCCGTGTCATCGCTTGTGATCATCCGTGCCCAGCAAGATGGATAACATCTTGCATTTCAAGTTGATCAGAGTGGCAAGAAGTGTGGCTGAAAGAGCCGTGCAGGATACGAGTTCAGGCATTGGGCCAGCCTGCTCACAACCTGAGTTGGATTAAGCATGATCCAGCCCATCATTCAAACAGCACTGACAGCTCTCAGGCACACCAAACATCTTATAATGTGAGTGAACGTGGTATATATTTCTATTAAACACAGATCAAAACTTCAAAGTCAGTTAAATGATCAAAATCTGACAGATTCATCATCTGACAGCGAAAGTGACAGACAGTTTCTGTAAAAGAAATGGTTCTACATGAGTTACTGCTTTTTAAAATTTCACTTTTATTGATAATGCAAGATGTTTAATTCAAAAAAACATCAACCGCCTGTGTTTAGAAAGTACAACTACACAAAGCACGACAGTTGCACAGGCAGGCATCAATTATCTTGAAAAGCTTTCTTACAATGAAGAAAGTACAAATGACTGGTTTTTGCTTTGCATGCATTGTACTTATTCTGGAAGATGCTGCAGTAGGGATTGCCCAACAAAGAGACTGGGTTCCTCTTGTTTTAGTTCAACTGCTTTTTCATTACACATTTGAAAGCCAGTTGGCCAGGCATTGTCAGTTGTTACCCAAGAACTGGTTTGGGTACTCAGAGTTATCCACCCGTTTGCCCATCCCTCACCCTTGCAACGGTTCATTTAGCATGCACCTGGACTGGAAACTGGACACTCATTCTGAAATGAAAACAGTCTGTGACACTGGCCCACTGTTTGAAGATAAGATGAACTCTATTTGTCACATGTACATCAAAACATACAGTGAAATGTGTCATTTGTGTCAGTGGTTTTACAATGTGCTGGGGGGGGGGTGGGGAGATATTCTGGCATCAGCGTTGCATGCCCACAACTCACTAACCCTGTCTGAAGTCTGGAATGTGGGAGGAAACCACATTGTCATGGGGAGAACGTACAAACTCCCTACAGAAAGTGGCAGGTATTGAATCCCGATTGCTGATCACTGGTTTCCCTACGATTTGTCTCGTCACATTTTCCCAATGCCACCAATTTCCATCTCCAGTCAAATAAGTCTTCCACTTTACGGTACGCAGAGGCAAGCACTGGGTGCACTGTTTAGGAAGCACTCTACAAGAGAGAATCATTGTACACTTCTACACAGGTCAAATTGAAAGGATTTGATGTAAGTGGTGAACTGAGAGCATGTGAGGGGAAGGGAATGGGCACGGCAAATCAAGGGAATGCAGAAGGAGAACAGGAGTGGTCTGAGAAAATCTAAGACAGAGAAAAGGGACTGCAAAGATAGAAGAAGGGAAGAACTGAAATAGGTAGGAATTAAAACGAGAATCTGTTTCACTAGTTGGGAAGGGCTATAATGAGAGGTACATTTGAAATGATTGCTTGGATTGTGCAACTAATTCTGATCACAGGATTGTACTGTAGGGATTATCATTTGGAAGATTACTGTGTAAGGTTGAAATACGGTGGTACAGTCGTGTAGTGGTTGGCTTTACAGTGCCAGCGGCCCAGGTTCAATTCCTGTCACTGTCTGTGAGGAGTTTATACCTTCTCCTTGTAACCGTGTGAGTTTCCTCCAAGTGCTCTGGTTTATAGACAATAGACAATAGACAATAGGTGCAGAAGTAGACCATTCGGCCCTTCGAGCCTGCACCGCCATTTTGAGATCATGGCTGATCAATTACTATCAATACCCAGTTCCTGCCTTGTCCCCATATCCCTTGATTCCCCTATCCATAAGATACCTATCTAGCTCCTTCTTGAAAGCATCCAGAGAACTGGCCTCCACTACCTTCCGAGGCAGTGCATTCCAGACCCCCACAACTCTCTGGGAGAAGTTTTTCCTTAACTCTGTCCTAAATGACCTACCCCTTATTCTCAAACCATGCCCTCTGGTACTGGACTCTCCCAGCATCTGGAACATATTTCCTGCCTCTATCTTGTCCAATCCCTTAATAATCTTATATGTTTCAATCAGATCCCCTCTCAATCTCCTTAATTCCAGTGTGTACAAGCCCAGTCTCTCTAACCTCTCTGCGTAAGACAGTCCAGACATCCCAGGAATTAACCTCGTGAATCTATGCTGCACTTCCTCTACAGCCAGGATGTCCTTCCTTAACCCTGGAGACCAAAACTGTACACAATACTCCAGGTGTGGTCTCACCAGGGCTCTGTACAAATGCAAGAGGATTTCCTTGCTCTTGTACTCAATTCCCTTTGTAATAAAGGCCAACATTCTATTAGCCTTCTTCACTGCCTGCTGCATTTGCTCATTCACCTTCAGTGACTGATGAACAAGGACTCCGAGATCTCTTTGTATTACTCCCTTACCCAACTCTATACCGTTCAGATAATAATCTGCCTTCCTGTTCTTACTCCCAAAGTGGATAACCTCACACTTATTCACATTAAAGGCCATCTGCCAAGTATCTGATCACTCACCCAGCCTATCCAAGTCACCCTGAATTCTCATTACAAAGATGTATGTGTTAGGGTTCAGTTTGTAAGTTGTGGGCACGCTGTGTAGGCGCTGGAAGCATGGCGATTCTTGCGGGCTGTGCCTAGCACATCCTTGGACTGTGTTGATCATTAACAAAAATGATGCATTTTTACTATATGTTTCAATATACCTGACAAATAAAGGTTAGAATATTGTGCCGATTTGATTCTAGGGTTTGGATTTTATTTTTCATTTTGCAAATTATACTTTTTGATTCATAGTTTCTTTACACATAGGGACCAAAGTTGTAAAGTACTGCAGGAATAATTACTTTCCTTGTAAAATGTTTGTTTTGCTACAGGAGCCTGGCTTTTATCTAACCTGGGATGGTGTTCTGTGTGTAGTCAGCACGTGCTCTCTGAGAGGGTTTTCTCCAGGTGATCCGGGTTCCTTTCACACTCAAGAAGGTGTGCAGGTTGTGAGGCTAATTAGCCATCCCGGTGACTAGGTGAGTGATGGGATCTGTGGGGAGATGGCAGGAATGTGGGGTGGGGGGAATAAAATAGGATTAGTGTTGAGTTTTAGTGCATGTGATTGGTTAATGGTTACTATTGACTCGATGGGCTGAATGGTCTGCTTTCGTGCTGTATGAAGTTAAACTGTGTGCCACGAAGATATGTGACCATATGTAATCCCATTTCTGGGTGTACATGTTTTCAACAGAGAGAGAACTAAAGTAGGGTTTCCAAGTATTTGCACTATGTTTTTGCTATGATTTGCATAGATATAACATCCCAATACCATTGAAATGCTGCTGTTATTCAATGGAAAAAAAAAGACATGGATATGTTTCATCACTTATGAAAGACTCTATTTAGACAAACTCTAAACATAGATCAATTCAAGAGAGAGACGATGAGTTTTTTTTACCAGTGACATGACCATCACTGAGACCCTCACAATCAATATCCTGATGGTCACCACTGACCTGAAACTTAACAGCACTATTCATATGCACCTTAGCTGGTATTCTGTAAAGCAAGCTTCACAGCTTGACACCCAACAGGTTTTGCATCATCCACAAGGCACCAATCAGAACAAGGATGGGATACTCTCTATTCGCTGCTCTAAGAACTCTCTAAGAGCTCAAAATCCAGGATGTTTGGAACTTCATCAACCATCCTGAAAATTCATCTGGCACCACCAGTGGCTGTAACGTGTACCATCTACAAAGTGCCCAGTACTCTCTCCCCAGGCTATTCCTATGGCAACAAGTAAACATGTGACCTCTGCCATGACCTTACCTGCAGGCTCTTTCCAGGTCACATAAGACAGGTTTGGCTAGGTACATGGATGAGAGAGGTATAGAGGGCTATGGTCTGGGTGCAGAGAGATGGGACTAGGCAGAAAACCAGGCCAGCAGAGACTAGATGGGCCAAATGGCCCATTTCTGTGCTGTAATGCTCTATGATCCTAATCTGGATCATTGGCCCTTCATTGTCACAGTCCAAATACTAGAATTTGTTTTACCAAAAGCAACGTGTATACACCTTCACGAGAAGGATTGCAGTGATTCAAGAAGGGTGCATAACTTTAAGGTTTTGGGAGGAAAGTTTAGTGGGGGATGTCAGAGGCAGGTTTTTTTACACAGAGAGTGGTGGGTGTGTGGGAGTGGTAGGTTGTTGCCAAGGGTAGAGGCAAATATTTTGGGGACATTTAAGAGACTCTTAGAAAGGCACGTGGATGAAAGGCAGAATGGTGGGTTATGTGGGAGGGAAGGGGTAGACAGATCTTAAAGTAGGTTAAAGATCGGCACAGCATCATGAGCTGCGGAGCCTGTACTGTGCTGTAACATTCTATGTTTTACAGCCTGTTCCAAAGCCACTCACCACTACAGCCTCAAAGCCTGGCCAGATCCCGGAAAACAAGCACACAGATAAATAAATGAATGTGTGTTTCTTTTTCAACAGACTCCACTATAATGGACTGAACATTTGTAATTTGTTCATCATGATCCTCTCAACATAATTTCTATATTAAAGCACGCAGTCAAAGTACGCTGAACAGATGCTTTGATTAGTCTCCAGTGTGGAACTTGCTAAATTTTAACATCTGGTGGAAGCACTGACTTCAGAGATTGATTCTGGGATACTAACGGAGGCCCACAAATGTTCTGTGATCTGAGTGCAGTGAAGCCTCGGTGATTCCAATTCTTGGATCTCATTTGTATGTTTGATATCAAGTGTCTGAATCACATCAGTGGCACACAGGGAGTTGTAATCATTCCACATTCTTTTCCAAATAATAACTATTGTGCATATACTTTAAGTAAAGTACAATATATGCAGAGCATATTTCCATCTGGGTAGCTTCGAAGTAACAGCACGAACATTGATTTCTCTACCTTCTGGTAATTTTTCCCTGCTTCCCTTCACTCCTTTTCCATTCCCCATTCTGGCTCCCCGTTACCCTTTCTCTTCTTCTCACTTGCCCATCACCTCCCTCTGGTACCCCTCTTTCTCCCATGGTCCACTCTCTTCTCCTATAAGACTCCTTCTTCAGCTCTTTACATCCTCCACCTACCACCTCCCAGCTTCTCACTTCATCCCACCCACATTCCCCCTCACCTGGTTTCACCAATCACCTGCTAGCTTGTTCACCTTCCACTCCAGCCCCCCACGTTCTTATTCTTGTTCCTTCCCCCTTCCTTTCCAGTCCTGATGAAGGGTCTCAGCCCAAAACTGTTTATTCCTCTCCGTAGATGCTGCCTGAGCTGCTTAAGTTCCTCCAGCATTTTGTGTGTGTTATTTTAGTTTACAGTTTCTGGAACTCTAGTGTTTTTAACTTGAATTACTTGATTAACTGACAATACTCCTCAGCAATGACTTTTAATTTAAAACATTGTTGCCTGCATCATCATTTATTTATTTATTGAGATGCAGTGTAGAACAGGTCCTTCTGACCTTTCAAGCTGCACTGCCCAACAATCCCCGATTTAACTGTACCCTAACCACAGGGACAATTTACAATGACCAATTAACCTACCAGGCAGTATGGCTTTTGACTGTGGGAGGAAACCGAGCACCTGGAGGAAATCCATACAGTCACAGGAAGAACGTACAAACCCCTTACAGACAGCAGCAGGAATTGAACCCTGGGTTTCTCTTACTGTAAAGCCTTGTGCTAACCATTATGCCACTGTGCCCTGGAAGACAACGGACTTATTGTTCTGGAAAGATGACAAAAGAATTCGAATTAGAATTTTTTATTTCTCACATCCGTCTCCGTCGCAATGTACAAGTAATAAAGGGGGGAAATGTGGGAGGATATTGCCCAAACACTAGGATTGTATTCAGAATTGTTTTGTATGCATGTATGTACAGTCAGAGAAGCAACCAGATGAGTGTGTATCGATGAATCTGATGGCCTGGTGAAAGAAGCTTTCCCTGGTGGTCCTGGCCTTTGGCACCATTTGCCAGACAGAAGCAGTCCGCACTACTCACTGCAGTGCCCTGCGATTGAGGGTAGTACAGTTCCCATACCAGGCAGTGACACAGCTAGTCAGGATGCTCTCAATTGTGCCTCTGTAGAAAGTCCTGAGGATTTGAGGACTCATGCCAAACTTCTTCAGCTGTCTGAGGCGAAAGAGGTGCTGTCGTGCTTTCTTAACCACACAGCCAGTACTTACAGTCCAGGTGAGATCCACGGTGATGTGTAGACCAAGGAATATGAAACTACTCGTACTCTCTACTACAGTCTCATTCATGTCAATAGGGGCTAGCCTGTCTCCATTCTTCCTGTAATCCACAATCAGCTCCTTCGTATTTTTGACATTGGGGAAGAGGTTGTTTTCCTGGCACCACTGTGTCAGGGTGTTGACTTCTCCTCTGTAGGCTGCCTCGTCATTGTTGGAAGTAAGGCCTATCAATGTCATGCTATCTGCAAATTTGATCAGCAGATTGGTGCTGTGCGTGGCATCACAGTTGTGGGTCTATAAGGAGTCAAGGAGGAGGCTCAGAACACAGCTCTGGGGGGGGGGGTGTCCTGTGTTGAGGGTCAGAGGGGCAGAGCTGAGGGAGCCTATCCTTAACACCTGCCGGTGATCCAACAGGAAATCCAGGATCCATCTGCACCAAGCGGATGCAGGCCAACTAACAATCAAATGACAAAATTAAACACCTTTCAAAAAAAATCTCTGTCTAAGAATTATGTTACCTCATAGGAAGCAGTCCAAATTATTTAGATACAGTACAATGAAATACTTGTCAGAAAGCATTTAATGACCAAGGCATCAGGATAGCGAAAGCCAGTGTGCAGGAAGGTCGTGGTAAACAGCAAGGGGGGGTGAACCAAGGGGAGGAGGCCCCAGCTGGTTCCTCCTGATTCTACAATAAATTGAAAGCTAATTCCCCGTTTTCTCAGCTGCTTCCTGCTGCCCCCTTAAGGAGTATTGATTAAGCGATTGTAGAGCAGAACAAATCTGTGTATGGCATACACAGTTTATGGCAAACTTGAGAAAGCGTTTCCAAATGTATGCTACTGCACTTTGCCCAGGGCTGGTGTAAGCAAAGGTTTATTCATACTGACTTTAGGCCTCTAAATGTAGTGTTGTGATTGATATTTTTTCCAATTTAGCAATACGAGCTTTTGTCCTTCATTAAATTGGGAAGTATGATTCTTAAACTTTACAAGATGCAAGCACTATCACTGATTTAATCAGATACAATAATGGAAGTGAAGGGTCAATTCAACTTCCATTATTTCATAAAACAAAAATGCTTTCAAATATAATGAAATGTAAAGTCTCTAAATATCAAAAAAATTACTATAAAGAGCAGTAAACAGTAAAAAAGACTAAATCAAGTCAATATTTGGTGTGACCACTCTTTGCTTTTAAAACTGCATCAATTCTCTTAGGTTCACTGTTGTGCAGTTTTATGAGGATATCAGCTGGTAGGTGTGAGAGTAGGTGAGGGAAAGAGTGAGAGAGAGAAAAAACAAAGAGGGAGATGAAGAAAATCTGTAATAACAAAACAAAATGACAGAAGGCGCAGGAACAGTATTAGGCCATTTGGCCCATCGAGTCTACTCCGCCTTTCAATCATAGCGGATTTATTATTCCTCTCAACCCCATTCTCCTGCCTTTCTCCCATAACCTTTGACATCCTTACTAATCAAGGTGCCTCCACCGTCATCTGTGGCAATGAACTTCACAGATTCACCACCCTCTGGCTAAAGAAATTCCTCCCCAACTCTGTTCTAAAGGAACATCATTCGATTCTGAGGCTGTGCCCTCTGGTCCTATAGTACTTTGCTGTGCTGGCTTATCTAGAAAATTAGCTCAGATCTAATGTTGTTAACATACCAAGATCCTATGGACAATTTTTTTCACACCTTGTGAAAGTTAATTGCTGACAGATATTAACTGCACAATATTATCAGAGACAATATGCAATAGAAATACATACCTTAAGAAACCAGCCATACCTCAAGGTATCCTCTCAAATACAGGCCCATAATTGTTCAAGTTTATTGTCATAAATATATATTTGTAGGGCTTGCGAGGAGAAATCAATCAATGATAATTGAAAAGCAGCACAGACTCAATGGGCCAAATGGCCATGCTTTGTTTCACGTTTTGTAGTCTTATGGTATAAATACACAGGATATAACTGGCATAAAAATCAGCTTTTGCAGCAGCAGTACATTATTCTACAAGCATGACAAACATCAATTAACATAAACAACATAAGTTATAATTACTCACGTGCGCAAAATAACCAACAAATAAACATAACGTTAGTGCAAGTTGAAAGTGAGACAAAACAAAAGAGAGAACGTAGAAGAGTGCAGCACTGCACAGGCCTCTCGGCCCCCAATGTACAGTACTCCGCACACGTAAACAAATTCTGTAAGGCGAAGATGCTTTCAAAAATAATGACCAGTTAACAGCAAAAAACCTAAATCAAATCAATATTTGGTGTGACCACGCTTTGCACTGAGATCTTTAATCTCTTGCTTCGGCATTGTGTGGTACCCACCTGCTTCAAGTAGGCTTCAATTGTACCGGTACCCAAGAAGAACGTGGTGACCTGCCTCACTGACTATCACCCAGTAGCACTTACATCCACAGAGATGAAGTGTTTTGAGAGGTTGGTGATGAAACACATCTGCGCCACTTTGCCTACTGGAGCAACAGGTCCCCAGCTGATGTCATCTCCCTGGCTCCTCACTCAACCCTGGAACATCACTGGTAAAGCCCTCCCAACCACTGAGCACATATACCGGTACATGAAATGCTGTCACAGGAGAGCAGCATCCATCATCAGGGACCCCTCACCACCCAGGACATTCTCCTTTCTCACTGCTGCCAACAGGAAGAAGGTACAGGAGCCTCAGAACTCACAGCACCAGATAAAGGAACAGTTACTACCCTCAAGCATCAGGCTCTTGAACCAAAGAGAATAACTTCACCCAACTCACTTAACCCATCATAGAAATGTTCCCACAGCCAATGGACTCATTTCAGGATTTTCGTCTCATGTTCTCAATATTTATTGCTTATTTATTTATTACTACTCTTTATTCTTTTTGTATTTGCGCAGTTTGTTGTCTTCTGCACTGTGGGTGAACACCCTAGTTGGGCAGTCTTTCATTAATTCTGCTATGGTTATTATTCTACAGATTTATTGAGTACGCCCACAAGAAAATGAATCTTAGGGTTGTATTTGCTGACATGCATGTACTTTGATAATAAGTTTACTTTGAACCTGATGTCGGTAGGGAAGAAGCTGTTGTTGAACCCTGAGGTGTCAGTCTTCAAGCTCCTCAGCCTCCTGCCTGATGGCAGCATAGAGAAGGTACGGCTGGAAGTTTGTTTATGCGGCACATTTGAGCCAATTTCAACAGAGAATCATTTAATTTCATGCACGATGTTGATAATATATTTCAAATTTAACTTAATCGTTGCATAAATTCTGCCAGTCTCAGAATATTCACATATAGAGAGTGAAATCTATTTAGATTTTATTGCCACTTCTTAATGTGTTCCTTCCGAAGGATGATCATTGGAAGGGCCAATAACTTTGAATGCCCCTGCATTCTACCAGTTGATGGCTTAAGAAATTTGGAATGGCACCATGCAAAACTAAACACGACCCAACTGCCTAAAGGAGTATAACTAGCCTTTCAAGCTTCCTCCAGGAATTTCTGGCACATTTAGACTGGTTTTGTTTTATGGCAATGACAAAAGGCAAGATTATGAATTGAGAAACTGCATGAACTGGATGATGTTGAATGAAAGTAGAGGTCAGGAACTATCATATTGTAGTCCTCGAAGGATTCTTATAAATGCAAGTATTTTTTTTAAACTTGATATCTCTTTTATTTTTTTCCACAGTGTTTAGGTATTTGAAAGGATTCTTTTTATCTATAGTAACACATCCAAAATGGTGGAATATTTCAGCAGGTCAGTCAGCATCTATGGTGAAGAATAAAAGTTGACATTTCTTGTCCCAAAATGTCAACTGTATATTCCCCTCCATAGATGCTGCCTGACCTGCTGAGTTCCTCCAGCATTTTGTGTGTGTTACTCTAGACTCCAGCATCTACAGAATCGCTTGTCTTTATATTTTAACATTCCTGTTTCTACTTAAAGTGCTGGTGACCAAATCCATGGGTGTGGGCATTTAATTAATACTTCAACCTTTGCATATTGTTTTGTGTACACCTGGGAAGTCACAGAGGCAGACAATGAAGAACAAGAGAGCTGGCTGATTTTCCATTTTACTGCTTGAGGCTGGTGGGACCAGCTCTCATGTGGAAGGCACTGTCAGACAAGGTGGTGGAATCAATCACTATTACTACATTTAAGAGGGATTTAGAGAAGCACTAAAAGAGGAAAAGCACCGAAGGGTATAGCTTTAATACGGGCAAATGGGATTAGAGAGAATGGGCAATAAATGTGGTAGGCCTGGTGAGAAGTGAGCTTGTCTTCATCTCTCAAGTGATCGAGTATAGAAGTTGGGATGTTATGTCGTATCTGTGGAACACATTGTTGAGGTTGCACTTGGAGAATGGTGCTCAGTCTTTTGCAGTGTGCTATAGGAAAGATGCCATTAAACTGGAGAGAGAGCAGAAGAGATTTACAAGGACCTTGCCAGAATTCAAGAGACGGAGTTATGTCAAGAGGTTTGGTAGGCTAGGACATTATTGACTTCTGGAGACTAAAGTTGATGCTAAAGAGGTGTATACAATCATAAGACCATAGACATAGGAGCAGTATTAGACCATTTGACCCAGTGAGCCTGCTCTGCCATTTCATCATGGCTGATCTATTTTCCCTCTCAGCCTCAGTCTCCTGCCTTCTCCCCATATCCCTTCATGCCCTGACCAATCAAGAATAGATCAAGCTCTGCCTTAAATATACATACAGACTTGTAAACACAAAGTACACTGCAGATGCTGTGGTCAAATCAAGATGTACAAACAAGCTGGATGAACTCAGCAGGTCAGGCAGCATCCGTTGAAATGAGCAGTCAACGTTTCGGGCCAAGACCCTTCATCAGGACTGAAGAAGGAGGGGGCAGTGGCCCTATAAAGAAGGTGGGGGGGCAGGGTGGAAGGTGCCAGCTGAAAAACCAATCAGAGGAAAGATCAAGGGGTGGGGGAGGGGAAGTAGAGAGGGGATAGGCCGCTGAGTTCATCCAGCTTGTTTGTACATACAGACTTGGCCTGCACAGCTGCCATTGGCAACAAATTCCACAGATTCACCAGTACCTGGCCTAAGAAATTCCTCTTCATCTCCATTTTAAAAGGATGCCCTCTGTTCTTAGACTCCCACCAAAGGAAACAACCTCCCCACATCCACTCTATTAAGGCCTTCGACAGGTTTCAAGATGTCCTGGGTACTTTGTAGGCTAGTACCCAAGATGGAGCCCACTAAATTTACAACCCTCTGCAGCTTCTTTCAGTCCTGTGCAGTAGTCCCCCCATCAACCCCACTCCTCCCCATACCAGACAGTGATGTAGCCTGTCAGAATGCTCTTCCTGGTACAACTATAGAAGTTTTTGAGTGTACTTGTTGACATGCCAAATCTCATCAAACTCCTAATAAAGTATAGCCGCTGTCTTGCCTTCTTTATAACTGCAGCAATATGTTGGGACCAGGTTAGGTCCTCAGAGATCTTGACACCCAGGAAATTAAAACTGCTCATTCTCTCTACTTCTGACCCCTCTATGAGGATTGGTATGTGTTTCTTCATCTTACCCTTCCTGAAGTCCACAATCAGCTCTTTTGTTTTACTGATGCTGAGTGCCAGGTTGTTGCTGCGGCATCACTCCACCAGTTGGCATATCTTGCTCCTATATGCCCTCTCATCTCCATCTACCAACAATCGTTGTATTGTCAGAAAATTTATAGTTGGTATTTGAGTTATGCCTAGCTACACAGTCATGGGTATAGACAGTAGAACAGAGCAGCGGGCTAAGCACACACCCCTCAGGTGCACCCAGTGTTGATCATCAGCGAGGAGATGTTATCACCAATCTGCACAGATGCCCAGGTTCTGTAACTTCTCAATCAGAACTATGATTGTGTTGGTGTTGAATGCTGAGCTGTAGTCGATGAACAGCATCCTGACATAGGTGTTTGTGTTGTCCAGTTGGTCTAAGGCCATGTGGAGAGCCATTGAGATTGCATCAGCCGTTGACCTATTGTGATAATAGGCAAGTTGCAGTGGGTCCAGGTCCTTACTGAGCCAGAAGTTCAGTCTAGTCATGACCAACCTCTCAAAGCATTTCATTACTGTAGATGTGAGTAACTACCAGATGATAGTCATTAAGTCAGCTCACATTATTCTTCTTTGGCACTGGTATAATAGTCGCCTTTTTGAAGCTACTGGGAACTTCGGCCTATAGCAGTGAGAAGTTGAAAATGTCCTTGAATATTCCCGCCAGTTTTCAGAGCCTTACCAGGTACTCTATCGGGATCTTCCACCTTGCGAGAGTTCATCCTCTTTAAAGACAGCCTAACATCAACTTCTGAGACAGAGAGCACAGGGTCATCAGGTGCAGCAGGGATCTTCAAAGCTGTAATTATATTCTCCCTTGAAAAGCATGCATAGAAGGCATTGAGTTCATCTGGTAGTGAAGCATCGCGGCCATTCATGCTATTGGGTTTTGCTTTGTAGGAAGTAATGTCTTGCAAGCCCTGCCAGAGTTGTTGTACATCCGATGTCACCTCCAACCTCAATCCAAATTGTCTCTTCACCCTTGAAATAGCCCTCCGCAAATCATACCTAGTTTTCTGCTACAGACCTGGGTCACCAGACTTGAATGCCACAGACCGACCCTTCAGCAGACAACATGGTTTATCCACGGCTTTTGGTTTGGGAATGTACAGTAAGTCTTTGTAGGCACACACTCATCCACACAGGTTTTAATGAAGTCAGTAACAACTGAAGCATAGTCATCAGACTATGAACCCCTGAATACAGTCTAGTCCACCCATTCAAAGCAGTCTTATAAACGCTCCTGCACTTCCCTCATCCATACCTTCTTGGTCCTCACTACTGTGCTGCAGTCTTCAATCTCTCTTTATATTTAGGAAATAGAAGTACAGCCAGATGATCAGACTTCCCAAAGTGAGGGCATGGAATAGCACGTTAGGCATTCTTGATGGTGGTGCAGCAGTGATCCAGTGTGTTGCTTCCTCTAGTATTTCAAGTGATCTGTTAATGGTAATTGTTTAGTAATTTTTTTCAGAATGATCTGGTTAAAATTCCCCAAAATGATGGTGAAGGCATTAGGGTGTGCTGTTTCGTGCATGTTGATCCCATTGCTCAGATCATCTAAAGCCTGATTGACATTGGCCTGAGGTGGAATGTATACCGCTACCAAAATGATCCCAGAAATCTCCCATGGTAGGTAAAATGGAAGGCACTTCACTGCTAGATAATTCAGTGAACATCTTGTTTGAGCATGGGTTGTCCGGGAATACCCTGACCTTAACTTCTGATTGGGAGAAGGGAAGGAGTCAACATTTTACAGTCAGCAATAGGTACATACAGAGCTGATAATAACATTAGTTTTCACAGCTTTAATACTGTGTATGTATTATTGATATATATATACAGTACTGTGCAAAAGTCTTAAGCGCATACAGTATAGCTAGGGTGCCTAAGGTTTTTACACAGTACTGTAGTAATTTTATGTTTTACACTGTACTGCAGCCATAAAAAAGAACAAATTTCATGACACATGTGAGTGACGATAAATCTGATTCTGATGTGGGTCTCTATTGTGGAATGAGAATGGCGAGGGGAGAGGGAGAGAGGAATCATGGTTGGGAAAAGGGAGTGAGTGGAAAGCACCAGAGACACATCCTGTAGTGATCAATAAAATAATTGTTGGAATCAAATGACCTTGCCTGGTGTCTCAGAACACCACATCACCACCCACATCAGCTACTGCCCCTGGCACTCCTTCTCTGCCACCTGTCCCACACCCCTCCCACCGTGCTCCACCCTTGCCATTCTCCACATCCTTTGCTCCTGCCAGATTTACAATCTCACTCTCCGCTCTACATTGACAAAAATAATGTCTTAGGCACCCTAGCTACACATATTTGCCCAAGATTTTTGCACAATACTGTAGGTTTTTGTACTGGACTGTAGGCTTCTGCACGGGACTATAGATTTTTTTTGCTCTGTACTGTAGAACTGTAATTGATTCCACCACCTCTTCTGGCAGCCTGTTCCAGATATTATTACAACCACGTAGTAATATTTTCTTCTGGGTTTATAATTGGCAGTTTTAGAATACCGCAGTAAATTTGAACTTGTAGTTTTATTTATATTCATAAAAGTATTTTGATTTAGTCTTAGAATCTATGGTAATAGTAGTACATCCAAACTGGGGTCCACTGTTGTACATATTGCACACTCATGCACACGCACGTACTGCTGGACATATGTGACAAATCCATTCCATTTTTATCAACACACACAAAATACGGGCAGAGCCCAGCAGGTCAGTATCAATGGAAGGAAATGAACAATCAATGTTTAGGGCTAAGATTCTTCATTCATAGATGCTGCCTGACCTGCTGAGCTCCTCTGACATTTTGTTTGTGTTGCTCTGGATATCCAGCATTTGCCAAATCTTTTGTGCACTCCATGTTCATGCTGGGTAACTCCAGTTTCTAACTCAGTAATCCATTTCTGCTTTTGCTAAATTCTACTTACAATATACCACTAGATTACTAAAACAGACAAAACAATGAACAAATAAGATTGTCAAAGAAAAGTTTAGTTATGCATTGGGAGGACGGAATGTAGAAGTGTCACCAATCAGTGACAAAAAGGAAATCAGAATCAGAAGCTCCTAATTGCCAGTATGTGAAACATACCAGAATTGATCAGGGTTCGGTGCCAAGCATAAAACACAGGGCAATTCTGTAACAGACAACACAATAGCAACCAACAACTTACAAGACAATAGTACAAACAGCCATGAGCACCCAACAATTTAGCAGAATGGTCACATGTGCAAATGTCAAAATTCAAAATAAATCTGAACATGTCAGCAGATTAAACAACTACCGACAGAACAAGGAGAGCAGGTTGCTTGAAAGCGACGAACACGTAAAGGAATGGGGAGCAGCCAACGGTGAAAATATGTAAATCATGGGTGCCATGGTAGGATAGCAGTTAGCACGATGCTACCACAGTGGGGGCAACAAATGTCGAAACTATGTAAATCATGGGTGCCACAGTAGCATAGTGGTTAGCATGATGCTACCACAGCTCGGGATATTGAAATTTGGAGTACAATTCCAAAATCATCTCAAAGGAGGTTGTACATTCTCCTCGTGGAATGCGTAGGTTTCTTCTGGGAGCTCTGGTTTCCTCTCACATTCCAAAGACATGTTGGTTAGCTCAATTGGTCATTGTAAATTGATCATTTCGTGATTAAACTAGGGTTAAATCAGGGATGCTGGGTACTACGGCTCAAAGGGTAAGAAGGGCCCATTCCATGCAGTATCTCTAAATAAATAAATGCTAAAATGATCACAACAAGTCAAGTCAAGTCACTTTTATTGTCATTTCGACCATAACTGCTATGTACAGTGCACAGTTAAAATGAGACAATGTTTTTCAGGACCATGGTGTTACATGACACAGTACAAAAACTAGACTGAGCTACGTAAAAAACAACACAGAGAGAAAAAAAACAACTACACTAGACTACAGACGTACCCAGGACAAAACAGTGCAGGCATTACAATAAATAATAAACAGGACAATAGGGCAGTAAGGTATTGAGGAGTCTGATAGCTTGGGGGAAGAAACTGTTACCTAGTCTTGTTGTGAGAGCCCAAATGCTACGGTGCCTTTTCCCAGACGGCAGGAGGGAGAAGAGTTTGTATGAGGGGTGTGTGGGGTCCTTCATAATGCTGTTTGCTTTGCGGATGCAGCGCGTAGTGTAAATGTCCGTGATGGCGGGAAGAGAGACCCCAATGATCTTCTCAACTGACCTCACTATCCGCTGCAGGGTCTTGCGATCCGAGATGGTGCAATTTCCAAACTAGGCAATAATGCAGCTGCTCAGGATGCTTTCAATATGACCCCTGTAGAATGTGATGAGGATGGGAGTGGGAGATAGACTTTCCTCAGCCTTCACAGAAAGTAGAGCCTTTGCTGCTGGGCTTTCTTTGCTATAGAGCTGGTGTTGAGGGACCAGGTGAGATTCTCCGTCAGGTGAACACCAAAAAATTTGGTGCTGTTTACAATCTCTACTGAGGAGCCGTCGATGTTCAGTGGGGAGTGGTTGCTCCGTGCCCTCCTGAAGTCAACAACCATCTCTTTTGTTTTGTTCACATTCACAGGCAGGTTGTTGGCTCTGCACCAGTCCATTAGCCGCTGCACCTCTTCTCTGTAAGCTGACTCGTCATTCTTGCTGATGAGACCCACCTCGGTCGTGTCATCGGCGAACTTGATGATGTGGTTTGAGCTGTGTGTTGCAGCACAGTCGTGGGTCAGCAGAGTGAACAGCAGTGGACTGAGCACACAGCCCTGGGGGGTCTCTGTGCTCAGTGTGATGGTGTTGGAGATGCTGCTCCTGATCTGGACTGACTGAGGTCTCCAAGTCAGGAAGTCTAGGATCCAATTGCAGAGGGAGGTGTTCAGGCCCAGTAGGCTCAGCTTTCCAATCAGTTTCTGAGGGATGATTGTGTTGAATGCTGAACTGAAGTCTATGAACAGCATCCGAACGTATGTGTCTTTTTTGTCCAAGTGGGTTAGGGCCAGGTGGAGGGTGATGGCAATGGAGTCATCTGTTGAATGGTTGGGACGGTACGCAAACTGCAGGGGGTCCAGTGAGGGGGGCAGCAGGGTCTTGATATGCCTCATGACGAGCCTCTCGAAACACTTCATGATGATGGATGTAAGTGCAACAGGACGGTAGTCGTTTAGGCAGGACACTGAAGACTTCTTCGACACGGAGACAATGGTGGCGGCCTTGAAGCATGTTGGAACGGTGGTGCTGCTCAGGGAGATGTTGAAGATGTCAGTGAGAACATCTGCTAGCTGGTCTGCACATCCTCTGAGCACTCTACCAGGGATGTTGTCTGGTCCAGCAACCTTCCGTGGGTTGACCCTGCACAGGGTTCTTCTCACATCGGCCATGGTGAGACACAACACCTGGTCAACAGTAATGAGGAATCCTTTTCCTTCCATTCTATGAATTTATTTGCTGTATCATTTTGTGTGTAGCTATGTATGGCTGTGAAGCACATTGCTGTGATTTTATCCTGTTTCTAAATGCAGAATTAATTAAATTTCTTTACACACACACACAACACTGTTGTATTGTACGCACACAGCATCTACTTATTTGAAGTTGATTGGAACAAATTACTTTTACCATTCATCTTAAGCTGCTTCGTCTCATTTCATTAATTCAATATTAAGTCAAAGGATGATGCCTTCTCTCTTTTAACAAAATAATTAGACTGCTAGGAAGATGCAGACTATATTTCCTTTGTATAAAATCACTGAAATTCCCTGCGGACAGGCATGTGCTGCAGCATGAGACAGTGCTACATAAAAGTAACATTGTATCAAATAACGATCAGAAGTTCAAAAACACTGGTAACAAAGATCTGCTGTGAAGCTCCATCACACATTGACAAAGCCAACCTTACAATCGAACCTCTTACTGCTGTGTATGTTAATATGTTGGAAACAGAGGAAAACCAAGTGCAACTGTTTTTGAAAGCTCTGGGATTTAGCCATGATACTGAGATACACCTAGGATGTGCTTGGACACATCATCAGTAACGTAACCTGGAGTCATCGGCCGTTTCGGGTCTTTCAACATCAGACACTCCCACCCAGTTGACCCAGCCAGGGTTGATCACGCCCCAGCTTGTGTCCCAGCAGCATTGCTCTACGGGTCACACCTCTTGATCCATATTCATCTGGAGACTCGCTCAGCAGCCTCTGTGATGGCCCTGGTGGCTCTATTCTTTGCAGCCCCCGTAATGCTAAGGAGACAGTAAGTTCTGCACAGCAAGCAGCCAGCAAAACTTTTACACCTCACTTCTATATATTTAGTACTTGAAGGACGGTGAAATTTACTCTTGTGTTCTTCCTGTATTGATAGCACATTCTCGGGCAAGAGTCTATAATTATAATGGCCAGCATAACACAAATACAAAATGCTGGAAGAACACAGCAGGTCAGGCAGCATCTGTGGAGAGAAATAAAAAACACTAATGTTTCAGGCTGGGACGCTCCTCAGGACAGTCCTGATGAAGGGTCTTGTCCCAAAACATTGTTCTTTTAATTCCTCTCCATAGATGCTGCCTGACCTGCTGGGTTCCTCCAGCATTTTGTGTGTGTTACTCTGGATTTCCAGCATCTGCACAATCTCTTGTAATTATAATGACTATTTAGTTTCCAATATTTATTTATTCAAGGTCTATTTCCTTCAACTAAAAGACAGGAATTGCTGATAGTATTTTGTACCTTTCCTCTGCTATACAATTGTAAGATAATATATAAGAAACCTGCATCTAGAAATTAGGTAATGTGGTGGATTTTCTATGGCAAAATAAAGCTTTAATGAAAATCAGGGACAGATCTCAACGCCTACAAGTTTCTTTCGAATTTCCTCCACACAATCGATGCATGACACTGCGAGGACACAGACAGGTGTGTTGACAACCTGTGACATGCAATGCATAACTGGAAGCCACACCTGGGGTTTTCATTCTGCAGGGCATTCACGCAGAGAGAGGCATTCAAAACACACGTGAAGTCCACCTCTAATTCACTTAAAGGGCACTCCCCACACCTGTACTAAGCCAGAACTAGAATTAAAGAGCAGCTTTATTTGTCATATTGAAACATACAGCACAACGTGCCGTTTGTGTCAGTGAACAGCAAAGTGCAAGGATGCACCAGGGGGCAGCCCACACGTGTTGCCATGCTTCCCGTGCCAGCGTAGCATGCACACACTGCACTAATCCGTAGGTTTTTGCACTGTGGGAGGAAACCAGAGTACCAAGAGGAAACCCTCATGGTCATGGGGAGAGCGTACAAGCTCGTTACAGACAGAGGCAGAATTGAACCTGGGTCACTCGTGCTGTTACACTAACCACTGCACGAACTTGTAGTCCCCAATTTTACCAACTTTAAATAACTTACTTATCGGCTCACCTTTGGTGTCACCAAGCTCACAATATTTGCCCAGCAACTTCAGAGCCAGCAGATCCCGGCAGATCACTGGACCTGACTGCAGAGAGCAGTCCTGCGTCTTACCAACGATCGCAGTAACATTCATAATGCCATCACTTACCGACCTCCCAAGCCCTGACTGCAGCCTTTCTGCCCTGCCAATCCACACACTCGGCCAATGGGTACAGCCTTCTCGGCTGCTGACGCCCACCAGTCGATCCTCCCAGCCAACGTTCAGTCAGACCCTTGTGTTTCGTGGCTCGATCCATGACACACTGGCCTCGCTCTCTCCCTGGTCCCACTGCATGGTTCGGAAACTGCACTGCAGCGGACAGGAAGGCAAAACTGCTCAGCTTACTCGCCATCAAGGACATATACGCAGAAAGATGCTGGGAAAAGGCCAGTGATTTCATGAAGGATCCCACCCACCCTGCTCATGGACCGTTTGTCCCACTCCCATCAGGCAAGAGGGTGCATAGCATCCACGCCAAGACTGCGAGACTCAAAAGCAGTTACTTCCCCCAAGCAGTTAGGCTAGTCAACACCTCTCCCACTGACCCAACCCACAACATCTCCTACCACCACTGCTTTACAACTTCCTGTCAAAGTCACCTTATGCAGAGATATACACACAAAGTGCTGGAGGGACTCAGGAGGCCAGGCAGCATCTATGGAAAAAGCACAGTTGAGGTTTCAGGCCAACACCAAGGGTCGACTGTGCTTTTTTCTATAGATGCTGCCTGGCCTGCTGAGTTCCTCCAGCATTTTGTGTGTGTTGCTTGGATTTCCAGCATCTGCAGATCTTCTCTTGTTTGTGGTATATAGAGATATTCCTGTGCCTAGCACCACCTTATGTAAATATAATCAATCTATGTAAGATATCTTATGTATTTATATTTATTATGTTTTTTATTACTGTGTTCTTTATCTTATTGTGGTTTTCTTTAGCTGCATCAGGTCTGGAGTAACGATTATTTCATTCTCCTTCACACTTGTGTCCTGGAAATGACATTAAACAATCCTGAGTCTAGAATCTTGAACTTCTCCCAGTTTCTTTGGAGTGCAAAGGAGCTCTTGCTGCTTGCGTACGGAGCACTTGGCGTTCCGCAGGCTGTGCTGTGCTGACACATTCCATCTGCAGAACATTCGGGAAGGTAAACACAAGAGATTGTGCAGATGCTGGGAGTCCAGCGCAACAAACACAGAAAGCTGGAGGAACTGAGCAGTATAAGAAGGTGGGGAGTGGGGATGGAATACAAGACCTATCGCTTGTCAGCTTGTCAGTCTGGTTTCTCCCACCTTTCCTTCCAGTCCTGATGAAGGGTCTCGGCCCGAAACATCGACCTTTTGCTCCTTTCCATGGGTGCTTCCTGACCTGCTGAGTTTTGCATTTGTTGCACCTGCCACTTGCCCCTTTGCAGGTGTTGTTGCAATTTTCGGCAGTTGACCATCAGGTTAACCCTACAGCTTCACTCTTTTTGGCTTCCTACTGATTGCAGTTCCACTGCACTGTCAGTTCATCCCATTTCACACAATGCAGACAAGATTAGCAGGCTCGCAATTCGGCAAACAGAGGAACGTAATTTTCTCCAGCAATCTGGTACAAAGAACTGCATTTGTTTATACAGTGTGTGCTCAAAATGTCAGTGGGTGATCTGGCTGGGAGGCATTGCTGAGCCTGACTGTGTTAAACTGAATTATTATCAGGAGAAACAGTTGCTAAGCCAAGGAAGGTGCTTATGCTTCAGCTATGCATGTTAACTAAGCATTTCCACAGAGTTAGTAATGCTACATTACTACCTATAATAAATTCACTGCCTTATCTTCACAGCTGCATACCTCATTTAGGACCAGCTTGCAAGCTTTGGCACTTTGAGTAGACAAATGACTGCTCCTTTTTTATATACCTTCCAAACTAAACATATAGATAACCATTACATCACAATCATATATTCAAATTAGCCTTTTATTTCATCCTTCCACAAGTATTAATTTCAAATTCACTGAACCCACACAGAACATCCAAAATCCACCCCTCATGTGGCACATACCAATGACCAATACTGGAAGAGCTATATATAGAAATTAGAAGCAATGGCAACCAACCCTGATTATTTTCTGTGATAACCACTCAATTATCTACACTGAAATCTCTTCCTTATCTGACATAAGTGTTAGACGATCGACATTTTCCCTTCCTCCTCTTCTTCTCAGCAGGTGTGAGTGCAGCATTAATATTAATCCCCAAATGAACGCAAGGGATGTGAGCAGAGAAAGCCAGCTGGGTCACTGACACAAACCACCTCCACTAATGACCATTTACCATATTAAGTATGTGCATATATGTGTAAATTTATACATCTGACTGAAGTGTCAATGGAAAGCAGTCGGATTTAAATTCTCATGTCTGCCCAGTCATAGGCAGTTCTTTACACTCACACACGTGATTGTCTCTGAAGGAAAAGTCCTAATGAGCTAAATCTTCCACCCTCCCTTCACCAGCCCTTGTGTGCTGGGGATGACCTCACCAACTGTGTTCCTGGGTTGCTTACCGCACCTGCTCCTTTTATTTCCACAGTAAATCATTAATTACGACCCTATCCATATTTCCCTGCAGAATTAGATTTGGCAGGTCATTTACCCCAAACATTAGCCACGTGTCTTTCTCCACAGAGTGTGCCTGACACAATCAGTATTTCCAGCATGTGCACTTTTCAATTTCAGACTCCTGCACTCACAATACTTTGCAAATTGTACTGGATGATTTTTTTTTTTAAATTAAATCACTTCTTTTAAGCTCAGTTTAAGACCACTATCATCAAGCTCCTCAACTAACCTGCAACCTTCAGATTTTGCCATGGTCTATTGTTGAGACCAATGGCGGGGGAGATGTGTGGCCTTGGTTGTAGTGAGGATTTGGCCTCGTGCTGCGGGCTTGCCTGTTGCATTAGTCCAGGAGGAGAGATGCCAGAGGTAGTGTGGCAAGGCATCCATGCTGGGTTGGCTCCTCCCATCTGTGCTGCCCTCCAGTGTTTGCTCAGTGGAAGACAAGATGGATTCCGCAAGTTCATCTGCGGACTGCTGAGAACTGCTTGTTCTTGCTGATAACACCCAAGCACCATCAGTTTATGAGATATGTCACTTAGGAATTGGGCTATATCCAAACATTTTTATGCCATATATTTATAGTGTGTCTGTATGTTTACTGCTGTCCTTTATGTGCTATATGCGATTTGTGCTGAATATGCTGTGTATTTTTCACCTCGGCCCTAGAGGAATGCTATTTTGTTTGGCTGTATACATGTATAGCAGAATGACAGTTGAATTTGAACTTGTAAATTATCATATCTCCAAAATATCCCTTATTTTCCTCTAATATGGTCACTTCCCAAATCCACACTCACCTTCCTTGCCACTCCTGGTATGAGTACTTCCAGTCATGTTGCTGCCCATACACACTGCTGGAATGGAATTAGAATCGGCTTATTATTGTCACATGTACCGAAGTATCATGAAAACCTTCTCTTGCATACTGTTCGTAGAGATCAGATTATTACTGAAGCAGTACAAAAGTAAAAGAATAAATCCTGGTCCAACTACATTGATGTCACAGACAAGAAAGCTCACCTCTTCAGGAGACTAAAGAAATACGGCATGTCCCAGTCGACTCTTACCAATTCCTATCGAAGCACCACAGGAAGTATTCATCTGAATGCATAAAGGCTTCGTGTGGCAACTGCTCGGCACGTGACCACAGGAAACTGCAGAGAGTTGTGGACACAGCTCAGCACATCACAGAAACCAGCCGCCCCTCTATGGACCCTGTCTGTACTTCTCGCTGCTTCAGTAAAGCAGCCAACATAATCAAAGAGCCCACCAACCCTGGACATTCACTCTTCTCTCCTCTTCCAGAGGGTAGAAGATACAAAATACTTTTTGTATAAAAGAACAGCTTTTATTCCACTGTTATCAGACTCTTGAATGGATCTCTTGAACAATAAGGTGGATTTGTGGCCTCAGAATCTACATCATTATTAACTTATTTTTATTGTTTACCTGCACTGCTTTCAATGTTCTCTCTAATTTGTAATGACCAGTGTGCACAAAAATCTTGTGCTGTGCATTTTTTTGCCCAGTGACAACAACATGTGCGCACTGAATATTTAAGTGGAAGTAAATCTGAAGCTATTCTAAGGATAATAAGCCATTCCACTTTAAATGAACCAGCATGTTTTTTTTGCGTCTCATGCTCTTTGGTTCTTTGGATTTCAACATAGTGAATCAATAATTTCTTTAATAAAAACAGTATAAATAAGCCAATTCTAAAATCTGCAGACAAATATTGCAAACTCCACGTTGTCAATACCGTCCGCATCAGAAAGCCAGAAAAGGAAATGTGACTGTGTACAATCGTGAAATATACTTAACATGCCAATGAGGTACAGGGTTTGCGCGCAATTTAAATTCCTTTGTGCGTTAGGAGCAAAAGACGTGCACACGCACACCTCAGGGGGAACATTGACTGCACTTTCTCCATAGTTTTTATGCTTTATTCTGCGTTGTTATTGTTTTATCTTGTACTACCTCAATGTATTGTGTAATGATTTGATCCGTATGAACAATATGCAAAACAAGCTTTTCAATGTATCTCAGTACATGTGACAATAATAAGCCAATAATAGAATGCAGATGAAGACTGTTTGGGAGTCCACTGGGTTGGAGATCTGATATCTGCAAGTCCAGGAAGCTCCACTGGAGGCTGGAGGCAGCCTACACTATCTGTGTATATGAGTGGGCAGGAGGGAGGAAAGTCTTGTTGTTACAATGCTATTGTTCTGTTATTGCTGTTTGTGACGTTCTGCTGAACATTGTTGGTACCAGAATATGCAGGCGACACATACAATCTGCCTACAACACATCCTAAGTATATGTTGGATCTTAACGGAGACAACACATTTCACTGCATGCTTCGATGTACTCATGATGAATAAATGAATCTGAATGTGAGACAAACCACACTTGGATTCTCTGCTCTCCATCCAATCAATCCATCTGAGTCAATGTTAAGAAAGGCAAATGCAATGTTAGCATTCATATTGAGAGGACGAGAATATAAAAGCAAGGATTAATACTGAGGCTTTACAAGGTACTAGTCAGCCTGGACTTGGATGTATTGTGAGCAATTTTGGGCCCGTTATCTAAGAAAGGATGTGCTGGCATTGGAGCAGGTCCAGAGGAGAGTCATGAGAATGATTCTGGGAATGAATGGGATCGCATATGAGCATATGGCTCTCAGCCTGCACTTATGGAGGTTAGAAGAATTAGGGGGATCTCATTAAAACCTTTTGAATATTGAAAGGCCAAAATAGAGTGGATGTGGAGAGGATGTTTCCTATAGTGGGTGAGTCTGGGACTAGAGGGCACAGTCTCAGAATAGAAGGATGCCCCTTTAGAACAGAGAAGCGGAGTTTTTCTTTAGTCAGAGGGTGATAAATCTGTGGAAATCATTGCCACAGATGACTGCGAAGGCCAAGTCATTGGGTATATTTAAAGCAGAGGTTAATAGGTTCTTGATTAGTAAGGGTGTCAAAGGTAACGGGGAGAAGGCAGAAGAATGGGGTTGAGAGGGATAATAAGTCAGCCACAATTGAATGGTCGATTAGACTCAATGGGCCAAATAGCTTTATTCTGCTCCTATGTCCTATGGTTTTATCAAAACGTATCAGTTTTGCCTTCTCTGTATCATTGTCTCCTGGAGTCCTCTACTTTATCTTTGTCTTTGCACAACAGAATTAAGTTTGAATTATTGTGGCAAATAAAAATACAGCATTAATTGGATAATATGATGTTGCAGACATTTCATTAGACCGTAGGACCATAAGATATAGGAGCAGAAATAGGCCATTCAGCCCATCGAGTCTGCTCTGCCATTTAATCATGGGCTGATCCAATTCTTCCAGTCATCCCCACTCTCCTGCCTTCTCCCCATACCCTTTGATGCCTTGGCTAATTAAGAACCTATCTTTCTCTGCCTTAAATGCACCCAATGACTTAGCCTCCACAGCCGCTCATGGCAACAAATTCCACAGATTTACCACCTTTTGACTAAAGTAATTTCTCCGCATCTCAGTTCTAAGAGGATGTCCATCAATCCTGAAGACGTGCCCTCCTGTCCTAGAATCCCCTACCATGAGAAATAACTTTGCCATATCTAATCTGTTCAGGCCTTTGAACATTCAGAATGTTTCTATGAGATCCCCCCTCATTCTCCTGAACTCCAGGGAATACAGCCCAAGAGTTGCCAGACATTCCTCATACAGTAACCCTTTCATTCCTGGAATCATTCTCATGAATCTTCTCTGAACTCTCTCCAATGTCAGTATATCCTTTCTAAAATAAGCAGCCCAAAACTGCAAACAATACTGCAAGTGTGGTCTCACGAGTGCCTTATAGAGCCTCAACATCACATCCCTGCTCTTATATTCTGTACCTCTAGAAATGAATGCCAACATTGTATATGCCTTTTTCACAACCAACTCAACCTGGAGGTTAACCTTTAGGGTATCTTGCACAAGGAATCCCAAGTCCCTTTGCATTTCTGCATTTTGAATTCTCTCCTCATCTAAATAATAGTCTGCCCATTTATTTCTTCCACCAAAGTGCATGACCATACACTTTCCAACATTGTATTTCATTTGCCACTTCTTTACCCATTCTCCTAAACTACCTAAGTCTCTCTGCAGGCTCTCTATTTCTTCAACACTACCCACTCCTCCACCTACCTTTGTATCATTGGCAAATTTAGCCACAACTCCATTAATACTCCAGTCCAAATCATTGACATACATCGTAAAAGACAGCAGTCCCAACACTGACCCCTGTGGAACTCCACTGGTAACTGGCAGCCAGCCAGAATAAAGCCTTTATTCCCACTCTCTGTCTTCCGCCAACCACCTATGCCAGTAACTTCCCTGTAATTCCATGGGTTCTTATCTTACCAAGCAGCCTCATGTGCGGCACCTTGTCAAAGGCCTTCTGAAAATCCAAATACACTATGTCTACTGCATCTCCTTTGTCTACCCTCCTTGTAATTTTCTCAAAGAATTGCAGTAGGATAGTCAGGCAGGAATTTCCTTTCAGGGAACCATGCTAGCTTTGGCCTATCTTGTCATATGCCTCCAGGTACCCCATAACCTCAACCTGAACAATTGATTCCAACAATTTCTGAACCACTGATGTCAGGCTAACAGGTCTATACTTTCCTTTCTGCTGCCTCCCACCCTTCTTAAATAGCGGAGTAACATTTGCAATTTTCCAGTCATCTGGTACAATGCCAGAATCTATTGATTCTTGAAAGATCATCGTTAATGCCTCTGCAATCTCTCCAGCAACTTCCTTCAGAACCCAAGGGTGCAATCCATCAGGTCCAGGAGATTTATCCACCCTCAGACCATTAAGCTTCCTGAGCACCTTCTCAGTCGCAATTTTCACTGCACATACTTCACTTCCTTGACACTCTTGAATGTCCGGTATACCGCAGATGTCTTCCACTGTGAAGACTGTTGTAAAATACACATTCAGTTCCTCTGCCATCTCTGCATCTCTCATTACAATATCTCCAGCTACATTTTGTATTGGTCCTATATCTACCTTCGACTCTCTTTTACCCTTCATATACTTAAAAAAGCTTTTAGTATCTTCTTTGATATTAGTCGCCAGCTTCCTCTCATAATTCATCTTTTCCTTCCGAATGACCTTCTTAGTTCCCTTCTGCAAGTTTTTAAAAGCTCCCCAATCCTCTATCTTCCCACTAGCTCTGGTTTCCTTGTATGCCCTTTTGCCTTTACTTTGGCTTTAAGTTCACTTGTCAGCCACGGTAGTGTCCTTCTTCCTTTTGAAAATTTCTTCTTATTTGGAATATATCTGTTTTGCACTTCCCTAATTTTTCGTAGAAACTCCAACCATTGCTGCTCTTCTGTCCTTCCTGCAAATGTCCCTTTCCAGCCAACTTTGGCCAGTTCCCCTCTCATGCCATTGTAATTTGCTTTATTCCGCTGAAATACCGACACATTGGATTTTATTTTTTTCCCTCTCAAATTTCAACGTGAACTCAATCATATTGTGATCACTGTTCCCTACGGGTTCCTTAACCTTAAGCTCTCTTATCGCCTCCCAATCACTGCACAACACCTAGCCCTAGTGGGCTCAACAACAAGCTGTTTTAAAAAGCCATCCCTTAGACATTCTACAAATTTTCTCTCTTGAGGCCCAGTACTGACCTGGTTTTCACAATCCACTTTCATGTTAAAATCCCCAATGATTATCATGACATTGCCTTTCTGACACACCTTTTCTGTCTCCTGTTGTAATATGGTGCAACCCTGCTGGATAGCTGACATGTTGCAAATTCTATACCAATTGCTCTGAACAACAGGGGAAAAGGTGGATAATGGGATTTCTGCAAGGATCTCCCACCACTGATAGCAATCACGGAAACAACAGGTTGTACCTCCTGACAGCCAAGACGTTGTGCACCAGCCAAATTGTGACAGATTGAGAAAGTCCTGTATCAGCCAGCTGAGAGCTCTAAACTAGTTGCATGTGTGTGTTTTCATTAGCACACTATATCATGTCTTGCAGCCAACCTAAGGAGCTCCCATCAATCAGAATAATCGAGACATTAAACTCCTATTATGGTGCTGAAATCCAGAAAAGCTACTGGACTGGATTTAGAGAGAATGAGGTATTAGGAGCTGTACAACAGAGTTTAAAAGCTGGATTTTGTCTGTTATATTCTCGGCTTCGCGTGCACTTTAAATGGTTTAAAACGTCTGGGTTTTTAAAAAATATATACAGTGGGTTCTTCTGATGTCAGAGAGAGGACAAAAAAAACACAATGAAGGTGGTGCGCATGAAAGTCTCACCATTTATCAAATCACTTTTGAGAAGAATCACAATATTCAGAGTGATTCAGACAGTGCTGTTAAACTGAAATCCTTTCCAAAGAAGCCATCATTACACCTCCTCCCATCTGGCCTCTTGTAAGGAAGCCATCCATTTCTCTCAGTTTCTCTGTCTCCACCCCATCAAGATGAGGCTTTCCATGCCTGGGCATCTGAAAGTATCTCTTTTTTCATCAAATATCATCGACGGAGCTCTCGGTTTCATTCACTACATTTCCCAGCCTTCTGCATTCACACCACCCCACTCTGCCCAGACAGAAGAGGTAAGGTTTCTTTTGATCCTCAGCTTTCATCCCCCCAGCCTCCGGATTCCAACACATCACCCTTCATCATTTCCGTCAACTGCAATGGGATCCCACCAATATTCTCACCCTGACTTCCCCGCACCCATTTCTGCTTTCTGGAGGGACCATTCCCTCCGTGACTCCCTGGGCTGCTCATCCCTTACCACCATCCAGCGAGTAAAACAGCCCCTCCTGGTCAGGCAGGTTCATATACACCTTCTCCAACCTCTTCTGCTGCATCTGGAACCCTCAGAGTGGCCTCCTCCACATTAGTGAGACCAAGTCTAGACTAGGCAAACATTTTCCAGAACACCTGCAAGCTCAAGATGGCCACTGGGACCATAACAACTCTCCTTCCCACTCCCACACTCACTTCTCAGTCTTCAGCCTTCTCCACCACCAGGGTGAGGACAAATACACACTATTCATCTTTTGCACTATTTATTCTATGTTTGGAACTTATAACAATTTTTATGTCTTGTAGTGAAATGCTTCCACAAAACCACAAATTTCATGACATTCAGTATGATAGTCATAATAAACCTGATTCTGATTCTACCTGCCATACATTAAACCCACAGGGTGCCCTATTCTCTCCCCATTCTCTCCTGTTTCCATCTACCCAACTTCTCTTTCTTATCTAGATCTCTTTTATCCCCCTCACTTATTAGATCCCAGCATTTGCAGCCTCGAGTCTCCACTTATCATCTTTGATCCTCTGAATCTAACTTCATCCTCCCCTCCCATACCTGACTCCATCTTTCCTGTCACTGCCTATCACCCACCAGACACTGTCTCTCATCTCTACCCTTTCCTCTCCCCTACCCAGGTCCATCTGCCTCTCATCCTCCTGGTTCCACCCATCAGCAGCCAGTCCCTGCCTCACCCCTCCCTTTCATCTTTTTCTATTGGCTATCTCTCCTCAATACTCTCAATCCTCATATAGGATCCTATTGAAATATTGGTCCCTTTGCCTCCACATTCGCTGTCTGACCAGCTGAGTTCCTTGAGCAGTTTGTTTTTCACTTCAAACTATAGCATCTGTGGTCTCTAGTGGTCCTGAAAACCATTTTTCTATGTAGAGATGTTTCCGTATTTCTTTTTATTTATTTATTCAGATAGAGCACGGAATAGGCCACCTACCAACTGGAACGTCCAAAAGAAACCCGTGTGGTCACAGGGAGAACATGCAAACTCCGTGCAGACAGTGGCACGAATTAAATCCAGGTCACTGGTATTGTAAAGCATTGTGCTAACTGCAGTGCTACCTTGCTGCCCCTTGCAATTTCATTCCTGTGACTAAATTCTAAATTTAAGTACCACAGTCTGTTTGTTCTGGATTCTTCTGTCAGAAACAGATGTAACCAACTCCATCACTTACAAAATGCTGGAGGAACACAGCAGGTCAAGCAGCATCTATGGAAATGAATGAACAGCCGATGATTCAGGCCAAGGCCCTTCACCAGGATTACTTAATCGTCTTGAACAGCTTTTACTGATCAACAGTTAACCTTTCATTTCTGGAACTGAAGGAACACAGTATCAAATTCTCCACTTTTAGAACTCTCATTCCCTCTTTATCAGGCCGCCTTTCATTATTTTGGCTCTGTTTTTTCTTTCCATGAATGCAGTCAGCTTTATTGGGCATGCCTCAAAGCTTTGCTATTAGCAATGCATACCACAGACAAAGAGACATAATGGGCTTTTAATTGCCACTGTAAGTCATTAGTTCTCACACTATCAGACACAGACCCTTTGCTCTACCCATTCCTCTGCCAATTTTTCTGCTATTAAAATAACCTCCCCCCCTCCACTTTCTTAATTCTGCTGAAGAGTACCCAATCTGAAATGTTAACTATCTCTCTTTCCACAGAAACTATTTCTCTTTCCTTTCTGCTGAATGCTTCCAGAATTTTGTTTTTATTTCAAACTTCCAACACATGCAATTCTTTTGACTTCCATTATTTTATTGGAGAGCACTCTGACTGATAGGAGGCTTCAATGCACAGGATTGAAAGAGGTTGCAGAGGCTTGTAGGCTCCATCACGGGCACAATACTCCCCACTATCGAGGTCGAGGAGGTGGCATCCATCGCTAATGACCCTCACCATCCAGGACATGCCCTCTCTTCCATACTACCATCAGGGAGGAGGTACAAGGGCCTATGATGCACAACTCAACATCTTCTTCTCCTCCGCTAGTAGATTTCTGAATGGTCCATGAACACCACCTCACCATTCCTCTTTTGCACAGTTATTTCTTATTGCAACTTGTAGTAATGTTCTGTGTCTTGCACTGTACTGCTGTACAAAACAGCACATTTCACGACACGTCAGTGATGATAAACTGCCAATCTACCATGCCGCCCCAGCGCTTCTTAACTTTGCACTTTAAAGATGCAAGAAGTGTGAATGAATAAAAAAAATTCAACAAACCTTCAAAACTTTAAGAACAGGTCACTGGTACGAAACATCATCACTCAGTGATGAAGGGAAGGCCGAAGTGAATACATTATTTTTTTTAAAACTCAGAACTATTTAACTGTCCAAAAAACCGTGGAATTACAAGATGTCAATTGGGGTCAATGTGCATATTGCTATGTAATTGCTCCGGTGTTGACTGATGGAAAGAAGGCACCGCGGAGTGCACAGAAACACAAAGGAAATGTTATCCATATGGATACTGAAACTGCACTGCAACTAGAAATCCGCCTGTATTGCATGGGGGGAGGGGTGGTAAAGTGCTAGTAACAATCTATTTAGCACAGTCAGTACGTCCTTCCCCTAGGGAAGACACAACTCAGAGCATGTAATCAAGAGAGCTTTACAGAGTTCCTTCACAGTAGAGGTTTTGCCAGACCGACATCCAGCATTTAAGAGCACCTTCACTTTGTCACCCTTCATACAGTACATACACATGTATTTATTTAGATACAGCTTGGAACAGGCCTTTCCAGCCCTTCGAGCTGCACCACTGAGCAATCCCCAATTTAACCCTAGCCTAGTCCCGGGACAATTTGCAACCTACCAAATGGTACATCTTTGGTCTGTGGGAGGAAACCAGAGCATCTGGAGGAAACACGTGCAGTCACGGGGAGAGTCTACAAATTCCTTACAGTTCGCAGTGGGGTTTGAACCCGGGTCGCTGGTACTATACAGCGTTGTGCTAACCACTGTGCTACTACACCGCCCCACGTATACCAGCAGAATTAGGCCACGGCCCTTCGAGTATGCTGTGCCATGGCTGATCCATTCCCTCCCAGCCTCAATCTCCTGCCTTCTCCCCGTACCCCTTCATGCCCTGACCAATCAAGAATCTATCAATCTCTGCCTTAGATATACCCAATGACTTGGCCTCCACAGCCACCTGTGGCAATGAATTCTACATATTTACCACTCTCTGGTGAATTCCTCCTCATCTTCGTACTAAATGGATGTCCTTCTATTCTGACGCTGTGTCCTCTGGTCTTAGAGTCCCCCAACACTGGAAACATCCTCTCCACATCCACACTGTCGTGGCCTTTCAACATTCAAAAGGTTTCAGTGAGATCCACCCCCCACCCCCCAAGGTTTCTTTGTGCGATAGATTTCCTATATATTGATTGTACAATGACTTAGTACAGAAATATAGAACGTTAATACGATGTACATTTGTCAATATGAACAATCTGAGGGACAGTTTCTGGTGACCTGCATTCATTTGCCTGCTTTAGCAGTGTCAGCTACATTGCAATGCAGTATTTATAATAAAAAATATTCGTTCAGGTCCTGAAGCAAAGAAGCAATACATAAAATGCGTAGTGGCTGTTCATTACACTATCTGTCATTTTGCCAAAATTACAATTTTTTTAAAAATTCAATTTCAAATCAGTATACGGTGCTTCCGAAATTTTTTCCTCAAAGTTCCTTCATGCCATGCAGAGGTGGAGGACTGTCTGCAAGGCTCGGGATCAATGGAGAGGGTCGAGTGGACGAGGGAGTCACAAAGAGAGTGATCCCTACAGAAAGTGAAATGGGAAAGGGAGGGAAAATTAGAGATAGTCAGAATGGGTTTCTGAGGGGTAGGTCATAACTCATGAGCCTGACTGAATTTCTTGAGGATGTGACAAAGCAAATTGATGAAGGTAGAGTAGTGGATGTGGTATATATGGATTTTAGTTCAAAGTAAATTTATTATCAAAGTGTGGCGACCCACTTTCTGCGCAGGTGAACCGGCTCACAAATAGCCAGCATGCGAGGGGAGACACATCGCTACATTGGTGACACCGACGGTCCAAACGGGATTTGGACCAAAGATGACTGACTCTTCATCTGTTCACGCAGTTTCGCTCAAACTGCTGACTTTCTGGACGCTGCGACCACGCGTGTGGTTTAGCCAAGCAGAAGCCCAGTTCCAGATTCGGCAGATATCCTCTGATTCCACGCATTACTACCACGTGGTGAGCTCCCTTGACCAGGAGACGGCCGCCCAGGTTGCGGATTTCATACAGTCGCCCCCGGAAGAAGGCAAATATGAAGCATTCAAAGCGCTGCTCATTAGGACCTTCGGCCTCTCACGGTATGAGTGGGGTGCCCGCCTGCTTCACCTGGACGGTTTGGGAGACAGGCTGCCATCAGCATTGATGAACGAGATGCTGTCCCTGGCTGACGGACACAAGCCCTGCCTCATGTTCGAGCAAGCGTTCCTGGAGCAACTGCCCGAGGACATACATCTGCTGCTGGCCGACGCAGATTTCAGCAACCCCCGGAAGGTGGCGGCCCGGGCAGACGTGCTGTGGAAAGCCAAGAGGGAGAGCATGGCATCCGTTGGTCAGATTACCAGGCCACGCGCCCAACAGCAGACCAGACCAGGCCCGGCAAGGGAGCGCACACAACACAGAGGCAGGAGTGAGGAGGACAGTGAACAGTGGTGTTTCTACCACCAGGGGTGGGGCACAAAAGCCCGCCATTGTCGCCCGCCCTGCAAGGGCCAGGGCCAGCTGCCGCTAATGACTATGGTGGCTGGCCACCAGGACAGCCTCTTGTACGTCTGGGACAAACAGTCGGGATGCTGCTTCTTGGTCGACACCGGAGTGGAGATCAGCGTCTTGCCCCCGACGGGGTACGACACCCGCAACAGGAAGCCAGGACCCACCCTGAGGGCCGCAAACGGCAGCACGATACGGACCTACGGCACCCGCACAGTGCAGCTGCAGTTCGGTGCCAGCCGGTTCACGTGGGACTTCACACTGGCCGCCGTGGCCCAACCACTCCTGGGGGCGGACTTCTTGCGAGCTCACAGCCTGCTGGTCGACTTGCAAGGGAAAAGACTGGTACATGCCAACACTTTCCAGACGTTCTTCCTGGGTGAAGCCAAGTTGCCGGCCCCACACCTGGACTCCATCACGCTGTCGGACAACGAATTCACCAGAATCCTGGCGGACTTCCCATCGATTCTGGCACCGCAGTTCACGGCAGCCATGCCCAGACACGGGGTACAGCACCACATTCCGACCCAGGGACCACCCCTCCACGCCCGCGCACGAAGGCTCCCCCCGGAAAAGCTCCGCCTGGCGAAGGAGGAGTTCAAGAGGATGGAGGAATTGGGGATCGTACGGAGGTCCGACAGCCCATGGGCCTCCCCCCTGCACATGGTGCCCAAAGCAGCCGGGGGTTGGAGACCATGCGGCGACTACTGCAGACTGAACGAGGCTACCACTCCAGACCGCTACCCCGTGCCGCACATACAGGACTTTGCAGCAAACCTGCACGGGGCAAGAATCTTTTCCAAAGTAGACCTCGTCCGGGGATACCATCAAATCCCGGTGCACCCTGAAGACATCCCCAAAACAGCACTCATCACCCCGTTCGGCCTGTTCAAGTTCCTCCGAATGCCGTTCGGCCTGAAGAATGCCGCACAGACGTTCCAGCGGCTAATGGATGCGGTGGGATGCGACCCGGACTTTGCGCTCATCTATTTGGACGACATCCTTATAGCCAGCAGTAGTCGTCAGGAGCATCTGTCCCACCTCCGCCAGCTCTACTCCCACCTCAGTGATTTCTGCCTCACAATCAACCCGGCCAAATGCCAGTTCGGTCTCGATACCATCAACTTCCTGGGCCACAGGATTACCAAAGACGGGGTAACATCTCTGCCCGCCAAGGTAGACGTGATCCGCCACTTTGCCTGGCCCAACACGGTCAAAGGCCTGCAGGAGTTCGTTGGTAGGTGAGCTTCTACCACCGTTTCCTCCCCTCAGCAGCCCGTACCTTGGGACGAGGAGGCCGCGGTCGCTTTCGTTAAAGCCAAGGAAGCCTTGGCAGATGCCGCGATGCTGGTACACCCCAGAATGGACGTTCCGACCGCACTCACGGTGGATGCATCCGACACAGCAGTTGGTGGGGTGTTGGAGCAGCTCATCGAGGGGCGCTGGCAACCCCTGGCATTCTTCAGCAAGCACCTATGACCACCCGAACTCAAGTACAGTGCTTTCGACCGGGAGCTGTTGGCACTGTATCTGGCAATCCGGCATTTCAGGTACTTCTTGGAAGGCAGGCCGTTCATCGCGTTCACAGACCACAAACCGTTGACCTTCGCGTTTACGAAGGTGTCTGATCGGCTCGCCAGCAGCAACATCTGTCCTACATCTCCGAGTACTCGATGGACATCCAGCATGTCTCGGGGAAGGACAACGTCGTGGCGGACGCACTCTCCAGACCAGCTGTCCAGGCCCTATCCCTGGGGGTGGACTATGCAGCACTGGCGGAGGCGCAGCAGGCAGACGACGAGATGCCCAGCTATAGGACCGCAGTCTCGGGTTTGCAGCTGCAGGACTTTCTCGTAGGCCCAGGTGAGAGGACCCTCCTGTGCAACGTGGCTACCGGCCAACCTCGCCCCATCGTCCCGGCAGCCTGGAGGCGGCGGGTTTTCGACTCCATACACGGTTTGGCGCACCCATCTATCAGGACAACCGTCCGGCTGGTCTCCAGCAAGTTCGCGTGGCACGGACTTCGCAAGCAGGTCAGTGAATGGGCCAGAACGTGCGCGTAGTGCCAAACAGCCAAGGTGCAGCGGCACACTAAAGCCCCGCCACAGCAGTTCGAACCCACCCACAGGAGGTTCGATCACATTCACGTGGATATCGTGGGCCCCGTACCAGTGTCCCGAGGAGCACGGTACCTCCTAACTATGGTAGACCGGTTCACGAGGTGGCCAGAGGCGGTCCCGCTCACCAACACATCTGCCGATTCCTGCGCCCAAGCACTGATCGCAACCTGGGTAGCACGCTTCGGGGTACCGGCCCACATTACCTCCGACAGAGGCGCCCAGTTTACCTCCCGCCTGTGGTCGGCTGTGGCCAACCTGTTGGGAACGCAGCTGCACCACACAACTGCCTACCACCCACAGTCGAACGGACTGGTGGAACGCTTCCACCATCACTTGAAGTCGGCTCTCATGGCCCGCCTGAGAGGACCTAACTGGGTGGACAAGCTTCCCTGGGTCCTGCTTGGAATTCGTACAGTGCCCAAAGAGGATCTGCACGCCTCGTCGGCCGAGTTGGTGTACGGCGCACCCCTGGTCGTCCCGGGAGAGTTCATACCAGCCCCAAGGGGGCAAGAGGAAGAACCCGCAGCAGTCCTGGACAGGCTACGCGAAAGGCTCGGCAACCTGGCCCCCGTACCAACTTCACAGCACGGACGGACCCCGAGCCATGTACCCAAAGACCTGCAGAACTGTAAGTTTGTGTTTGTACGAAGGGGCGGACACCGGGCGCCGCTACAGCAGCCGTACGAGGGGCCGCTCAGGGTGATCAACAACAACGGGTCCACGTACGTTCTGGACATTGGGGGGGAAAGAGGAGGTTTTCACGGTGGACCGACTCAAACCAGCCCATGTTTGATATATATATGGATAGGAAAGGAGTGGAGGGTTATGGGCTGAGTGCGGGTAGGTGGGACTAGGTGAGATTAAGAGTTCGGCACGGACTAGGAGGGCCGGAATGGCCTGTTTCCGTGCTGTGATTGTTATATGGTTATATGGTTATATGTGGACTTGGCGCAGCCGGTCGAGGTTCAGGTACCACGGCGCAGAGGCAGACCTCCCAAACAGAGGCTGATCCGGACTGTGGACATTGGGGGGTGCATCGCCGGTTCTGGGGGGGGGGGGGTTATGTGGTGACCCACTTTCTGCGCTGGCGAACCGGCTCACAAATAGCCAGCGCGCGGGGGGAGACTTTGGTAATGCACCTCTGGCGTCATTTCCGCCCGGAGAGGGCGGGCACTAGGGATTTAAATACCAGCACCGCGAAGTTTGAATAAACTAGTCTCAAAACGACTTACCGACTGCGTGTCGTTATTTCAGCGCTGTGTGTAGCACATCGCTACAAAAGTACATATATGTCACCATATACAACTCTGAGATTGATTTCTTGCAGACATACTCAGTAAATTGTAAGTGACCCACAGAACATTGCTGTGTTTCACTGGTGCCACCTTCATTATCCTGGAAAGATTTTGGTTGAAGTTCCCCATGGTGGGCTGGTGGGCTCGCTCAGAAAGTCTAGGAGGCATGGGATTCAGGGAGACTTGGCTGTGTGGATTCAGAATTGGCTTGCCCATGTAACGCAGAGGCTGTTGTAGATGGAGTGTTTTCATGCTTGGAGGTCGGTGATCAGTAGCATTCTACAGGGATCTATTCTGGGACTCCAGCTCTTTGTAATTTTCATAAAAGACTTGGATGAGGAAGTGAAGGTCCCTCATGAGCTTGGAGATGACACAATGATCGATGTGTGTTGTGAATAGTATAGAAGGCTATCAGAGGTTACAACAGGAAAATGACAAGGTGCAGAGCGGGGCTGAAAAGTGACAGATGGTATTCACTTTGGATGGTTGAGTTCAAAGGCAGAATACATGCTAGTGGCAGGATTCTTAGCAGTGTTGAGGAATTGAGAGAACTTGGGGTCCGCGATCATAGATCTATCAAAGTTGCCACACTAGTTGATAGGGTTGCTAAGAAGGCAAATGGTGTGTTAGCCTTCATTAGTGGGGGGGGGGGGTGGGTTTGATTTCAAGAGCCATGAGGTAATGTTACAGCTCTATAAAACTCTGGTTGGATCCCATTTGGAATATTGTGTTCATTTCTGGCCACCTCATTATAAGGAGGGAAAAGCTTTATAAGGGTGCAGAGGAGATTTGCTAGGATGCTACTTGGATTAGAGAACATGCTTTATGAAGAAAGGTTAAGCGGCTGGGGCTTTTCTCTTTGGAGTGAAGGAGGATGAGAGGTGACTTGATAGAGGTGTATTCAATGATAAGAGACATAGATGGAGTAGACAGCCAGCAGCTTTCTCCCAGGGCAGTATTGACTAATCCTAGTCAGCATAATTATATTATAGGGGAGAAATAGGCACGTGGATGATAGAAAAAGGGAGGGCTATGTGGGAGGAACAGGTTTGATAGACCCTGTAGTAGATTAAATGGTTGGCACACATTGTGGGTCGTAGAGCCTGCACTGTATTGTTCCTTTCCCTTTCGAAC
This sequence comes from Hemitrygon akajei, assembly GCF_048418815.1. Classification (NCBI taxonomy): domain Eukaryota; kingdom Metazoa; phylum Chordata; class Chondrichthyes; order Myliobatiformes; family Dasyatidae; genus Hemitrygon; species Hemitrygon akajei. Next base: position 16,471,517 of record NC_133125.1, on the reverse strand, counting down.
AATAGTGACTACCTTTCAAGGTTCTTCATTGCATATAAAGCATCTTAGCATATTTTAGAACTGTCTATATAAATGAAGGTTCTTCTTTCATGCAGAAAACACAGCAAGGAATAATTGCTCATATTTATTTTTAAAAAACAGTAAATAAATTTAATAGCTTATCTTCAAGCAAAGAAAAAGATAGGCATCACGACAATTAGCCTTCTGGAGGTTGGAGTTCAATTTAAGCAGTCTGTATGTTCTCCCTGTGGAATGTGTAGGTTTTCTCCAGGTGATCCAGTTTCTTCCCAGAGTCCAAAGATGTACCAGGTAATTTAATTTGTCATGCTAGCCCTAAGGACCTACTCCACACTGTACAGCTAAATAAATTAATAAATAGATAGATAAACCCGAGATTAGCTCACGTTGCCCATTATCAGCTGCAACACCACCATTCCATTGCTGATTTTCTCTTCTCCCATATCTTTCCTAGATCCATCAGACATCTTGCATCCCACAGCACGCTCAGAGGTGGAATATCTACTTGCTTTTCACTAACTTGCAGGCTAAGGAAAAGGCCTTGGTACACGTTGTACATTAAGGGCAATGTGATACTTCAAAACATCTTGGCTCTCACCTGCCTTTCACAGTGGGGTGGCCTTACACAAAACGTGTGTTGGCTCAGCGTGCGCTCCTAGTTTAACGCATCTCTCCAGGCATGGAAAAATAATTTGGTCAGCATCTCTTAGGTATTCTGCCTATAACACTTGATAGTGCGCGTTAACGATCAGTTTGTTAAGACACCAGCTTCTCTTTTACCAGAATTAATCTGGGATAAACAATACATTTGTGATGGGATGAATTTCTCTGCAGTTGGACCCTGTAATAATAAGTCACGCAAAGAAGTAGATTTATTTGGTAACTGTACATTGACATTTGCACAATAGCAAACTTGTTCCAATCAGGGTGTAAAACCACAAGGAAACAGTAATTGTGTCTATTAATTATATATTCATTGGACAACTCAGCTATAGCAAAGTTTGGTGTCAGTAACTGTAAAGAAATAATTTAAAAGAACAACTTACTTAATGTCATATCTTATCTCGGTGCAGCAAAACAGTTCATTGATCTTCGTAGAGCCTCCGGAGTGACATGGCAATGTAGAGGTTAGTGTAATGCTTTACAGTGCCAGCGACCTGGGTTCAATTCCCGACACTGTCTGTAAGGAGTTTGTACGGTTTCCTCTTGACCATTTAGGTTTCCTTGGGTGTTTCCTCCCACATTCCAAAGATGTATGGGAGAGTAGGTTAATTGGTTATGTCGGTGTGACTGGGCTTGTTGGGCCGGGAGGGCCTATTACAGTGCTGGTTCCCTAAATAAAAATAAATAAATAAACGGAGGGGCTTTTTTTACACTGTAGCCCCTGTGAAAAGTGTCAACTTGAACAAAATGTTAGATTACTTACTTCTGGTGTGAACTGCTTATTCTATCAATGTAATTCAGCTTCATGTTTGAATGAACAAACCATCATCTAAACAGGGAGAAAACAACTGTTGGGTATTGTACTTCTAACACTCCAGCCTGCACATAAAATTGATCCATTCTTAGCACTTCGAATAATGCACTTAAGCTGGTTTTAAGTGGGCAGAAAGAGAAATTGAGCTGATGCATTGAAGCCAGAAAATTGTAAAAATTGGCTCTTGTAGTTCAGAGAAAGAATCATGGATGAAAACTGAATGCCAACTAAATAATGAAGCAGATTATGGACAGTTTAATGGCACTTCTCATAGTCCACATAAAAAAAATCATTATCCTCTGCTAGCAGAGAAAACGAAGACAGGGAAGTTTAATGATTCAAACTGAAGCCTATTTGGAAACTAAAAGCCTTTAAGAAATTGAACCAATGAGTTGTCAGTGCAACAATGATTTGTAAAGGTAGGTATAATTTTCAGTGCATGGCTTCCAAAGTGATTCAAAAGTAATTTATTATCAGCAGATGAAAATTCCTAGCAGGTTATAAAGTGAGTCTTCTGCACTTAAACAACATCCTACTGTCAAAAGAGTCAAAGATCCCTATATTTCATACAAAATTAAATGAGCATGGGATGTTTTTTTAAAAAGTTATACCTTCTCATAAAGCTTTTGAGCAATGTTATTTATAAGGAGAGTGCACAACTCAAACCAATTGATGACTAACTACTGTCTTATGATGAACACCAAAGCTACTTTGCTTTTATTTCCAAGAAAAATTGCTTCCCTCCTCCCCCAGATTGCAGGAACTTCAACTTAATGAATCTGTTTTCATTTGTTCTTAGAAATGCTATACAATAGAGTTAGTCCAATCTCAGATTCAGAACATCTGATAGGAAGTGAGATGCTTCCAATGATACCAGATACAAATGGTTATATCCAAAAGTGATAAACTCAGGCCATTTCAGTATGGAATATCCAAGAAAAAGAAGGATAAATATGTTGTGGAAATTTCACATTCTCCCCAACAGCAGCCATATAGCAGAATTTATAAAACTTCTGTCTAACAACAAGAATATTTAGGTCCAGAATTAGCCAATGTTTTTATATTGAAAAGGAATCAGAGGTGAAGGGTCTTATTATGTCATCTTCCCCCTGAAAGAGTTTATATGTACTTTATCTCCTTATATCTCCTTAGGCTAGAAAAGCTTTGATCTGAGATATTGATTCTATTTCATTAGTGCCAAATGTTTTCATTGCTGCCTTCCTCTTCTTTCCACGGTCATTTCTCTACCCTTGGTGGCACATGTAAAGTCCTGATCTTGTGTGATCCTGAACTCTGTAATTTGGGCCAGTTCCCTGGAGCTTCACCCACCACGGACCACAGTGCTCTTTGTTGCAATTATACTGCATTAATCGGTGCTACTATTGTCAGTCTTCTCCGAGGAACATCATCTTGTTGTGGTGGCGAGGCTTGGGAGTCTCTGAGATGCTGACAGCGATACTCTCTGGAGTTTAATCATCTGGCACTTAGTTCCTGGTAGGGTCAGCTATGGCAGTAAGGTCAAGGGGGAGATTCCAGACAAGGAGCAATCCAACCAAAAAATCAACGGTGGAGATGGCGGGAGATGATGACTCCTCACAACAGTAGTGACGGTGGAGGTAGGCTACAGCAGTGAAGGGTTCTCAATCATCTTGCACTCCACATCACTGAAGTCTGACTCTGATCTGTCAAGGACAATATAGTGGCTGTCTGTGCATCATTAAATAAAGTCAGGCATTTTCCATTAAGGGAATCCACCCTAGCATCCCAGACACAGCAATCCTGGATCAGCCCCTACAACTACCTGAGGACCCACCAATGTTCCCTCTAAGGTGTGCGTGTGTGCACGCACACACATCTTTTGCTACTAGTGCACAAAGGAATTTAAACTGCACATGAAAGGTTGTTACCCTCTGCCTCGTTGGCATGTTAAGTATATTTTACGATTGTACACAATCATATTTCCTTTTCCTGTTTCTGATGTGGACAATGTTGACAACATGGAGTTTGTGATGATTTCTCTGAAGATTTTAGAACTAGCTTACTTATACTGTTTTAATTGAAGAAATTATTGATTAACTATGTTGAATTCCAAAGTAGCAAAGGACACGAAGTATAAGAGAACTGTTAGTTCATTTAAAGTGGAATGCCTTAATGAAACAGTAGTCACTGCTACACTGAAAGCTCATGAAGTCAGGAAGATGCAGCTACAAAAAATATTTATGTATAATAGAGAACCTGCATGTATGGTCATGATGCAAAAGTTACTGGAGAATTTGCAAGTGGGAAGAAGTGGAGGGATATTTAGAAACTTGACTTTTTAAAGCATCATTTAGTAAGCAAATTTCATATGGACGTGTGCAAAAGCTCCAGTGAGAAAATCCTTCATTGCCCACTACAGGCCTGCGATGTACGTTTTGTGAATGTGCAGATGAACGAGAGTGAAAACAATCAGACCCAGAGGAGATCAAAGTTCTTACTGGCACTGTTTTGCTAGCTGTTAAAATTATTATCTCTCTCTATATAAAATTCAGTGTTCACACGTTGTCACTGGGCAAAAAATTACACAGCACAAGATTTTTGTGCACACTGGTCACTACAAATTAGAGGGAACAGTGGGACCCACCATTAGACAAACCCTTTGGAGAACATCATACTCGCTTGAATGATTACACTATTACCACTACCATTGTCAGTACATGCAGATCAATCTTTTCTGGCTCACAGTGGATTCTCCATTACACTTTGGTCCCGTGTTTCCATTGGGCAACCTTCAGCAAAATCTCCACCTCACACAGCTTGTAGAATCCAGACCACCTTCACCAGTCTCCCTGGTTAGCAAAGTTGCAGCAGTCAACAGCAAGTAAATAACACGATGCCAAAACTCAACGCTGGAGATTCCCACCTGTCACCTCTGCGCCCCCTGTGTCTCAGTCTTCTCTTTGCTAGAAACCTGAAATTAATGTAGCAATGGTCTACTCTTCTCTTCCTTCTTCTGCATCCCTTTACCTTTTCTATCTATCACTTCCCAGCTTCTCACTTCACCCCCTCTCCTCCAGCTACCTACTTTCTAGATACTCGCCTACCACCTGTCATCTTGTGCCACTTCTCCCTCCTTCCACCTTCTTACCCAGGCTTCTTTGCCCATCCTTTCCAGTCCTGATAAGGGATCTTGGACCAAAACATTGACTCGTTATTCCTTTCCACAGATGCTGCCTGACCTGCTGAGTCCCTCCAGCATTTTGTCTGTGTTATTCATGAGGGCAATTGGACTAAATTTGAATTGTCTGTCAGAACAGCTAATTCAAACACTCATACTAAATAGACAAGGTATTCTGTTTCATTCTCAGCCCTGGCTTGGGGTCAGCTAGTGTTTAACATTCTTCGCCTGCAATGTTAATACAAGCCAAAGAAAATGGCATTGAGAAACTTTTCCAGATCGTTAGCAAGAGAAATCATTATTGCTGATGAAAGAAAGAACTGAGATATGCAATTAAGTCAGTAACAAGTGCGGGTAAGAGAAGCATAACATGCCAGTGTCCAGATATTTCCACATCCTCAGTGAAGTAGCAGACAGGGGACGTCACAGGGTTATCTTAAATCTTCTTGTACCAATATTGTCAACTTGGTGGGTTAGTGAAAGATGGAATTTCTTTGCTAAGTCCTTATAGCCTGCAATCTTACACAAGAACAATATTGCCACTTCCCTGTTGTGACAATACTTCTTTCAAATGCATGTTCTATTAACTGGTCTGCTATCGTTCTATTCACCAAAACATTTTAATTCAGATTCTTACTTTTTCTGCTTGTTCTTAGAAGCCCTTGGCGAATTGGGAAAAATAGTCATAAAATTCCACTGGGTAGTCTTTCTAATACTTATAATGCTTATTCTAAATAAAACCCGTAGGAGCATCTCATTAAAATGCTGCTGTGTCTTCCTACAAAGGCTAATTTGCATGCCCAAACTCATTTGATATTCAAATGAAATGATGACAGATAAATGAATGGCAATGTTCTTATCATCTTTGATAACGTAGGTTCTGACTCAATTCTATCTTATCCCCATTTCATTATATTCTTACTTCAACTTTCAGTTTCTTATACAATATCCTTTCTTCAGGTGGTTAAAAGAATGCACAATTTCTAACTCCTTCACCAAGAAATTCTATTAACACACTGCAACATTATTTATTTATTGAGATACAGCACGGAACAGGCCCTTCTGGACTACCGAGCCGTGCCAGCCAGCGACCCCCGAATTAACCCCAGCCTAATCACAGGACAATTTACAACGTACCTGCCAACCGGTAGGTTTGTGTGTGGAAACTGAAGCTCGTGGAGGAAATCCAAGTGGTCACGGGCAGAGCGTACTGTTATGACCTCGGCCCCCTCCTTTGTGAGAATCGCAAGAGCCCTAGTCAAGGGGGGGTCAACTGACCCAAGAGGGAGAGAGACGTGCTGAATAGACACAGGAAATGGGAGAGAGAGAGGGAGACGTGCGGAAGATCACATTCTCCCGAGAAGCAGAATAAAGGCGACATTGACTATTGTCTCATGGAGACCACGTGAAAAGCCCTCGGGCAAAGTGGGCTGGTGGAGAGAGAGATCGTATCACCTGCAACCTGATTGACACCTGCGATCCCGTGAAGAAGTATAAAGGAGGGTCTGAGGGGGGGACAACCCTCAGACGCACCAAGGAGACACCAAGGAAGCACGATACCTATTCCCGTGGGAGCGGGAAGCCATTTTGAAGGAAGCCACGTGCGTTAGATTCCAACTTTTGAATCTGTGGCTGGAACCATCGGAAGACCGCTTTTTAACTAACAACGGGGAAGCCTGCTCCCGATTCCAAGGATTTGCTCTGTAAAGACAACGGGCAAGTGTTTATCCTTTCTCAACCATCTCTCTCTCTCTCCACAACGTGAAACCCCAGCGGTTCCCAAAAGGGAAAAGCCTGCAGACTTCTGAGTGACTCTTTATATTTCAATTGGACTCAGTATTATCCCCTAGACAACTATAGAGCTTATTTCTGATTGATTATTATTACACCGGTGTTTTAGATTGAGTTTTGACGATGTATATGATCTGAATGTTTTGTATTAACCATACGTTTGTGCCCCTTTTTGAATAAAACGTTTGAAAATAGTAGCATCCGACTCAGCTGATCCCGCTATCTTTGCTGGTAAGTTACCTGGTTACGAGGTTACGTAACAGTACAAACAGTGGCAGGAACTGTATACTAAGTGATTGAATCCTTGAGTGGCAGAGCACACTTTCCTCAACTATCAGGAGGTCCTCTGTGAGTCTGATGTGTATGCTTAAGGAAGATGCACTGTTAGATTTTGATATCTTTTAGCTTTTAGCTCTGAGCCGGCCTGAACTGGAATTTGCTAGTCAAAATGGGTGCGATTTTACTTACTTTACTTTATTGTCACCAAACAATTGATACTAGAACGTACAATCATCACAGTGATGTTTGATTCTGCACTTTGCACACCCTGAAGTACAAATCGAAGTAAATATAATAAAAATTTAAATTATAAATCATAATTAGAAAATAGAAAAGGGAGAGTATGGTAGTGCAAGTCAGGTTCAGATATTTGGAAGGTACAGCCTAGATCCGGGTCAGGATCCGTTCAGCAGTCTTATCACAGTTGGAAAGAAGCTGTTCCCAAATCTGGCCGTACGAGTCTTCAAGTTCCTGAATCTTCTCCTGGAGGGAAGAGGGACGAAAAGTGTGTTGGCTGGGTGGGTCGTGTCCTTGATTATCCTGGCAGCACTGCTCTGACAGCGTGCGGTGTAAAATGAGTCCAAGGATGAAAGACTGGTTTGTGTGATGTGCTGGGCTGTGTTCCCGATTCTCTGCAGCTTCTTCCGGTCTTGGACAAGACAACTTCCATACCAGGTTGTGATGCACCCTAGAAGAATGCTTTCTACGGTGCGTCTATAAAAATTAGTGAGGGTTTTAGGGGACAGGCCAAATTTCTTCAGCTTTCTCAGGAAGTAAAGGCGCTGGTGGGCCTTCTTGGCAGTGGACTCTGCTTGGTTAGACCAAGTCAGGTCATTTGTGATATTCACCCCGAGGAACTTAAAGCTTTTGACCTGTTCCACCTGCGCACCACCGATGTAGATGGGGTTGTGCGGTTCGCTACTCCTTCTGAAGTCAACAACCAATTCCTCTGATGCTAAAAAGCCTGAAGCTTCCATTAACTTAGACTCTCTAAGTTAATTTTCTTGAGTTCACTCATTATTTGCACATCTCAACACTTCACACCCTTTCAAATGCCCTTCTAAACAATCTCCGATCGGTTCAAGCATATAGAACGTGGAACAGTTTGGGGTAGCAACAGTAATCTAGCTGTTGGCGTAACACTACTACAGCGCCAGCGACCCGGGTTCAATTCTGCCACTGTCTGTAAGGAGTTTGTACGTTCTCCCCAAGACTGCATGGGTTTGCTCCAAGTGCTCCAGTTTCCTCCCACATTCCAAAGACTTACAGGTTAGAAGGTCAATTGGTCACATGGGTGTAATTAGGTAACACGCGCTTGTTGGGCCAGGGTGACCACTTACCGTGTTGTATCTCCAAGGTCAATGTGATTGATGAAGGGGTTAACCTATGAGGGGAGATTGAGTCACCTGGGACTATACTCTCTGAAATTCAGAAGAATGAGAGGGAATCTTGTAGAAACATACAAAGTTTTGAAAGGGATAGATAAGATAGAAGTAGTAAAGTTATTTCCATTGGTAGGTGAGACTAGAACTAGGGGACATTGCCTCAAGATTCAGGGGAGAAGATTTAGGATGGAGATGAGGAGAAACTGTTTTTCCCAGAGAGTGGTTAATCTTTGGAATTCTCTGCCCAGGGAAGCAGTTGAGGCTTCTTCACTAAATATATTTAAGTTACAGTTAGATAGATTTTTACATAGTAAGGGAATTAAGGGTTATGGGGAAAAGGCAGGTAGATGGAGCTGAGTTTACGGACAGATCAGCCATGATCTTATTGAATGGCGGGGCAGGCTCGATGGACCGGATGGCCGACTCCTGCTCCTATTTCTTATGCTTTTATGTTTGATCCTAACTGCTTTCTGAAAGAATATAGAAATGAAACCACAGAACATTACAGCACAATGCAAACCCCTGAATCCATGATGTTGTGCTGACATATATAGACCTACTCCACGATCAATCTAACCCTTCCCCTGTACACTGCCCACAGCCCTCCATTTTTCTTACATTCATGTGCCTATCTAAATCACTTAAATTCCCTATTGTATCTGCCACTATCACAGTCCAGCTATGTGTTCTAAGCACCTACCACTCTCTGTGTGAAAAAAACACCCCCTCTAACATCTCCCCTGAAGTGGCATAGTGGTCGTCACAACACTGTTACAGTTCGGTGCATTCCAGAGTTCAGAGTTCAATTCCAACGCCATCTGTAAGGAGTTCATATGTTCTCCCTGTGGAATGCATGGGTTTCCTCTGGGTGCTCTGGTTTCCTCCCACAGTCCAAATATGTACTAGCTAGTAGGTTTACTGGTCATTATAAACTGTCCTGTGATTAGGCTAGGGTTTGAATCGGGGGTTGCTGGGGAGGTGCACCTTGAAGGGCCTAGTCCGCATTTTATTTTTTAAATAAATAAATCGATAGATAGATACCTCTAGTCATCTTAGATGGATATCCTCTGGTAATAGCCTGCAAATTACAGTAGGTTACAGACCTCTCTGCATACCCCTGATCCCAGACACTACCGAATCCAGTCACTATTCTGACCCACTTTGTCCTGTCCCATAAACTGATCTCCAAACCCCAACTCAACAGGCATTCACCTCCCATTCCAAACTGTCACTCCGACTAATCCTGACATGAGCTGTTCCTCAGCGCTGCCCGGATGCTGACTTTCCTGCACTGCCCATCTATCTACGCCCCCAATTACCTTTACCAACCCCCACTCTGGGAATGTGAGCTGAATGAACTTCTCTACCAGTTGTACCATGTTATTTTTGGGGAAGGCTGGACAAAATTGGTTCAGAGTGTGCATGCAGCACCATCTTGCATGGGAGCTTCCCCCATCCACTATCAGATTTCCGAACCCATGACTACTACCTCACTATTTTGCTCTCTTTTTTGCACTACTTTTTTTTATATATACTTTTGATTTGTAACTTACATATTTCTTATAGTAATTTATAGCATTTTTTATGTATTACATGGTACTGCTGCTGCAAAGCAACACAGTTCATTCCATATGTCAGTGATAGTAAACCAAAGTTTTAACATTCCAAGTGTTGTAACTCCATGTCCTTTGTATCAGATGTTCTTCAATATTACTGAAGAGCCACATAACTTATTATGGTCAACAAATTACATTCCCTCCACATTTTCTCATATTCTCTATCATTCTCCAAATGCGCACTCCAGGTTTTTCCTCACTGTTTATGTGGCAACAACATGCAATTTCCTACTCCAAATCAAGTTCAGCACCTCCCATTTGCTCATTCTTTCCTAGAAACCTTCAGAGCTTTGATGGTCATCTATAATTCATTACTGCAGCATTCACACTATTTACCAACCGCTGTGGCACTCGCTATCAAAGCTTACATCATTAGCAAATTGGATAGCTTTTACTGACTCATCTCCATGAGTACATCAGGCAAGAGTAGGATAATGCCATGGATGACTTCCTCTGCTAGCTCAAGGGGGTGGAACACTATCATCAAAACAGCACATTTGATACTTGCTTCTTGATTAAAATTCCTCACAGGAAAATGAGCAAACATAGGCATTTAGCTTTGCCTCGATTTCACATGCAAAAGATTCTGTTTATAAATGAGTAGGTCTTCAATGGACATGTTGGCATTGCTCTGATACCAGAACTTGCAATACAGTACCACACAGAAATGGGCCCTTCACACTACCATGTCTGTGCCAACTATGATCTAGCTCAGGGGTGGGCAAACTTTTTGACTTGTGGGCCACAAAGAGTTCTAAAATTTGACAGGGGGGCCGGACCAGGAGCAGATGGACGGAGTGTTTTGGTAATACACCTCATAAGAGAAAATAAAATATCATGGGATATGTAGAAAATATGTGCTTTAATTTCAATTGAAAATGAACAAATGCATTACAACAAAATATCTGTCTTTGAAGTCCCATGGTATTTAGCTATTTATTGAAATGACTTTTAAAACACTGAAAATTAAGTGAATAAAATACAGTTTTTTTAAATAGTAACAGTTATTATTTTAAAGCACTGAAAATTCTGTTATCCTTCAAGATATTATCATCATCACTCTCCTCCTGACTGTCTTTATTTCAAAAACGGTAGGAGATGCAGGTCTACTTGTCCTGCTCCTTCTTATTCAATTGTCCCGTGCCAAAACTCAGCAACGACCAGCACAAGGACAGAACAGTGACAGCGCGCCAGTATGCGGAGCGCGTTATTTGATCTGGAGCGCATTTTTTATTTTGAGAACGTACGTGCACCTGCGCACTACTCATTTCAATCACTTAACAGAAATAACATGTAACATGTAAGGCTTATTGAAAAAAATATTTTCAAATGCATTTTTTACATAACACAACGAAGAAACTTATTTTTAATTTCAGTGGGAACAGTGTTGTTGGTCTCCCTTTTTAGCCAGCGCATCAAAGTCTGGATTTAGTTTTGTTGTGGCGATTCTCAGGATGGATCTGAGGTGTTAACAAGGTTTATTAATAAAATTTCATCAAGTTCTGCGGGCCGGATTAAAAAGCTTAACGGGCCGTAGTTTGCCCATGCCTGATCTAGCTAATCCCATTTCTTTGCACAGTCCCCAGGTCTTGTCATCAACTATTGTCTAAACCAGGGGTTCCCAACATTTTTATGTCATGGACTCCTGGCCTAAACTGTTGTTTAGACCAGGTGTCTAGCCTTTCCCCAGTTTAGCACTTTCTTAAGTCCAGTCTTTATCAGTAACTATCTGAAAACTTAGGGAATTATGATCCCAAAATGTTCCCCCACTGAAACACAGATCATCTAACCATGCTCATTTCCCAATATAAGATGGCTCCTTCTGTGGTTAGAAACTTCCTTTGATGTGACTAACAAATCCTGCCCCTTCTAATCCTCTGCCACCAAGTCAATACTGGGGAAATTAAAGCCACCCACTTTGACCATTCTGTTGATTTTACACTCTTCCATAATCTGCCTACATATTTGCTCCTCGATTTCTTGCTGGGTATAGGGAGGCCTGTAGTATAATCCAATCACGGTGAACCATTCTTATTCCTGAGCTCGAGCCATATCGCCTCAAGATTCGGGGGAGTAGATTTAGGACGGAGATGAGGATGAACTGCTTTTCCCAGAGAGTGGTGTATCTGCGGAATTCTCTGCCCAATGAAGCAGTGGAGGCTACCTCAGCAAATATATTTAAGACAGGGTTGGATAGGTTTTTGCATAGTAGGGGAATTAAGGGTTATGGGGAAATGGCAAGTAGGTGGAGATGAGCCCATGGTCAGATCAGTCATGATCTTGTTAAACGGTGGAGCAGGCACAAGGAGCCTGATGGTCTATTCCTGCTCCTACGTTCTCAACTCAAGTCAAGTCACTTTTTTATTGTCATTTCGACCATAACTGCTGGTACAGTACATAGTAAAAATGAGACAATGTTTTTCAGGACCATGGTGTTACATGACACAGTACAAAAACTAGACCGAACTACGTAAAAAAAAACACAGAGAGAAAAAAACAACTACACTAGACTACAGACCTACCCAGGACTGCATAAAGTGCACAAAACAGTGCAGGCATTACGATAAATAATAAACAGGACAATTGGGCATGTAAGGTGTCAGTCCAGGCTCTGGGTATTGAGGAGTCTGATAGCTTGGGGGAAGAAACTGTTACATAGTCTGGTCGTGAGAGCCCGAATGCTTCGGTGCCTTTTCCCAGACAGCAGGAGGGAGAAGAGATTGTATGAGGGGTGCGTGGGGTCCTTCATAATGCTGTTTGCTTTGCGGATGCAGCGTGTAGTGTAAATGTCCGTAATGGCAGGAAGAGAGACCCCGATGATCCTCTCAGCTGACCTCACTACCCGCTGCAGGGTCTTGTGATCCGAGATGGTGCAATTTCTGAACCAGGCAGTGATGCAGCTGCTCAGGATGGTCTCAATATGACCCCTGTAGAGTGTGATGAGGATGGGGGGTGGGAGATGGATTTTCCTCATTCTTCACAGAGAGACGCTGCTGGGCTTTCTTTGCAATGAAGCTGGTATTGAGGGACAAGGTGAGATTCTCCGTCAGGTGAACACCAAAAAATTTGGTGCTCTTAACGATCTCTACTGAGGAGCCGTTGATGTTCAGCGGGGAGTGGTCGCTCTGTGCTCTCCTGAAGTCAACAACCATCTCTTTTGTTTTGTTCACATTCAGAGACAGGTTGTTGGCTCTGCACCAGTTTGTTAGCCACTGCACCTCCTCTCTGTAAGCTGACTCGTCATTCTTGCTGATGAGACCCACCACGGTCGTATCATCGGCGAACTTGATGATGTGCTTTGAGCTGTGTGTTGCAGCACAGTCATAGGTCAGCAGAGTGAACAGCAGTGGACTGAGCACACAGACCTGGGGAGCCCCCGTGCTCAGTGTGTTGGTGATGGAGATGCTGCTCCCAATCCGGACTGACTGAGGTCTCCCAGTCAGGAAGTCTAGGATCCAGTTGCAGAGGGAGGTGTTCAGGCCCAGTAGGCTCAGCTTTCCAATCAGTTTCTGAGGGATGATTGTGTTGAATGCTGAACTGAAGTCTATGAACACCATCTGAACGTATGTGTCTTTTTTGTCCAGGTGGGTTAGGGCCAGGTGGAGGGTGATGGCAATGGAGTCATCTGTTGAGCGGTTGGGACGGTACGCAAACTGCAGGTGGTCCAGTGAGGGGGACAGCAGGGTCTTGATATGCCTCATGATGAGCCTCTCGAAACACTTCATGATGATGGATGTGAGTGCAATGGGACGGTAGTCATTTAGGCAGGACACTGAAGACTTCTTCGGCACAGGGACGATGGTGGCGGCCTTGAAGCACGTTGGAATGGTGGCACTGCTCAGGGAGATGTTGAAGATGTCAGTGAGAACATCTGCTAGATGGTCTGCACATCCTCTGAGCACTCTACCAGGAATGTTGTCTGGTCCGGCAACCTTCCGTGGGTTGACCCTGCACAGGGTTCTTCTCACATCGGCCACAGTGAGACACAGCCCCTGGTCATTTGTAGGAGGGGTGGACTTCCTCGCTGCCACCTCATTTTCCGCCTCAAACCGGGCGTAGAAGTTCTTCAGCACATCTGGGAGGGAGGCATCACCCACACAGTCAGGTGATGTTGTCTTGTAATTGGTGATGTCCCGGATACCCTTCCACATGCGCCGCGTGTTGCCACTGTCCTGGAAGTGGCTGTGGATTCGCTGGGCATGTGCATGCTTTGCCCCTCTAATGGCCCAGGACAGTTTGGCCCTTGCTGTTGTTAGGGCTGCCTTGTCACCTGCTCTGAAGGCGTTCTTATGCCTTACTAGATGAAGCCTCAGAACAGTCTCACTCAGTGCAAGTGTGACATTCTCCCCCAACCTGTTTCACACCCTTTCCAATCCGCAGTCCACAGGATACAAACATATTGCAAATAAAACTTCTATACAATCGTCTCATTTGAAAACTTCACTCTTAAAAGTATCATGAACTTCTTGAGGATCCTAGGCTTGGAGAAAATAATGAACACAATAGGGCAATGAAAAGGACTTATGTAGTTGTTTACTCTTCTTTATACATTTATATAATTTCAATTCTTCTTATGGTACTTCCAGTGATGTATACTTTAATGACTATTTTAAGGAGTAATTTTTAGGTTACTACAGCTAGAACTTCTAGATAGTGACAGGATGTGCCATCTACTTGACATTCCCACTTTGCATCATATTATGGAGCTTTCAGAGTGGCTGTTTTGATACAAAAACACAATACTTTCTATCTTTAGTCTCCATTGTGGGCACTTAAAATGGTTTAAATTCTAGGTTAATATGTTTTAAACACTGCAATATTATTATCGCCACTCTCTGACAGAAAATGTCATTAATAAAGGTGATTAAATCAAGGTCTCATCTCAGATGATGTTTCATAAGGTATTGAAGAAGGTTCCCCCCCAATAATCTGGACAACATTTTCCATCAAGTAACATCACCATAAATAGGACCTTTATGCATGCAATTGATTTTCAAGTACTTTTCCGCTCTGTAGCAGTTAAGGACATCCAACAAAAAAAAGTACATTTTTAACCAGTTACATAACTGTGTGCAGACATTGGAACAAATGCTGCTGCATGTGCCAACATCCGATATCCCTGAGATTACAATTCATTATAGTACAAACTTAAATTACTAAATATTACATTAACTCTCTAAAAATAATACAATTCTGTAGATATATATTTGTAGAGACATATGTAGCCTGCAGATTAGGGAACCAATAAGGTTAGTATTTAGAGATACAGGACGGTCACAGGCCCTTACGGCGCAATGAGCCCGTACCACCCAATTACACCCAAGTGACCAATTAACCTGCAATACTGTATGTCTGTAGAATGCGGAAGGAAACCCGAGCACCCAGAGGAAACCCACGTGGTCACCAGGAGAACAGGAATCATTTTGTTCCTGTCATCATCTCATTTTTTATCTCACAGTTACCGTCATGAAGGAGGTGCAGAAGCCTGAAGGCGCACACTGAATGATTCAGGAACAGCCTCTTCCCCTCTGTCATCCGATTCCTAGATGGACATTGAATCTTTGAACACTACCTCACATTTTTATATTATATGTTTCTGCACTACTTATTTCAACTTAACTATTTATATATATTTACTGTAATTAGATTTTTTCCTGTACTTATGTATTATATTGTACTGCTGCTGCAAAATTAACAAATTTCATGACATATGCTGGTGATATTAAACCTGATTCTGATTTCTTTTAGATTTTACACTTATTTTTCTTTAGTCTTTTGTAGTTCTTTGATAACTTACAAGTAGGACTGTAGGAAACACCAACATAAGGACAGTACTGTGCAAAGGTCTTAGGCACACATATATATAGCTAGGGTATCTGAGACCTTTGCACAATACTGTTGTAATGTTCTGTATTGCACTGTACTTAAAAATTCTTGACATATGTGAGTGATGATAAATTCAATTCTAATATGGGGTATAGCTATATATGTATATATGCATTAGACTATGTATTTGTCAACATGGAACAGACAGCGAGTTTGTAAATCTGGTGGGAGCAAAGGACATTGGAAATGGCAAAAGTGGAGCACCGCGGTAGGGGTGTGGGACAGGTAGCAGAGGAGGAGTGCCAGTGTGGGGGGGGGGGGGGGTCGTGATGCAGATGCAGACACACTTAGTCCTGAGACATGAAGCAAACTCATTTGATTGCAAACAATCGGTTTATTGATCATTGCAGAAGGTCTCTCTGGTGCTTTCTGCTCACTCCCTCTCTCTTTCCTCTTTCCCAAACATGATTCCCCTCTCCCTGCCCCCTTCCTGCTCTCACTGCACAAACAAGACACATATCTGAATCAGGTTTATCATCACTCACATTGTATCATGGAATCTGTGTACTTTTGCTGTAGCAATACATAAGATTACTATGGTACTGTGCAAAAGGTGGCATCAGGCTACAGCTGCCACACAATACAGAGTTATTATTAATAGGTTTTGTGTTCTTATGATCAATAGCATGCAATGTTGGACACCCACCATCCAGGCCATGCTCTCTTTGTGCCATTAGCATCAGGAGGAGGTACTGGAGCCTTAGGTCCCACACCACCAGGCTCAGGAACAGTTATTACTCTTCAACCATCAGGCTCCTGAACCAACGTGGATAACTTCACTCACCTCAACTCCGAACTGATTCCACAACCTATGGACTCACTTTCAAGGATTCTACAACTCATGCTATCAATATTTTTATTTGCTTCTTTTTTGTACCTGCAAAATTCGTTGTCTTTTGCACATTAGTTGCTTGTCCGTCTTTGTGTGTAGTTTCTCATTGATTCCATTGCATTTTTTTGTATTTACCGCGAACATCCACATGAAAATGAATCTCAGGGTTGTATATGGTGACATATATGTACTCCATTAACAAATTTACTTTGAATGTATTCTGAATTTTTGTTTTATGCATAATATTATATGAAATAAACCAAAATAGACCAATGGTTTCAACTGTTGGTGCCACGGTAGTACAATGCTATTATAGTTTGGGGCATTGGAGTTTAGCTTGTACGTTCTTTGTGTGCGTGTGTGCACGCGTGCATGCGTGCGTGCGTTTCCTCCAGGTGCTCGTTTCCTCCCACAGCCCATAGACCTACCGATTAGTAGATTAATTGGTCATTGTAAATTGTTGTGATTAGGGTAGGGTTAATTCGGTGAGTTGCACTGTATCTTTAAATAGATGAAATCACTACTACTCCCAACTAACAAGCCTTGAGTAGCAAAAGCATTCAGTTTGGTGGTTGAAGCTGGGAGTTGTAAAACACAGCAGTGAAACATTTCCACTAACTGGCCCCCTGAAGGCGGTTTGTTGGTGGCCACCAGCAGGTGAAAGGGCAAAGGATGCTGCTTTTGTTGACTTCTAAATCAAAAGCCACAAGAGGAAGCTTTGTGAAGCAATGTTATTGCTGGGTCATTGATGTAATTAAACAGAAGATTACACCTGATGAAACACACAAAACATCTGCTCACTTCAAATGTCCATTTTGTTATAATTATCCAAAGCGCATCTTGTAAAGTTTAAATTGTTGCTGCATTGTTAAATTGTGGTCAAGAAATCCTTGGTAATATTTAATTTAGCAATGCTAAGGGGGTAAACACTGGGCGAGCACTCATGTTGTATAAAAATACGTTATATTAATTTAATTAAACAAATAACTAAGTAACCGTGAAATAATAGCAGTACATCAGCTTTCCTTTGAATTTCTTTTTCATTGCCAAAAATATCCTGCTTCATCTTATAACTGAGATATTGTTTTCACAGTGACTGCAATGCCTTGTTTGGAAAGGACTCTGGTCTTTGGGATAATTCGACGGGTTTGTAATTAATACAATTTTTCTTATCCTTCATTCGCTCTTTGTTGGACTTTGGCTTTGACATAGATCATCGCTGCATGCACAAGGTGCAAGTGGTCAGGGGTGTTAGAGCTGAACGTGTGAATATCAGTGTTTGATCATGTTCTGGAGGACTGAATTACTGTGAAGACATTAAGTGCAGCAGCAATTTGAGCCTCTTAATCCTCAATACAGCAAAGCTAGAATAGTTTCCTAGGGGCAAGGTTAGTATAATTGCACGTATTACTGAGCCTTCAATGTACATAGTCCAGTGACTGTATATAACAGGAATAGAAGCAGGAAGGAAGAAAGAAGAAAGATCCAGCAGTATTCCTTTCAATGCCTCAGAACACGTCAAAGCATTTTACAGCAAATCTGAAGTGTACTCATTGTTGTTACAAAGAAAATAAGGCAGCTATCTCGGAAGATAACAAACAACAATATGATTGATTTATTTATTTAGAGATACTATATAGCACAGAACAGGCTTTCTCGGCCCAATGAGCTGCACCACCCCACCACCCCAGCAACCCACCTATTTAACACTAGCCTAATCACAGGACAATTTACAATGACCAATTAACTTTGAGCCTGTATTTCTTTGGACTGTAGAAGAAAACAAGAGCACCCGGAGGAAACTCACGCGCGGGCAGGAGAAACACACAAATTCTTTACAGACGGTCCCGGAATTGAACTCTGAACTGCCCTGAGCTGTGACAGTGTTGCACTAACCACTACACGTCTGTGGCACCCAGATAATCTGTCATTGATGACAGTAAGTATTTTGGTATAAATGATGTTATTATATACAGTATTTAACTGAAAATGAAATAGAAGACATCAAATAGGGTTAAGACATTTTGTTTATTCTCTCTACATTTAACATGACTTATTGATCGTACTGTTTCTATCACTGTCACATTCCAAATCTATCAATGATATAGATAAAATCCAACCAACAATGTACAAACAACAGAAACCAGAATATGTTATTAACCTTGCATTGATTGATCACAGATCATTAATAAAAATAACCAGCAGCACTCAATGTGCATCTACTCACTGCCTGTAAATAACAGAGAGAAAGTGGTCACTGTTAGAGCTGAGGCACTGTTCACGAGGGGATTTGGGGGTATTTGACCAGGTTGTGAAAGCTTTGAGTTTACAGAATATTTAGCTTTGCCTTCGAGGGAAGGAATCAACTGAATCAGTTGAAATTGTTAAAGAAAATCAGAATTCAGATTCATTTATCACATCTATACCAGAACACACAGTGAAATGTGTTGTTTGCATTAATAACCAATGCATCCTAGGATGTGCTGGGGGTAGCCAGCAAGTATCGTGACACTTTCCGTGCCAGCACAGCATGCTCAAAATAGAACAGTTTCTTCCCCTCTACATTCAAAATTTCAAATACTCCAAGAACCCATAAAAATGCATCAACATTTTGCTCTTTTTTTTGCACTATTTATTTTTATATTTCTTACTGCTGCAACAAAACAACAAATTTCCCAAGATATGTCAGAGATAATAAAGCTGATTCTAAATCTGTATATACTAGAAATCACTCTAACACAAACACGCTTTCCTGGAATGGGACAATTATGTTATTGGCAGCATGGTAGCATAATGCTATTACAGTGCCAGTGACCTGAGTTCAATTCCCAACACTGGCTGCAGGGAATTTATATGTTCTCCCTGTGACCATGTGAGTTTCCTCTAAGTGCTCCGATTTCCTCTCACCTTCTAACCTAATTGCTGTAATTGGGTGGCAAAGTCTCATGGGCCGGAAGGGCCTGTTACTGTGCTGTGTCTCTAAATTTAAGAAAATAAATAGATCAGACAGACTAGCTTAAAAGAATGAGAGATGATCTCATTAAACTGTATTTTCTCAAAGGGCTTAACAAGATAGGTGCAAGACAGATAATGCTTGAAGTGTCACAGTTTCAAAATAAGTGGATGGTCATTCAGGACAAAAATGAGAAAAAAAAATTTTCAGCGAAAAGATGGTAAATCTTTAGAATGCTTGACCAAATAGAGCTGTGGAAGACCAAGGTAGATTTTTTTGGATGTTAAGGGACATTTAATAAAGACATTACAATGGTGCTGAGGTAAAATGTTCAGAATCTTATTGAATCAAAAGACAAGGGTCAAATTGACTACTTCTATTTGTCAAGTCTTTAACACATAATATTTTTATCTGAAGCTACTTTATTTGTAATTTCAGTTTGTCTTAAACTTATTAATCAATGAGAGTTTCTACTGTTATAATAAATACTTAAGGCGGGTGCCACAGTAGCATAGCAGTTAGTGTGACACAATTACAGCTCAGAGCATTCGCGTTCGGAGTTCAATTCAAGTGCCACCCGTAAGGAATTTGTACGTTCTCCCCACAGACTGTGTGGGTTTCCTCTGGGTGCTTCGGTTTTCTCCCACATTCCAAAGACGTATGGGTTAGTAGGTTAATTGGTCATTGTAAATTGTCCTGTCATTAGCCTAGGGAAATGCGTCGATCGCATCAAAGACCAACACAGTCTGAATATGTGCTGGGGGCAGCCCGCAAGTGTCAGCAGGCTTCCAGCACCAACATAGCATTCCCACAACTTACTAACTCTAACCGAGACGTATTCGGAACATGGGAGGAGACTGGAGCCCCTGGAGGAAATCCACACGGCCACGGGGAGAATGCGCATTCTCCTTACAGACAGCAGGGTTATTGAACCCTGATCACTGACACTGACCACTACATTGTACTGCTCCCCCCTCCCCCTCCCCAGGAATTACAGGTATCCTGAAATCTACTGTTCAGAAGCTTACTGTATTTATTACACAATGGCTGTACCTCGCATTCAAACATGAGATAGGAACATCTTTGCACATTTTTCACAGATAGGGTATCTGCCTCAGATTAAAAGTTTACAAGATTTATGGAATAGGAGTAGCAATATAACAAAAATCAAAATAAACCCTGATTCTGGAAATCTGAAACAAAAGCAGAAAATTCTGGAACTGGAAAGGTCCGGCAAAAGAAATCTTTTGTGCTTCCACAGACACTGCCTGACCTGCTGAGTATTGCTAGCATTTTCGATTTTGACATGTTAGGCAAGTAGATACCTAATGACATTTCTCTGTATCTATTCACTCACAGTATTATGGGGAAAATTTTTTAATTTCGAATGGGAGAAAGGCTTGATGTTAATAAATATAAATCAATATTCAAAGGAGCAAGCATGATATAAAATAACCAGAGAAAAAGCTCCAGTGAAATATTTTGTGTTAAGAACATAATTAAAGTTCAAAGTTAATTTATTATCAAAGTACAAATGTCACCATATATAACCCTGAGATTCATTTTCTTGCAGGCATATGCAATAAATCATAAAAGAATCAAAGAAAGACTGCACCAACTTGGGGGTTCAACCAGTGTGCAAAAGGCAACGGACTGCGCAAATACAAAAAGAAATAAATAATAATAAAAAAAAAAAAATAAGCACTAAATATCAAGAACATGAGATGGAGTCATTGAAAGAGAGTCCATAGGTTGTGGGAACATTTCACAGACAGGTCAAGTGAAGTTGAGTGAAGTTATCCCCTCTGATTCAAGAGCCTGATGGTTAAGGGGTAATACCTGTTCCTGAACCTGGTGGTGAAAGTCCTGAGGCTCCTGTACCTTTTTCCTGATGGCAGCAGAGAGATGGAATATAAATGCATTCCAGCAACCATGAATAGTTTTTAAAATGCCCATTCAGATATTTCCTTCCTAGGGTGTGGGAAAGTGCACGCCTGCAGAGAGGAAGCTAGACAGCTGGGTTTCTATTGCATGCTTTGGAACAGGCATTTCAAGAATGACAAAGACAATGACCTGGAAGTTGGCACAGATGTGATGTTAAAAGGACAGGGATCACTCTACATAAAGCAACAGAAGAAAAGGGCAGAACACTCCTGGTATGAATATAAAGCACCTGTGAAATACAAGACACAAAGTGCTCTAAATACCCATCAGGTCAAGCAGCGTTGTGACAATAGAAACACGGTTAATAATTCAGGTAGTGATGAAGCGTTCTCACTTCACTGTGCTTTTATTTCAGCTTTCCAGCATCTGTAGTTCTTTCAGTTTTACAAGTAATAATTTGTTTGATTTTTAACACTGACAGGGACTGGCTGAGCTGAACAGCATATTTGACACCATAAATTCTATCAATTCAAGATTCAAATTACATTTATTATCAAAGTATGTATGCTGTATACAACCCTGAGATTCGTCTTCCCACAGACAGCCACGGAAATGAAGAAACATCATGGGACCCATTCAAAGAAAACATGATTTACAAAAATATATATACATGCTGCCTTCTTCTTCATTTTCTCTCCATTACAACAGAATAATAACTGATCAATGTAGAGTTTTGGAGCACAGGGCTGAATTTAATAATTTGTTTGATCTGTAATGCTGACTGAAACCTGCAGAGTAGGCTGGTTCAATGCTGTAACCATGTGGAATTCTTACGATTACTGTATTTCCAAAATAAATATAAAGATGACCTTTTCCCTCATTTTCTCTCCATTACAACAAAATAGCAACTGATCAATGTAGAGATTGGGAGCACTGGGCTGTACCTTAATTTCCCGATATGATGGGGAGGGTATCAGTACTGAAAAGCAGATCCTGAATTGTCCACAGCATTTTTTCTCTCAGGTGAGGTAATCCAGCTACTAGCTATTATTTTTAGGTTTACTAACTACTCAGGCTGAGTGGGATGTGATGACACTGCGTACAATTCAATTTTGGCTGCTCTCTTCAATTGAGCACACCAAGCGTGACATTTGCTAGATGCTGGAGATGCACAACACAGGGCAACCGGAGAAAGGGCTGCACAGATGCAAGTGCTGCATCTCCACTCAGTGACCTTTCACCAGACGTCACACTGGGAGCCATAAGGTCCTGCAGGGACCTTGCATTCCCCAGCGGGAAGGAGTCGTCTGCTGCTGAGATCCAGGAGGCGTGGCTGGAGGGTACCATGATTCCCTGCTATTGGATTCAGTATTGCAAGGCTTTAATACCTTCGTTAAATGTGCTGTCATTGGCGAGCCTGGAGTTCGGGTCCTCCATTCAGGATCCTCATTCGCCTCCATCGGCAGGTGCTGGAGTCGATGCAGAAGATTGAAGCCTGAAGGTCATTGGAAGTCTGGAAACTGAGGCCTGATGGCCAGAGCCCTGAGTCTGTGATATTTTGTGAGTTTGCTGTGGAAGTCGAAGGCCCATTGACTGTGATTCCGAGTCCACAGGAAGTTTGAGGCTGAAGATGCCCAGTGCTGGGGTTGAAGGACTGGGTGGGAGGGAGGAGCAGGGCTTATAGACAATAGACAGTAGGTGCAGGAGTAGGCCATTTGGCCCTTCTAGTCAGCACCGCCATTCACTGTGATCATGGCTGATCATACACAATCAGTACCCCGTTCCTGCCCTCTCCCCATATCCCTTGACCCCGCTATCTATAAGAGCTCTATCTCTCTCTTGAAAGCATCCAGAGACTTGGCCTCCACTGCTTGGGGCAGAGCATTCCACATATCCACCACTCTCTGGGTGAAAAAGTTTTTCCGCATCTCTGTTCTAAATGGCCTACCCCTTATTCTTAAACTGTGGCTTCTAGTTCTGGACTCACCCATCAGCGGGAACATGCTTCCTGCCTCCAGCATGTCCAATCCCTTAATAATCTTATATGTTTCAATCAGATCTCCTCTCATCCTTCTAAATTCCAGCGTATACAAGCCCAGTCGCTCCAATCTTTCAACATATGACAGTCCCGCCATTCCGGGAATTAACCTTGTGAACCTACGCTGCACTCCCTCAATAGCAAGAATGTCCTTCCTCAAATTTGGAGACCAAAACTGTACACAATACTCCAGGTGGGGTCTCACCAGGGCCCTGTACAGCTGCAGAAGGACCTCTTTACAGCTATACTCAATTCCTCTTGTTATAAAGGCCAGCATGCCATTAGCTTTCTTCACTGCCTGCTGTACCTGCATGCTTGCTTTCATTGACTGATGTACAAGAACACCTAGATCTCATTGTACTTCCCCTTTTCCTAACTTGACTCCATTTAGATAGTAATCTGCCTTCCTGTTCTTGCCACCAAAGTGGATAACCTCACATTTATCCACATTAAACTGCATCTGCCATACATTTGCCCACTCACCCAACCTGTCCAAGTCACCCTGCATTCTCATAACATCCTCCTGACATTTCACACTGCCACCCAGCTTTGTGTCATCAGCAAATTTGCTAATGTTACTTTTAATCCCTTCATCTAAATCATTAATGTGTATTGTAAACAGCTGCGGCCCCAGCACCAAACCTTGCGGTACCCCACTGGTCACAGCCTGCCATTCCGTAAGGGACCCGTTAATCGCTACTCTTTGTTTCCTGTCAGCCAGCCAATTTTCAATCCATGTCAGTACTCTGCCCCCAATACCATGTGCCCTAATTTTGCCCACTAATCTCCTATGTGGGACTTTATCAACAGCTTTCTGGAAGTCCAGGTACACTACATCCACTGGCTCTCCCTTGTCCATTTTCATAGTTACATCCTCAAAAAACTCCAGAAGATTAGTCAAGCATGATTTTCCCTTCATAAATCCATGCTGACCTGGACTGATCCTTCTACTGCTATCCAAATGTGTCTTGTTTTAGATCATAAGACATAGGAGAAGAATTAGGCCATACGGCCCTTCGAGTTTGCTCCTCTATTCTATCATGGCTGATTTATTATCCCTCTCAAACCCACTCTCCTGCCTTTGCATAATCTTTGATGCCCTTGTATTACGTCTTACGTCTGTCCTACGTTCTATCTCATGTTCTACATTACATCTATCCACAATCAATCAGCCCTATGTCATCTATCTGATGTGAACTGATGTAACATTTTACAGAGCATGATTTATATTAAAAATCTTACTTCGATCCATTTTCGTTTTTCTCTATCGAATTGTTAGGGTGTAAACTAGACTTGGTGAACAGTATCACAAGGGATTTGTGGCCCTCTGCATGAACAGCAGTTAATGGACTGACTTCCATCCAGAGAATCTGGTTTCAAGTGCGCCTGCAAGTACTACCCCAGTGTGGGTAGGCATAAAAGTGGACAAGCCCTCTGCCAATATGGCAATCTCATTTGCAAAAGTTGTGGTATAACTTCTGTGGGAAATGGAAATAGTGTTGTGTAGTGCACTTAAAGCTGTAACAGTGGCATATTATGGTCAGGAAATGTAAGAACATTTCATTCACGTCATCTACACCATAACTGTATTCCCATAATTGCAGGCAACTAGTCCCTAATAACATACCTAGCCTTGACAACAAGAAATTACTGACATTTAAATATTATTGTTGTTTTGTTGCTTGGTATATTCTGTTGAGTGTGTTGGGCATACTATATTGGCACGAGAATACATGTCATTACCTTCATTCAAAGTTGTTCTCTTCACTCTCCACACACTGAAATGGTATACAGAACATCGAGTGAATATGGAAAAGTGGCACTGATCCTCCAAACATTTTGTAACTCATGTCAGCTGTGGTGGGACCCCTGGAGATGACCTGTGTAATGACAAGCATGATAGTTTCTGGGATAGTTTCTGCGAATAGCACATTCTAAAGGCAACCAGGCATCAGACTGGACTGGTTCTGGTATTGTTCTATGAGAAGAATTCATGACCCTAGGTAATTTCTCAGGTAAGGACATGTTCGGCACAGCTTTGTGGGCCGAAGGGCCTGTAATGTGCTGTAGGTTTTCTATGTTTCTATGACCTCAGTTTGAAAAAATGGGTCCAGAACTGGTATTTTAAATTTAAGTAAAAACAAACTAAATTAAGGACTGGTAGTGGTACTGAGCATTTTGGCCTTTTAACTGCACATCACCAGTTCTTAAGATCCTGGCTAATCATGGGTGTCCACACCATTTTCCCGCACTATTCCCACATTTTCATGAAGATTTATTTTATGCAGAAGGTGGTGAAATGTTGGACTTCTCTCGCCCAGAGGACCGTGAAGACTCTCATTTTCATTCAAAGCAGAACTTGATAGCTCTCAGAATATAGGGAATTTAAGATGGAAAACAAGCAGAGGGCATATGTGCCAGGCATATTGTATCAGTCTTCATCACAGAGGATTCAAATAACATCTCAGAAATTGCTGGAAACTAGTAACTGGAAGGGACGGGGAGGGAGAACAAGATGGCACAGTAGTGCAGCGGTTAACCCAAAGCTTTAGAGCATCAGCGATTGGTGCTCGGGGTTCAATTGTACGTTCTCCCTGTAACCATGTTGGTTTCCAACAACTATTCCAGTTTCCTCCCACATTCCAGAGATGAACAGTTACCAGTTAGTAAGAAGTGGGCAAGCTCTGTTGGCACCGGAGGCATGGCAATACTTGTGGGCTGCCCCCAGCATATCCTTGGACTGTGTTGGTTGTTGACATAAAAACGCACTTCACTATCTGTTTCGATGTACATGTGACGAATAAAGCTCATCTTTAAAATTACAACCACCAGTGTAGTGGAACTCAGCAAGTTGTTGGAGTTGTGAGCTGATAATTCTCTGGGGCAAAGTCAAGGTCAAAGTTGAGTTTGTTGTCATGTGCATAATTACACGTATGCACAGGTGCAATGAAAAGCTTTATTGCAGCAGCATCACAGCCGCATAGCATCATTTCAACAGTATTCACAAGAAATCAATAAACAAAATTATACATGATTTTTACAAGAAAGAACAAGTATAGAACAAAAAAGTCAATTTTAGTGCTAAATGATCATAGTGTAGTGGTCAGGTTTAAGAAATGCTCCTGGAGTTCACTTTCATGTTTTAGAATAAGTGTCTTGAGAGATAGCTAGTCTGGTTTTAACTACAAAAATTCCCCATATTTGGAGAAGCTTCCATTAGATCAGTAAATACCAAAAGTACCTTTTTATTGAAAATAGCAAGGGGATGGTAGGAGTGGGGAACAGGAAAGCAGTTCGCTAAATATTGGTAACAGGGAAAATCTCAGAAGTTATTATTAAAGGTATGAAAGCAGGGCGCAGACAAATCCACGTAATCTCTTCACACATCAGCAACTAGCTACTTAAGGAAACAAGAAACTCCTTTCTAAAAGACGACTAATGCCACCATTGAGAAGCGATAATGTCCAGGGACAGTGTACCGTCTGCTAACAAGAAGTTAGTAAGCCTACAGCAGGCTGCGCTTTAGTTCATTCAGAATTCAGGAGGTGTCTTTCAGTGGATTGAGGAAAAAGGCCGCAAAGTACTTCCAAAGTTTGAAGGTGTGTGGTGCAGTACTCTCCACTTGCTTGGATTAGTGCAGCTCTGTCAAAAGCAACATTGCCCAGGACAAAGTAGCTCATTTAACTGGTCAACCCATTGGCATCCAAAATATTTATACGCTCCCATCAACTTTTCATGGGCATTCGAAGGTAACCTTAAACAGCGGCCTTGCCAGCAATGCTCAGATCCTGGGAAAATGAATATATTTTAAAAAGATGGCCAATAGCTGACATGATAGCCCAAGTAGTCCCAAGGCATGTTAAGGAAACAATTCCCTGTATCCCTTATGCGGCAAAACTCAGCTTGCAGACTGGAACTCTCCCCTGATTCTCTCTCTCCTGGTCAACTGTGCCTATGAGGGGAACAGCTTGTTACAGCTCCTGGGACTTCTGCTGACGCCAATCATGGTCTTCTTCATTGTAATTAACACAACTACAGTGATACCAAATACATTGATTATTGGCAGCATCCTAGAGTATAAATGAGAACAAGGTGAGTAGGCTAACTTAGCAGGCTAACAAAACCTCCTCCAAAGTTTAATATTTAACCTACCCAGAGAATTTCTATGAAGAAATCCTGCCAACTCTTTCGGCCTTCCCCAATTCCATTCTGCTTCTCTTCATTCCCTGAAGCTCAAGAAACTCACACATACTGAGCGGAAAACCTAAAACATATCACATAGGAGCAGAATCAGGCCATTCGGCCCATTGTATCTGCTCTACCATTCCATCATGGCTGATTTATTATCCTTCTCAACCCCATTCTCCAGTCTTCTTCCTGTAACCTTTGACACCCTTACAAATCAAGAACCTATCAACCTCCACTTTAAATATACCCAATGACTTGGCCTCCACAGCCATCCACGGCAACAAATTCCACAGATTCAGCACCTACTAGCCAAAGAAATTCCTCCTCACATTTCTGTTTTAAAGTTACTTGTACTCTGAGGCTGTGCCCTCTGGTCCTAGACTTCCCCACAAGGGTCTTGACCCAAAACGTCGACTGTTTACTCTTTTCCATAGATGTTGCCTGGCCTGCTAAGTTCCTTCAGCATTTTGTGTGTTGCTTGGATTTCCAGCGATTGCAGATTTTCTCTTGTATAAGAAACATCCTCTCCACATCCACTGTATCTAGGCCGTTCAATATTCGTTAAGATTTCAATGAGATCCACCTTCATTCTTCTAAACTCCAGTGAGCACAGGCTCAGAGCCATCAAACACTCCTCATACGATAACACTTTCATTCCTGTGAATCTTCCCTGGATCCTCTCCAATGGCAGAACATCCTTTCCTAGATAAGGGACCCAGAAATGCCATATTCCAAGTGCAGTCTGACCAACGCCTTGTTCTGTAATATAATGCTCAATGTGTGAACAGCACATTAAATATTACCAACTTGTTATTCCCTCAGGATTTCCCGCATGACCTGATAAGCTCAGATTACATACTGGAAGGCTGCCATATGATTTTTATTGCTCCTTCATACTGCCTGATCCTCTGCTCATCAGATGCAGGGGGTAAAATCTTCTGGACAGCCTTTCACTGCTTTTGGTTGGAGTTAACCATAACTTTTGTGAACTTCAGATCTGAATATAATTTCCTTATTATTTTTATTTTTTGCATGATTTTTTTCTCTGCATATTGGGTGTTTGATGGTCTTTTTTAATGGGTTCTCTTGGGTTTCTCTGTTTTGTGGCTGCCTGTGGGAGACTAATGTTAAGGTTGTAAATAGTATAAATACCTTGATAATAAATGTATTTTGTCTTTGAGTTAGGAAGTTGCCTTGTATTTCAAAAAGCTGCATTTTACTCCAGGAAGGTCCTCACTAAGTTTAAAGTTTCTTACTTTATTGATTATTAATTAAAACTGTGGATTTTAGTCCTTGTACACTGTGTAAGATAACGTGAAAAATCTTAAACCCAATAGGGAGCTGAGGGGCAACATTTTCACGCAGAGGGTGGTGAGTATATGGAATGAACTGCCAGAGGAAGTGGTTGAGGCACGAACAATAATATCAGTCCTGCAGAAGGGTCTTGGCCCAAAATGTCAACTGTTTATTCATTTCCATAGATGCTGCCTGGCTTGCTGAGTTCCTCTAGCATTTGTGTGTGTTGATTTGGATTTCCAGCATCTGCAGACTTTCTTGTGTTTACAATAGTATCATTAAAGTAGAGCTTGGATAAGTACACCGAGGGACGAGGTACAGTGGAATATGGGTCAAACACTGGAAATTAGGACTAGCTGGGTGGGCACTGGGGTTAGCATGGACTCTTTCGGCAGAAGGCCCTGTATCCGGGCTGTATTGCTCTACGACTAAAATAAACTTATGATCCAACTTATCAAAACAAAACAAATTTATGTATAACATAAACAGCCGAGAGAGAACAGTACCACTTTAGAGAGAGAGTAAATCTTTGTATTTGAGTAAGGAATTTAATTGCTGTCAAGCTGTCCGAATATCCATCTTGTACCTACCTCCGACAAATTCTAAAAAAGCTGAAATAGAATTAATTTCAGGTTGCCATAGAAAACATTGTCACACATTGCTCAACAATTACTTCCTCGCAGTTAGGTTTCTCCCTTGGCTAAATGTACTGATTAGGAATCGAATATGTTACTCAGACATTTTAATTCATTAAATTTCTGCATTTTTGTGAAGTAGATAGAAGTGGACAAATCCTTCATCTGAAGTTCAATCACACCTTTTTTTTTGCTTATAAAGTGCATCCAGAGGCAGAAATGTGACAGATCAGAAGACACTTGTATAATGTTTGTTGTCACATGAATTGCTTTGTGCAGTTAGATAACATTCATCCACGTGCTGGTGGCCAGCCAAGTTATTAAACCTTATGTCTGTCACAGTCCGAATTCCACCTACTAAATGTAAACAAAACCCACAGCCCAAGTTAAATTTCAGGCTGCATTTCACTACAACTGATCTCAGACTTTAAATCAAACTCGAAGTTCAAAGTAAATGTATGATCTATAACGTACATGTCACCATATGCTTTCTTGAGATTCATTTTCTAGAAGGCATTTAGCAAGCAGACAATGTGCAAAAGACGAACTGTGCAAATACAAAAAATAATAATGAATAAATTAAGTAAATCAATAATACTGAGAACGTGAATTGTACAGTCCTTGAAAGTCAATCCACAAGTTGTGTTCAGTGATCAGTTCAGTGTTGAGGTGAGTGAAGTTATCCACGTTGGTTGGAGGGTAATAACTGCTCCTGAAACTGGTGGTGTGGGGCCTACAGCTCCTGTACCTCTTGTCCGATGGCAGCAGCAAGAAAAGAGCATGGCCTGGATGGTGCGGTTCCTTGGCGATAAAACTCGAAAAATGGTTTCAGTGAGCTGTGTGAACAGTTTTACTATTGAACCCATCTTTACTGCATGCCAACTGGCAAAGCAAAAGGTAAGAAGGATCACTGTATGGCATTGCAGACTTGGTTTAGGAGTACTTGTCCTGAGCCATCAAGACATCTCAGCTTTGCTGAGCATGTCTACCATTCATCAGACTTCACCTGTCAGGTTAAGAGATTGATTTTATGCTTTGCTGGTTCATGTATTTTTATTTTGAAGACCAAGATATCTAAATACGTTGTATTGGTATATCACACTTCCTTAATCATAGTTATGGTAAAAATGTGGACCTGGTTGGTGGTGACCCACAATAGAACTGAAGCAACAGTAGTTGCTCCTGAACCAACATGGATAACTTCAGTCACTTCAACACTCAACTGTGAGTGTTGCTTTAGACTTCCAGCATTTGCAGATTTTCTTGTCTTTGTCAACACTGAATTGATTCTAGAACCTATCAACTCACTTTCAAAGACTCTACAAGATGCTGGGAATCTGAAGCAACACACACAAAAATGTTAGAGGATCTCATTTCCATTCATCAGGACTGGAAAGGAAGGGGGAAGATGTCAGAATTGAAAGGGTGGGGGAAGTGGAAGGAGGGTAGCTAGAAGGTGATAGGTAAAGTCATGTGGTTGGGAAAGGTCACAGGCTAGAGAAGAAGGAATCTGATTAGGAGAGGTGAGTGGACCATGTGAAAAAGGAGGAGGGGGCCCGAAGGATGTAGTAGACAGGTCAAAAGAGGTAAAAGGTCGGAGTGGGGAATAGAGGAATTATTATTTAATTATTATTATTATCTTGTTACTTTTGCACTTGCATATTTTGCTTTATTTTACACATTGGTAGTTTGTCAGTATTTGTGTGTAGTTTTTCATTTTTTTGTATATCTTTATTCTACGGAGAATGCCAGCAAGAAAATGAATCTCAGCATAATAAATGGTGCTATGTACATACTTATACAGTAAATCTACTTCGAACTTTGTAATTGAACAGGATGGATTTTGAATGAGTCTCCGAATCTTAGCTTTTTCTTTACAAGCATCAGCACTTTCCTAAGTTGCTAATCCTATTGATAAAAATCCATGAAGATAAATATGGAAAATTCATAAATACAAACAAAGATTACTTTAGGAGGCACATCCTGCAGCAGAGGATGAGGAATTTCCATCTCCTCTCTGTTTCTCAATTCATGTTAGTAGTGCTCTATGTTCCATTACCAATCCTTATGTTGCTCAATATAGGGTGCTACAAGTTGAGTTGCTGAACTGCACAGTCTATAGAAACAAACAAACTTTAACCAGGTGTAAACGCGAGGAAATCTGAAGATGCTGGAAATTCAAACAACACATACAAAATGCTGGTGGAACACAGCAGGCCAGGCAGCATCTATAAGGAGAAGCGCTGTCGACGTTTCGGGCCGAGACCCTTCATCAGGACTAACTGAAAGGAAACCAGGTGTAATTGCCTGATTGAAGACCATTTGCTTCTACAGACTCTGTAGTTTCGATATTGTTCTGACTACACCAAATGACAAAAGCAACGGTAAAACCAACATTGCTGGAACAACACACAAAACATTGGAGGGTCTCGGAAAATTAGGCACCATCTATGGAGAGAACAAACAGCTGACTTTTCGGGCTGAGACCTTTCTTGAATCCTGATCCAGGGTCTCGGCCTGACATATTTATTTCTCTCCATAGATGCTGTCTAACCTGCTGAGTTCCTCCAGCATTTTTTGTCTTTTTCGCTGGATTTCCAGCATCTGCAGAATCTCTTGGGTTTCTTGTTGGCACAAACTTTTTTCCCCACATAGATAGTCACAGGTTGGGAGGTCATTTGATCCCACGCAGCTCTTAGAACGAATTTCCACAGTATTCAACTGTTTCTGAAATCATGCACATTCTTGTCCTCCTCTCCCTTCCACTGTATTATCATCTGAGTGAAAAGGTTCTTGTCATCAAATCAAATTTCTTTTTTGGTAGTCTGCTCTCTTCTTCAACTCCAATACTAAATGTGAGAAAGTTCTTGTTGTCAAACCAAATCACTTTTTTGCTAGTTTGATCAATGGCCAGTACTATTGTCAATATATTAGGTTTAATCCTGACATTTAAAATCTGAATTCATTTGCTTGTCTGTTTGCAAAAGAAATCTTATTCTTTGTTGAACAAAATAAACCCAACCCCTTTTCCACCTTAAACCCGTGTGAAATTACTGCCTAATCAAGTTAATGATTGTTTAAGAACTGTGGTTAAATCAACAAGACGAGTTATATAATCGTGAAATACCAGCTTTTGCTTGTAAATAACTATAATCAAAAACACTGACCTCAACTGGTCTGTTTGAACGAGGTTTTAACCACACCTTACTCATTAATTAGTAAGGGAGGATTTCAAGAGCAAAATAAAACTCAATACAACCATCTATTAAAGAAGCCAATAGCTTAGCCAACCATTGCATCCAATAAAATAGTCAGTAAAACTTGACACCACAACTTTAGGTAAGAGAGGGTTTACTCTGACACTTGCAGAAATCCACAAGAGTTCCCAGCAATCTCATCTGTCTGGAGACTGGAAAACATAAGATATATGTATATTTTAATAGCTTTTTAATAGTTAGCAAGAATAATAACTGTCTAAAGTCATTCAACAATACTTTGCAGAATATAAACTATACACCGAATTATTGAGATTGCTGTGGAAACCTGAGGATATGGATACTTTATCTACATATTGGCAGGAGGCTGAAACTGCAGCAGTAATGGAAGAGATGAGATGATATGAGGAATGCTGTTAGACCATTTATACTCTCAAAACTGGTGTGGGGCTGCAGCATTCGGGAACTTCACTAGGGCATTATTATCAAGGCAGTGCTGACTGTGCGTACCCCAGTTATTTAGTTCACTGTGACCGAAGAACAATGTCAAATTAGTCCCGGCCCCTATAGATCCAAGTGTTGCTCATTCCTTGCTAGGACATCTACCTAAAATGCTTTGACTGATAGGAATCCAGGATCAGAACTTCTGTATCCTACCTCCCACCTGTAAAGGCATGATGCTGAAAGTGTCATCAGAGTGTGGGCAGTCTGTTACTGATTTCTAATAAATAGCTGAGATCAAGAACTTCATCTATATACCTCCCCAATTTTTCCAAGATTACTAGAGTCTGGCTTTTAATGAACTAAATCAAGCCAACCTCTTGATAATGTTATTCCTCATATATTACTTGGTATGATCTTTGAATTAACAGCGAAGATGGCACATACAGCTAAAGGAATCCAAACGCCCAGTCACCAGTATGTACATTGGCAAGGTTTGTATTGGTTATTTTTTTCCTTTCCTTTTTTCCCTCCTCTGCTCCCAGAAGGTAAAGATTTACCTACAGCAAGTCATTTGGAATCCACACATATATCTGTTTCCTGTTTCCATCCAAGGGGTCAGTGTGGACATGGTGGAGGATTACAAATACCTGGGGATATGAACTGACAATAAACTGGACTGGTCAAAGAACACTGAGGCTGTCTACAAGAAGGGTCAGAGCCGTCTCTACTTCCTGAGGAGACCGAGGTCTTTTAACATCTGCCGGACGATGCTGAGGATGTTCTACGAGTCTGTGGTGGCCAGTGCTATCATGTTTGCTGTTGTGTGCTGAGGCAGCAGGCTGAGGGTAGCAGACACCAACAGAATCAACAAACTCATTCGTAAGGCCAGTGATGTTGTGAGGGTGGAACTGGACTCTCTGACGGTGGTGTCTGAAAAGAGGATGCTGTCCAAGTTGCATGCCATCTTGGACAATGACTCCCATCCACTCCATAATGTACTGGTTAGGCACAGGAGTACATTCAGCCAGAGACTCATTCCACCGAGATGCAACACTGAGCATCACAGGAAGTTATTCCTGCCTGTGGCCATCAAACTTTACAACTCCTCCCTCAGAGTGTCAGACACCCTGAGCCAATAGGCTGGTCCTGGACTTATTTCCACTTGGCATAATTTACTTATTATTACTTAATTAGTTATGGTTTTATATTGCTATATTTCTACACTATTCTTGGTTGGTGCGACTGCAACGAAACCCAATTTCCCTCGGGATCAATAAAGTATGTCTGTCTGTATAATGTGAACAATTTACCATCATTTTCTAAATATTGTCACCTGATCAATTCCTCTAACAGCACTGGTAAAGTGTTGAGGTGAGTGAAGTTATCCATTTTGGTAAAAGTTCAGAGTTACTTTTACCAGCGTGGATAACTTCATTTGCCTAAACACTGAACTGACTCTCCGACCTATAGACTCACTTTCAAGGATTCTACAACTCATATTATTTATTTTATTATTACTTGCATGACTTGCTTTCTTTTGAACATTAGTTGTTTGTCAGTCTTTGTTATTTGTAATGTTTTATAAATTCTACTGTATTTCTTTATTTTCCTATAAAGGCACACGAGAAAATGAATTTCCAGGTAGAATATGGTGTAGTATATGGTGAACTATATATTCTTAGATAATAAATTTTCTTTGAACTTTTTACTGCACACACTAAATTTAATAACAGCCAAACTTATATGGAAGAAATGTAGCATCTCAAACAACATTAATTATGGGTAGAGATCTGATGTTTGATGTTATTTTTCCTAATTTGATAAGAATCTAACTTCAATACCAATGAGAGGAAATGGTTCTACACACAATTCTGTAGACTACCCATCACTCTCACTCTGCACTAAATAAGAAGGTGATTACATTTCAAAAAAGAACTTTAACCCTTCTAAACACACAAAAACATTATATTGACATTTCTGAAGATAAAGCACTTCAATCACCTGTTCCACTAAACACCAAAATAGAAAAATACCATCTTGTCTCCAAATGCCCCAAAATTATGGCATTCAGTATTAATTTCACACATTTTGCTTTATCTCAATTTTCACTAAATTTTAAAGAGTTATTTCTGTCCCATTTCATCTGCATTGGATGTTTAGGTGACATTCACACATGTATCGTATAATATTTAGTTTCACTGGAGTAAAATAGTGTGGCAAGGGCCTATGAAAATACCAACAGGGTGATGGGACATTAGCTTTTCATGGCAACACACTGTTCATTCTGGATTCCATACAAGGTACATTTTAGCATGTTGGTACGCACTTTCACTGACATGTTTGAGGTAACATTTGGTATAAATTATTCCCTTTCCGAAACTGTTACTGGTGCCAAATTTCTACGTTTGATAGGTAGCAGAACTGGCAAGAAAAGTGTTTCTCCTGAGCATACTGACTTTGCAGTGAAACTGATGCATGAACACATGTTGATGCCAAGTATACCTTTGGGAAAATCATGCAATGTAACTAGTAGCAGCTGAGTCTAACTTGATTTCTTTCTCTTAGAACACTCAGACTTTGCACTGCTCTGCAAAACACACTTTCAGCAGTTGACAATTTTTACCCATTAACAGCAGCCACTTTGTTTGGAAAACTAGACAATTTCCATATAAACCAGCTCCACCTTCGGATTTCTGAATCAACAATGAACCCATAAACTCTACCTCGCTATTTTTTCCTCTCTTTTTGCAATAATTACTTATTTCTGATGCCCTCATTTGGTTAGGGTTGACCATAGATGTTGTGTCCCAGCTGTCTGCATGATGAGCAAGCCAGAACACGGCCAGGGCAGTACGATATGGAGAGTGAGTTGTTGCCCATGCAGCAGGCTTCCCCTCTCCACACAGCTGATGAATCCAAAGGAATGGCAAAGACCGATACAGATTGGTACCAGCGGCGTTGCAGGAATTGCCAGTCAGCTGACACTTGCCCCTTCACTTAACTGTTTCCACAACCTATGGTCTCACTTTGAAGGACTCATCTGCTCACGTTCTTGATACTTATTGCTTATTTATTTACTTAGTATTATTATTCCTTTATTTTCTTTCTTTTTGTATTTACACAGTTGTTGGCTTTTGCACACACCGGTTGTTGACCTGTTGATGCAGACTTTCAAATATGGTCATTGGGCTTATTGAATCTGGTCAAATGAATCTCAGGGCTGTATATGGTGACATACATGTACGTTGATTATAAATTTACTTTGAGCTTTTGCACTTTGAACTCAACATAGGACTGGCCTTAGAAACTCCAGCTCTAGATTTTTCCTCAGTGTCTACTCCCAAAGCCTTCCCCATGAGTGGGCATAGCCGCAAGGCAGCAGAAGTCTGAGATCAGAGTTTGTCTTCTCCTAGATATGAGCTGTCAACCATGGCTGACGAACCACATCAGCCTGAAGTGATTGGTTTTAAGGTACTAGTAACCCACCCCTTTGCCCCTTCTCCTGTTAGCAGAAACAGTCCCACCAGTGTATATATATGTATGTGTGTGTGTGTGTGTGTGTGTGTGTGTGTGTGTGTGTGTGTGTGTGTATGTGTGTGTGTGTGTATGTGTGTGTGTGTGTGTGTGTGTGTGTGTGTGTATGTGTATGTGTACAACAAATTTCACGATGTATGCCAGTGATATTAAACCTGATTCTGAAAAGGCTACTGCTTTCCGAATTGATTTTGTAAATCAAAGGTGGTCATATGTTTTTACTTGTGCCTTACTTGAAACGTATTTCTGTGTTTTCTCCTCCACCCTCAGCATTTCTACATTCTAATTATAAATACAGAATAAAGGCTATTCATTTCTATGACAGGGCCTTCTTTGTCCTATTGCACACTTAATCTACCCTACCTCCAACATCTTTTGAAAATCTAAGTTTTAAATAAAACACATTGGCACTTCAGAACAAAGTGCTTAGTAAATAAATAAATTCAATAAACTTAATGGTTATGGGAAAGATATGAAAAGAAAGTTTAATTTAAAAAAGAAGTTAGTGTTAAACAGACAGCTTGATTATAATGCATCCGATGTAACAAATGTAAAACTTCCTTTTGTACAGTATATCCCTCCTGACTGGTGTTGCAATTCAGCACTGATAACCTCAGATATAGTCATGCAATCAGAATCAGATTTATTATCACTGACATATGTTGTGAAATATGTTGTTTAGAATCAGCAGTACGGTAAAATACTTACAGTATACTATACATTATAAGAAACATTTGTAAAAAATTAAACGAATAGTGCAAAAAAGTTCAAAAATAGTGAGATATTGTTAATGGGTTCATGGAGTATGTGGAAATCTGATGGTGGAAGGGAAAAGCAGTTCCTAAAACGGTAGTTGTAGAGTGGTGGAGGGATGGAGTAAATCAGCACAGAAACAGGCTATTCGGCCCAACTGGTCCATGCCAACCATAGCATTCACCCCTACCCCCACCTGGTACTACACTCTGTGGCTTTCCAATCCTACTTCTATTTGTAAATACCGGTACATATCCCTTCAAAAATGAAAGTTATAGGGTAATTCATATAAAACAAAAATGATAGGTCTATTGGATCAAGTCTTGTATAATCTTTCCCAGCAATCCCACCTACCAATAAATGCTTTGAATCTCAGTGTCAAATGCGTAAGAGATGAGACATTATCAGCGCATGGCAGTTAGCTCCAGCAAAGTGGACTTTTATCTAGCTAAAACTTAAGAGCATTGGTAATTTCTAGGAGAAGGAGATATTTTGAAGCTGTTGTGATAGTCACCCATAATGAGGAATGCAAGATACTGCGGAGAGCTGTGGACACCCTAATGTTCAGTACATCACTGGAACCAGCCTCTCATCTAAGGAATCTATCTATATTTCTAACTGCCTCAGTAAACAGCCAGGTTAATCAAAGACCACCTGACACCGTGCATTCCCTCTTCTCCCCTTGGGCAGAAGATACAAAAACCTGAAAGCACGTAGCACCAGGCTCAAGGACAACTTCTATTCTACTGTTATCAGACTCTTGAATGGACCTCTTGAACAATAAGATGATCCTGGCCTCACACTATACCTGGTAAAGAACTTGCACTTTATCATTTACCTGCACTGCACTTTTTCGGTAGTTTTTACACTTACTTCTGCATTGTTTTTATTTTACCTTATTCCAATGCACCGTACAGTGATTTGATCTGTATAAACCAAATGCAATACTAGATTTTCACTGTATCTTAATGCATGTGACAATAATATGCCAATAGCAATATGCTTACTGAGTCCACACTAGCCTTGGTCAAATGGCTTGTCTGTGGCAGAAAAATGGAAAAAGATGCTGCCGTACTGATCGCACAACCTCTTGCTTCCGAGAAGTCAAGGAAGGTCCCAGCTTCAATACAAATGAAAGGAAATGGTTCAACGGTCTGATCCCCTCCACTACTTGTTTTGTCTAAATCACAATTTCTCCAATCAATTGGGATATTATCTCATTTTATTAGCATATTCTCAATGGTCACCTATCATTTAGAAACTCTGCTAAGCTCCTCCCACAGCATCTGGCACTGCCCTTCACATTTACTTTCATACAAGATCCAGCAAAGCCAAGCACACTTTAAATGGATAATTAGTTATAAATAAAGTGCAAGAGAATATAATCTCAGGTCAAATACCC
This sequence comes from Hemitrygon akajei, assembly GCF_048418815.1. Lineage (NCBI taxonomy): Eukaryota > Metazoa > Chordata > Chondrichthyes > Myliobatiformes > Dasyatidae > Hemitrygon > Hemitrygon akajei. Next base: position 16,432,734 of record NC_133125.1, on the reverse strand, counting down.
CTTATAAATCTGTTCCAAATACAGAGATTAAATAAAGAATTGAAAGAAACCTAAAAGTTTAAGTGAAATCATGAATTTATTTATCCATTATAATCCTTCTCTAAAGCCAATGTGTGCACTCTTTTTTAACTCATTGAAGTGCAAAGCATTTTTGTCCAAATGTGGGACAAAAAAGATCTGTAACAAATTCAGCAAAATGTCTTTTTAACCTCAATGAATAATTGGGTTTAGCAATCGATGTACAATAATGTTTGCAGAAGTGTAAAAACCACCTCATCAGGTGATAATGTTCTAAATCATGAAGTTCATAAATTATCAGCATCAAAAATCCTTTGGGAATTAACTGCATTGAAAGATGTGGCTGATTTGTTTTTAAAAGATCCTTCTTCAAATAAAAAGAAAATTATTACCAGAAACAATCCGCTTTACTGTATCATAATACCAATAAGCAAATGACTTAATACATTCACAACTGCACAGTACTGTAGTATTTTTATGTATCGCACTGTACTTCTGCTGCAAATAAAATCATGTCATATGTGAGTGATGATAAACCTGATTCTGATATGGGTCTCTATAGAGAGTGGGAAGGGAGCAGGGAGAGGAGAATCATGGCTGGCAAAAAGGGAAGCACCAGAGAGACATTCTGTAATGATCAACAAACCAAATGACTTTGCCTGGTGTCTCAGAGCTGGGTGTGTTTGCATCCTTGCCCCGGCAACCCTTCTCTGCCACCGGTTCCACACCCATCTTGGTGCTCCAACCTCACCATTCCAATATCCTTTGGTCCTGCCAGAATTACAAACTCACTCTCTGCTCAACATTGACAAATCGAGTACTATGCAAAAGTCTTGGGCACCCTAGCTGTATATATGTGCCTAAGACTTCTTCACAGTATTGTATATTTATACATTAATTATAATTCTGTTTGAATTCCGTTCTTCACCTCCAGAGGCAAAGCAATGGAAAAGTGAAGTTAAGTAAATTTAAATACTGGCAAAGTACTGATCTAGTTAATTGGTTTGCTGCATATTTGTTTATCAAAAATACTCAAGTTCAAATCTTGAAATAAACTAATCAATATTTTAACTTGCTCCTTTTGTGATTCAATCTCTCTTATACAAAGCAGATATTATGCTGCCATGTCAAGGATTCTTCAGCCAATAAAGTTGTGAGCTGACTTCGGATGGCATGGCTGCTTGCATTTGTCTATGCCCCACCTCCCGCCCCTTGAAGATTGATAGACAAAAGCCTTTGTGAGTGGAAACAAAAGTACAATTCCAGACCTGCTACATCAAAGCACAGCTGCAAGCGTTCAAAGCCGCAAGAGCCAGAAAATAGTAGCGATGGGTTGCAAATCAAGGAAAGGAAATATCTGGCCAGCTGCTTCGTTTATCAGTGCATTCGATTCGGAGAGTAGCTCTGCATGTCAAGCTGGTACATTTCCATCCTGATTCACCACCAGAAAACTGTCACTCACTAACATACAGCCAGGAAAGCAGTTTACTATCATTCATGAACAAAGCTCAAATGAGATTACAGAGGTGAAAGAATTCTCAGAGCCAAATTACCCATTAATTAGATCACAAAACCATAAATAGGAGCAGAATAAGGCAATTCGTCCCATTAAATCTGCTCTGCCAATTCATCATGGCTGATGCATTTTCCTCTCAGCTCCAATCTTCTGCTATCTCCCCGCAATCCTTCATGCCCTGACCAATCAGTAATCTATCAACATTTGCTTTAAATTCACTCAATGACCTGGCCTCTACAGCTGTCTGTGACAATGAATTCCCCAGATTCACCACCTTCTAGCTAAAGAAATCTCTCATTAATTGATTTATCCACAGCTAATAAATGCTTTATAACATAGGACATCACAGGCCCACAAATGTTGTACCAACTTTGTAAACATACTCCAAGATCAATCTAATGCTTCTCCCTGCATGACCCTTCATTGTTCTTTCATCCATGTGCCAATCTAGGAGTCTCTTAACTGTGACTAGTGCATCTATCTCTATCAGCACCCCAGGCAGTGCATTCCACATACACACCACATCCATCCCGCTCCCATACTTCCCTTCAAACACCCATGGCCTCCTCTTTTGCAACACCTTATATTCAGTCTGGGCACCCTCCAACTTTATGATATGATATTGACTTCTCCTTCTGGTTACAAGAAAATCTCTCCCCTCCCCTTTTCTGCTGTTCCCCATTCTGGCCTTTTACCTCTTCTCACTGCCTATTGCCTCCCCCTGGGTTTCCTGCTCCTTCCCTTTCTCCTATGGTCCACTCTTCACTCCGATCACATTCTTTCCTCTCTGGCCCTGGCTTCACCTATCATCTTCTAGCTATCCTCCTTCCCCTCTTCCCATATAGAAGATTATAACAGCGAAACAGCGAGCTGCTGGTGTCTGCTCTCATTGTTGCAGAACAGACTCTCTCTCACTGGAGAGAGAAAGCCTGTCTGAGATACAAAGTGCTGGGTTATGGACTGTAGTTTTGATGGATTTCAGATCAAGATCTTTGAGGTTTTTTGCTGTTGCTTGCATGGTGGGGTGGTGGGGGTATGTGGGTGCTTTTGTTGGTGCGAGGGGGTGGGTTGATGCTTTTCTGGAGGGGGGAGGGGTTTTGGGCTTCAATGTCCTATCATTCATTCTATGGACTCTCTTGTTTCGTGGATGTCTATGAAAGGTAAGAATTTCAGGAAGAAAGATCTCAGCCCGAAATGTTGACTGTTTATTCATTTCCATAGATGCCGCCTGACTTGCTGAGTTCCTCCAGCATTTTGTGTGTGTTACTTTAAAATTATGCCCTCTCTTATTAACCATTCCTGCCCTGGAAAAAGGTGTTGGTTGCCCACTCTGTCAATGCCACTTATCACATTACACACCTCTATCAAGTCACCTCTCATCTTCCTTCATTTCAAAGAGAAAAGGTCTAGCTTAAAAACCCAAAGAGAATAGCTCAACCTATCCTCATAAAGGGTACTCCAGTCCGGGCAGAATCCTGGTAAATTTCCTCTGCACCCTCTCTAAAGCTTCCACATCCTTCTTATAATGAGATGACAGAACTGAACACAACAGTCCTGAAGAACGGTTTCAGCCCAAAACGTCAACTATCTATTAATTTCCATAGACGCTGCCTGACCTGCTGAGTTCCTCCAGCACTTTCCACGTGTTGCTTTAAACACAACAATATGTAGTAAACGATACAAAATTAATTTTCTTATATCTTCAAGTAAATGAAAGCTGCAAGAGTAAAAAGACCCTGATGGGAGTTATATCCAGGCCTCTGAACTGTAGCCAGGATGCGGGGTACAAGTTACAATGAGAGTTCGAAGAGGCTGGTCAAAAGGGCAAGGTAATGATAGTCATGGGAGATTTCAATATGCAGGTTGATTGGGAAAATAAGGTTGGTGCTGGATCCCAAGAGGGGGAATTTGTAGAATGCCTATGAGATGGCTTTTTGAGAGCAGCTTGTGGTTCAGCCCAATAGGGGAAAGACAATTCTGGATTGGGTATTATGTCATGAGCCAGATTTGATTAGGAAGCTTAAAGTAAAGGAACCCTAACAAGACTGTAATCATAATACGATGTAGCTATGAAGAAGACAAGACAATGGCTATATTTCATTAAGCGTTCGAAGAGATTTGGTTTGACACCTAAAACCCTCGAAAACTTCTACAAATCTACTGTGGAGAGCATTCTGACTATAGTACAGGATTGAAAGAAGCTACAGAAAATTGTAAAATTAGCCCATCTTGGGTACTTGCCTCTGTAGTATCCAAGACATCTTCAAGGAACAGTGCCTCAGAAAGGCAGTGTCCATTATTAAGGACCCCCATCACCCAGGATATGCCTGTTCTCATTGTTCTTGTCAAGAAGGAGATACAGAAGCCTGAAGACACACACCCAGCGATTCAGGAACAGCTTCTTCCCCTCTGCTGATTCCTAAATGGACGTTGAACCCATGAACACTACCTCACTTTTTATATTATTATTTCTGTTTTTGCATTACTTTAACTTAACTATTTTATTTATTTATTTATTTATTTATTGTAACTGATTTACTTACTTATTTTTCTATATTATCATGTATTGGATTGTACTGCTGCCACTAAATTCACAAATTTCTCAACATATGCTGGTGATATTAAACCTGATTCTGAATTCACCCTGCTGTTTGAGAAGGAGAAGCTAAAGTCAGATATATCAGTATTACACAGGAGTAAAGGGAACTATAGAGACCTGAGACAAGCTGGCCAAAGTTGATTGGAAGGGGAAACTGGTATACCGAAGAAAGACAAGACAACGGCTATATTTCATTAAGAGTTTGAAGAGTTCTGGTTTGATACCTAAATGTGAATATGAAAATCTGTGCCACAGTGACAATGCACAGGAGATCATCACTAGTTTTATTGCACAGAATTTTCACTTGCATACCTCCTGCAAAGAGTTATCTCAAAGGAAGTACTAACCACAGTCACCAAGAGTATGTGACCTCGTAAAGCTCGTGCACCAAGCGAAGGTAACTGACACTGATTATAACTGGCACTATAGGAGTTTGTTGAGCAATTTGGAAACATGCTGAAATGGACAGCAGATACCCATGTAAATCTCAAATTTTGCACAGTGCTGTACAGATATACATGGTACAGTGGGGCATGGTAGCGTAGTGGTTAGCGTAACACATTACAGTGCCAGCGACCCACCACTGTCTGTAAGACATTTGTACATTCTCCCTGTGACCACGTGGGTTTCCTCCGGGTGCTTCAGTTTGTTCCCACTTTACACAGGTAATGAGTTAGAAGGATTTGTAAGTTGTGGATATGCTACGCTTTGCACCGGAAACATGGCAACATTTGTGGGCTGCCCCCACAAAATCCTCAGACTTTTAGTCATTGATGCAAACAACGCATTTCTCTGTTTGTTTTCAAAGTGTTGGAAGTTCAAAGTAAATTTATTACCGAAGTATGTTTCCCATATACAACCATGAGATTGATTTTCTTGCAGGCACCCATAGGAAAACAATAGAATCCATGGAGAAGGCTAACATAAAACAAAGACCGACAAACATCCAATGTGCAAGAAAAATAATACTGAAACATGAGGTACAGACTCTCTGAAACCGAGTCCACAGGCTGTGGAGTCAGTTCAGTGCTGAGGCTAATGAAGCCACCCAGCAGCCCAGTGATTGTAGGGTAACAACTGCTTCTGAACCTGGTCGTGTGGGACCCAAGACTCCAGCATCTCCTACCCAATGGTAGACGTACATGTGACAATGATAGCTAATACGTCTCTTTATACAAAGGAACAAAGCAATATATTTAGACACGAGGATCATATATGACTGAGAGTCCTTTTGCTTGTATCTAAATGTCAACTGCTCTCACCTTCCTTGAAGGTAAAGGTCAAAGCTTTTCCTTATAACTGGAAGAAAGCTTTGGTCAGTTTTATACATGGTGCATAAAATCATTGTTGGACTGGAGTGAAAGATCAGGATGTTAACGGGAATGGTAGATCAGCAAGTTGCTTTTCCCTCAGTGGGTTAAAGAATTCTTCAGTTACCTTTTTCTACGTCAATACACTGAGTGCCTTCCTTATTATCTGTGGAGCCATAGAGTACTACGGTACAGAAACAGGCACATCAGCCCATTTAGCCTGTGTCCAATTGTTACACTGCCTGGTCCCATTAACCTACACCTTCCATCCATGTACTTAAACGTTGCAGTTGGACCAGCATCTACCATTTCTGGGGGCAGTTCGTTCCACACTTGCACCAATTTCTGAGTGAAGAAGCTCCCCCGCAGGTTCATCCTAACCTACGACCTCCAGTTCTGGACTCATCCAAGCTCGTGGAGCTGTCAATAATTTCTCTTGTATCTTGGCTGTGCATTCTAGATAGTGACATGGCTCTGAGAAGTATTAAGCATAACCTTCTCGCTGTAAAACACATAAACTTTGATGTGCTCAGAGGAATTAATTAGATAAGAACCAGGAGCAGAATAATGGTGCAGGTCATTTCCAGATCAAAGGCAATTGTCAGGCTGTTACTGGTAAAGGAACTAAACAGTTGTAATGTCATGGGGGAAGTGACATCTACAACTGCTTATTTGTCACTCATAGTATGTAGATGCCACTGGACGTGCGGGAATCTAACTTGCAATTAGGGATGGGTAAGATTCAACTGAACTGGGGGGGTCTGGAGTCAAAGTAAGTCTTGCTGGGAAAGAAAGCAAAATTCTTTTCCTGAAACATATCCGTGACCCTGACCTTGAAGGGTTTTGAGGTCAATTCTGTGCTTTCCTGGTTACTATTACTGGTTTAATTATTTACTCAAGTTTAAATTCCACAGGTGCCCTGCTGGAATTGGAAAGCATGGTCCTCGATCAATGAGCCAGACATCTTGCTGCTCTTCCAAGAACTTAATCATCATGTTGCTGTTCTCCCAAATATCGTGTTTGTTATGTGCTATTATAATAGAGTTAACCAACCTAGTGCCAATGGTGACAAAGTCTTTTTCCATTCTGGGTGAATTGCTTCTCTGTAAGACAGGGGTGTCAAACTCATTTTAGGTCACGGGCCGGATTGAGCAAAATGCAGCTTCATGCGTGCGAACGCAGCTTTCGTTGCCTCCATTTTTTCAGCCTGCTCTCATGTGTCTCAGTCTCTGCTATAACTACAAAGTGTTTCACTTTACAAACTCCGTTTCTTATGAAGAAGACTGCCGAGTAAGACTGCCGAATAAACACTAAAAACCCTGAAAACCTGGTACCTGAATAAACTCAGCATTAGCCATATCATACGCCATAGGCGCTTCGATTACTGGGGCCAGCTTTAATAGTAATTAGATATTATCTCGCGGGCCAAAGATAATTCCACCGCGGGCCGGATTTGGCCCGCGGGCCTTGAGTTTGACATATATGCTGTAAGACATTAGCTAATTGAATGCACTCTACATCTCGATCTCTTGAAAGTTAGTGCAGAAGACGCTGGAGAGTAAAGCATGGTATCCAATTAATCGTCTGGTCAATGGATTCTCACTGAAGGTCCAAATGACAATTTCTACACAAGGTATTCAAGGTCTGTTGAAAGAGAATTTGAATTCTGCTCTACAACACCATGAAGAGCTAGGATTGGAATGACGAATCACATTTAAGAGGGGCAAACCTTCCTCTCTCATTCAGTATCTCTCTCTGCATTTAACAAGCTCCTGTGAGATTTTTGGGTACATTGTAATGATTAGAAGTGATTTATATACACTCTCCATACTGAGGAAATCAAGATTTAACTCTATCAACTCATAAGCCTGAAGCTTTCCAGTCATGGAGGAGAGGAATCCCTCTCTCCAGGGAGAAAAACTACATGTCCATACTTATGATCTGCAAGTTGACAGATGACAACTTACTGGGTAGAATTATTTAGAGGTGAAGAGGTTTTGGGTGACAATCTTAATCCCCTGCAGGGTTGAACGGATAGAAGGCTTTCTGCTTGCAGCAGGTGAAAGTTCTCAGACACTTTTTCTTGTAAAGCTCCTCCAATAAGAGATACAAGATGCTGTGGTAATAAATTCTTTAAGTTCTCTCCATCTGCCTCTATCCACCTCAGTGAAGAGGGCTCTGCTTTCAGCTGCCTCTCCTTGTCATGATGGATACAAACAGGACCCAAGTGTTTTCTTTGAAAAGAAGATAAAGTTTCATGCATAGACTGCTCCAAGTTAATGAAATTGCTGTGCTTCCAAAGTTTCTGTGGCTGAACCTTCCTTCAAATGGATCAAATCCAAAGACATCAATGATTCACTTTTGTAGCTCAAGATCGGAGCTCATTATTCTGACCCAATTTCTCACATGACGCACACAATGGGTGCTAATTATATTTCCATTAATTAATTGGCAGGAGACTAGTCACAAAGCTACCCCTTTGGGCAGTCTATGCATTAGAAGCATGTGCACAAGTGTATGGGAAAACAGTATTGGATTTTTAATTTGGTGCCATCAATATCCCCTCTATGGTCTCTGTCTATACTTCACACTACGTCAGTAAAGCTGCCAACATAATCAAAGACCCCATTCACCCAAGACAGTCTCACTTCTCCTCCTTCCCATCAAAAAGACAATTCAAAAGAATGTACTGCCAGACTTAAGGACAGCTTCTATCCCACTGTTATCAGACTCTTGAACGGACCTTTCCTATGATAAGTTGGACTCTAGACCTCACAAAATCTCTTGTTATGATCTTGCACTTTATCATTTACCTGCACTGCACTTTCTCTGTAACTGTTACACTTTATTCTGAATTGTTATCATTTTCCCTTGTTCTACCTCGATGCACTGTGTAATGATTTGATCTGTAGGAACAATATGCAAGACAATTTTTGCACTGTATCTTGGTACATGTGACAGTCCTGACAGTCAATTTTATTCACCAGTATAGCCCTGTAGTGCTTAATAAATACGCAGTGCACAAGCAAATATCTTTACTGTGGACATCATAATTTAGGGGTAATTTTTACTCAGCACAGGACCAAAAGAAGCTGCAGAAGGTTATAAAATTAGTCAGCTCCATCTTGGGTACTAGCCTCTGTAGTACTCAAGATATCTTCAAGGAGTAGTGCCTCAGAAAGGCGGCATCCATTACTAAGGACCCCCACCAACCAGGACACACCCTCTTCTCATTGTTACCATCGGGTAGGAGGTTCAGATGCCTGAAGGCACACACTCGCAGGAACAGCTTCTCCTCCTCTACCATCCAATTCCTAAATGAATGTTGAAATAAATGTTACCTCTCTTTTAAAAGTATATTATTGCTTTTTTTCACAAATTTTAATCTGTTTCATATATATTTACCGTAATTTATTTATTCTTTTTATATCATCATGTATTGCATTGAACTGCTACTGCTAAGTTAACAAATTTCACGACACGTGCCGGTGATAATAAACCTGATTCTGACTTTGGATAATCTATCTATACTAAGTCCATCTACAATGTCCTGGTAATTCAAGTGTGTGCTCAGATGCTTCATAAATGGTGAGAGAACACCTACATCCATCACTATCTCAGGCAGTGCATTCCTCACAGTGAAATATTCCTTCTCAGATCCTCTCTAAACCTCGCACCTCACTTTGAGTCAATACTCTGTGGTCTCAGACACAAACAAAAAGATAATTGAGAAATTCAGGAGCAGATAAGCTGAGTCAGAACTAGTTAACTAATTAGAGCTTTTAAAAGTCAAGGATGAGTATCAGTTGTATTAGGATAAATGGAGTTAATTCATAGAGTTAACTACCGTAATTAGAGTTACTAATTTTACAGAGCACATAAGCCATTTTGGTAATGTTCCAAAATGGAGAATTCATTCCAGAATTTCATTTCTATTGAAGTAAATAGTGAGATTTACAGGAAGATGTTATTTCTTGCTTGGCATTGCTGCCTGTCACACCTCCAATAGTACCCTTTGGTCCTCATTGAACTAAGTAGAAACACCAATCAGAAGTTGATATTCCTATTCTACCACATACTATCAACAAGTCACATTTAACCCACTGCTTTCAGTGAGATGGCCTATCAATTTAAAACCTAGTCAAGACTCCCAGACAGCTAATTTATAACAGTAGATGTTATTATAGTGCCTTTCCAAAACAGTATTCAAGCCTTCTGCGATAGATGGTCTTCAGCAAATTGGTAAAAATTTAAACAAACTTTTACTTTTAAGCACTAATATTTTGGCTCAATGGATCTGCACAGGCTTTAATGTGTGCTTTTAATCTGAATTGTGTAGTTGGAAGGCTGTAGTTTTAATGCCAACACATCCCAGCAGTATCCATTTATCCCTAATACAACTGATACCCTTTCTTTTATAAGCTTAAAGGCAAGAGGCCTCATTGAACTAGAATTTCAGACAATTTTCTTTAAGTAAAAGCAGTTAGCTTACATTAACCAATTTCCCCCAATACACTGTGGAATGCCTTTTGAAATTTATAGAATGAAAACAAAACCAGACAACCAGTTAAGTTTTTAAACTGTTAATCACATTTGGATCACATACTCTTCGATTCACTGCAGTGCATTTGAAGGCAAATAAGTAATAAAAATAGAAACATTAGTAGGCTATTCAGCCTGTTATCCATGCCCCACCATTCAGTATCCAAAAGTTTAAAAACAAAGCCAAACTTCAATACAAGTTGCATTCAGTCCAGATCAGATTTTCAACAGAACAGTCGTGCCTTGTATGAACATTTTAACAAGAAAATATAATAAAATTACGATAAAATTGGTAACAATGAAACTAAGAAAATAGTTAATTTTATATATTATATATACGTACATACACACATAATACACACAATAAAACATCCAGAGTAAAAACAGCAGGCAACTTCCATATTATGTTAATTTGGATAATGAAATTTTGCCTTTAGAGGATTGACAAATCCTTACCAAAGAAATCTCAGAAATCTTAAATTTCACTCTTATGAAATTTATATGAAAACAATTAAATAAATAAAAGTAGTGTTTCTCATCAAGCATTTCTGGACGCAAGTGCATCATGGAAAAATCACAATGTGGACTGTTTTCTAAGAATGAAAGCAACTCCTCCAAATTGATGTGGGGGTGTCACTTGTAAAAAAAACACTTCAGCCTTCTTGCAACCCTTTTCATTTAATCTTCTCAGTGTAGTGTACTTGGAGACTGTGAGCCATTCTTGTAGAAATTGTCAGCATTATAACAATCACTAAGAGACACCAGAAGCTTCAGAACATATGTTCAACTTTTTTGTAGACTTAACAATTTCCACATGTGGTTACCTCACATCCACAAGTTACATGCACATGTGACTTATTTAGTTATTTACTTACTAATATATTACATGGTTTTCCTTTGAAAGTATGCTCTCAATATATACAGGCTCAGTCTGTTCCCTGGTTTCCCCAGATATTATAGACCTCTAACTGAGTTTAGGTCTTTGACATTGCAGTTACTTCTAGATCTGAATAACGCTTGACATCCTGACTCAAATCAGAGTTGACTGGCATCTCCTTTTCAACTGCTGGCGCTATAGTCATTTCTGGAATAAATTTGACATCAGAATATGTTTTGATTAACCCCTCTCTAATAACTTGGTTAATGTAGACACGTCTGGCTTTTCCGCTATCTTCAGACAAGATATTGTCTATATCTTGTTAGAATTGTACAAACTCACTTTCACCAGTTGAATTAGTTAATCTTAAAATTCTTTCTCATGTTCCTTGAGCTGCATCTGTTTGTCTCTTCCCAATGAGTTTTTTCTAAGAAAGTGAGTCATGAGTTTGACACACAAAGTGCTGGGGAAATTCAACAAGTCAGGCAGCACCTGTGGAAAAGAATAAACAGTTGATGTTTTGGGCCGAGACCCTTCATTGGACCTGGTCCTTTTCTTGTATTTTCTCAAGGCACAGCTCATTCTGTGTGCATGCTGGGTCTCAGAACATCCCTCTTTCCCCTTGCATTTCACTATAACATATTTCCTCTCAGATGTTCATCAACTTGCCTCTGATGTGTTTGTCATCCACGAACATTGAAGATAATTTAACCAGCTAATTAACCTATCAAACACTCTACTAGATGTCATTAGTCAAATGGCATAATTGCATCATGCATTAAATATTATAATTTCTTCTGCTATCTCCCAAAGAACTCATACTGAAACAATTAGCTATTGTAACACTATATAATTTGAGACAATTGCCCAGTGATTTTGAGCTGCAGATTTGGGTCGATGTCAACTTAAATCTATTTCACCCAAAAAGCCAATTTTTACTGGATTCAAATTCTTGCTAAAAGTACAGCAAAATTAAAAGCTCCAAACTGATGGCATGAATCAATTCCTCCAGCTTCTGATATTTTCTCCCCCGCCCCATTCATTTTCCATTCTCTGGTTCCCCTCTCACCTCTGTTCTTCTCCTCACCTGCCCAGCAGCTCGCTTTGGTGCCCCTCGTCCTTCTCTTTTTCCCACGGTCCTATCAAATTATTTCTTCTTCAGCCCTTTGCCTATCACCTCCCAGCTTCTTACGTCATTCCCCTCCCCCACCCACCTACCTTCCCCCTCACCTGGTCTCACCTGCCAGTTTGTAATCTCTCCCCTCCCCCACATTCTTATTCTGGCTTCTCTCCCTTTTCCTTTTCAGTTCCGATAAAGGGTCTCAGATGTATGTATGTAGGTAGGTAGGTGGGGGGGGGGGGGTGTTTGTGTGTACGCTGATCAAATTATCAGCTGGTTCTGCACACCACTGGATCTCAGTTAAGATGAGCAACCAGTGCAGTGCAACTGAAAAGGTAACTGAAAGGCTTTCTTGCAAAAATTTAGCCTCATAGGTCAAACCAGCTGTTTGAAACTGTAGTCCTAAATAATAGTAAAAACCTGGAAGTAGCCTTCTATCATTTAAATATATCCTACCTTCAATTCTTCTTTATTTCCAAAGTGCAATGTTCTGAGACCAGAGTGATCAGGATTTCACCAGTATAGAAAGTCAGGGTTTCAGAGCTTTCATCAGAGTAGCATAATTGGTCAGGGAGTGAAAGGATACAGGGAGAAGGCAGGAGAATGGGGTTGAGGGGGAATTTAATCAGCCATGATGAAATGGCAGAGCAGATTCCATGGGCCAAATGGCCTAATTCTGCTCCTCGGTCATTTGGTCCAATTACTAATAGTATTGTAAACACGCTAAATGTTAGGAGGACTCAACAGGTCAGCCAGCTTCTATGGAAAGGAATAATAAATGTATCATGTATTTGAAGCAATTGTCAGTATCTATCACTTTTCCCATTCCCATGACAAATAAATTGCTGGAGTATGTTTAGAAACTAATGAAGGATTATTTATATAACCTTCTACGGTACATCAATAATGGACATTTAATTGTTCTGAAGCAAATTTTGAATCTTTCTGAATAATCTTAAACAGGCTGTCATTCTAATATGCAATAATCAGTATTAAATTAGAAATTAAACAGCTATTAAGTCATGAATTTTCAAGCTTCATCTTCAATGTTCTTCGTTAACATGCACTGCAATTAGTCTCCAAGCTATACACGATAATTTGCATTTACATAGAACTTCTAACTGTGATTGAGAGAATCTGCTTATTGCAATTCCAGCCTTCACTATCCTGAAGCAACTTTATCTGCACATTATTAGCTTTCATAAAGTCTTGTTAAGGGGTTGAATTTATATTTGATTTTGTTACCACCAACAATGAATAATCTCTTTAAAAATATCATACGTCGTGTATATATGCAAATGTACTGCATACAATTGCCCAAATGCTGCTGGATTTCAGGACCTCATAGCATGCTTTGTTAATTAGATTCATTAGTGCATATTTAGCATTTTTAAATGCCCATAAAGTTGTTCATGTGAGACTTTTGACATGATGTGTCAATGATCTGGACCCAAGTGAACAACAGGACAAATGTAAGGAATGTAGCAGGGAGAAATAAATAAACGGAAAGGTCTATTAAAGTTGGCGAACTCACTCTCAGAAACGGGCAAAAACCAAAAAGAAAGAGAGATTTTTGAAACGTATAATGTGTGAATTTAAAAATTCCTCCAAGGGACCCACAACCTTGTCGTGGTTTGGAGGCTTACATGCCTCAGTGACCCAGACAGCTATGTTGGCTGGAGTCAGGGCTTTAAGTTTTGGCTCTTGGTAGAGTCAGCCATGCCAAACAGGTCAAAGGTTAGAGGGCAGACTAAGAGTGGTACACCAGTCCTCCAGGTTTGGGGGTTCGGCTCAGTGCTAACAACTCTGACTGGTGAAATCAAACAGTTACGGAGACAGCAATGAAGAATCCTTCTACATCTGTGTGCCCAAGGACAGACAGAGATGGAGGATCTTCATTGCTGCCCTAAATGCCAGTGGTGTAACAGGCAGTAAGTAATTTAAAAATTCTCTAACAAAGATTCACAACCAATGAAAACAGAGTTCAAGTTTTTTACTTTTTGGAATAGAGCAGTTTAATGTCAGTCATTAACAACTACTGCATTATTAATATGATACCTATACTGTTAATTACTTAGATTTAATATTGTGATGAGTTTAATTGGCAATTAATTTGAAATGCAACATTGCAATAAAACTCAAAAAATACATGCCACCTGTAATTCAATTAGAAAATTAACAACAGAACGTTTCATGAAGCCAACATAGTTTTTTTAAGCAAAAACTAAATAATTGTGACCAGCAAAGTAAACATGCCAAAGGGCTGCAGGAAATTCTGAGATGAGATTTACCTATTTTGGAAAGTCAATAACTGTTTAAGGACAGTCAGCATGACTTAGTGCATGAGAAATTGTGCTATGAAGTTGAGTTTTGTTTGTGACCAAGAGGGTTTACAAGAGCAGAGTGGTAGATATTGTGTACATGGAATTTAGTAAGGCATCAGCAAATTCTGCATGGCAGGCTGGTCCAGAAGATAAGATCACGTGGGATCCAGAGTGAACCAGCCATGAATCTATGGCACAGGAATAAAACTACAATAAAGTGTGAAGTATTTCAAGCTTGTTGATGTTAACTTACCAAGAACTTCAACAGGAATAAAATACTAATTCAGTTTGCAGTTTTATATACATCCAGGACATCTTCAAGGAGCAATGCCTCAAAAAGGCAGCATCCATCATTAAAGATCTCGAATGCCTTTTCTCATTGCTACCATCAGGGAGGAGATACAAGAGCCTGAAGGCACATACTTAATGATTCAGGAACAGCTTATTCCCCTCTGCCATCTGATTTCTGAATGGACATTGAACCCATGAACATGACTTCTCTACTTTCTTTCCCTCTTTTTGCACCACTAATTTAACTTTAAATATATAAATATATATTTAATGTAACTTAGTTTTTTTTATTATTAGGTATTGCACTGTTTTGCTGCCGCTAACAAATTTTACAACATATGGTGATGATAGTGAACCTGATTCTACTAACAAGTCACTAATGAAATTCTCAAAAACTGCATATCTTCGGTTATAAAGTATTCATTGAGGGAGATTCACAATTTATTCTGCCTTCATGATTTAGTATGGCTGAAGAAGAATGCAGTCAGTGAAGCCCTGATAAAACAAAATTTCTGTACATAAAAGGAATTATGTTAAAGCCTCAAGTAAGATGAGCTGTTCATTCCATCTGTCTTCCTGATATTTGACTTTTTGGTATTCGTGAACTGAAATTTAGTAAACATTCTGCAGTTCGAAAGATATAAAGATTATTCACAAAGCCAATGAAAAATAGATTTAGCATCTGACAGAAAAAGTGGCAAAAATAAAGCAACTGCCTGAAGCATCCATACTCAGCCAGGCAGACAGCCCAGAGACAACCAGGAATGATAAATTCCTGGGTCAGTCTAATATCTGTGCTGTTTGCAGAGAAATATTTTTGCATGGAATCCACAAGTTGTATTAAATTGCTGATGAATTACAGGTTGTCATAATTAGTAATGATGGGCAAACCATGCCATTTAAAGCCAAACTCAACAAAATGAGTATGATGGTTTTACACACGTCATAACTTATTCCAAGTTGCTGCATGTATGCTTTTCCTGGCTTGTGAGTGTGCATACAGTAAGTCAGGCAGTCAGTTCTGAAGCTAGTGATTAATATACAGATAGGGAATGAAGTTGGGCTCAGAGTTCTATATTCTAGGACCATTCAAGAGGCTGGCTCCATTAAATCGCACAACTGTTAAAACAGGATACAGGCTGCTGCACTCTATATATTTTTAAAAAGCTTTTATTATAAACCACTGCACAAGTAACCTTTGTTACAGGATGGTAAGAAGTATGACTTCACAAAGCTATTCTACTGATTTTTTAAAGCAACATCTCTGATGCTGGGGCTTTTTGTACTTATTTATTGTCCACAGGTAAGGCTGCAGAGAGTAAAGGCTCTTCTGTTCTCCACGCGTAATACATTTTTCATTAATTTGGTTAACCCAGGAAACAGAAATCTTATGCACATGAAGATTAATCCACTTAATCAGAAGAGAAATATGGGTGATGCATTTTGGGAAGGCCAACAAGGAGACACGACACATAGACATTGTCCCAGGGAGGGGATACTGCAAACAACAGGGGCTAGGTTTAAGATCAGAGGCAAGAGGTCTAAAAGGAATATCAGGAGCAGCTTATTCATGCAAAGCTGATTCATAATTGATGCAGGCATATAAACAATGTTTGAAAGTCATCTAGATAAGTACATGGACAGAAGAGGTGTAGAGGGCTAAAGGCCTGATGGGACTCACTCACTAGTCAGCCAAAGGGCCTGTTTCCACGCCATATGACTTTAACTTATTTAAGTTTAAGGAAGTTAGAGGTTAAATTAGCGGTCTGTTTAAAGATATTTTAGAACTTCCTTAGATTTGCCTTTTACTCTTCCATGAGTGCCAAGGAGTTTCAAAGTTTCAAAGTACATTTATTATCAAAGTAAGTATGCAGTATACAACCCTGAGATTCGTCTTCCCACAGACAGTCATGAAACAAAGAATCACCATGGAACCCGTTTAAAGAAAGCATTGAACGCCCAACTCGCAAAAATAACCATATTGTGCACATAGCAAAATGCAAGCAATAAAACACTGAGTATTAAACATCAAACTGCAGAGTCCCCAACACAGTCCAGGAGTGACAGTTACTGAGTCAGTTCAGCTTAGCGCTGTGTCGATGTCTGCCTGCCTCAGATGCAGAGCCAATTCCGCGCCAAAGCGCTTCGATCTAATCACACAGAATTTCTTGTGTTTACTCTTTCTTCTAGATCAGCAGTTCCCAATCATTTTTATGCCATGGAACCTTATTATTAACTGAGGGGTCTGTGGACCCCAGGTTCATAACCCCTGTTCTAGATGCTTTCAAATTTCTCATCTTCAAGTGTTCACCAAATCTGCTTTTTAAACTTGAAACCACAATCTCCTCTGTACAACAATTTGCATGTAACACTGTTCACTCGAGTAACATCCCAAATACTTCTCTGGAGAATAGTCCGATGCATGTAGGAAAATCGTGGGGAGATCACTCTAAGATGAGCTAGTGCTTTTAATTGAAGTAATGGGGCAAGGAACTTTAAGGAGAGAATTCCAGAGCTCCAGAAATAAAGCTATAATGAATTAATTTATAATGACAAATTATTTCAATCCTATCTGGGATGTGGTTATATGGAAAGATTGGAAATGTTGAGTTTATTCACAATGAACATGAGAGGCTGAGGAATGATTATAGAGGTTTATAAGATTGTAAGGGCATAAATAGGGTAGACATTTAGAGGGAAGGGGAGTCTAAAACTAGACAGCACAGATATAAGGTGAGAATGGGAAAATTTAAAGATCTAAACTATAAACACATAGGGTTATGGTTATCCAGAATGGACTAAAGGAGCAATTGGTAGAGGAAATGCAATAACAATGTTTAAAAGGCATTTAGACAGGTACCTGGAAAGACAGAGGAATTGGGCCTAAGGCAGGTAAAGGGATCAGCATTGGTGATATCATGGTTGAATGGATGCGAGAGACTGCAAGGCCTCTTTCTATGCTCTTAGTTCTATGTTCAAATTGTGCCTGCTGCGAAAAGTTTACATGAAATAAACACTGATTTTCTTATTTTTTAACATTTGTGCTGGATTTGTGCTTTTGCTGGATTGAACATGGATTTCCGACACATTCATTTTCTCAGTAATTTGCCTTTTTATCAAAACCATGATTTATCAAAACAAAACAGATCAAGAATAGCGATTTAAATCCAATGGGGGGGGGGAGGAGAATAATCAATAGAAGATATCTTTGACCAAAGCTGCCCCAATTGTCGTCACCATCATTATGTGCCATGTTGAATGATGTGGATGATCATGGTCTATCCATAACCATGATTGTTCTTGGCAATTTTTTTCTACAGAAATGGTTTGTCATTGCCTTCTTCTGGGCAGTGTCCCTACAATACAGGTGACCCCAGCCATTATCAATACTCTTCAGAGATTATCTGTCTACCGTCAGTGGCCGCATAACCAGGACTTGTGATATGCAACAGCAGCTCATATGACCATCCACCACCTGCTACCATGGTTTCACATGACCCTGATCGGGGGGTGGGGGGCTAAGCCGGTGATACACCTTGCCCAAGAGTGACCTGCAGGCTAGCGGAGAGAAGCTGCCCCAATGAACAATTTAAAACTAATAAGTACTATTGGTTTTGCAATAATGTTTTGGTTTCAAGTTAGAAAATGCTTTTCTCTACATAAAGAATAACAGTTTTCAAATACAGATCTGGGTGGACAGCAGCAAAAATCTGAGAATATTTCACCTGCTTGCTCTCTCAGCCAAAAAAATAGCACATGGCTTTATAAGGCATTAGCCAGACGGAACTTGAAGTATGCTGAGCAGTTTTGTGTCCCTTATCTAAAAAAGAATGTGCGGGCTTCAGAGAGAGTCCAGAGATGGTTCAGGCGAATGATCCCGGGAAAGGGTGGGGGCTAGGATAGGAAAAAAAATCAAAGTACTGTAAATAAATAAGTTTAGTTATTCATACATCTGTAGTCCATACACCATTTGCAAAACTAATCCTTTTTGGCAAAACATTTCCATACTTGGGATTTGTGCACACTGACTAAACTATAGAACTTAGAAATTTACAGCACATTACAGGCCCTTCAGCCCACAACGTTGTTCCGACCATGTAACCTACTTTAGAAACTGCCTAGAATTTCCCTGGTGCCTAGCCCTCTATTTTTCCAAGCTCCACATACCAATCTAAGAGACTCTTAAAAGACCTCATTGTATCCGCTTCACCACCACCGCCACCGGCAGTGCATTCCACACACCCACCTCTGTGCCTAATTCCAAGCACCTTAAAACTATGACCCCTCATGTTAGCCATTTCAGCCCTGGGAAAAAGCCTCTGGCTATGCACACAATCAACGCCTCTCATCATCTTATACACCTCTATCAGGTCACCTCTCATCCTCCATCACTCCAAGGAGAAAAGGTCAAGTACACTCAACCTATTCTCATAAGGTACACCTTCCAATTCAGGCATCGTCCTTGTAAATCTCCTCTGCACTCTCTCTATAGTATCCACATCCTTCCTGTAGTGAGGTGACCAGAACTGAGCACAGTACTCCAAATGGGGTCTGACCAAGATCTTATATAGCCATAATATTACTTCATGGCTCTTGAACTCAATCCCACAGTTGATGAATGCCAACACACCATATGCCTTCTTAACAACACTGTCAACCTGAGCGGCATCTTTGAGTGTCCTAATGACATGGATCCCAAGATCTCTCAGATCCTCCACACTGCTGAGTCTTACCATTTATATTATTTTGTGTCTTCACATTGGACCTACCAAAGTGAACCACTTCACACTTATCTGGGCTGAACTCCATCTGCCACTTCTCAGCCCAGTTCTGCATTCTACCAATGTCCCGCTGTAATCTGTGATAATCTTCCAGGCTATCCACAACACCCCCAACCTTTGTGTCATCAGCAAACTTACTAACCCACCCTTCTACTTCTTCATCCAGGTCATTTATAAAAATCACAAAGAGGAGGGGTCCCAGAACAGATCCCTGAGGCACACCACTGGTCACCATCCTCCATGCAGAGTATGAGCTATCTACAACCACCTTTCGCCTTCTGTGGGCAAGCCAATTCTGGATCCATAAAGCAAAGTCTCCTTGGATCCCATGCCTCCTTAATTTCTGAAGGAGCCTTGCATGGAGAACTTTATCAAATAAATGCCTTACTGAAATCCATATACACTACATCCACTGCTCTACCTTCATCAATGAGTTTTGTTACATCCATGTACTATGTAAATGGCAAATCATTGTCAGCTCTTTATTAACCACAATTTTTCTCCCCATTGACACTGTTATGCTGACAGGATGGAGATCAGCCCACAATGTAGTTCATAGTTATTCTGTAATGCATCCAAGCTTTACACACAGTCCTTTCATAGCGTTTACCTGGAAATAACAAGCTATTTGATGATTCAACCTTACACTTACTGTACTTATTTATTTAGGGATACAATGCGGAAAATAACCCTGGCCTAATCACAGAACAATTTACAATGACCAATTAACCTACTAAACGGTATGCCTTTAGAATGTGGAAGGACACCAAAGGAAACTCACACAGTTCATGGGAAAGACATATAAACTCCAAATATATGGTGCTGGAATTCGACTCTGAACTTCAAAACTCCGAGCTGTTGTAGTGTTGCACTAACGCTATGCTCCCGTGTCAACTTCTCTCAAGTGCAAACAAAATTCAATTTTGCAAAAGGATTAAGTAAGAAATTCTGGTTGAACAAAATTAAGATTAACAAAACAGATAAAATTTAAAAATAAGACAAATGCTTTTATTTGTAATCACCTTCAAATCTTTTTTTGTGACTGGAAATAAAAGAGCTATTTTGGGGGGGAAAACAAAGAGGATAAAGCAACCTCTGGCTAATGATCCTGAAGGCTTTTCCATCCTCCAAATAATTCTCCAGAAGCTGGTGTCCAGCTGTTCACCTTCACTCCAATCAGCACAATCCACACACAAAGCCCCAGTTGTCCTCCCTTTTTGATGCAGAACAAAAAAGCACCTATAATTCATTTGCAATGATTAATGACAATGCCACAGAAATACAATGCCTATTTAAAAATACAAATCAAATGGGAAACCTCTGTTTCACATTGCAAATCCACAAGCAACATCCTTCTTTGTGACACCCTTTTTTTTAATTGCAAGAGCTTCTAAAATACAGCTTTGAAAAGCAACCACACTGTTTGGCATTAAGCAACTGGAAGAGTAAAGCAGCTTTAAACTTTTTAGGTTCTATATGCAGGGGAACACAAAAGCACAGCAGTTAGAAGCTTTTGATTTTACTCCAAGAACAGACTAATTGAATAAAGAGTGCAAAGGTCATCCCCCTGGGTTTTTTTAACTTTCAAACTGTACTTGTAAGTACAGTACTAATTTTGCTATACCATCAAAATTGGGGCTTGGCATCAATGTCAAAGTCAAGTAGATTTATTGTTACAGTAGGTATATGTATACCTTGAGATTCTTCCAGGTACTTGCAGGAAAATGTGGAAATACAATAAAATTTATGACAAACTACACATAAACAAAGGCTGACAAACAACTAATGTACAAAATAAGGCAAATGCAAATGAAAAATAAATAATACTGAGAACGCGAGTTGTAGAGTCCTTGAAATTGAGTCTGTAGAGTCAATTGTGGAGTCAGGTCGGAGTCGTAGTGAGTGAAGTAATCTGTACCATTTCAGGAGCCTGATGGTTGTGGGGCAATAACTTTTCCAAACCTGGTAGCATGGGACCCAAAGCTCCTGTATCTCCTGCCTGATGGTAGCACTTTCTTCTTGCAAGGCTCCATGTAAAGGTGCACAATGGTGGGGAGAGCTCTGCCTGTTGTGGATTGGGCTGTATGCATCATTTTCCGCAGACTTTCCCACTCCTGGCCATTGGTGTTTGCATACCAGATATGACCGCAGCAGCACTGAAGGCAAAATTAGCTATATTATAGAAGAGAACACTTTGCCCTCATTAGATAAGGAAATAAAAAACTTCTCCACAAGCTTCCTAGGGCTGTTATATGAATCTCTGAAATACAAAGGTAGGGAGTGCATCTTACTTTGAAGGAGTAGATCACCAAAGAAGGGGAAGTCATGGTGATAATAGTACTGCTAAAGCAAAAAGTCACTAGTGTTTTCTTTGAAACTTTGAGGTATCCTACTATACTAAAGCAATGTGTTTACTGAAGGACCCCTACCCATAAAAATGCAGAGAAAACTGCAGGAAAGGAGGTTTATAATATCTTGCGTGCACTTTGTGGCCACTTTATTAGGTACCTCCTATACCTAGTAGAGTGGCCACTGAGTGCATGTTGATGGTCTTCTGCTCCTGTCGCCCATCCACTTCAAGGTTCAATATGCTGTGTATTCAGAGATGCTCTTCTGCACACCACTGTTGCAATGTGTAGTTATTTGAGTTACTGGTGCTTTTCTGTCCACTTGAACCTGTCTGGCCATTATCCTCTGATCTCTCTCATTAACAAGGCATTTTTGTCTAGAGAACTGTTGCCCACTGGATATTTTTTGTTTTTGTATCATTCTCTGTAAATTCTAGGAACTGTTGTGCATGAAAATCGTAGGAGGTCAGCACTTTCTACGGTACTTATCTACATATTGCTTCAGGAAACCTTCCTGAACACACCTAACAAACTCCACCCCATCTAAACCCCTTGCGCTAAGGAGATGCCCATCAATATTAGGAAAGTTAAAATCTCTCATCACAACAACACTATTATTATTGCACCATTCCAGAATCTGTTTTCCTGTCTGCTCCTCGATATCCCTGTTACTATTGGAGGGTCTTTACAAAATACCCAGTAGAGTTATTGCCCCTTTCCTGTTTCTGACTTCCACCCATACTGACTCAGTACACCAGCTCTCCACGACTTCCTCCTTTTCTGCAGCCATGACACTATCCCTAATTAGCAGTGGCATGCCCCCACCTCCCTTGCCTCCCTCTCTGTTCTTTTTGAAACATCTAAAGCCTGGCACGCTCAGCAGCCATTCCTGCTCCTGCGAGGAGAAAGTCTTTTTGCTTTCAGAAACAATGCAAAAAGGCTGGCGGTTCTGAGTTTTTGTACAGTTGTTGTGAGTCCCCATTAATTAGACAAAAATCTAATGGGATATGACACACCTCTGGGAAGTACTATTGGCACAGTTCAAATAGTACTCATTCATTTGGGCTGAAATTCTTTGCAAATTTTATTGAAGATAGGAAAGGCAGGTGGCTGTTTTGTGAAACAGATGGTGAAGGCAAGAGTCTGTCCAAGCAAATTCAAGGGCATGTGTTCAGATCTTTACACAAGCCCTGACAACATCACAAATAACCAAAGTGCCTGGCATCTGTTGGCCTCTGGCAATTATTATCTATTACCTCAATTAAGGGCTAATGATTTTAATTCATCAGCATTTCATTTGAATTACTGGACTATAGCAATGTATGTTCATTTTGAGTTTACAGGAGCAGACTGCATGCCACTTTTAGAACCTCTAAACCTAACCTTAATTCTCATGTGTAACATGCAAGAACAATACAACCATGGAACAAAAATATAATCCTGAAGAACCACCCAGTTGTACAAGGAGAAAACTAGTACAGTATTTATAAAAATGTAAAACAAAACTTCCTACAAAACTAGCTGCCAGAACTCTTTATGTCTACTTTCTTTTATGGGTAAGATTTATACTATTACTATAGTAGAACTTTACACTAACACTAGTTAGTCAGAGGGCGGAATGGTAGTGTAGTGGATGGAATAAAACTTTACAGTGTCCTGTAAAATTAGGGTCCAGTTCCTATCACTACCTGTCAGGAGTTTGTGTTTTCCCATTTCCTCTTCCACACTTCAACGGTTCATTTAATATCAGAGAATGTATACAGTATACAACCTGAAATTCGTACTCGTCACAGGCATTCACAAAATAAATCCAAAAACGTAAGGGTTAGGGTGAGTAAATATAGGAACGTTACATTAGCAGCAGAAGCATGGCAACAATTATGGCTACCTGGAGCACATTCTTCGACTGTGCTGGTCATTAACACAAACATTGCATTCCACCGAACGTTTCAATGTTTCGAGGTGCCTGTGACAAATAAAGATAATCAATATTCATGAACAAACACAATGGCTGGCAGTAATGCCAGTTTGCTTGATATCAGATTATTCTTTCAGAAAATTGGATATTCACAAATTAGTGCTCTTTAACCTCTGACCTCACCCACTACCTTGCAAAATCAGCTATAGGAATAAAACCTACAAAAAAAATTGCTGAAAAGAAACAAACATTCTCTCAGAGAAGTTTCATTCCTGAATTTGCCAGTCTAAGTGGAAAAGTTATTGCGATGACCTGTCACATTTAAATACACAGTTAAATATATAAAGTGGATTCCAGTAAACTGGAACACATCAGGACCAGTACATTTTGGCCCATTTAAGTGGCTACCCTGATTTTCATGGAAATAAGTTTTTTTTTAAAAGAAAACCTACCTTTTAACTGAGTAACACTTTATGAAATGCAGAACCAATTAGAAGACCACCAAAGCTACTACTGTCGTGTATTTAATATTTGAGTAATATTGTAAATATATTATTTGATTATGCATCATTCATTACTGGTTATACATACAAAGTATGTGAATGGCATACATCATTATGGCCATAACGTTATAAGTGTGTGCCTCGATAAAAAGTAAAAATGAAGTAGACATGCTTCTCCTAGTCTCCCGTGTTTTCTTTACATTTGATTTATGTTTTGGAGTTTAAAAACATAACTACAGTACTACAAAACTGTGCATTAGTTCCTAATAGTTGTTGATAGAGGAATTTAATCCAGTAAGCACTGCCATATTCTTTTGATTGACTGTAAATGAACAAAAACAGTGCAAACACCTAGTGCAGATTGTGAACTGCCTTCAAACAGTGGTTTTGACGATTGCATCCTCCAAATTGTCATCTTCATTGTAATATTTAAGATAACTGTCAATACCTTCAAACTCTTTGTATTTCTTAACTTGAAGAAGTGAAATTGTTTCATTTTCACTCCCAGCCATTTCTGGCATTCCAGGCCCGAATGCTTGAAACTGCAGTGAGCAAAACAATTCTGAATTGTCTTTCTGCTCAATACTCGCCAACTATCAGTGACAAAAATAACTGCTTTTTAAACACAAACATACGCTAGCAATGCTATTGGAATAGTTCTTGCTCCAAGCATGGTGTAGTGTCTAATGGCCACATGACTGTTGCCAAAACTCTTCAGCAACAGCAATAGTCTCCTGTCCCAATTAAGTGGTATAGAATCTGAAAGAGAAATCCGGCTATTTTCTTGATTTAAGAGTTGTCCCAAATAAGTGGCTGCACTGATTAACCAATGGCCCAGTTAACTTGGAATCCACTGCATTTTGAAGGGGATATTATTTCAAAATGGACGAGAAACCTATCTACCACCATATTAAATCAATTTTATAGTTTCTTTCCAGCTAACATGGACACTCCAGTTTGCGAGATGGGCTACAATGGATTACATAAAAACCTTTAGTTCAATTTCAACAAGATATCAGTATCTCATGAAGAAGTATTTTGTTTTAATCAAAGAAGATTGCACAAGCAAACACACAGTTGGCAACATTGGAGAAGCAAAGGTTGATGAACAGAAGGCTAATGGTGCCTACAATAGGAATTATGGCAAAGGAAGAACCATTGTCACTTCCTAGGCGACTGAATACATGCTATATAATCAAAGATGCTTTAGTAATTCTCTCTAGAGTTTCTCTCTGAATGAACTTTTTGTTTTAATCTGTAGATTTTAATTACTGTTCAATAATCTAATTCTAATTTATCTCTCTCTCTCCAAGTAATAAAACAAAATGTTGCTTATTCTGGAAATCAAAAACAAAAAAAAAGTTGCTGGAAATGCTGCAGAGGCTGGTTGGCAGTGGTGGATAAATCAGTTAATGTTTCACAAGATGGATCTTACATTAGTACTGGGAAAACGCAATAGAAACAAAGTTCAAAGTAAATTTATTATCAAAGTACATATATGTCACCATATACAACTCCAAGATTCATTTTCTTTCAGGCATACTCAATAAATCTATTAACCATAACAGAATCAATGAAAGACCACACCTAACAGGGCAGACAAATAGTGTGCAAAAGACAAAAAGAGGAAATAATAATAATAAATAAATAAGCAATAACAATCAAGAACATTAGAGGGAAGAGTCCTTGAAAGTGAATCCATAGGTTGTTGGAACAGTTCTATGATGGGGGCGAGTGAAGTTATCCCCTTTGGTTCAGAGACCAGAGTGTTGAGGGGTAATAACTGTTCCTGAACCTGGTGGTGTGAGTCCTGAAGCTCCTGTACCTTCTTCTTAATGGCAGCAGTGAGAAGAGAGCATGGCCTGGGTGGTGGGGGTCCCAGATGATGGATGTTGCTTTCCTACAGCAGCACTCTGTGTAGATGCACTCAATGGTGGAATGAGCTTTACCCATGATGGACTGGGCTCTATCCACTACTGTTTGTAAGATTTTCAAGAGCACAAAAAGGGTAGAATATAGAAACACTTAATGGGCCAGGCAGCGTTTCTAGAAAGAGAGACAGAGCTAATATTTCAGAGTTAATGAAAAATTATCAAACTGAAATGTTAACTGTTTATCTCTCCGCAGATGCTGCCTGACCCACTGAGTGAAGCAATTTCTGTTTTTATCTGTTTTCGGATCCTAAGCAAAGAAAGATTTTGCTTTTAGAAGGAGAAAAGGAAATTAGAGGAAGTGTAAAGGATATGTAGATATGGTTCAAATGGTTCAATTTAATATCAAAGGTGTGTTACAGTATACAACCTATGAAGTTATGAAGAAATAACATACCCCTTCATGATGCTCTTAGTGGGCTTGTCTGTGGCACTGCACACCTCCTTTTCTCTTGGTCGGTATACAGTACAATGCTTTCTACTGCTGAGATGTCTACCAAAGTTTGGTCTTTTTTTTACATTTCTACCAAATTCTGGTAGAAAGAGAATTTCTACTTTTTTTCCCTTTTCTTTGTAGCTAGGCTCCTCCACAAGTATCTTCTTCATCTTTTCCTCCATTCAACTTCAATACATTTCTGCTTTCCTTTTAGTCCTTCCAGTACTTCTCTGAGCTGCAGAGGTTTGTGAGTTTCTGAGATCTTGAGAGCAATGACATCTGTGCTTAGCCATCTGGTAGGGTCACCCAAGGTGGTAAGGTCAAGGGGGAGGTTCCAGAAAAACCAAAGAGCTGACAAAAGATTATGACACATCACAACGGCAGTGAAGGATCTCCAATTGTTTTGCATTCCATGTCACTGGATCCTAATCCCGATCTGTCAAGGACCGTGTGGTGGTTGCCCATGCATCAGCCTCACCACATTAAACAAAGTTACACACAGCCATTCTCCATTAAGCAAATCCATCCTAACATCCAGATTAAGTCTGGTGGCAATCAGGGGCAGGATTGAGAGGTCTGAAAGTCTCTAATCACGAGAAACAATATGTGAATCCTTGATCAGTCTCTACAGCCCGTGAAAATCCATCAATAGCCAACCCCTTTGGAGAACATCATACTCAACTTGAGTGATGGCATTACTACTACTGAAACCCCTTTAAATTTATGCACTTCGCAATAATCTACATGCATCAATTGGTTCTAATTCATTGAACTGGTCTTCAATTTTCCCAGGTGGCAGTTTTTCCTCTTGTTAGCTTAGCTTGCAGCTACTTGTCAGTGGCAAAATAAGAATTTCTCAGTCCCGCCTTTCAATTCAACATTACTTAATACTACATTGCAAATTAACATAAAATATATCTCAGGAGGAAGATTATACTTCTTGAAGACCGAAAAATACATGAAAGGCTCTATATAAATAACCAGACTGGATTAAATCTATTCATGTGCAACAATGGATACCGGAGAGTAATTAAGAAGCAATATCTAACTGAGCACTCCTGAGAGCAAAGTCTGAGATAAACAGTTTGTTTTTACAACACTATTGTCTTTGTTCAATGCAAATCACAAAAGTGTTGTGTATTAATTTGATGCCAAGCAAATTTTGCATTTTATTAACCAGTTTAATTAATATGATCCAGGTGACTTACTTTCTAATTTAATAGGACATGAACACAAGTTTCAAAATTGTAAAACAATTCCCCAAACTAATTGAAGACCATTCTTGAATTCGGTTCAGTTGAGGAATTCAGTTGGAATTAACAAGGAGCAAACTTTGTATTTTTTTCAGTTGTAATGCCGACTGATAAAGCACCATCAGAGGCCTACCACATATGGTTCAGGAGGTGCATGACCTGAAATGCAGATGGTAGGGGAGATGTTGTGCCCTGCTATTTTTCCTGAGCTTCTGTATGCTCTTGATAAAGAAATTTGAGATTATAGAAGTGTACATCAGAGAAAAGGGCCTAGATAGTGCGAACATGGAGAGGATGGTTTGTATAGCGGGGAAGTCTTCGACCAGAGAGCATAGCCTCAGAATAGAAGGACGTCACTTTTGAACAGAGTAGGAGGAATTTCAGAATCTCTTTAGCTAGAAGGTGGTGCATCTCTGGAATTCATTGCCATAGACAGCTGTGAGGCCAAGTCATTGGGTATATTTAAAGTGGAGGTTGATAGCTTCGTGATTAGTAAGAGTGTTAAAGGTTACAGGGAAAGGGTAGGAGAATGGGGTTGAGATAGATAATAAATCTGCCATTATGGAATGGCAGAGTAGACTCGATGGTCTGAATGGCCTAATTTGCTCCTACGTCTTATTATCTAATATTTGTGACACTATTACGTGCACAGAGATTGCTACTAAAATGCATAGTTCAGCTATATAATGTCCAGGTAACCTTCTCACTGGATAGGAGGATAGGACTATTCTTTAAGATATTGTTTTAAAAGATTATTGGAGTCACTTAGAACATGAGGGAATGCCACTTGGCTTTCCCCAAGGAATATTTATTGTAGGCCTTTTCCATGAAGTTACAAATAATTCCAGTTAATTGGGCCACATTGGCTCCAGTACATTTTGGCACAATTAAGCCGCTATCTTAGCTAGCTGAAGTTTCATGAAAATATTTATAAAGGTATAAAAAAGACAAACTACCATTTAACTGAATAACAAACGGTGACTATGACACTAAACAGCGACTCCTTTGCTTGCATCTTCGGAAATAGCTTCATTTCTATCTTTGATATCTCATTTATTCCTTTTCAGGGGTTCTTTTGAAGAACCTGACCTGGAGTTACACTCTGACTTCAGTTCTTTACAGGAATGGGACATGCTGTCAGGGCCTCATGACCAGCCGCTTTTTGATATGCCAAGGACGCGGCCTGGAAGACGAGTTGCCTACAGGGTTCCGAGATTTCGTGGTTCTGGGGATATGCTGGTTCTAGGATGGTGTCCCTGACCGAAGCGTCGCAGGAGAACACGGAACATCAGTAGCAGTGGGGTAGCTGCCGAGGGTTGTGTGCTCGAAGAGCTGTGGCTTTTTGGTGCCGACTCTCTGGGCACTAAGCTTGGAAAAAGCGATGCAACAGACTTTTAACATCGTAAATCAGTGAGTTGTTTGTTATGTCCCCCCTCTCGCTGTGGAACAGCGACACCTCTTTTTCCCGTTAGGGAGAGAGAGAGCCTGTGGTATGTCAAATTATCAGGTGATCGTGCCGTTTTTGGGGTACTGCAAGTCTGTGTTTTTTTTGATGCTTTACTACATGCTTAAGTGTTCACTGGAGGGTACTGACGCTTTTTTGCTGGTGGGGAGGCCGTTGCTTTGTTTCTACTTGTGCATGGGAGGGGGAGTTCGGGGGACTTTGGGGTTGTAACGTTTTTACTCTCATTCATTCTTTGGGCACTCCTCTGTTTTCATGGATGTCTGCGAAGAAAAAGAATTTCAGGATTTATACTGTATACCTTCTCTGACATTAAATGCACCTATTGAAATTATATATTTAAATGAAATACAGAAGTAATTAGAGTACTATCAATACTTATACAGTACTGTAAGACTCTGCATTAGTTCTTGACAGCTATAGAGGAGTTCAATCAGTGTACGCTGCTGTGATCTTTTGACTGGCAGTAAATGAATAAAATCAGTGCAAACACCTAAAGTCAGATAATGGACTACCTTCATACAATGCTTTCAATGATTGCATCCTCCAAATCTTCATTTTCATTGTAACATTGTCAATACCTCCAAATCCTTCATAATATATAACTTGATGAAGTACTGAAATTGTTTCTAGCATCTCCATGCCTGAATGTTTGATACCACAGTGAGCAAAACAGTTCTGAATTGTCTTACTGATTATTTCTTGCCAACTATCAGTGATAAAAATCACTGCTTTTTGAACACAAACATGAAAGTGATGTTATTTAAAATTGTTCGCTTTAAGCATGGTGTAGTGTCTAATGGCCACACAACATGCAGATGGCTGACATTAGGTACAAACTCTTTGGCAACTGTCTCCTATCCCGATTAAACAGGACAGTGTCCCAAATAAATGAAGTGAATCACGGAAATTTCTCTATTAGTTTTTGTTCTTTAAGAGTTGTCTCAAATAAGTGACTGCCCAGATTAAGCGACTGCCGAGATGAACCGATTGCCCAATTAACCAGAATCAACTGTACTTAAAATCCTTGAGCATTTTAATAAAGGTGACACAAGAGCAACTTTACGGATCTGTTATACTACATTTGTCTTTAATGATACTGTATATGCTCATACAATCACAATGAACATCATGCCACAGATGGTTAATGGCATGCCCACTATTTGGGCTTTGCACGATGTTTCCTTGGATGCACAATTCAGAAGCCAACGAACACAATGTATTTCACATTTCCCCTCCTCAAATTTCCAGAAACACTAATCTGGATCCACTTATTTTTCTGGATTTCTAGAAGTAAACACTGTTCTATTTGGGAATTTGGCTACTTTTTTTGATGATGTTCTAGGTTCTGATGGTGTTACATAACCACAACTGACAAGTCTACTCTCTGGATAATTTAGGAATTGCACATTTTTACTATGTGCTAAGTTTCATGCTCTTGTCTGATTAATATTTATACAATTTGGGAAAGAAGAGTACAACTGGCATGCTGTCTCTTCCCTGCTATGTACCGAATGAATCAACCACAAGCCCACACATTCTGTCAAGATCATAAAAAAGGAGAGCAATTCAACTCTAGGTTCAGAAACTGTAGTAATGTCATGTAAATATCTACTGTGTCCCAACTTAAATAAGCTCCATTAACCCATCAAACTTGTGCTTGATCTTCACTAACACCTAAGATACCATTGTCTCAATTTCAAGTTCTGTGGTCTTCAAGCAACACAAAATGCTGGTGGAATGCAGCAGGCCAGGCAGCATCTATATATATCGATATAGATTTCCACCAGCATTTGCTTGTATTTCTAGCATCTGCAGATTTCCTCGTGTTTCATAGCCTCACCCCTTCCCACCTCCATAAACTTCTTTAGTTCTTTCACTTCTCTCTTTTCCTGGTCATCTGTGAACTTACTCACTACACCACAGGCAGACATGCCTTCACCACCCTGGTCCCTAAAGTTTCTATTCCCTCTATTCTAGTTCCTTTTCCTCTTGAAGATAAACTCTACTCTGACCAACCTTTTGGTTACCTGCCATAGTAACTCCTCAAGCGAGTCTACATCCAGACCTTCTTGACAATGCTCGAGTGAAGTACCTTGGTATATTTAAAAGAAGTTGCAAGGGGTATAAACAGTTTTATGCTGATTTATTTATAAATTCCTTTTATATTTATTGCATAAGAGAAAAATATTTTCTTTATTTTTTTTATATTCATTTCTTCATAACTTCTTTAGCCAGAGGCTGGTCAATATCTGAAATTCATTGCCACAGAAGGGTGTGGAAGCCAAATCATTGGATATATTGGCTGCGGAAGTCAAGTCATTAGGGAGATCGATAGGTTCTTGATTAATCAGGGCATCAAAAGTTAAGGGGTGAAGGCAGGAGAATCGTATTGAGAGGGATAATAAATCAGCCATGATGCAACACAAAATGTAAATAAAAAGTCAGCCATGGAGCAGACTTGATGGACCAAAAAGCCTAATTCTTCTCTTGTGTCTTAACGGTCTAAATACTATTTTTTCTGTTATTAATTTTATAAGCTTGTGTTAGAATGTATGAAAATTTGTGGAATATGTCCCAAACTTCACAAAAAATGTGACCAGCCATGAAAATTACACCAAAGGACACTAGAGCCAATATTTCTTATCTGACCTTTAAATCCACATTATTATCCACTTCCATTGTGTCTCAAGTTGCTGAAACAGAATAAATTTGCTTGTTCTGATTGTTTTTAATCTACCAGTGAAGTGACAGAGGCAATATTAATCATTTCCAAGACTCGGGTCCAACTGAAGGGTCACGTAACACTATTACACTGGCAGTGACCCAGATTCACTTCCCACTGCTGTCTACAAGGAGTTTGTACATTCTCATGACTGTGTGGGCTTCCTCCGGATGCTCTGGTTTCCTCCCATATTTTAAAGATGTACAGATTAGTCAGTTAATTAGTCACGTGGATTAATTGTGTGGAGTGGGCTCTTTGGGCCGTGAGAACCGATTGCCATGCTATATTTCTGAATATAGCCATCAAGCAAGATGGTCTAATTAGAGAAGACGCACTATAGCTTTCGAAATTCTGCTCAACAAAATTGCCATTTATGTAACTAAGGCGCTTTTCAATGATATGAGCAAACATGATCAGAACAATAATCCAACTTCTTTAAAATATATAATTAACCTAAGCACTGCAACATAGGGATTGTTTTTCCAAGTTTGTTCATTCAGTAGAAATCTGGAATGAATTGTTTCTGAGAACAGAATTGTTAATAAGTTTGGCTACAAAGTTGCTATACATTGATGTCAAAAATATAGTGAAATAAATCAAACGTGTCAACAATAGAAAGCAGAATCCTGGTATCTTATAGGACCTTAATTTGCTCAACTGTGCTTTCAAATCTGTCGGTTAAATTAGGCTAAAACCTAAAAGGGTGCGCTCCTGATAACCTCCAGAGGCTTGATTCTAGTATAAAGATATTGATTCCTGGCCTCTGCTTCACAGGTTTAAGGACTTCAAATATATTTCACATCCCCCTCTCACACTCACAACACTCTTTAAAATGGCGGCACAGCAGTGGAAACTGCAAGGGGTTTCAAACTCCTGGGAGTGTATGTCTCATCCGACCTCTCATGGTCCCAGTTCACATTCAGGAGAGCTCACCAACATCTACCTTCTGAGGAGGCTGAAAAGAGCTGGACTTTGCACATCTATACTCACATCATTCTACATACACACATCAGAGAGCATCATCACACGATGCATCACTGCGTGGGATGGAAAATGCACTACAGCAGACAGGATGACTTCACAATGGGTAGTCAAGACTGCCAAACTCATCATTAGCATTGGCCTACCTGCCATCAAGCACGTACATACAGAAAGATGCCGGCCGAGGGCTGGTAACATCATGAAAGATCCCACCCACTCTGCTCATGGACTGAGCCAACAACCTGCCTCTTAATGTGAACAAAACAAAAGAGATGGTTGTTAACTTCAGGAGGGCACAGAGCAACCACTCCCCACTGAACATCGACGGCTCCTTGGTAGAGATCGTTAAGAGCACCGAATTTCTTGGTGTTCACCTGGTGGAGAATCTCACCTGGTCCCTCAACCCTCAGCTCCATAGCAAAGAAAACCCAGCAGTGTCTCTACTTTCTGCGAAGGCTGAGGAAAGTCCATCTCCCACCCCCCCATCCTCATCACATTCTACAGGGGTTGTATTGAGAGCATCCTGAGCAGCTGCATCACTGCCTGGTTCAGAAATTGCACCATCTCGGATCGCAAGACCCTGCAGCATATAGTGAGGGCAGCTGAGAAGATCATCGGGTTCTCTCTTCCCATTACGGATATTTGCACTACACGCTGCATCCACAAAGGAAACAGCATTATGAAGGACCCCATGCACCCCTCATACAAACTCTTCTCCCTCCTGCCGTCTGGGAAAAGGCTCTGAAGCATTCAGGCTCTCATGACCAGACTATGTAACAGTTTCTTCCCCCAAGCTATCAGACTCCTCAATACCCAGAGCCTGGACTGACACCTTACTGCCCTATTGTCCTGTTTATTATTTATTGTAATGCCTGCACTGTTTTGTGCACTTTATGCAGTCCTGGGTAGGTCTGTAGTCTAGTGTAGTGGTTTTTTTTTTCTCTCTGTGTTGTTTTTTACATAATTCAGTCTAGTTTTTGTACTGCGTCATGTAACACCATGGTCCTGAAAAACGTTATCTCATTTTTACTATGTACTGTACCAGCAATTATGGTCGAAATGACAATAAAAAGTGACTTGACTTGTTAGTCCCTCTCCCATTAGAGAGAAGGCTACATGGCATCCATGCCAGAACCACCAAACAGTTACTTTGCCCAAGCAGTAATGCTGATCAACACCTCCAACCACAAACCCACCCCTCCACACCCCCACCACCACTTTATCATTTCCTTTTCTTTTGCAATATTTTTATTGAAGTTCATCATCAAACATTTCCATATCATTTCCTGTCTGTCAATTTATGTACAGAGACTCCTGTGCCTACATACAATTAATCTATGCATATAAGCTATCTTATGTATCTATGTTTACTGAGTTTTGTTTTTATTATTTTCCTCATCTTATTGTTTTTTTCTGCTGCATCAGATCTGGAGTAACAACTATTTTGTTCTTTACACTTGTGTACTGGAAATGACATTAAACAATCTTGAATATTCAAAAACTCCGACACCTTATATTCTCATGTTTTTATTATTTCCACATTTTGTCATCTTTCCATCAAATACTGAAAGGCCTAGACAGAGTTGACGTTGAGAGGATGTTTCCTATAGTTTGGGCTGTCTAGGACCAGAGAGCACATCCTCAGATAGAATTACGTCCTTTTAGAATGGAGAAGAAAAGGAATTCCTTTAGCCAGAGGGTGGTGAATCTAAGGAATTTGTTACCACAGGCAGCTGTGGAGGCCAGGTCACTGGATGTATATAAAGTGGAAGTTGATCAGTTCTTGATTGGTAAGGGCGTCAAAGTTTACAGTGAGAAGGCAGGAAAATGGTGTTAAGGGGGATGATAAATCAGCCATGATGGAATGGAAGATCAGACTTAATGGGTCAAATTGCCTTTTGAACATTCGTCATTTGTCAGTTATTGATACAATGAATTACAGTTAATTGGGCCATCAGTTAATCTGGGCAGCTGCAAATTTGGGACAACTCTTAAAGAACAAAAACAAACAGAACAGCCAGGATGCCCTTTATTTATTTAGGACACAATACTGCTTAAATGGGGCAGGGGACTGTTGCCAACCATTTTCTAACTAGTGTCAATTGTGTGTACATATTGTGGCCGTTAGACACTGCGCCGTACCTAGAGCAAATAGTTTTTGAATAACATCACTTGCATTTTTATCTTCAAAATATTTGGTGAGTAATAAGCAGTAAGATTGTTCAAAACTGTTTTGCTCACTGTAGTTTTAAGTATTCAGGTTTGGAGATGACAGAAATGGTCAGGGATAAAAATGAAACCATTTCACTGCTTCAGCAAGTTAGAAACTAGGAAGAATTTGAAGGTATCATCAGTCCCTCGTTAAATTTTACAATGAAAATGTGAAGATTTGGGGATGCAATCGATGAAAGCACTGTTTGAAGGCAGCCCACCATCTGCATCAGGTGTCTGCGCTGATTTTGTTCACTTACAGCCAATCAATAGAACACATCAGCGTACACCAAATGAATTCCTCCGTCGATAACTATTAAAAACCAATGCATAGTTTTTACATTACTGTAGTAGTTTTGGTAGTGCTTTAATTTATTCTGTATTTAATTTAAATACATAATTTGTTACTCAGTTAAACGGTAGTTTGTCTTTTTTATACCTTTTTAAGCTTTTCCATGAAACTTCAGCTAATTGGAGCAGCCACTTAATTGGGCCAAAATGTACAGGTCTAGATGTGTCCCAGTTAATCAGAATCCACTGTATAAGGGTTTTCATAGATTCTGTTGTATTTCTTTATTATTACTATAAATGCTTGCAAGAAAATAAATCTCAAGGTAGTGCACGGTAACGTGTAAATACTTTGTTAATAAATTTACTTGGAACTTTGAGTTCTCTCACTTTTCTTCCTGGGCTTCTCATACCCATCCACATCCTGCCAATTCAAATGGCTACTTTTGCTTCTCTTTCAGAGGAATGCTAGTATAGTGGAGCCACATTTGCTTGTGATGAAGATGATAACTGGCCTGTAAAATTATATTTGTTTATCTCAGATCAGTGTAGCTTCCTCTAACCCAATTTACCTGAATATAAGAGTTAGATAGAGCTCTTAAAGAAAGCGGAGTCAAGGGATATGGGGAGAAGGCAGGAACAGGGTACTGATTGTGGATGATCAGCCATGATCACAGTGAATGATGGTGCTGGCTTGAAGGGCCAAATGGCCTACTCCTGCACCTATTGTCTATTTTGCAGCATCCCTTTCAGCACCCACCTCCCACTTGAACTGTTTCTTCCCTATTTAAACTGCTAAACCACTGCCACCATTTTGCTGCAGGATGTTTTAAAGTGGCAAAAACATTAAAAAAAAGATAATCAGAATCCGATTTAATATCACCAGCATGTACCACGATACTTGTTGTTATGCAACAGCAGTACATTACAGGATAATAAAAACTGTGAATTACAGTAAATATATGCTTTTGACATACATATGTGTTAAATAGTTAAACTAAATAAGTAGTGAGGTAGTGTTCATGGGTTCAGTGTCCATTCAGAAATATGACGGCAGACGGGTAAAAGCTATTCCTGAATCATTGAGTGTGTGCCTTCAGGCTCCTGCATCTCTTCCCTGTTGGTAACAATGAGAAGAGGACATGTCCTGGGTGATGGGGTCCTTAATGATGGATGCCACCTTTTTGATGAATTGCTCCTTGAAGATGTCCGGGATGCTGGGGCTAGTCATCTGCTAGAGTGTAATGGAGTTAGAATTATTTCATTTTTCTTTACACTTGATCATACCAGAATATATTCTGAAGAAATTATTTGGATGCACAGCTGAATGTAGCAGTGATGTCTAAATTTGATAGTAATTCCTGAAGAGTATTCTGGGACCAAAGGAACAGAAAGTATTGATCAAGTAGAACTTAATGCTCGTAAATATGACACAGAGTATTTTACTTTCAAAACAAGAATGGCCAATATGGAAAGGCAGAGAAATCTGAGAATTCTGATTAACAAATCACTAATGTAAGCATGTGAAGGCTGAATGAAACAAGTAGAAGAGCTTTACAGTGAGGAATAACATTAGAGGTAAAATTAAAACGTAACCTATATAAACCGAAATTTGAATACAGGGTCAAACACAAAGAAATCTGCAGATGCTGGAAATTCAAACAACAACACACACAAGATGCTGGTGGAACACAGCAGGCCAGGCAGCATCTATAGGGAGAAGCGCTGTCGACGTTTCGGGCCGAGACCCTTCGTCAGGACTAACCGAAAGGAAAGATAGTAAGAGATTTGAAAGTAGTGGGGGGAGGGGGAAATGCAAAATGATAGGAGAAGACCGGAGGGGGTGGGATGAAGCTAAGAGCTGGAAAGGTGATTGGCGAAAGTGATACAGAGCTGGAGAAGGGAAAGGATCATGGGACGGGAGGCCTCAGGAGAAAGAAAGGAGGTGGGGGAGCACCAGAGGGAGATGGAGAACAGGCAAACAACTAAATATGTCAGGGATGGGGTAAGAAGGGGAGGAGGGCAATAACGGAAGTTAGAGAAGTCAATTACAGGTTGTCTATTTTGGGTACCAGGCTGCAGGAAGGATCTCAGGTCAACAGAGTGGATATAGTGTGGATAGGACTCCTTAAGGTTGTCATAGCCATAGGAGGTGTGGGGTAGCTCCCACTGCCTATTAAATGCTCCCAATAGCATGTGTCCCAAATAGCCTCTGAAAACCAAGTCCAGCTCCTCATTTGTGGCTTAGCTACTGAGCGCAACATAACCATTTCTACTGACAAGAGAAGGGGCAAAGATGGGCTACTGGGCTACCAGTCGTTTCAGGCAGATGGGGCTCATCAGCCATGGTTAAGAACTCCTCTAGAAGGAAAATTCTAATCTCAAACCTCCGCTGCTTTCTGGTTATACCCACTCAAGGGGAAGACTTCGGGAGTAAACCCCAAAAAAAATCTGGAGCTGGAGTCCCTGAGTTCAACACTGACCAACACCGCTGTGATGCCACTAATGCCCAATTGTATCGGTCTCTGCTGTTCTTCTGAATTCATCACATGCATTGAGATGGGGAGCCTGCTGCCTGGGCAACAGCTTGCTCTCCTTATCGTACAGCCCTGGCTTGCATATTAAATGGACAGCTAGGACACCACATCCCTGGTTGACCACAACCAATGGAGGGCCTCAGTGTGGCTAGTCTGAGATATTGACCAATTTGACCAAGTTAGCTCTTCACATCTTCACAAGTCCAAGCCTTTCCATCTGCACAAAGTTGTCATCCCATGACAACTCTAAAGTTCAAAGTTCAATTTAGATTAATTATTGAAGTACATATACCAGCAGATACTATCTTGAGATTCATTTTTTTGCAGCACAGGCCTGATTGAGTTTGGTGTACAGCTCTGTCAAATATCAGATAGATTTCCCACAGATTCCTGGGCCAGAAGTCGTCATGCTCCACTAAGGTTTCTTCTCAAAATGAAAAGCTACACAATCAATTCTCATTCAAGCCTTATGGTGAATATTAGGTCTTCCCGTTTTTATAGCTGATTAAACAATACAAACAATGACTCAGCTGTTCTACTTATTCAACATCTTTGTTGTATTTTTACGTAAGCCTTTGAGTATGCAAGAAAAGAATCAGAAATTGTCTTAGCCATTTGTGTATACAGTACTGGGTTACCTAGAATGATTTAACCTTACCACTGGAAATACTTTACTTGTCACACTTACATCAAAACACACAGTGAAATGTTTTGTTTGCATTCATTCAAATCAGCGAGCAGCCCACAAGTGTCACCACGCTTCTGGCGCCAACATAGCATACCCATAATGCACAATATCTTACAGTATGCGGGAGGAAAGGGAAGCACCCAGAGGAAATCCACGAGATCACACGAAGAACATACAAACAGCTTACAGGCAGCGGTGGTAATGGAACTGCGATTGGTGATTGCTGCACTGTAGAAGATGTGCTACTATTCCACCATGCCATTTCTATTACCATCTGCAGACATATGATACAAGAAACAAGTTGTCTACCAAATTTAAAACACAATAATTTAATCAAAAATGTTATGCTAACTTTTTATGATCAACATTAATAAAAGAGAAAGCACACATCTAAGAAGACAGGTCGTATTCTGAACGCAACAAAGATAAGCCTAATCTTTCAGATCAATGACTTTCCCAGGGATTGTAGGTCTGCCATATGAGGAAAGGTTCCAGACTGCGCTTGTACTCTCTGGAGTTTAGAAAACCGAGAGATGATCTCAATGAAATGTACTATTTTCTCATGGGGGCTCGTCAGAGTAGAGATACAGAATTGATATTTCCTTGGCTGGGGTCCCCAGAACTGAAGTCACAGATGGGAAGAAATTTCTTTGTTCAGTGGGGAGTGAATCCTTTGAATTCTTCACCCAAGAGGGCTGTGAAGGCATAGTATATTCACAGCTGAGACTGATAGGTTTTTAGATATTAAGGTTATCAAGGGAATCGGGGAAAGTGCATGAAAGTGGTGAGCTGAACAATCATCCAGGATCTATTGAATGGTGGAACCAGCAAGAGGGATGGCCTATTACTGATTTTATTTCTCCTGTTTCATATTTTTCATCAGACCATAGTGATGTTTACATTGTAAATACATGCTGGTATTTATACACATTTTATTCTGTATCCATCCTTTAGCTCTATCGTTTATATTTTTACATACAAAATTCTTGTTTTTATATAATTCTTTACTCTTTCTAACTGTTTAATGTCTAATGTTAATGTTTAAGGCGCTTGCGTTTGAGTGATCTCTCTCTCTCTCCCCCCCTCAATGCTGTCAGTGGTTGGCACTGGAGCAAGGTTTAATCCACATGGATTCTAGATTTGGACTCTAATTCAGGTTTATGATGTGTTCTGGTTCTGGTTGATCTTTTTTGATACTACCTTTGGGTGATTCTTGAATTGGGATGGCCTGCAGATACTCTGAACACTGAGCTGAACTGGACTTGACTGGAATATGCCTTCTGATTTTGTGTTCTATATTCTGTGTTTTCACTCATTTCTTTTGTTGCCATCCATGTGATTTTTTTTCTGCGTTTTGATGCACGAAACAGCGCACCCTAACGCTTTCACCATCATTTTGGGAGATTTTAACAAGGCCAGTCTGAAAAAAAAATCACTAAGCAATTACCATCAACAGATCACTTGCAATACCAGAGGAAACAACACACTGGACCATTGCTACACCACCATCAAGAATGCCTACTGTGCTATTCCACACCCTCACTTTGGGAAGTCTGATCACCTAGCTATGTTTCTACTCCCTGAGTATAGGCAGAGACTGAAGACTGCAGCACCAGCAGTGAGGACCAAGGAGATATGGACAAGGGAAGCACAGGAGCACCTACAGGACTGCTTTGAATCGGTGGACTGGACTGTATTCAGGGATTCATCTTTGAATCTGGACGAGTATGCTGCAGTTGTTACCGACTTCATTAAAACCTGTGAATGAATGTGTGCCTACAAAGATTTACTGTACATTCCCAAACCAAAAGCCGTGGATGAACCAGGAGGTACGTTGTCTGCTGAAGGCTAGATCTGTAGCATTCAAGTCTGGCAACCCAAGCCTGTACTGTACCAGAACACCAGGTATGATTTGCGGAGGGCTATTTCAAGGGCAAAGAGACATTTTCAAACGAGTTTGGAGGCAATA
The DNA here is from genome assembly GCF_048418815.1 of Hemitrygon akajei. NCBI lineage: Eukaryota > Metazoa > Chordata > Chondrichthyes > Myliobatiformes > Dasyatidae > Hemitrygon > Hemitrygon akajei. The sequence goes on along the minus strand of NC_133125.1, from coordinate 16,392,106 downwards.
TCAGATGCACGGCAACTCTGGCAGGGTCTGCAAGACATTACTTCCTACAAAGCGAAACTCAATAGTACAAATGGCAGCGATGCTACACTTAATGCGTTTTATGCGCTCTTTGAAAGGGAGAACACAACAACAGTTGTGAAAATCCCTGCTGCACCTGATGACCCTGGATCTTTGTCTCAGAGGCCGATGTTAGACTGCCTTTAAAGAGAGTGAACCCTTGCAGGGCAGAAGGTCCTGATGGAGTACCTGGTAAGGCTCTGAAAACCTGTGCTAACCAACTAGCGGGAGTATTCAAGGACACTTTCAACCTCTCACTGCTACGGGCAGAAGTTCCCACTTGATTCAAAAAGGCAACAGTTATACCAGTGCCTAAAAAGAATAACGTGAGCTGCCTTAATGACTATTACCCGGTAGCATTCACATTGACAGTGATAAAATGCTTTGAGAGGTTGGCCATGACTAGACTGAATTCCTGCCTTAGCAAGGACCTGGGCCCACTGCAATTTGCCTATTGCCACAATAGGTCAATGGCAGATGCAATCTCAATGGCTCTCCACACAGCTTTAGACCACCTAGAGAACACAAACACCTACGTCAAGATGCTGTTCATCGATTATAGCTCAGCATTTAATACCGTCATTCCCACAGTCCTGATCGAGAAGTTGCAGAACCTGGGCCTCTGTACCTCCCTCTGCAATTGGATCCTCGACCTCCTAACCAGAAGACTACAGTTTGTGCAGATTGGTGATAATATATCCTCCTCACTGATTATCAACACTGGTGCACCTCAGGGGTGTGTGCTTAGCCCACTGCTCTACTCTCTGTATACACATGACTGCGTGGCTAGGCATAGCTCAAATACTATCTGCAAATTTGCTGATGATACAACCATTGATGGTAGAATCTCAGGTGGCAATGACAGGGCGTACAGGAGTGAGATATGCCAACTAGTGGAAAGCTGCCACAGCAACCATCTGGCACTCAACTTCAGTAAGATGAAAAGAGTTGATTGCGGACTTCAGGAAGGGTAAGATGAAGGAACACATTCCGATCCTCATAGAGGGATCAGAAGTGGAGAGAGTGATCAGCTTCAAGTTCCTGGCTGTCAAGATCTCTGAGGATCTAACCTGGTCCCAACATATCAATTTAGTCATAAAAAAGGCAAGGCAGCGGCTATACTTTATTAGGAGTTTGAAGGGATTTGGCATGTCAACAAATACACTCAAAAGCTTCTATGGATGTACAGTGGAGAGCATTCCGACAGGCTGCATCACTGTCTGGAATGGAGGGGCTACTGCACAGGACCGAAAGAAGCTGTAGAAGGTTGTAAATCTAGTTAGCTCCATCTTGGGCAGTAGCCTACAAAGTACCCAGAACATCTTTAGGGAGTGGTGTCTCAGAAAGACAGCATCCATTATTAAGGATCTCCAACACCCAGGGCCTGCCCTTTTCTCACTGTTACCATCAGGTAGGAGGTACTGAAGCCCGAAGGCACACACTCAGCGATTCAGGAACAGCTTCTTCCCCTCTGCCATCCGATTCCTAAATGGACATTGAAGCTTTGGAAACTACCTCACTTTTTTAATATACAGTATTTCTGTTTTTGCACATTTTAAAAAATCTATTCAATATATGCAATTGATTTACTTGTTTACAGTATTTATTATTGTTTTATTTTATTTATTATTATCTTTTTCTCTCTCTCTCTGCTAGATTATGTATTGCATTGAACTGCAGCTGCTAAGTTAACAAATTTCACGTCACATGCCAGTGATAATAAACCTGATTCTGATTTTTTTCTTTGGGTGTGTTGGTTCCATGGCTCTTTCTTGTTTCGTGACTGTCTGTGGAGAAGACAAATGTCAGGGTTGCATATCGCATACATACTTTGATAATAAATGTAAATGTACTTTGAATGTTGTTCTTTGTTGCATGTCACACCCAGACCAACACAACCTCGGCAAATTCCCAATGCTTGTAAATGTATATGGTGAATAAAATCAATCCCTGATAAAAGCTTATCAACTTAAGACTTTAAATTTGCTTTTTCTCTCTACAATGTTGCCTGTCTTGCTGAACGTTTCAGCATTTTTAGTTTCATTTCAGATATCTAACGTCTGCAGGTTTTCAATAAATCTAGTCTTTGCAGCAGTGTAACTGAACCAGGGTGTGTTTGAATACAACCAGAACGTGTAATAGCTCTGAGTAACTGTGCAATGTGCCCCCACTACTCTATCATGCAACAAAAATGTTGAACTTCAATAACAATGTTCAAGGAAGAGAATAGTTTAACAAGTGGGATCCAAACATGATCCACTTAGTTTAATTAAAAGAATACCATAAGCATTTGTTGCTATAACAGCATATTAAATGCTATCCCATGATTTTTTTAAAGAGAAAACTCAACTGTGATTCTGAACACTTATTTTTATCATATTTACAAACACTTATTTGCAAAAACCAATAGTGAAGCCTTGGCAATGCTTTGCACATCTTCTATGGTTCAGGGACCTTTAACTGACATATGTAGTTTGGTGACATTCTTGACAACTGTGCTGTTGTCCCAGTATGAAGCTAGCAGCATCAACTGCAACTCAGTTGCTCACTTGCGTGAAAGCAGTCCAGAAACAGGAAACTTAGAAGCCGAATGAAATGTGAGGAGAATGCAAAGGGATTTTGGAGCACAGGCATGTTTTATGGATCCAGGCCTTTCACTTTGCTTCTCAAAATACAAAATGAGAAAAGCCGAGGCTCTACGAGGCACTGGTCAGACCGCACTTGGAGGGCTGTGAGCAGCTCTGGACCCTTCATCTTAGAAAGGGTGTGCTGGCAGCATTGAAGAGGATGCAGAGGAATTTCACAAGAATGGTCTCAGGGTTAATTAATGAGGAGCATTTAGAGGCTCTGGCCTGTACTCACTGGAGTTTAGAAGAATGAGGGGGGAGATCTCTTTCAAACCTACTGGATAGTACAGTTAGACGAGAAGCTTGACTGGGCTGCCAACACAGATGCCTTGTGCAGGAAGGCACAGAGTCGACTGTACTTCCTAAGAAGGTTGGCGTCATTCAATGTCTGTAGTGAGATGCTGAAGATGTTCTATAGGTCAGTTGTGGAGAGCGCCCTCTTCTTTGTGGTGGCGTGTTGGGGAGGAAGCATTAAGAAGAGGGACGCCTCACGTCTTAATAAGCTGGTAAGGAAGGCGGGCTCTGTCGTGGGCAAAGTACTGGAGAGTTTAACATCGGTAGCTGAGCGAAGGGCGCTGAGTAGGCTACGGTCAATTATGGATAACTCTGAACATCCTCTACATAGCACCATCCAGAGACAGAGAAGCAGTTTCAGTGACAGGTTACTATCAATGCAATGCTCCGCAGACAGGATGAAGAGGTCAATACTCCCCAATGCCATTAGGCTTTACAATTCTACCGCCAGGACTTAAGAACTTTTTAAAAGCTATTATTAATGCTTTTTGAGATGGTGATTTAGATGCATATCATATTTTTTACTAAGTTAAGTATTGTATGTAAGTAGTTTTGCTACAACAAGTGTATGGGACATTGGAAAAAAAGTTGAATTTCCCCATGGGGATGAATAAAGTATCTATCTATCTATCTATCTATCTAGTGAAAAGACTAGATAAAGTAGATGTGAAGAGAGACAAGGAGGAATTTCGTTAGCCAGAGATAGCTGCGGAGGCCAAGTTATTGGGTATATTTAAAGTGAAGATTAATAGTTTCTTGATTAGTAAGGGCATCAAAGGCTATGGGGAGAAGGCTGGAAAATGGGGCTGAGGAGGACAATAAAACAGCCACGATGGAATGGTGGAGCAGGCTCAATGGGTCAAATGGCCTAATTCAGCTCCTATATCTTATGGTTTTAAACTACCAACTTATTCAGAAAAATGTCTTTCAAAAAAACTAATAAACTATATTGTTCTTTATTTAAAGCACAACTTTTGATTGTAAAAATCTGTGCTATTACTAATTCAAATAAAAGTCCTTACCACAGTCATGCATTTATTAGCATTACTTTTTTAATTATTTCTATTGAATGATAATATCACTTCTGTATGGTAAAATTCCAAACCAAAAAACTTCTGGGAATTTCCAGTTTTCCATTCTGATTTACACTGTAACCTTAGATTCCAAAATTCAATCCTTGTAGAATATGCCAATATTTTATCAAATCCATCACTTAAGAACACACAGCCTCTTAATTGCAGGATATGCTCTGAGTGACACTTGTTTACTTGCTTTGTAAATTACTCCACAGGAGACCAAAGTGATAAAATATCAGGAACAGATCAATTTACACAATGCAACTGCCACTGTTACTTTGACAATTCATTCTAAGCTCTTATAACTATTTTGGCAGATGCCTTTCAGATACTTACTTTCCGCAAAGGGTGATGGATGACTAGGTGATATACATGTGACTGCCCTGACACATACAAAGTAGTTTCAGTTTAGACATTTGTAATTTCAATGGCGTGTTAACAGACTCAAAATAGCTCATTCAATGGATGTCACTTAACAGACTAGAGTGCCACTTCTCTACATAAACCTGACAAGAACCACAAACGCCAAAAATTTCAACATGGAACCATGCTGAACTGCAATCTGTACAAAACTTACACATGGCAGCTTTTGGAATTTCACTATGTTCACATGACAATTACCCTATCATTTAATTATTTTCCTACGCCCATCCTAATCTGACTAAATCTTTGAAATCCTGACATTTATTAAGTTGTGATAAATGGAACTAAAAGAAATTGTTCTCATTAAGTGCAATACCTGAGATAAAACAATCAGTTACACTGATTTAATACCACTTATTATTTAATTAAAAATGTAACATTAAGTATTTCATTAATAAATGTCTTTCTTGAGAAAGCCAAGTTTAAAGGAAAGCTGGAATCCGGAAAAAAATAAAATTTAAAATTTTAGCACAAGAGATTCTGCAGATGCTGGCAATCCAGAGTAATACATGCAAGATGCTGGAGGAACTCAGCAGGTCAGGCGGCATCGCTGCAGAAGAGTAAACAGTTGAAGTTTCTGGCAGAGACCCTTCATTGTGACTGGAAAGGAAGGGGGCAGAAGCCAGAACAAGAAGGTGGGTGGAGGGGAAGCAGTATAAGCTGGCAGGTGACAGGTGAAACTAGGTGAAGAAGGTGGTGGGTAGGAACAGAAATGGAGGGGGGGTATTGTGAGAAACTGGGAGGTGACTGGTGGAAGAAATAAAGTGCTGAAGGAGGAGTCTGATAGGAGAGGAGGGTGGACCATGGGAGAAAGGGAATGAGGAGGGGCACCAGAGGGAGTTAATGGGCAAGCAAAGAGAAGGGGTAAAAGAGGGAATGGAATGGAATGGCGGGGGGGGGGGTGCAGGAGAGAAATTATCAGGTTTGAGACATCAATGTTCATGCTATCAGGTTGGATGCTACCCAGATGAAAAAGTATGTTGTGTTGCTCCTCCAACCTGAGCTGAGGAATTATAAAAACATTAACCACGCTACTTAATCTAAAACTGATCACTTACTTTCTTTTAAACACATGCTATTCCACATCCTAGAGTGATCCTAGCCTTGGATCACTTCTATGATTTAAAACCAAGAAAAAGAAATCAGGATTTAGCTGAAGTCATACATATGGACAGGTCAATATTCTGGGTCAGGTCAATGAATAGCATTGTTAAACTTCACTATTTGGAGGTTAAAGAAGGTATGGCAGGCAGAAATGGGTAATAAAGGCTGGCTTTCCAGCCACATTCAGCTGTGGAGGCCAAGTCATTAGGTATACTTAAAATGCTGGATGAAAGGTTCTGGATTTGTAAGGGCATCAAAGGTTACAGGGAGAAGGCAAGAGAATGGGGTTGAGAGGGATAATAAATCAGCCATGATGGAATGGTGGAGCACATTTGACAGGATGAATAGCCTAATTATGCTATGTCTTATGATCTAAAACTAGTAGAATGACATTAATTTTAAAAGTAGTTAAAAATAAGTTCACAGAGCAACAGATCTAACGTGAATCCACATGATATCCATGACTGCTACAAAATGTTCATTAACCCAGTCAAGATGCCAAAATCCATAAGTTACTATTGTTATCTTGATAATCATATAACCACATCTTTTTTTAAATGTCTGATCAAGTATTTTAAAGAAGGGCGGAGCTGGATGACAAAATCTAATAACATGTTGGTTCAGGTCTCAGGTCCAGAAAACTTCCTAAGTTCTGTTCCACTGCATTGTTATCATAAAGTTACCTTTAAATCTTGAGTTATATAATAATGAGGTGCTATTTTGTCTTAAACACAGGAGGTTCTGCAGATACTGGAAATCCAGAGGAACACACACAAAATGCCAGAGGAACCCAGTAGGTCAGGCTGAAAGAATATGAGTTGGTGTTTCTCCAACCTGAGAGTAGTTTCATTGTGGCAGTAGAGGAGGTAGGACATGGGAATGGGAAACAGAACTAAAATGGGTGGTCACCAGCACATCCCGCAGTCGTGGCAGACGCAGTAAAGGTGCTTGACGAAGCAGTCTCCCAAACTATACTGGGGGCACCACATCGGGAGTACTAGTTACAGTAGATAACACCGAAAGATTTCTAGGTGAAGTGTCACCTCACCTGGAAGGACAGCTTGGGCCCTGAATGGTGGTGAGGTGCCAGGAGGGAGATCAGTGGTGAATCATGGAGAGAGAGATCTCTGCAGAAGGCAGAGAGTGGGGGAGAAGGAGAAGGTGTGTTTAGTGGTGGGATCCCATTGATGATGGTGGCATTTGGAAAGATGTGGAAAGACGAGAAAATCTGCAGATGCTGGAAATCCGAGCCACACACACAAAATGCAAGAACAACTCAGCAGGTTGGACAACATCTACGGAAAAGAGTAAACATTTCAGGCTGAGACCCTTCATCAGGACTGGAAAAGAATGAAAGTTTGTTTTATCTAGTCCTGATGAAGGGTCTTAGCCCGAAACGTCGTCTGTTTTCGCACATTTTTTACATCTATTCAATACACGTAATTGATTTACTTGTTTATTTATAATTGTTTTATTTTATTTGTTATTATTATTATTTTTTCTCTCTCTGCTAGATTATGTATTGCATTGAACTGCTGCTGCGAAGTTAACAAATTTCACGTCACATGCCGGTGATAATAAACCTGATTCTGATTTTCCATCTATGCTGCCTGACCTGAGTTCTTCCAGCATTTTGTGTTTGTTGCTGGATGCGGAGTGGTAGGAGAATTCTATCCCTGTTACAGCAGTGAAGAGATGGGGCAAGGGTGAATGTCTGGGAAATGGAATGTGTTGCTATTTTGTCATGTTTGGAAGTTAAAAAACACCAGCCACAAACACATATAAATTGAAATGAGGTCATGGAAGTTCTTTACTTAATTCCTGAATGGGTTACAAATGTAGCAATTTAGAAAATTAATTTTAATTATGGCAACTGACCGGGTGTCAGATGCGCTATTGGAAGATAAGATTCGAAATGATACAACTACTTTCAAAATTAAAAAAAAAGCCAAACAAAGCCAAACTCTGGGCCAATCGAATTACAGTCAGTGGCCACTATATTAGGTACGCCTATATACCAGCTCATTAATGTAAATGTCTAATCAGACAATCATGTGGCAGCAACTCAATGCATAAAAGCAAGCAGACACGGTCAAGAGGTTCAGCTGTTGTCCAGATCGGACATCAGAATGGGGAAGAGATGTGAGCTCAGTGACTTTGACCATGGAAGACTGTTGCTGCCAACTTTCAGGGTGGTTGACTCAGTGAGAAACTGCTAACTTCCTGGGACTTTCATGCAAAACAGACTGTAGAATTCTCAGAAAATGGTGCAAAACAAAACAAAAAAAATTCAGTGATTGGCAGTTCTGTGGGCAAAATTGCCTCGTTAATGAGAGAGGTCAGAGGAGAATGGCCAGACTGGTTCAAGCTGACCGGAAAGTAAAGGTAAGTTAAGTAACCACATTACAACAGTGGTGTACCAAAGAGCACCTCTGAATGCACAACATCAAACCTTGAAGAAAATGGATTCCAGCAGCAGAAGACCTTAACAGTTTCCACTCCTGTACCAAATGAAGTGTGTTGGCGCGTGGCCAAGTGGTTAAAGCGTTCGCCTAGGGATCTGAAGGTCACTCGTTCAAGCCTTGGCTGATGCTGTGTGTGTGTCCTTGAACAACACACTTAACCACACATTGCTCTGCGACGACACCGGTGCCAAGCTGTATGGGTCCTATTGTCCTTCCCTCGGACAACATTGGTGGCGTGGAGAGGGGAGACTTGCAGCTTGGGCAACTGCCGGTCTCCCATACAACCCTGCCCAGGCTTGCGCCCTGGAAACTCTCCAAGGTGCAAATCCATGGTCTATCGAGACTAACGGAGGCCTACATACCAAATGAAGTGGCCACTGAGTGTGTATCCAAGCATTTTCAAGAAATTCAGGGTAGGTGCAACTGAAGCGCCATTACTAAACTGTTAAAAATACATAATAAGAACAAATTCCAGTTAACAAACAACCCAGTAGGATTTTCACAATGGCTACTAATCAAACAAATAACAATAAGGCGCTAAAGGAATTATTGAACCAAATTTTAAAAAGGTTTGGTCAGAAATGTAGGTGTTGATCATTGTCTAAGGGAAGAAAAAGCAAGTAGGATATTGCTTATTTAAAATTACCAATTCAAATGAAACATTTATAATGCATGACATGTAATGAGAAAGACTGGAGCAGTAATTGCTACTGAAATGGAATGTTTTAATGTTATGCACATTTGTGGAAATTTTTTATTTATTTCAGCAATAATAACACTGGAACACTTCAGAAGGAAGGCCACAGAGTAAATTCTAGCTGTTAACATTCAATATCCCTAAAATAATAGAAATTTTCCCTCTTGTACGTAAATCAGCTGTAGCCTTTCCTATATTGCAACAACAACCCCATTTTAAAATACTTAGTTAATGCAAAGTACAGAATCCTGAGATCACAAAAGGCATGATATAAATGCCAAATTCTCTTTCTTTTACACTGCCAACAGCTTTGAGATTTCCTCCAGACACAGCCTGCTGGTCAGTTGTCAATGGCAGTTTTTCCCATCTGTACCAGAAGATGATAGAGTGCAAGACTATAGCAGTTCAGCAGTTGTTATTGCTGAGGAATATTTCTACTGAACATGTACTGTTAGATCTGTTGCAAAACACACAGCCCCAATCATTGAAATGGCTTTAAGGATTACACTCTCGTTGTAGGCTTTGATCAGAGATTTACTTCCCTGCAAAATATAAAGAGGGATTAAAAAAAAGGACATTACCTTTGTCACAGGTATATTGAAATATACAGTGAAATGCATCATTTGCATCAAATCAGACAGGATTGTGTTGGGCAGCCCACAATTGTCACCAAGCTTCTGGTGTCCACATAGCATGCCAAAAACTCACTAAATCTAGCTGTAAGTCCTTGGAATATGGGAGGAAACTGGAGAACCCAGAGGAAATCCATGCAGTCATGGGAAAAACATCCTAACTTCTTACAGGCAGTGGTCAGAAATGTACCTCAAACGATGATCACTGGCACTGTAAAGTGATGCACAAACACCTTTGCTGTCCTTTCATACACAGTGAAATTGCATGTTGTCTCACAGATTTATAGCATTATACAAAAATGTACTGGGACATTCAAAGGCATAGTACTTAAAATGGTCATTAATGAATGCTACAAATTATGTCCTTATACTTAAGGATTTGGTGTAGAAATTTACTTCTCCGCAACATTTAAAGAGAGATAGTAAAGATCAGATTTGTCACATGTACATCGGAACATATAGTTAGTGTCAAACTAAATCAGTGAGGATTGTGTGGGGCAGCCCGCTTCTGGTGCCAATATAGCTCACAACTCACTAACCCAAATTATATGTCTATCGAATGTGGGAGGAAACCGGATCTCCCAGAGGAATCCTACGTGGTAAAGGGGAGAATGTACAAATTCCTTACAGACAGTGGCAGGTTTGAACCCAGATGAAAAAGCGAAGTACTAACAGCTATGCTACCATGCTGTTCCTTTAGCACAAAGTGAAATTGCATGTTGACTCACAGATTTATAGACAGAAGACCACGACCATACAGGAGCAAAATTATGCCATTTGGCTCATTGAGTCTTCTAGTCTTCACCATTTCATCAAGGCTGATTATTTCCCTTTCAGAGCCAATCTCCTTTCTCCTCCATGCATCCCTTCATGCTCTGACCAATCAAGAATCCATCAACACCTGCCTTAAATATAGCCAATGACTTGGCCTCCACAGCCACCTATGGCAACGAATTCCACAGGTTCACAACTCTCTGGCTAAAGAAATTCCTCATCAACTCCGTTCTAAATGGTCATCCTATTCTGAGGCTGCATCCCCCATAGGGAATACCCTCTCCAGCTCCTCTCTGTCAAGACCTTTCAGCATGCAATAGGTTTCAATGAGACCCTCCCCCCCCCCCCCCAGTTCTTCTGAATTTAAGCCAGTACAGGCCCAGAGCCATCAAACATTCCAATTATGATAAACCGTTCAATCATGGAATTATTTTTGTAAACCTCCTGTGAATCCTCTCCAATGTTATATCCTTTCATGGATAAGGGGCCCAAAACTGCTCAGAATACTTCAAGTGAGGCGTCACCAATGCCTTATAAATCCTTAACATTACATCCTGATGTAACAGTAGCATGAAACAGCACATCCCAAAGCCTTCCTCATCATTTTTGGGGGATTTTAACCAGGCCAGTTTGATAAAGTCACTGAATAATCATTATCAACAAATCACCTATAGTGCCAGAGGAAATAACACACTAGACCACTGCCACACTACGTTCACGAGTTCCTAGCCTGCTATTCCACACCTAAGTCTCATCACTTAGCTGTACTTCTACCCCCGAGTATAGGCAGAGACTGAATACTGCAGCACCATTTGGGAGGACCAAGAAGGTATGGACCAGGGAAGCACTGGAGTGCTTACAAGATTGCTTTGAAACAGTGGACTGGACTCTGTTCATGGAGTCATCTTCAAGCCTGGATGAATATACCACAGTTGTCACCAACTTCACTAAGACCTGTGTCGATGAGTGTGGGCCTACAAAAACTTACAGTACATTCCCATACCAAAAGCTGTGGATGAACCAGGAGGTTTGCAGTCTGCTGAGGGCACTTAAGTCTGGCAATCCGGGTCTGTATAAGAAGACCAGGTATGACTTGCGGATATCCATTTTTAGTGACAGGAAACTATTCCAAGCTAGGTTGGAGGTGACATCAGATGCAGGTCAACTCTGGCAGAGTTTACAGTCCTACAAAGCAAAACCCAACATCATAAGTGGCAGCAATGCTTCACTAACAGATGAGCCCAATGCCTTTTATTTATGCTCACTTTGAAAGGGAGAATAAAACCACAGATACAAAGATCCCTGCAGCATCCGATGACCCTGTGATCTCTGTCTCAGAGACAAATGTCAGGTTGCCTTTCAAGAGGGTGAACCCTTGCAAGACAGCAGGGCCTGATGCAGTACCTGGTAAGGCTCTGAAAACCTGTGCCAACCAACTGGTGGGAGTATTCTAAGACAATTTTCATCCTCTCAGTGCTACAGTCCTAAGTTCCCATCTGCTTCACAGGGGCAACAATTAGACTGGTGCTCAAGAAGAGCAATGTGAGCTTCCTCAATGACTATCGTCCAGTAGCACTCACGTCTACGGGTGATAAAATACTTTGAGAGGTTGGTCATGGCTAGAATCAACACCCGTCACAGAAAGGACCTGGACCCACTGCAATTTGCGTATCACCACAATAGGTCTAGAGCACACGTGATCTCAATGGCTCTCCACGCAGCCATGGACCACCTGGACAATGCAAACACCTATGTCATGATTCTGTTTATTGACTGTAGCTCAGCGTTTAACACCATCGTTCCTACAGTTCTGATTGATAAGATACAGAACCTAGGCACCTTTGTACCTCTCTCTGCAATTGGATCCTCGACTTCCTAACTGGAAGACCACAATTTGTACAGATTGGAAATAACATCTCCACATCGCTGACAATTAACACTGGCGCACCTCAGGGGTGTGTGCTTTGCCCACTGCTGTACCCTCTCTATACCAGTGACTGTGTTGCTAGACATAGCTGAAACAGCAGCTATAATTTTGCTTAAATGTTAATTATTGAATGCTATTAATGGCTTCCTTATATTTTCTATAACATCTTATGTTTTAAGTTCATTTAAGAATTACAAGGAACTATATTGTCATCACGAGTAGTAAGGCACAGGTATTTTTTTGCCACGGAATTTCTGGATTTCTAACTTCACTGCAAAATGTCAGAGTTGCCAATCACACTGATTTATCACATTCCTGCTTCCCAAGGCAAAGCTTTTCTTCAGTAGAGCAGAATTCAAAGCGTCATTAGTATTCTAATCAGGCCGGAGAGATCCACATCCCCAAGGAGAACAAGATTCTTGGGTCTGAACTGATTTCAAGATCTTGCAGCCAATCTAATGTACAAGGTGTTGACTTTCAAATCAATGCAGCTTTCAGAAAACTTGGGAACGGCAATAATTTAGCACTGAAAATTGCAATAATTTTGTAGTGATATTATCTTCAAAAGCACATCTATCTGTGAACAAATAATCTATTTATACTGGACCCAGTCTCCAAATAACTTAAATTTTAAATCCCTCATCTTGCATATAATTCCTTTCCTCATCATAGCTCTGTAATCTCCTCCAGCTTCACATGCCAATATGACCTGAGCTTTTGATCCCACCCTCATATCTCCCTAGTCATGCATCTGACCACCTACCCTAATCCCTCTCTGTACTCATTTGTTCTTTTTTAGCTGCACATTAAGGTCACTATATAAATGTAAATCAACTTTTCTTTATGCAATCATTGTTGCATGCAATTCGGCAGCCATATCTCAGTGACATCCTTTGTAATATGGATGATATATTAAAATAAAGCGCATTCCCCATCACATCGCGCATGGCCACTCCAGGAATGAATATCTGTTATCTGTAAGTAGGGGCCGTGCACAATCCTGATTTGATGGGGACGGACGTGAGAAGCACGGAGGAACATCTGGTGAATCTTCTGACATGCCTGTTTCGCTGTTGCTGCTACTGTGCAATCGAGAAATCTCCGGACAGGAAGGCCCCGAATCCTCGGCTTTGCCTGTTGCTTGGCGGCCGGGGCTGAGGTCCAAGCGCTCGGCAGAGATGGTGCTCGGTGCTCGGTGTCAGAAGGCTGGTCGGAGGCTCGAAGTTTTTCGGACAGACTCAGAGTTGGCTGTGGTCGGATGCTTCCAGACGGTGCATCGGGAAGCTTTGTGGCGCTGAAGGTTCATAGCAGGAAGAGTTTTTCTTCCTTCTACCATCTATGCGAGATGATGGGCTATCGAGGACTTTGAGACTTTCTTTTACCATGTCCATGGTCTGCCCTTATCAGATTACGGTATTGCTTTGCACTGTTGTAACTATATGTTATAACTATGTGGTTTTTGTAAGTTAGTCTTGGTCTGTCTTGTGTTTTTGTGATATTGTACTGGAGGAACATTGTATCATTTCTTAATGCATGCATTACTAAATGACAATAAACGAGGACTGAGTGTCCTTACAATCCAATCCAATCTCAAAACATCATACACTGCACAATTAAGTTCTATCAGGCAATATTTGTGGGCAGAGAAAAGGGGGGATTTTAAATCCACAAACGTCCATCAACTTTTACTTCCAACGACAGCAGCACCTTATTTTCATATTTTACATAAATGTTTCATTCTTTCACAATTCACTTTTAATTTCTGCCCCCCCCCCCCCCCCACCCCGCAGCATAGGGGAATGAGGGGAGAATTGATAGAGGAATGCAAAATTATGAGGGGTGTACAGCCGGTAAATGCAGTTGAGGCTTTTCTCAGTGAGGATAGGTGAAACTGGAACTAGAGGTCATGAGTTAATGGTGAAAGTTGAAATATTTTAGTGGAAACCTGAGGGGGAACTTCTACACTGGTGTGAGTGTGGAATGAGATGCCAGTCAACGTGGTGGATGCGGACTTGATTGATTGGATGAGTATATGGATGGGAGGGATATGAAAGGCTATGGTCCAGATGCTACATCAGGTAGCATAACAGTTTGGCACAGGCTAGATAGGCCGAAGAGCCTGTTTCTGTGGTGTAATGCTCCGTGACTTGCTTACTCTAATGGTAAGATTTAAAAGAGACCTCAAAACAGAAAATATCAGCTTTACAAGCAATAGAATATGTACTTTTAATCCAAGGTTTCTCCAGAATTCTTCTAATGGATCGTCCTAATCCTGTATCTGAATTGCCTACAATGTCTCAAACAGAGGGAGGAGTTTGAAGCATCGGAGAAATACACAAATCCAAGCAATTTATAGCATTCTTCCACAATGCCTGCAAAACATACCGGAAGAGACTCTGCAGACGCTGGAAACCCAGAGCAAATTCTAGAGGAACTCAGGAGGTCAGGCAGCATCTATGAAAATGAACAAACAGTCGACATTTCAGGCAGAGACCCTTCAGCAGGATTGGAAAGGAAGAGGAAAGATGCCAGAACAAAAAGGTGGAGGGAGGGGAAGGAGAATTACCTAGAAGGCAATAGCTGAAGCCAGTTGTGTGGGAAAAGTAAAGGGCTGGAGAAGAAGGAACCTGATAGGAGATGGGAGTGGATTATAGGAGAAAGGGAAGAAAGGGAGAAACAGGATGAGGTGATAAGCAAGTGAGGAGAAGAAATAAGAAGCTAAAGTGGGGAATAGTAGAAAATGGAAATGGGGAGGGAATAAAAACACTAACAGAAGGAGAAATCGATGTTAATGCCATCAGGATGGAGGCTACCTAGACGGAATATGAGATGTTGCTCCTCCACCCTGAGAGTAGCTTCAGAGTGGCATGAGATATCATGACAGAATGGGAATGGGGACTGTAATTAAAACGGTTGGCCACCAGCAAACTCCACTTTTGGTGCCCGACAAGGAGGTCCCCAAATTACATCAAATCTTACCAGCGTAGAGCAGAATGCATCAGGAGCACTGGGTACAAGAGACAGCCTCAACAGATTCACAAGTGAAGTGTTCCTTTACTTGGGGGACTACTTGGGGCCCTGAGTGGAGATGAAGGAGGAAGTGCAGCATTCCTGTTGCTTGCAGGGATAGGGATAAGTGCCAGGTAAGAGATTATTGGGGAAGGATGACTGAGCAAGGGAATCATGGAGGGAGCGATCTCTGCAGAAAGTGAAGAGTGGGTGGAGGAGGTAAAGATGTGTTTGGTGGTGGGATCCCATTGAAGATGGTGGAAGTTGCAGAGGCTCACGGGGCGGTAGGTGGAGACAAGAGAAATCCTATCCCTGTTAAGGTGATGGATAGATGGATGGGTGTAGCTGTTTAGAAAATGGAGATGCAGGTGAGGGCAGCATCAACAGTGGAAGAAGGAAAACCCCGTTCTTTGAAGGAGGAGGACATCACTGATGTCCTGGAAAGGAAAGCCTCACACCAGGAACAGATGCGGCAGAGACAAAGGAGCTGAGAAAAGGAATAGTATTTTTACAGGAGACGGGGGTAAGAGGTATCATCAAGGTAACCGTGGGAACTGGTAGATTTATAAAAGATATCGGTAGATAGTTTGTGTACAAAGATGGAGACAAAGAAATCAAGAAAAGGGAGAGAAGTGTCAGAAATGTACAAATGAATTTAAGGGCAGAGTGAAAGTGGAGGCAAAGTTGATGAAATTAGCAAACTCATCATGGGTACATGAAGCAGCACCTAGGAAGTTGCCATTGTAGTGCAGGAAAGCATTGGAAAGCATTACCAGGAAAGACTAGGACCATGGACTGTTCTACTGCCCAATGAAAAGGCAGGCATAGCTAGTGCCCGTGAAGAAAGTGGGAGGAACAGATAGAGAGATTATTGCGGGTGAGAACCAATTCCGCCAGACGGAGGAGGGTGGTGGTGAAGGGGAAGTGGTCGGGTCTTTTGTTAAGAAAGAAGTGGAGAGCTTTAAGGTCTTCTGAATGGGGGAAAGAAGTAGGGGACTGAACGCCCATGGTGAAAATGGGGTCAGGGCCAGGGAATTGAAAGTTGCTGAGGAAATGGAGAGCATATGAAGTATCATGGACGTAGGTGGGAAGGTACTGAATCAAGCGGGATAGAATGGAATTGAGATCTGAGGACAAGAGGTCAGTAGGACAGGAGCAGGTCAGACAGCATCTGAGGAGAGGAATAATAAGACGACATTTCAGGCTGAGACCCTTCATCATGACTGGAAAGGAAAGGAGAAGAAGCCAGAATAAGGTGGTTGGAGAAGAGGAAGCTAGAAGGTCACAGGTGAAACCAGGTGATGGGGAAGGTAGGTGGGTGGGGGGTGGAGGGATGAAGTGAGAAGCTGGGAGGTGATACGGGGAAGAGATAAAGGGCTGACGAAGACGGAATCTGATAGAAAAGGAGAGTGTATCATGGTAAAAAGGGAAGGAGAGGAGGGGGAAGGGAGAGAAAGTATTGCAAGTTAGAAAAATCTGTGCTCATGTAATCAGGTTGAAGGATAGCCAGATGGAATAAGAGGTGCTCCTCCTCCATCCTGAAGGTGGCTTCATCATGGCAGCAGAGCAGGCCATGGACCGACATGCTGGAATGGAAATAGGTAGTGGAATTAAAATGGCTGGCCACTGGGAAATCCTGCTGGTTAACAACATTCACCTAAAAGCAAAATATTGCACTCTGTGAACACCTGAAATTAAAAGGAACTGAAAATATTGTAAATACTTGGAAGGTCCAGCAGCATCTCTGAAAAAAAGACTTCAGAGTTAACATTCCAGGTCAATGACTCATCACCAAAAGTAGAAAAAATTAAAAGTGAAACAAGGATTAAGTTGCACATAGAGGAAAGACTGGAGAGAGATAGAAAAAAAGAGCATTTGTTTTTAGCTGGAGACCAGCAAAAACATCATCAGTTAGTGATATCAATGTTAATTCTGTTCTATTCTCCACAGATGCTATCAGATCTTCTATGGGACTGTGCAAAAGTCTTAAGCACATATATAGCTAGTGTGCCTAAGACTGTTGCACAGCAATGTACTTGTCAACGTGTAGCAGACAGTGTGTTTGTAAATCTGGTCAGGACAGAGGATGTTGGGAACAGAAAGGATGGAATGCCATGGGACAGGCAGTGGGGGGGGAGTGCCAGGTAAGGCACACCCAGCTCTGAGACATCAGGCAAGGTCACTTGATTCCCAACAATAAGTTTATTGAACATTACAGAATGACTGACTGGTGCTTCCTGCTCCCTCTCCCTCCTTACCCCTTTTCCCAATCATGATTCCCCTCTCCCCTTCCCCTTCCCATTCTCAGTCCACAATAGACACCCATATCAGAATCAGGTTTATCATCACTCAGGAAATCTGATTTTTTGCCTGAGACTTTCACACAGAGCTGTGAGTATTTTCCAAAACTGTTTTGTGCTTCCATGCTCTTCTTGATGATCTCAGTGTCTTGATGAAGAGAGTGATCTTTTTTTAATAAAAACAAAATAATATTAAATTACTTGCAGAGACAAAAATATTGTGTTCAACTATATTTGTACAAAGTTTTAGGATTTTGACCCTTTGGACAATGTTGGACAGAAGTCAATAATTTTCCCTTTGACAAATACATGCGTCGATAATACTATTTAAATCACAATTGCACAGGGTTTCAAGGGACTGACTCCCGTCCTCAAACCAAGGTCACTCTCCATTGTGTTGCATGGCTCTACGACTCTGTTAAATGGTACCGTTTCAAAAGAAATGCAGCAGCTCAAAGCTGAGCATGTATGAGGCATTGTAGACATTCAGCAGCACAAGCAATCTGCAGACATATGGTTGAGCATCTCTCTCATGCCATTGTTAAATTTAACACCAATTCAATAAGGAATGCAGAAAGCCTTGACAGGTGCAGTACAAGGTTCACTGAAAAATGTATGCCAGCCCTGTGAAACTGCAACACAGATGTGCAAAAGCAGCATGCAATGGACTCACTAATGTGAAGTGATCACACAACCAACACATATCAGATCAAAGTTCTGCAGCCCTGACACATCCAGCTGTCAATGGTGGTGCTGAAGACTAAGGCTGAAGCATGCTCGGCTAGGCAGGTTGAGTAGTGATCTATCACAGCTTCCTCCTGTGATTCCGGCTACTGTGGAAGCGAGTCTTCGACAATGTCACTTTTAATGCAGCACTGTGCAAATGCCTTAAGCTAGCGTGCCCAAGACTTCTTCACAGTACTGTGTTTGTCGATATGGAGCAGAGAGTGAGTTTGTAAATCTGGCAGGAACAAAGGAGATTGGCAATGGTGAGTGTGGAGCGTTGCGGGAGAGGTGTGGGGCAGGTGGCAGAGAAGGACTGCAGAAGCAGGGTTTGGTGCAGGTGCAGACACACCCAAGCCCTGAGACACCAGGCAAGTAATTTGATTCCAAACAATTGTTTTACTGATCATTACACAATGTCTCTCTGGTGCTTCCTGCTCCCTCCCCTCTCCCGTCCCCTTTTTCCAACTATGATTCACCTCTCCCTGCCCCCTTCCCACACTCTGTCCACTACAGAGACCTGTATCAGAATCAGGTGTATCATCACTTACATACGTCACAAAATTTGTTTTTTTTGCGTGGCAGCAGTACAGTGCAATACATAAAATTACTACAGTACTGTGCAAAAGTCTTAAGCACCCTAGCTGTATATATGTGCCCAAGACTTTGCACAATACTATATTTAAGAACTGTACTAATATATTAGTATAGTAAATTTTAAAAATGTGCTAGCCAAATTTGATCAGATATTTCAGTACAGTCCTATCTGACCAAAAGGCATGTCCTGATCCAAAGTCATTGCTTATAACAGTTAAAAATTACCTTCCAAAATATTTTATTCTGTAACTTATGTCCTTTACAGCTTTCAGACATTTTAAAAAAGTAAACTTTTTAGATGATTTAGGCAACTATCTAAGTATTAAAAAGAAAGATAAAAATATTATTTATCACTTATTAATCTATGTGACCAGTTTATGAAGCAACTAAATGTCCATCCCACCCAAAATAATTCAATTTTAGACTGCAAAATAATCTCCAATATTACCAACATACCATACCCACCATGTGATACAGTAGCTTGTAAAAATACACATTAAGACAAACAAAAAATAAGTTCAACATCATCCTGTGAAGTTACATAATTTGAAGTGAAATGCCTGAACTTATTTTTTTTAAACTGCATTTGTAGCTTCTGTGATTATAAAAGCTCCTATTCAGTAACTTTATAAAATGTAATGTTTTATACAGTATAAGGGAACAAAAAATATAGTCACTGCTTTCAATAAAACAAGAAGCTTAATGCAATCAGTCTCGCAAATTTTCTGACCCAACTTGGGTGCCTGCAATTCATTTATGGAGTTTTTTTCCTCATGATATAATATATAGAATATTGGACAGCGAAGAATCTCAAGTATTTCAACTCAATTTCAAAAACTAATGTACTGTAATCTAATTTTCTCTAATGATGATGTAAAAGGTCAGTTGATCTCTCACTTTGAAAAACAAATTTTAATTCAGCAAAATGAAATCTTCTTTGACAAACTGCAATATATATTTTTTTAAAGATGCAAATAATTATAAAGCAATTCCCAGTCTACTGGTTCAGTTCACCACTGATAGCCATTAAAGTTAAGGTGAAACTATTATATATTTCAATCCTTATTATGCACTTGAAATTTGATTAGTTCCTGAATACATTTTCTAAAACAGCAAATTTTGAAGTACATTGTGGACGAAAATCATCAATCTCAATTAGCAATTCTTTCCCACAAAACAATGACAATTCTCCTTATCACATAAAAATATCTTGTGCATATAGTTTTTGCTCTTAACATAATATTTTTAACTATTCACTACAATGCAATTGCTCCAGAAATTCTGTACAAATAATGATGGCATATCATAAGACATAAGAGAAGAATCAGACTATTTGGTCCATCAAAGTCTACACTGCCATTCCATCATGGCTAACTTATTATCCTTCTCAGCCCCATTCTCCTGTCTTCTCTCTCTAATCTTTGATGTCCTTACTAACCAGGAAACAATCAACTTTCAATGAAAATATCCATTAATTGTCATACGCAACAACCAGCTCTAGAAATCTGAGGTAAATCTTTACAAATGCAATAAATGCAGAATCAATTAAATGACATAAACCTTTTACAAATTATCATCAGTGAAAAACCACAGAAAAGTAAGAATTAGATGTAACTCAGTTATTAAATGGCATATTAAATCATACACATCTCTGCTCAAATATGGCTGCCTACAGCAATTGTCTCCATCTGATGTTCGTTTTGTGGGTCATGTTGGCTCTGGAGATGATATTGTCTAGAACAGGGGTTCTCAATCTTTCTTATGCTACGGACCAATACCATTAAGCATGGAGTCCATGGACCCCAGGTTGGGAACCCCTGGTCTAGAAGGTTCTTCTGAAGTGTAAATCTTGTTAGAGCCATTTTATTAGGTGTTCATAACAAAGAAATAACAACTTACACAGATGAAAGTTTCTTTAGGTAGCTCCAAATCAGACACTTCATTAATCCTTTATCACCCAACTTTCCTGAGATGCCTGAGAAAAACGCTGTGGATTCTTTCTATTAATCCACTGGGTAAGGGCTTAATATCTTTTATTCGTGATAAATTAGTGCCTTTACAGCATGCCTCCTTTGATAAAATTAGAATGGCTTGGGAGCATGACTTAAATATTTCCTTATCTGATGTGGTCTGGGACTCAATTCTCAAGTCAGTTAACTCAACTTCTCTTTGTGCTCGCCACTGTCTTTTACAGTTTAAGATTGTACATAGGGCTCACATGACCAAATCTAAATTGTCCCGATTTTACTGGAACATAAGTCCTGTTTGTGACAAATGCAAAAGTGGCGAGGCTTCTCTTATTCATATGTACTGGACCTGCCCTAGTCTAGAGAAATTTTGGAGAGATGTTTTCCTAACCTTATCACATATTCTGAATTGCCACTTAGAACCTAACCCTCTGATTGCTCTTTTTGGTTCCTTGGCTGAGACAGATATACATTTGAGTCCGACTAAACGTCGAACATTAATTTTTGCTTCTCTTCTGGCTAGACGTTTAATTCTTCTTAGGTGGTGAGATGTTGCCCCACCCACGCATGCTCAATGGCTTAATGATATTATGTCCTGTTTAGACCTTGAAAAAATTCACTACTCACTTCTTAATTCGGACATAAAGTTTCATAAGGTGTGGGGACCTTTTCTTGAATATTTTCAAAACTCTTCCTTAGACCAAGTTTTATTTTCAGTCCCTTACTTTCAGCTTTTTTTTCTTGGTAGTAGGCATTATTATCTTTTGCTCTTATTTTCATGTACAGTTTTGGGGGTTTGAATGTTCTGATTTATATTTCCTACATTCTGCTGTGGTTGGTCTGGAGTTTTTTTTTCTTGCGGGGTGGGGTGGGTACTAACTTTACACGACTTTAGTTTGGGTGCTTTTTTATCATTATTTAAAACCATATTATCATTGTGTGGTTATCTTGCACTGTATTATTCTCTTATTTTGGTCTTGGTTTTTTTTTTGTTTGTTGTAGTGTTGTAGAAATGCATTAAAAAATCAATTAAAAAAATGATGGTAAGAACCAAAGGAAGACGACAAAGAAAAGACAAATAACAATGAAGCCGTGGTAGACTTATACAAAAAAACTAGCTTAAACTAGACCGATAAGGAAATTCCTTGATAAGAGCAGCCTACGAGGCCATTCCATTTATGGCATAACACAGGCTTCAGACAAAGAAGCTACAATATCACAGTGAAATTCACTATATCAATTAGTGAAAATCCACTCAACATTTACAAACAGATGATCATACAAATATACTGTATAAGCAAACATAAAAAGTTAAACTACAAGAAAAATTACTTTTTAAAGATTAACTTTGTTTGTCACATGCATACCAAAACATACAGTGAAATTAGAGGATCAGAGGTGGAGAGTGTCAGAAATTTAAAGTTCCTCAGCATTATAATTTCAGAGGATCTGTCCTGGGTCTGGCACATAAGTGTAATTACAAAGAGAGCACGGCTGCATCTCTACTTCCTTAGGAGTTTGAAAGGATTCAGCATGGCATCTGAAACTTCCATAGATGTACAATGGAAAGTATATTGATCGGCTGCATCACAGCCTGGTATGGAAACACCTTGAACGGAAAGGCCTACAGAAAGTAGTTGATACAGCCCAGTCTTCAACAGGAAAATACCTCCCCGCCATTGAGTCAATCTACAAGGATGGCTGTCACAGGAAAGCAGTATCCATCATCAAGTATCCCCACAATCTATGCCATGCTCTCTTCTCTTCTCACTGCTGCTATCAGGAAGGAGGTACAGGAGCATTAGGTCACACACCTCCAGATTCAGGAACAGTTATTGCCCCTCAACCGGCAGGCTCTTGAACCAGTGGGGATAACCTTACTCCCTCCAACACTCAACTGGTTCCATAATCCAAGGGCTCACTTCCAAGGACTTCACAACCAATGTTCTCAATATTTATTATTTATTTATTATTATTTTGTGTTTTTTTTGGGATTTGGAGACATTTTTCACATCGTTTTGCTTGTATGCATGTTTCTTTGTGTTTACTCTGTATGCCCACAAGAAAATGGACCTCAGGGTAGTATATGGTGATATTTATGTACGTTAATAATAAATTCACTTTGAACTTATGTTTAATTTATATTTTTTCTTGACAATGCTTATGATGTGATGTGCCTACAAGGTTGCTGTAAGTTATTCATTGAATTTGTGCACATGACAATGAACTCAATTTTGCCTTTAATCATTTGGCTTGAACTGGTTTCTATGGTAGAGAGTTTCATGGGCTCATTACTTTCTGGAAGGAGAAATTTCTCCTCATTGCAGTCTCACATAGCTTGCTATTTCTCCTTGGAATATGATCCCTCGTCCTAAACGCCATCATCAGAAACACTCTGCCTGCATCTGACTTGTTCAGTCCCCTTGAAATTACAAATGTCTATGAGATGCTTTCTCTTCCAGATGCTGGGGAACATAAGCTAATGGCCTAATCTCTCCTCATACAGTATGCAAGTCCAGCCATCTCTAGAATCAGTATTATGAATAGAGACATGAGACTGGCTGACAGATCCAGATGTTAGAGTTCAGCAATCCCAGAAGACTGCAGTCAGGTCAGCAAGTGCTGAGGACAAAAACCTGAGATCCCAGAGGTCAAGGACCACGGTTAATGAGTCCCAAGGATGAGAGTCGCTGAACCCCGATGGAAGAAGGTCCCAGGTAGGACGGCGTTTGTTTTGTTGCTGTAATGTCCACCTCGTTATATGCTGGCTGCGTGTTGTTCCCTTAAACATTGTGGGCATGCTATGCTGGTGGCAGGAGCGTGACAATACCTGCTGGCTGCTCCTAGCACTTCCTCAGACTGTGCTGGTTGTTAATGTAAATTATGCATTTCACTATCTATTTCAATGTACCAGTGTACAATTTAATCTTATCTGTTCTCCAATAAGGAAACCAAACTCCAATACTCAGTGTGTAGTTTCACATCTCCCTGTACGAGTGAAGGCCAACACCTCAGCTCCTTAACTCAAATTCTCCCTCCGTGGCCCAGAATTCATAGTAATAGTAAGTGAAATTGTAGGTACAGAACACTTGCCTTCTTACTTACTTGCTGAACCCACATGCTTACCTTCACCAACCGAGAGCTTGTTGTACTTCCCTCTTTCTCAGTCTATCACCATTCTGATAGCAATCTGGCTTACTATTATTATCAAACTGGATAAACTCACATTACCACATAATATGACATCAGCCCATTCACTTAACCTGTCACTGAAGCATGCATGAAAATGAGCTTTGGACTTAATTTTGGTGAAACAGGAATTGGAAAGACAAACGCAAGCAAATTATAATCAGCAGAGAAGCTGTATTATAACGAGTCTCCTGGTCCAAATGCATTTCCTTCTAGGTGGCTGATGAGTAACTTATGTTGTGTTTTCAATTATCCAAAACCTCCTATATTCAGGGAAGGCTCCATTAGATTAGAAAACAGCAAATACAATTTTTTTTATTGAGGAACAAAGGGAGACAGAATGCAGAAAAATACAGCCAGTTTAACATCTGTCAGAGGAAAAATGTTCAATGCTACTGTTAAATATGTTATGACAGGCCAGTTAGAAAGAGTCAAGGCAAATGCGACTTTGTGAAAGTAAAATCAGGTTTGACCAGGTTAAGGATTTTTTTTGAAGTAGTGGAGTATCCTGTGAATAAAACAGACAGTGGACACACTATATTGAGATTACAATCAGATCTCATGAAGTGATGGATCAGGCCTGAGTGGTCTCCTCCTGCTCCTAATTTGTACGTTGTTATATAAAATAAGTGACCTCCTGAGCCAAATCCCACTATACAACACCAACTTCTGACAATAGTGGGACTGATCAAATGCAGGAAAATGTGGACCATATTTTAGGAGCCACCACTCAATGAAGGCAGTCAAATTGATGTTGAAAGTTACCTTCATGTTCAGTGTACCATTGTGGTCTTTGGTTGTCTGAGGAAAAGACCCAGATATCAAACCTAGCACAAAGCTCACAGTAGAAGGGCAACAGTAATTCCTGCCCTCTGATGTTTCAGAGACCTGGACCACCAATAGTAGGCACTTCAAAGAGATACCAACAAGCTGTCTTCGCAAAATCCTTCAAATTCACTTATGAAATAATCAAACATCAACATCCTCTCCCAAATCAATATGCTAGCATTGAGGCCAAAATTATCCTCAAATTGGTCCTGCTGGGTTGGTCATATTATTGATACATGCGAGTATTTATTTATTCATACATTTTGTTCCATATCTGTACTGACTTTATTTTATGTAATTCGTTATATGTTGAACATTGTTGGTTTCTGTTTCATGTCGCACCACCACACCACAGCCAATTTCTAATACACGTAAATGTTTACGGCAAATGAAGTTGATGCCTAACACCAGATTTTAAAATACATATCTTTCCAACTCTGATATGGCTAAAGATTACCAGGTAACAGGGGGAGGAAGTTCCAAAAGAATCTTAAGGCCACCTTGGCAAAATCCAACATCTCCACCAATTTATGGAGTTCCTTCTCCCAAGTCCATTTGATAAGGAGAAGCAGCATTCAGATTGATACTGAGAACTGCGTAGGGAGCACAAAAAGCCTAGTATAAATAGAAGAGAGGCTCTACCTCCCAAATTATCAGGAATTTATCAACCTCCTTTTGAAATATATTCAGTGAGCCTCTACAGACCTTTTTTTTACATGCAAGATTTTCTACTTATGGTGAAAGGAATGTATTCTTAACTGTGTCCTAAATGGCCAACAACAGACATCTCAAACAAGAGATCCATATCTCCTTGTAAGAAGCTTGTACATTTTAGTGAAGTCACCTCTCATTGTTCTAAACTCAAGAGAGATTAAGTCTGCTTAATCTCTCCACACTGTCAAACTTGTGCTGGGGCAGCACAGTAGCATGGTGGGTTAGCACAATGCATTAGAGTACCAGTGATCAGGGTCCAATTCCCGAAAATACCTGTAAGGAGTTTGTACAGATCATTTATTAAACAATACTAGATCTAAAATTGGAGAATGTGGGGTCTTATGGAGAATTAGTAAATGGGTGATTGATGTTTGATGGGTGACCTTGGTATTCCAAAGGGTCTGTTTCCGAGCTGTGTGTCTCGATGACTCAGAATGATCTTGCAAACCCCATGAATCAATGTCCACACTACTTCTACTTTGTTCCACCCAGTCTAAATATAAATTAAAGATCCCGCGAACATTACAATGCCCTTGATACATACACTTCCATCTTCCTGGCTTATACATTACTACTGCTATGATAAAGACACATTGAGAAAGAACGAAAAGGACGACCTCTGCCTGCTGCCTGTACTGTTTAGCTTAAAGCCTTATCTGCACTCAAGCCATTTTATTTAGTGGGATGCAAGTTCCCTTCTGATACAAGTGAACTCTGCCCCAGTGAATCAGCTCTCTTCTCCCCTAGTCTCGGTGTCAGTGCAATGAATTAAGTTCCATTTTTCTCTGCTACTCATTTTCTGTACTAATCCCACTTGTGTGCATTAATTCCATTTCCATCTATGCTTGTTCATTCAAGTACCTGTTCAGTTTCTTCTTAAATGCTGTCACTATTCCTGGCACCATC
Source organism: Hemitrygon akajei (assembly GCF_048418815.1). NCBI lineage: Eukaryota > Metazoa > Chordata > Chondrichthyes > Myliobatiformes > Dasyatidae > Hemitrygon > Hemitrygon akajei. The sequence goes on along the minus strand of NC_133125.1, from coordinate 16,365,797 downwards.
GCTACCTCTGGCAGCTCATTTCAGATCAATTACCCTTTGAGAGAGAAACTTACTGCTCAAATCCCTTTAAACCTTACCTTAATCTTGAGATTACTACCACTCTGTAAACTGCTTCCCTGTTATTTCAGTCAAATGCACTTTTGATTTTGATCATGATATTCTTGTGTAGCAAAAAGCAAAAATGTAATCCTAAATATTTTATTACATGCCACTAATCTTCCTCACCTTTCTCCTTCTCCCCTACAAATACAAAATGAATAGCAAAAATAAAAAAGCTAAAATTAATTCAGAACCCAGACCTCTGTAAAGATTTTGCTGAAATAATTCTGTCTATTGATGGGAAGAAAGATTGTGCATAAAAACACAATTTCAGAATAAAATACTCATCCAAGTTTTATTCCACTATTATCAAGTCCACATTCTATATACGTGCAATGGAGAGTATATTGACTAGCTGCCTTACAGACTGGTATGGAAACACCTATATACCCTTGAACGGAAAATCCTACAGAAAGCTTTTGCCCTCACCACTGAGCACATCTACACAAAGCATTGTTGCAGGAAAGCAGCATCCACCATCAGGGACTGCCACCACCCAGGTCATGCTCTCTTCTCGCTGCTGCCATCAGAAAGAAGGCACAGGAGCCTCAGGACTCCCACCATTATGCCTGAGGAACACATATTACCCCTCAGTCATTAGGCTCTTGAACCAAAGGGGATAACTTCATTTGCCCCATCATTGAAATGTTCCCACAACCTTTGGACTCATTTAAAGACTCTTCATCTCATGTTCTTGATATTTATTGCTTTTTTAATTATTATTATTTTCTTTTTGTATTTGCACAGTTTGATTGCCTTTTGCATACCGGTTGAATGCCCAATTTGGTGCAGCCTTTCATTGATTCTATTATGGTTATTATTCTATTAAGGATTTATTGAGTATGTCTGCAAGAAAAAGAATCTCTGGCTTGTACATGGTGGCATATATGTACTTTGATAATAAATTTACTTTGAACTTTGAAGTTCTGAAGTTTAATTTATAGGATAATTACTCTATTGCTCTGCAAACTAAATGTTGAGATAGCATGGGACACATTGCTCAGAGTAGCAAATCCATCCTCTAATAAAGTGAGATGTAAACTATGGCAGGTGGTATTATTTGTTGGGAAGCTACAAATTCTGGTGCACAGGTACAAGCAGGAATTAAAAAGATGAAGGAAATATTGACCAACATATTGCGGGGATTAGAATCCACAAGTAGGAAGCCAACATGTTTCATTGGTACCCAACTTAATTAGGCCCCTTTTCTGGTACTGACTTCAGTGTCAGGGACAATAACTTGGGGAAAATGCATCTGCAATTTAGGGAAATTACTTCCTTCATCAGAGTAATGCAGAATAAAGGACCAAAATCACAAAATCAGACTTGGGGCAAGGTGGTGCATTTCACATAAAGAGCAGACAGCACTTTTCCTTAATTTATTTTCCCTGACACTGAGCTCAGTACAGTGCCAGAGTTGTGGCCTGGAAATCTCTCCCAAAAAGCTGTGGATACTCAGATAACTTGTACTGTCAAGACTGAGGTCAGCATATTTTTATAAGGAGGGAGGAGACTGGGTTATACCTGTGTATTGCCAGGAACCTGAAGAAATACCAAATTAATACCATCCACAAACCCATAAGGAAGCTCAAATTACAGCTTATGTGGGACAAAAATGACCTAGGACTCAGGACAGCTGATGTTTACAGGATTCCCTGTGCATGTGAAGAAGCATATATCAGCCAGACAGGATGCATGGTGGAAACCCACATCAAGGAGCACAGGTGTATCCATTTGGGTTACCCGGAGAAGTGGACGGTAGCAGAACATTGCCTTTGCAATGGCCATAAGATTGACTTTGACAGCACAAAACTACTGTGCCACGCCAACGGCTTTTGGGACTGACTGGGAATGGAAGCCGTTGAAATAAAACTAGAGGAAAAGAATTTTAACGAAGATGATGGTCTTGCTATAAGTAAAAACTGGAATTCGATTGTAAACAAGGAGGAACAGTGTAAATCTAATTGGATGAAGACTAACCAATCAGAAGGGATGGATGACAGGGGTATAAGTACCACTGGAATAAACATGTCCAAGCAATATCCTTGATGAAGATGGCAGAGTTTGTCATTGAAGCATCAGTTAAAGTCGATATTTGTACTTGGCTGGAAGCCCGAGAAGCTAATTCGTCATATAGTGAAATGCACCATTTTGCCGCAAATCTAATCAACAAAGATTGTGCTGGGCAGTCAACATGCTTCCACACAGCATGCCCACAACTCTCTAATCTTAATCTGTAAATTTTTGGAATGTGGGAAGAAACTGGAGCATCCGGAGGAACCCATGCAGTCACAGGGAGAACATACAAACTCCTTACAGACAGTGGCAGGAATCAAATCCTGATCTTACAGATAGCTGCTGTAAAACATTGCACTAACTGCTACACTACCATGCCGCCCTATAAGAAAATATAAGAGAAAGTATCAAATTGTACATTGGATACACACAATGGCCACTTTATTAGGTACCTCCTGTACCTAATAAAATGGCCACTGAGTACATGCTTGTGGTCTTCTGCTGCTATAACCCATCAACTTCAAGGTTCAACATGTGTGTTCAGAGATGCTCTTCAGTGCACCACTGTTGTAACATGTGGTTATTTGACTTGCTGTTGCCTTCCTGTCAACTTGAACCAGACTGGCCATTCTCCTCCGACCTCTCATTAACAAGCTGTTTTTGCACACAGAACTGACACCCACTGGATTTTTTTTTGCTGTACACACCATTCTTCGTAAACTTTAAAGACTGTTGTGCATGAAAATCCTAGGGGATCAGCAGTTTCTGAGATACTCAAACCACCCCATCTGGCACCAATAATCAGATGTACCTAATAAAGTGGCAATGAGCATACTTTGGTTCTTCTGTCTATAAGACCATAAAACATAGGAGCAGAATCAGGTCATTTGGCCCATCGAGTCTACTTTGCCATTCAATCATGACTGATACTTTTCTCCCCTCCTCAGCCCTCTCCCCCGTCCAATCAAGAACCTATCAATCTCTGCCTTAAAAACACCCAATGACTTGGCCTCCACAGCTGCTTGTGGTAACAAACTCCACAAATTCACCACTCTATGGCTAAGGAAATTTCTCTTAATCTCTATTTTAAATGGATGCCCCTTTATCCTGAGGCTGTGCTGAGACTCCCCCACAATGGGAAACATCTTTTCCGCACCTACTCCATCTAAGCCTTTCAGCACTCAAAAGGTTTCAATGAGATCCTCCCTCATTCGTCTAAATTCCAGCGAGTACAGACCCAGAGCTACCAAATGTTCCTCGTATGACAACCGTTTCATTACTGGAATCATTCTTGTGAACCTCCTCTGAACTCTTCAATGCCAGCACATCTTTTCTTCGATGAAGGGGCCCAAAACTATTCCCAATACTTAAACTGAGGCCTCACCAGTGCCTCAGCATCACATCCCTGCCCTTATATTCTAGACCTCTTGAAATGAATGCTAACATTGCATTTGCCTTCCTCACCACCGAGTCAACCTGCAAGGTAACCTTTAGGGTTTCTGCACAAGGATTCCCAAGTCCCTTTGCATCTCAGATTTTTGGATTTTCTCCCCATTTAGAAAATGGTTTGCACATTTATTTCTACTACAAAGTGTATGATCATGCATTTTCCTAAATTGTATTCCATTTGCCACCCTCTTGCCCATTCTCCTAATCTGTTTGGATTATTCTGCAGCCTTCCTGTTTCCTCAACACTACCTGCTCCTCCACCAATCTTTATATTATCTGCAAATGTGGCAACAAAGCCATCTATCCCATCACTTAAATCACTGATATACAGCATAAAAAGAAGTGGTCCTAACATCGACCCCTGTGGAACACCACTAGTCACTGACAGCCAGCCAGAAAAGATCTTTTTATTCCCACTCGCTGCCTCCTACCAATCTGCTGATGCTCTAACCATGCCAGTAAACTTTCCAGTAAAATTTCCTGTAATAACTTTCCTGTAACTTTCAAGTTCTTAACTTGGTAAGCAGCATCATGTGCGGCATCTTGTCAAAGGCCTTCTGCAAGTCTAAAAATACAACATCCACTGCATCCCCTTTATCTATCCTACTTGGAATCTCCTCAAAGAATTCCAACAGGAATTCCTGCTGCTTCCCACTCACAATTTTGTTTAGAATACAAGCTTTATGTATACATGTGCTAAGCTCTTTGAATCTTCAATCTTCTGATTCAGTGGTCAGGGTTTTGCAAGCTGAATTGATATAATGGTTTTGGCTCATGTGATTCTGGCATTTGATCAGGCATTTCAATCCCTTTTTTTTTTGCAGGATTTAACATAACCAAAATAATGTAGCATTATGTCAGACCTGAAATAAAATATAGCTGGCTGCTGAAATTATCTTATCAGGGCTCTTGGCATTGCCAATGATCCCTCCCGTCTGTCCAACAGTCTCTTTCAGACAGACAGACAGACAGACATACTTTATTGATCCCGAGGGAAATTGGGTCTCGTTACAGCCGCATCAACCAAGAATAGTGAAGAAATATAGCAATATAAAACCATAAATAATTAAATAATAATAAGTTAATCATGCCAAGTGGAAATAAAGTCCAGGACCAACCTATTGGCTCAGGGTGTCTGACACTCCAAGGGAGGATTTGTAAAGTTTGATGGCCACAGGTAGGAATGCTATGGTACCTCACAGGAGGTACCATAGCATTAGGACAATGATCGTTAGGATTGTCTCCCAGGCCGTAAGACTACTGAACGCTCTGCCACTACCCAGTCTCATGAAGTGTTGGTATCATGAACTTTTTAATTTGTGACATAAATGTACCTTATTATTTGTTAATTTATTTGTGATAATATTACAGAGTATTGTGTATGTTATATATATTGTTTATTTATTGAGATACTGCGTGGAGTAGGCCCTCTGGCAGCTCGACCCACGCAGCCCAGCAACCCTCGATTTAACCCTACCCTAATCACAGGACAATGTATAATGACTAATTAACCTCCCAACCTTTGGACTATGGGAGGAAATCAGAGCACCCGGAAGAAACCAACATGGTCACAGGGAGAGCATGCATACTCCTTTCAAACAATGGTGGGAGTTGAACCCAGATTCCTGGTACTGTAAAGTGTTGTGCTAACTCCTGTGCTACCGTGAACCTTGGTCCAGAGGAACGTTGTTTCATTTAGCAGTATACAAGTTTATGGCTGAAATGACAATAAACTTGTATTTTAACTCATCTTAAGAAACACTTTAAGATATCGAAGGGAATAAATAGCACTTTTAGACAGAAAAGTACTCAATATTGCAGCAATACAAAGAAAGAACTTTTAATCAGATCCAATTGTAGTTGTGTCCTGATTCTTACCAACAGCTAGCATGAACCATTAATAATCATCTTTGGACAGTGCAGGAATCTTTTCAGATAAACATGTTCTTCTGGAACATGTGCCTTATCTAGATTAAACTATCACATTAATCTAAATATAAAATAGCATCTTTATAAATATAAAGATTTGAATTATAGTTTCTTGAATCTGCACTTCTGGTAAATATCCAAGTAAGACTGAAGAAAATACTGCTGAAGAAATGTAACCTAGTACTGGACTATACTGGGCCAGCATCTTTAGAAGCAAAATAAATGATACTGTTTTACAATACAGGGTCAGCCAGCAAGGCAGATTGTTTTATCTGGTTTATAAACATTCTGCTCTCTGCTTATTTCCTTTTAAAGAAAATTCAAAGCAATACAGAAAAGAAAGTGTTCACAATTGTAGCTTCAAACACTTACAACATCAATTTATCCCAGTGACCTCCACTGTAGAGGCTTGCTTTCACAGCTGCCTCTCTTGTTAAAGTTCACGGAATGGTCTCATCGGGCTCTTTCAAGTGTTGCACAGATGGAAAAATTTGCTTCAGGACCCTAAATTCCAGAAAATGCTTACAAATGACTTCCATACAAAGCATCCCAACAGAAGATATGTTAATTGCATAATAATGAGGACATTTTAATTTTTTTTAAACAGATTGCCATTTGAAAAGGCGTTTTACCACATTAGTGCACCTGCACTTGGCGCCTCACCCAGTGAATGATAAATGCTTCAGTTTCATGATGGCAACAACATAATAATGACTTTTATTCCTTCTCATTTTGCTTTGGCTTTTAATGCTCAGTTACATTTGTATGGAGACCTTAATCTTATATTGTGTAATTGCTATTGTTCTCCAATAGGCTTTTTAACGAAGGAAATAAAAATAAACTGAAACTGAGTAACCAGATTACTATTTTGATTTTGCACCTTTGTGATTTTGTATTTACAGACTGAGTGCCCATGGCTGTTGTCAACCTACCTTCAGGACCAGCTGGGGAAAAAGGAACAAACATGTCTTTATCCTTTCCTCAATCATCTTATCAGTCTCCAAAGACATGTATGCTCAAATTTCTCTCAAGCAACATTTCATCCTCTAAACACTGAATCATAAAATTATCTCAGAAAAACCTTCCCAGGCAGAGGAGTTCAACAAATGGGCAGCGATCCTCCATTAGTCCCCTATCAAATTCATGAGGCATTTGCTCTTGCTGCGACTGTTTTTGTCTCTCGCAGCTGCTTTGTCAACTAAAATTTTAAAAAATGCAAACTTATTTTTGTTACAACTTTAAAAATCTCAGGGTTACCAAATGCACCTTCAGATTTTTTATTTCAATGGTGAAATGTATGCTTTGTAATTTTTTAAACTTTTTTTTATTCAAAAGGAGCAACAGCCAAGGACTGAAAAAAAATCATCCAATTTAATCACTCAGAGATCAGATAGATTTTTTAAAAGATATCTATAATTCAAGAGTGCTTGGTCTGAACCTAAGATCTATGATTTACAAAACATCAGTTTTTCAAAAGAATTTTGGAATGCGACTTGCATGTAAAAATTTGGTACGGACAGCATCTTACATAAATAAATAAGTACAGTGATTAAACAATATGTTGTTAATTCATTACCATGCCAGTTTAAGCAGATTTTGGAATCAAAACTGCTGTAATTCAATGCGAAGTGCATTCCTCAAGACTTAATATTGTTACCAAAAAAAATCATGACTATCCTAAAATTAAAAACAACACCCAGCAGCAAAGTCAATGCAGTTTGCCTCAGTCTCACTGCTGCCTCTGCATGTTTTTGCTTCTTTTAAATTATTTAAGCAGCCTGTCAAAATGGAAAGCACAAATGGGCTTCCAGAAGGTCTCAAATGGAAAGGCCAACCCAGAAAGAGGTTATTTATGATCAGAAGGTAACTTCTTCCTGATAGTGAAAAGCAACCAAGGAGAAAGCAGAAGCTGCCTTCCTGTAGAACAAAATTTCGTGGTGAGTCCATAGCTAGTTAAACTTTCCTTATAGCCTGATGATGGCATGTTTGTTCGCATTCCCCCTTTTCTTTTTACTCTCAACCCACACTGCAAGAAACAGCTTCATCCTTACCCATGGAGGCCTGCCACTGCAAATGGCCATATGGGTTTAATGTATTATGCATGAAAATCAGCATGACGGCAGCTGATTCAAAGCCTGGAGCTACAAAGTGGGCTCAGGAGAAAAGCATTAGAATCAAATGTCATTTACCTTCATTGTATTAATTTTGTAAACTTAACAACTAAGACCTAGTACATCCATTCAAGCATTTAATCCTCTACCCTCATCTGCATAATTACTAATATACAAAATAAAGAAAAATTCAAAGCCACTAGGCTTTTTTTCAGGACAGATTTCTTCTTACCTCCTCTCCCATGGTGGATGGACATGGTGTAACCGAACAGAATGTGTCCAAGTGATTATCACACACAGCCTTATGTTGGAAATGTAGCAGTGGGGAATGGAGGAAGTGTGCACAAACAAGGGAAATGCCTAGCTGCCAACATTGCAACTTTCAAGCTGTTGATAAAATAACCAAACTGGGAAGAAAAATAAAGAGGCAATATTGCTTATGAATAATGAAATGTAATTGAAATGAACATCTAACCAACTGTAAGATAAATATAAACTGAATGTAAGGAAATCAAGTATTTTTGATGGAATTCTATGAACCTTTCTTCAAAAACAGCCCTCTACTTTCTCCAAATTGGTCCACACCATCCCAGCATTGTCTGAACTTATTGGGCTCTGCAAAGCTCACTTTTAGCAGTTCTCTGTTTTTTTTTTTGGCTGTCCCTCGTGTGAAGAGGGGATATAAGATGGGGCTATCACTGCCTGATGTGATGGTTGTAACAATGGGCCTCCATCTATGGCAGGTGTCGGCCTCATTATACTCAAGTGGGTCCCAACTGCCTGAATGTGATCGCAATGCATTTGGCAGCTGTGCCTTCAGCTGCCAGGGTCCTAAGCTCTGGAATTTCCTCCCTAAATCACTATGCTTCTTTAGTTTTAAGTCAAACCTACCTCCTTCACCAACCTATTTACCATCTGCTCCAATATTTCTCTTGTGATTCAGTGTCAACCGCTGTTGTTGACTAGGACTGCCAGAAATTTTGCTACTTTAAAGGTGGTATAACAATGTAAACTATTGTTTTAATGAGAATGCAGAATCAGAATCAATTAGGTTTATTATCACTGACATATATTACAACATCTGTATTTTTGCAGCACAGTGCAAGACATAAAATACCACAATCAAATTACACTAAGAAATATATCAAAATTAAATAAGTAGAGCAAAAATAATGATTTAGTGTTCGTGGGTTCATTGTCCATTCAGGAATCTGATGGCAGAGAAGCTGTTCCTAAAACATTGAGTGTGTATCTATAGGCTCCTGCTCCACCTCCCTGATGGTAGTAAGTAGAATGTAAAATGTAACACTGAAGCTAGAAGTGGGGCAATAAAGAAACAACCAGCAGGAGCTTATCGTTAGGGTTTGTTGGAAATTGTTCTTGGCAACTGCATGAGGTAGTTGAAAAAGGGATGCAGTTGGGGAAAGAAAGCCTTTGGGTGTGGTAGGGTCAGCTGGATCTAAAATTATGTAAAGTATGAGAAAGCCATTGTAACTAATGAGTAAAACTGAAGCAGAAGTGGACAATATCACTGCTCCTACCATTTCCTGGGTGATGGGGGTCCTTAAGGATGGATGCACCTTTTTAAAGGCATTGCCTTTTGACAATGTCCTCGATGCTGTGGAGGATAGTGCCATTGATGGTGCTGGTTGAGTTTGCAACACTGCAGCTTTTTCCATTCCTGTACTGTGGAACCTCCATACCAGATGGTGATGCAATGTTAGAATGCTTTCCATGGTGCATCTGCAGAAATTTGCTAAAGTCTTTGGTGACATATCAGATCTCCTCAAACTCCTAATGAAATATAGTTGCTGGCATGCCTTCTTGATAATTGCATCAATATGTTGGGCCTAGTATAGAAACTCAAGAGATGTTGATACCCAGTTACTTGAAACTGTTCACCCATTCCACTATTGTCTCCTCGATGAAGACTGTTTTATGTTCCCTCAACTTTCCCTTCCTGAAGTCCACAATCAATTCCTTGGTCCTACTGATGTTGAGTGCAAGGTTGTTGTTGTGACCAGCCAAACTACCTTATTCACCAAAACGGATAACAGAACAAATACTGATCAGTGGATGGGGTGGGTAGTAGAAATATCCACAGTGGGGGTGCAATAGGTAAATTTAACAGTGGGACCTCACTGTATTTCCTTCTCCCATTTCTGCTCAGCAGCTGGTTGCTAATGAAGAAACAGCCAGCATAAGCTGTAGTTAGGATTTGTTGGAAATTGTTCTTGGCAACTGTGTGAGGTATCTGGGTTTGTGAGAATTGAAAAAGGGAAAGTTGGGGAAAGGAAGTCTTTGGGTGTGGTAGGTTCAGCTAGATCTAAAATGACGTAAAGTATGAAAAAGCCATTGTAATTAGTGAGTAAAACTGAAGCCAGAAGTGGGGCAATATCACTGCTCCTCCTACTGGCAATAACTGCTACAATAGCCAGTTACCTTCGAGATTCAACAGTTACCATTTCCCCTTTCACTGTTGAGTTTTCAGACTCTTGGAAAACCAATAGGGCAGGCAAACTACAATCAATGTAAGAGCCCAATTTAAAAATCTTAATATGACTCCCACCTCTGCATGTTGGGATAACATTATTAAATACAGGCTGAAAGTGAGATATACAAAAGGCTGGAGGAACTCAGCAGATCAGGCAGCATCTATGGAGAAGAATAAAGAGCTGACGTTTTGGGCCAAGACCACTCATCAGGTTTAATGTAAGGGGTGGGAAATTCAGAAAGTATTGGAGAACAATTTTTTTGAATTATTTAGGGTTTGGTTGAAAAGTGAAACCCACTGCCTAGTATGTTGGCAGATCTCACAACATTGAAGTAGTATTTAGATAAGTAGTTGAAATACCATGACACAGAAAATTGGAAATGGGATTAGGACGAGTATCTGATGGCTGTCATAACAGCAGGGACTGAAGGGCCTTTTTTCCATGCTGTATAACTCCATGGCCAGTCTTGCAATGAAAAGCTCTGCACTGGATTACCCAAGGACATTTTTTCTATAGATAACCATAGTTTTTCCTTTTGCTACATTTAATTTCCATTCACTCAAGAGAGAAGCGGATGAACATGTCACAACTGCATTCCAGTCACGTACAATGGATCAAAGTATGCACTTAAACTAAGGCACAGCACAGAATTTTTTAGTTCTTCATTGGGTCTTCTAAATTAAGAATTAATATGCTAAGGCTGCTAATTATTAAGGATCTTTGAGGAATTGTGTAGCATTTAATGAATTAATTAAAAATAACTTTTTTAAATTTAAGTCATGAAGTATAGAACAAAAACCACACCATCTTAAAAATGTCTTCCTCTGGGCAATTAATCTGATCATTTATTCTATTTAGTCCCCCCCAATTCCCTTTATTCCCTCAGTCACTGTGATGCACTGTAAACACTTTAAACCATTTTTAAAATAATGCTGTTTACATTGTAAATATATGTTGGTACTTATGTATTTATACACATTTCATTCCATAGCCATACTTTAACTTCTAACTTATTTTTATATAATTATGTTTAGAATTACTGAATTTAAAAATGTTTCTGGGCATGTCATGCCAATAACCCTCAGCAAATTCCTAATACATGTAAATATACAGTTCTGTACAAAAGTCTTAGGCACATATATACAGCTAAGGTGCCCAAGACATTTGCACAGTACTGTATTTGTCAATGCGGATCAGAGAACAAGTTTGTAAATCTGGTGGGAGTAAAGGATGTTGGGAATGGTGAAAGTGGAGCATCATGGGAGGAGTGTGGGACAGATGGCAGACGAGGAGTGGCAGGGGTAGGGAGTGACATGGGTGCAGACAACCCCAGCCCTGAAACACCAGACACGGTAATTTGATTCCAAACAATTGGTTTATTAAAAATTACAGAATATCTCTCTGGTGCTTCCTGCTTCCTCCCCTCTCCCCAACCATGATTCCCTCTCCCTGCCCCCTTCCCACTCTCATTCCACAATAGAAACCCATATCAGAATCAAGCTTATCATCATTCACTTGTCATGAAATCTGTTTTTTTTTTGCGGCAGCAGTACAATGAAAACATGAAATTACTACAGTACTGTGCAAAAGTCTAAGGCACCCTAGCTATGTGTATATTATACACACACAGTACTATATACAGTGAATAAAGTTCATCCAAAGTATTGCTGAACGCGATGCAATGTGCCAAGGAAATAAAGTTGTAATTTTTTTTCTATTGACATGTACTCTTCAATACCATTTCTGTTTTGGGCAGATATGGCTCGTTAACCGTGGCTGGCAGCTCATTTAGAAGGAAAACTCTGATCTCAAACCTCCGCTGCCTTGTGGCTATACCCACTCATGGGGAAGGCTTCGGGAGTAAACCCCAAGGGAAACGTCCAGAGCTGGAGTCCCTAAGGCCATACATTCAACACTGACTGGCAACTCCTGCGATGCTGCTGGGACCAAACTGTATCGGTCTCTGCCATTCCTTTGGGTTCATTGATGCACGGCGAAGGGGAGCTTGGTAGATAGGCAACAGCTTGCTATCCATATTGTACTGCCCAGGTTTGTGTATCTAGAGAGCTGGGATGCAATATCCATGATCAGCTCTGGCTGACAGAGGCCCTCACCTCTATTTCTGTATTTTGGATGGAATTTCAGGAAGAGTTAAAAGAGCAGCAGGATTTTATCACTGTACTATTGTGCATTTCCTACCAATTTCAACAAATTTTGATCAGTCAGTACTTTAATCTCCCCATGCCACTGGGCTATCAGTTAAACAGGACACATGGTATTCATTTCTGGTGGATGATAGATGTATAGCAACATGGATGACCAGATACAAATCATAAAGTAGCAGTTTGTTGATGGGCTATCTCTTCATGATCCCACATTGTTATACAGGGCTGATTTTGTACCTCTTCCTGTTCATCATCTGTATACTCCATAAGGTGATTTTTTTGTATTTTGTGTTATTCCAGATGGTCACATTCATTTTGCATGCTCCTGCAGTACAAAGCTACACGAATAGGTCTCAAATGATTTGTGGAACATTGCTATAGGCAAAATGGTTGCAACATCTGAATACCTAACAATAATTCACGTTGAAAAATTCATTAGATATGAAGCACCATGAGACATAATAATAAGTACAAGTACCTTCATGCTATAAAAGATAGAGAGCAATAGAAGCTGCTGATCGATATGGGTAACGACCTCCAATTTCCATCTGATTGTATTTATATGAGGCATACAGGAAAGACATTGCACATGTTTGAGATACAGCAACTTGTTCAATTTTAGAAATAAAACTTGAAAAAAGAAATCATTACTCAGAGAGACAGGATGCCATACAGATGCTGGCAAGGCAATACAAGCTTGTGCAGGTGAAGTTACTATGGCTACTAATATCTACGGTTATTTAGCCAATGCAGGATTTTCAAACGCTCAGAAATGCTGGATTCATCTGGCAATCATCTCTGGACTTACAGAATAAAGTGGGAGAATATTACAAAATGACATTGATTACACAGATTTCTTCTTATTTTGGTCAAAACCCAAATCATGAAAAACCAAACCAGTAAATTTTCAACACTGGCTGTAAGATGCAGCGTTACTGGTCAGCTATTTTCCGACAGTAATATGTTTCAGTTCAGCAAGTCTACACTTGAACATGGCATACTGTGACAGTAAGCTCAAGGGCTCAAACGAACATCTTATGCTATCAATGTATCTAACTGCAAGGGGTTTCAACTAGGACACAAACAGCCTGTACTAGTTCTGTCAGCACTAATGGAAGTATAAGAGGATAGCAGTAGAGGTGGTAACTCATTAAATCCATAAATATTCAGAAGTGACTTGATCTCACAACTACCAAATGATCTTTCAAAGGTCAGCCTGCAAGTTCAACATAGTTTTATTTAGAGATACAACACAGTAACCCTGAACCACACTGACCTGTTGCACCCATGTGGCCAATTAACCTAACATATATATTGTCTCATACCAATTTATTTTGAATAATTAATTCACTTCACCCGTTCTGAAAATATTTTAAAACTAGTTCCAATCTTTTAAAGGTTAGATAAGCTTTGTTGTCCAAATGATGTGTCAGAGCTCAACTATCACAGCAGGGGTACAACTGTAGAGAGAGGGTGTTGAGTAAGTGATCTTCAAATGGTGTGTTCTTAGTTTAATTTAGATGATAGTCATAGAATAATACAGCACTGATACAGGCTGTTTGGCCCATCTAGTCCCCATTTCCCGCATTCATTCTTAGCCCTGCTTCTGCATCTATCTATTGTAGTGCTTCTTAAGTGATATTATTCTACCTGTCTCAATCACTTCCTCTGGCAACTTGTTCCATATACTCACCACCCTCTGAGTGAAAATGTTGATCATCAAGACCCTTTTAAGTTTTTCCCCTCACCTATGCCGCCTAGTTATGGATTACCCTATCCTGAGGAAAAGACTGCTACCATCCACCTTATAATTTTATTAACCTCTACAGGGTCTCTCCTCATTCTCCTATGCTCCAAAGTCCTATCCTGGCCATCCTCTCCCCATACCTGGTTCAATCACATCTTGAATTGAATCAACTTTATTACTTTCATCATTCATATACACGAGGAGTAAAAATCTTTACACAACTTCTCCGTCTAAATGAGCAATTTATAATAAATAGTATGTACAACAAGATGGTCAATATAACATAGAAATACAGTTGTATCAGCATGAGTTAAGTAGTCTGATGGCCTGGTGGAAGAAGTTATCCCAAAGCCTGTTGGCCCTGGCTTTTATGCATTTCCCAGATGGTAGCAGCTGGAATAATTTGTGGTTGGGGTGACTCGGGTCCCCAATGATCCTTCAGGCCCTTTTTACACACCTGTCTTTGTAAATGTCCTGAATAGTGGGAAGTTCACATCTACAGATGTGCTGGGCTGTCCGCACCACTCTCTGCAGAGTCCTGCGATTGAGGGAGGTACAGTTCCCATACCAGGCAGTGATGCAGCCAGTCAGGATGCTCTCAATTGTACCCCTATAGATAGTTCTTAGGATTTGGGAGCCCACACCAAATCCCAAGGTGAAGGAGGCGCTGTTTTGTCTTTTTCACCACACAGCCGGTATGTACAGACCATATGAGATCCTCGGAGGTGTCGAGAAACTTAAAGCTGTTCACCCTCTCAACCCCAGATCTATTGATGTCAATAGGAGCAAGCCTGCCTCCATTCCTCCTGTAGTCCACAACCAGCTCCTTTGTTTTTGCGACATAGAGAGGTTGTTTTGTTGACACCACTGTGTCAGAGAGATGACTTCTTCTCTGTAGCCTGCCTCATTATTATTTGAGATTAGGCCTATCAGTGTAGTGTCGTCAGCAAATTTAATCAGCATGGTTGGAGCTGTGGGCGGTAACACAGTCATGGGTACGCAGAGGGTAGTACCTGTGTGGAGGGTCAGAGGTGAGGGAGCCCACTCTTACCTCCTGCCAGTAATCTGACAAGAAGTCCAGAAACCAGCTACACAAGGCAGGGTGAGGGCCAAGGTCTCTGAGCTACAAGCCTGGAGGGAATTATTGTGTGGAATGCTGAACTGTAGTCCAAGAAGAGCATTCTCACATAAGCATCTCTTTTCCAGATGTGTAAGGACAGTGTGTAGGGCTGTAGCTACTGTGTCATCTTCCCAAGTACAAAGTGACCAAAACTGTACATGCTGCTCTAAATGTGGTGCTACTCTGTTATAGGAAAGATGAGGTTGAACCAGGAGTGTAGAAAAGATGCACGAGGATGTTGCTAGGACTAAAGGGTTTAATATATAGGGAAATGTTGGCCAGGATTGAATGGCTTGTCATATGAAGAGTTCTTGTGCTTGTATTCACTAAAATTCAGAAGAATGAACGGTGACCTCATTGAAACCTGTCGAATGGTGAAAGGCCTTGATAGAGTGGATGTGGAGAGGATGTTTCCTACCATGGGAGAGTCTTAAGACCAGAGGATACAGCCTCCGAATAGTGGGGCATTCTTTAGAATGAAGATGAGGATGAATTTCTTTAGCCAGAGAGTGGTGAAATCTCTGGAACTTGTTGCCACACGCAGCTGAGGAGGCCAAGTCTTTATGTATATTTATGGCAAAAGTTGATAAGATTCTTGACTGTTCAGGGCATGAAAGGATACAGGGGGAAGGCAGGAAATTGGGATGGAGAGGAAGAATGAATCAGTCATGATGAAATGGTGGAGCACACTTGATGGGTCAAATACTCTAATTCTACTCCTATATCTCATGGTCTATATCACAATGTCCCAACTCCTATACTCTGTGTCCTGACTGATGTAGGACAGCATGACTAATGCCTTTTCACCACAGTCTATCTGTGATACCAGTTTTAATGAACTGTCCAGGGTATTACACCATTTTCAATGAACTATACAGTTGTAATTATGGAGATCAGAGAAAGGTGATGTGTAGGACAAAGGGTGACTACCCACATTAAAAAAAAAGCTACCTAAGAAACAGGAAATAGGCCACTCAGCCCTTCAAGCCTGAACTGCAATTTAACAAGAATTTGGCTTTCTCATCATCACTTTTCTGTCAAACTTCCCCCTCCCTTGATTCCTCTAGATACCAAAAATCTACTCATCTTAAATATACTCAGCAACTAAGCTTCCGCAATTCCTCTGAAGCACCGAATTACAAAGTTATGTGTTAAAGGGTAAAACACCTACTAAATGAAAAAAGATTCATTTTGACCTTAGTTCAAGTATTGAACCTGAAATTGTGACTGAGGGAGTAATAGCTGTGGTAAAGTATTGCTGAAGGTTAGGGGATTTATCACAGCAAATTTCCCAACACACGACAAGTAAATTACAACTAAAATCACATTACTATTCCAGTTCTTGGTTTATGAAAAAGGAATGTGTTCTAAAATATCCAAAATACCATATCCATGGATGAGAAAGATGCCAATTCTCATCAGCAATCCTGCTGGGTTCAAATGAACGACCATCTACCTGAAAGGTTCACTCCATTTTTCTAAAAGATGGCGAAGAACCGGTGTATAGGAGAAAGACTAAACATCTGACTGAATGATACCACAACAACCTCTCTCTCAATGTTAGCAAAACCAAAGAGCTCATTATTGTCTGCAGGAGGAAATTTAAGTTCCATGGCCCGGTCCTCATCAAGGGATCCGAGGTGTAACTTTATATTCCTCAGTGTTATCATTTCACAGGATCTGTCTTTAGTCCATTACCAAGAAGACACAGCAATGCCTCTGCTCCCTCAGATGTTTGCAAAGATCCAATATGTAATCAAAAACTTCAATAAACTTCTACAGATGCATGGTGAAGAGTATGGTTGCATCACAGTCAAGGTATGGAAACATAAAATCTTACAAATGGTAATGGATACAGCCCAGTCCATCACCAGTAAAGCTTTCCCCACCAATGAGTACATCTACAAAGTATATTGTCACAGGAAAGTTCCCTTCTCAGTGCTATCATAAGGACGAGGTACAAGGACCTTAGATTCCACACCTCCAGGTTCAAGAACAGTTATTACCCCTCAGCCATCAAGCTCTTGAACCAGAGTGTGTAACTTCACTCACCTCAGCACAGAACTGATACCACAACCTGTGGACTCACTTTCAAGGACTCTATAACTCATATTCTCAATATTATTTATTACTTACCTATTATTATTTTGTTATCATTTTGTATTTGCCCAATTTGTTGTCCTTTGTACATCAGTTGGGCTGTTCGTCTGTCTTTGTTGTGTGTGGTTTTTTCACTGATTCTACTGTATTTTTTTGTTTGTTGTTCCTTTTCACACCTTGTATTTCTTTGTACTTAATGTAAACACCTGCAAGACAACGAATCTCAGTGTAGTATATGATGACATATGTACTTTAATAAATTTACACGAATGCTGTCTAAGCTGCTGAGTATTTCCAGCACTTCCTGTTTTTTTAATCCCTTCTAGTTATTAAGCTCCCTAACACAAACTCCTCAACTCCAGCCCAAGAGATGTACAAGTTCAGAAATCCTTGCAATCTTTCACAATGTTCACAACAATAAGTATAACTCAGTGATTTTATATATATACACACACACACGCACACGCACGCACACGCACGCACGCACACACACAAAAATGACCTTAGGGTTTGTTAATAAAAACTCTTCACTGCTACCCAACTTGCTAGATCCACTGCTGGATGTGCAAAATCAAACTGATTTAAAGGTTAGTTTTATTTCTCACATCTACAGCAAAACATCGAAATGTACAGTGCATCAATGACCAACATAGTCCGAGGATACACTGGGGACAGTCTGCAAGTGGCGTCATGCCTTGGCATCAATACAGCATGTCCACAATTTACTAACCCTAACCCACACATCTTTGGAAATGTGGGAGGAAACCAGAGCACCTGGAGGAAACTCACATAGTCACAGGAAGATCGAATAAATTCTTCACAGACAGTAGTGGGAATAGAACCCCGACTGCTGATTACTGGTGCTGTTACTGTGCCAAACCACCTCTTTCACCATTGTTATAGAGGGACCGTAGCAATTTTCTGTTCTACTAGTATGCAAAGACATGAATATTTTCCTTAGTGCTATTGTTTAGAAGAGCATTGTACAGAGATCCACTAAAAAAAAAACACATTTATGAAAGGAATGGCTTGCTAACAGCATCCAACAGGGGTTGGAGCTGCCTGAATTGGCAGCTCAGCAAGGAAGATTTTGCACTGAAAGCAGTTCAAGAGAAAGTATACCAGACTAATACATGGATTGAGCAGAAAAGCTCACACACAAGTCTTATAGCTGCTGGGGTTTTGATAATTTAGATGATTTCATTGAAACTGAGATCCTGAGGGGGTCTTGACTGAAAGGACATTCCAACTTGTGCAAGTAACTAGAATTGGGGGGGGGGGGGGCAGGGAATAGTTTAAAAATAAGCGGTCATTCATTTATGACTAAGATAAAGCTTTTTTCTTTTGAGGATCAGAAGTCTTTAAAATTCATTTCCCTTAAGTATCATGAAAGCAGTCTTCAAATAATTTTGAGAGAGAAGTAGAAAGATACTTGATAATCCAAGGTTGAAAGATTCAGGCAAAGAGACAGGAATGCAGAATCAAGATTATAATTCCATCAGTTCATGATCTTATGAAAAGATGAAGCAGTCTTGAGGGGCAGAATGGCTTCTTATTCATGACCCATGTGGTGTCAAAAGTCACACTGTATACATTACTCATTCAGTAAAAAAATCAATGCACACAAACTGCTGTGGGAGCTCAGCAGGATCCAAGGAGGGAAATAAAAAGCCAATGTTACAGACTGAAACCCTTTGGAAGGGTGTCACCCTGAAAAGTTAGCTGTTTATTTCTCTCCGTAGATGCTTGCTGATCTATTGAGTTTCTTCAGTATTTTGTGCATGTTGCTCAAGTTTTCCAGCATTGCAGAATCCCGTGTCAGTAAAAGCATCCCGTGTCAGTTAATCATAGTTCAATGGGAAGTGCATGTTACAGTAGTACAAACTACAAACCTGGGAGCCTTTGTCAATCTAGACAACTTTTGGGAAGAAGATGCCATGTCAGTTTTTGGATTTGAATTGGCTATTGCTCACTTTCTTATAGATGTTATAGGTAACCACTTGAAATGAGCAGGAGGGCTTGTGCCCATGTGCCAGCTTCCCCAATTCTCCAAAAATACTATCTCATCCCTCTCTTGGAAACTAGGGCTTTTCCTGTCACTGAGTCAAGGAATTTGATGATTATGATCCATGATACACGATTCCTGTATGGATACTCTTAAGTCCCAGCAATCTGAAAATAAAACATTGATTTTAATTTCAGCTGACAGATGCCAAAGAAGGATGTTATGGATGAAATGGGAGGTGAGGACCTTGAAAAAATCACTGTAACTAAAGAGATAGTGATGAGCAAACTAGAGGGCCTGAAGATAGACAAGTCCCCTGGTCCTGATGAAATGTATCCCAGGGTGCTGAAGGAACTGGCGGATGTTATAGTAGATGCTTTGGTAATCATTTATCAAAACTCTCTAGACTCTGGGCAGGTCCCGGCGGATTGGAAGACAGCAAATGCCACTTTTTTAAAAAGGGATGTAGGCAAAAGACAGGCAACTATAGGCCAGTTAGTTTAGTATCTGTTGTCGGGAAAATGCTTGAAGCTATCATTAAGGAAGAAATAGCGAAACATTTAGGAGTGGTTCTATTAGAGAGACACAGCATGGATTCAGAAAGGGCAGATCCTGTTTGACAAACTTACTGGAGTTCTTTGAGGACATAATGAGTGCAGTGGATAGAGGGGAACAGGTGGATGTCGTATACTTGGATCTCCAGAAGGCATTTGATAAGGTGCCGCACAAGAGACTTATAAAAAAGATACAGATGCATGGAGTCGGAGGAAGTGTATTGGCATAGATAGTGGATTGGTTAACCGATAGAAGGCAGAGAGCTGGTATAAATAGGTGTTTCTCCGGTTGGCAGTCAGTGGTGAGTGGGGTGTTGGGCCCACAGCCGTTTACCATTTACATTGATGATTTGGAAGAGGGGACTGAGTGTAGCATAGCAAAGTTTGCTTATGACACTAAACTGAGTGGAAGAACACATTATACAGAGGATGTCCAGAGTTTGCAGAGGGATATAGATAGGTTCAGTGAGTGGGCCAAGGTCTGGCAGATCAAATACAACGTTGGTAAATGCAAGATCATCCACTTTGGAAGGAATGATAGAAGAGCTTATTATTATTTAAATGGTGAAAGATTGCAGCATGCTGTTGTGCAAAGGGACTTGGGAGCGCTTGTGCATGAATCGCAAAAAGTTTGCTTGCAGCTACAACAGTTTATTAAGAAGGCAAACGAAATGTTGGCCTTCATTGCCAGAGGGATTGAATTCAAAAGCAGGGAATTCATGCTGCAACTATACAGGGTACTGATGAGGCCACACCTGGAATTCTGTATGCAGTTCTGGTCTCCATACTTGAGAAAGGATATATTGGCTTTGGAGGCAGTGCAGAGGACGTTCACCAGGTTGATTCCAGGAATGAAGGGGTTAACCTATGAGGAGAGATTGAGTCGGCTGGGACTATATTCTCTGGAGTTCAGAAGAATGAGAGATCTTATAGAAACATACAAAATTTTTAAAGGGATAGATAAGATAGAAATAGGGAAGTTGTTTTCACTGCTAGGTGAGACTAGAACTAGAGGACATTGCCTCAAGATTCAGGGGAGAAGATATAGGACGGAGATGAGGAGAAACTGTTTTTCCCAGCGAGTGGTTAATCTGTGGAATTCTCTGCCTAGGGAAGCAGTTGAAGCTGTTTCACTGAATATATTTAAGGTGCTGTTAGATAGATTTTTACATAGTAGGGGAATTAAGGGTTATGGGGAAAAGGCAGGTAGATGGAGCTGAGTTTACGGATAGATCAGCCATGATCTTATTGAATGGCAGAGCAGGCTCAATGGGCTGGATGGCATACTTCTGCTCCTGTATCTTGTGTTCTGACCACCAGGCCTACCATGTGTGCCACCTCCAACCTTGCTGAATTCAGGATTGAAAGCGTGTACAGACAAATCTTACTCATTTATATTTGCGCTGTAGAACTGAGAGCTGCAGATTGATGGGATAAAGAGGTACGGCGGTTTACACTAATGGGAACCATTGAAGTTCCTCATTAATGAATAGTTACTTTGACAGCTCAGCAGTTTAATTCACTGCAATTGCTCAGTTCTCTACTTTCTCTGACTGTAGAATTAAATTCTTGTACTGACAGAAAAACTATAAGTCAATACTAGATTTGTCAAATTCTAATGTTACACGATAGTCAAAGGTATTCCTTTTTATTCTGACTCTTATTGAAAGGGATGAGAACAGTTTATTGTGACGGTTCCAAATCTTTTCACAACCCATCTATCATGGATTTTCTTTTAAATAGCTGAGGATAATAAAGACCCACATGTTCTCAAGTGATATCAAAATGATCAATATCTTAAGAATTCTTTTTAAAAAATAATCAGCGGTTTAACATTCCCTCAGGCAACACTGAAAATTTTGTTCAAGTTTAATCAATGTTTTCATTATGTTCTTTAATCTAGCAGAAATAATTGAAGTTTGTGAAGCTAGAAGAAGCTGCCACTTTCATACATTTCCAGTTCCCTTGCACTTCCCTTGAGTATAAACGTGGAAGAGATCAGCTCAGTTTTAATACGTACTGTTTATAATGCAGAGGAAATGGTCTCCAGCAAGGGAATGGATACCTTTGTGCACTCACTGCTAAATGTAATGCACCAGCCTTCAAAATTGCACATTTAATGAGCTTTAAATTACTAGCAAAATTGAGCCAATGAATATTTCTGAAAATACATCTACAAGCTCGCTACAGTGATTTAAAAATTCTAATTTTTCGCCCATATATAATTGAAAGGCCACTTTACTAATGCAAACCTGACACTTACTTGTGACAATCTTCATTATGTTCACCAGCAAGACATACGGCAGTCTTCAATATTTATGCCAATTTTCAAAGACTTTTTGTGCATTCATGGAAATGGGGGACCTCTACTCAGGTACACAAATGAGCAAAAAAAAAACTGCAGATACTTGAAATCCAAAGTAAAGGAAGAGAGTACTTGAACTCTTCATCGGGCCAAACAGAGACACAAGGTCAAGGTCCTTCTATTAGAACTAGATAAGTGAGATGACAAACTGATATTAATTCACAAAGAGGGGCAGGTGTAAAGAGGGAGTGCCTTTGATTGAGTGCAGAGCACAGTAGGCAAGGTAACAGCAACTTTAAAATAGCAGATGGAACCAAATGATACGGAGATAATTTGAAACAAAGGTACAACAACATCCTTGACAAAGAGAACGGTGGGGGGGGGGGGGGGGAGAGAAACTGAATAGCTAAAGTTGTTAAATTGAATATTAAGTCCTGAGGGTTGAAACATGCAGTAAAAGTACTGTTCCTCAAGCTTACTCTGGGCAAAACTGTTTGAGACAACACACACAAATGTTGGAGGAACTCAGCAGGTCAAGCAACCTCCATGGAAATGAATAAACAGTTTATGTTTCAGACTGACAAAGTTCTTCAGGACATGATGTTTTGTTTGGCAGTATGCACGTGTATGGTTGAATGACAATAAACTAAACTTGATTGGGGCAATAAAGGACATTGGTCTGAGGTACAGTGAAAAGAGATATTAAGTGACAGGTGACTGGGAGACTTGGGTTGCCTTTGCTGACTGAAAGGATTCTGCAAAACAGTTCTTTAATCTGTCTTTGATTCCTCTGAGGGCCACATTGCAAACATCAATTGACTGCTGCTTCAACCTAGAAAGAAATATTTTGGTGCGTGGATGGTGCAAAGGAAGCTAAGAGCATGTGTGTCTCCTGAGATGTACGGAAAAGTGCTTTGAGCAGGGTCAGTAGTACAACACTTGATTCCTTTGCGAAAACAGGTTTGTGCTAGACTTGATGTGGGAAACATTAAATTTAAAATGCCCTCTATTCCAATATGAATATTAAAATTAACTTCCAATGGCATCAGTATGAATTTTGCTCTTTCTTGAAACAACTCTCCACACTGCTGCCCAATTAAGTCAAGGCTGTTCATACTGTGAGATGAGGGGGAAAAACCCTCGAGAAGTTGTTAATAACTAAATTGTTTGGCATTTCCAGCATTTACACATTTTCTAGTATTTAAGTCAGAGGAGCAAGAAAGGTCAATTATGCTCACGATTTAAACCTGTTTGAACAAGTAACAAAGCTTCGTTCTGATACTGTGAGATTATTAGAGTAATAAAGTGTTTTATAGCAAGTTTAAGAAAATACATTTACCCAATTTACTACATAAAAGCAATGCCAGATGAACTTATTTTCAAAATGTAATAAATTGACGTACAGAGAGTTAAGGCAGTTAGGCATATAATAGGCCAATTAGGCCAATATTCACTTGAGTTCAGAAAGATGAGGAATTCACTGAAATTTACAAAACCCCCAACGAGACAAAGTGCAGGAAAGACCTTCCCCAAGGCAAAGTCTAGGTACAGGACTCACAACCTAAGGATATTTAAAACTGGCATGAGGAAAATTTTCTTCAGCTGAATTCTTTATTGAAAAAGGCAGTTAAGGACAAAATTATTAAATATATTAAGGGAGTATCTTATATATTTCAAGAGGTCAGGGAAAAAGGCAGGAAAAAGTCAGAAACTTTGGGGCATTTAAAAAAGAAATTGAGATACAGCACAGTAGGCCATTTGAGTTACTCCCAATTTAATGCTAGCCTAATCATGGGACAATTTACAATCACCAATTACCCTACTAACTGGTACATCTTTGGACTGGGAGGAAACCTGAACACCCAGAGGAAACCCATGCAGTCACAGGGAGAACATACAAACTCCTTACTGGCAATGATGGGAATTGAACGTGGGTACTATAGAGCTTTGTGCTAACCACTATGCTACAGTGCCACTCCTCAGCATGACCATTGTGAATGACAAGTACCCTACTGCTAATGTCTGTGTTTCTATGGCCTGAATTAGATCTTGCTATCTCAATTTCTCTGCCATATTCTGGCTGAAATAGGAATTATTTTCTCTGCCATTAACTAACTGGATACCAAAGCAAATGTTGAAACTGAATATACTTTTTTTGTATTTAACAATGCTGAATACTACAATGATGGGTTAACGTGTATTGACCTAGACACTGTTATACAGTACTCAGCAGAACAAACAGCTGACTTAACACTGATCCAAGATTTTATTGAAAAAGATGAAGTATCATTACTACTTCTTATAAAATAAATACACAAAAGTTAGAAAATTCATATCATTGTGCATCATTTTCCCCCTCTTCCATTTTTGTTGAATTTGGAAAACTGCACAGAACATTCTACTTGACTCACCTAAAGATGGTGAAGATGGAGCTCCCTCACAAGCAAGCACAGTTAAAATAAGCCTTAGGCATTCCAGCAAAAGGATCATACTGACGTGTGTAAGCCTGTCTGTTAGGAGTACCCAAATTTCAAGTTCATTTGACTAGTATTAAAGTTGCAACTCACTCTGTAATGATGAAACAAACCGCTAATACTAAATGATGGTGATGAAAGACCACCTCCCAGTCCTTTGCTGAAAGTTAGTGGCTCCACCACACCCCCAACCCATGTCCTCAACACCCACCCTCCCTCCCCACAACCACTGGGCACTGTGTCAGAAATAGATAGTTCAGTGAGTAAATTAATAATGATGAGTGGACAAAAAAAAAACAAACTGGCATGAAGACAACAGGACAAATGTATCATGAAAGGCTCAGCAAAACGGACTATCACACCAAACCCTTGTGCAGCAGCTTGCACATAATTCAGAGTGGATTTTCAGATTTATGGAAAGCTGCAGCAGAAAGCTGTTTTACAGTTTTTTAAAAAACTTTAATTGACTTGAAAGTAGAAGAAGCAATTAGATGGATTATGTATAGTACAACAGACATAATGGGGAGTCTCTGAACAGCAACACGAATTAGATCACGAACTGTTTCTTTCAATTTCTGCCTTCACCAAACCAAATACATTCCTTCGCCTCCCAAACCAGACCATCAATATAATCTACTAATATCCAACATTTCAAAGTGTTTGCAAATATGTTATAATTTGATTATAACATCCTCAAAGTGTATGCTGAAACAGCCAAGGCACAAATGAAACAATTCCAATGTATTCCTTCTTAACCAAGGGTGGGAATTATTTTCTAACAAGATTATCATAAAAATTAAAAATAAATTTAAATTCAATAGGAAAAAAGTTGCACCTACTTTTCAGATCAGGAATAAAGAGTGAGAAAATGGAAGTCACTTGATGTTCCAGCATCAAACCATACCTTCAACTATCCCAATGAGTAACAACTTCCAATTATATAACACTCGTACAATAAGGAATTGGGTGGTGGGGTGGAGATACGTCTCTATCAAAGGAAGTGTATTCCCTCTCTCCGCTAGCCTGCAAGTCATTCTTGGGCAAGTGTAGCACCTGCTTAGTCCCTGATCAGGGTCATGTGAAGACTTGGGGGCAGGTGGTGTATGGTTGTATGAGCAGCTGGTGCACATCAGGCAGACGTCAGACGCCTGAAGCACATTGATAATGGCTGGGGTCACCATCTTGTAAATACACTGCCCAGAAGGCAATAGCAAACCACTTCTGTAGAAAAATTTGCCAAGAACAATCATGGTTATGAAGATATGATACAGCACATGATGATGTTGATGGCGAGGAAATAACCAGGCATCCTGGGTAAATGAATGCCACATCACTGAAGAATATACTGTTTCTAAGTTTGTTCAAAGAACAAAGCGATAGAGTTTAAGGAGGAAGTTTGAGAATTTTTGACCAGAAAACTGCAATCAGATTAGGAAGTGCAAGGCTTCAAAACTTTACAGTTCCCACAGTATATGACTGAAGAAAATTATATGGTGTAGGAACAGCAAGTGAGAGTGAGAGCAACACACACAAAATGCTGGAGGAACTCAGCAGGCCGGGCAGCATCTGTGGAAAGTAATAGTTGACATCTCAGGCCAAGACCCTTCACGTGGACTAATGAAGGGCTTTGGCCCGAAATGCAGACTGTTTACTCTGTTGTCATAGAGCAAAAAACTCAACTGTGTACAGCAGTGAAGTTGTTTAAAAACATTCAAAGAAAGATTGGAGTTCGAAGTGGTGCAACAAGAATTTGTGGCAGAAGTAGAAAATAATGGCTCGTTTTCTCAAGAAAAGCCATTTGATGAAATAGAAAGTCATGTGCTGCCTGTGCTTGTGAGCTTTTATACCATTTTATGTTTTAGTTTTCAATTCTCAGCATTTTTCATCTTATACAAAAAGTTTGGAGCAGTACCCAAACAACCATGGGGTGACTGTCTGCACTCTTCATTATCAACATCTTTATTACAATCCCAAAATAAAACATATAAAAATACAGGCCATGTCATTCTTATCATACAAAAGAAATTAAATTGCAGTTGCTCCACGAACATTTTCCTAAGATTCCAATTGGCCACCAGCAAAATCTCTATTTAAAAACTGATCATGAATGACATCAAATCTATTTTCTCACGACCAACAGGAGGCTTAATATATTTTCCATTTGACTGGAGTCACTATTGCTATTTAACAGTTTCATTATTATACATTTACTCACAAATTTCAAAAAATATACTGATGAATCAGCAACATCTAATAAGCTAAATTAGATATCAGAAAAAGATGTGCTGGCATTGGAGAGGGACCCATGAAAGTTCATGAGAATGATTCCAGGAAAGATAGGGTTAACGTATGAGGAGCTCTTGATGGCCCGAGGTCTGTACACACTGGAGTTTAGAAGAACGAGGCATGATCTCATTGAAATCTATCGAATATTGATAGAGTGGATGTGGAGAGGTGCTTCCTGTAGTGGGCAAGTCTTAAACCAGAGGGCACAGCCTCAGAATAAAGGGACATCCATTTTGAACAGAGATGAAGAGGAATTTGTTTAGCCAGAGGATATTGCCACTGCGGAATTCATTGCCACAGATGGCTTTAGAAGCCAAGTTATTGGGGATATTTAAAGCTGAGATTGATAGGTTCTTGATTAGTCAGAGTGTTAAAGGTTACAGGGAGAAGGCAGGAGAAAGAGGTTGAGAGGGATAATAAATTAATGGAATGGTGGAGGAGATTCAATGGGCCAAATGGCCTAACTCTGTTCCTGTGTCTTATGGTCTAAATCAGGGGTTCCCAACTTGGGGTCCACAGACCCCTTGCTTAATGGTATTGGTCCATGCACAAAAAGGACTGGAAACCCCTGGTCTAAACTGTTTGATTATTAAAAGAACTTCCCTACTGGACAATTTCTTCAGGTTTTTAATTCTCAATGTATTCATTATCTCTCAGTTTTAAGAATGACTTTATCAGTAAATTATGAAGAATTCTGGGATGTCTTTCTTCTTTAAAACCACTTTATGCTGTGACAGATCCTCTATTACTCTCACCTCCCTTCCCACCATTGTATTTTCCTCTACCTTTGCTCAATCCTCAAAGGTTATCAATCTGAAACTTCATTTAGTTCTCTATCTGTAGGTGCTGCCTAACCTGCTGCATATTTCTAGTGTTTTTACTGTTTTAATTTCCAATCTCCAGCATCTGCCACATTTGGTTGGGTATAATGATACGTAGTTCCAAATCAGTGGTTCCCAGCCTGGGGTCCACAGACCCCTAAGTTAGTGATAGGGGTCAATGACATTAAAGAAAAGGTTGGGAACCCCTGTTCTAAATAAAGCTTGTATTACTTTCAAAATAAATCACATTACTTTCCAATAAAAAAGCAAAATTCTATTCAGGACACATACAAGCTCTGATAAAAAAAGAGAGCAGCATGGTTTCACACTCCTGATGTATATTTCCATATTTTCAGTTTCTGATGGTAACATAACAGTATTTATGTGATTTACTGTGAACCCATAGAAAACCCAAGCAAAGGCACAGAATTGACAATCTTTATTTACATCTGGAAGCCATAATGACATCATAACATGGAATCATCTTCCACTGTCTCCCCGGCTTGCTGACATCACAATCCAAAAATAAAACAATGCAGATGCTGGAAATCTGAAATAAAAACAGAAAGTGTTGATAATGAACACAAGAGATTCTGCAGATACGGGAAATCCAGAGTAACACACATTCTTATTCTGGCTTCTTCCCCTTCCTTTCCAAACCTGATGAAGAATCTCAGCACAAAACATTGACTCTTTATTCCTCTCTAAAGAAGTGCTAATACTATTCAAGTCTTCTAGTATCAGTGAAAGCAGAATCACAATCAACTTTTGACTTGAAAAGTTAGCTAGAGATATGGCACCTCTCTGTCAAGTAAGCTCATTGCAACCTTCCCAGACCAGTACCTTCAACAACTTAAGATATCTATCAATTCTAGCATTGTAGGTTGGAAGTGTGAAATGCACACCAACATTCTTCTGGTGACTTTTAATTATTCTGCTTCCCCTATGTATTTTTCCCTTTATACCAAACCTACTTTTCATTAATATTTTTACAGAGTCACCACATTCATTCTCCTTGTATACGGTGGATTCCACCTAACTGGGCCATCGGTTAATCAGGGCAGCTGTTTATGTGGGACAACTCTTGAAGAACAAAAACAAATCGAGAAAATAGCTGGAATTTGCTTCATTTATTTGGGACACTATGCCACTAATCGGGACAGGAGACTGTTGCCAATTGTTTTCAAACTAGTGTCAGTCGCTAGCACTTTGTGTGGTCATTAAACACTACACCGTACTTACAGAAATCAGTTTTTAAGTAGCATCACTTGTATGTTTCTGCGCAAAACGCAATGATTTTTGTCACTGTTAGTTGGGGAGTAATAAACAGCAAGCCAATTCAGAAATGAATTCATTGTTCCAAGCATTCAGGCTTGAAGATGCCAAAAAACGGCTGGGAATGAAAATGAAACAATGTCACTACTTCAAGAAGTTAGAAACTACAAAAGATTTGAAGGTAACAACAATCATCTTGAATGTTACAGTTAAAATGAAGATTTGGAGGATGCAGTCTTTGAAAGCACTGTTTGAAAGCAGTCCAGTATCTGCACTAGGTGAGTGTGCTGAATTTGTTAATTTACAGTCAAAAGAACCCAACAGTGTGCACTGAATCAATTCCTCCATTGATAAATATTCGGAACTAATACCGGTACATCATTTTACAGCACTGTAATAATTTTGGTAGTGTTCTAATTTATTCCATACTTAATACATAATTGTTACTCAATTAAATGGTAGTTTGCCTATTTTTTATAGCTTTTAACTATTTCCGTAAAACGTTGGCTAATTAAAGCAGCCACTTAATTGGGCTACAATGTACAAGTCCTGATGTGTCCCAATTAACCAGAATCCACTATACTCCTATTTTTGGCCTTAGAGGCATTTGCTTAGTTGGGCATTTAGTTGCTGGTTTAATTAATTTGCCTCAACTTGGTGGGCTGAAGGACCTGTTCTTGTGTGGTACTCTGTTCCCTTTTTTAAAAAAATAAAATTCTACTTATGTTCAAAATCTCTTCTGCCTTCCACTCTATTGCAAAGTTTCCCATGTTCTCTCCCCTTCTCCATCACGTTCTCTGCATCTTCCTCAAACTTTTAATCAGCCCTGATAAAAGGTCACTAATCTGAACCATTAGTCTCATTTTTCCCTCCACTGTTACTGCATTATTCCTAGAGCTCTAATTTATTGCTCATTTCAAAGGCCTTGACATGAAGTCACTCACTTACTGTCATCCCACAGAAAAGAGCTGTGTTGTTTCCTTGAACCTACCACCTGCTGGAGGTAACATCTGGCCAGGGGCACTGCCAGCAAACATGGACAAGCCTCAGTCAATCCTGTGCCTCCCCACTCCCCCCCCCCACCACAATTTTGACATTTTTCACTCTAAGGAAGCACGAGGATACCACCATCATGAGCAAATGAAGCAGTCCATTAGTGCAAACAGGGCAAGACCACACTCAGACATAGGCTGATAATTGGTGGGGAAAAAAATAACATTCACATCATAAAAGTATTAGAAAAGACCATCTCCGATACAAGATGATATAACTACCCATTCTTGACATTTAAAGGCATGACTGCCAGCGGAAACAGAAGCAGCCATTCAGTCTCTCTTGACTGCTCTATTCATTTATATAGAGACTGTTCACACAGTATACCTCAGCACGATGCTCCTGCACCATGCCACGTGGTTCAATTTCTCAACATCAAAAAAACTTGTTATTTGAACCTTGAATATACTCAGCCACTATTTGCCTTTATGGCAGGTAATTTTAAATGTTTACCACTTGATGAAATTTCTCCTCATCGCAGTCCAAAATGGCCAATCACTTATGGGCATCTCCTGCTTCTCAAAATCCTAGCCAAGGGAAATATAATCCCCACATCTGTCAAAGCCTATCAGAATTTTAAGGTCACCTTTTATTCTTGTATACTCAAGCTGTATATTTAATCTCTTCTCAAAAGGAGGAAGATCCCCATTTCAAGATTCAACCAATGAACCCATTGTTGAGTCCCCCATCATCAATATCCTAGGAAATACTACTGATGAGCTCAAGCCGACCAGCCACAAATACTATGGCTACAAAAGGACATTGTAGACAGCCCATTCTTCTGTGAGTGATTTATTTCCTGACACGGCAAAGCTTTTTCACCATTAATAATTCACAAGCCAGGAGCGTGATGAAATACTCTGTTTGACTTGCTCCAGTAACACTCGAAGCTCAACACTACCCTGGACAAAGAAACCTACTTAAATGGCACTCCATCCACCACCTTAAATATTCATTTCCTCAAACACAACGTACAACAATATAAATCATTAGTCTGTTCTGGTTACCACACTATAGGAAGGACAAGGTTGCATTGGAGAGGATAACAGAGAGTTGCTTGGGATTGGGCACTTCAGCAATGAAGTGAGACCTGGTTCCTAGAAATGCAGATGGTTAACCTGATTTAAGTATATGAAATTATGAAGGGCATGTACAGGTTGGTAGTGAAAAAGTTTTGCTCTTTGAGTTGTCTATATCCAGGTGGCATAGTTTAAAATAAAAAGGTAGAAAGAAAACCATGTAGCTGAAATTTGGAACATGCTATCTGAAGGGATTGTGGAAACTAGTAGTGTCCTAACATTTAGGAAATGTTTTAAATGACATGAGCTACAAGACTACAGGCCAAGCGCAGGGAGATGAGATAAGCAGAGATAGGAATCTGATGGCCACATAGGCACAAATGAGTAAAGGTCTTGTTTCCATTCTATATGCATCTATGACACTGACAGCTATGGTAGGACGTACTCCCCTGGACCACTTTGCCAGCATCTCTGTACCAATAGCCTCTCTTATAAAGGACAGCAGTTACATAGGAAATTCCAACACTAGTAGAACAGCGAGAGAACCAAAAGGAACGGTCCAGTTGAAAAAAGCTACTTAACCTCAACCTTCTTAAGGGCAAGCTCGAATCAGCAATAAAATGTTAGCCTGCCACAGATGCCCAGAATGCGAAATAAAACGAATACATTTAGAATAATCACATTTAAAGACGACTCCTTGAAGGAAACACCGGCCGCTTTCTGGGGCAGTGGCAGTGACCCGCTACTTTCTGTCCACCATGCCCAGGTATCACAGTTGAGATGGGTTCATACTGTCAGACTGCTGCAACGCGCAAAGCCGAGCTGGTTCCAGCCTTACTCACAGTCACCATGGATCAGGCTGCAGGTCAGTGGTTTTACCGCATTCACACCCACAGCCGGCCCCGGCGCTCACCCCCGAAAACGATCAATGCAGAGCATCACTCACGGGCTGCCCTTCCACCCTCTGTCTTCGGGCGCCTGCCAAATGCTTCATTCGCCGATCCTAGAGCCTCAGCTCCCTCCTAGCAACGCTGTAGGCTCGGCCATGATGCTCCCTCAAAACGCGTGCGCGGCCGCGTTGGATTCTGGATGTTGTAGTCCTAAGCAAGGGACGAGGCAACGCGCTACTCTCATGTGGACTACAGTACCCACAGAGCCGTCTGAGCACCAATCCCTCACTAGACTGTCTGGATAACTCTCTCTCTATCCCAAAGCGAGGAGGCGATCTCCTTTTATTTAAGGGTAAATCTTTGATATCCTTTATTCGAATAGAACAAATACATGTTTGCAAAAAAGAATAATGCAAAACCAAGACTAAATAATATAAATATTGTAAATCTTAAAGAAATAAATTCATGAGGAAAATAATTAAGTGTAGGCTATTCGGCCCCTCACATGTGTTCTGTACTTACTGCCTCAGTAAAGCAGCCAACATAATCAAAGACCACACGCACTCCAGACATTCCCTCTTCTCCCCTCTCCATCGGGTAGAAGATACAAAACCCCAAAAGAGCCTGTACCACCAGGCTCAAGGACAGTTTCTACCTCACTGTTGTAAGACTGTTGAATGGTTTCCTAGTACAATAAGATGAACTCCTGACCTCACAATTTATCTTGCACCATGATGTCTACCTGCACTGTACTGTACTTTCTCTGTAACACTTTATTCTGTTTTTATCTTGTACTATTCAATGCATTGTGTTATGATTTTATCTGTATGAATAGTATCCAAGACAAGCTTTTCATTGTATCTTGATACAGTAACAAACCAATTCCCTTGTTAAACAAAATCACAACTAATTTTTGACACAGAACCACTTCCCTCCACACCATACACCCTCAGTTAAATTCATATCCAAAAATATACAGTATCTGTCTTGAATAATACTGTGACTGAGCCTACAGAGCCATCCTGAGTAAAGAATAATTAGGATTCATTATCCAATAAGTGAAAAAAAATCTCATCACAGTTCTGAATGAATGATCAGTGAATATTCAGGAAGTATTTGGCTGTTCTGGCAGCATCTGAATAGGAAACAACTAACACTGTAGTGTAAATGTGTAAGTGTGCCTCAGGAGCTGTGCATCATGTAATATGTTGTAACAGACATAGTTGTAAATTGAGAATTTACTGCCTTTGGTAAAAGATACTATGTTGATAACACTATCTCTGTTAGCAGTAAGCAAACACTATCTCTGCAAGCTGTATGAGTAAAGATCCTTCAAATAGTTTATAGTCAGTGAACATCTGAGCTAGAAAATTCCTTTAAAGCAAAGCAGCTAGTAACTGGTACTTCTAAGGTACTCTTCTCCAAGGATCGTTGCCTTATCATGGTGGAGAGGCTTGAGAGTTCCTGAGATCCCAAGTGTGATGCCGTCTGGAGTTTATCCCTCTGGCGGTAAGGTCAAGGGCAAGGTTCCAGACAAAGAGTGTTCCAACCAGGACCTCAACAGTGGAACTGGTGGTAGATGATGACACATCAAAATGGCAGTGAGGGCGGACGAAGGCTGCAGCAGTCAGCTTGCATTCCATGCCACTGGGCCCTGGCCAACAGATGACTTAATGTGCATCAGCCTCCTCAAGTTAAACAAGGTCATGCACAGGTGTTCTCCAATCATGTAGGTGCTGGATCGGCCTCTACAGTCACCTGAAGACCCACAACTGTTTAGAAGAACCTCACATTCGACTAGAGTGATCGCATTACTACTACTTCTAAAGTGCAACTAGCCATGATTGCAATTGTAGAATGGCAATGACTCAGAAGGGAGCCATTTGACTGTTCAAATCCATAGTAGTTGCCTACCAGTGCAATGCAGCTTGATACAGCCCTCTGCACTTTTCATGCAGCCCTCCAATTTTCTTTCAAATACTAATCACATTCTGCTTTGTAGCTAAAGTGTGCCACTTGCTGATTACTTTATACATAAAAGTTTCTTCCCCATGTCATCTTTATCTTTTTTACCAATCCTTTTAAATCTGTGAATTCTACTTCAAAATCTTTACATCTACTCTATCTACACTGTCTAACCCCCTCATTATTCAAAGTTAAAAGTTCATATATCTCAATATATGATTCATTTTCTTATGGGCGTTCACAATAAATACAAAAGAAACACAATAGGATCAATGAAAAACTGCACACAACTAATATGCAAAAGAGAACAATTCTATAAAATGTTGGAAGTGCTCAGCAGATTGGCTAGTATCTGTGAAAACAAGAAGGAGATTTTATTTACTTTGACTGCTTTTTCCTCTCCATAGATGCCGCCTGACCTGCTGAAGCCCTCCAGCATTTTGTGTGTGTTGTTCAAGATTTCTACCACTTGCAGAATCTCTTGTGATTATAGAGTCAATATTTTAGGATGGATTTTCCTCCTGCTTATCTGTTCTAGCACAGTTATAGCACAGAATCTGGGTGGAATTCTCAGCTGTCTGTAATTCCAGGATCTGTCCTCATAAAAATTACATCTCTCCATTAGCTTCCATTACCAGTGCTTCCTCAGTTCTATTTAAGTTCCTCAGCTGCATACTTTGGTTAAAAACATCATTGAATCATGGAGAGATACTGCACAGAAAAGGCCATTCAGCCCACTTTGTCTGTGCTGACTACTGAACATCCGTTTACACTAACCCTCTATTAATCCCATTTTTCTATGAGACCATAAGCCTATAAAACCATAAGACATAGGAGCAGACTTCGACCATCTGGCCCATCAAGTCTGCTTCACCATTCAATCATGGCTGATCCTTTTTTTCCTCCTCCTCAACCCCTCTTCCCTCTGTGGCCAGTCGTCCTAGACTCTCCCACCATGGGAAACATCCTTTCCACATCTGCTCTATCCAGGCCTTTCAATATCTGAAAAATTTCAATGAGATCTCCCCTCATCCTAAATTCTAGTGAATACAGACCCACAGCCAACAAACATTGCTTGTATGATAATCCTTTCATTCCTGGAGTCATCCTTTTGAACCTTCTTTGAACCCTTTCCCATGCCAGCACATCTTTTCTAACATCAGGGGCCCAAAACTGTTCACAATACTCAAGGTAAGGCCTCAGCAATGCCTTATAAATCCTCAGCATCACATGCTTGCTCTTGTATTCTGGACCTCTTGAAATGAATACTAACATGGCATTTGCCTTCCTCACCACCGACTCAACCTGCAAGTTAACCTTTGGGGTGTTCTGCACAAGGACTCCCAAGTCCCTCTGCATCTCAGATTCCTGGATTTTCTCCCCTTTTTAAAAATAGTCCGCACATTTATTTTTACTACCAAAGTGCATGGCCATACATTTTCTAACATTGTATTTCATTTGCCACTTTCTTGCCCATTCTCCTAATCTGTCTAAGTCCTTCTGCACCCTACCTGTTTCCTCAACACCACCTGCCCCTCCACCAATCTTTGTATCATCTGCAAACTTGGCAACAAGGCATCTATTCCATCTTCTAAATTATTGATATACACCATAAAAAGAAGCGGTTCCAACATCGACCCCTGCAGAACACCACTAGTCACTGGCAGCCAACCAGAAAAGGATCGTTTTATACCCACTCGCTGCCTCCTACCTATCAGCCAATGCTCAAACCATGTTAATAACTTTCCTGTACTAACATAGGCTATTCCTCTCCATAGATGCCGCCTGACCTGCTGAAGCCCTCCAGCATTTTGTGTGTGTTGCTCAAGAATCTTGAGGTGCCACACATGAGGCTGCTTAGCAAGTTAAGAGCCCATGTTATGTCACCTCTTTCTAAAGATTTGATTTCATTTTTTACCAATAAAGCCACCCCACCCTCACTGCAAATCTGCCTGTCTTTTCAATACATTGTGTATCCTTGGATGTTAATCTCCCATCTATAACCTTCTTTCAGCCATGACTCAGTCATGCCCACTACGTCATACGGCTAATCTCTAAATGCACAACAAGATCATCTACCTTATACCGAATACTCCGTGCATTCAAATATAACACCTTCAGTCCTGTATTCATTATCCTTTTCGATTTTGTCCCTGTTACACTTTAACTCATCCCATTGACTGCAATTTTGCCCTATCACCCTGAAGATGGGTCTCGGCCTAAAACATCGACAGTTTATTCATTTTCATTGATGCTGTCTGACTTGCTGAGTTCCTCCCGCATATTGTGTGTGTTACTATATCATCACCTGTCCTTCCTGACAGTGTAACTACACACTGCCTTTGCTTGTATAACATCTGCACGATCCTCAGCCCAACAGGTCTAGCAAACCTGCCAAAAGGACATTGGTCCCCCTCAGTTTCAGGTGTAATCTGTTCCTTTTCTACAGGTCATACCTTCCCCAGAAGAGATCCCAATGATACAAAAATCTGAATTCCTGCCCCCTGCACCAATTCCTCAGCCACACATTCATCTGCCAAATCATCCTATTCATACCTGCACTGGCACGTAGCACAGGCAGCAATTCAGAGATTACTACCCCTGGAAGTCATGGTTTTCAGATTTCTACCTAGTTCCCTAACTTCTCTCTTCAGGACTTTCTCCCTTTTCCTACCCATGTTATTGGTGCCAATATGTTCCAAGACTTATGGCTATTTGCTCTCCCCCTTTAAAATGCTGTGGACATGATCCAAGTTGTCCCTGACCCTGGTACTTGGGAGGCAACATACCATCGGGGTGTCCCTATTGCATCCACAGTATCTCTTGCTTACTCCGCTGACTATGGAATCCCCTGTCAGCACAGCAGTCCTTTTCTGCCCCTTCCCTTCTGAGCCTCAGCACCAGACACAGTGCCAAAGACCCAGTCGCTGCGGCTTCAGTAGGGCTCCCCTCTCCCCCAAGCAGTATACAAAATGGTATACTTATTGAGGGGAATGGTCACAGGGGTACACTGTACTGGCTGCCCATTTCCTTTTCCACTCTTGACAGTCACCCCAGTACCTGCTTCTTGCAACTTAGGGATGACTACCTTCCTGTAGCTCCTATCTGCCACCTCCTCAGTTTCCCGAATGAGCTGAAGGTCATTGAGCTGCAGCTCCAGTTCCTTAACACGTCTCTGAAGAGCTACAGCTCAGTGCAGCTGGTGCAGATGTGGTTATTTGGGAAACTGGAGGTCTCCCAGAATTCCCACTGCTCACACAAAGAACGCAACATAGCCCCTGGAGCCATTCTTACTGCTCTAAGTATGTACAAACAGATGAAGAATGAAGAAGAATTTACCAGGTACTTACCTCACCCAAGCCTGTTCTTGCCTAAGCCTGATGAGCCAAAGCCATCAGATTCCACTGACAAATGTACTAAATTTCCTTACATGTTTCCTAGATGATGTCAGAACCTAACCCCTCTCCCCATCGTCTCTTTTTTTGTTCATGATTTTCTCCCTTGCTTTCTGCATCTATTGTGAATACAATAAACTCGAACATGTTATTAATGTAATCCCACTGGTGACCGTGTAGTTTGGACACATTGTACATATTATGCAGTCACTTGTTGGACCCTGATGTTATTAATCCAGTATGGTTCACAAAATAGCAGAAATTCTTGCTTCCTATGCTTGGCCTGAAAGATTTTAACATTTCTCACATGCTTTGAAAAATTTTCAAATCTTATTTTTCTCTAGAGATGCAATTTGGAGGTTGAATTATGTTGAAATATTGCATTTTAAAGCAGTATATTTTCAAACATTAAGAACAACAAAAGGCATTGAAATGCACACTTTAAAGACTGAAAGACAAAGCAAGAGAATTTTAGAACACACAGATCTTTTCAAATTGACTCTAAGAAATTCCGAAATAATTTATAATTTATTTTCAAAGGTTGACTAGAAATGAGAAGCAAGTCCCAGTGAAGGGTCTCAACTTACAAATGGTCAACTGTCCATTTCTCTCCACAGCTGCTGCTTGATCTGCTGAGTTCCTCCAGCAGTTTCTGTTTTGCTTCCTATTCCAAAATTTGTAGACTCCATGTCTCCAGTCCACATGCAACAAGATATTAGCTTATTATATGCAACAACTAAAATATACTACAGTTTAAGTTTTCTTAATGGGCTTAAAGATGTC
Organism: Hemitrygon akajei; assembly: GCF_048418815.1. Lineage (NCBI taxonomy): Eukaryota > Metazoa > Chordata > Chondrichthyes > Myliobatiformes > Dasyatidae > Hemitrygon > Hemitrygon akajei. The sequence goes on along the minus strand of NC_133125.1, from coordinate 16,327,741 downwards.
AATGTCAGCAAGACAAGGAGCTGATTATTGATTTCAGAAGGAGGAAACTAGAGGTCCATGAGTATTGGAGGATCAGAGGTGGAGACAGTCAGCGATGTTATCATTTCAGAGGAGCTGTCCTTGACCAAGGACCTAAGTGCAATTATGAAGAAAGCACAGCAGCATGTCTTCTTCCTCAGGTGTTTGTGAAAGTTCGGTATGACATCTAAAACTCTGGCAAACTTCAATAGACGTGTGGCAGAGAGTATATTGACTGGTTGCATCGCAGTTTAGTAGTTGAAAACCAATTGCCTTGAATGGAAAATCCTACATAAAGTAATAGATGCAGCCCAGTCCATCATGGGTAAAGACCTCTCCACCACTGAGCGCATCTACATGGTGTATTGTTACAGGAAAACAACAGGCATCATCACAGATTCCCACAACCCAGATCATGCTCTTTTCTCACTGCTGCCATCAGCAAGATGGTATTGGAGCTTCAGGACTCACACCACCAGGTTCAGGAGCACTTATTACCCCTCAACCATCAGGCTCTTGAAGCAAAGGAGATAACCTCACTCAACTTCACTTGTCACGTCATTGAGATATTCCCACAACCAATGGACTCACTTTCAAGGACTCTTCATCTCATATCCTTTACACTTATTGTTTATTTATTTATTATTATTATTTCTTTCTTTTTGTATTTGCACAGTTTGTTGTCTTTTGCACATTGGTTCAAAGTCTATTTGTTGTGGTCTTTCAATAACCCTCTTATGGTTGTTATTCTATTATGGGTATAGTGAGTATGCCTGCAAGTAAATGAATCTCAGGGTTGTATATGGTGACATATATATATTTTGACGATAAATTTACTTTGAACTTTGAGATGCATAAGTCCATAGCACTTGATGGAACATATCCCAGCCTACTATTGGAGGCAAGAATGGAGATGATTGGGGCTTTGCCAGAAAATTTGAAGACTTCCCTGACCACAGAAGCAGTGCCTGATGACTGAAATACCTTTTTCATGAAATTTTAGCAAGGTTACACTGGGTAATTCTAGTTACACTGGTGAATCAAGCCAACATTAGTGTAAACAAAATTATTAAAGAGAATTCCGGAATAATCTGCCTTGAAGAATCAGGATTGATCAGGGACAGCTCTTTTGTTAAAAGGAGATCCTAGCCAACTATTTATGATTAATTTTTTGAAGAGTTGATTAAATGTGTTAATGAGAAATGTGTTGATGTAGTCTCTGTGGACTTCAGTAATGTCTTTGACATGTGGAAGACTGGTGCAAATCATATAAGACCAAGAGATCACAGGAAATTTGTCAATTTGGAACCAAAATTAGCTTAGTGATGGGGGCAGTGAATGGCAGTTGAGGTTGCCTTTGCAATTGGAAATATGCGATCATTGGTCTAGTTCTGGGGCTCATGTATGCTCATTAATGCAAACAGCTGATCAGCTAATCAAGTGGAAGCAACTCAATGCAAAAAAAAAGCATGAAGGCATGGTCAAGAAGTTCAGTTGATGTTCATACCAAAGATCAGAATGGGGAAGAAATGTATTCTAAGTGACTTTATCCATGGAATGATTGTTCTGTAGTGCTGCCTGGCCTGCTCCAACAATTTTTGTGTGTTGAATGATTGTTGGTGTCAGATGGGGTGATTTGAGTATCTTAGAAACTGCCGATCTTCTGGGATTTCCACACACAGCAGTCTCTAGAGTTTACAGAGAATGGTGCAAAGAAACATCTAGTGAGTGGCAGTTCCCTGGGCAGAAACACTTTGTTAATGACAGAGATCAGAAGAGAATAGCCAGACTTGTTTAAGCTGACTCAAGCAACCACACGTTGCAACAGTGGTGTGCAGAAGAGCATCTCTGAACACACAACTCATCGAACCTGGAAGCGGATGGGTTACAGCAGCAGAAGACCATGAACATACACTCATGGCCAATGAGTGTACATTGTACATTGGATATAAAGGGAGGAGAAGAATGAGAGGTGACTCATTTTGGGATGCTATGGTGCACATAATGAATGGCAGTATCCCAGGAATTAATGAGGAACAGAGGAGTCTCAGTGGACATGTCTAAGGATCTCTAAATATTTTGAACAAAAGGGCTATAAAATCTAGCTTTTGGCCAGAACAGGAAGTAATGAACATTACCTTTCACTAAGAGACATTTTACAGGGAGAAAGATATTATAAAAACATGCAAGGCACCCCCAGGAAGGGCCAAAACATGTGGATTAAAATATTTTCCCATTCTTCAAAGTTTGCTTTGTTTTAATGCTTTGACTTATTCTGGTTTGGTTGTAACCATTGAAAGGAAGCAGCTTAATCATTTTCATTATGTCTTGTTTCTCAGGATTTTTATTAGTTCATCCACAAAATATTGTGGAATTATGCCTGAGTTTATGTGTAAGAGAAGAAATTAAAGATAAAGATTAGCTTTATTTGTCAGATATACATCAAACCATCAAAAAATACAGTGAAATGTTTTGTTTGTGTCAACAATCAACATAATCGGAGGATGAGCTGGAGGCAGCCCGCAATGGTGCCATGCTTCTATTGCCAACTTAGCTCACTAACCCTAACTCATACGCCTTTGGAATATGGGAGGAAACCCATGCAATCTTGGGAAGATTTATTTGTAATTTCAGTTTGTCCTAAACTTAACATTAGTTAATGACAATTTCTACTGTTCTAATAAGTACATAAAATGGATGCCACAGTAGCATAGCGGTTAGTGTAAAGTTATTACAGCTCGGAGCATTGGAGTTCAGAGTTCAAATCCGATGATGTCTGTAAGGAGTCTGTATGTGTCTTCTCCGGGTGCTCTGGTTTTCCTCCCCAGTCCAAAGACATACCAGTTAGGAGATTAATTGGACATTGTAAATTTTCCCGTGATGGGGCTGGCATTAAGTTGGGCTTGCCAAGCAACATGGCTCGTTGGGCTGGAAGGGCCAATTCCACACTGTATCTCAATAAATAAGCAAACAAGTTCCTTATAGACAGCAGCAGGAACTAATGAATAGGGCAAATGAAGGAGATTACGATGGTTGCTGAATTGGACATACTGCTGTATTAAGCGGATGAGTGGAGAGTTTCTCTGATTTGGAACTACCACACTACTACCACAACTACAACTTCTCATCATTACTATCAGGGAGGAGATACAGGAGCCTGAGAACACACACTCAATATTTCAAGAATAGCTTCTTCCCCTCCTCCATCAGATTTCTGAATGAACAATGAACCCATGAACGCTACCTCAGTACTTTTTCCCTCGTTTTGCATTACTTATTTAATTTAAATTCCTTTATATATATATATAATTGTAATTTATATTTTTATTACTACATATTGCAATATACTGCTGCCGCAAAACAACAAATTTCATGACATATGCCACCTGATTTTGATTCTGAAATATGAGATTCTTCTCTAAAGAAGAAAAATATTGAAGAAGTAACTAGTAAAGTGACCACTGAGTGTATTTCTGTCTACTCATTGTCTTCTGCTGCTGTAGCCCATCCGCTTCAAGGTTCAACGTGTCTGTTCAGAGATGCTCTGATGTACATCACTGCTGTAATGCATGGTTATTTGAGTTACTGTCACCTTCCTGTCAGCTTGAACCACTCTGGCCATTCTCCTCTGACTCCTCTCATTAACAAGGCGTTTTCACCCACAGAACTGCTACTCACTGGATGCTTTTTTTTTGGTTTGCGCATCATCGTCTGTAAACTCTAGAGACTGTTGTGTGTAAAAAACCGTGGAGATCAGTAGTTTCTGAGATACTCACATCACTCTGTCTAGCATCTACGATCCACAGTCAAATCCATTTAGATAATATTTCTTCTCCATTCTGATATTTGGTCTGAACTACTTCTTGGCCATGTCTGCATGCTTTTGTGCACTAAGCTGGTAGCACATGATTGGCTGATCAGATTCTGCGTTAACAAGCAGGTGTACTGGTGTACCTAATAACGTGGCCACTGAGTGTACATCATAAATGCTAAATAGTTAAATTCCAAGGCTCTCTTCTGGGTTCAATATCTGCAAATGGCACTGGATATCAGCACTTTGGTACCCAGTGCAACTGCAGATACTGAGTCTGGTAGAGAAAGATGAGAAAGCTTAGACAATGTAATGCGACAGGTATATGTATTGTGTAATGTTGTTGCTGATCAATCTGTTTGACAATTACTCATCCGGCATGTCAAGGCTGCTTCCAACTTTACAGCTCTGTTATTGTATCTCATGCAAGGGTACATATAAATGCTAAAACTTAAAAATTAAAAATTAATAGGCTTCATAAATTGGTTCATACAGTTGCTAGATCCATATATGATCATTAACTGTTATTCTTCATTGGTGGTGATGTTAATTGAACTCTTGTACACTACCTCACTTTTTAAATATATATCATTTCTGGGATTTTTGCACGATTTTTAATCTATTCAATATACGTATACTGTTATTTATTTATTTATTATTATTTTCCTTTTTTCTCCTGTATTATGTATTGCATTGAGCTGTCTCTAAGTTAACAAATTTCACGACACATGCCGCTGATAATAAACCTCTTTACTTCTTAGGAGTCTGCAGAGATTTGGCATGACGTTAAAAACTTTGATAAACTTCTATAGATGTGTAGTGGAGAGTGTATTGACTGGCTGCATCACAGCCTGGTATGGAAGCACAAACGCTTCTGAATGGAAAATCCTACAAAGGTATTGATTCGGTCCAGTACATCACAGGTAAAGCTCTTCCATCCACTGAGCACATCTACATGAAACGCTATCATAGGAAAGCAGTATCCATCATCAGGGACCACCTCCATCCAGGTCATGCTCTCTTCTCGCTGCTGCCATTAACGAGAACGTACAGGAGTCTCAGGACTCACTCCACCAAGTTCAAGAACAGTTACAGTTACATCAGGCTCTTGAACAAAAGGGGATAACTACACTCTCTCGCCCATCCATTGAGATGTTGCCAGAACCAATTATCTCACTTTAAGGACTCCTTATTTTTTTTATTTCATGTTCTTGTTATTTATTGCTATTTATTTATATTTGCATTTGCACAGTTTCTTGTCTTCTGCACTCTACTTGATCTTTCACTGATCCTTTTATAGTTATTATTCTATAGATTTGCTGAGCATACTCACAGAAAAATAAATTTCAAGGTCATATGTGGTGACATATATGCACTCTGATAATAAATTTTACTTTGACCTTTTGAACCACCTTTCCTCTCACTTAGTTTCACCTGTCACCTGCCTGCTTCTCCTTCCCCCCCCCCCCACCCTTCTTATTCTGGCTTCCTCCCCCTTTCTTTCTAGTTCTGATGAAAGGTCTCCGCTTGGAATTTACTGTTTAATTCCCTCCATGGTTGCACTCTGACCTGCTGAGTCCCTCCAACACTTTGTGTGAATTGCTCAAGATTTCCAGCAGCTGCAAAAATCTCTTGTGTTTGTGATTTACAAGTTGCTTAATAACATGGCACATCTTACCAGAGAATCGAATCTATTTTAAAAAAAAAAGAAAATGAAATAACTCTTTTCCACCCAGTAGTGGATTATTTATTGTTTCTGGGAGAAAGGTATTTTCAAATAATTTGTTTTCAAATTACAAGCAGAAGTCCCTTTATCAGGTGGAAAAAATCCCTGTCTGTGTTTATTGTAGGCAAGAAAGTAATGAAAAACACGCTTATTATTTTTATGCCTTTGATAACTCTTTGTGCTGTAGATTATATTCTGTCCTTATTTTTTAATTATTTCTATTAAAAAAGGAATAAAAGGAAACTGAGTATGCACACATCTTAATTGAGAAACTTAAAAAAACCTATTTGCATTATCACATCATTATTTGCCATTTAGAGGAGCACATCTTGTTGGAGCGTTTGGGGGCTTGCACGTCTTAATGACCTGGAGAGCTATGTTGGCTGGAGTCAAGGCTTTATGCTTTGGTTCTTGATAGGGTTGCCAATGCCAAACAGGTCAAAAGATAGAGGTCCACCGGTCCTCCAGTTTGGGGGGGGGGGGGGTTTCAACTCAGGGCTAACAATCCTGACTGGTAAAACAAAATTGTTATGGAAACAGCAATGAAGAATCCTTCTACCTCTCGGTGTGATGGTATTCCTGAGTCTCCATCTGGGATTGGCATGACCGACAGTAGCAAAAACAGCGAGGAAGCTGCTGACGTGATGAAAGAAGCCCTGCACACCACCAGAGATGGAGGACCCTCAATGCTGCCCTAAATGCCAACGACATAATGGGCAGTAAGCATTGTCAAGTTTGGGCATTCATGAATTGTATATTTTTTTTGTGCTGGCTCTCAAGATTGCTAGCATCTCGCTATTATTTTATGCTGGTGTACGTACTCAGGTCTTGTCATTCATGGGTAAGCAGGTATGAAATATATCAAGCAAACAACATTCTTTTCACTGCCCGCTCTATTTGGCACAGTGCTTCAGAGGTTGCATTTTTACATATGTCACTTTATGTTATTGCGCGCACGTGCAGCAGCCAGCTAGCACTGCCAGTAGCTCGGGTCTTCAAAGAGGCCTGTAATTCTCTGAGCCAAGTTTGAAAGCACCAGTACAGCTGCTCACGTCCCAAAGGATGCAACTAATGAGTGCGAGGAGGCAGCGCCAGGTGATTCAGAAACCCTCTGGTCCAATGAATACCCAAAAAAATCTCTCAAATTTAGTAGCTCTGGGAAATTATACAACTCCCTCAATCTTCTGTCACATTGCGGTGAGGAAAGTAGGTGAAAGAGCAGGCCACGCTGCCCTGGAATGAATTGAAAATATAAAAATTGATGGTGACCTTCACTGACTTCGACAACACAGTACCATTGTTTTAGGTAGGTCATAATTGTCATTACAAGAGTTAATGAGACTACACAGTTGACATGGAGCTTGTAGAGGCATCTCTCAGTCAAAGGTAGGTAATCCATCAGCCCCTGTATATTATCGCTGCACTGTCAATATGGTTCAAAATTCTACCGATGTTCTATTTTCAATAACAGAAAACAGAATTTTCTATTTTTATTTTCAATTTTCAATAACAGGAATTTATTGAAATTCCAATAACGTTTTCAATATTTTCACATGCATTTTCAATAACAGGAATGTCAGAAGTAGAAGTGGAGAAGGAACGGAGCATACGGCTGTTCCAGCATTTAATACTATTGCACAATCTTCTTTCCTTCATTCTTTACGTATCCTAGAGCTCACTGACCTATCTTCAACATGCACAGGAAATCTGGCGGAGGTTTCATAAAATATTTTTATGGTAAGCCCAAAAAACAATTCATTCTTAATTTTGTTATATTTTACCAAGGAACTTTTTATTTTGCAAATTCATATGCCGCAGCTCTCTGAGCTCTTGGGTGAAACGTTTCAGATTATTCCATTGTTATGCTTTTAATTGCTTTGTAGGATCTTTTACCTGAAATCTGAAAAATCAAAATGCCATAAGATATAGGAGCAGAATTAGACCATTTGACCCATTGAGTCTTCTATGCCATTTCATTATGGCTGATTTATTATCCCTCACAACCCCATTCTCTAGTCTTCTCTCCATAACCTTTGATGCCTTGACCAAATACTCATTTTTTTTCTCAGGATTTGTACCACATTCTTAATTAAGTAATTATACCACAAAACAGCTCAGAAAACTGTTAGGTTTTCTAACTCCAAAACCTAATTGAAAGGAAAATGCAGAGGCGGGATGAACGCGTCTCCTTCAGTAGGGGTCCATTCATGAACTTTTACATATAACCCATAATGAATTATGTAAACAACTAAGGATGCTTAATCAAACAGTGTCTTTGCAATATTACCCAAATATTGAATACAAAACAAAAACATTTGAAAGTATACTAAAGATGTAGCAGAGGTATTCATCTCCTGTTGTAAGTGCTAAGTAAGCATTGTGTTGAAATATGCATTCACTTTCATTAGAGTCAGCATAATTCAAAGCTCTGTTAAATTTTCCACAAGCCAACTTGACTTGCAATTTGGGGGCAGGAACTGAAAGGGCAGAAATGAAATTTGGCTAGATAACAGTTTAAATATTTTTATTTTGCAGAAATCTCTGAAGTATAAAATATACAGTACTGTGAAGTCTTCGGTACATATAGCTAGGGTGTCTAAGAATTTTACACAGTGCTATACTAATTTTATGTATTGCAGTTACTGTTGCTGCAAAAAAAAGCAAATTTCATGACATATGTGAGTGATGGTAAACCTGATTCTGTGGATTAGTGGATTGAAAGTACGAAGGGGGTATGGAGAGAGGAATGGTGATTAGGAAAAAGGGGAAGGGAGAGGGGTGGGAACGGAAAACACCAGGGACATTCTGTAATAATCAATAAGCTTGGAATAAAATGACCTTGCCTCGTGCATCAGATCTGAATGCGTCTGCACCCACCCCATCAGTGCCCCAGTACTCCTTTTCTGCCACCTGCCCCATTCCCCTCCTGAGGTGCTCCACCCTTTCCATTTCACAACATCCTTTGCTCCCGCCAGGTTTACAAACTTGTGCTTCGCTCCATCTTGACAAATACAGTACTGTGCAAAACTCTTAGCACCCTAGCTGCGGTATACACATGTGCCCAAGACTTCACATCATCAGAAAATTTGAGGAAGATGGAAAAGTGTGGCAAGCAAACCTGCTTAATCATTTTTTCTGGCTTAATGAGCACAGTTGCTTGAGAGAGGAATGAAAGGAGTAGGCATTCTTATTTTTTCTTCTCCGAGATCAATATCATTAAGCCTGTTTGCAAATGTTTGCATGTAATTCAGACACATCTGCTTGTTAACTTGCCAATGGGTATAATTAGCATTTAATTTCAATATTTCCCTTTGATTTATATTCCTTTCATGAACAAGACTTTAGTAAATCTTATTTTATCAATACAAAAATTAATTTGAAATAGTTCTCTGTTGCTTCTGCATATCCTAGGCATTTTGCATTAAAATAATGATATTTGTAATTTATTCTTGGTTCTACTTTGCTTTCAGCAATGCTTTACTTTTATCTTGTCAGCTTGTGATTGGGTCTTCAGAGATATCAAAATGTGAAATTTGTGAATGTTATTTCTTCCCCTTCTTGTGTATCTCCAGTGGATTGGGGATCACTCGCTCCCAATCTAGAAATGACTGACACAAGATCAATGTGGGAATCTTAGACACTTCAGCAGTTGGGGGAGGAGGTGACTGATGGGGTAGATGGGCAGAGGAGTTACTTTGTCCGGTGATATGCTTTTTCTGCAACTTGCTTAGGTCTCCATCTACATCTAATGCCTGGACTTTGTTACCGATGCCATTCCCACAGTTTTTTCTTCAATTTAAGTCAATGGTTCCCAACCTGGAGTCCATGGGCTCCTTGTTTAATGGTACTTGTCCATGGCATGTGAAAGGTTAGGAACCCCTATTTTAAGTGATCATGGGCCACAGATTCAATTTTTTGTTATTTTACACTGGGAATGCAAGTATTTATTGCTCATTCCCAATTGCACTTGTAAAGATCAGATCAATCATCTACTTGAAGTGCTGCAGATCATGTATTGAAGATACTTCTTTCCTTAGATCCTCTCGGCACAACACTTTACAGAATGAGCCATCAGCCATCAGGGTTCAAATCCCCGTAGAGGTGTCGTGAATGTGGAATTATGATAGGCATAGATATGGTAGATAGCCAGAGAAAATTTCCAATAGTAGGAGTGTCTAAAACTAGAGGGCATAGGATTAAGGTAAGGGGAAGAAGGTTGAAGGGGATCTGAGGGATGTTGTATTTTTATACAACGCGTGGTTTGTATCTGGTAGGAGCTGCCAGTGGAAATGGTTGAAGTGGAATGGGAGCAACATTTGGGGTGACACAGTAGCAGTTAGGTCATTTGCTTTAGAGCTTCAGCAATCAGCAATCAGATTTCAATTCCCACCACTGTCTGCAAGGGCAAGGGAGTTTTGTCCGTTCTCTCTGTTATTGCGTGAGTTTCCTCTGAGTTCAGTTTCCTCCCACATTCAAAGACAAATCCTTTGGGTTAGGGTAAGAGGTTGTAGGAATGCTACATTGGCATCGCAAGCATGGTAACACTTTTGGGCTGCCCCTAGCACATCTTCGCACTATGTCCATCATTGATGGAAATGTCGCATTTCACTGTCCGTTTCAATGTTTTTGATGTACATGTGACAAATTAAAAGATTAAAGATCTTATCTTTAATCTTTAATCTTTTAATTTTTTGGTATTGAGGATGGTTTATTTCAACTCTGTGTCTGTGGGGTCAGAAATTATGAATGAAGTCAATGTGGAAATCTTTGACTCTCCCATAGACAGGGCAGCTGGTGGCCAAGGAAGTAGGACAGTGGGCTGTTGGTGAGGTCGTGTGCTCTGTTGGATCTGGTAATACTGATAGGAGGTTGTTAGGAATTCAAAAATGAGGCATAAAGTATGGTGGTTAAGGTTGTTTTATTAAGTGTTACAAGAACAAAGAAGGAACAAAGAAAGACAAATAAAAAGATATTGTGGTCATCTCATATTCAGGCTAGAGATAAAGCACATTCCATTGATAACATGCAACTTATCAAATAGCAGATTTAAATGGTGTGACACCTGCTGCAGAAAAACTAAGACATTATATTGTGTGTGTGTGTGTGTGTGTGTGTGTGTGTGTGTGTGTGTGTGTGTGTGTGTGTGTGTGTGTGTGTGTGTGTGTGTGTGTGTGTGTGTGTGTGTGTGTGTGTGTGTGTTTATATAAAAATTATAAGCAAGTGTTGGAAAGTTAAACTGCAAAAAATATTAGGAAAATAACATTCTACACCCTAATCCAACAGCTCCTACTGCTTACTCTGGGCTTCTGTGTGCTCTTGACACATGGCTTCCAACACCATGCTGAGTGGTCCTTCTCCACTTTGAGCAGTAATGCTCCGGAGATTCTAAAAGTCAGGGAGCGGTAGTGTAGCGGTTAGTGAAATGCTATTACAGCACCATCAATACGGGTTCAATTCCTGCCACTGCCTGTGAAGTGTTTGTATGTTCTCATCAAGATCGCATTGATTTCCTCCAGGTGCTCCATTTTCCTCCCACATCGTGAAGCCGTATGGGTTAGTAAGTTAATTGGTCACATGGGTATAATTGGGAGGCATGAGCTTGTTGAGGTGTAACTGTGCTGTGTCTCTAAATACAAATAAATAAAATAAAACAAATAGTTGTGGAGGGGTGTTGCAACTTTAACAGAGGTTTTGAGTACATCCTTGAATCTTCTGTCCATCTCATAACACCGTTGTAGATAGTCTGGCTTTCCAGACTTGGAGGGCAGGCATCACTGATGCCTGGTTGTTCATGAGTTATATGCCAGGGCCCAGGTCTTGATTTTCAATGTGATAATTGGTACTTGGCGATTGGTTTATTATCATCAGATGTACCAAGGCCTTAACATGAAAACAGAAAGCTAATTGCAAGAAAAATCAGAAGCCAAAGAGAAACAAGTCTTAGTTTAGTCTTTACTAAACAGTCTACAAGATGCACATGTATCACGTGGTAGCATCATGACACTTGCAATTCATATATTTTAACCTATAACCTGTAATGAATTATTTAAATGAACAACATTGCTTAGTCAGACAATATATTTACAAGATTACTCAAATGTTACTGAAACATTAAATACACAAGGTATGGTAAAAAAAAAATATTTGCTTGCCATCTGAACAGATATCTCCATACATTGAGGTGGTACAAAAGCCAATAGCAGAGAAAGTGCAGTGCAAAGAGACAATTAAGGTACAAGGACCATGAGAAGGTAGACTGAGGGATCAAATGTGCTCATTGTAACTGATTCGACCACCTCCTCTGGTAGCACTGTCCAGATAGCAGCCCCTGTCTTTGTACTAGAGTGATGGTCAGACACTTAATTAAGCTGACTGTTTTATTTTGGAGCTATGAAGCTGTCTTGTATTCAGTCAGACAAGTCAAATATGTTCCATGATGCTCCTGAGTCGCAGAATGGTGCAACATGGACTCAAGACCTTCAGCCGATCACATCCATGCCAACCTCATGCCGATCTACACAATTCCACTTGCCTATACTAATTCTATATTACTCTGTGCCTTGCTCAATGCCGCTTAAAGAGTCTTTAAAGAGATTAGCTTTATTCGTCACATGTACACCAGAACATCGAAACATACAGTGAAATGCGCCATTTTGCATCAATGACCAGCACAGGGTTGTGCTGGGGGCAGCCCGCAAGAGTCACCACAACTTCCAGTGACCACATAACATGCCCACAATTCACTAATCCTAACCCTAAACAGTATGTCTTTGGAATATGGGAAGAATTTGGAGCACCTGGAGGAAAACAACACGGTCACATAAAAAGGCTTTACAGATAGTGGCTCGAATTGAACTGCAATTGGTGATGCAGGGGTGGGGGCAGCAGACGGAGCAGCATGGTAGCATAGCGGTCAGCACAATGCTCTACAACGCCATCTGTAAGTTATGGTTCAAGTACCATCGCTGTGTGTAAGGAGTTTGTAGTTTCTCCCCGTAATCGCTCTGGTTTCCTCCCACGTTCCATTGATGTACAGTTGGGGTTAGTGAGACGTGGGCATACAGTGTGGCAGCACGTGCTGGCTATCAGGCAATCCTGGCTGATCTGATTTGACACAAAATGATGCAATTTAGTCCTGATGAAAGGTCTTGGCCTGAAAGGTCCGATTCGTAGATTTGCTGAACTCCTCCAGCACACTGTGTGTATTGCAAATCACCGCTCGTTTTGATGACAAATAAAGCTAATCTTCATCTTTTCTATTCCCTTTATGAGATAAAGCCTGTACAAACTCTCCTAACAATTCAAGCCCTTCAATCCATAATCTCTCGTTTTAACACAAAATCCTCCAATCCAGTGTGGACAAGTTATAAAGATAGATCGTGTCGTATAAGTGGTGAAAATATTTGAGTGATTTAGGAGATAAGTTACTTCCTGCAGTGAAATTATCAGAATATCTTTATAACCACAGTATTTATATGACAGTTCTAGATTATTGGTTGTTGGTGGTGAATGTTATAGCATCCTTGATACTGCCGAATATTACGAAGCGGTGATAAATCAAAAGCCAAGACTACCTCATTTTGTGAGGACCTGCAAATAAAACTAAACACTGCACAATCGTTAGTGAATGATCCTATTTCTATCCTTATAAAGGACAGATGGTAGGTGGTTGTAATGGTTGCTGCATACTAACTGCATTAAAAAAGGATCCTCTGATCTCCCATTCCAACAATAACTTCCTAAAGCTATGACATCTGTGCTTATAAAAACAGAAAGCACAAGAAAGACTCAGCAGGTCAGACAACATGTGTAGAAAGAGAAATAGAATTAACATTTCAGATCAAAACCATTTTCTTTGAACGTAGAAGATAGAATGTAGAACACTACAGCACAGTACAGGCTCTTCAGCCCACAATGTTCTGCCAACCTACCTTGAGATCAATCTAATACTTCTCTTCAATATAGCCATCCATTTTTCTATCATCCATTAGCCTATCTAAGAGTTTCTTAAATGCCCCTAATGTATTTGCCTCTACCACCACTGCTGGCAGGGCATTCTCTGTGTGAAATACTTACCTCTGACATCACCACTGTATACTTCTCTCCAATCACCTTAATATTATGTCCCCATTGTTTGTTTATTTATTTATTCAGATGCAGCACGGAGTAGGCCCATGCAGCTCTTCAAGCCATGCCCACCGACAATCCCCGATTTAAGTGTGGCTTAATTATGGGGCACTATATTAGCTATTTCAGCCCTGGGGAAAAGTCTCTGGCTATTTACTTGATTTATGCTTCTTATCATCTTGTATGCCTCTTGTATGATTAAGACACCTCTCATCCTCCTCCTCTCCAAAGAGAAAAGTCCTGGGTGGTCAACCTATTTTATTTATTTATTTAGAGACAGCGCAGGACAGGCCCTTCTGGCCTATCAAGCCGCACCACCTAGCAACTGACCAATTTAACGCTAGCCAAGTCACAGGGTAATTTGCAATGACCAATTAACCTACTAACCAGTAGGTCTTTGGATCTTTGGACTGTTGGAGGAACCCAGAGCATGCAGAGGAAACCCACACTCTTACAGAGAGGATGCACAACCTCCTTAAAGATGGAGCTAGAAATGAACTCCGAACTCTGAACTCCAGAATACCTTGAGCTTTAATAGTGCTGAGCTAACCACTATGCTACTGTGACTCCCCGTCTTCATAAGAAATGTTTTCTAATCCAAGCAGAACTCTGGTAAATCTCCTTAGCACCTTCTTTGCTCTCATCCTTGTATTTAAGTCCATGGACTTCTAAGTTCCAAAGTCAATAGTTGCATGTTGGTACTTCTTTATTTCCTCCTTTTTTTTTGTTTCATGGGCCTCTCTCAGATATCCTCAATTCAACCAGATATTAGTTCTTGAAGGACTAGTTTCGAGGAAAATCCTACAAAAGGTAGTGGATGCAGTTCAGTACATCGTGGGTAAAGCCCCCCAACCATTGAGCACATCTACATGAAACAGTGTCATAGGAAAACAGCATCCATCATCAGAGATCCTCACCACCCAGGCCTTGCTCCTTTCTTGCTGCTGCCATCAGGTAGGAGTTACAAGAGTCTCAGGACTCGCACCACCAGGTTTCAAGAACAATTACTACCCTTCAACCATCAAGCTCTTGAATAAAACTGGATAACCACAGTCACTTGCCCCATCATTGAAATGTTCCCACAACCAATAATCTCATTTTAAGGACTCTTTATCCCATTATCTTATGTTCTCATTATTTATTGCTATTTATATTTTGTATTTGCACAGTTTGTTGTCTTCTGCACTCTGGTTGATCTTTCATTGATCCTGCTATAGTTACTATTCTATAGATTTGCTGAGTATGCCCACAGGAAAATGAATCTCAGGGTTTTATATGGCGACATATACAGTATTTACTTTGATGATAAAATTAACATCGATCTTTGCAAAAAATCAAAATGCATAGATCTTGTTCTTGTGTGATGTGCAATCTGCAAGCGCAAGAAATTGAGCTTTGCTCTTTCTGTTTAGAGCAGGGGTTCCAAACCTTTTTTATGCTGTGCGCCCCTACCATCAACCATGGATGAAGTTCCATATGACTGATGTCTCATGTTCAGTCTACAGGAAGGTAATAGAGCATCTTGTTCTATGTTCTATTTCGCTGTTCTTTTCCGCACCTAGTGGCGCATCGGGTGGCAACCTTGCCATTTCTTTAGCATTTTTGTCTTTTTTTTAATGAGGCTGAGTTGCTAGCTCGACGCTCAGCCCAGCACAGACGTAAAGCATGCAAGGAGCCGGCCGGGTTCGAACCCGGGACCACTCACCCTGAAATTCGGGTGCACCACCGTTCGGTTTCGGTTCTATATTAGGAAAGGCATGAGACTCGTGTTTAATACTGTTATTGACACAACTGAGAAAAGAAAATGGATAAAAAGAAATTTAGCTTTGGGATTTGTGGAAACAGAAAAGGGGTAGTAAACACAAACAAATAGCTGTCAGGCTTTCAGGTATTTGTTATCCATAAAATCTGAAGTGAAGGAAACAAAGGCAAACAGATTTCTCCTGTTTGCCTGTATTGGCAGCCTGCTGGGTAAAACAGCTGAGGTAATAAGCACCACACAGTGTCTATAAAGCAAGTGTTCCTGCCATCTGTGCTGTTGAGGGATGACTACGGAGAACAGAAACATATCCAATTTAAAACTAGGTGAGCTGCTTTATAATTGCTTCTTGGTACATTTCAGTATTTTATAATGAAAAGCAAAACAACAGAACTGTCAAATAGTGTCACATCCTTATTCCAGAAAGCACCAGTGGTTCAATCTGAAACACTATTAATTAGTGAAATCTCCAGGGTGGAAGGGAAGGTATTGAGTATCCTGTGCTGTTCAAATGAACTGTTTTTCTTTTCATCCTTTGGAATGAGAAAGTCAAAAATGATTAAAAATTTTAAAGACATAGATTCATTGCTTTGAATTTTAAAGAACTTTTGATTGACTTTCTCCTTACCCTTTTTCATTTATGGATCCATAGGCTCTGGTCCATGAATGACAGACAAAGTAAAAACACGTTTAATGCTATTGAATTAATGCACAGCTACCTGATTTCAATAACACAAGAGATTCTGAAGGTGCTGGAAATCCAGACTAACACACACACGATGCTAGAGGAACTCTGCAGGTGAGGCAGCATCTATGGAGAGGAATAAACAGATAACAATTTGGGTTGAGACTCTTCATCAGGATTGGAAAGGAAAGGGGAATAAGCCTGATCTTGTTTCGTTGCCACATACAGGTGTGGAGGCCCGATCATTGAGGGTGTTTAAGGAGGAGATTGATAGGTATCTAATTAGTCAGGGTATCAAGGGCTATGGAGAAAAAGCCAGAAATTGGAACTAGATGGGAGAATAATTTAGCTTATGGTGGAGTGGCGGAGCAGACTCAATGGGCCTAATGGCCTACTTCTGCTCCTTATCTTGTGATTTCAGTGTGTTTTTGACAAAATTTTGTTTCAGATCACTGTTGCAATGGCTTTGATCGAAATAAATAAATATCCATGTCCCAGTACGTTGAAGCACAACAGGGATGATAAATGGGCTCTATCTCAATGAGATCCTAAAATTTTATTAATCTATAGTGATGGCACAGACAGTACTTTATCTCCAAATCTCCCATTCATGTAAGTTTACTGGAAGCTCAATACAGAAATGGCCCTTTCGCCCCATCATATCAACGTTGACCATTTACACTAATCCCATTTATCCACATAAGTCCATGCCTTACAGTACTCATCTCCACCTGCATTCCTTTCCCCCATAGCCCTTAATTCCACTACTAATCCAAAAATCTATCCAACCTTGTCTTAAAATATATTTACCGAGGTAGTTTCAACACTCTTTCAAAAACAATGAAAAATTTCTACATATCAAAAAAAAATGCTCTAAGAGCAGTAAACAGTTAAAAGAAACCAAATCAATATTTAGTTTGACCGCCCTTTGCCTTTAAAACTGCATTAATTCTCTTAGGTACACTGTAATGGAGTTTTATAAGAAAATCAACTGGTAGGTTATTCCAAGCATCTTGAAGAATGAACCATAGTTCTACAGACTTTGGCTATCTCGCTTACTTCTATATCTCCAGGTAATCCCAGACAGCCTTGATGATGTTGAGAACAGGGCTCTGGGGAGGCCATACCACCTGAAACCATATAAAAAAATCTAGAGTGCCTGAGAGTTTTGCACAGTACTGTATATTAGAAGAAATGGGAGTAAATTTCTGCTTCACCTGGAAATATTTTCTGTAATAAAGGTATACATTCTCACAGTCTATTGTACCTGACTGATGTCTTAATTATAATCTCAAGAAAGTAAGAGAGGATTTTGGCCATTTGGTCCCGTTGAAACTGCTTCAATATTCAGTAAGATTATGATTGATCTGATTGCTTCAACACTCTAGTGAGGTGGTGTTATATTTTGCAACTTCAATACATTAAAGTAATTCAAAGAAACTCACAGGAATCCAAAAATATAGTTGTAGTTTGAGTTTACTTTAATCAAGGTGTGCGCATATCAAGTAGTGTGATGACGTATACAATTAGCATATTTTTACATATAACCCATTATTAATTGTTTAAGCAAACAAGCTCATCAACCAATACATGTACAAGATTACTAAAATATGACTGAAATATTAAATACGCAACAGGTGGCACAGTGGTGTAACTGGCATGGCTTCACCCTCACAGTTCCACCTGAGATACAGCCTTCTTCTCCAACATTGTCTGTTCTATCTCCCTGTACCGTCTGTGTAATCCAGATTCCTCCCATATCCCAATGCATTGCAGGTTGGTAAAATAATTGGTCTCTGTAAATTGTGTAGAATGGGGGGGGGGGGGGCGAGAATAAAAATAAGACTGGTTGTAGAATCAGTATAAATCGGTGGATGATGGTTGGCAGGGATTGGTGGGCTGAAGGGCTTCCTTTTGGGCTGTATCTCTCTGTGACTGTGACTGTACGTTGCTAAAATGAGCAAGAAGGCAGATTCGAATTGCCTCCTTTAAAACTGTTTCCATAATACAGATGAGGATCCAGGTGTTTCCATGAACAATACAGAATTGATCCGCTCGTGCTGCTTAAACTCGATCCAGTTAATTCAGTAGAACTGTGCACATGGGTAGGAGAACTGAGAGTAAAATCATTAGATGAAAATACTTTCTGATTAGGGCCACATATTTAAAGTTTCAGAGACAGGTGCCAGCAAGATGATCTTTACATTTGTTAATAAAGCATTGCCCAGAAAATAACAAGCAAATTTCATGTTTTACCTACAAAAGGATTAGATATTGCATATTTCATGAAAAATACTCCCATGTCTCCACATTCTTTAGGATTTTGTTTGAGCAAATAAAGTTATGAAGGTGCCATCAAGAAACTCCAAAATGTTCCGAGCATAGAAAGGTTGCTGTAGTTTATTGTCTGTATACATGTTTACAGCTAAATTAAACGACATTCCTCCGGGACCAAGTTGCAAATCACAGTACACGAACTAATAGTAACACAGTAATGAAAGCAGATTAAAAAAAATATTCTGTAGATGTACAAGTCTACATACATCTAATAGATGTATAAGTAGATAGCCTTATGTGTGATCATCTACTATTGTGCAACACCAACCTCCTATAACCTGTCCTGGTGTATCTGTAGGTTCAATGGAAGACCCACTATTGAACAGATTGGATATAGGCCATGTCACTGTTAAAATGATTTCCCCTTATGTTTGTGAGATCTGGCATGGACTTAATGGGCTGAATGGCTTCTTTCTATGTTGTAAGAAAATATGTGGTACACCGGAATGGTTTGTGACTTGGAGAAACCTGCCAAGATTCTATCCCTCTGACCATGCATTCTTTCATGTGGTTGGGACTTGTATAAGAGCCACCTGGCTGAGCAACTGCAGGGCTCTTTACGCTGTGTATTGATAGTGGAGGCAATGAATATTTAGAGTAGAGGGATGCTGAAAAATCAGTCTGTTTTATATCTCAAAGTGACATTTCTCCTCCTCATCCTGTATAGTGTCAATCCCTGAGGAAATGTTCTGTGATGACAGACATAGCACGCCTGACCCTTTGAGATCCTTCAGCCTTTTGTTTCTTGCCCTAGATTTCACAATCTGCAGTCTTTTGTGTTTCCACAATGCTCATCACCACTGACTTCTCCCCCTTGCTTCTCTTATCTTCCCAAGTGGATCGATTGGTTAAATGACCACTATAAAATACTCTAGTGTGGTTTGATGCTGGAGGGGGTTGAGTGAGTTGGGGGTGGTTTATGAGAATATAGTGAGAACAGATATGGAATTAATGTAGGTTTAGTTTAAACAGATTGTTGATGGTCAGTGTGGACTTGGTGGGCCGACAGGCCTGTTTTTGTCCTCTACCTTTCTCTAAAGCAGAGCAGCAATGGCATGAGTTTCTGGGGAAAATGAGGAAGGTGCAGGATAGATGTATTCCAAAAACAAAGAAGTACGCAAATGGCAAAATAGTACAACCGTGGCTGATAAGGGCAGTCAAAGCCAAAACCAAAAGAGAGGGTATACAACAACACAAAAATTAGTGGGAAGACAAAGGATTGGGAAGCTTTTAAAAACCTACAGAGGGCAACTAAAAGAGTCATTATGAGAGAAAAGATGAAATATGAAAGCAAGCTAGAAACAATATAAAAGTGGATAGTAAAAGCTTTTTCAAGTATGTAAAACTAAAAGAGCAATGAGAGTGGATATAGGACTGCCAGAAAATGAGGCTGGATAAATAATAAGGGAGGACAAGGAGATAGTAGGTGAACTAAGTGAGTATTTTGCATCAGCTATCACTGTGGAAGACACTATCAGTGTGCTAGAGGTAGAAGGGTGTGAGGGAAGAGAAGTGAGTGCACTTACTATTACAAGGGAGAAGGTGCTCAAAACGAGTAACACAAGTCACCTGGGCCAGATGAACTGCACTGTAGGGTCTGAAAGAGGTAGTGGTAGTGGCTGTGGAGGCATTAGTAATGATCTTACAAAAATCATTGGACTCTGGCATTGTATATTTAGACTTGCAGAAGGCCTTTAACAAAGGGCCACACATAGGGCTTCTTACCAAGAGCCTATGGTATTACAGGAAAGTTACTGGCATGGTTAAAGCATTGGCTGATTGTTAGGAGGCAATGAGTGGGAATAAAAGGATCTTTTTCTGGTTGGCTGACAGTGACTAGTGGTGTTCTGCAGGGATCGGTGTTGGGGCCACTTCTTTTTATGCTGTATATAAATGATTTAGATGATGGAATAGATGGCTTTGTTGCCAAGTTTGCAGATGATATGAAGATTGGTGGAGGGGCAGGTAGTTTTGAGGAAACAGGTAGGGTGCAGAAGGACTTAAACAGATTAGGGGAATGGGCAAGTAAGTGGCAAATGAAATACAATGTTGGAAAATGTATAGTCATGCACTTTGGTAGAAGAAATAAATATGCGGACATTTCTAAATGGGGAGAAAATCCAAAAATCTGATATGCAAGAGCACTTGGGAGTCCTTGTGCAGAACAACCTAAAGGTTAGCTTGCAGGTAGAGTTGGTGGTGGGGAAGGCAAATGCAATGTCAGGATACCTTTCAAGAGGTTTAGAATACAAAAGCAGGGATGTGATGTCGAAGTTTTATAAGCCACTGGTGATGCCACTGAGAAAAGATGTACTCGCATTGGAGAGGGTTCAGAGGAGGTTAGAACCATAGAACCATAGAACATTGCAGCACAGAAACAGGCCTTTTGGCCCTTCTTGACTGTGCCAAACCATTTTTCTGCCTAGTCCCACTGACCTGCACCTGGGCCATATCCCTCCAAACCCCTCTCATCCATATACCTGTCCAAGTTTTTCTTAAATGTCAAAAGTGAGCCTGCATTCCCCACTTCATCTGGCAGCTCATTCCACACTCCCACCACTCTCTGTGTGAAGAAGCCACCCCTAATGTTCCCTTTAAACTTTTCCCACTTCACCCTTAACCCATGACCTCTTTTTTTTTCTCCCCTAGCCTTAGTGGAAAAAGCCTGCTTGCATTCACTCTATCTATACCCATCATAATTTTATACACCTCTATCAAATCACCCCTCATTCTCCTACGCTCCAGGGAATAAAGTCCTAACCTATTCAACCTTTCTCTGTAACTCAGTTTCTCAAGTCCCAGCAACATTCTTGTAAACCTTCTCTGCACTGTTTCAACCTTATTAATATCCTTCCTTTAATTAGGTGACCAAAGCTGCACACAATACTCCAAATTTGGTCTCACCAATGTCTTATACAACCTCACCATTACATTCCAACTCTTATACTCAATACTTTGATTTATAAAGGCCAATGTACCAAAAGCTCTCTTTACGACCCTATCCACCTGTGATGCCATTTTTAGGGAATTATGTATCTGTACTCCCAGATCCCTCTGTTCTACTGCACTCCTCAGTGTCCTACCATTTACCTTGTATGTTCTACCTTGGTTTGACCTTCCGAAGTGCAATACCTCACACTTGTCCACATTAAACTCCATCTTCCATTTTTCAGCCCATTCCTCCAACTGGTCCAGATCCCTCTGCAAGCTTTGAAAACCTTCTTCACTGTCCACTACACCTCCAATCTTTGTATCATCAGCAAATTTGCTGATCCAATTTACCACATTATCATCCAGATCATTGATATAGATGACAAATAACAATGGACCCAGCACTGATCCCTGTGGCACACCACTAGTTACAGGCCTCCACTCAGAGTAGCAATCCTCCACTACCACTCCCTGGCTTCTTCCATTGAGCCAATGTCTAATCCAATTTGCTACCTCTCCATGTATACCTAGCGACTGAATCTTCCTAACTAACCTCCCATGCGGGACCTTGTCAAAGGCCTTACTGAAGTCCATGTATACAACATCCACTGCCTTCCCTTCATCCACTTTTCTTGTAACCTCCATGAAAAACTCTAATAGATTGGTTAAACATGACCTACCACGCACAAAGCCATGCTGACTTTTTCTAATAAGTCCCTGTCTATCCAAATACTTGTAGATCCTATCTCTTAGTATTCCTTCCAATAATTTACCTACTACCGATGTCAAACTTACCGGCCTATAATTTCCCAGCTTACTTTTTGAGTCTTTTTTTAAACAACGGAACTACATGTCCAATCCTCTGGCACCTGACCCATGGATATCGACATTTTAAATACTTCTGCCAGAGACCCTGCAATTTCAACATTAGTCTCCTTCAAGGTCCAAGGGAATACCCTGTCAGGTCTTGGGGATTTATCTGCTCTCATTTGCCTCAAGACAGCAAGCACCTCCTCCTCCTTAATCTGTATAAGTTACTGTATCTGTATAAGGTTCACAAGGATGATTCCAGGAATGAAAGGGTTATCATGCGAGGAACATTTGATAGCTCTGGATCTGTACTCGCTGGAATTTAGGAGGATGAGAGGTGATCTCTTTGAAACCTTCCAAATGTTAAAAGGCCTAGACATGGTAGATGTGGAAAGGATGTTTCCCACAATGGGTGAGTCTAGGACAAGAGGGAATAGCCTCAGGATAGAGGGCCGTCCATTTAAAACAGAGAGGCAGAGAAATTTCTTTAGCTAGAGGGTGGTGAACTTGTGGAATTTATTACCACAGGCAGCTGTGGAGGCCAGGTCATTGGGTGTTTTTAATATTGAGCTTGACAGGTTCTTGATTGGATATGGCATCAAAGGTTATGGGGAGAAATCCAGGGAGTGGGGCTGAGGAGGGAAAAAAGGATCTGTCATAATTGAATGGTGGAGCAGATTTGATGGGCCAAATGGCTTAAATCTGCTTCTATATCTTATGGTAACTCAGTGACTCTGGAAACAAATGGTGTGTGGATGATAGAATGCAAGAGGATGTGCTAATCATAGTGAAGCTTTGTTACTGAGCTTATCTAGGCCTTGGTGACCCTTCAGCCTGAAAGAGTCTATTAGTTTGAAGAGGTAACAAAAGAAATTGATGAGGGTAGAGTGGTAGATGTGGTCTACATGGATTTTAGCGAGGCATTTGACAAGGTCCCCCAAGAAAGACTCATCTAGAAAGTTATGAGGCGTGGGATCAGTGGCTGTTTGGATAAAAAAATTGGCTTACAGGAAGAAAGCAGAGGGTAGTAGTGGAAGGAAAGTATTCTGCCTGGAGGTCAGTGACTAGTGGAGTGCCACAAGGATCTGTCCTGGGACCCATGCTCTCTGATTTTTATAAATGACCTGGATGCAGAGGTGGAAGGATGTGTGAGTAAGTTTGCAGATGACACGAAGATTGGAGGAGTTGTGGATGGAGCTGTAGGTTGTTGAAGGTCACAAGAGGATATAGACAGGATGCAGAGTTGGGCAGAAAAGTGGCAGATGGAGTTCAATCCGGATAAGTGTAAGGTGATGCATTTTGGAAGGACAAACCAGAAGGCTGAGTACATGGTTAATGGTCGGTTACTTAACAGTGTGGATGAACAGAGGGACCTTGGGGTTCAAATCCATACATCCCTCAAGGTCGCTGCACAGGTTGATAGGATAGTTAAGAAGGCCTATGGGATGCTAGGCTTCATTAATAAGGGTATTGAGTTCAAGAGTAGACAGGTCATGTTGCAACTCTACAAATCTCTGGTGAGACTGCACTTAGAGTATTGTGTTCAGTTCTGGTCACCTCATTATAGGAAGGATTTGGAAGCTATGGAGAGGGTGCAGAGGAGATTTACCAGGATGTTGCTTGGATTGGAAAACAAGTCTTATGAGGCAAGGTTAGCAGAGCCAAGACTTTTCTCTTTGGAGCCTAGAAGGATGAGAGGGGACTTGATAGAGGTCTACAAGATTATGAGAGGCATAGATAGGGTGGATAGCCAGTACCTGTTTTCCAGGGCACGATTAGCAAACACCAGATGGCATATGTACAAAGTTAAGGGGGGGAAGTTTAGGGGAGACATCGGGGTAAGTTTTTTATACAGAGGGTCGTGGGTGCCTGGAATGACTTGCCAGGGATGGTGGTGGAGGCTAAAACCTTAGGGGTATTTAAGAGCCTCTTGGACAGGCACCTGGATGAAAGAAAAATAGAGGGTTACGGGGTAGTGCGGGTTTAGTACATTTTTTTTTAAAGGAATATATGGGTCGGCACAACATCAGGGGCTGAAGGGCCTGTACGGTGCTGTAGTATTCTAGTGTTCTAGTGAAAATAGTCTCTTCCGTGTGTGAGATGCCAAAGTGTCAGGAGGGCAGCTGTGCTTTGTTGGAGGTCTCCATTCTCTTTCTGGCGAGTTTCACCTTAATGGAGATGAGGACAATGAGTATATGCTTAACAGTGGCCATTTTGCAATGTTGAGCTGTGTGTGAGTTGTGGAGGGTTAGAATGTGAATGATCAGGTGAGGGTTGCCACGGGAAGAATGGGGTGTGTGCAGGATGAGTGAGTGTCAGTATAAATAAATGCTATTGAAATAGTCGAGAGTTCATCATCTTTACAGATCTTAAAGAGCTTGTAATTTCTTCTGGTATTGACCCACTGTTCATGTAGTTGCAGCTCTGGAGGTGACTTCTCTGTCCATCCTGTGGCTGGGCTGGTCTCCTGTCTCCCAGTGCAGAGAAAATTACCCCGACCTCCATCACTACTAACAGTGCCACAATGTCTCTGTATGTAGATCTGAGTGGTCTGTCTCTCTTTGTGAGGGATCTCTGCACCTTTCTGTTAGCCACCATATGTATTGCTGCTGTCTGCATACAATGAGAAGTTGCCTTCAAGGGTTGAAGCCCCTGCAAGATAACAATATAGGGCAGGTACTGCAAGTGCATTAAATTTGTTGAGATACCTATAAAAGAACATGTTGTGTATGTCTTGTTTTAATATATGACTTTCTGTAAAAACCATATTGATAATTTGTACAGAGAACATAGAACATTACAGCACAGTACAGGCTCTTCAGCCCATGATGAGACCTTTTAAGCATCTCTGAGATCAATCTCACCCTCCCACCTACACAAACTTCCTATTTTCTATCATTCTTGTGCCTATCTAAGAGTTTCTTAAATGCCCTCCTGTATCTGTTTCAAGGCATTCCATGCACCTGCCATTTTCTGTGTAAAGAACTTACCTCTGACATCCCTCCTATGCTTTCCTCCAATCATGCTCCCTTGCATAAGCCATTTCTGCCGTAGGAAAAGAGTCTCTGGCTCTCCACTCTGTCTGTGCCTCTTTATCATCTTGTACCATTCTATTATGCCACTTCTCATCCTCCTTTGCTCCGAACAGAAAGCCCTAGCTTGTTCAAGCTATCTTCATAAGACATGCCCTCTGCGCCCTCTCTAAAGCTTCCACATCTTTCCTATAATAAGGCCATCAGAACTGAACCAAGTGTGGTCTAACCAGGGTTTTATAGAGCTACAACATTACTTTGCAGCTCTTGAACTCAATCCATTGACTAATGAAGGCTAGCACACCATATGTCTTCTTAACAACCCTATCAACTTGTGTGGCAACTTTGTGGGATCTATGGACGTAAACCCCAAGATCCCACTGTTTCTTCACACTGCTAAGAGTCCTGCTATTAACCGTGTAGTCTGTCTTCAAATTTGACCTTCTTCCAATTTCAAACATTTTTTCCCCTTGAATACGCATAAGGCAAGAAGAACTGTAATCCCTCCAGTTGTGAATGATCCCAATGCATCCACATAAGATCTCTAAGCAGCATTTTATAAAGGTGTTTTAGTATTAATTATGATAACTAATGGGATTAAGTAGAGGCTGTATATAGATTTAAACATAACAGGAAAATTGAAGGAAAATTACTTGGTTCAACAAAACAAACATTATGATATAATCCTTACTTAATTGCTTTCTGCATTGGTTATTGCTGCAAATCTTCTGCAAAAGTCAAGCTAAAATAATCAATATATGTTTAGCAGTAAAATCACTGTTAGTGGCAGGTATAGTATTTCAGGAAGTGTCTTTCTCATTGGATTATATGTCTCACTGTCAGGAAATTGCTGCCCTTCTCAATTCGGTATTCACACACCATTAAATTACAGCTTTGTCCAGCTCAAATCTTTTTGTGCCAGTTCATAGTTAATCTTCACTCTCTCATAAGCTCACTTCCAGTACAACATGACTTTCAGGGGTCTCATTATTTTTGGATGTCTGTGATGGATTGGAAATGAGAAGATTACCTGCCCAGGGAACTAGCAGATATGCATGTCATATTTGTCAGCTACAAACCAGTTCAGCAGAGAGGAGGTTATCAGGGCGTGTGGAAGGAGAGCCATTAAAGTGCTGTTCCATTACTTACAGCCTGTCTGATTGGTGAAATATAGGCTGGCGAGCATAGAAAATTCCCCATGGGAACTATCTTCTATGTAATGTGCCCAAGTATGAAAATTCAAAATGACAGCCAGAACTGTAAGGAGCTTTCAGCAAGAGCTCCCTGTGTCATTTCATTCCTCACTTCCATCTTTCTTTCGGTCCTTGAGATCAGTTCACCAGTTCACATCTTTGAAGCTGGGGAGGCTTTTCTTAACGAAATAGCTTAAATGCACTTCTATGGGTTGGCTGCCAAGGACATCTGAAGCTAAAAAGAAGTTTGTCCTTTGATATACTTAATAAGCACACTTGCATTGATCACTGTATGAGGATTGCAGGAACAGACAGGAATGCTAAGTTAATTTTCCATTATTTTGATCAGAACGGAAATATAACAGTCTCGTTAAAAGTAAGGTCATTGTATGCCTCATTCAGAAAAAAAAGTTCAGAAGCTGGTAAAATATTTCATTCCAACAGCAGAGAATGTAGGAAAGACAAATTGCTGAAGTTGAGTGCTTTCTCCTCGTTATGGAATCATTCAATTTAAAATGTAAATTAAATGCACTTGCATTCCACTAATACATACACTCAGTGGCCACTTGATTAGGTACTTCCTGTAGCTAATAAAATTGCCACTGAGTTTATGTTTGAGGTTTTCTGCTGCTGTAGCCCATCTAATTCAAGATTTGACACCTTGTGCATTCAGAAATACCTTCTGCACACCACTGTTATAAAATGATGTTATCTGAATTACAGTCGCCTTCCTGTCAGCTTCAACTGGTTTGGCCGTTCTCCCCGGTCCACTCATTAACCAGGCATTTTTGCTCAAAGAACTGCCACTCACTGGATTTTTTTTTTGTTTCTTGCACCATTCTCTGTAAACTCTAGAGATTTTTGTGTATGAAACTCCCAGGTTCTCATTTCTTGAGATACTCAAGCCACCCTGTCTGGCAACAACAATCATTCCACAGTCAAAGTCACTTAGATCACATTTCTTCCCCATTCTGATGTTTGATCTGAACAACAATGAACCTCTTGACCATGTCTGCATCCTTTTATGCATTGAGTTGCAGCCACATTGAGTGGTTGATTAGATATTTGCATTAATGAGCAGGTGTACATGTGTACCTAATAAAGCGGCCACTGAATGTATAATGGAAATAGAATTTGCCTGCATTCCACTAATACATACTACAGGGCCAACTACCTTACATAATGCTGGTAGGTCAAAGTGCATAACACGCGGTATGAGTGAAGGTGAAAGGGGGTGAATTTGGGTAAGACAGTTTAAGCAGTGATCCTTTTCAGCAACAAGATGAGAAAGGTAATCAACAAGTTATATACCGTAACTTAACTGATGATGATGGTTTAGAGGTATCAATACAGAAGGTAATTGAACAGAATGGAGTGGAGTTTTGGAGTTTTGGACCACCATGTAGTGTGGTTTACAGAGTGGATTAGAAACATAGAAAACCTACAGCACAATACAGGCCCTTCGGCCCACAATGCTGTGCCAAACCTGTACTTACTTCAGAAATTGCCTAGGGTTACCTATAGCCCTCTATTTTTCTGAGCTCCATGTACCTATTCAGGAGTCTCTTAAAAGACCCTATCATATCTGCCTCCACTACCGTTCCATGCACTTAACACTCTCAGCGTAAAAAACTTACCACTGACATCTCCTCTGTACCTACATCTAA
The DNA here is from genome assembly GCF_048418815.1 of Hemitrygon akajei. Lineage (NCBI taxonomy): Eukaryota > Metazoa > Chordata > Chondrichthyes > Myliobatiformes > Dasyatidae > Hemitrygon > Hemitrygon akajei. The sequence continues at coordinate 16,299,645 of NC_133125.1, read as the reverse complement.
GCACCTTAAGACTGTTCCCTCTTGTGTTAGCCATTTCAGCCCTGGGAAAAAAGCCTCTGACTATCCACACAATCAATGCCCCTCATCATTTTACACACCTCTATCAGGTCACCTCTCATCCTCCTTCGCTCCAAGGAGAAAAGTCTGAGTTCACTCAACCTATTCTCATAAGGTATGCACCCCAATCCAGGCAACATCATTGTAAATCTCCTCTGCACCCTTTCTATAGTTTCCACATCCTTCCTGTAGTGAGACGACCAGAATTGAGTGCAGTACTCCAAGTGGGGTCTGACCAGGGTCCTATATAGCTGTAACATTACCTCTCGGTTCTTGAACTCTGTCCCACGATTGATGAAGGCCAATGCATTGTATGCCTTCTTAACCACAGAGTCAACCTGCACAGCAGCTTTGAGTGTCCTATGGACTCGGACCCCAAGATCCCTCTGATCCTCCACACTGCCAAGAGTCTTACCATTAATACTATATTCTGCCATCATATTTGTTCTCATTTTTAGATTCTTTTTATTGATACATAATCTTCTACAGCTATAAAATGATACAGAAGTTCAATAAGTTAATATATATGCAAATAATAAAGCTGAAGAAAAAAACTTATCAAAAAAGGATAATATATGATAATGAAAAAAAATTATAAAGAAAAGGAGGAAAAAAAGAGAACCCCAACTTACTAAAAAAAAGAAACCCCACAAGAAAAAGAAAAAAGAAAAAGAAAATTAGGAATCAACTCCCGGAGTAATACGACTTACCATCATCTATATATATAAAAAAGAATCATCAACTACCAATTCATGTTTATATAAAATAAAATTGGAAGGAAACCATATAAAATAATTCAAATTAAATGATAATATTTGGCAAAAGAGCCCCATCTTCTCTCAAAATCAAATTGAGAATCAAAAGTTTTACTTCTGACTTTTTCCAAACTAAGACATAACATTTCTTGAGAAAACCATTGAATTAATGCAGGGACAGAGGTATCTTTCCATTTTAATAAAATAGCCCTTCTTGCCAAAAATGTACCAAATGCCATCATATTTGAACTACCAAAATGAACCACCTCACACTTATCTGGGTTGAACTCCATCTGCCACTTCTCCGCCCAGTTTTGCATCCTATCGATGTCTCACTGTAACCTCTGTCATTAGCAAAGTTACTAACCCATCCCTCCACTTCCTCATCCAAGTCACTTATAAAAATCACGAAGAGTAAGGGTCCCAGAACAGATCCCCGAGGTCACCGACTTCCATGCAGAATATGACCTGTCTACAACCACTCTTTGCTTTCTGTGAGCAAGCCAATTCTGGATCCCATGCCTCCTTACTTTCTCAATAAGGTTTGCATGGGGTACCTTATCAAATGCCTTGCTGAAATTCATATACACTACATCTACTGTTCTACCTTCATCAATGTGTACAATCATTAGATGGGACGAATGGCCTAATTCCACTCCCATGTTTTATGGTCAATAAGGCTAAAGATAAATAACTTTAGGGTGTGATGAGGAATTTGATTTTAGGAAGTCTACATAATTATGTTACTGTTCATTTTGAGCTAATTTACTTGTCGATATAGAGGAGGCCACTTCAGGAGCACTGAATGAAATGGACTTGGTTGAAGGAGGGGCACATGAATTATTACCTTCCCTGCCAGAGTTATGCAGGTCCCTGTATTTTGTGCAGAGGTGTGTGTTAGTTGAACTAGTTGCCACCCATAGGAACACAGATTCTGTAATATGGAATTCCAGGGCTTGAATTAGGGAGTTCCAGGAGAAGTGGCACTGTGGAAGCCAAGTGTTTGGGTATATTTAAAGCAGGGGTTGATAGGTTCTTGATTAGTCAGGGTGTCAAATATTATGGAGAGAAGGCAGGAGAATTATATTGAGAGGGATAATAAATCAGCCATGGTGGAATAGCTGAGCAAACTCGATGGGCCGGAAGGTCTAATTCTGCACCTACAGTATGATCTTTTGGTGTTATGGAATGGATGATAAAAAAAATGGAGGGCTGTGTTAGATTGATCTTAGAGTAGGTTAAAAGGCCAGCAGAACACTGTGGGCCAAAGGGCCTGTACTGTGCTGTAGAGTTCTATGTTACATGAATGCCATTGAAATGGTCATCTACAACCACTGCTCTAACAGTAGACAAGGCAGCAGCTCCTTTGCATGGATGCCCCTTTCCCCCATGTGCTTTCTGTGTTGTCCTCCTGTATACCATCAGGCTCAGGGACTCCTCCCTCTGATGTCTGCTACTGTGCCCAGGTAAAATGGCCACCCTAAAAAACTGTGCAGCGCCCAGCAGGTTGTAATGCATTACACGCACAGTTGGAGCATTCAAAACCCAGTGTCTGTGAGTCCTAACTCCAGTCTGAGTCGGCTGGAGGCTGGGGACCGAAGAAAGAGGCTTAGCTGTGGGATTAGAGGACTATGTATGAGCGTGGATGGGAGGGAGGAATGGGGCTTGTTTTGCTGTTGTTGTTTTGTTGCTTGTTGTGTTCTGTGTTGTTGTGCTGAGCATTATGGGTATGCTATGCTGGCGCCAGAATGTGTGGCAACAAATGCAGGCTGCCCCCAGCACAGCCTTGGGTGTGTTGGTTGTTAACGCAAATGAAGTATTTCACTGTATGTTTCAAAGTACGCTGATCCTTGAATTTTGAACATCCCAGAGCTCTGGAATCACAACCGTGTTCCCCAAAACCGTCCCAGTACTTGTATGGTTGTCACTGTACTGGTATTCTACCGATGTGGTGTAAGGAATTAGGGAAGGAGAGATTATCTCTTGTACCCCACTTCCTGTGACTTTGGTGGCTGCCAAAAATCTCTGGTGGTTTGCTGTTCCTCAGGATGAATGCCAGGGAATGTGGCATTCATAAATCCCATGTACTCCACACTGAAATGAAAGTAGGACATTTCAACTCTCCTTGTGGAGGGCTTCTGTTTGACTTCTCTGATGCTGGAATGAGCGGCAAATTACGAAACATGAGAGAAATTCATGGCTGTTAAAATGGACTAATAAACTGGAGTGGAGGTTAGGTGGTGAAGAAGTATGCTTGCCTCTATTGGTCAGGGTATGGGATACAAGAGTTGGGACAAAGTTTCTGTGCTGCACAACTCTATGGCTCTTTGACATTTAAAGAGGCCAGGAGTTAAATCACTGAAAGAATAGTCTCATTGGTAATACAGAGGGATCCAGAATCCAAGAGGCAGGTAACAGTTATCCAGGAAAAGGCTTTTCTGCCCATGATTTCTGTGCTAACCATGATGGGAGTTTAAACTGCCCACGTGCCAATGTATGGTCTGTATCTTTCAATACCCTGCCTGTTTATGTGTCGGTTTAAATACTTCTTAAATCTGCTTCCTCCACCTCCCTGGCTGTACCTCACAAACTGTTACAGCACTCTCTGTTAAAGAAATCTGCTTTGCACATCCCCCTTAAGCTCTCCCTCTCTCAGTTCAAAGCTTTACAACACTTTGCACTTGTCTGAATTAAACTCCATCTGCCATTTCTCTGCCTACATTGCCAACTGGTCTAAATCCTGCTGAATCCTTTGGCATTCTTCCTCACTATCTGTCAAATTTACTAATCAGTTCACCTACATTTTCATTCGAATCAGAGGTTCCAGCACCAATCCTTATGGAATACTACAGGTCACAGATCTCCAGTCAGAATTGAATCTTCCACCATTATCCTCCATCTTCTACAGCCAAGCCAATTTTGAATCCAGTCTACCAAGTCTCCATGGATTTTGTGTCCCTTATCTTCTGGATCAGTCCACCATGAGGGACCTTTTCAAAAACTTTACTAAAGTCCATGCAAACACAATCCACTGCCCTTCCCTCATCAATCACCTTCATCACCTCTTCCAAAAACTCAATCTAGTTTGGTAAGACATGACCTCCCTGGTAAAAAGCTATGCTGACCAACACTAATTCCAGCAACAGATGCTAGAAGAATGGAGCAACAGATAAAAAGCTGGAGAAACTCAGCAGCAGCTATGAAGAGAAATGGACAGTCAACATTTTAGGTCGAGATCCTTCATCAGGACTGATGGGTGACTTTGGGTGACCATGTGGTCAAAGAGCTGGAGAGCAATAGAGATTCCAGAGTAGGAATAGTGAGAAAGGGTCTCACAGAACTCCCTTCGAAGAGAAGAGGGAGACTTCTTCAAGGCAGGCATTCCTTGAAGAGACTTTGCAGTGAAACTGTGAAATGGAGATATAAGAAACTGGTTGAAATCAAGGACCACACAAAAAGCTGGAGGAACTCAGCAGGTTAGATTAATGATGTCCTGATAAGGTCTTGACCTGAAATGTTGACTGTTTACTTCCCTCCATAAATGCTACCTGACCCACTTTTTGTGTGTTGCTCTTAATAAATTTATGTTTTTCTAGATGCTAGTAGATGTTTGATTTTATAAATAGTCAGCTGCTCTTAACTGTGGTGCAGGTTAGAGTCCTTTCTCCAGATCATTGGTCCAGCCCTCTGGATCATAAGTACTGCACCTCCATCCTTCTGCTTATGTGCATAAGGGTTTGGACTCAGAGCTCTGGTCCATCTGATGCTCTTTTAAGACTGAGGCTGAAAGTCTAGCAAAAGGAGCATTTTGAAAAATTTGCTGTCAACTGCTTCAGTAGTAAATAGATCTTTCAGCAGCAGATGGATAAAATTAGGGCTATGAGGATATGATGTTTTGTCAATGGTAAAAGTCTGTCTTGATGATGGACTGGATGTCAAGATTAATTGAACATCAAACACAAGACCAAGTGAACACCTCCAACTTCAACTTGAATAGGCATAATGAATTGACGTATAAAGTAAATGGTGAGACTGAATGATGTGGTCTCAACTTTGGAACGTTAAATCATGGAAAGCTGTGAATTAATAATCATGGTGAGAAAATAAATAATTTCCCCGGAGGGGGTGGTGGAATGGATAAATAGAATTGGATATTGTTGCAATATACAGAAGATGGCCATGTGCTTGTTTGCATTGTCATTGGGAGTTGCATATAGGTGATAAATAGAAATGGGCTGAATGTAGAAATTTGTACATTGGAGAATACCTTCCATAGTGATTTTGTCTTATTCTCCATCAGCAAATCTGTTATAGTTGCACAGAAAATGAAATGTAGATTGGATGGGAGCCAGTGGAGAAGAAGGTTCAACAGTGTTGAGAGTAGTTGAGGGACTGAAGAACAAAAGGCTTTGACCAACCCATGAACACTACCTCACTATTTTGGTCTCTTTTAAAAAGCTTATTTAATTTAATTTTCATATACAGTGCCTATAAAAAGTATTCACTCCCCTTGGAAGTTTTCATGTTTTATTGTTTTACGACATTGAATCACGGTGGATTTAATTTTGCTTCTTTTGACACTGATCAACAGAAAAAGACTCATTCAGTCAAAGTGAAAAGAGATATCTGCAAACTGATCTAAATTAATTACAAATATAAAAAGCAAAATAATTGATCGCTTAAGTATTTACTACCTCCCCCCCCCCCCCTTTAATATGACACACTAAATCATCACTGGTGCACTCAGTTGGTTTTAGAACTCACATAATTAGTTAAATGGTGATCACCCTGTGCAGCAATGATGTTTTAATTGATTGCAGTAAAACTACACCTGTATCTGGAAGGTCCAACTGCTGGTGAGTCAGTATCCTGGCAAAAACAACACCATGAAGACAAAGAACACTCCAAGCAACTCCACAAAACGTTTGTTGAAAAGCACAAGTCAGGAGATGGATACAAGAACATTTCCAAGTCACTGAATATCCCTTGGAGTACAGTTAAGTCAGTCATCAAAAAATGGAAAGAATATGGCACAGCTGTAAATCTGCCTAGAGCAGGCCATTCTCAAAATCTGAGTGACCGTGCAAGAAGGGAATTAGTGAGGACCTATGACAACTCTGGAAGAGTTACAAATTTCAGAAGTTAGGATGTGAGAGACTGTGCATCTAACAGCTTTTGCCTGGGTGCTTCACCAGTCGCGGCTTTATGGGAGAGTGGCAAAGAGAAAGCCACTGTTGAAAAAAACTCACATGAAATCTCAGCTGGGGTTTGCCAGAAGGCATTTGGGAGACTGAAGAATCCTATGGTCTGATGAAATCAAAATTGAGCTTTTTGGCCATCGGACTAAACACCACACATCATCAGAAACACAACATCCCTATTGTGAAGCATGGTGGTGGTTGCATCATGCTGTGGGGATGCTTCACTGCAGCAGTACCTGGAAGGCTTGTGAAGATAGAGGGTAAAATGAATGCAGCAAAATACACAGAAATCCTGGAGGAAAACCTGATGCAGTCTGCAAGAGAACTGCGACTTGGAAGATTTGTTTTTCAGAAAGACAATGACCTCAAGCATAAAGTCAAAGCTACACAGGAGTGTCTTAAAAAACAACATCAATGTTCTGGAGTGGCCAAGTCAGGGTTCAGACCTCAATCCAATAGGCTAGACTTGAATTGATCTGATGGAGTTTGAGCAGTTTTGTAAAGAAGAATGGGGAAAATTGCAGTGTCCAGATGTGCAAAGCTGATAGAGACCCATCCACATAGACTCAAGGCTGTAATTATTGCCAAAGATGCATCTACTAAATACTGACTTGAAGGAGGCAAGTGATCATGCAATCAATTATTTTGTATTTAATAATTATAATAAATGTAGACCAATTTGTTTTTACTTTTTATATGAAAGATTCTTTTCTGTTGATCACTGTTAAAAAAAAAGCTAAATTAAAACCACTGTGATTCAATGTTGTAAAACAATAAAACATGAAAACTTCCAGGGGGAGGGGAGGGAGTACTTTTTATAGGCACTGCACATATTTCTTATTTATAATTTAGAGTATATTTTATGCATTGTACCACACTCCTGCCACAAAAAACAGAAATCAAGATCCACAGTATGTAACAGTGATAATAAACCTAATTCTGATTCTGACTTCAGCATTGTTTTGTGTGCTTGATTGGTTGGAAGTTGGACTTATCTGCTAAAATAGTGTGATCAGAGTTGTTCAAAAGTAAATGGCAATAGAGCGAAGCATGTGGTTCTGCATCAAATATGTATTTAAGGGAAGTCTGGGTTGAAAATGAAATAGCACCATCTGAAAATAAAAAGGATTCTCATGGGCTGCATTAGGTAAGGAGGATAGCTGGAGCACAATAATATTTGAAGAGTGGAGAGATTTACAGTGTCAATGAAGGGAAAATGGTTTCAGCTGGATATGAAGAGTCTTTTGGAGGAAATTGCTTCAGCGTGAAGGAGTCAGAAAATCCACAAAATATTGATTTTCTGAAATAAAGAACTGTTTTTGCTATAACAGTTTGTACTAAAGATGAAGATCGTTTTAATTTAGTCATTTACAGGGTGCAGAACCTTTTACAAGATCAACATTTATGTGTCATTTTATAATGGCGATTGAAAAGAATTGTTTGTCAGGCAGTAAAGTTGCGCATTTATGGCATATTGGGTTAGAACAGATTTTTTTTATTTAGTGACTGTTAGGGTTTTCAGTAAAATCTGGTACTTCTGCCATTACTATTTCTGGTATTAGATTTGTATTTACAGAATTTAGTTTCATTAACTGAATCTAAATACCTCAGCTGTTGTAATGGAATCTGAACTGATTAATCATTGATCGGGCCCTGCTCAGACAATCCAGCAGCACAAACATCAAAAGAACGAAATTGAGGGAGCTAACTTCAGAGTTCAAAGTAAATTTATTATCAAAGTACATTTCTGTCACTATATACTAACTTGAGATGCACTTTCTTGCGGGCATTTACAGTGGAACAAAGAAATACAATAAATAGATATATATCCTCCTTACAAAAGGTGCTGATCACCTAGCAGAGCTTGGAATGAACTGCAATGGAACTCCTTGTAATGGCTTCAAAAGCAATGGCATCAATCCCAATTTCTCACCTACACTTTTCACTTGTGCATACAGCCTTGCACCTTATTATCCATCTGCACTGCAATTTCTGTAACTGTATTGTTAATATGATGAAATGATCTATGTGCATGGCCCGCAAAACAAAGTTTTTCGCTGTCCCTTGGTATAATTTAACTAGTTTTCTGATTTTACTTTAAGACAGGGGTTCCAAACCTGTTTTTAATGCCATGGATCGAGGGGTCTGTGGACCTCAGGTTGGGAATCCCTGCTTTAAGGAGTGCATGTCCTTTACCCAGTCATTTTGAGAGATGGAAAATGAAACCTTGAGAACTCTGACATGCTTCAAGTTTGCCAAGCTGAGGCCAGGAACAGGCGAGTGGAAAATGCATTCTTCAATGCTTACTAACAGTTATGTATTTAATTAAAGCTTGGAAGACTGAAAACAACTGGGAGAAGATCAATAAAATAGATGGAAGTAGACCCCATGAGGGTGTCCCTTGGGAGAAAATGATTAAAAGCTAAATTGCAAAAAATGTCAGTCATGTGGCCATAGTGTTTTAATTATGGTTCCATTGAAATAATGAGAGGTTCCTCTGCTCAACTTTGGAAGACAGAATATCTGAGTTTAAGGTCTTGAAAGGATCATACCTAGCCACCCCTTGACTTGTATTTGAGTTAGAAGTCAATAAAAAGTATGTAGTTTCATATATTGGCAAATCTAATTTTATGACTATATATTATAGACTATGTACACTTCTGAAACAAACAGATCTAATTTTTTTCTTCATCCTCTTTTTGGTGCTCAAACTAGCTGTGTTCAAGAATGTGAGGCTTCATACTAAGAGCATAGGTTTATGACACATTTTCTAGATGTTAATCCAGTAACTACTGTGAATTGACAGAGAAATGGGCTTGACTTGGCAGTGGTGAAGTGTTCCTGAAGCTCTGTTTTTAGTGGGTTAGCCCTACAATTACTGTGCAGCTGAAGACAGATTGATATCAAAGCAATTTGATAGGTGAAGGTTGTCATACCAGTAAGTACACTCAGGTGCCACTGTATTAAATACATCTGTACACCCACTCTTTAACGCAAATATTTAATTAGCCAATCATGTGGCAGCAACTCAATGCATAAAAGCATGCAGTCATGGTCAAGAGGTTCAGTTGTTCAGACCAAAGAGAATGGGGAAGAAATGTGATTTCAGTGACTTTGTCCGTGGAATGATTGTTGGTGGTTTGAATATCTCAGAAGCTCCCAATCTCCTCAGATTTTCATGCACAATAGAGTTTACAGGGAATGTGGCGAAAACAAAAAAAAAATCCAGTGAGTAGCAGTTCTGTAGGTCGTGTTAATGAGAGAATTTAGAGGAGATTGGCCAGGCTGGTTCAACCTTGAAGTGGATATGCTACAACAGCAAAATACCATGAACATGCACTCAGTGGCAGAAGACCATGAACATATACTCAGTGGCTACTGTATTAGATACAGAAGGTACCTATAAAGTGGTCACTGAGTGTACAATGACAAATTTTCCATTGGAACCATTCATATAGGATCCAATTCCTGGAGATTCCTTCCTGCTCTTGAAGAGACCTTTTGAATTAAGGATGTTCTGTCACTCATGCCAGCTTCAATAACTACTGGTAATTAAAAGGATGTTTTAAATAACCTGACTGATAATTATACTTATTATTAATTCATTGAGCAATGGTACTTGGACGTATGTTTAACATGGCTGAGTGAACAGGCATTCCTTCTGGTCATTCTGCCACAAGTTATTCCCACAACCTATGGACTCATTTTCAATGACTATCTATCTTATGTTCTTAATATTTATTGCATATTTATTTATTTACTTTATTTCTTTTTGTGTTTGTGCGGTTGTTGTCTTTTGCACACTGGTTGAACATCCAAGATGATGTGGTCTTTCATTGATTCTATAACGGTTATTATTCTATTATGGAATTATTCAGTATGCCAGCAAGAAAATGAATCTCAGGGTTGTATGATGTGACATATATGCACTTTGATAATAAACCTAATTTGAACTTTAAGTAGGAACATGATAGCAACTACATTTAAGCATTTATCTACCAATCTCCCATAGAAACTTTGAAGGAAGTAGACTTCTACAATGTGATGATCAAACAGTTTATCCATTCTTATTCTAGATGAAATGCCAGCCAGTGGTGTAGTGGCATCAGTATTGGACTTCAAGGCCAGTGGTCCCAGTTTTGAATCTGGCCGACTGCTTGCATACTTTCCATCCGTACTGGGTTGAGCATCTCGGCCTCGTTCAAAAGCAGACAAAATGCTAAAGGGCAGGCAAGGTTGCTGCCTGATGTGCCACAAGATGCGGAAATAAGTAACATTATTTGATAAAATAGAGTATACAGTACAATCGAGTACCGGTCCTGCCTGCCAGAGTTGATTACTATTTCATGGTCATGCAAGACATTGAAGAGAGCGCACTGGTTGCCTTTTTCTACTGTAGTCTATTTCCTTAAACCCTTGTCTCCTCCAACTTTACCTCTGGCAGTTTTCTTCCAATTTCCAACTCATGAACTTAAATTTCTACTGTTCTGCCTCATCTCAGTTTCTAGTTCTCTTATTTTCTACTTAAACTCTATAAAGATCTTGTCCACGAGAACCCTTTCTTGCTCCTTTGGCTTCATTCCATAAGGCCTTAAGACACAGAAACAGAATGAGGCCTTTCTACTCTCTGGCTAAAGAAGTTCCTCCTTAATCTACTCTGAGGCTATGTTTTCTGGACCTAGACCCCCCCAATATAAGGAACATCCTCTCCATGTTCACTCTATCAATGCATTTCAATATTTGAATGAATAGGTTTCAATGAGATTCCCCCTCATTCTTCTAAACTCTAGTGAGAACAGGCCCAGAGCCATCAAACACTCCTCATCTGTTAACCTTCCATTCCCGGGATCATTATTGTGAATCTCCTCTGGACACCCGCCCAAGCCAGGTCATCCCTTCTCAGACATAGGACCAAAAATTGCTCATGGCACTCCAAGTGTGGATTCACTCTAATCAGTTGATTGCTCAACGTTGTTCCTCACCCCTTTCTTCATTCATATACCGCTGTTTTATTTGAAACAATCCTGTGGAGTAGCTTGGTTTGTTTACTGGGTACACAAATGTTGCTGATGGGAAAGACTCTGGAGATAATCTTCAGTGATTGAGTGTGGGTGAATAGATGCACAAAAGTCAACAACAAATTGTAACTTAAAATAAATACTTCAATTTTATTATTTAAACTAAATATAGATATACATTCAATAATAATTTATTTCTATATCAAATGAATTATTTTAAACAATTACTAATATATGTATATGTTATGTATTGGGGGAAAGGTGCTGGCTCTTCATTCGATCTTTCATTGATTTCATTGTATTTGTTTGCATTACTGTGAATGCCTGCAAGAAAATGATTGTCAAGGTAGTTTACAGTTCTATGCAAAAGTCTTAGGCACATGTATATCAAAATGCAGAGATGCAACAGGACTTGGGAGTCCTTGTGAAAGATACCCTAAAGGTTAACCTCCAGGTTGAGTCGGTTGTGAAGAAGGCAAATGCAATGTTGGCATTCATTTCTAGAGGCTTAGAATATAAGAGCAGGGATGTGATGTTGAGGTTCTATAAGGCACTTGTGAGACCACACTTGAGAGTGTTGTGTGCAGTTTTGGGCTCCTTATTTTAGAAAGGATATACTGATATTGGAGAGGGTTCAGAGAAAATTCATGACAATGTTTCCAGTAATGAAAGGGTTACCGTGTGAGGAATGTCTGGCAGCTCTTAGGCTGTATTCCCTGGGGGGAATCTCATAGAAACATTCCGAATGTTAAAAGGCCTGAACAGATTAGAAATGGCAAAGTTATTTCTCGTGGTAGGAGATTCTAGGACAAGAGGGTATGACTTCAGGATTGAAGGACGTCCTTTTAGAACTGAGATGAGGAGAAATTACTTTAGTCAGAGGGTGATAAAGCTGTGGAATTTGTTGCCACAAGCGGCTGTGGAGGTCAAGTCATTGGGTGTATTTAAGGCAGAGACAGATAGGTTCTTGATTTGCCAGAGCATCAAAGGGTATGGGGTGAAGTCAGGGGAGTGGGGATGACTGGAGGAATTGGATAAGCCCATGACTGAATGGCGGAGCAGACTCGATGGGCTGAATGGCCTACTCCTGCTCCGCTATCTTATGGTCTTATGGACTCCACTTTTGCCAATGTGGAGTGGCGCGCGAGTTTGTAGATCCGGCGAGAGCAAAGGATGTTGGGAATGGCGAGGGTGGAGCACTGTGGGATAGATGAGCAGAGCAAGAGTGCCAGACTCGGGGGTGGGGGAGGGGAAGAGTGCAGATTTAGACACACCCAGTCCTGAGACACCAGACAAGGTCATTTGATTCAAAACAATTGGTTTTTTGATCATTACAGAATGTCTCTCTGGTGCTTCCCATTCCCTCCCCTCTCCCTTGCCCTTTTCGCAACCATGATCATCCTCTTAATAGAGACCCATATCAGGTTTGTCATCACTCCCACAAGTCATGTTTTTTTTTGTGTGGCAGCAGTACAGTGCAATACATAAAATTACCACAGAACTGTGCAAAAGTCTTAGGCACCTAAGACTCTTTGCACAGTACTGTATATAAATTTTCTTTGTTCAAGACTTCATACCTTAATTTTATTTTTGACAACTTTAATAATGAATTGTTTCTGAAGTTAGATAAAATAACCCATGATGGATTATTGGAACTCAAATTAACAATAGACTGAGCAGCAGAAATGTATATTTAATTATATTATGCACAGCAGACTTCATTTCAGGTTTCAATCATTCAAATAATTTGTTTCCAGGTAGTTGGTATTAGTAATTAGGTATTCATTATGCAGTATAAATGAATCTTGAAGTAATTTATTTTACATACTTCATTTAATGTTTCAGTGCTTCCAGAAAATCATTGATTAATAATCCTTTGTGCCAATTACTTCAACTTTTTAATGGATAAATACTACTTTCAGTCAAGACACTAAGCTCCATTTTATAATTACTTACAAGAGTTCCAAACACTGCACTTTCAGGCTCAAAATTGTATGTAACTATGTTGACGATGCTGTAATTGGAATCAGTTTGACTATCATTGACATATATTGTGAAAATTGTTTTGTGACAGTGGAACAGTGCAATGCATAAAAAAACTATAAATTGCGATAAGAAATAGATATAAAAAGTAAATAAGTGGTGCAAAAAGAGAGCAAAAAGAGTGAGGCAGCGATCATGAGTTGGTTGATTGTCCGTTCAGAAACCTGATGGTGGAGGGGAAGAAGCTGTTCCTAAGATGTTGAGTGTGTGTCTTGGGACTCGTGTACCTCCTCCCTGATTATAGCACTGAGAAGAGGGCATGTCCTAGGTGATGGGGGTTCTTCATGATGATAATGTTGCTATCACAAGGGCTGCACAAAGACAGATAGCAGCTGTCAAGAGACATCAAATAAGTCAATCTTTTAATTCTTCATTTATTTCCCGCAGCCTATTTATTAGGGGTTCATCGCAAGCCAGCCTTCACCCTGGTGACAAGCCTAAAGTCCAGCAGAACGTAGACTACGTGGAAACTATCACGATAATATTGGGTGAGTCTCAAACCTCACAAAAAGAAAATACAGCATCCAAAAGCTGGAATCTAGTTTGGAAGCTGAGAAGGTAGTGCATAAGCAATAAAGCATGAGGAAAGTAATGACAAACTACATGGAACCAAGCAAGTGTTCAATATCTCTGTTCAATATCTGCTGTATATATAGCTATGGTGCCTAAGACTTTTGTACAGTATTGTAGTAATTTTATGTATTGCACTGTACTGCTGCTGCAAAAAAAAACCCAACAAATTTCATGATACATGTGAGTGATGGTAAACCTGGCTCTGATATGGGTCTCTTTTGTGGACTGAGAGTGGGAAGGGGCAGGGAGAGGGGAATCGTGGTTGGGGAAAAAGGGAATTAGTAATCAAGTGTTCAACTAAACCAATCCCTTCTCCTACACAATGTCTGCAGTATATCCTTCCAGTTGCTGTTTGTCTGCAGTAGTGGCAGTGGCTTCTTCCATCGTCACATGGATACAGAAGACAGCTTCAAATGGAAACCTTTACACAAATATCAGGATAATCGTTAAGCTTCTGACTGTCATTTAGGACAGGTTGTTGCTTTAACTGCTTTAACTCACTTGTCCATCCATTGAGATGTTCCCACAACCAATGATCTCACTTTAAAGACTTTTACTTTGTTATCTCATGCTCTCGTTACTTATTACTATTTATTGATATTTGCATTTGGACAGTTTGTTGTCTTCTGCACTCTATTTGATCTTTCTTTGATCCTGTTACAGTTGCTATTCTATAGATCTGCTGAGTATACCTGCAGGAAAATGAATCTCGGGGTTGTATGTGGTGACATATATGTACTTTGATAATAAAATTTATTTTGAACTTTGGAAATGGAACAGGTAGGATTCAACTGCAAAACTAGATGAAGGAAAATGACAGCAGTTAACAACAGTTTGCAGATGTCCTCCTAGTAAGGCAATAAATTCCATAAGCTACTACTCTACATGTGCTTAGTGGTTGAAGACTTTAAAAAGATGCTTTTCTAAAGTCAAAGAAAGAGTGACAGTAGTAATTTCAAAACCATTATGATAGCAAATGGCCAAAAACCTGACATAAAATTGACACTCTTGCAGATTGCTTTATTATGGGAATAAAGCACTTTCATCAAAAATTCAGCAAGACCCCATTAATGTGCAACAGCACAATATTCTTATGAAACACTGAAGTGATTGTAGTGGATGTTGTGTTCAATTGCTCATGAATTGGAATTGGTTTGTTATTGTCAGTGAAAAGCTTGTCTTGCATGCTGTTCATACAAATATTTACACACTGAGGTTGGACAAAGTAGAACAGTAACAATGCAGAATACAGTGTAAAAGCTTACAGAGAAAGTTCAGTACAATGGGTGGCAGTAGTGGTCGACACAACACTTTAGAGTACCAGTGACCCAGGTTCAATTCCTACCACTGTCTGTAAGGACGTATATGTTCTATGGTAATAAAATTTACTTTGAACTTTGGAAATGGAAAAGGTAGGATTTATCTGCAAAACTAGATGAAGGAAAATGACAGTAGATAACAACTGTTTACAGAGAGCAGTCACATTCTCCCCTGACCATGTGGATTTCCTCAGGGTGCTCCAAAGACATACTGGTTGGTAGGTTAGTTGGTCTTTTGAAAATCGTCCCGTGATTAGGCTCGGATTAAATTGGAGGATTGCTGGGTGGCATGGCTCGAAGGGCCAGAAGGGCCTACTCTCTGGGGTATTTCTATAAAAATAGAACAATAACGAAGCAGATTGAATTGAATTGACTTTATCACTTGCATCCTTCATGAGGAGTAAAAATCTTTATGTTATGTCTCCATCTAAATGTGCAATGTGCAATTTATAATAATTTATAATAAATAGTATGTACAACAGGACAGTCAATATAACATAGAAATACAATTGTATCAGCATGAATTAGTCAGTCTGATGGCCTGGTGGAAGAAGCTGTCCCGGAGCTTGTTGGTCCTGGCTTTTATGCTGCAGTACCGTTTCCTGGATGGTAGCAGCTGGAACAGTTTGTAGTTGGGGTGACTCGGGTCCCAAATGATCCTTTGGGCCCTTTTTACACACCTGTCTTTGTAAATGTCCTGAATAGTGGGAAGTTCACATCCACAGATTTGCTGGGCTGTCTGCACTGCTCTCTGCAGTGTCCTGGGATTGAGGGAAGTACAGTTCCCATACCCGACAGTGATGCAGCCAGTCAGGATGCTCTCAATTGTGCCCCTGTAGAAAGTTATTAGGACTTGGTGGGGGGGCCCATACCAAACTTCTTCAACCGTCTGAGGTGAAAGAGGCGCTATTGTTCTTTTTTCACCACACAGCCAGTATGTACAGACCA
Source organism: Hemitrygon akajei (assembly GCF_048418815.1). Taxonomy (NCBI): domain Eukaryota; kingdom Metazoa; phylum Chordata; class Chondrichthyes; order Myliobatiformes; family Dasyatidae; genus Hemitrygon; species Hemitrygon akajei. The sequence goes on along the minus strand of NC_133125.1, from coordinate 16,283,731 downwards.
CGTGAGATTGTTGGTGATGTTTATGCTGAGAAACTTGCAGCTGTTTACCCTCTCAACCCCAGATCCATTGACGTCAATAGGGGTAGCCCGTCTGCATTCTCCTGTAGTCCATAACCAGCTCCTTTGTTTGTGCGTCCATTTCACACAGGACGACACATGTTTTGATGAATATATGACAAATAAACCTTATCTTTACATACTAGGGAATCACTTAATAGTCATATCCAGCAGGGCAGGAGCTGTCCTTCAGCCTGGTAGTACATACATGAAATTCTAATATAAATAATTTTTACTGAATACTCACAAAAAACTATTTTATTGGGCAGAGATCAGCTAAAGACACCTAAACTTGTCTGGAAACAAGTGTTCATTCTTCACCGAGGTCTGACTAGGTTTTTAATGTGTGAAATACAGCTGCTCATGGATTCTCATATTGACTTTGAGGGTCACCTGTCCACTTGCTTGAGGCAAGATACAATATATTGTCAACTGATATCTGTAACCAATGCCCACCAAATGCAAATAGAACAACTGAAGAAACTTAAACCTCATGAAGTGCTGGTAAAAGTGCAGCAGAATAACTGGATGTTGCCATTCTGGAATGAATCCCAAATTGGGCAAGATTATCTTTCTCTCTGACAACACAGCTACAAAATGACCTTAAAATGTCAGCGACAGGTTACTATCGATGCAATGCTCCTCAGACAGGATGAAGAGGTCAATACTCCCCAATGCCATTAGGCTTTACAATTCTACCGCCAGGACTTAAGAACTTTTTAAAAGCTATTATTAATGCTTTTTGAGATAGTGATTTAGATGCATATCATATTTTTTACTGAGTTAAGTATTGTATGTAATTAGTTTTGCTACAACAAGTGTATGGGACATTGGAAAAAAAAAGTTGAATTTCCTCATGGGGATGAATAAAGTATCTATCTATCTATCTATCTAAACATAGCAGTGGACAGTACATTCAGCCTACAGTATATCCAGTACACTTGATTTATACCACATGCATACTCAGCTTAAAGCAGATCAGGCAAGTCATTGCCACTTGAAGAGAATTCTCATAAAGGCTTGCACAAAGATTTACTGCATTGTTTGAATCTTCCCCAAGACTTTATCAACCCATTATGGACAGAATATCACAAGGCATTCATCCTTGTCTCTGTTATCAAGAAGGTGGTGTTCAACAGCGGGTAAAAGTATGTTTAATAGGATGTCCAAAAGACTCCATTACAACAATGTGAAATTGAAACAAACATGTGTTCTTTACTCCAAAGAGAGATCATGTACTGCTGTTTAAAGATGGATGAGAATAGATGGCAGCTAGCTTAGGAGAAAGTGACAGTGATACAAAATCCCTGAAGATAAGAGAACCCTATATAACTGAAGCCAAAAGCACAGTATTCTCTTCTCTCATTTTTGTAGTAGCCTGGGGTATATATCCCCTCTTCCATAGCCCTACATTTTTCTCTCATCCATGTGCCTATCTAAGAGTTTCATAACTGTCCCTAATGTATCTGCCTCTTCTACCACTATCTGTCACAGGGCGTTCCACACACCAGCCACTGTCTATGTACAGAACTTACCTCTGACATCCCCCCCCCCCCCCCCCCGCCCATACTTTTCCCCAACCATTGTAAAATTATGCCCTCTTATATAAGCCATTTCCACGTTAGGAAAGTTCTGCCCATCCATTGATCTATGACCCTTATCATCTTGACAAATCACCTCTTATCTGCCTTCGCTCCAAAGAGAAAAGCCTTAGCCCATGTAACTAATTTTCATAAGTCGGGACAGCATGCTGGTAAATCTCCTCTGCACAAAACTCTAAAGTTTCCACATCTTTCCTCTAATGAGGTGATCAGAACTGAACATAATACTGCAAGTTTGCTCTAACCAGGCTTTTACAGAGATGCAACATTACTTCACGGCTCTTAAGTTCAATCCCTTTACTTATAAAGGCCAACACACCATATGCCTTCTTCACAGCCCTATCAATCTGTGTGGCAACTTTGAAGGATCTATGGATATGGACCCCAAGATTTCCAACATTTGCAGTTTTTGCTGTTACAAGAATCTAGCCCTTGGTAACAATGATCAGAGAGGCACAGAGAGAATCTGTATGTAGAAGAAGAGAAGTAACTTTTATTGTCTCAACTAAAAAAGCATTTGGGTTTACAACTAGCTACCTGTGAGCACACCCACTAGAATTCCTTGACCTTCCAAAGAAAAGATATTACCTAGGAGAGAAGTCTACACTGGCCAGGCGTTCCTCATGGTCCTGATCTCCACGTGTCCACCGGGTCTTCCACATCTGCAATGGTTGTTCTCTGGAGAGTTATCACTGACAGTGCAATCAGAATGTCCATTTTTTTATTCATTCTTTATCAATTCAAATGTAGCATTCCAGTGTCATTGAATATATATCACCTGATAGGAATAGGAATAGAGGGATAGGGATATAGGAAGAGGGGGCGGCATGGCTCAGTGGAAAGAGGTGACATACGATAGGTAGATGTTCAATCCTGCAAGGGTAAAAGGACCCTGATGGCAGTTGTATAAAGACCTCCAAATAGTAGCTGGGATGTGGACCACAGATTGCAATGGGAAATAGAAAAGGTGTGTCAAAAGGGCAATTTTATGAGAGTCACGGGTGATTTTAACATGCAGGTAGATTGGGATAATCATGTTGCTCATGGATTTCAAGAGTGAATTTGTTGAATGCCTATGAGATGGCTTTGTGTATATGTATGTATATTTAAAGTTGTAATTTATAATTTTTAAATTATATATTGGAATGAATTGCTGCTGCAAAACACCATATTCCACAACATATGCCAGTGATATGAAATCTGATTCTGATTTCAGCTGTAGAAGATTGCCTACTGACACATATACAGATTCCTTTGTAATTCCTAGACTATTGCATCAGATTTTATAAGCCTCATTTAATTCAATAGGAACTTCAGATTATGTTAACTTCCAGTAGACGGGAGCCTGGAACTGACTTCAAGCTCTGCTTTTGTGTTTTTGCTCTTGGCCTAGAATCAATGTTTGCCACCGTTTTTATTTGAACCCCTTTAACTTGAACTTTGGGTGTCCTGGATGACCTTGAACTCATTTTGCATTTATAACGGTGAAGTTCAAATGGGAGTTTCAACTGCTTGTTATCTTCACCAAAAGTTCAAAGGAAATTTATTATCAAAGTACACATATGTCACCATATATAACCCTGAGATTCATTGTCTTGTGGACATACAGAATAAATCCATAGAATAATGGAATCAATGAAAGACTGCACCAACTCATTGCAAAAGACAACAAGCTATGCAAGTACAAACAAAAAGAAATAATAATAATAATAATAAATAAGAAATAAGTAGTGAGAACATGAGATGAAAGTGAGTCCATTGGTTGTGGGAACCGTTCAATCATGGGGTAAGTGAAGTTACCTCCTTTGGTTCAAGAGCCTGATGGTTAAGGGGTAATAATGCTACTGAGCCTGGTGAAAAGGAATGAAGGTCAAGTTTGAGCACTAGCAGATTATATATCAATATCTGTAATAGCACTATTGTAGACATTTTTCCACGGTCATTTCAGTTCTTAAATAGAGCTGTATTATTATAATAAATACTGGACTTATATAGGCCTTGCAAGGTATGAAACAGAGATGAACGATGTGGCTTGTTGGGCCAGAAGGGGCTGTTCTGCACTATATCTCTAAGTAAACAAAAAATAATTTTTTTAAAATGGCAGGTGGGTTGCAACAAAGGCATAGTAATTAAGTTTGTCATATTCTGTGTTGCAAGTCAAGATAATGAAAAAAATAATTGAAAATAAACACAAGAGATGCTGTGTTACACACACAAAATGCTCAGCAGGTCCGGCAGAAACTACGGAGAGGAATAAACGGTGAATGTTTTGGGGCGAGACCCTTCATCAGGATTTGAAAGGAAAGGGCAAGAAGCTAGAAAAATAAGGTGCGGGGAAGGGATGGAATACTAGGCAGCAGGTGACAGGTGGAACCAGGTGACAGGGAAGGTGGGTGGGCAATTTTGGCAACATTGTTTTGAATTCTGAGTAAATTTATACAGCTGGCAATCCCAGGGAGCTAAGTCGCATAATAAAATCAAAACTCCTCAGGTCTGTCCTGGTATTCAGTCTGTTCCTGGCTGATATACCCCAGGGCTCCTCTCTGTGCCATTTCCGGCAGCCCTTTATATCTCTGACCTTTCAATAATGTACTGTGTCTGTTTCCTTTCTAAGTATCCCCAGTGATCTTGCATCCACAGTGCTCTGGGTAGAGATTCACCCAGCTCAATTTGAAAGTAAATTTTTATGAAAGTATGTAAATGTCACCATATATTACATTGAGATTCATTTTCTTGCAGGCATTCACAGTAGAATCAAGAAATACAATAGAATCAATAAAAAACTCCACATTAAGCCTGACAAACAACCAATGTGCAAAAAAAGACAAACAGCTTGAATACGAACAAGTATAATAAATACATAAATAGTACTGAGAACATGGGTTAGAGTCATAGAATCATAGACAACTGCAGCACAGAAACAGTCCTTTTGGCCCATCCAGTCCATGCCGAACCATTTAAACTGCCTAGTCCCATTGACCTGCAACTGGACCATAGTCCTCTATACCCCTCCCATGCATATATCTATACAAACAAGTCTCAAACGATGAAATCAAAATCGCATCCACTACTTCAGCTGGCAGCTCGTTTCACTCTCTCACCACCCTCTGAGTGAAGAAGTTTCCCTTTAAACGTTTCACCGTTCATCCTTAACTCTTGACCTTTAGTTGTAGTTTCAGTCAGAGTCCTTGAAAGTGAATCCATTGGTTGTGGAATTTGTTCACGGTTGAGATGAGTGAAGTTATTCATTCTGGTTTAGGAGCCTGACGGTTGTAGGGTGATAACTGTTCCTGAACCTGGAGGTGTGGGACCTGCTTCCCAATGGCAGTGGTGAGAAAAGAGTGAGGGTCACCACTCCTTCTCCTAAACTGCAAAGAATAAAGATCTAATTCTTTAGACACTCACAATAGGATTTCCATTAGTCTTCAGATTTCTCAGGCAGTGCTAACTCCTTGACACATCCAATTTGCTGGAAGAACTCTGTGGATCGAACTGCATCTGTGGTGCTTTATCAGGCAGATTGTTATTGCTCTGGACTGCCACATCTTCAGTCCCCTGTGCCTCCTAACTCCCTGAGAAGTGGGGTGACGTATATCTTCGGAAATGTTCAATAATCTGTAAAGGTTAAAATATGATTGGCTTAAAATCTATCATGCGTGAAGATATTTTTCATTATCTGCTAATGATCTCAGTGGACAAATAATCTCTGATGGATGATGTTCAAACTCAGTTCAGGAGAGGCTTTGGCCATTAACATCATGAAGTACAGGTTGTTATTGAGTCTTGGAGAGGTAATAATGCAAATATTGACACAAGTGTTCATCCTGCAAGGTAAATGGTTATAAAGCTGACCTCAAAAATGCAATAATGCCCTCAGCTGTACTAACACTCTCTGTCACTTCTGTAAACCTTGGGTCAATAACCTTCTGCTATCCCTCCGAATGTAATCAATGTTTGTACAATATTGATGACAGTGTAATATTGCAGCCTGTACTGTTTTCAGAGAACATAAAATGATCTCTGATATAGTGTCAATTTTTTTTAACAGAATGAGTTTGCAACTGAAGCATTTAACAATGTGCTTCTGATTTCACAAATATGCTAGATCCGAAAATGGTTTCTTTGAGAGATCTAAACAACGATTTTCAATAACATGAAAGTGAGAATTTAAGAAAAACACAAAATATGACATTTCATTGCTCTTTTCCATTAAAAACACTCAAACGACATAGATTGAAAGCAACACCTCACTCAGGTTTCTACGCTTTAATTGCTAGGAGCATGAAGTAGAAACAAAGCCGGGTTTCTGCTGGTTTACATATTTTGGGCCAATGAGAATCATTTAAAAATTTTAGCAAACTAACCCCTTCCTCCTAACCCCTTTTCTGATTGATTTACGCAGCATCTAAGCTTGTCTCATTGCAGAAATAAGGAGGCGGGATTGTTAAAAAGCATAGAACATTACAGTGTAGTACAGTCCCTTTGGCCCACAACGTGTGCCAACCCTTTAACCTCTACCAGGATCAATCTAAGCCTTCCCTCCCACATAGCTCTCCATTTTCCATTTATCCATGTACCTCAGAGTCTCATCAATGACCCTAATCAGCCTGAAAGCATGTCCCACATACACTCTGTGCATGAAGAAAAGACCTCTGACATCTCCCCTATACCTTCTTCTAATCACCTTAAAGTTATGCCCGCTTGTATAGCTATTTCCACCCTGGGATAAAGTCTCTAGCTGGTCACTCTATCTATTTCTGATTGCATTCTGTACACTCTGGACTGTTCAGTGAGTTATCCTTCGATAGCAACTGTTATAGAGTAGGAGAAAGTTCAGATAGAGGAAAATATGGATATGCAGCAGAGTCATCTGTGGCAGTGTAAGAGCTGGAGTACGTTGTCTGAATAATGGTAGAGAAAATTGAATGAATTTAATTTGAAAGTTCTTTATATGGAAATGAAGATGGGGGACTTAAATTTGGTTATTGAAGTCATTGAGGGTACAGTTGAGACCCAAGCATCTAAATCAACTGAATATCCAATATGTAAAACTGTCACAGAACTTGCCACAAAGTAGATAGGATGATAAAGGAGATGCATGGTATGCTTGCCTTCATTTGTTGGGCCACTGTAACTATATAAAACTTTGGTTAGGCCACACTTGGAGAATTGTGTGCAGTTTTGATTTCCTCATTATAGGAATGGTGCAAAAGAGTGTTTAAAAGGATGCTGCCTAGATTAGAGGGTATGAGCTATAAGGAGAGATCAGATAAATGTGTTATTTTCACTGGAGCACCAAAGACTGAGGGGGTACCTGACAGCTACATAGTCAAAATAGAACGGAGGGAATTATTTTCAGGTTGTAATGTGCTACAAGGAGGTTGTACTGTTGATGCTGTGAAAGAGCCAAGCACAAAGGAATAGGAAATAACCAAACAAATAGCTTGAGATCAGTTTTCAACAGCTCCATAGACACCTTAATTTCCAAACAAGACTTGATAATGTTCCACAGAACTTCAATTCCACCAAAAATTCTGATGTCTATTTCCTCTTCCTTATTTGTCCAGCAAAAACCTATCATTCTATCAACCTATCAAAAACCTACCCTCCTGATGAAGGGTTTCGGCCTGAAATGTCGTCACTACCTCCTCCCATAGATGCTGTCTGGCCTGCTGAGTTCTGCCAGCATTTTGTGTTTTTAAAAACCTATCATTCTTGGATGTAAAATGATTAATTGTGTATGCAGCTTTTCTTTTTGGGGGAGTGAATTCCAACCTTGAGCCATTCACGGTATGATAAAATCTCTTTTGAATGAACTAAATCCAATACTAACATCGTATTTCCATGCTCGAGATGTGGGTCCTCACTCATAGTGGAAAACACGTCTATTTAGCTGTGCTCTCAACTAACACATTCACTTTATGCAGTACCATAGATCTACATCTAAACAGCACATCTGGATAATGCAATCATCAAACTGAGTCATTAAAGAGTAAATTAGACAGTTGAATTGAGATCCCAATAAAGATCATCGTTGAACACCATTAGTTACTCTTTAACAATCTGTGAACACATCCATTATCTTTTCAATCTCAGTTTAGTGCCTAAGCCGTTGATTAAACTGACTTCTACTCTCAATCCATTCACATATTCATGTCAATAACTTACCTTTAATTCCATGAGCTTTTATGATGATCTATTTTGTGGAACCTTTTCTACCATCCATCTAGATGTATTTTAAACTTTGCTAATGTGCCCCCTCAACCACTATTTCTAGCAACTCATTCCAAATACACACCACTCTGCATGAAGAAGCTGCTCCTGATGTCCTTTTTAAATCTCTCGCCTCTGATCTTAAACCTGTGTCCTTTTATTTTTACCACCTGCTTCCTGAGTGGCAAAGCGGAGATGCATCCCGTCCCTCTGCTGGCTTGCAGGTCACCCTTGGCCTCCTGATCACAGTCACATGACCCAATGGGAGCAGGTAGTTGATGGTCATATGAGCAGCTGGTGCATATCGCAAGTCTTGGTTATGTGACCACTGACACCAGACAGACAATCTCTGAAGAGTATTGATAATGGCTGGGGTCACTTGTCTTGTAAAGACTCTGCCCAGAAGAAGGCAATGGCAAACCACACCTGTAGAAAAATTTGCCAATAACAATCATAGTTATGGAGACCACCATCACCTACGTAAATGACACGGCACATAATGATGATGATTCCTGAGAAAAAAAGACTGTGCTTTCATTCTTTTTATACCTTGTCATGATCTCAGTTTCCTATGCACCAGGGAGTAAAATCCTAGTCTATGCAACTCTTCCTTGTAACTCAGACCACAAGTCCAGGCAAAATCCTGATATATCTTTCTCTGTCCTGTCCCTCACCTTTTAAATCCACTCCTCATCTTTTTGTTCTCCAGAAAAGGGTCTTGGCCCGAAACATCGACTGTTCTTTTTTCCATGGATGCAGTCTGGCCTGCTGAGTTCCTCCAGCATTTTGTGCATGTTGCTCCAATTTCCAGCATCTGTAGATTAAATCTTTTCTGTACTCTTTCTAACTTATTAACATCTTCCCCATAACCTGGCAGTTAGCACGACGTTATTACAGCTCGGGGCGTTCTGTAGTTCTGAGTTCAATTCTGGCGGTGTTCTGTGAGGAGTCTCTGTATGTCCTCTTTGTGGAATGTGTGGGTTTTCTCTGGGTGCTCTATTCTCCTTCTTCAGTCCAAAGGTGTATTGGGTAGGTTAGTTGATCATTGTAAGTTGTCCCGTGATTAGGTTAGGGTTAGTAGGGGATGTGGAGTAGCTGGGGCAGTGAGGCTCGAAAGGCCAGAAGGACCTACTCTGCATTGTATTGTTAAATAAATGATAAATAAACAGTGACCAAAACTATACACAGTACACCAAGTGAGGCCTCATAAATGTCTTCTATAATTACACCATAACTTCCCAACCCCTATTCTTGATGCTCTGACTGATGAGCCTAATTCCTTCTTTGCCACCCTATCTACCTGAGGTGCCACTTTCTGCAAGCGATACACTTGCATTTCAAGCTCCCTCTGTTCCATTACACTCTCCAGCCCCTACCTTTCAAGGTAAACGGCACCTCTACTTTCTCAGAAGCATGTCATTTAAACATTTTAAAAACTTTTATAGATGTGTGGTGGAGAGTCTACTAACTGCCTGCATCATGGCCTGGTATGGAAACACCAATCCTTTCAATGGAAAACCCTACAAAAGATAATGGACATGGCCCAGTCTATCATGGGTAGAGACCTCCCCACCGTTGAGCATATCTGCATGGAGTGCTGTTGCAGGAAAGCAGCATCCATCATCAGGGACCCCCGCCATCCAGACCATGCTCTCTTCTCACTGCTGCCATCAGAAAGGAGGTACAGGAGTCTCCTGAACCACACCGACAGTTCATTTCATGAATAGTTATTAACCCCAACCATCAGGCTCTTAAAGCAGAGGGAATAACTTCACTCACCCCAACTCCGAACTGATTCTACAATCTATAGACTCAATGTCAAGGACTCTTCATCTCATGCTCTCAATATTCATTGTTTATTTGTTTACTACTTGTTTACACAATTATTATTGTGTTCTCGACGGTGCCAGTGAACAATATGACGAAAGCAACATCCTACAGGCAGTTCATGAAACTACTTCTTTTCCTTTTTCTTTCAAATATGATTCTACTGCTAAGCTGTGCAATTGGAACTTGTCATTTACATTTTGATGATGTGTTTTTGGGCCACTAGAGCGATACGATGCTTTGCTCTCTCTGAGGTGGAGTTGGGAACAGGGTGTGCAGCCTGGTGTCCTGGAAGCCCACTGAGCAAGGTTGAAGTTGATCAATAGAAGAGCAGAGTGTGGGCGGGTGTTCGGCGCTGTCTGCCTGTGTGTGACTGGTCTTCCTCTCCCTCTTGCTAGCAGCTGTTGGAGGAACGTGCAGGAGTCTTGAATTCCACATTGCATGGATTGATCAGTGAGGCTCATGGCTGTGGTTCACCTTGGAGGTCTTTGAGGTTCATGTTGAATGCATTCCTGGATTCTGGTTACTCTATTTTTTTGCTGTTTGATTGGGGCAATCGGTGCAGACAGGGTCACCTCAGCGAAGACTGGCTCTGTGGCCTGTTGTCCACTAGTGGCCCAGTGCTGAATACTCCTGGACTCCTGGTTTGATATTCTGATATTCTACATGTTGTTCACTCACTTTTTACGGTTTGTACAATTTGTTCCTTTTTCACGTGTTGGTTGTTTGATGCTTTCTTTGAACAGGTTCCAAGCTGTTTATTTGTTTCGTGCCTGTCTCTGGGAGGACGAATCTCAGAGTTGTATTCTATATACATACAGTACCTTGTACTTTGAATCTTTAATATTATTTATTTTCTTTTTTTTTGTATTTGTGCAGTTTGTTGTCTTTTGCAAATTGGTTGTTTGACCATGTCTGTTGTGTACGTTCTTTCATGGATTCTATCATGTTTCTTTGTATTTACCATGAAGTCCTGAAAGAAAAGGGATCTCAGGTACATGTACATGTTGATATACATGTACTTTGATAATAAACTTATTTTGACTTTGACTTTAAAATCCTACTTAAATGGTTTGATATTCCAAAATGCAATTTCCCAGGATTAAAAATCAGTCCTCAGCCCACATACCTAGCTAATCAAGATGACCGTGTAATTTTTCATAGCATTCTATGCTGTCAACAACACCACCTATTTTAGTATATTTGCAAACTTGTACTTTCAAACCTAAATTGATTATATCAATTACAAACACAGAGGTCCTAGCTCCGACCCCGTGGCACATCACTAGACTCTGGTCACCAGTATGTAAAACAGTCCTTGACCATCACTCTCTATTTCCTAATACTGAGCCAATAATGAATCCAATTAACTATCTCCCACTGGATCACATGTGATCTAACCTTCCAGACTAGCCTGCCTTTAAGAATATAAAGGAGGATAGTAAAAGCTTCTTTAGGTATGTGAATAGCAAAAAAATAGTTAAGACCAAAATTGGGCCATTGAAGACAGAAACGGGTGAATTTATTATGGGGAACAAGGAAATGGCAGATGAGTTGAACAGGTACTTTGGATCTGTCTTCACTAGGGAAGACACAAACAATCTCCCAGATGTAATAGTGGCCAAAGGAACTAGGGTAAAGGATGAACTGAAGGAAATTTATATTAGGCAAGAAACGGTGTTGGATAGACTGTTGAGTCTGAAGGCTGATAAGTCCCTGGGACCTGATGGTCTGCATCCCAGGGTACTTAAAGAGGTGGCTCTAGAAATTGTGGACGCATTGGTAATCATTTCCCAATGTTCTATAGATTCAGGAACAGTTCCTGCTGATTGGAGGGTGGCTAATGTTGTCCCACTTTTCAAGAAAGGAGGGAGAGAGAAAACAGGGAATTATAGACCGGTTAGCCTGACGTCAGTGGTGGGAAAGATGCTGGAGTCAATTATAAAAGAGGAAATTACGACACATTTGGATAGCAGTAGAAGGATCAGTCCAAGTCAGCATGGATTTATGAAGGGAAAATCATGCTTGACTAATCTTCTGGAGTTTTTTGAGGATGTAACTACGACAATGGACAAGGGAGAGCCAGTGGATGTAGTATACCTGGGCTTCCAGAAAGCTTTTGATAAAGTCCCACATAGGAGATTAGTGGGCAAAATTAGGGCACATGGTATTGGGGGCAGAGTACTGACATGGATTGAAAATTGGCTGGCTGACAGGAAACAAAGAGTAGTGATTAACGGGTCCCTTTCAGAATGGCAGGCTGTGACCAGTGGGGTACCGCAAGGTTCGGTGCTGGGACTGCAGCTGTTTACAATATACATTAATGATTTAGATGAAGGGATTAAAAGTAACATTAGCAAATTTGCTGATGACACAAAGCTGGGTGGCAGTGTGAAATGTCAGGAGGATGTTATGAGAATGCAGGGTGACTTGGACAGGTTGGGTGAGTGGGCAAATGTATGGCAGATGCAGTTTAATGTGGATAAATGTGAGGTTCTCCACTTTGGTGGCAAGAACAGGAAGGCAGATTACTATCTAAATTGAGTCAAGTTAGGAAAAGGGGAAGTACAACGAGATCTAGATGTTCTTGTACATCAGTCAATGAAAGCAAGCATGCAGGTACAGCAGGCTGTGAAGAAAGCTAATGGCATGCTGGCTTTTATAACAAGAGGAATTGAGTATAGGAGTAAAGAGGTCCTTCTGCAGCTGTACAGGGCCCTGGTGAGACCCCACCTGGAGTATTGTGTGCAGTTTTGGTCTCCAAATTTGAGGAAGGACATTCTTGCTATTGAGGGAGTGCAGCGAAGGTTCATAAGGTTAATTCCTGGAATGGCGGGACTGTCATATGTTGAAAGATTGGAGTGACTGGGCTTGTATACACTGGAATTTAGAAGGATGAGAGGGGATCTGATTCAAACATATAAGATTATTATGGGATTGGACACACTGGAGGCAGGAAGCATGTTCCCGCTGTTGGGTGAGTCCAGAACTAGAGGCCACAGTTTAAGAAAAAGGGGTAGGCCATTTAGAACAGAGATGTGGAAAAACTTTTTCACCCAGAGAGTGGTGGATATGTGGAGTGCTCTGCCCCAGAAGGCAGTGGAGGCCAAGTCTCTGGATGCATTCAAGAGAGAGTTAGATAGAGCTCTTATAGATAGCGGGGTCAAGGGATATGGGGAGAGGGCAGGAACGGGGTACTGATTGTGTATGATCAGCCATGATCACAGTGAATGGCGGTGCTGGCTAGAAGGGCCGAATGGCCTACTCCTGCACCTACTGTCTATTGTCTATTGTCTATTAAGGCCTTGCAAAAGTCCATATAGACACACCCACTGCCCACCAACCACCTGTTCATTGATCACCTTGAGGTTGTGTATTAGGAATATCCAGAAGCCCTATTTAAGTGGTGCAAGAAGTGGACTACCTTACTTCCTGCTCTATCTGTGGAAGAACCCACGGTTCCCACATTAGCCATATGAGAAAACTCGGAGTGGAAGCAAATCATCCTCATTCCACAGTGTCTACCTAGGAAAGAATAATTCTGTTCACAACATTGCGTGCTTAATTTGGGAGGGTTGAGAGCAGTTTTATGCATATAATGCTGGAACTGGAAAATTTTAGTTTTGGGGAAAAAAAAAGATTTGATGGGCTTGTTCAATTTGTTTGAAAAAGAGGAGGTAGAGGTGAGGATTAATTGAGATGAGTGAAAAAATGAGGGTGCCAGTTGAGTGGTTTGCAGAGGCATCTTTCCCGTAACAAGGAGGTCAATTGTCAGAGGAATAGATTTTAAGTAATCAGTGGGAGTGTGGTGAACTACATATACCTGTCTGGACTGCTCCTGTGGCTCCTCCCACAGACCCCTGCTGACTGCTTCTGTGGCTCCTTCCACAGACCCCTGTATAAAGGCGATTGAGGCCTGATGCCCGGCCTCATTCTCCAGGATGTAGTGTTGTTCATTCTTCCAGTCAATAAAAGCCGATACCTCGCTTCTTACGTCTCAGAGTGAGTTATTGATGGTGCATCAGGGAGAATCTTGTACAACCTGACAGTGGGGTGTCCGGAAGGGTGGAGGAGGCAAACAAATAAACATTGCACTAGATGTGCTAGACTTCTAAGGGTACAGAAAAAGAACCAAGAATTGAGATTGAGTGGAATAATTCTGTGAAAGATGGCAAGTATACAATAGTGATTCCATGACTTCATCATGAGTCCTTGAGGGAAATTTAAACCTTCCGTGGTCAGTGGGAATTCTAAGCATGCTGAGATTTTGCTGGTCCAGAGTTTCCTCTCACAATAGGATTTACCTGAGGGTGGAACTAACAGTATCTCATTGACATTGCGGATCAGAACGATCAGATGCCATCTGCAAGTTTAAAACAGGATCTCACTCCTTCATTTGGCTCAATAATGTAAGATAAAATGGGAACTTAAAAGAAAGTAAATAGGATTTGTAGGCATTGTTTTAACTGCTCTTCTGCATGGATTTTACCAATATAAAAGTTCAAAGTAAATTTATTATTGAAGTTACATATATATCACCATAAACTATCCTGAGATTCATTTTCTTGCAGGCAGTCACAGCCTTTTCTGTAATGGCACTTAAATGCTGGTGTCAGGACAGATCCTCTGAAATTATAACACCAAGGAATTTAAAGTTATTGACCTTCTCCAATATCTGTAAAGAATCCATTTTTCGTGTTTTCTTCTGTCATTGATGAAATGCAAAATTCTCACTTTTAAGATTCAGAGAAATTTCTTTCTTAACATATCCAAAGGACATCAGGATAGTATTACTAATTTAACACTAATGAATGATTCTGCCAAAAGAACTGGATAAGACCTTCTGACAAACATGTCATCCTGGCTGATTATCTCCAAACTGTAATTGTGAGTTTTTCTAATTATTACATAAATGAATGTATGCAAGACAAAGATTTATATTTACTGGTACAAGACAGGGTAGGAACAATTAACCAGGCATTGTGGGTTTGGTCAATGTAATCTTCTATTTTCGTCTTTTAGTTTGGAGACAAACAATGCTGCTTTTCACTGAATTTGTACTATCATCTATGAACTGAGTTTCCATCAAACACATCACAGACAGTGAGAATAAATCAGGGCAAAAATAATATGATGCAAGGACAAAGCTTTTATTTACTAATCTGATACTAAAACTCCCCCCCCCCACCCCCCCACCGCATTATTTCAATTAACATTTCCGGACAGAAATCAAAAGCTGAAGAAAATGTAGATTCTAGATTACCTGTCTTTTTATGTGCCAGATATCCAATAACTTAATTTTTTTATGGTTGGAATCAACTCAAGGGGTCATTTGTTTTTTTTTAAAATGTAAAGTACCTTTGTTTGTCATTAGCCTCAGAGAAGTTTGATGCATTATTGCAGAATGTTTTCTTGTTATATGTTGTTATTCTTGTTACTCTTTGGTTTTTATCTCCATACGATCAGATTACCATCAGGTCACTTTATGAACACAAACTGTTTTTGTTATCCAATTATTTATTGGAGGAAGGAAAATCCTATTCCTCTATTCAAAAGGCACAAACTTACAAGAAGATACCTCATTCTTATTTGAATGCTTTTTGAGCATTTAATTGTGCAAATTATTTTCTCAGCATAATACATTAATGAAACCCCACATCTGTGATGATTTAAATGAAAATGCAGCTCTTCAAAAATATATTACAGAGATATTTTTCAGCGGTTCCTAAGGTTGTCATAGCCAAGGGTGGTAGTGGGGATAAGCTCCCACTGCCTATAAAGTGCTCCAAGTGGTGTGTGACTCTAACAGCCTCTGACAGCCAAGTCCAACTCTTGGCCTTCATGTGTGGCTTAGCTATTAGGCCTGTAGAACTGCTTAAACTGACAAGAGAAGGGGCAAAGGTGAACCACTAGCACCTCAAAACCAGTTGTTTTGGGCAGCTGGGGCTCATCAGCCTTGGACAGCAGCCCACCTAGGAGAAGGAAAACTCTAAATTTAAACCACTGCTGCCTTGTGGCCATACCCACCCATTGGAAAGGCTTCGGGAGTAAACCCTGCGGAAGAAATCTGGAGCCGGGGTCCCTAAGGCATTTAGATGTTGTTTACAACTTCATTCTGGCAACCTCTGCGACGATACTGGTGCCAAGCTGTACTGGCACTTGCCCTTCCCTTGGACTACAACAGTGACATGGAGAGGGGGAACCCACTGCATGGGCAACAAAATCTTCCTGGCCAGGCTTGTGCCCCGGAGAGGACATAGCCCACCAGAGGCACAAACCCATGATCCCCTGGGGTCGATGGCTGCCTACAATTTTTCAGAAGTCACACAGTCAGGCAACACTGGGCCAAATATTAATATTTGGGCAGCACAGTAACATAGTGGAGAATGATACAAGGCCAACGATCACAAATTTAGGTTTGATTCTCACCACAGTCTATGAGGAGTTTATACATTCTCCTCATGACTGCATGGGTTTCCTCCAGTTTCCTCCCACATTCCAAAGACATATGGTTGTAGGTTAGTGAGGTGTGGGCACGAGATCTTGGCGCCAGAAGCATGGCAACACTTGTGAGCTGCCCTCCGAGCAATGCTTGGACTGTATTGGCTGTTGATGCAAAATGACATGCTTCACTGTGACAAATAAAGCTATTTTTTAAAAAAACCTCTTAATATAGTGACTTTCAAGAACTAGATATTCCAATAGGATTTGGGAGACTTTGAAAGAATCCCATAATGGTATTAAGCGTATATAGGTAGCTAGGGAGAAAATAGGTCCCTTTAAGGATCAGTGTGGTAATCTTTAAATGCAGTCATGTGAGACTTTGCTTTGTCACGGTGGCACCATTGACCGTTGGAAATTTAATGCATCATCAAACCTGGCAAGGACGTGCACTTGGATGACTTCAGAATCGATCTCGCAGTGCAGAAGCATTGATGAAGCACAGATGGCTTTGAACCGTTTAAATGCAATGATAAGCAAGTTCACAGATGCAATGTTTATTTGCAGGTGTAGTTGTAAGCCATGCGATGATATTTATCAGTTGGTTCTATGAGCAGACCAGTGGCAGATGGGATGTTATTCTGATGAGTGTGAGGTTATGCATGTTGGGAGGACACACTAGGGTAGGACCAACACGATGAATGGTCAGCAAACCTAAGGAACACAAAGATCCCTGAAGGTGGCACCATAGGTAGATTAGAAAGTGAAGGAAACATACAGAGTGCTTGCTGGTTCAGAGGATATATAAGGATAGAAGTTATGGTATGAATTTATAAAACATTGGTTAGCTCAGAGCAGGAGTTCTGGGTAAAGCTCTGGGAAAGTTGTGATTACACTGGGGAGGGGCTACAGAGATTCCCTAGGATTTTGCGTGGGATGAGTACTTCAGTTAGAAAGACAGATTGGATTGGGCTACGTTAGTTTTCCTTGGAGCTGAGGAATCTGAAGGGAGACCTGACTGAGGATTACAAAGTTATGAAAAGCGTTGAGAGAGTAGCTCAGAGGAAATATTTCCCCATAACAAAAGTATTTAAAACTTCACAGCATAGCTTGAGTGTAAGGTGTAAATGATTTAGAAAAGATTTGAGAAGAATGTTTTACACCAAATTTTCAGATTCAGAGTAATTTATTTATCTCATATACAGTGAACTGTGCTGTTTGCGTTAACAACCAACACGCCCAATGGTGTATTGGGGTAGCCCGTATGTGTTCTAAGTACATTTATTATCAAAGTATGTACGGTATATTGTATACAACCTTGAGATTCATCTTCTTGCAGACAGCCACAAAACAAAGTAACACAACCAAACCGGTTAAAACCCCCCAAATAGCACACAATGTATGAAAAAAGGACAAACTGTGCAAACAATTAAAAAAAACAAATAATACACAGAATATGAGTCCCTGAAGGTGAGTCCACAGTCACGTAGCCGGTTCAGCACCAGGTGAGTGAAGCCTTATGGCTGCAGGCCGCAGTCACAGAGCCAGTTCAGCGCTGAGGTGAGTAAGCCTCATGGAGTAGTGAGCGGAACACCGTTCATCCTCCACACTCAGCCTTAACACCGCGACCGAGTTGTGCAAATAGCAACAAAAATGTAAACAAATACACATGGAACATGAACTGCAGAGTCCCCGAAAGTGTGTCCATAGCTGCAAAGTCCTTTCAGTGCTGAGATATCCAGGAGAGCAGAGAGTGCAGGGCAACAACTACTCCCAAACCTGACAGTGTTAGACTGAAGACTCCTGCAACTTCCGCTCCGCAGTAGTAATGAGAGGAGAGGGAAACCGGTCAAAATACAGACAGACGACACTAATCACCTGTTTGTTTTCTGCTCTTGTCCTCGACGATTTCAATCTTTTTTGACTCTTTAATTATCACGGAGTAATGGAGCTGACCATGGTTCGACTTCCACTATCAGGCCTCGCCACAGCATCCATCTCCAGCAATGGCTGCCCTGGCCATACCTGCGCTCTTGAGAGTGTAGTTCGTCGAATCCCCCAAGAGGTTGCAAAAGGGCCAGCTCATTTGGTCGGTTCAAAAGCACATCCTAAAAAGAGAAATTACAGGCTGCAATCTGCAGTAATATCAGTTCAGAATAAGTATATTTACTGGAGTATCTCGTAGTTTTGTGAGTTGTCTGCATGGCATGCCCACGAAATTCATGATTAAATAGCAATACAAAAGCAAAACAAACTCTTTTCCTCTCTGCCACCCAGCCAGACCTCCAACCCCAGGACAGACCGTCTCCAGCATTCAGCCTCCAGTGGACTGTCAAACTTGCAGACCCAGAACTTCAGCCACTGGGCCTCGACTTCCAGACACTCTGAACTGGAACTACTGCTTGAGTGGGTGGCGGAGAGAGGTACTCTCACAGCATTTCAAAATAAATTCTAGATGACGCCAATACATAGAAGATTATGGTCTGAGTGCTTGTAAATAGATATTTGGTGGTCAGCTTGAACACGATGGGCCGAAGAGCCTGTTTATGTGCTGTATGATTCTGAATCTAACTACAACTGAAGGTTGCAACTTCTTTTTCATGATGTTATTGTTATCAAGGCAAAAACCTATCAGCTTGAATATTGAATAACAGATCACCATCTACATCTAGAAATATTTCAGCCTGTGACGTTTTTTAAGGGTTTGGGACTTGGAAGAGTGGTCATTGGATATTCTGGTGATGAGTGTATTGATTTAACTTGGGCAGTAAATGAGCTGCTTGAGACAATTTATGGTAATAGGTCTTTCCGGCCCAATGTGCCCAGACTGCCCAATTACACTCATAGGTCTTTGGAATGTGGGAGCAAACCGGACCACCCAGAGGAAACCCCTGTGGTCACGGGGAGAAAGTACAAGCTCCTTACAGAGTAGCAGCAATTGAACCCAGGTTGCTGGCACTGAAATGGCTTTACACTGACTGCTGCGCAACCTTGTTCCCCCACCCCTTCCAATGTATTTTTTGGCTTCTTTACCTCATGTTGCTTTCGGTCCCTTGATTGCTCCTGTATATACCCTTATTTGGGAAGATTTGGAGAACATAAAAACTCATGAGCCTGATATTAAACAGTATCAAGTTGAGTATCACTTAGGCCCTAGTGAGTCCAGAGCTCAGAGGCCTGATGTCTGCAAGTTTAGGCCACAGTCATGAAGTTGGAGGTTCAGAGACAGCCTGACCTGGGTTTGGAAGCTCATATGTGTGAAGGGGCCTTGAGGGGAAAGGGGATTAGTTTGCTGTTGCTTTTTGTGACACATTGGTTGTGTGTTGTTTTGCTGACCATTGTGGACACGCTGTGTTGGCACTGGAATGTGCGGCAACACTTGTGGGCTGCCCCCAGCACATCCTCAGACTCTGAATAGAAATAAGGCATTTCACTGCATGTTTCAATGTACAAATGATTAATAAATTGATCTCATTTATTAATAAGTTAAATAAATCTTATCCAAGATTAGGGTTTCACACACGCAGCCTAGCTTGTAATTTGATGGGCTTGGGTGACTTTCTGATGCACTTCATTATGTAACCCTTGTAGCCATAAGACCATAAGACATAGGAGCAAAATGAGGCTATTTGGTCCATCAAGTCTGTTCTGCCATTTGATTATGAGTGATTTATTTTCCCTTTCAACCCCATTTCCCTGCCTTCTCCCCATAATCTTTGATGCCCTTACCAATGAAGTACTTCTCAACCTCTGTTTTAAATATACCCAATGACTTGGCCTCCACAGCCATCTGTGGCAATGAATTCCACAGATTCACCACTTTAGCTTAAGAAATTCCTCCTCATCTCTGTTCTAAAGAAGCATCCTTCTATTCTGAGGCTGTGCCCTCTGGAAACATCCTCGACACGTCCACTCTCTCTAGGCCTTTCAATATTCATGAAGGATCTTGGCCCAAAATGTCGACTGTTTATTCCTCTCTGTAGAGGCTGCCTGTCCTCCAGCATTTTCTGTGTGTTACTCTATCCATGCTCTTTACCATTTTATTATCTTCAGTAAGATCACTCTTCAGCTTCCGAGGATTCAGTGGAGAATTTACCCAGCCCATCCATTATCACCTTATTAATAAGAATCTGCATTTCTCATGAAGCTCTTCCACATTCATTCTAATGATACTACATCTTTTCTGTAGTACAGCAACCAGAACTGTACACAATACTCCAAGTGCACTGACCACAATTGCAGCTGACATCCCAGATCTTACCTGTATTGGCCAAGGTGAGAAGGCAGGAGAATGGGGCTGAGAGGGATAATAAATCAGCCAAGATCAAATGGCGGAGAAGATTCAATGGACCAAATGGCCTAATTCTGATCCTATGTCTTATGGTCTTTTGCCATTGAGTACAAGCATGCTGTATGACTTTATTGCTACCCGAACCACCTGTGTTGTTATCTTCAGGGAGCTATGAACTTGCACCTCAATATCTCTCTATACATCAAATCTTCTGATGTCCTTTCTATTTACAATATATTGTACATCCTATTAGTATTTGGCATTCCAAAATACTGCAGTTAATATATCAAAAAAGCATATTGATGAATATAAACATAAGAAATTCTGCAAATGCTGGAAATCCAGAGAAACACACACAAAGAACTGGAGAAACTCAGCGGGTCAGGCAGCATATATGGAGAGGAATAAACAGTTAACTTTTCGAGCTGAGGCCCTTCATCAGGACTAAGGTGTGAATATTTGCACTACCAAAGTTCAGCAAGAAGAGTCTAGAACAGGTCATTCCGAGTCATGCTATTAAATGAAACAACCTGGGAACTCTCCACCTTACCACAAACCCCACCCACAACCACAATCTGCAGAAAATACTAATGACCTTGTTGATCTGTTGCCTTGTAAACTTAAGCCAACCAATAATATAACAATTTCCTCAGTTAAAACTTAAGCCGCTAAATGGAAGCTCTTGAATGACGAATGGATCAGTATTAGCTTTAAGCTCGACATAACAGCTTGTGAGCTATTATCCAACCTACCTGTACAGCTGCATGGTACCAGATATCTTTTGGATAAAGTTTAGAGAAATTATTTTATTTAACTATGACTTTGCAGTGAAGTCATCCACAGTCAATTATCCAGCCAATAAAATCTCTCAGATTTCACATATGTATGGTTCATATGGTTCTATTTTATTATCAGAGAAGGTATACAGTATACAACCTGAAATTCTTGCTCTTCACAGACATCCACGAGAAACAGAAGAGAACCCAAAAGAACGAACGACAGAAAATCATTAGAGCCCCAAGGGCCCCGCTCCCCCTTCCCCCGTACATGCATCAACCTCACCCCTCCCCCTCCAGAAAGCCCACCACCCACCAAGCACCAACAAAGCCCCCAGCGAGAGACCATGATATGCAGTCATCAAGAACTATTCTTTACCTGACCCTTCGACATGCTACAGGCTCTCTTTCTCACGAACAGGGGACAGAGAGATAGCCATTTCTACAGGTGACTAATACTCAGGAGGTGGAGTAAGGCACTCCTTCCCTCCGCTAGCCTGCTGGTCACCCTCAGGCAAGGTAGAGCACCTGTGTAACCACCCCACTCACCCAATAAAGGTCACGTGAAAGCATGGGAGCTGGTGGTGGATATCCTATGAGGAGCTGGTGCATATCACAAGTGCTGGTTATGCGACTACTGACACCAGGCAGACAATCTCTGAAGAGCATTGATAATGGCTGGGGTCACCCATCTTGTGAAGACACTGCCCTGAAGAAGGCAATGACAAACCACTTCTGTACAAAAAATTTGCCAAGAACAATTATGGTCATGGAAAGACCTTGATTGCCCACATCATACAACACGGCACTTAACAAATAAATGAACGAATCGATGTCCAACAGGGAATTGGTGCCTTCAGAACAAGAGGTAAAACAGGAGAGGAGAGGTGGATGAAAGAAAATTTGGCAGGAGAAGAAGATGTAATCAGCAATTCTTTTCAGTAGTTATCACTAAAAATGGCAAATGTTAGATTCATTTATCAATGCTATAAACTCTCCATATTTCTCTCATTTATCTGAAACAAGATATTGGCAAAACTGATTGCAGCGCTTTATATATTTTTTTATTTCTGTTGCGATACAACTAAAAGGTAAGCAATATGATGTGTGGTATTTATGTTGTTTAAAGGTGTTAAACACATAGTGTTCATCAACCTTTGCTACCTCTGCTGTAGAATATTTTATGTTGACGTTGTATAAGAGGTTGGTGAGGCTTAATTTGGAGTATTGTGTGAAGTTCTGATCACCTGCCTCTGCAGAAAGGATATCAACAAGATCGAATGAGTGCAGAGAATATTTAAAAGGATGTTGCCAGGACTTATGAACTGAGTGTAGTAGGCAAAGGTTGAATAGGTTAGGACTATATTTCCTGGAGCATAGGAGAATGAGGAGAGATTTGATAGAGATATATAAAATTAAGAGGATTATAAATAGGGTAAATGCAAACAGGCCTTTTCTACTGAGCAAACACGAGGAAATCTGCAGATGCTGGAAATTCAAACAACAACACACACAAAATGCTGGTGGAACACAGCAGGCCAGGCAGCATCTATAGGGAGAAGCGCTGTCGAGGTTTCGGGCCGAGACCCTTCGTCCTGACGAAGGGTTTTGGCCTGAAACGTCGACAGCGCTTCTCCCTATAGATGCTGCCTGGCCTGCTGTTTTCTACTGAGGCTGGCTGAGACTAGAACTAAAGGTCATGGGTTAAGGGTGAAATGTGAAATGTTTGATGGGAACATGCAGGAGAACTTCATCACACAGAGGGTGGTGGGAGTGTGGAACAAGCTGCCCGTGGAAGATGTGGATGAAAGTTTCATTTAAATATTTAAGAGAAATTTGCTGAATAAATGGATGGGAGGGGTATGGAAGGCTGTAGTCTGGTTGAAGTCAATGGGACTAGGCGGAATAACAGAATGAATTAAATAGGCCAAGGAGCATGTTTTTGTGTTATGGTGTTCTATGACTCTATGATGAAGAAATTGCAAACTGGTTAAGCTCCTTTATTTCAGCATAAGCACCACTCTGTTAATGTGCACATTTACATTTGTGCTGGGCTGCATTTTCCATGTTCAGACGAGGAATATTTAAAACATAGCTGTAGGGCTCTTGTACTCCCAGCTGAGCAATGATCCAGTTTCTAATTACTAATGATTTTTCACAGGACTCCTTAATTGCCTATTCTTTCTTTACCCCCTTTCAATTGCCATTTTTCACGTCTTCACACTGATTGGTAACGCTCACTACAAAAAAATTATAGTTCTAAAATAGATCTAGTTGTAGTATAATTGTAGTGTTGACATTTTTCAGTGCTGACTTAATGAAAATTACATCCTCCACAAAGGATCCTGCTGTCCGGTGTACCACGACTTTGTGTGGAGTAAAGGTCAATTGTCTTGAGACTTTCAATACACTTCAGAAAAATTCAGGTGCTGCCGATGTGAACACACAATATATTGCAACAACCAGTATCAACTGTTATTTATTGATTTATTTAGGAAAATTAAATATCACCAATTTACAGAAAAAAAATGAATCAGTTAGGTGCAGATTGAAGCAGAGGTGAAATCTCTCACTACTGTTACAGATTAGAAATCCATAAGAGTACTGAGAATAATGAAATATAAGTTAATCCTTTAAGACTAAAAGACGGAAAAGCTAATTTAATTGTTCATTTCATTTTTTGATTTAGAGTAGAGTAAATGCAGGACAGAAACTGGCCCTTTGGCCCATCTCGTCCTTGCCAACCATGCTGCCCACCAAGTTGTTCCCATTTGCCTACATTTGACCCCTATCACTCTAAACCATTCCTCTCAGAGTACTTAGCAAATGTCTTTTAAACTGTTGTTATTGTTCATGGTTCATAGGGCGGTAAGGTAGCATAATGGTTAGCACAAAGCTTTACAGTACAGGCGATCTGGGTTCAATTCCCACTGCTGCCTTTCTCCCTGTGACCGTGTGGGTTTCCTTCCACAGTCCAAAGACGTACCAGTTAGTAGGTCAGATGGTCATTGTAAACTGTCCCGTGATGAGGCTAGGATTAAATCGGGGGATGGCTGGGTGGAGTGACTCGAAGGGCTGGAAGGGCCCATTCTGTACTGTATCTCAATAAATAAATTAGTAAATAATCAAGTTTTATTGCACTGATCCTTTTCTGGACATCTAGATTCTAAATCATCCCAAGCTCACATCGACGCTGAAGAAACATATATTTTCCATATAGAGAGAGTATATAGTATTTAGTATTTCAGTAATATTTGAATAATATTGTAAATATTTAGTTTGGTTAAGCATTTTTAGTTTGTTTAATTACTCCATTATGGTTATATGTGCGAAGTGCGTGAATGGCATACGTCATCACGCCACTGCGCCATACCTGTGTGCCTCACTTGAAGCAAGAATGGACTAAGACATGTTCTCTTGGGCTCCTTCTTGCATTAGTTTTATGTTTTAGTGTTGCAAGGCATAACGAACATGTCTGATAAAGAGCTTCCTGAAACAGCTTCCTCTACTTAAAGGATGCATTAGTCTGATGAAGGGAACTGCTTTCTCGATGTGGCCTTCCTCAGGATACCGAGTAAATTGCTCTGTCAATAATGGAGGCAAACACATCTGGGCTTTGTGATGTTAAAAGAAAGGGAATGCAGACAAAGCCACAAATATCTGAGCCGTGAAAGTGTCACCTACTATGCACAGTCTTTCACTTTTAATACCTCTCTAAATGCCAGCCAGATGATTGTCTGGGGATTGACTCTCAAAAAGAAAATGATATAGGAAATGTTCATTCCTGCAAACCACTGTGAGATATTCAGGGAAATAAAGTGTAGGTTGTTAAGCTCTGAAGAAAAGCACCACTGGGTTCCACAAATGCCATCTGCTTAACACCTCCAGAGTCTTGATGAGCAGTAACAATGGCATAAAAACATAAAGCATTTTTGAAACAGGAAACTGGATTAAACAGGCTTGTCTTAGTTTGAACGTTCGCATCTCTTCTGAATAACTTATCTTAATTCCTTTGTCTTTTTTGCAAGTATTCTCATATCATCCACATCAATGCTTTGATTTAGTCAGATCCATTAATGCATGAATGAAAAAAAACCTCTCTGAATTCCATTTTACTTAAATTGTGAGTAATATTTAGTATTTAAACCCTTTCCCAAAATGGACAATTTATACAAATGAACTCTCAAATTATATTTGCTCTTCCATCTATGAAAAGTGCATTAGCGTGGTAGCACAGAAATGGTATTACAGCTTGGGGCATCAAAGTTCAGAGTTCAATGCCAATACCGTCTGTAGAAGTTTGTATGTCCTTCCCGTGAGTGAGTGAGTTTCCTCCAGGTGCTCTGGTTTCCTGATGTACTAGTTAGTAGGCTAATTGGTCATTGTAAATTGTCCTTCGATTAAGCTTGGGTTGAATAGGTGGAGTGCTGGATGGACTGGCTAATTGGGCTGGAAGGGTCTGTTCCGTGCTGTATCACTAAATAAAATAAATATATCAATGTGGTTTTGGTACATGTAACTAATTATCTAGAAGTAATATTGCACCTATATGGTGCTACAAGGATTCCAGCCAACCATTCTTTTTCTTACATGAACATCAGAACTGACATATTCAGGGAATTCCTGATTCATCATAATTTTGGTTTTGGAAAGGTGCCTGCATGAGAAATGCTGTCCAAGCTTCAGAAAAGTGAGATTCCAAATGCTGTCTCCAGTAGGTGCAAAATAACAGTCTACGTTGCCACTTGTCTGGACAGCTAACATAAGGGCAATACTGCAAAAATGGTAACAATGATATTTTAGAAGATTGCTGGGAATTAAATGACAGATAATAGATTTCCAGAACTTATTGGGTGATCCATCAAACCTCAGCAAATAATGGCTATCAAGTCTTTGTTAAATGTCTCTAATGTTTCAATGCAAATAGTGCATTTCCTTGTGATGTCTATGTGTGAGAGGCAGAGCCACCAGCATCTCGAGACCTCACTGCAGCGATTCTTCCAATTCCTTTGCAATGTTAAGGTGCAACTGCTTCAGCTGGTTTGTCCTTAATTGGGAACTGTCTCATAAACGTAGCTAATCTCATGAAAAACAATGTACTATTACAAGATATCACTGGGCAACAAATATTTTGCTTCCTAAATCCTTTTGGGGATACCTTATGGATTTTCAGCTGTTGATCATAAAAATTACTGAAATGTCCCTATCACCTATATTTCAATTTATAATTCAAGTCAGAATAACTGAGGCCAAGATTAAGGAAGGCACTTTTGTTGGTCCATAAATTGAACAGGTCATCAATGACAGTCAATTTGAAGAACTTCTGGTGCGACCAGAGAAAATCACATGGAAGGCAATCAAGGATGTTACTGAAAATTCTCTTCGCAACTACAGAGCACCACAAGTCAGTGCAGCTGGTTGACAACTTGCTTCAAGTATAGCAAATAATGAAGTGCCACATGTCACTAACTATTAATGTTCTGCATTCCCATTGAGATTTCTTCCCTGCAAAAATTGGTGCTGTTGGTGACGAGCATGGTGAAAGGTTTCACCAGGACATTGAGGTCATGGAGAAACAGTATCAGGGCAACTGGAATTGATCAGTGTTGGCTGATTATTGTTGGCCACTTAAGCAAGAACCTTTAGACTGAGTAAAATGAAAATCATCAACAAAATATTTTTAGTTGAACTAATGCGTTATGCAATTAAACTCATTATATTCAAAAAAACTAATTTCTTATTTCTCCAAATTCCTACGTGATACATATCGTCTGAAATTATATTTGTGTTCAGCTTCAAGCATTCTATCATAACCAAAAAAAGAATTCTGAGGAAGCAACACTTTTGAAAAATTTGTTGTCCAGTGTACTCTGCAGATGCTGGAAATCCAGAGTAACATATACAAAATGCTGAAGGATCTCAGCAGGTCAGGCATCATCGATAGAAAAGAATGAAGAGTCAAAGTTTTGGGCCATTAAGACCCTGATGAAGGTTTTGATGAAAGTTCTCAGCCCAAAACAGCTACTTTTTATTCCTTTCGACAGCTGCTGCCTGACCTGCTGAGTTACTCCAGCAATTTTGGTCATGTTATTCTATTACATGCTGTTTAGCAGTGGCTAGCGGATAATATTTTTTCAGTTCATTACAGTTATCAAAAATATATATCCAATCAATACATAAAAGATGAAATTCAAGTCAAGCTGATCAATTGGGATTACTCATTTTTCCAATGCAATGCATCTTATTTTTTTAACATATTTCTGAATTCAGATAAATATCAAATGAATACCATTCCCTGTGGTCTGCAAATCTAAATTAAAAAAAACAACTTCTGGAGTCAAAGCTATAACTTGTTAACAATATACTAAATAATCCTCATCAAGAGAGCTTTTATGTCCAATCAATTTCTCAAACCTCAGGTGAGAAAGGACTATAGTAGGAGCCCAAAAGTTGCTATAAATCCTGGCATGGAAGAACATAAGAACATGCCACTGAGGCCTTCAGATTTACTTTGCTGTCAATAAGATCATGCCTGATTTATCTGACTTAACCTCATCCTTTTGTGGAATATCCCACCATAACGTAGCAGTTAGCACGACACTATTGTAGCTCAAGGTGTCATTATCTGTTACAGTTCCTCTGTAAGCAAGTTTGTATATCCCGTGTGCATGGGTTTCCTCTGGGTGTTTCAGATTCCTTGCCGGTTCAAAGATGTATCTGTTAGAAACAGAGAAACATAGAAAACCTACAGCACAATATAGGGCCTTTGGGCCACAAAGTTGAGCTGAACATGTCCCTACCTTAGGAATTACTAGGCTTACCTTTAGCCCTCTATTTTTCTAAGTTCCATGTACCTATCTAAAAGTCTCTTAAAATACCCGATCATTTCCACCTCCACCACCGTTGCCAGCAGCCCATTCCATGCACTCACCACACTCTGCATAAAAAAAACCTACCCCTGACATCTCCTCTGTACCTACTCCCCAGCACCTTAAACCTGTGTCCTCTTGTGGCAACAAGTTCAGCCCTGGGAAAAAGCCTCTGACTATCCACACGATCAATGCCTGTCATCATCTTATACACCTCTATTCGGTCACCTCTCATCCTCCTTCGCTCCAAGGAGAAAAGGCCGAGTTCACTCAACCAATTCTCATAAGGCATGCTCCCCAATTCAGGCAACATCCTTGTAAATCTACTCTGCACCCTTTCTATGGCTTCCACATCCTTCCTGTAGTGAGGTGACCAGAACTCAGTACATACAGCACTCCAAGTGGGGTCTGACCAGGGTCCTATATAGCTTCAAAATTACCTCTCGGTTCCTAACTTCAATTCCACGATTGATGAAGGCCAGTACACCGTACGCCTTCTTAACCACAGAGTCAATCTACACAGCAGCTTTGAGTGTTCTATGGACTCGGACCCCAAGATCCCTCTGATCCATTAATACTATATTCTGCCATCATATTTGACCTAACAAAATGAATAACTTCACATTTATCTGGGTTGAACTCCATCTGCACTTCTCAGCCCAGTTTTGCATCCTATCAATGTCCCTCTGTAACCTCTGACAGCCCTCCACACTATCCACAACACCTCCAACCTTTGTGTCATCAACAAACTTACTAACCCATCCCTCTACTTCCTCATCCAGGTCATTTATAAAAATCATGAAGAGTATGGGTCCTAGTTGTATAAAGTTGCATTGTTTGCTGTGTAACCAAAACTATGTAGTCAGCTTTGTGTTTGCTATTTGCTATGTATGTATCCAATTTAGTAGGAGAATGAAATCTCTGTATTGTCTCTGTACTATTGAACACATCAGTGACTTAAGAATGTAGCCAAATAAGAAGTTAATGAGAGGCTAGCTAAGATATGTAGATTAGAACATGATTAAATTAATGGGTAGAAAACAATAGTGGCAAGTCGGGAGTTGATGTACTGGTGATACACAACTGTAGACCGATTGGATATGCTAATGCAACTAAACAACCAGAAGATTGCTATAAAAAATGCTATGTACAAGGATCGGTGGGCAATCAGCGACTAGCTCACTGACTGTCTCAGCTTTGATTTGCAAATTAAAGTTTAACACTTCTTGAAGAATCTTCTGCATCTCCTGGTCGTTTGTGGGGCACGACAAACCACAACAGTTCCAGAACAGATCCCTGAGGCACTCTGCTGGTGACTGACCTCCATGCAGAGAATGACCCGCCTACAACCACTCTTTGCCTTCTGTGGGCAAGCCAGTTCTGGATCCACAAAGCAATGTCCCCTTATGCCTCCTTACTTTTTCAATAAGCCTTGTATGGGGTACCTTATTAAATGCCTTGCTGAAATCCATATACACTACATCTACTGCTCTTCCTTCATCAATGTGTTTAGTCACATCCTCAAAAAAATTCAATCAGGCTCGTAAGACACAACCAGCCCTTGACAAAGCCATGCTGACTATTCCTAATCATATCATACCTCTCCAAATGTACATAAATCCTGCCTCTCAGGATCTTCTCCATCAACTTACCAACCACTGAGGTAAGACACACTGGTCTATAATTTCTTGGGCTATCTCTACTCCCTTTCTTGAATAAAGGAGTAACATCCACAACCCTCCAATCATCCAGAACCTCTCCCATCCCCACTGATGATGCAAAGATCATCGCCAGATGTTCAGCAATCTCCTCCCATGTCTCCCACAGTAGCCTGGGGTACATCTCATCCGGTCCCAGTGACTTATCCAACTTGATGCTTTCCAAAAGCTCCAGCACATCCTTTTTCTTAATATCTACATGCTCAAGCTTTTCAGTCTGCTGCAAGTCATCACTGCAATCTCCAAGATCCTTTTCAATATTGAATACTGAAGTAAAGTATTCATTAAGTACCTCTGCTATTTCCTCCTGTTCCATACACACTTTCCCACTGTCACACTTGATAGGTCCTATTCTTTCACGTCTTATCCTCTTGCTCTTCACATACTTGTAGAATGCCTTGGGGTTTTACTTAATCCTGCCCACCAAGGCCTTCTCATGGCCCCTTCTGGCTCTCCTAATTTCCTTCTTAAGCTCGTTCCTATTAGCCTTATAATCTTCTAGATCTCCAACATTACCCAGCTCTCTGAACTTTTTGTAAGCTTTTCTTTTCTTCATGACTAGATTTATTACAACCATTGTACACCACGGTTCCTGTACCCTACCATAACTTCCCTGACTCATTGGAACGTACTTATGCAGAACTCCACATAAATATCCCCCGAACATTTGCCACAGTTCTTCCGTACTTTTCCCTGAGAACATCTGTTTCCAATCTAAGCTTCCAATTTCCTGCCTGATAGCTTCATAGTTCCCCTTACTCCAATTAAACGCTTTTCTAACTTGTCTGTTCCTATCTCTTTCCAATGCTATTGTAAAGGAGATAGAATTATGATAACTATCTCCAAAATGCTCTCCCACTGAAAGATCTGACACCTGACCAGTTTCATTTCCCAATAGCAAATCAAGTACAGCCTCTCCTCTTGTAGGCTTATCTACATATTGTGTCAAGAAACCTTCCTGCATACACCTAACAAACTCCACCCCATCTAAACCCCTTGCTCTAGGGAGATGTCAGTCGATATTTGGGAAATTAAAATCCCCCATCACGATAACTCTGTTGTTATTATACCTTTCCAGGATCTGTTTCCCTACCTGCTCCTTGATATTCCTGTTACTATTGGGTGGCCTATAAAAAAACACCCAATAAAGTTATTGACTCCTTTCTGTTCCTAACCTCCACCCACAGAGACTCCGTAGACAATCCCTCCATGGCGTTAACCTTTTCTGCAGCCGTGACACTATCTCTGATCAACAATGCCAGCCCCCACCCCTTTGCCTCCCTCCCTGTCCTTTCTGAAACATCTAAAACCCGGCACTTGAAGTAACCATTCCTATCCTTGAGCCATCCAAGTCTCTGTAACGACCACCACATCATAGCTTCAAGTACTGATCCACGCTCTAAGCTCATCCGCTTTGTTCACAACACTCCTTTTGTTAAAATAGACACATCTCAAACCTTTGGTCTGAGCGCATCCCTTCTCTATCACCCGCCTATCCTCCCTCTCACATTGTCTACAAGCTTTCTGTATTTGTGAGCCAACCTCGTCTTCCCCAGTCTCTTCAGTTCAGTTCCCACCCCCCAACAATTCTAGTTTGAACTCTCCCCAGTAGCCTTAGCAAACCTCCCTGCCAGGATATTGGTCCCCCTGGGATTCCAGTGCAACCTGTCTTTTTTGTACAGGTCACACCTGCCCCAAAAGAGGCCCCAGTGATCCAGAAATCTGAATCCCTGCCCCCTGCTCCAATCCCTCAGCTATACATTTATCCTCCACCTCATTCTATTTCTATTCTCACTATCGTTAAATTCATTGGAACTTGGGCTTGGCCAACTCTCCTCACAGACTCAGCACCTTAGAATCACTGAGTCTACACAACATTCCCTCTAAAGCAAGTATTTCCTATTCACCTTGCTCTGGTTCTGGTCTCACTAAGGCTGTACAAAATCCAATCAGATTTCTTGTTTGAGATGTTCTGCTGCATCATGCATCATTCTTGTGGTGTCCGAATGCTCACAGAGGAAATCACAGTTTACTAAACTGAGTCACAGCAACTCAAGGAAAGTGGAGTAGAAGAAGGCTGCATGATCTACCTAACGTTCCCCTCCATTCATGATCGCCATGGTTGATCGGTCCTAGGCCTCAACTCATTTTCTGCAAGAGATCTGCAAACCCTTTGACTTCCCCAAGCTTTATCTACCTCCACTTTAGACTTTACAATGATTTATTCTCCACAGTGATCCAGGATAGAGAGTTTCAAAGAGTCACCACACTGTAAGAAATTCTTATGCACCTCAGTTTTAAATGACCACCTCATCTTGTAACTAGTCCCCTCATTCAAGGCTCTTCTATAAGTTGAAATATGTTGCCCGGATTCTTATATGTTTCAGTCAGCCCTTATTCTTCTAAACTCTGAAGAATATCATATTCTTCTTCAGCTCTTCACCTCTTCCACCTTTTACCTTCCATCTTCACTTCATCCCCCCTCCCTCACCCACCCTCTCTCACCTATCACTTGCCAGCTTGTACTCCTTTACCTCCCTCTACATTCTAATTCTAGCTTCTCTCTTCCTTTCCAGGCCAAAATTTCTGACTGTTTTTTTTTTCCCTTTCCACAGATGCTGCCTGACCTGCATAGTTCCTCCAGCATTTACTTACTTATTTATTGAGATGCAGTGTGGAATAGGCCTTTCCAGCCCTTCAAGCCCAGCTGCCCAGCAATCCTCCAATTTAATCCTAGCCTAACACAGGACAATTTATAATGACTAATTAACCTACCAACCAACAATATTCCAAGCGTAGTCTGATCGAGATTTTATTGAACTGCAACATTACCTTGCTGCTTTTGAACTCAATTCCCTCAACTCATGAAGTCAATGCATCATACACCTTCTTAACCACCCTAAATATATGTTTATCTGTATTCTTTATTGAATGATGCCTTGGATGCTGGACACATTAGAATATTACAGCAGAGAATGTTCTCTGGCCCAGCATAGTTTAACACCAGTTTAATGTGCTCTTCCAAGTGCAGAACTGTTTCCAGAATTTTTGCTCATACTTCAATTGCTGTATAATAAAAGTTTAGTATGCTAACTGCTCCTAAATGCTAACATTTGGTGATTCATGTATAATGATGGCCAAATCCCATATATCTTAGTCTTCCACATTTGGAAACAGATCTGCTTGTCTATTTAATTCTACCAAGATGAGGGACTCCAAATTTTACTCTACCATGTTTTGTCGGTCACATTCTTGCCATCTCCCTTGGCTTATCTGTCTGTCTTCCCTTGTGTTCTCCTCATAGCTCATGTTCTCACTCAGATATACAACAATAATGAGTTGGCAGAAAATGTAGTTTTCCTTCAGAACACATGGCAAGCTCGGCTGGAGCTAATGTACTCATTAAACAGTACTTCACATTGCTTATCATACTACTGATACACAGACTGGGACAAGCCTCAAGATAAGCTTTTGCGTCTGTTCTTATTGAAGTGTTCCCTATACTGATCATAAAGAGAGAGAAAGCGAGATTAGAAAAACCTAGATATTAGAACTGCTAACTTAATTTTATCTGAGATTCCATTACCTGTGAGAATCATCTCATTCTCTTTCTTAAACATATTTCCTTACTGGAGCCGAAGAGTCAGAGACCTTGGATATTGGAAGAAAACTGGTAAAGAAATTCAGGCGCATCCTTTTTATAAATACAAGAGATTCAAACCTCTTGGAAATCCAGAGTAACACACACAAAATGCTGGAGGATCTCAGCAGGTCAGCCAGCATCTATGGAAATGAATGAACAGTCCACGTGTCTGGCCAAGACCCTTCTTCAGGACTGGAAAGGAAGGGGGGGGAAGAAGCTAGAATAAGAAGATGGGGAGAAGGGAAGGTGTAAAAACTGGAAGATGATAGGTAAAGTAGGTGGGTGGGGGAGGGCAAGAAGTATGGCGGCCATAGATGGAAAAAGCAAAGGTCTGAAGAAGAGAGAATCTGATAGGAGAGAGGACCATGGGGAAAGGGAAGGAGGAGGGGACCCTAGGGGAGGTGATAGGCAGGTGAGGAGAAGAGAAGAGTTAAGACAGGAGCCAGAATGGAGAATGGAAGTAGAGGGACTGGGGAATGAGGAAAATTACATCAATTTGGATCCATTAACATCCATCCATCCAAATGGAACATCCATTTTATTACACATCTTAAATGTATTCCTTCTCTTTCTTCTTCTCTCACCTTTCCACTGGACAGAACAATATGAGGCTTCTTTCCCTGAAGTGTCGAAGGCTGAGGGGTGATATTATAGAGGTATATGAAATCACGAGGGTGGAGGTCACAGCCTATTTTCCAGGGTAGCGAAATCTAAAACTAGAGGACATAGCTATGAGAGAGGAAAAATTTACTGGGGGCAGAGAGGGTAAACAGAATTGTGGGTATATGGAATGAGCTTCCTGAGGATATGGTGGAGGTGGGTACACTTATGTGACATGGATAAGAAGGGTTCAGAGGGATATGGACCAAATGCCTGCAAATAGAGCCCCTTGGAGTATAGTGGTTAGCATGACACATCTACAACTCAGGACATCGGAGTTCAGAGTTCAATTCTGAAAGGAGTAAGGAGTTTGTATGCTCTCGCTGTGACTGCCTGGGATTCCTTTGGGTACTCTGGTTTCCTCCCACAGTACAAAGACGTACTGGGTAGGTAGTAAGTTAAATTGATTGTAAATTGTCCTGTGATTAGGCAGGGGTTAAATAGGTAGGTTGCTCTTTGAGTTGGAAAGGCCTGCTCCATGCTGCATTTCTAAATAAAAATAAATAAATAAATGGGACAGGGTACCTGCCCAGGTACTAAGGACTTGTGCTGACCAACTGGCTGGAGTGTTTACTGAGATCTTTAACCTCTTGCTTTGGCAATGTGTAGTACCCAGCTACTTCAAGAAGGCTTTAATTACACCAGAGTCTCAGAAGAACATGGTGACCTGCCCGATTGACCATCATCTAGTCGCACCTACTGTACACTAACAGTGATGAAGTGTTTTGAAAGGCTAGTGATGAAACATATCAGCTCCTGTTGCAACGAACGAGGTGAACCCAAACGCAGGACACAAGCACGGAGATTGAGTTACGATACAGACGTAAGCGTTGAACAGCAAACAGGAGGGAGTGCAGGAAAGCAGGAGGCAAGCAGAACTTATCTTGACATGGACTGTAGAAAGGGAAACGGCAGACAAAACTTTTCTCAGCATGGAGAGATGGAGTTTCACAGGTAAACCTCGGAACTGGAGTAAACTTGGAATCCTTATCCTCACTCGGAGAGAGTGAGTTGCACAGGTAAACCTCGGAACTGGAGTTGAACTTAGAAAACTTATCTTGACTCGAAGAGACTGGGTTGCACAGGTAAGTCTCAGTACTGAAGCAAAACTTAGAACACACGGTCCTAAGCAGCCAGGAAATGTTAATTACCACACTGGCAAAACCAACGATCTGGCAACTAATGGGTGCAAAGCTGGGGTTCTTATACTGCAGATCTTGATGAAAACCAGGTGTGCCGCCATCAAAGGAAATTAGGAGAAAGTGGGGAATTAACAGTCGGGACTGTGATAGTACCCTGCCCCCCCCACTCAACGGGAGCCTCCAGGCGAACCACCAGGCTTGTCCGGATTGTCTCGATGGAAATCTCGGATGAGGGAATGGTCCAAGATGAAAGAGTGGGGACTCCAGGTGCGCTCCTCAGGACCGTGTCCCTCCCAATCGACCAGGTACTGGAGGCTCCTGTGTCGGCAGCGCACATCCAGTATTCGCCGGACGGTGTAAGCTGGGTAATTGTCGATGATCTGGGTGGGTGGAGGAGGTCCAGCAGGAGGGCACAAAGGGCTGACAGATACAGGTTTCAGTTGGGAGACGTGGAACGTGGGACAAACGTGCATGGATCTGTGCAGTTTGAGTCTGACCACCGAGGGGTTGATGATGCTCTCAAATTTCGAATGGTCCGAGGTAACAAGGGGCGAGTTTCTTGGGTTCATTCTTGAGGGGGATGTCTCTTGAACAGAGCCAAACCTTCTGGCCAGGCTGATAGTTGGGTGCAGGAATTCAATAGCGATCGGCAATTCTCCGGTTGCGGTCGGCTGAGCGGAGCAGGGCCGCGCGTGCTTCCTTCCAGATCTTGCGGCGCCAGCGGAGATGGGCCTGAACTGAAGGCACAGCAATATTGTCTTCATGGGCAGGAAACAGAGGGGGTTGATAACCGAGGGGGCATTCGAAGGGAGGCATTCCAGTGGCAGTGCTGACCAGGGAGTTGTGGGTATACTCCACCCAAGTGAGATGGGTGCTCCAGGATGACGGGTTGTTGGTGGATATGCAGAGCAGTGCTGCTTCCAAATCCTGGTTTGCTCGTTCCATTTGACCGTAAGTCTGTGGATGGAAACCGGAAGACAGACTTACTGAGGCTCCAAGGGCTTGACAGAAGGATCTCCAGATTTGAGAGATGAATTGGGGACCTCGGTCAGAGATGATGTCAGGGGGAATTCCGTGAAGGCGGAAGACGTGACAGACAAGGAGGTCGGCTATTTCATGGGCTGTAGCACGGTGAGAACAGCAGTGAAGGGGGTAGTCCAGTAACGAAATTCAGAGCAATGCGGGACCAAGGGCGGCTAGGGACAGGTAGGGGATGAAGCAACCCAGCAGGTGGTCATTGGGAGGCTTTTCTATGGGCACATACAGGACTGGCAGAGACGAAGGAGCAAGTATCAGCATCCATGGTGGGCCACCAGAAATGTTGCTTCAGAAGGGACAGAGTTCAATCGATTCCGGGGTGGCAGGCGAAACGAGAAGTATGCCCCCACTGGAGAACCTGAGACAGAACAGCGTCAGGCACAAAGAGGCGATTGGGAGGGGGGGTCCATTGCCTGAGTCTGGTTGAGTACGTTGGGCCTCGCAGATTATGGATTCGATCTCCCAGGTGAGGGTAGCCACCACACAGGATAGTGGAAGGATAGTATCAGGGTTGGGAAGGCCCTCCTTGGAGTCATATTGATGAGAGAGAGCATCTGGCTTCCCATTCTCGGAACAGGGATGATAGGTGAGGGTGTATTTGAAATAGCCAAAAAGTAATATCCAATGGGCTTGGAGGGAATTAAGGCGTTTAACGGTTTGGATGTATTTGAGATTCTTATGGTCTGTCCAGACGATGATGTTCAGCTCCCTCCAGCAAGTGCCTCCACTCCTCCAAAGCGAGTTTGATGGCCAGCAACTCCCAGTTCCCAACGTTGTAGTTCTGTTCGGCCGGGAGAGAGAAGAAGGCACAGGGATGGAGCTTTTGGCCTGGTACGGAGTGTTGAGAGAGAACCACTCCCGCCCCAGAGTGGGAGGTGTCTACTTCCACTATGAACTTGCCAGAGGGGTCAGGTTGGACCAGGATGGGAGCGGAGATGAAATGCCTCTTCAGCTCTGAGAAGGCTGAGCCTGCTTTGGGGGTTCAGTGAAAATGGGTCGCAGGAGAGGTGAGCTGAGTAAGAGGCGCTGCCACCCGGCTGTAATCCCTGATGAAGCGACGATAGAATTCTGCGAATCCCAGAAATCGCTGGACTTGTTTGAGTGCCGTGGGTTTTGGCCACTCCGCCACTACCCGGATCTTTTCGGGATCCGCCCTTACTTGCCCCCTCTCAATGATGTACCCTAACAAACTGACAGAGGGGACATGGAACTCGCACTTCTCTGCCCTAACGAATAGCTTGTTCTCTAAAAGCCTCTGAAGAACCTGATGGACATGGTGGGTGTGTTCCTGAAGACTGCAGGAGAAGATTAGGATGTTGTCCAAATCAACGAAAATTAAACGGTTATTAAGGTCCCTAAGGACGTTGTTCACCAGGGCTTGGAGGACGATGGAGACATTGGTGAGACCAAATAGCATGACCAGATATTTGAAATGGCTGTGAGGGGTGTTAAAAGCTGTTTTCCATTCATCTCCCTCCCTTATCCTGACCAGGTGAAAGGCATTCCGCAGGTCCAACTTGGAGAAAATGGTGGCTCTGTGAAGGGACTTGAAAGCTATGTTGATAAGGGGCAGAGGATACTTATTCTTTATGGTGATGCTGTTCAGGCCACGGTAGTCAATACGGGGACACAGTGAGCCATGTTTCTTCCTCACAAAGAAGAAACCTGCACCCACAGGGGAGGATGAGGGTCGGATAATGCCAGGCACGAGAGAGTCATTTAGGTAAGCCTCCATTGCTCCCCTTTCTGGTCGGGACAGGTTATACAGCAGACTGGTGTGTGGAGAGGCTCTGGGGAGAAGGTCAATTGTGCAATCGTAAGGGTGTTGTGGAGGCAGGGAAAGAGCTCATTGCTTGCTAAACACTTCTCCCAGATCATGATACTCTACTGGAACCTTGGATAAGTCGGGGGGTTCAGATGCGGACGAGGTCGCGGTGAATCCCACTGGGGAAAGGGCTGTTTGTAGACAAGTGGAGTGTCAGAACGAACTCCAGCTGACTATCTTCCCAGTGGACCAGTCAATGTGGGGGTTATGACGACTTAACCAGGGGAGCTGGTTAACTATAGGAGCTTGAGGAGTGGAAATTAAATTGAATCGTACCTGCTCCTGATGGTTTCTGGAGAGAAGGAGAAGCAGGGGTGGTGCGCAGTGTGTGACTCGGGCCAGTAGTCTACCATCCAGTGCCCGGGCTTCCCGGGGGGTACTCAACGGCTCACGAGGAATTCCGGCTTGGAAAGCTAGGTTTTCATCCAAAAAGTTTCCCTCAGCACCGGAGTCCGCTAGTGCTAACAGAGGCAGGGACTGTTGGTTGTAATGCAAAGTGGCTTGAAGCGGCATCCGGGGTCGGGGGACCGAAAGAAATGTTGTCTGGCTCACCAGGATTCTCCTTTCTACTGGTGAGCCTTCTCTTTTTGGCCGAAGGGGACAGGTAGCACAGAAGTGGCCGGACTGGTCACAATATAGACACTCACCCGCTCTCAATCTCTGGAGTTGTTCTGTGGGGGAAGGGTGGTTCTGTCCCAGCTGCGTGGGTTCCTCTCCCTGAGCGGTGGAAACGGCCGGGCTGGGAGCTACTCTAGGAGCAGGAGGAGGAGAGAGGCTTGTTCTGGTGGGAGACGGTAATGAGTGCTGAGGAGTGGCCAAAGGTGGTGGACGATCAGTTCTTTCTCTATGGCATTCTTGAAGACGATTGTCCAACCTGGTGGCTAGGGAGATCAAGAAATCCAGGCTGTCGGTGTCACCTCTTGCCGTCAACTCACCTTTCACCATGTCACTGAGACCATTCCGAAATACCCCTTGGAGTGCCTCATCGTTGAGTGGATGAATGGAAACCTGGTCCACCTGGTCTGTGTGATGTGAGCAGACCTCCCACAGACCTCCGTGACCTCCCACAGGAGTTGGTTGTGTTGTCCCAGTAAGGAACCTTGGCTGGTGAGGGCTTGTTGAAGGGTATTCATGTCTGATGTGTCCATAGTGGCCAGATCATTCTGTTACAATGAACGAGGTGAACCCAAACAAATGGGAAATTAACGGTCGGGACCGTGACAGCTCCAGCCTGAGAGGTGACTTGGATCCACTCCAATTTGCAAACCGGAGCAACAGATCCACAACAGATGCCATCTCATTGACTCTTCACACAACCCTAGAACATCTAGACAGCAAAGTTGCATACATCAGGATGCTCTCTATTGATTACAGCTCAGCACTTAAACCATCATTCCCTCAAAACTAATCAATAAGCTCCAGGACCTTGGTCTTAATTCCTCCATGTGCAATTAGATACTGGATTTCCTGATCTGTGGACCACACTCAGTTTAGATTGGCAAAAACATCTCCTCCATGATCTGCATCAGCACAGGGTCGCCAAAGGGCCGCATGCTTAGCCACCAGCTCTACTTGCTGAGTGACTAAGCACAGCTCCAGTACCATATTCAAGTTTGCTGATGATGCCATTGTTGTGGACGGAATCAAAGATGGTGATGAATCAGCGTACAGGAGAGAGATTGAAAATTTGGCTGAGTGGTGTCATAACAACAACTTCTTACTCAATGTCAGCAAGACCAAGGAGCTGATTATAGACTTCAGGAGAGGGAAAGCAGAGGTCCATGAGCCAGTCCTCATAGGAAGATCAGAGGTGGAGAGGGTTAACAACTTTAAATTCCTGAGTGTTAATATTTCAGAGAACCAGCACGTAAGTGCAATTGCGAAGAAAGCACAACAGTGTCTCTACTTCCTCGAGAGTCTGTGGAGATTCAGCATGATACCTAAAATGTTGACACATTTCTATAAATGTGTAGTGGAAAGTGTATTAGAAACATAGAAACATAGAAAATAGGTGCAGGAGTAGGCCATTCGGCCCTTCGAGCCTGCACCGCCATTCAGTATGATCATGGCTGATCATTCAACTGATATTGACTGGCTGTATCAAGGCCTGGACATGGAAACACCAATGTCTTTGAACAGAAAATCCTACAAAATATAGTGGATTTGGTCCAGTATATCAAGGGTAAAGTCCTCCCAACACATCTACATGAAACAATGTCGTAGGAGAGCTGCATCCATTATCAGAGAATTCCACCACCGATGTCACGCTCTCTTCTCATCAGGTAGAAGGTAAAAGAGCCTCAGGACTCACACCACCAGGTTCAAGAACAGTTACTACCCTTCCACCATCAAGCTGTTGAATAAAAGGAGATATCTACACACACTAGCCCCATCATTGAGATGTTTCTACAACCAATGATCCCATTTTAAGGACTCTTTATCTCATGTTCTCATTATTTATTCTATTCATTTATGTTTACGTTTGTACAGTTTGTTGTCTTCTGCACTTCGGTTGATCTTTTATTGATCCTATTGTAGTTACTATTTTATAGATTTGCTGAGTATGCCCACAGGAAAATGAATCTCATGATTGTATATGGAGACACATATGTACTTTGATAATGTATTTATTTTGAACTTTGAAGTTCAGGTCCACATTGGGTCAAAGGGCCTGTTCTTGTGCAGTATGACACATATTTAACACAGTATTGTTAGGCTTCCCAGAACCTATTGCAGTTATACACAGCAGAGAAACATTCTGTAGCATTTGCAGAATAGCGGTCCCGTACCTCGGGACCATTCATGGCATAGCACTTGATCTCTGCTGATTATCAAGAATGCTGAGATGGGATTTTACATAAAATTAAGGCAGTTACCCTTTCCCTGTGTTTTCTGCCCATCTGTAAGGCTGTACCATAGCCAGTTAGGAGAGAGTTCCTCAAGTATGACTCAATTCCCACTGCGAAGACTGCTATTTTAAGAGATGTCCTCTTTTTAACTTGTTTGGACATTCTCAATTTAACTACTAGAGGAGAAACAAAGTTTCAGACTAAGGGCAAGTTACACAGGCATGCGATCACCCAGCTACAGATTAGATAGAGGTATGGGAGGAAGCTTGATTTTTTTAATATAAAGAGGAGATGGGATATTGAAAGATTGATAAAAAGATAAATAAATTGCTAATAATTATCTTGTTTCCCCATTAAAACGTACTCTGCATTCAGTCATTTGTATAGTTAGGGTGCCTAAGGCTTTTGCGCAGTCCTATATTTGTCAATGTCGAGCAGAGAGAGGGTTTGTAAATCTGACAGGAGCAAAGGGTGTTTGGAATGGTGAGTGCGGAGTGCTGTGGGAGGGGCATGGGACAGACGGCAGAGAAGGGGTGTCAGGAGCAGAGGGTGGTGGGGTTACAGACACACCCAGCCCTAAGACACAAGGCAAAGTCATTTGATTCGAGACAATTGGTTTATTGATCATCACAGAATGTCACTCTGGTGCTTCCTGCCCCCTCTCCTCTCCCTTTCCTTTTTCCCAACCATGATTCCCCTTTATCTGCCCTCTTCCCACCTTCAGTCCACAATACAGACCCATATCAGAATCAGGTTTATCATCACTCACATATGTCATGAAATTTGTTTTTTTGTGGCAGCAGTATAGTGCAATACATAAAATTCCTACAGTATTGTGCAAAAGTCTTAGTCACCTATGCTATATATATGTGCCTAAGACTTTTACACAGTACTGTATATGTACTTCTGTACTTCCTTCCATAACATCTATATGTCTGAGTTAAGTTTTTCTTATACACAGAGTGGTGGGTGCATGGTACGCCCTGCCAGAGGTGGTGGTAGAGACAGATACATTAGGGACATTTAAGAGACTCTTAGATAGGAACATGGACGATATACAAATGGAAAGGGTTAGATTGATCTCGGAGTAGGTTAAAAGTTCAGCACAACATTGTGGGCCGAAGGGCCTGTACTGTACAGTAATGTTCTATGTAAAGTATTTTGCTACTTCCTGATCTGAGTTGCAAGTTGATTTGCAATCTCACTTATCTCAGAGCAACCACTCTCACTGATTCAAAGATTCAAAGTACAGTTATAATTAAGGTATGTATGCAGAATAGAACTGAGAGTTGTCCTCCCGTAGGCAGCCACAAATCAAAGAAAACATCAAACACCCAACGCACACAAAAAAGAACAAATTACGCAAGCACTAAAATCAAGTGAACACCATGAAGAATATCAAACTTCAGTAGAATTAAGGTTAGTTCAGTTCAGGGCTGCGCCCCTAGACAATGGAAGCCACAGGAGCCTTCTTTGCCAAGGTGCCCCAGTCCGTATCGATTGTCCTGATCAAACTGATCAAAAATAGAAAAAACAGAGTCACCAAAATCCAGCAGCACATGCAATGTGAACCTTAAAGTCCCCCAAAACAGGTCCACAGCTTCGCTGACCAATCCTGGCAACATGGAATCCGAGACTACAGTACTGCAATTTCCTCTGACAGCAGATAGCAAGAGAAAGAGGAAGATTGGTCAAACGTAGGCCGGACACCCACCCACCTTCCGCCCTCATCCTTGTCAACTTCAACCTTGCTCAATGCCTCAGAAGGAGAGAAGCAATGGAATCAATCATGGGCTTGCACCTTCAAAGCCTCAATTGGAGAGAAGCATTGGAGTCTATCATGGGTTTGTACCCTCAATGCCTCAATCAGGGAGAAGCAATGGAGTCGATCCTGGGCTTGGGATCCGTCTTCAGGCTATCAAGCCTCTAGGTTGCATACTCTACTCCAAACTTCATTGATCTCCTTTGGAGATA
This sequence comes from Hemitrygon akajei, assembly GCF_048418815.1. NCBI lineage: Eukaryota > Metazoa > Chordata > Chondrichthyes > Myliobatiformes > Dasyatidae > Hemitrygon > Hemitrygon akajei. The sequence goes on along the minus strand of NC_133125.1, from coordinate 16,240,807 downwards.
GCAAAGCGCCAAAACACACCATCAAAATGTCAACCCCAGGTTCTAATCCCATGCAGCTTTGTAGTAGAATCTACTCAATGTTGGTTGCTTTTTAATTGGTGATGAGGCAAGAGATGTACTAATATGTACCTGAAACCTCAGCTGTCAAATTTAGGCGCAGTAACGTAAACTGGTTACACCTATAATTTCTGGAAGGTTATTCCTTCCATTTTCTGGGTTGTGTGATTAACCTGCATTAGTGAAAGTGTATTGCTTATGAAGAAAATATGCTGTTTGGAAGGGAGTCTTGTAAATGGAAGAATTGATTTGACAGTTCTACTTTGCATAGTTCTTTAATTTGCTTTGTCAGTTTGTTCAACATTTACTATCATTTCATGAAGAATAAATTAGAATAAAGACAAATGGAGAGGATGTTTTCTATAATGGGGGAGTCTAGGACCAGAGGGCCCAGCTCAGGATAGAAAGATGTCCTTTTAGATCAGAGATGAGGAGGAATTTATTAAGCCAGAGTGGTGAATCTGGAATTCATTGCCATTGACGGCTGTGGAGACCAAGTCATTGGGTATATTTAAAGTGGAGGATGATTGGTTCCTGATTAGTAGGGGTGTCAAAGGTTATGGGGAGAAGGCAGGCAAATGGGGTTGAGAGGGAAAATAAATCAGCTATGGTGGAATGGTGGAGAGGATTCGATGGGCTGAATGGACTAACTATGCTTCTATATCTTATGGTTTATAAATACTTTGGCATCAGGCATTCATTGCAATTATTCCCTATTACGAATGTAATATTACCCAACATTTTGAATGTCGCAGCCTGTAACATAATGATAGTGGTCACATTGGAGTCAGGTATGTCCAATCTGATACCTAAAGAGGAGGTGCAAGAGACACGATATGGGATTTTGACCCAAAATGTCAACAACTCATTTCCCCTAGATGTTACTCAATCCATTGTGTTCCTCCAGCAGACATTTTGTTGCTCCCTGATATCAAAGTGACATGTATTGTCAAGGCTGAATTTGATTGAGATACTTTTTTTCCTTTCCTTGAACCCTATCCAGTTTTTGTTTATTCTTCTGACACGGTTGCATGCAAGATACATGGCAGCCCTAGAACCAGTAGTTCTGAGGTAAAACAAGCTACAAGGGCTAATTTCCATGAGACTTCCTTCCTCATTTTTCTTGTCACTTTTCCACATGTCCTCCAAGAGGACCACAACCTTGATGTGGTTTGGAAGCATTGCATGCCTCAATGACCCGGAGAGTTATGCTGGCTGGATGCCAGGGTTTTATCCTTTGGCTCTTGGTCAGGTCACCTTTGCCAAACAGGTCGAAGGGTAGAGACCAGACTAAGAGTGGTCCACTGGTCCTCAGTATTTGAGGATTCAGCTCAGGGCTAACAACCCTGATCATAAAACTGTTAGAGAAACAGCACTGAGGGATCCTCCTACATCTGAGTGTAATGGTACTCTGCAGTCTCCATCTGGGACTTGCGTGACCGACAGTCATTAAAACTGAGAGGAAGCTACTGACGTGATGAAGAAAACCCCGAACATCACCAGAGATGGAGGATCTTCGTTGCTGTCCTAAATACCAGCGGCATAACACGCAGAAAGAAAAAAAAATCCACATGTCACTTTTCCTCAGGTAGTTTAACAGAGATATGGAATTCACTGGATAAGCAACAACCCCTCACCTTCAACACAAATTATGTGTATGCTTGTTCAAGGTTTAATTTAGTGATCTTGAATGTTTACTTTGCCTTTCATATGGTTAAAAAAGTTCAATTCTATACAAGGATGCAATAGTAAAAAAATCAAAAACTGTTCTTATCCCTTAAGTAATGGATCAACCTGCAGTATGCAATGACAAAATGCATCTTAGTATGACAAAAATAAACACGGGAAAATCTGCAGATACTGGAAATCTGAAGCAACGCACATTAAATGCTGGAGGAACTCAGCAGGTCAGGCAGCATCTGTGGAATTAATAGATAATCAACGTTTCAGGTCAAGATCTTTCATCAGGACCCAGTACTCCAGAATTTTGTGTGTGTTGCTTATTATGATGATTTTGCCAGCCTTAAAATATTACCTTGACGCCTGATGGCATTGTGGCTTAATAATTTGATCTAAGCACTTAGTTTCAAAAGTTTAGTTTTACTTACAAAACATTTTCAAAGACAGTCAACTGTTATGACCTTATGTTTCTCTCCCACTTGTACAGTAAAAGAAATTCAGCCTTATACTTTTATCACCACTATAACTCTAGTTGACATGGAGCCAACAATTAATTCTCTCTTGCATTAAATGGTGGCTGTCAGAAATTAGAGTATCTCTACAGTTTATCTCTTGGAATACATACTGAGGTTATAAACTGGATTAGATCCCACATAATATACAAAACACATTATAATCCTAGCTCCAGCAGGTCAATGATATCATCTTTCTAGAACAGGAAAATATGATGGTGTACAAACATTTGTTCCTCAAAACGTTTCAAGTGTTTGTTGCCCAGTCAAGGAAACCCAGGGACCAGATTCTCTCCCAAGACAATCTCTACTTTAGCCTTTCTAATTTTCATGTGTACGAAAGGATCGTCACCTTGCCATGGTGGAGAGGCTTGTGAGTTCCTGCGAGGCTGAGAGTGATGCCATCTGGAGTTTATCCATTTAATGCTTAGCTCCTGGTAGGGTCGCCCATGGTGGAACAGGCCTGTTGGATCTCTGTTCAATTTATGATCGTTAAGGTTTTTCCAGGAGTCAAAAATGGCAAGCAGTTTTAATTCCTAGATTTCAATTTAGCACAAATAAACATATAAATATTTAAGCAAAGCAAATAAAGAGCTGAGAAATGATGCTAAGAGGAGAATTAATGGTAGGTGTACAGACAAAAGAACAAAGATGGCATTTCTGGATAGTCTATCTCTTTTATAGAAATGATAACGAAATTCCTTAGATAGAGATAAATTAGTACAAAAATAAAACAATTACATTCTATGGGTAATGTGCTAATTCTTAGCCAATGAAAAATGAGAAAGGTGATAAACGGTTAGTTTAGCTACCGTACAGCTTTCAGTGGGTGTGAAAAATATACGAGTTTGTTCAAAAGTACAAATCTTACAAAAACTTATTATTAGAAAAACAGTGGTTTCCAACAGGTCAAGGGAGAGGTTCCAGACAAAGAGTGAGCCAATCGAGACCTCAACAGTGGAGCTGGTGGAAGGTAACGACACATCACAACAGCAGTGAAGGTGGAGGGAGGTTTCAGGAGTGAAGAATCCCTAATCATTTTGCATTCCATGCCACTGGACCCTGATCTGCCCGTGTATCATCCTCCTCACATTAAACAAAGTCATTCTCAATAAAGGGAATCCTCCGTAACATCACAGATTAAGTCTCGTGGTGATCAGCAAGTGGCAAGGAGGGCAGGATTGAGAGTCTGGATGCCTTTCAGATGATCTTAGATTGGCCTCTACCTGAGTACCCACCAATAAACAGTCCCCTAGGAGAACATCATACTTGACTCCAGTGGTTGCTCATCTACCAGTTCTAAGCGTTTTGTTTTCCATTAAATGGAAACGTTGTTATCAGTATTTTTATTTTCTGGTGTGTTTTTGACAGGTACAAAGCCATATCCATTTCAGCAGCAATCTGACAACCTTTAATGGCTTCAAAGCACAAACTCTTCCACTAAATCCAGGTACCACCCTACGTGGCAAAAGTGTTAAAAATCCCAAAATATGAAAAGAAGTTTAGTTCTGGTCTGTGATCAAAATATATGTATAAAAGCTGATGGAAAATGTTCATAAACATGTGAAATTCTGCAGATGATGGAAATCCAAACAAACACACACGAAATGCTGGAGGAACTCAGCAGGCCAGGCAACATCTACGGAAATGCTTAAATAGTCGACATCTCGGGCTGAAACCCTTCTTCAGCACTGAAAAGGAAGGAGGAAGATGCCAGAACAAAAAGGTGGTGGAGAGGGGAAAGAGGACAAGCTGGAAGGTGATAGGTGAAGCCTGGTGTGTAGGAAAGCTAAAAGGGTAGGAGAGGAAGGAACAATAGGGGAGGAGAGTGAACCATAGGAGAAAGGGAAGTACAAAGGGACTTGGGGGAGGTAGTAGGCAGGTGAGAAGATGTACATTTGTCTTATTTGGAAAACTATCATAAATATTATCTATTCTGACATTATAATGTTTCTTAAATATGGAACATGTTTATTTTGTAGTATCTATATTCATATTCAGATTTCAATCCTATTTCACATGTGAGACATTCGAGTTGCCCGTTTCTCAAATGGTGTAGGAATTTCACAGAGGATCTCAACATATAAACAGTAAGCTGTCTTGCAAGTAAGCACCACCTCTTTGGATATATTCTTGCATATTCCGAAGACATTATAAATAAATGTTGATTGGCTTGTTGAAGCTGATTGTTGATTCTCATTTGACAATTTAGGTGGGTTAGTAGCAGCAAGTCTGACTTTTCTTTTTTGCAATATATCGCTGGGAACCCCTTGGATGAAATCTCATTTGTCAAAAGCCTCTGAGCCGATATAAGAACAATATGCCTCAGTGGCAAGGGACACAGCATTTGTCTGTCAAGGAACTATTGCAGTTGCAAAATTTAAAATCAAGGAGCAGTCCGCACGGTCAACCCCACTGATTGTGTTGAAGTACAAATAACTATTCTCCAGAACAATTTCAATGGATGGAAATGTTCTTTAAGGAAAAATGCAATATTGCTTTGTTACTGACAAAAGCATGGAGGAATGCTAGAAAAATTTTGTGGATAATAGCAGATGAATGAGAACAGAGGAAATGGAATAAAACAATGTGTGAGCTCAGAGATACAGAAGAGAGCAATTGCTGGAATGTGAAAAAGTAGTAAATATATTGCAAATACTCAGTGGGTCAAGGAGTGTCCCTTGAGAGAGAGAGAAAAAAAACAACGCTAAATGTCATCTTGCTGACCTCTCATCAGAATTGACCAGTTATTTCAGATTTGCAGCTACTGAAGTTCTTTTGCTTTTAAATCGTAGTTCACGGGTTCATGTTTTACTACTGAATGTGCTAAAAATGAGTGATGCCTAATCTATCACCATTCAAATAATAATCTGTCTTTCCATTTGGAGAACCAAAGAGAAGGGCCTCACATTTATCTACATCAAATTGCATCTGCCATCAATTTTACATTTTGTCCAAACCAGATTGGAGCTTCTCTGCATCTTAGAGCTAGACCCAATCCACACTCCCAGGCACTGCTGTTATCTGCAGACTGAGAGATACTATATTAGATCAGATTCAACTTTATTGTCATTGTGCCGAGTACAGATACAAAGCCAATGGAATGCAATTAGCATCTAAACAGAAGTGCAAAAGAGTAGTATTATTTACAAAATAACTGCAAATAAAAAGTGCTAGAGCACACAAATATAAAAGTACTGGGACAGTACAATATGGGTGCAATACTGCTTAGCGCTGTGATGTGAGGTTCAGCAGGGTCACAGCATCAGGGAAGAAGCTCTTCCTGTGCCTGCTGGTTCGGGAGCGGAGGCTCCTGTAGCACCTACCGGATGGGAGGAGAGTAAAAAGTCCATGGTTAGGGTGAGGTGCATTCTTGATAACAGAACCACACACAAAATGGTGGAGGAACTCAGCTGGTCAGGCAGCATCTATGGGGAGGAATAACTTGGGCGCCACGGTAGATGAGCGGTTAGTGCGACACTATTACATCTCCGAGTTCCATAGGTAGGTACATTTAGTGTCAGAGAAATATATACAATGTACATCCTGAAGTCCTTTTTTCTCGCAGACATCCACGAATACCGAGGAGTGCCCCAAAGAATGAATGACAGTTAAAACGTTGGAACCCCAAACCCCACCCCCAACTCCCCCTCCCACGCACAAGCAGCAGCAAAGCAATGACCCCCCACCAGCAAAAAGGCATCAGCACCCTCCATCAAGCACTCAAGCTTGCAGCAAAGCATCAATAACGATACAGACTTGCAGTTACCCCAGAGACTACACATTCACCGGGTAATTCGACATACCGCAGGCTCTCTCTCTTCCTCCCTAATAAGGGTAAAAGAGGTGTCCCCATTTCGTAGCAAGAGGGGAGACATAACAAACAACTTGTTGATTTGTGATGTTAAAAGTCTGTTGCGTCGCTTTATCTGAGCTCTGCACCCGGAGAGTCAGCGCCAAAAAAATGCAGCTCTCCGGGTGTACTACCCCGGCACAGTCCTGGTGTTTTCTGTACGGAGTTTGTACACCCTCGCTGTGGAATGTATGGGTTTTCCCCAGGCGCTCTGGTTGCCTCCCATAGTCCAAAGGCATAACAGGTAGGTTAATTGGTCATTGCAAATTGTCCTGTGTTTAGGTTAAGGTTAAACCAGTGTTATGGGGGTTGCTGAGGTGATGCAGCTTGAAGGGCCAGAATAAACAGACAGACAAACAAATAAACAACTGATGTATCGGGCTGTGTGTTACTCTGAATTTCCGGGATCTGCAGAATCTCTTGTGTTAATACCACGTAGTAGTTGGTGCATCTCACACATTCTATGTAAGAAAGCTTAGAATCTGAATAAGATTAAGCTCAGCAGATTCACTGCCTTCACAAATGTTTGCCAGTGCAAGTTATTGTAGAAAATAAGAGCCTATAGTGAAGGAGGGCCTAAAGGTGTCTTTTTCTGCTTGTCAAGACACAACGAGACACACAATCACATTACAGGCAACCACCTCAGACTCACGACAACAAGACCAAGGAACAGATTCAACAAGGGGAAGGTGGGAGAACACACTGATCCTCATTGAGGGGTCAGCTGTGGAAAGAGTGAGCTGATTCAAGTTGCTGGGCAGCAGCATCTCAAGGATTTATCCTGGGGACAACGCGTTGATGCAGTCATGAAGAAGGCACGTCAGTCGCTCTACTTCATTAGGAGTTTGAGATTATAGCAAATTTCAACAAGTGTACGAAGGAGAACACTCTGGTATGGAGACTCCAATGCACAGCATCGCAAGAGGCTGCAGACTCAGCCATCTCCATCACAGGCGCAGCCCTCCCTGCTATCAAGGCCATCTTTAAGATGCAGTGCCTCCAGAAGGCAGCATCCATCATTAAAGACCCATACTGTATAGGTCATACCCCCTTCATGTTACTAGCATGGGGGTTCAGGAACCAAAAAGTCTTTTAGGAACAGCTCCTTCCCCTCCACTATCAGATTTATGAATAGTCCGTGAACACTCCCACTACGGTCTCTGGAAAATGAAACCAAAGGCTTCAGAACAAGATTGCTGTACTAGAGGGAAATCAGGAACTGCTGTGCACTTGGCTTCACAGAAACATGGTTTACTCTGGTAATTTCGGAAGCAGCACTGCAGTTTGGTGGCTTAATCATTCTCCACAAACTTAGGACAGCTCAGTCTTTTAAAGGCAGAGGAGATGGAGTATGCTTTATGATTAACTCATTGTGGTGCCCAAGCAATGGCGGCTCTGTCTCAGACCTGCCCACCCAACCTGGAACATCTAGCGGTTCAAAGTTGTCCATATTATCTGCTGGGGGAGTTTTCTGCCGTCACCCTGGTAGTGGTGTACATTCCACCTCAGGCTAACATGAGGCAGGCTCTGAAGGAGCTGAGCAACATAATCAGCAATCACAAAACTGTTCACCCTGATGCCTTCCCTACCATTGCAGGCAATTTCACCTTGGCCAACTCGAAACAGCTACCACCAACATATCACCTGGATTTCTGAATGGACAATGAACCCATGAACAATTCCTCATTTTTTTCCCCTCTCTTTTTGCACTACTTATTTTTATATATCCTTATTGTAATTTATAAATTTAATACAATGTATTGCAATGTGGTGCTGCAGCAAAACAATACATTTCACAACATGCTTTAGTGATATTAAACCTGAATCTGATTATTCTTATTCCACTCCTTTGTGCCATTTATTTTGTAGTTTCTAGTAGCTTTTATGTATTGCAATATACTGTGTCACAAAACAACAGATGTCATGACATATATCAGTGATAATTAACCTGATTCTGATTCTCAAGCAAAAGTAGGCCACTTGGCCCCCTGACCCTACTCTACCACATAATGAGGTTGTGACTGAGATAAATGTTACCTCAGCTCTGAATTCCCATCTACCTGCAGGAACCTCTTGCACCCTTGGTTATCAGTTCTGTCTAATCAGACTGTTTGGAAAGAAATGTTGGCTGATTGGCTAGAGGGTTAAAAAGGAATTAGTTAGAACACAAATACAAATCAGTTAAAATTCAAATCAGTTTTCAGCCATGATGGGTTGTGAATAAAGCATTAATGTAAGACTGAATGTCAGAATTAAGACTCAGCAAAAAAAAAGAGCAACTTGTAGCTAATGAATAAGACAGAGGAATACCCAAGCAGATTTAATGGCTGAAGGAGAGACAGCACTAGATTAGAATGGTGCCTTAAGGAAAGGGAATAGTGAGATATAACAAAATGACAGCCACAAGTGATTAGTGAGGATGAAAGTGCTTTGTTAATGAGATAGGTCAGAGGAGGATAGTCAGATTGGTTTAAACTGACAGCAAGGTGACAGTAACTCCAACAACCACAGGTTACAACACTGAATGAACAACACGTCAAACATTGAAGTGGATGAGCCGCAGCAGCAGGAGATCACGAACATACACCCATTCATCGTTTTATTAGGTACAGGAGGTGGATAACATACCATTGAGTGCATGTTACGGCTTTTATGTAATTCCAGTTAATCTTCTGAAATAAAACAGATTAAAACTTCCAATTATCCAGATGTAATGGAACCAGATTCCAGGATAATCAAATCTCTCCATTCCCCAATTATCCCTGAACTCTTCCCTCAGCCAGTAACGGTACCCCATCCCAACAGTACATAAACCTTAGAGCCGTACAATTCCTTGGAGGATATGATAATTTATCGTGAAGTCATGAACTTATTTCCTACAAGAATACATAGTGGTTGCTGAGCACCAAAATATTTTCAGCAATCCACACAGATTATTACTGAGTATTTATTTTCTGAGTATTTAACACCAAAATGAATAGTACACACAAGTGTATATTTTAAAACTCCCTAATAATTATCACCCCACTTAGTTTCTTGCCATTCGAATGACATTCAAGATTTTTATTTTTAGTAAACTGTGTTCTGATATCCTGGCTCACAGTGAACTCCGTGTGCAGTGGATGTCTGGTTTAGAATTTATAAAATTGACAAGTGGGTCATTAGGAAAGTGACACTGCGGCTTACTATGGTAATACAAATGCTGCGGAAAAATTCACCAATTACAGACGAGTAATGAAGGTCTGCACGAAGGATTGGTCTCTCGACAGGTGCCAATTAGGGAGTATGCTGCTTCCAAATTAGCTCCATGGTGGAGAAAATCCTTCCCATTTACTGTCAAAAAGCATATGGCTTAGAGAAAGCTGTCTTTACAGCCTCCAAAATGACCTCATAGTGAGAATCAGGCACATTGAAAGATTAGCCACCTGTGGAGAACAGATCATTTTATTTTATTCCTGAGGTCACCGGCTTGTCTTAGAATGACTCCTCCACAGGCTGCTTCAGTAAGCTATTAACTAGTACTTGGTGACTGTGAAAGTTAAATTGCTTGTAAAGAAACAATTAAAAGACAATTATCACTCAGAACTGCATTGAATGCAGCCTCTAACAGCTTGTCAGCCTGGCAAGGTTCCAGACAAAATATTTGAATCTACATTAGTATTCCATGCTCAAGATATCGCTTATTAGCAATTAGGATTAAAGGACATACCACAATAACAGAACAACTTGGAAGCAAAATTATTCAGGTCTGATTAAGGCATTATTTTTCTTAGCAACAAGCAACAAAAGGTCTGAATATTTCATGACTGTTTTCCAACTTCATCAGTCTCTGAGGGAGAAATGGGAATCTGTTTTAGTTTCCATCAGTCTAATTAGAAAAAAAATAAAACTTATTGTCACAGTTGTCCAGAAACTGGGAAGCATGATGCCATGCTTTTCGTTGCTATGTAATTCAATTCAGTTTAAAACAAACAAAGGAATATTGAAAGCTTTTGCTGCCAGAAGTCCATTGAATTTCATTCCGTGTCCCCCTTGATGTCAGACTGGAATTTTTCTCTACGCATGTCAATGTAGGTATAAATGTGTTGCATGCTTCAGTGGTATTTAAAGGGGACTTGATTAAATCCATCTCTGGCAACTTTCGTCAGCTAAATCTCCTTTGCACAATGTACATCCTTGAAACTCGGAGGGAGGGAAAAAAACACAGAGATGGTGGTAATGTGAAATAAAAACAGAAAACATTCAGAAATTTTAACAGCTCAGGCAATATCAGTGGAAAGAGATATAAAAACATTTTACAGATTAGGCTTTGCTAGGGTCAATTCTTTTTTGCCAGGGCATTGGTATTTAAAAGCAATGATAATAGATTTAATGTGAAAGGAGAAAGATTTAAAGAGGATCTGAAGGACAATTTTTCACACAGGGGTTGGAGGATATGTGGAATGAGTTGCTAGAGGAAGTGGTATTAAATAATGTTTAACAGTCTTTTGGACAGGAGTTATGGGCCAAACACAGTCAAATGGGACTAGCTTGACAACTTGGTTGGCATAAACGATTCCAAAGAGACTGTTTCTATGCTATGTACCTCTATGATGCCATGACCAAGTAGTTGGTAACTGCAACCATTATGCCATCCTGACTTGCCCTATCACATACAGTCTCTTTGTTTAACACACCCCTCCCCCAACTTCTCATCTACTTAAACTAACCTGTGTCCCATCACTTTCCCATTTCTGACTAAGGGTCGCAGGCCTGAAAGGTTGATTGTTTCTCTTTCCACAGATGCTGCCTGTCCTGGTGAGTTTTTCCAGCATTTTCTGTTTTTATGTACTTCCTTGTGGTCGCCACAACATTGTCTCTGAGTGTGCAGAGCCCACAGCTCCCTCCTCCAAACACCAGGCTGGTGATCCTTACACCTCCCTGACTAATCTCTTGCCACTGATTTTCTTTCCACACCCTGCCTGCAGGTTGTAATCGTAACTTTAATACAAGAGAATCTGCAGATGCTGGGAATCCAAAGCAACACATATAAAATGCTGGAGGAACTCAACAGGTCAGGCAGCGTCTATGGAGACGAATACACAGCCAATGTTTCAGGCTGAAACCTTTTGTCATGATTGGAAAGGAAGGGGGAAGAAACCAGAATAAGAACATGGGGGTGGGGGAGGAGAAGGAGTACAAGTTGACAGGTGATTGGTGAAACCAGGTGAGGGGTAAGGTAGGTGGGTGGGGGAGGAGGGATGAAGTCAGAAGCTTCAAAAGTTCAATGTAAATTTGTTATTGAAGTAGATATATGTCACCATACACTACTCAGAGATTCATTTTCTTGCAGGCCTTCACAGTAGAACAAAGAAATACAAATTCAATAAAAAAAAACTGCACACAATGACAGACAAAGACTGATTTACAATGCACAAAAGAAGACAAACTGTGCAAGCACTACTACTACTGCTAAAAATAATAACTAATACTGAGAACATTAGTTGTGGCATCCTTGGAAGTGAGTCCAGAGGTTGTGGGATCAGTTTAGAGTTCTGGTGCTTTAATTTGATTGTAGCTTTATCAGTTGTGCTGAATATTGAGATTTTATTTCAGAAAGTTACTCTTCATAATTTTTCTGAAACACCGTCTCTTGGTGTTTCACAATTCTGACTAAACTGAATACTAGGAAAAAAGCATATAGCAAAATCCATTCTAAAATTAAAAAATTGGAGTGATGTTCTGATCTTCAAAGGACAAGAGGTTCAATTCTGAAGACAATTTTGAACAGTCTTCTATTTTAGTCACAGTCCAGCTGACTGATGACTAGATAGAAGCAATCAGGCACCACAATTACTTATTTCACAAAAATCAATGCTGCCGTGAAAATACATGGCCAGCTCCTTTTTGACAAAGAGAACAAAATCTTATGGAAATGGACTGATTGTTGTACTTGTATTCCAGTGCCTGTTTCTTCACAATGTTGAATACACACAGGTAACTGTAACTCAAGCCTGTACATGAACTGGACATGTTGTAGAATGGTGACAGTACCATGCAAGCAAATGCAAGCAATATTTCAGTTTCCTCCAATCTTATTATCTGTGGAACACTTTGTACAATCTTTCTCCTTAGTAGGAAATCATGGTATTTTTAAAGTCACACTTTAAAGAACTGAATTCACCACCTATGACCATAGAACATGCTGTAGGAACAGAATTAGGCTACTCAGCCCATCAAATCTGCTCTGCTATTCCATCACGGCTGGTTTATTATTCCATCTCAACCCCAATCTACTGCCTTCTCCAAGTCATACACTCAATGTCTTGGCCTTCATAAGCATGTGTGGCGATGAATTCCACATATTTACCACCCACGGGCTAAAGAAATTCAACTCGACTTTGTTCAAAAGGGATGCCCTATAATTCAGAGGCTTCATCCTCTGGTCCTAGACTCTCTCACCACTGGAACCGTCCTCACCACATCCATTCTCTCCAGACCTTTCAGTATTTGATAGGGTTTCCCTGAAATATAACCATATAACCATATAACAATTACAGCACGGAAACAGGCCATCTCGGCCCTTCTAGTCCGTGCCGACACTCACACTCACCTAGTCCCACTGGCCTGCCCTCAGCCCATAACCCTTCATTCCTTTCCTGTCCATATACCTATCCAATTTTACTTTAAATGACAATACTGAACCTGCCCCTACCACTTCTACTGGAAGCTCATTCCACAAAATATCCTCTCATCCTTCCGAACTCCAGTGAGTACAGGCCCAGGGCCATCAAATGCTTCTTGTGTGTTAACCCTTCCATCCCCAGGATCATTCTTATGTACCTCCTCTGTACCCTTGCCAGTGCCAGTACATCCTTCCTTAGATGTAGGGTCCAGGATTGTTTGCAATACTTTTGATCAATGCCTTTGAAAGCTTCAGCATTGCATCCTTGCTTTTATATTTCAGTTTTCTCAAAAACAAATGCTAACATTGCAATTACTTTCCTTATTACTAACTCAACCTGCAAGTTAATTTTTAGAGAATTCTGTACTAGGGCTCCCAAGTCTCCTTGCATCTCCAATTTCTGAATTCTCTCCCCAATTAGAAAATAGTCTATGCCTTTATTCCTTCTACCAAAGTGCATGACCATACACTTCCCTAAACTGTGTTGTATCTGTCACTACTTTGCCTATTCTCCCAACCTATCCAAGTCCTTCTGCAGACTCTCTGCTTCATCGGTACCATCTCCCCCTCTACCACACTTTGCATCATCCACAAATATGGCCACAAAGCCATTAATTAATATATAACAGGAAAAGTAACAGATCTAACACTAACTCCTTGGGAGACACCACCAGTCACTGGCAACCAACCAGAAAATGCCCCTTTCGTTCCTCTTCTTTCCCTTCAGCCAATCTTCTATCCTTTGTTGTAATACCATGGGATTTTATCTTGTTTAGTAGCCGCATGTCCAGCACCTTGTCAAAGGTCTTCTGAAAATCCAAGTAAACAAAATTCACTAACGCTCCTTTGTCTATCCTGGCTTTTTCTTCATCAGAATATTACACCAGACTTGTCAGGCAAGGATTCCCCTTAAAGCCATACTGACTTCAGCTTACTTTATTAGGTGTTTGCAAGTAATAGCCTCTAAAATATTACCAATCACTGAAGTCAGGCTAACCAGCCTATAATTTCCTGCTATTTGTATTCTGCCCTTCCTTAAAGAGTGAGGTGAGTGGCATTAGCAAGTTCAGTCCTCTGGAATCATTTGTGACTCTAGCGATTTTTGAAAGATCACAACCTATGCCTCCACAATCATGTAAACATATAACAATTACAGCACGGAAACAGGCCATCTGGGCCCTCCTAGTCCATGCTGAACGCTTACTCTCACCTAGTCCCACCGACCTGCATTCAGCCCATAACCCTCCATTCCTTTCCTGTCCATATACCTATCCAATTTTGCTTTAAATGACAATACCGAACCTGCCTCTACCACTTCTACTGGAAGCTCATTCCACACAGCTACCACTCTCTGAGTAAAGAAATTCCCCCTCAATGTACCCTTAAACTTTTGCCCCCTGCTTCAACTCATGTCCTCTTGTTTGAATCTCCCCTACTCTCAATGGAAAAAGCCTATACACGTCAACTCTATTTATCCCCCTCATCATTTTAAATACCTCTATCAAGTCCCCACTCAACCTTCTACGCTCCAAAGAATAAAGACCTAACTTGTTCAATCTTTCCCTGTAACTTAGGTGCTGAAACCCAGGTAACATTCTAGTAAATCTTCTCTGTACTCTCTTTATTTTGTTGACATCTTTCCTATAATTCAGTGACCAGAACTATACACAATACTCCAAATTCGGCCTTACCAATGCCTTGTACAATTTTAACATTACATCCCAACTCCTATACTCAATGCTCTGATTATAAAGGCCAACATACCAAAAGCTTTCTTCACCACCCTATCCACATAAGATTCCACCTTCAGGGAACTATGCACCATTATTCCTAGATCACTCTGTCCTCCTGCATTCTTCAATGCCTTACCATTTACCATGTATGTCCTATTTGGATTATTCCTACCAAAATGTAGCACCTCACACTTATCAGCATTAAATTCCATCTGCCATCGCTCAGCCCACTCTTCTAACCGGCCTAAATCTCTCTGCAAACTTTGAAAACCTACTTCATTATCCACAGCACCACCTACCTTAGTATCATCTGCATACTTACTAATCCAATTTACCACCCCATCATCCAGATCATTAATGTATATGACAAACAACATTGGACCCAGTACAGATCCCTGAGGCACACCACTAGTCACCGGCCTCCAACCTGACAAATAATTATCCACCACTACTCTCTGGCATCTCCCATCCAGCCACTGTTGAATCCATTTTACTACTTCAATATTAATACCTAATGATTGAACCTTCCTAACTAACCTTCCGTGCGGAACCTTGTCAAAGGCCTTACTGAAGTCCATATAGACAACATCCACTGCTTTACCCTCGTCAACCTTCCTCGTAACTTCTTCAAAAAATTCAGTAAGATTTGTCAAACATGACCTTCCACGCACAAATCCATGTTGACTGTTCCTAATCAGACCCTGTCTATCCAGATAATTATATATACCATCTCTAAGAATACTTTCCATTAATTTACCCACCACTGACATTAAACTGACAGACTTATAATTGCTAGGTTTACTCTTAGAACCCTTTCAGCTACCAACAATAATATGGCTTCAAACAAAACAAAAAGTCAAATAAATCACAAACCATTGGTCTGAAGTATCATCCCAGCATGTTGCCTAAATATTCAAGTGGGAATGAATTAAAATTTCATACCTATTATTTTGCAACAGTCAGACTGCTGATGTGTGGGGAGCCACATTTGATGAGAACATTGGCCAAGGACTAGTATGGAGTGCATGAGATCTTATGTTTGGAGGGTTTGCAGTGGAGATACATCTCTACCAAAGGAGGTACAAGGGGCTTCTGCCCTCCACTATCCCACAGGTCATCCTTGGGCAAGGTGTAGCACCTGCTTAATCCCCCTGATCAGGGTCAGGTGAAGCAATGAGAGCAGGTAGTGGATTGTGGTCTGAGCTCCTGGTGCATATCACAAGGCCTAGTTATGTAACCACTGATGCCAGGCAGACAATCTCTGAAGCACATTGATAATGGCCGGGGTCACCCGTCTCATAAAGCCACTTCCCAGGAAAAGCCACTTCTGTAGAAAAGTCATCATGGTTATGGATGGACCATGATCACCCATGTCATATGACATGGCACATAATGATGATGATGATGATGAGATCCCACATATTTTATAGAAAGGCCTTTCAATAAAAATAAAGAACATATTTTATGACCAAACATTTCACCATCCATTGCAAGTTTAGTTGAAGATAAATACTGTTTTTAATTATGTCATTTGTAGTTATGTTTTTCACTTTATTTGATCATTCCATCCTACTAGGTCATTTAACTCTTGAGATATTATTTAATTATAGGAAACTGGTAATGCGAAATGAGTCAGCCAGTGCGTTGTCTTGCAGCTAATGCAGTTCACTAAGGCGAGGGAAAGACGGAATAATGCATCTGTTGTAAGAGCTTGGGCAGAAATGCGATAATGACATTCAATTGACTCTATCTACTTCAACCAGCCTGTGATTGTCAAAGACTCATCATCAGTGATCAACCGTGGAAATGTTCTGTAAAAGTAATCTCTTCACTTAAGTTCATTAAACAAAACCCCAGATGGTGAATGGTCACCGTAATATCCCCTTTTATCCAGCAGCTCTTTTCTCTCACAGACGTTTCTCCTTCCACCCTCGTGCACCGCAGGAGTCATTGTTTCTTGTGGTTTGTTTGATCAACCCAATCTACAACCATCTGTTAGCCTCTGATCCCATCCCCTCCATATAATTATCTGGCTTCTTCTTAAAAGAGAAAGTTGATTGACTCAATCTGAACTGATTGTTTTAGGAGTCTGTTCCACTACTTCTTCCAGCAAAAAGCAAAATTATTTCTTCCCATCTCCCTTCTTACATGAAGATTTTCAACTGAAAAAAAAGACTTCTACTTCCCAGGATATGTTTCCTCGCTGTGCCTTCTTTCTTGAATGAAGGCATCATCAGTTTTATAAGTATTTTTTCTTTGATTTAGAGCTTTAGCAAAATCATCTTTAACAGGTCCAGAAACTTGCCCATGGAGAGTTTTTTTTTTCGCTATTTGCCCCTGATCCTTGCATCCCTGTGAATCCATCTATTTCAAGGTTATTTTTATTTAAGTCATCATGTAACATATCACAATCCTAACCAACAGTGTATGCTCCCCATCTACACAGTACAGACAAATCCTTGGGGTTACTTTTAGGACTTGCTGCTTATTGGCCAGTGCTGCATTAAGCACACAGCACAGTATATTCCTTTAACTTGGGTTTAAAAGATTTTGAAAAGATTTATTTATCAGATGTACATCGAAACTTCGAAACATACAGTGAAGTGTGTAATTTGCGTCAAGCACCAACACAATCTGGAGATGAGCTGGGGGCAGCCCTTAAGTGTCTTCATGCTTTCAGTGGCAACGTAGCATGCCTGCAATTTGCTGAGCTTAACCGTATGTCTTTGGAATGTGGGAGGAAACCAGAGCACCCAGAGGAGACTGATGTGGTCACAGAGAGAATGTACAAACTCCTTACAGATGGCAGCAGGAATTGAACCTGGGTTGCTGGCACTATAGAACATTATGTTAACCACTATGTTACCATGCCGCCCACATGGTAAACCACAAGGTTTAAGCTGACCTTCCTCTATCTGTCCCAAGTGGACAGCTTCTCTAACTGATCCAATTACAAATCTTTCTGCATTTCTTTCAAATTATGTTCTCTTCATTCAAGTTATTCACTTTGATTTTCTTCCTCTTGTCATTCACCAAATTGATCTCCACAACCCAAAGGTTCCACGTCTCTGTGTTCATCTGCAAGACCTGAAACAGCACAATGCAAACTTGAAAAGACGAAGTCAAGCATGTTGCATCTCCAATGTTGGCATACTTGATAGTAGCTTGCTAAATATGTTCTTGGACAACTTCTTGGAAGAATACCACACTTTTCAAGATGAAAATAACAATCTAAGCTGGAATCGCTTAGCACTGCTGTAAATAATGACTTAATTAGAGCTTTGAAAATAGGGCAGAACATAGTACATAGTATAGCATAGAAACAGAATCTTCAGCCCACAATGATGAGCTGAACCAATTAAATTAGCAGTTAGTAATTAAAACTAATCCCTTCTGCCTACACAATGCTCATATTTTTCCATTTTCCTCACACTCATTTGCTTATCTAAACATCTCTTAAAAGTCTCTAATGTTTCTGCCTCGACCACCACTCCAGGCAGCGCATTCCAGCCATCCACCACTCTGAAAAAGAAACTTTTCTCTCGCATCTTCTATGAAATTACCCTCTCACCTTAAATGCATGCCTACTGGTATTAAGAAATTTCTACCCTGGGAAAAAAAAGTACTGTCTATCTATCCTATTTATTCCTCTCATAATCTTATAAACCTCTATCAGATCTCCCCTCATCCTCTGCCACTCCAGAGAAAACAACTCAAGTTTGTCCAAGCTCTTGGTGCAGCCCATGCCGTCTAATCCAGGCAGCATCCCGGTAAACCTCTTCTGCACCCTCTCCAAAGCCTCGACATCCTTCCCATAATGGGGTGACCAGAACTGTGTGCCAAACTCCAGATGCAGCCTAAATGGAGTTCTACAAAGCTGTAACATAACTTCCTGACCTCTCTTTTCTAACTCTCTTTTTTTTGTTCCAAGATCTCTGTTAAAACTAAGAAAGCAGGTATGCGTATAGAACTGTGTAAAAGTCATAGGCACATATATATAGTTGAAGGGTTTAAGACTTTTGCACAGTACTGTATTTGTTAATGTGGAGCAGAGACTAAGTTTGTAAACTTAGTGGGAATGGCGAGGGTGGAGCGCTGTGGGAGGGGCGTGGGACAGGTGGCAGAGAAGCAGTGCCAGGGGCAGTAGCTGATGTGGGTGGAGACACTCCAAGTTCTGAGACACCGGGCAAGGTCATTTGATTTCAGACAACTGGTTTATTGACATTACACAATGTCTCTCTGGTGCTTCCTGCTCCCTCCCTTCTCCCTTCCCTGTTTCCCAACCATGATTCCCTTCTCCCTTCCCTGTTCCCCAACCATGATTCCCTTCTCCCTTCCCTGTTCCCCAACCATGATTCCCTTCTCCCTGTCACCTTCCCACTCTCAGTCCACAATAGAGACCCATATCAGAATCACTCACATACGTCATGAATTTTGGTTTTTGTGGCACCAGCACAGAGCAATAGTTAAAATTGCTACAGTGCTGGGCAAAAGTCTTAGGCACCCTCGCTATATACAGTATATGTGCCTCAGGCTGTTACATACTATTGTATATGTTGTTGAATTTACATTTCTCATGTTAAAGGGGGACCAGAATTGTAAACGAATATGCAGTTGAAGTTTCGGACTGACGCCCTTCTTCAGGACTCGACCCGAAACGCTGATTGTTTATTCTTTTCCATAGATGCTAACTGACCGACTGAATACCTCCAACATTTTGTATGTGTTGCTTTGGAATTCTTGCAGCTGCAGAACTTCCTGCGTCCAGAATTGCAAAGCTCATTTTAAGTTCTTGAGTGCCAACACTGCAACTCTGATTATAAAATACAAATCACTAGATACCAGTTGTGAACCAAGACACAACGTTGAGTTCCAGCATATCATTACTACGCTTCACGAACAAATGGTTCAGGCACATGTCGATGACAGAAAAGAAAAAAGCTCTGCAAACATTCTGCACTGATGATGCCATCTGACAAGTTTAAAAAAACAATCTTTCCAACCTCTCTCCTTTACATTAACTATTATTATTAGCAATCAAAAACAAACCTGTAGTAATGGATTATGTGTTGTTGAATCTGCATGTTAAATGGGGCAAAAATTACAAAGCTGAGCTTTTTCACTATATCATATTGACATTTTATATTGAAATGTATACATTTACTAGTTTGTACATTCACCTAAATAAGATGATTGCCTGGAATTAAATGATGCAATGATTGTTTAAAAAAAATATTAGTTTGAAATAATTACAGCACTTCAAATAAGAGATCTATTAGGTCTATTCCCTTTTTTCTGCAGATTTCAGTGCACCCTTCTGAAGTATCTAGAGCAAAACATATTTGAACCATTCAGTTTTGACTTGTGCCTTAAAGGTGCAAGGCCTTTGATGTGGTTTGCCTTTTATCTTTCCATTCTTTTGTCAACCAGATGTAGTGCTATTTGCTGAGGGATAATTTGTAATATTTAAAATTTGATGTTTAACATTATGTGACAGAGAATATTGAAAACATCACAAGTAACAATATATTTGAGAAAATGTTCTTTTACGTTAGCTGTATTGGTTTGAAAATCGTTTAAAATTACATCAAAGAGATATACAGTAGATCATTATTTATTGAACAAATAGCTCATTTTAAAAAACAAAAATCCAGATTTATGTTGAATAGGATTTTTTCCCCCTCTTAACCTCGAGCCCTTGATAATTGATTAAGTGAAGATGCTTTGTCCATCTTCTGACTTTATTCATGGGTGTGACAAAGTTATTCACTTGTCTTGGAGGTGTGGGCTTTAGCTTTCTCAAGAAAAAAAAATTGTCCTGTAAACATTCAACAGCATCTGTGGTGAAGGGCAGGTTGAAAGTTCTTCATCAGAACTCAGGTCTTCAAAGAAGAACACAGCACCGATATCAAAGTACTCCCAAATCCAGGCCATGCTCTCTTCTCACATCTACCATCAAGCCTTAGGCACCACACCACCAGGTTTGGGAACACCTATTACCCTTCAACCATCAGGCTCCTAAACAGGTGTGGATAACTTCACTCACCTCAACTCTAAGAGTGCACAACCTACAGACTCACTTTCCAGGACTCAATAATTCATGTTGTCAGTATTAGTTTTTTAAAATTTACATGATTTATCTTCTTTTGCATATTCTGTTGTTTGTCAGTCTGCTTCCATTAATTCTGTTGCATTTCTTTATTTTCCTGTAAATGCCTGCAAGAAGATGAATCTCAAAGAAGTAAATATTGACATCTGCGCAGTTTGATAATAAATTTACTTTGACTTTTGAAATATTAGCTTTTTTCTCTTTGTATAGGTGCTGCTTGACTTCCTGCATTTGTAGTTTTAAAAAAAATTTTCATTGCAGTTATCTCAGCTCTTCTCATGATCTCTGCCTTAAAGCCAAAAAAAATTGCCTTTCAGTATTCTCACTGTTGTAGAAAATCAATTTGGCACTGGCATAGATGCTCCATCAACAGATGAAAAGTCTCCATGAAATTAAACTCAATCCATGCTTAACAACGTGTATATTTAGTGAAAAGTTAATTCTACCCCAGCAAATGGTAAACAAAGTGTTATTCAGCAGCTTTAACTCAAAAAAAAACCTCATGGGATTTCTTCCA
This sequence comes from Hemitrygon akajei, assembly GCF_048418815.1. Classification (NCBI taxonomy): domain Eukaryota; kingdom Metazoa; phylum Chordata; class Chondrichthyes; order Myliobatiformes; family Dasyatidae; genus Hemitrygon; species Hemitrygon akajei. The sequence continues at coordinate 16,219,682 of NC_133125.1, read as the reverse complement.
AAAGCTGAGAAAATACCTTCAATTCCTTATTTCTAGGAAATGGCACACTGAGAGGATAACAAAGTGCATCCAGATGACTTAGTAATAGTTGTACAATTTGGTAATGAATTTTTCTCTAGATTATAAAATGGCCATTCATCTTACAGAGAGGGTGTTTAACAAAGCAGCAACAGAAAAGGTGGAATGCTGTTCACTTACTGAGAAATCAATGAACTGTTTGGTATTTGTTTGACATTTCTCAGCTCAATCCTTTTCATTAAATGTGTTCGTATTCCTGTTCTTTTTTAAGGGCATATCAAGACGAAGTGGAAACATATCCAAGGTACAGTGATTCATTAAAACCACAGCATTGTACCATTTATTAACTTGAGTAGCTGAGTTTTTAATAAAGTTTGACAAGGTAGGAAAAACACTAGAACCAGATAAAGAAATTATCCTAAATATTTACAACATGTTTGCCAAATTTCCAAAGTACATTTTGTTCCACCAAACAGTATAGGTGTGTTATGTTGGTGCCAGAATGTGTAGCGACACTTGAGGGCTGCCCCTGGCATATCCATTGATCGTGTTGGTTGTTAACACAAACACATTTGGAGCAAGAAGGCTGCGAGTGAATTGCTGATTTTTTGGAGCGAAGGGAGTTTTTTCCTACTACTCAGGTTAAAGAGAGGCGAGACTGCACAGGCGTGTGACGTCAGCCAGTAGAGAGCGAAAGGTTTAAAAAGAAGACCGCCGTATCCAGCGGGCAACGATGGAGCGGGCAGCAGAGTGATAGGGCTTTGGCTGAACGGGCTGAGGCGGTAACGGGATGAGGCCAGGTAGGAAGTATGTGAGTGAGGCCAGTTTTCTGTGCTCGGTATCAGATGTGGGGGGTCCTGGAGTCTCCCAGCCTCCCGGACGGCCATATCTACATCCGGTGCGTCGAGCTGCAGCTCCAAAGGGACCGAGTTAAGGAAGTGAAGATGCAGCTCGATGACCTTCGCCTGGTCAGGGAGAGTGAGGAGGTGATTGAAAGGAGTTATAGGCAAGTGGTCACACCGGGGCCACGGGAGACAGACAAGTGGGTCACAGTCAGGAGGGGGAAGGGGAAGAGTCAGCTACTAGAGAGTACCCCTGTGGCTGTACCCCTTGACAATAAGTACTCCTGTTTGAGTACTGTTGGAGGGGACAGTCTATCTGGGGGATGAGGCAGTGGCCATGCCTCTGGCACAGAGTCCGGCCCTGTGGCTCAGAAGGGTAAGGAAGGGAAGAGGAAGGCAGTAGTGATAGGGGACTCTATAGTTAGGGGGTCAGACAGGTGATTCTGTGGTTGCAGGAAAGAAACTCGGATGATAGTTTGCCTCCCAGGTTCCAGGGTCCGGGATGTTTCAGATCGCGTCCAAGATATCCTGCGGTGGGAGACAGAACAGCCAGAGGTCATGGTACATATTGGTACCAATGACATAGCTAGGAAAAGGGAAGAGGTCCTGAAAAAAGACTACAGGGAGTTAGGAAGGAAGTTGAGAAGCAGGACTGCAAAGGTAGTAATCTCGGGATTACTGCCTGTGCCACAGAACAGTGAGAATAGGAATAGAAAGAGGTGGAGGATAAATGTGTGGCTGAGGGATTGGAACAGGGGGCAGGAATTCAGATTTCTGGATCATTGGGACCTCTTTTAGGGCAGGTGTGACCTGTACAAAAAGGACAGGTTGCACTTGAATCCCAAGGGGACCAATATCCTGGCAGGTAAGTTTGCTAAGGCTATTAGGAAGAGTTTAAACTAGAATTGTTGGGGGGGTGGAAACTGAACTGAAGAGACTGGGGAAGAGGAGGTTAGCTCACAAACAGAGAAAGCTTGTAGACAGTGCAAGAGGGAGGATAGACAGGTGACAGAGATGGGACGTGCTCAAACCGAAGGCTTGAGATATGTCTATTTTAATGCAAGGCGTGTTGTGAACAAAGCGAATGAGCTTAGAGCGTGGATCAGTACTTGGAGATATGATGTGGTAGCCATTACAGAGACTTGGATGGCTCAGGGACAGGAATAGTTACTTCAAATGCCGGGTTTCAGATGTTTTAGAAAGTACAGGGAGGGAAGCAAAAGAGGGTGTGGCATTGTTGATCAGAGATAGTGTCACGATTGCAAAAAAGGTGGACTGTCAAAGGAGGGATTGTCTACGGAGTCTCTGTGAGTGGAGGTTAGGAACAGGAAGGGGTCAATAACTTTACTGGGTGTTTTTTATAGGCCGCCCAATAGTAACAGGGATATTGAGGAGCAGATAGGGAAACAGATCCTGGAAAGGTGTAATAATAAGAGTTGTCGTGATGGGAGATCTTAATTTCCCAAATATCGGTTGGCATCTCCCTAGAGCAAGGGGTTTAGATGGGGTGGAGTTTGTTAGGAGTGTGCAGGAAGGTTTCTTGACACAATATGTAGATAAGCCTACAAGAGGAGAGGCTGTACTTGATTTGCTATTGGGAAATGAACCTGGTCAGGTGTCAGATCTCTCAGTGGGAGAGCATTTTGGAGATAGTGATTATAATTCTATCTCCTTTACAATATCATTGGAGAGAGATAGGAACAGACAACTTAGAAAAGTGTTTAATTGGAGTAAGGGGAATTATGATGCTATCAGGCAGGAAATTGGAGGCTTAAATTGGAAAAAGATGTTCTCAGGGAAAAGTACGGAAGAAATGTGGCAAATATTCAGCGGATATTTATGTAGAGTTCTGTATAGGTATGTTCCAATTAGACAGGGAAGTTATGGTAGGGTACAGGAACCGTGGTGTACAAAGCTGTAATAAATCTAGTCAAGAAGTAAAGAAAAGCTTACAAAAGGTTCAGAGAGCTAGGTAATATTAGAGATCTAGAAGATTATAAGGCTACTAGGAAGGAGCTTAAGAAGGAAATTAGGAGAGCCAGAAGGGGCCATGAGAAGGCCTTGGCAGACAGGATTAAGGAAAACCCCAAGGCATTCTACAAGTATGTGAAGAGCAAGAGGATAAGACGTGAAAGAATAGGACCTATCAAGTGTGACAGTGGGAAAGTGTGTATGGAACCGGAGGAAACAGCAGAGGTACTTAATGAATACTTTACTTCAGTATTCACTGGAAAAGCAGCAGATGGAAAAGCTTGAGAATGTAGATGTTAAGAAAGAGGATTTGCTGGAGATTTTGTAAAGCATCAAGTTGATTAAATCACTGGGACCAGTTGAAATGTACCTCAGGCTACTGTGGGAGACATGGGAGGAGATTGCTGAGCCTCTGGCGATGATCTTTGCATCATCAATGGGGATGGGAGAGGTTCCTGATGATTGGAGGGTTGCGGATGTTGTTCCTTTATTCAAGAAAGGGAGTAGAGATAACCCAGGAAATTATAGACCAGTGAGTCTTACCTCAGTAGTTGTTAAGTTACTGGAGAGGATCCTGAGAGGTAGGATTTATGACCATTTGGAGAGGTATAATATGATTAGGAGTAGCCAGCATTGCTTTGTCAAGGGCAGGTCGTGCTTTGCGAGCCTGATTGAATTTTTTGAGGATGTGACTAAAGACATTGATGAAGGAAGAGCAGTAGATGTAGTGTATATGGATTTCAGTAAGGCATTTAATAAGGTACCCCTGCAAGGTTTATTGAGAAAGTAAGGTGGCATGGGATCCAAGGGGACATTGCTTTGTGGATCCAGAACTGGCTTGCCCACAGAAGGCAAAGACTGGTTGTAGACGGGTCATATTCTGCATGGAGGTCAGTCACCAGTGGAATGCCTCAGGGATCTGTTCTGGGACCCTTACTCTTCATTACTTTTATAAATGACCTAGATGGGGAAGTGGAGGGATGGGTTAGTAAGTTTGCTGATGACACAAAGGTTGGAGGTGTTTTGGATAGTGTGGAGGGCTATCAGAGGTTACAGAGGGACATTGATAGGATGCAAAACTGGGCTGAGAAGTGGCAGATGGAGTTCAACCCAGATAAGTGTGAAGTGGTTCATTTTGGTAGATCAAATATGATGGCAGGATATAGTATTACTGGTAAGACTCTTGGCAGTGTGGAGAATCAGAGGGATCTTGGGGTTCGAGTCCATAGGACACTCAAAGCAGTTGCTCAAGTTGACTCTGTGGTTAAGAAGGTGTATGGTGTATTGGCCTTCATCAATTGTGGAATTGAATTTAGGAGCCGAGAGGTAATGATGCAGCTATATAGGACCCTGGTCAGACCCCACTTGGAGTATTGTGCTCAGTTCTGGTCGCCTCACTACAGGAAGGATGTGGAAGCCATAGAAAGGGTGCTGAGGGAATTTACAAGGATGTTGGCTGGATTGGGGAGCATGCCTTATGAGAATAGGTTGAGGGAACTCGGCCTTTTCTCCTTGGAGCGAAGGAGAATGAGAGGTGACCTGATAGAAGTGTACAAGATGACGAGAGGCATTGATCATGTGGATAGTCAGAGGCCTTTTCCCAGGGCTGAAATGGTGGCCACAAGAGGACACAGATTTAAGGTGCTGGGGAGTAGATACAGATGAGATGTCAGGGGTAAGTTTTTTACTTAGAGAGTGGTGAGTGCGTGGAATGGGCTGCTGGCAACGGTGGTGGAGTTAGATATGATAGGGTCCTTTAAGAGACTTTTGGATTGGTACATGGAGCTTAGTGAAATAGAGGGCTATAGGTAAGCCTAGTAATTTTTGAGGTAGGGACATGTTCAGCACAACTTTGTGGGCTGAAGGGCCTGTATTGTTCTGTAGTTTTTCTATGTTTCTATGCATTTCAGTGTACATTTTGATGTACACGTGATAAATGAATGAATATGAATCTAATACCTGTAACCTTTTGGTTTGTCTGAACTCTCTTTAAAATGTATTTATTGTTTAATTATTGAGATGCAGTGTGGACTAGGCCCTTCCATCCATTCCAGCAAAACTAGCCTAATCACGGGAAAATTTACATTGACCAATTAAACTTTCAATCAGTACATCTTTGGACTGTGGGAGGAAACTACTGCATCTGGAGGAAACCCACGCGGTCACGGGGGGAGGTATGTACAAACTCCTTACAGGCAGCTGCGGGAATTGAACCCAGGCCACTGGTACTGTAAAGCGTTGTGCTAACCACTATGTTACTGTGCAGCATGGCCTCAATTTCTCATTGCTTGCAGCAATCTTATAGAATCTTTTTGTTAAATCGTCATTTCATGCTAAGATAAAGCAGATTTCTTTTACAACTACATTTTTGTCTAACAAGGGAAAAATGAAGAAGATGTTTCAAATGTTGTTCTGCAAAAATAAATCAATTTCAAGAAATTCCTTTTTCCAGAATACTGAAGAAGACCACATTTGATGCTCTTACGTTTTCTTGAGTAATGCTCCACAATTCCCCTTTGCCAGATTGGGCTTGAGATAATGTTGCAGCTCTGTAAAATTCAGGTTAGACCACACACAGAAGACTGGTCACCTCATTATGGGATGCATTGGGAAGCTTTATAGAGGGTACGGAGGAGATTTACCAGGATTCTGCAAGGATTAGATCACATGTCTTATGACAAAAAGTTGAGCAAGCTAGGGCTTGGAGCAAAGGCGAATGAGACGTGACTTGAATGGACTGTTTAGGGCACAGATAGAGTGGACAGCCAGTGCCTTTTGCCCAGGGCACAATGACTAATGTGAGGGGGCATACTTTAAGGTGATTGGAGGAAAGGATTAGATTGATGTTGGAGTGGGTTAAAAGATCAGCACAACATTGTGGGCCAAATGGCCTGTGCTGCGCTGTATTGTTCTATGTTCAATAATATTTAATAAAGGATTTGTAAATCCTGAATGAAAATTATTTTCTCTCAAGCGACCCCAAAAGATTTTTCCCATTGGATTATCAGTTCACTTGAATCTATAGTGAATATAATTTAATTCCTTTGCATTGTCATGTTAAATCATTGTATAATATGGGATTATGCATTTTTCTAGCCCAGTGAAATGGTACAGTACTCAACTGGGATCATTGTGCAAATGTGATTCAATTTGCATGAAAATCATGCATTGGCCTTTATAAATGTAGGTGATTTTCACTCCTACCTCAAGGAGTATGATTGCAATCTTTAGCGATAAAGGATGGTTGAGCAAAATTATTATTAACGATCCAGTTGAGAATTTTAAATTTTAATGCTATGTATATATAGTACAAATAGGCTTCAAGACAGTCAATCTGAATGAGACCATAATGGTTCGCCTCTATTGCTCCCCACACCTCAAGGAATGTCAGCTTTGCACAGCTACTGTCAGGCAAGAGGTCCTCCAACACCAGGTTCAAGAATAGCTACTTCCCATTATCCATTTGGATCTTGAATCAGCCAGCAAGATCCTAATCACTGCAGTTCAGAATCAGAATCAGGTTTAATATCACTGGCATATGTCTTGAGATTTGTTGTTATGCGGCAGCAGTACATTGCAGTACATGATAATAAAAACGGTAAATTGCAGTAAGAAGTATATATATATTGAAATAGTTAAATTAAATAAGTAGTGCAAAAAGAGGAACAAAGGTAGTGAAGTAGAATTTGTGGGTTCAATGTCCATTCAGAAATCTGATGGCAGAGGGGAAGAAGCTGTTCCTGAGAGTTTGTGCCTTTATGCTCCTGCACCCCCCTCCCTGATGGTATGAATGAGAAGAGGGCATGTCCTGGGTGATTGGGTCCTTAACAGAGGATGCTGCCTTTTTGAGTCATCGCTCCTTGAAGACGTCCTGGATGCCGGGGAGGCTAGTGCCCATGACGGAGCTGATTGAGTTTACAACACGATTTCACAACACAATGACCACTTTGCACTAAAATGAACTTTTTATTTTCCCTTTAAAGATTAGCTGTGTTTGTCACTTGTACATCGAAACATGCAGTGAAAGGTGTCATTTGCATCAAACCAAATTAGCTAAAATCAGTGAGAACAGCCTGCGCCAAGGTGGCATGCTCACAGTTTACCAACCCTGACACTAACCATACACCTTTGGAATGTGGGAGAAAGATGGTAAAATGGCAGCAGCCACTTCTATGGGGTCAACCAAAGGTGACAGTGTCCTTCTTAAACATATTTTTTATGTTCACAAGACCTTGTTGGACATTAAGAAATTAAGGTATCGCAGGTCTACCCCCATCAGCAAGTTGCTTGTTGGTGGAGAAAGTGAAGGAGATGGACCGTTATGCTGCCCGCGACAGAGAGGCGTCAGTGCACAAAGGCGGTGTGCAGTCTAAAGCAAGTGATCACCTTAGTCACTTTTCTTTTGATCGCAAGCACCTGTTGGACATCGCTGGTGTCAAATGCTGCAAGCCTAATCCATTTGTTTATTAGCGAAAGGTGGGGGAGCTGTGTGGCCTTGATCATAGCAAGAACTAGGCCTCAAGCAGCATAGTCGCCTGCTTCCAGCCATCCGGGGGAGGCAACAGAGTTGGATGCTTCACCAGAATTCTGGGTGCGGTGTGGCATGGCGTCCTTGCTGGAGTCCGTGCTGTCCCCAGTGTTCGCTTGGCAGAGGACAAGCTCTATTGTGTTCGACTGCAGACTGCTGCAACATTCATGGACTTAGGGGACTATATATCTTTGGTAAGACCGGATTTTACTGCTATCTTAGGTGTGCTATATGTGCCCTATGCTGTTTTAGACTGTTGGTACTGCGTTTTGCACCTTGGCCCCAGAGTAACGGTGCTTTGCTTGACTATATTCATGCATGATTGAATGACAAATGCATTTGAACTTGAAACTGGAACACCCGCAGGAAACGTACAATCTCCTTACGCTGGCGGCAATCACACACTGATCGGTAATTGCAGGCACTGTAAAGCGATTGAGCTAACTGGTATGCTATCACGCCACTCCCTTTTGTTCTCTTTGTGTTTTCCTGTAAAAATAGAGTAAAATTTATGTTTTTCTTGTGCGATGCTATGTGCTCTGCTGATGCAAGTAGTTTTTCATTGTGGCTGGCATACATATTGTATTTAATGTTTCAGTAATATTTGAGTTAGTTAGTTACCGCCTGTTACACCACTGGCATTTAATAATACTTGAGTTATCTTGTAAATATGTTGTTGATTAAGCATTCTTGTTCATTTAAATAATTCACTACAGGTTATACGTATAATTACGGGAATTGCATACGTCCATCACACTACCAAGTGATTCGTGTTCAACTGGCTTTAAGTAAGCACGAAGTTAGACACACATTTTGGACTAGTGTGTCTTCCTTTGAATTAGTTTAATGAGTTACAAAACATAACATATATACTCAATAATAAACACAATCTTGACTTTAACTTTAGTCAATCTCTGCAAGGCGGTTAAGTATGTAATCGTTTACAATACTGCAACCTCAATCTTTCCTTTATAAGAGCCTTCGGGCTTCCACTTGGGCAAGATTTCCTTCCCCCTTTTTTCACTTTAACTTCTCCTGTTTGGCATTTTGTGCTAAAAGCTTCAATATTCTTTAATGCAAAGGCTATAAAAACCACATTACTTAAATCGATCATCACAGAAATTGGTATGCTGAATAATTATGTCTTCTTAGTACATTAATGAAGTGAGAAGTATAAGTGTTATATTGTTGATTTTAATAATATCACCCATCATCAGATTTCTGAATGGTTCATGAACACTACACAGACAAAAAGAAAAATCTGCAGATACTGGAAATTTTTGATAAAGGTAGCAAATACAGGAAATGTTCAGTTGGTCCGGCAGCATGAGTTTCAGATCAGCAACTGTCTCCTTCATGCCTTCTTCCTGTGAGCAAGGGATACCTGCCCAGAGGCTCTGCTGCACCCAAATGAGTGCAGAATGTAACCGTGGCAACTTGAAGCTGATGCAGAGGTGGATGCTGTGTCTGTCGTTTCGGTACCCCGTGGCTTAGTTACTATGTCAGATCAGGAGAAGTGAGATCCGTGGGACATAACATGTCATTGGATCAGAATTAGGCCATTCAGCCCATTGAATCTGCTCCATCATTCAACCATGGCTGAATTATTATCCTTCTCAACCCCATTCTCCTGCCTTCTGCTTGTAACTTTTGACACTCTTACTAATCAAGAACCTATCATCTTCAGTTTTAAGTATACCTAATGATCTGGTCACTACAGCCATATGCGGCAATGATTTCCACTGAGTCACCACCCCCTGGCTAAATCAGTCTGAGAGAAGCTAGGACTGTTAGGTCCCATGCCACCAGTTTTAGGAACAGTTATTACCCTTCAACCATCAGGCTCCTGAACCATCGTGGATAACTTCCTCACCTCAACATTGAAATGATTCCGCAACTTATGGACTCACTTTCAATGAATCTACAACTAATGTTCTCGGTATTATTTGTTTATTTTGTATTTGCACAGTTTGCCTTTTGCACATTGAAAATGAATCTTAGGGTATCATATGGTCACTTTGAAAATAAATTTACTTTGAACTTTGAAATTAATGGGACTGGAAACTGATAATTCTCCAAGACCTGATCATCTGAGTCTGAAAATTTTAAAGGAGTGACCACGAAGATAATGGAGGCACTGACTGCCATCTTCCGAATTTCCACAGATTTGAGAATGGTCTCCACAGAACAGCAGGTAACAAATATAACCTCACTACTTAAAACACACAGGGAGATAGCAAAGAATTACAGACCAGTTAGGCAGACATCAGCGGTAGTGAAAATGTTACTAAGGAAGTGGTAACAAGACCCTTGGGAAATAAAGAATAGAATTGATAGAAACAGCATGGTCCTATGAAAGGGAAATCGTATTTGATAAATCTGCTAGAATTTTTGATGTTGACAGTGTCAGGGAAGATGAAAGCAAACCAGATGATACAAGATACTTAGACTTTCAGAATGTTTTTAAGAACATACCACACAAGAGGTTATTAAACAAAATTAAAGTAAAAGCATCAGGGTGAAATAACAAAATATAGCATAAAGGGAATATGAATAGTTAGGTCATTATTAGGCCGGGAGGCTGTGACCAATGAGGTGTTGCAGCAAATGGTGCTGGGGTTAACTATCTTTGTTAATAATTTGGCTAAGGTGTTCAAGTGTAATATGTCCAAGTTTCCTGATTATACTAAACTAGGACCAATGTGAACTGAGAAAGGTATATTGAGAGGCTATGTGAATGGGCAGGTTTGTGGCAGAATACAATGCGGAAAGAATAGGTTGCCCACTTTGGTAAAATGAGTTAGTGTGTTTTAAATAGTGTGAGAATAAATGGTGATAGATATTAGTGTTCTGAGGGAGCTGGCTATTCTACTCAAAGCATTTAACGTTAATATGCAGGCAATTAGGATGCCAGCAGCATTCTGCCTATTATAAAAGTATTTGAGTATAAAATAACAAAGGGGTCTGAAAGAACAAGGATATACTGGCACAGAAACAATGAATGAGGTGTTGCAGAGTTATCATGTTGGAGTCAAAAATATGTGATTGTAAATGGCATCTAATTACAGTCCTATGCAATAGTCTTGGGCTCATATATATACATAGCTAGGGTGCCCAAGTATTTTACACAGTACTGCAGTATTTCACTGTACTGCTGCCGCAAGACAAAAAAAAAACAAATTTCATGACATATGTGAGTGACGATAAGCCTGATTCTGATATGGGTCTCTATTGTGGGCTGAGAGTGTGAAGGGAGCAGGGAGAGGGGATTATGGTTGAGAAAAGGGGAAGGGAGAGGGGAAGGAGCAGATATTCCGTAAAGTTCAATAAACCAGTTGTTTGAAATCAAATGACCTTGCCTTGTGTCTCAGGGCCGGGTGTGTCTGCAAATGCGCTATACCCCACCCCTGGCATTTCTTCTCTGCTACCTTTCCCACACCCTTCTCATGGCACACCACCCTCGACATTCCCAACATCCTTTGCTTCCCCTCCTGTTACAAGCCTGCTCTCCATTCCACGTTGATAAATACAGTACCGTGCAGAAGTCTTTGGCACCCTAGCTATATTGAAGTTTCGAAGATTTTTGCACAGTATTGTAAGTACTATTTGTTGGCAGTTCCTTCTGATTACTTCTCATTGCTACTAACAGGGAGGGGAAACAGGAGCTTGATGATGCATAATGAAAAGCTTCATTCCCCCTACCATCAGATTTCTGAATGGACCAAGAACAATAATTCACCATTTTGCTTTCTTTTTGAAACATTTATTCAATTTTTAATACATTTCTGATTATAACATAGTATTCTTTTGTATACTACACGGTACTGCTGCCTCAAAACAACAAATTTCAGGACACATGTCAGTGATAATAAATCTGATTCTGATTCTAACTCTGGACTGTGATTATGGTCTTTAAACATGTGCTATTGGGAGACATTTTATTTTCATAATAAAGATAACATATCCTTTAATTTTCTTCTTATTGAGTGATGACCATATTAAATTTGCCAGCACCTCGGTAGGTCAGGAAGTATCTGTGGCAATAGAAGAAGAATTAAAATTTCAGTTTGAAGATCCTGTGTCAGACTTATTTGACGAAGGGGATCCTCAACATTAACAAGTTTTCCTTCTCTACAGATGCTACCTGACCTGTTGAGTGTTTTTAATATTTGTTGTTATTCCTGACCCATTACCACTCTGAGCATATTTATGTTCTTGCCTGCACCTGAGCCCATCCAGACACCAGAGGTGAAGTTCTCTCTCCATGTTTGACTTTCAAGTTCACATCCCAGGAACAGGCAAAGAGACATGAGGCACAGTCTATGTCTATTAATTCCCGAGTCTGCACTGTCAACTAGAATTCTGCTGATATTTTGCCCACAAATTATGCCCACAAATCTTTGTCAATTAAAGTTAGTAGATAGAAAAATAACAAACATTGCATCAGTGATTTCCTGCAGATGAGATTTTCCAAAGCAACACGTAATTGTACAACAATTCTATCTAACTTTTGTTTTTCCATTCACCAGGATCACCATCATTACGTGTCGCATCATATGATGTGGGCGATCACGGTCTCCAGGACCATGATTGTCCTTGGCAAATTTTTCTACAGAAGTGGTTTGCCATTGCCTTCTTCTGGCAGTGTCTTTACAAGATGGGTGACTCCAGTCATTGTCAATACTCTTCAGAGTTTGTCTGCCTGGTGTCAGTGGTCGCATAGCCAGGACTTGTGAAATGAACCAGCTGCTCATACGACCATCCACCACCTGCTCCCATGGCTTCATGTGACCCTGATTAGTTGGGGGTGGGGAGACTAAGCAGGTGCTACACCTTTCAGGGTGACCTACAGGTTAGTGGAGGTAAGGAGCAGCTTAAGTTTCCTTTGGTAGAGATGCATCTCCACCCTGCCACCCAAATATACTGTAGTTTGTCTGCTGGTGATGTCCTTACCCCACCATATATATCAATTAAATTAAGTAAGTAGTGCAAAAAGAGAGGAAAAAAGTTAAAAATAGTGAGGTAGTGTTACTGGATTAATGGAACATTCAGAAACCTGATGATGGAGGGGAAGAAGCTATTTCTAAAATATTCAGCGCGTGTCTTCGGGCTCCTGTGCCTCCTCCCTGATGGCAGTAATGAGAAGAGGACATGTTTTGGGTGATCAGAGTCCTTTTTGATGCCATCTTTTTGAGGCATCACCTTTGAAGGTGTGTTCAGTGCTGGGAAGGCTAGTGTCCACGTTGGAGCTGGCTGAGTTTACAACTTTCTGCAGGTTTTTTTCTGTTCCTGTGCATAGGCCGGTGATACCCAAGTGTGAAATAAATGCAGGAGGAGCTGGAAAATTACCAGCTTTTCATTGGTACCTCAGGTGGCAATGGTAAGTATAATTGGTGCACAATTGGCTTAGCCTTCTACCATTGAATTTGACAACTATAACAAGATCTTTGTATGTTGGAAACCATAAGTTACCTATGCTGGTGCCAATTTCCCAATTTCACTAATCAACCCTTCCCTCTTTCATGAATTGTCCTTTGGTTACTCTCTGGTTTGGTGTAGCACCTAACAAACCATGAAAACTACAGAGAAATCTCAACTTAGCAGGAAAAAAAATCATTGGCTGCAGTCTGCCATCACTGTGTCCAAAACAAAGAAGCGGACAAGAAAAATCATTACAGACACTACCCAACCTGCAAACTGCCTTTTCTAAAAGCTCCCTTCTGGAAAGTGCTATAGGGCCATTAAAACAAAAACATCACACCATCTTAAAGATTTCTTCCCCCAGCAAGTTAATCTGATCATCTATTATAGTTGCCCCCCCCCCACTTCTATCGTTTACCTCAGTCACTGCACTGTAAACACTTTAAACCACTTTATGTAGTGCTGTTCACATTGTAAATATATGCTGGTATTTATATACGTATGCACATTTTAGCCATATCCACACTTTAACCTTTAACTTTATTTTTAATATAATTGTATATTCTTTGTAATTGTTTGATGTTGCTTTTTTGTTGCATGTCACACCAACACACCACAGCAAATTCCTGATCATGCAAATGTATATGGCAAAGAAAGGTGATCCTTTAAACCAAAGCAGGCATGGAGTCAACTAGCATTAGTGTGAGGAACACACACAAAATTCTGGAGGAGCTCAGCAGGCCAGACAGCATCTATGGAAAAGAGTAAACAGTCAACGTTTCGGGCTGAAGCCCTTCATCGGGACTGGAAAGAAGAGGAGGTCAGAGTAAGAAGGTGGGGGGAGGGGAGGAAGAAGTATAAGGTGGTAGGTGATAGGCGAAACCAGAAGATGGAGTGGGGTGAAGTCAAGAGAAGGGAAATTGATTGGTGAAGGGGAATCTGATAGGAGAGGGTAGCAGACCATGGAAGAAAGGGAAGGAGGAAGAGCACCAGAAGGAGGTGATGGGTGGGGAAGGAGATGAGGTGAGAGAGGGAAAGAGGAATGGGGAATGATGAAGGAGAGGAAGGGGGCGGGCAAATACCAGAAGTTCAAGAAATCTATGTTCATACCAGAAGCATCAGTATGTTTGAGGAATCTGTCCCTCTAGTACTGGTGAACTCTGCTGTCAGTTTTCCTCCTGTTCAATAAATGCCTCACAACTATCTGTTGTGTACTGCCAATTAAGCACTTCAATGGCACAGGCTTCCATGTTGATGATAAGTCCTTTATGTGACATCTAATCAAACAGCATTTGGAAGCCTAAAATACAGTTCAACTGCAAAGATCCTTTCAGTTACTTCACGGAAAATCTCTGTCAGGTTAGTTTATTTAATTTTTATTTATTTGTTTATATAAAGCAATACAGCATGGAGTAGGCCCTTCAAGCCGTGCTGCCCCAGCAACACCACAACCCCTGTTAACCCTAACCTAATCACAGGACAATTTACAATGACCAATTGACCTACCCGGTACGTCTTTGGACTGTGGGAGGAAACTGGAGAACATGGAGTAAACCCATACATTCCACAGAGAGGACATACAGAGACTCCTTACAGATGACACTGGAATTTAACTCCGAAACGCGCTGAGCGATAATAGTGTCGTGCTAACTGCTATGCTACTGTGACGCCTCACAATCAGACATGATTTATCTGTAACAAATCTATACTGGTTTCTGCAATTACTTTGCCCTTATCCAAGTGCATGCTCACTCTATTCCTGATTACTTTTTCTAAATATTTTCCCCACTGTAAAGCTCGTCCTGATGTACTATAGCTTCTGGTTTTCATCCTAACGTACAGGTTTGAGCAAGTTTGCAATATTTATGGTTCTCTATCCCTCAGGACCACCGCTGTATTGAATGATGTGTGGTAGGTCATGGCAAATGCCTTAGCAATTTCCACCTTTGGTGGCCTGGATATCATTTTATGCTTCAGATGCAAGCAGATGTACTAGATTCAATGTCTATTTGATGTGAATAAATGCGCTGACACTTTTTATCAGGACTGGAAAGGAAAGGGGAAGAAGCCAGAATCCCCTCTACAAATATTGCCTGACCTGCTAAGTTTCTCTGGCATTTGTGTGTTGCTCTGGGTTTCTAGCATCTGTAGAATCCCTTGTGTTTTTGATGTGACAAGTGCTGCTTTAATATAAGGAGGTGTCTGGGATTTGTAAACGTGTCTGAGCTTTTACATTGGAATCATCATCCAAACTCACATCAAGACCTCACCTGTACGAATACGTCTACTGTACAATATCAGATTCACGCTGCTATTCAGGAATGATTGAATTTTTCCGGACTTTGATGCACAAAATTCCTTTGTATTGGAATGGAGTAAAAGGATGGAAGGGGTTTGGAAGGTATGGCTGGGTGCAAGTTGATGGACTAAGCAGAATAATAGTTTGGCATGGACTAGATGCGCCAAAGGGCCTGTTTCTGTGCTGCAGTACTCTCTGACTATGATTTTGCAGAATAATGGGAAATTGAGACAACGTTTCTATATAGATCCAATTTTTTGAACTGATGAATCATTCAGCCAACTTAAAGCATTCGATTTTACTTTGCACCTAAGTGAAAAAAAACTTTTAAAAGGTATCAGTAATTCAGCAAAATGGGAATGCGTCCATTTACAGCTCTCAGCAACACATAAATTTGAAATGTTTATCCTCTATTTGGCCAAATTGTTAATGGTCACTGGTGTATATCAAGCTTCAATTTAGCTGCCTGGAAAAGGAGATTTCAGGTGGGCATTTACTGCAAGCTATATGTCTTTTCTGTAGGTCAAATCGATACTCCATACTGTGATTTCATCTGACATTTTGTTTATCTTGTATTACAGGAAATTGGATAAGAAGAGGTTTGGAAGTCTGGGAAGGAAAATACATTTTTTAAATGAAGAGCAAAAGGTCATGGTGCATCCCTTGAAATTTCTGAGATTTTTCCCATCAACAAAACCTATGGCATCAGGGTTGATATTTTTGATATTTTTAAGTTCTTCGGAGAAAAAATAATTATATGTGCTACAGGTTAGGTCATTCCAGTTCTAATAAATACTTTATGTCTTTCACATGTGCTAAACCCAGAGCCATCCTTTCTGTGATCCTGCAGGGTGAATCGAGCGGCATCTTTCATGGTCGATGCTGTCCCATGAAGCCTGCAAGGACCAACCAGACCTCAGTTAGCAGCTTCTGAGGCCCTATCGCCAGACTGCTCTGCTGGCCTTTTGACGGTCTGCTCTTGTTAAAGGGTATTGAACTGCTTTTAAATGTCTATGGTAGGAGGTGCATTGAAGCAGTTCAAATAAATTAAATTATTGCAAAAATAGAGATCATTAAAAGAAGTCAAAAACATTAACTTAAAAAAAAGTCACTGGCGCTGTAATAGTATTGCATGAACCGTTATGGTACTAGCGATGGTTGGAGTAAAGCTGATGAAACAGATGTGTTGTGATGCAATGTGCAGCCAGCTCTTCAGCACAGCACATCTGAAGGCATTAAGATTAATTTAATTTGTTAATGATACATTGAAACTTTGAAAAATACAGTAAAATACATTGTTTGTATTAAAATACATAGTCTGTGGACGTTCTGGGGGCAGCCTGAAAATGTCACCACATTCTGGTGCCAACATAGCATGCCCACAACTCACTAAGCCTAACTGTACACCTTTGGATTGTGGGAGGAAACCAGAGCTCCCAGAGGAAACCCACACAGTTACAGGGAGAACAAATCTTTACAGGCAGTGATGGGAATCGAACCCCAATCAGTGAGGATTGGCGCTGTAAAGGGATGTTGCTAACTGCAACACTACCGTGCCATCACAAAAGTGTAATTGACATTAGCATTGTCAATTATCTCATCTTCAATATGGGGGTCACCTTTGATTATAAAACTCTGTCATGGACAGTCCCAAGTCTGGCTGCCAAAAGAGGAAGATTGAGCACGTGACTTGCAGCCTATCCTGGAAAAACCCAGAGCTACAGAAATGCCAACAGAAGCTCCAAAGATCTCATCCTTGAGAGAGGAAGGATCTTTGCCAAGAAGATGTATGATATGCTGAAAGCCAAAACTCCGTGGCAGCTAAAGGACATATCAACCTTCAAATGAGATGCTGGCTAAAGGACACCTAGTGACACAACCTTGAAACTGACACCAAGAATATGGGCTACACTTGGGGACAACTTAAAAGACTGGCCCAGGACAGAGGATTCTGACAAGCTGCTTTTTATGGCCCATATCCCAGTAAGAAGGATGGGCTGACTGACTGACTGACTGACTTTGATTATAATTCTACAAGTATGTGAAGAGTAAGAGGATATGACGTGAAAGAATAGGACCTATCAAGTGTGATAGCGGCAAAGTGTGTACAGAACCAGAGGAAATAGCAGAGGTACTTAATGAATACTTTACTTCAGTATTCACTATGGAAAAGGATCTTGGTGATTGTAGTGATGACTGAAAAGCTTGAGCATGTAGATATTAAGAAAGAGGATGTGCTGGAGCTTTTGGAAAGCATCAAGTTGGATAAGTCACCGGGACTGGACAAAATGTACCCCAGGCTACTGTGGGAGGCGAGGGAGGAGATTGCTGAGCCTCTGGCGATGATCTTTGCATCATCAATGGGGACGGGAGAGGTTCCGGAGGATTGGAGGGTTGCGGATGTTGTTCCTTTATTCAAGAAAGGGAGTAGCGATAGCCCAGGAAATTATAGACCAGTGAGTCTTACCTCAGTGGTTGGTAAGTTGATGGAGAAGATCCTGAGAGGCAGGATTTATAAACATTTGGAGAGATATAATATGATTAGGAGTAGCCAGCATTGCTTTGTCAAGGGCAGATCGTGCCTTACGAGCCTGATTGAATTTTTTGAGGATGTGACTAAACTCATTGATGAAGAAAGAGCAGTAGATCACACAAGAGGACTATCAGAAGTAATATTATTTGGACAGGAAATAAACTGCAAGTGACCATGCCATCTTTGATAGTTGAAGATTGCTTTATATCATTTCCAGTATACAAGTGTAAAGGAGAACAAAAATTATTGTTACTCCAGATACGATGCAGGACATAAAACGCACTAAGATAAGGAACACCATAATAAAAAAATCACAATATATATAAATACTTGAGATAGCTTATATACATAGATTGATTATATGTACATAAAGTGAGACTAGGCACAGGAATGTTTGTACATAAGGTGATTCTGACAGGAATCAAGCTTCAAATTCCTTGGTTTCCACATTTCCGATGATCTCACCTGGTCCCTGAACTCCTCCATCCTGATCAAAAAGGCGCAACAGGTCCTTTATTTCCTGTACAGCATCAAGAAAGCTCACCTCTGTCCCAGGATACTGACGGACTTTCACTGCTGTACCATTGAGAGCATACTCACCAACTGCATCTCAGTGTGGTATGGCAATCGTCCCGTATCGGACCGCAAAGCACTCCAGCGGGTGGTGAAAACTGCCCAGTGGATTATCAGCACCCAATTGCCCACCATTGAGAACATCTACCATAAATACTACCTGGGCAGGGAAAAAAGCATTATCAAGGATGCATCTCACCTAACCATGGACTTTTTACTCTCCTCCCATCCGGTAGGCACTACAGGAGCCTCCGCTCCCACACCAGCAGGCTCAGGAAGAGCTTCTTCCCTGAGGTTGTGACCCTGCTGAACCTCCCATCACAGCGCTAAGCAGTATTGCACCCATATTGTACTGTCTCAGTACTTTTATATTTGTGTGCTGTAGCACTTACTTTTTATTCGCAGTTATTTTATAAATAACACTATTCTTTGCATTTCTGGTTAGATGCTAACTGCATTTCACTGGCTTTGTATCTGTGCTTGGCACAATGACAATAAAATTGAATCTAATCTAATCTAAATGATAAAGTAATGGTGGTGGGGGTGTGGAGGGGTGTTTAGTGGGTGGGGGTGTTGGTCAGCCTTCCTGCTTGGGAAAGTTATAGTTTTTGAGTCTGGTGGTCCTGCCATGGAAGATACAGAGCCTCCTCCCTGAGGGACAAAAAGTCCATGAGCGGCGTAGATTGGCACCTTTATGATATTGCTGGTCTTTTTCCCGATCCTTTCTGTATATGTATGTCCTTGATGTTCAAAAATTATCTCAGAAGTAAATCTTACATAGAGTTTTGTATTGAGTAAGAACTGGAATGTGTTACTCTTGCCCATTCCCACTACTCTGCCTTACGGTTACACTGAACAACAATCCCAAGATTTGCTTTCAGCATTTCCAGCCACTCATTAATCACTGTCTCACACGGGCCTATCGGCCTCGCGGCTGTGACAGGCTAATTTTTCAGGGGAAGCTGCAATAGAGATAAGTGCATACTCTTAGCTAATAGACCCCAATTTGTAGTCTGCTGCAAGGCACAGCGATACTTTCTGCAGTTGACGGACAAATCATACACCTTTGTACTTGGTAAAAACTATGTACTGTAATAACATCTGCCCCAGCTATTAACAAAATGATGGCAACCTGACAGAAAGGGAAACTTCCGCTTTCCTCCATCATTTTGCCGCAGGGCTATCAGGTGTTTTATGGGCATGATCTTTCATGTTGCTCTGAAGCTGAGAAACGGACACAAAATCTAAATTGCTGGTTACTTTTGCCAAAAGCATTCGGTAAATAAAATCATCGTTGTAAAAATTAATTATTTTGTTAAAGGCAAGTAACTGTTGTGAAAAGACTCTTTTGGCAGAAAAGGTACACTGAGCGTCTAATCCAGTGTTTCCAAGAATGTTATCGTCTGCATCAGTTAAAGCATTTAACCCCGTAGGTACAGAACTTGCTGTTTGCATCTGCAGGTCGCTGAATGTCAACAAGAAAATTAAGTAATAACAGTGCAAGCAGCATTTAGCTAATCCTTCAGGAGTAACACACACAAAAGGCTGGAGGAACTCAGCAGGTCAGGCAGCATCAACGGAGAGCAATGAATAGGTCTTGTTTTGGGCTGAGACCCTTCATCAGGACTGGAAAGGAAAGGGGAAAAGCCAGAACAAGAATGTAGGAAGAGTACAAGCTGGCAGATAATAGGTGAAGCCAGGTGAGGGGGAAGGTCGGTGGGTGAGGAGAGGGGAACGGAGTGAGAAGATTGGTGGGAAAGGTAAAAGGATGAAGAAGAAGGAATCTGATTGGAGAGGAGAGTGGATCATGGGAGAAAGGGAAGGGGGGGGGGCGTACCAAAGGGATGAGATAAGTCATCCAAGTGGAACTGTCCATAGTCTCTGTCTATTCTTCTCACTGCCTCAGTAAAGCAGCCAACAAATCAAAGACCTAACCCATGCCAGACATTCTCTCTTTACCCTTCTTCTATGGCACAGAAGATACAAAAGTCTGAAAGCACACACCACCAGGCTCTTGGACAGCTTCTATCCCAATGTTATAGGACTAATAAAATGTTCCCTAGTATGATAAATTGGAGTCTTGAAGTCCCAATCCACCTTGTTATGATCTTGCACCTTATTGTATATCTGCACTGAACTTACCCTGTAAGTGTTACACTTTATTCTATATTGTTATTATTTTACCTCGTTCTAATTAAATACACAGTGTAATGATTTGATATGTATAACCAGTATGGAAGACAAGTTCAGTACACACAATAATAAACCAATAACAATTTCAATTCCAACTGTAGCATTATGTACAGATTAATTTCTTATAAGGATATTCCACATATACAAAAAGAACAGTGTTTACCAGATGGAGATCAAAAGAATTTCCACTGACTAGTTTTGCAAATATTAATCCCTTCAATATGCTGCAATGGGAAGAGACAGGAGATTGTTCCTAATGTTAGCATCTCATTAAAGGTGAGAGATGGGGAAGGCTTAAAGGAAATGAGCTGGGCAATTTTTTTTGAAAGGGAGTTTAGCTTTTCTTGTCACATGTAAGTGAAACATTGAAACATACAGTGAAATCTGCTGTTTTGCGCCAAACCAAATCAGTGAGGATTACACTGGGCAGCCTGCAAGTGTCACTGGGCTTCTAGCGCCAATATAGCATGTCCACAACTCATTAACCCTGAGCCACATGACTTTGGAATGTAGGAGGAAATGCTTGTGGTTATGGGGAGAACGTACAAACTCCTCACAGAGAGCGGCAGGAATTGAACCCAGATCAGAGATCACTGGTGCTGTAATAGTGTTACACTAACAACTATGCTACGTGCTGCAGAGAATGGGTCGTGCCTGGAGTGGACTGCTTGGGATTGTGTTTAAGGGACTTTTAGATGGGCACAAGAATATCCAGGGAATGGATGAATATGGATCATGTGCGGGCAAAAGAGATTTAGTTTCATTTGGCTTCATGTTCAGCATAGGCACCGTGGGCCAAAGGGCTTTTTCCTGTGCTCTACAGTACTGATCTATGTTCTGTGTTCTATGAAATTGTAGGGGTTGATCCATCACATGTTGTGACTAGCTGGTAGGGAGATCAACAAGTGCTGCACTTGACAATTCACCTTCTCCCTCACCACCGTTCAGGGCCCCATACAGTCGTTCCGGGTGAGGCAACATTCCACCTGTGAATCTGTTGGTGTTCCTGGCGCGACTTCCTCAGTATCGGTGAGACCCAGCGTAGATTGGAGGACTGCTTTATCAAGCACCTTTGTTCCATCCACAACAGGGATGATTTCCCAGTGGCCAACCATTTGCCATTCCCTTTCTGACATGTTGGTCCATAGCCTCCTCGACTGCCACGATGAGCCTACTCTCAGTCTGGAGGAGCAACACCTTATATTCTGTTTCCAAAGCCTTGGCACAAGCATCAATTTCTCCAACTTCCAGTAATTTCATCCCCCCCCTCCCCTTACCATTCTCTCCTCTTCCATTCCCTAATTTGGCTTCCTGTTACCCTTTCTCTTTTCCTGGTGCCCTCCTCCTTCCCCTTCTCCCATGGTCCACTCTCCTCTCCTATCTGATTCCTTCTTTTTCAGGCCTTAACTTCTTCTACCTCCCAGATTTTCACTTCATCCCAACCTCCCTCACCCACCCACTTACCCCTCACCTGGCTTCCAGCTTGTGATCCTTCCCCTCTACACACCTTCTTATTCCAGCTTTTTCCCTTTCCTTTCCAGTCCTGATGAAGGGTCTCAGCCTGAAACACTGACTCTCTATTCCTCTCCATAGATGCTGTGTGACTTACTGAGTTCCTTCAGCATTTTCAGTGTGTGTTTCTCTAGGTGAGGGTGGGACAGTGGATGTCATCTATTTGGACATTAGCAAGGCCCTTGACAACATCCTGCTCGGGAAGCTGGTCCGTGAGGTTGAGTTCCATGGAATCCAGGAGGAGCGAGTTAACGGGATTCAAAGTTAGCTCAGAGGTAGGAAGCAGAGGTTGGTGGTTGAAGCAACACTCCCAAAATGAGACAGGAACTCAGCAGGCCAGGCAGTCGACGTTTCAGACCAAAGCCCTTTGGCAGGACGTTAGTCGGATTTCCAGCATCTGCAGATTTTCTCTTGTTGGTGGCTGAAGGTCGTTTCTTGGGATGGAGGCTGGCAGTTTACTCAGTAATCAATTCAAGAATATTTCACACCTCCATGAAACATACTTAGCCAGAGATGGTGCATCCTTTCCTTCTCACTCAGACTTTGTTAAGATTTATGACCCATGTTCATTTTAAGTGTCCGCCACTACTGATCTATAGTGATATATTGATCTACAGAAAGTGGTGGATACAGGTGAATCCCTCCCCACCATTGAACATATTTGCATGGAGCGATGCCACAAGAAAGCACCATCAATCATCAAGGACTCAAAATCACCCAGGCCGTGCTCTCTTCTCACTACTACCATTTGGCAGGAGGTACAGAAGCCTTAGGTCCCACACCACCAGGTTCAGGAACAGTTATTACCCCCCAGCCATCAGACTCCTGAACTGGTGTGGATAATTTAACTCAGATCAACTCTGAGCTGCTTGTACAATCTACAGGCTCACTTTCAATGATTTTACAAAACGTTGTCACTATTATTTATTTTTCATTTCCTCAGTTTGTCTTCTTTTGCACAGTGATTGTCAGCTTTGTTTAATGTTTAATTTTTTGAAATAAATTCTATTGTATTTCTTTATTTCCCTGTAAATGCCTGCAAGAAAATAAATCTCAAAGCAGTATATGGTAATATATATGTACCTTAATAGAAAATTTACATTGATTTTGACTATTATCCTGCTCTTTATCCATTTTTCCATTTGTTAACTCTGTTCTCATACCATGGCAATTGAAACTTTATAGAAATATGTTGCCCCAGGCTTGACCTAGACATATGTCATGGATATTATTGTGTTGAACATGACGAGTCTGTGATTATTCCATATACTGTACATCACCCTTTTAATACTGCATTGTATTGGCTTCCTGTCTCCTGTTCATTGGACTTAACTTCTCCATTTTGTTTTCCTACATTACCCATGCTTGTCCTGTATCTTCCACATATTGGAAATTGTTTTTATCATGTTCATAAACTCAAAATTCAATTCCAAAATCCAAAGAAATTGTGCCTATATCAGGTTAACCTTTACCAGCTGCCTAACTTAACCAACTACCTTAAAAGAAGACCGCAAATGACATTTCCGTGAAGGGTCCTTGACAGGTAGCATTAGAGAGAATCCTAAACATCTGCTATTACTAACCTGTACTGATTCACAGAAAGTGGTGAATACAGACCAGTCTATCACAAGCAGACCCTTCCCCACCATGACCCTAAAACCCTTCATAAGGATATTATAAGCCATAGCGTAGGTAAGGAAAAAGCAGTTCCCTCTAGAGAACAAAGGACTGATTAATGTCAGGATCTGAATGAGTGAAGTCCTAGATGAATACTTCTAATCAATTTTCACCAGGAAGAGGGATGCGGAGGCAAAAGAGTTAAGGGAGGGGTCTTCTGAATATTCTGGTGCATGCCTGTATTAGGAAGGAGAAAGTATTGGAAGCATTGGTGCATAACAGACTGTGCAGTAGTGGAATATAAACATTGCAGACCATCAAGAATACTGTAGACAGGTGATTGGATCAAACCATTCATCTGCCTTCAACTTGTGCTGCAGGAATTTCTAAAAGAATTTGCTTGTGTGGCATTCTTTAAACTGTGTGTTGGTTTTAAAAACTCAATGTACTGCACTGGGGAGTGCAGTAGAATGGAGGGATCTCGGAATACAGATCCATAATTCTTTGAAGGTGGCATTGCAGGTCGATAGAGTCGTAAAGAGAGCCTTTGGCACATTGGCCTTCATAAATCACAGTGTACAGGAGTTGGGATGTTATGTATAAGTTGTATAAAATATTGGTGAGGCCTAATCTGGGCTATTGTGTGCAGCTTTGGTCAGCTATACCTACAGGAAAGATGCCAATAAGATTGAAAGAGTGCATAGAAAATTCACAAGGATATTGCAGGGACCTGACGACTTGAGCGTTATAGGTAAAGGTTGAACAGGTTAGGACTTTATTCCCTAGAATGTAAGAGAATGAGGGTTGATTTGATAGAGGTATACAAAATTATGTGGGGTAAGCAATCATCTTCCACTGTGGTTGGATGAGGCTATACTAGAGGTCATGGGTTAAAGATGAAAGGTGAAGTATTTATTGGAAACATGAGGGGCAACGGCTTCACTCAGAGGTTGGTGAGAATGTGGACTGAGTTGCCAGTGGAAATAGTGGATGCAGGTTTGATTTCAATGTTTGAAAGCAATTTTGATTGGTGCATGGATGGGAGGGGTTTGGAAGGCTACGGTGCGGGCGCAGATCGATGTAACTAGGCAGATTAATAGTTTAACATAGATTAGATGGGCCGAAGAGCCTGTCTCTGCGGTGTAGTGTTCCATAGCACAATGACTCTACAATAAATTATTAATTACTAATCGAGTCAAGAGTGGCAAATCTGAAGCCATAGCTGATGAAATACTTCAAGTTACTACACTGGAAAATAAAATGTTCAAAATATTTGGATCCAATATTACTTTCTACTGTCAAATTTTGATTATTACTGAACAAAATGCCATTGGAATAAATTAAGCTTTCTTTGAATTAACTTCACCTATAAATATGTTTATGTTGCTGTCCAATGTAGACAAGGCAAAAGCATATACTGTAGATGTTTTTCATAAACTACTATAGTACGGAAACAGGTCATTAGGCCCAACTGCTTCATACCAACCAAGATTCCTGTCTAAGCTAGATTCTTGATCGGTCAGGGCATGAAGGGATATGGGGAGATTGCAGGAGATTGAGGCTGAGAGGAAAATTGGATCAGCCATGATGAAGTGGTGGAGCAGACTCAATGGGCCAAAAGCCTAACTCTGCTCCTGTGTCTTATGGTCTTATTTGCCCACAACTGTCCCTTTTCCATCTGAACTATTTCTATGCACCTGTCTAAATACCTTTTAAATGTTGTTAATGTGCCTGCTGTTCAGTGTTAACCTGCTGATGCAGGGTAAGATGAGGAACTGCTGTGTGCTTGTTCTTGCAGAAGTGTATCTCCAGGACAACATTAATATGCAGGCCATGCTACTCAGAGACTTGTGTTAATAATACTTTTTGTGACTGTATGTGCCGTCCTAACTATATGTGCTGTGTGTGACTATGCACTCTATTTTGCACCTTGGCCCCAGAGGGACAATGCCTCATTTAGCTGTATACAGGTGTACGGTTGAATGACAATTAAACTTGAACTTGTCACAACCACTTCCTCTGGCAGTCATTCATATACTGACCATCATCAGGGTGGAAAGAATTGTTCCTCAGCTACCTATTAAATCTCTCCCCTCTCAGCTTAACTGTATGCCCTGTATTTATAGGTTCTTGATTCTCCAACCCATATATTTCATTATCCTTTTTAATGAATTAGTTTAGGCTATTAGAAGATGAGGGCCTGGTCTACTTTCATGATGAACCTCATAGAGTATTTTAGGAAAATATTCAGCTGCCAGTAGGTATCTCTGGTGCAATCTGTTAATGCTATACAGTTCAGGATTTATAGAAGTTTTTTTCTGCCATTAAAACAAAACAAAATGATACATAAAGTGTGTTCATTCTGTTTTTGCAGATTGTGGTCAGAGTCCATTGGAGTGGCGTGCAAAACGACTGGGGACCCTTCACTGCCACAGCCTTCCCCCGCCTTCACTGACATTGTGGTATGTCATCATCCTTGCCAGCTCCCCCATTCAGGTCTTTGTCTGGAACCTTCTTCTTGACCTTACCACCATGGTTGACCCTAACAGGAGCTAAACTCAAATGCATTACTCTTGGGATCTCAGAAACGCACAAGCTTCTCTGCCACGACAAGCTGATGATTCTCAGAAAAGACTTTCTTTATGCTTTTCTTTCTTTTTGTTACACACATTGATCAATATAAAGATTTCACCTATGATTAAATCCCACTTACAATCAGTACTTTCTCTTGGAAATTGCGATTGATTGGAGGTGGCTTCACTGCTAACAAATAATGCATTTATATTTGCAGCAGCTGTTTTATGTTGGACAGACACTGGGTGAAACACGCGGCTTCCTGACTTTCCACTTTATTAGATTTGAATTAATTAGGTGAGGCAGATCTGCACTAAATAAGATGTGCTGGACGTGGAGAGGCTGAAATTAACTGGCTCTTGATAGAATGAAATGCATTGGATCTGAACCAGGATCAGTTAAGATGCATGGCTCTGTGTTTGTAAAGCCTTACTGTGTTTGGACTGGTAGATAAGTTTTGCCTCTCCTTCGATTAGAATAGTCTTCCCGTTTGGTAAGATTTTAAAAGTAAGCATAAGAGATTCTGCAGATGCTGAAAATCCAGAGTAACACACATACAAATTACTGGAGGAACTCAGCAGGAATAAAGAGCTGACATTTTGAGCCAAGACCTTCCATCAGGACTCCTGATGAAGGGTCACAGCATGAAATGTCAGTTCTTTATTCTTCTCCGTAGATGCTGCAAACCTGCTGAGTTTCTCCAGCATTGTGTGTGTGTGTGTGTGTGTGTGTGAGAGATTTTAAAAGTAAGATCACTTCAATGATTTTCACCATACATCCAAATGATTAAAACAGAGCTGTATTGGATTCTGTACCCTGAATGACTGAACTAATGATCAGCTGAGGAAACACAAAAGATGTACACACTGGATTTAAAAACAAGAGCTGCAAGAGCATTCCTCCTACATTCATAAGGTACTCTGCCGATATAAACCATAGCATTTAGCCACGCGGGTTACAAATGAATAAAGCTAATTTCAGCCTGGCAGTCAGATTGCAATGACAGGCATCGAGCCTGTGGCTTTGGGTTGATAAATGAATGCTTAGCCTACTGCTAAGCCATTAGACTGCCCCCTTAACCTTTTCAACAGCATAAACCTATATATAGGTCTGAACATAATGCCTCTGGGGCATAATGAAACCGTATTTAGCTTGCATCACTATTTTCCTTCTTGCTGCGATCAATGGAACATTATTATGCAAGTGGCTAGCATCCCACAGACATTGGAGATGGGACTTCATCTAGTCAAATCAAAACTAAAAACAAATACTGAAGGCAGGAGGAATTCAGTCACATGGGAGTCCAGTTTTGCCAAGCTGGTGGGTGAATTCCAGCTGGGGCGATATTTAAAACAAAAAGTACTGATTATATTTACTTGCATACACACAGAGCCCTGGCGTTGAACTGTGTTCATATGCAGAGCTGAGAAATCCAGCTTGTGGCGCTAATTTTCTTTTTGCTTTTGGATGACAATCTTCCGGTAGTTTCCTGTTTGCCTGCTGACTTCATTATAACCAGGTTTACAAACGAAAAAGGACCCAGATGGGCTTCAAAACACAATTATAATCAAGCATTTTGAATAATGTATCCCAGCTGGGGCACTTTGTCTTGGAGGCTTTGCCGCGAAGGAATCAGAAGGCAAACAGAAAGAAGGCAAAAGACTATTTCCCATGATAGCGATGGAAGCTGGATTTCTCCCTATCTTCAATGTTCACGCCAGCCCCTCAGAAAGCCAGACAACTATGGAAGAGAAAATTGTAAAGGGGAAAGTGTGTGTTTGCATATTATCTCATTCTATGGAATTTCCAAAACCATTTTTGATTATTTCTCAAGCATGGTCACTTTTTATGTAGGAAAACAGCAATAAATATACATTTAATGAGATTCCACAAATAGAAAATTAACTAATTATCTGTTCATGGAAGAATGCTCTCTAAGATATGTATAAAGATGAGGCTTTGTAAGACATTGGTCAGATCACATTTGGAGAATTGTGAGCAGTTTTGTGCCCCTAACTAAGAAGGATGCCGACTGGTAGCATAATGGTATTTGCGCTGGACTTCGAGGTGAGGGGTTTCAGTTTTGAATCTGGCCAGCTCCTTGCATGCTTTCCATCCATGCTGAGTTGAGAATCGAGCTAGCAACTCAGCCTCGTAAAAAAACAGACAAATGCTAAACAAACGGCAAGGCATAGAGAGTCACAGCAATGTATAAAAGATGATCTGGCATTGGAGAGGGTCTAGAAAAAGTTCTCAAGTGATCCTGAGAATGAAAGGGTTAACATATGATGACATTTGATGACTCTGGTCCTGTACCTGCTGGATTTAGAAGCATGGGTGGGAGGATTCTCATTAAAACTAATTGAAATGTGAAAGACCCAGCAGAGTGGATATGGAGAGGGAAGTCTAGGACCAGAGGGCACAGATTTGAAGGATGTCCCATTAGAACAGAGATGAGGAGGAATTTCTGCAGCCAGAGGGTGGTAAATTGGTGAAATTTATTGCCATATAAAGCTGTGGAGGGTAAGTATTGGGTGTATTTAAAGCGGAGGCTGATGGGTTCCTGTTTTGTAAGGGCATCAAAAGCAAAGAGGAGAAGGCAAGGGAATGAGGATGAGATGAATAATAAATCAGCCATGACCAAATGGTGAGCAGTCCAACAGGCCAAATGGCCTAATTCTGCTCTTATACCTTGTGGCCTAATATAATTTTCTGGCAGTGACAATGTTGTTTTTAGGCTCTCATCACAAACTCTATTTATCACATTCCCTCCCTGATACTTTAGGTGAACTAAAATATCTCCATCCTTGGTCTCCTGTGAACCAAGATGAAGTTCTGACAATATATCTGTTCCATTTTTGTCTCCACATGACCCCTGCTTAGCTTTCTCCAGCCTTCAGACCTCCAAAACCCTTACGTCTTCAGCCACCTCTGCCACAACCTAACTCCACCCTTCTCATTTGGAGGCACATGCAGAAATATTTGGTGGTCTGACAGAGCAGTAATCGAAGACGTGAACTCATATTCTGCTGAGCATTGTGAGCATGCTATGTTGGTGCCGGAAGCAGTGGCGATGCTTGCGGGCTGCCCCCAGCAAATCCGCGGGTGAGTCAGTTGTTAACGCGAATGACGCATTTCATTGTATGTTTCGGCCAGGTACGGAAACACCAATGTCTTTGAATGGAAAATCCTGTGAAAAGTACTGGATACAGCCCAGGCCATCATGGGTAAAGCCCTCCCCACCACTGAGCACATCTACATGGAGTGTTGTTGCAGGAAAGCGGCATCCACCCCTGGGGATCCCCACCACCTATGTCATGCTCTCTTCTCATTGCTACAAGCAGGAAGAAGGTACAGGAGCCTTAGGACTCGCACCACCAAGTTCAGGAACACTTATTCCCCTTCAACCATCAGGCTGCTGAATTAGCGGGGATAACTTCACTGAACTGTTCACATGACCTATGGACTACTTTCAAGGACTCTTCATCTCAAGTTATCAATATTTATTGTTCATTTATTTATATATTTTTTGTGTCTTTTGTATTTGCAGTTTGTTGTCTTTTGCACACTGGTTGTCCATCTCTTAATTCTATTATGGTTTTTAGATTTACTGAGCATGTCTGAAAGGAAATGAATCTCAGGGTAGTATATGGTAACATATATGTACTTTGATAATAAATTTACTTTGAACTTTGAAGTACATGTGAATCTGAAGCTCAAAAATACACTCTATTGGATATGCAACAGTCTATGGGAGAGAGATGGATACATATTTAATATTGAAAGTGATTTTTATCTCTTACCACTTGTAAGTTTTATTCTTACATTTTCTTGATGAGTTCCGATAGGTCCTGG
Organism: Hemitrygon akajei; assembly: GCF_048418815.1. Taxonomy (NCBI): domain Eukaryota; kingdom Metazoa; phylum Chordata; class Chondrichthyes; order Myliobatiformes; family Dasyatidae; genus Hemitrygon; species Hemitrygon akajei. The sequence continues at coordinate 16,189,746 of NC_133125.1, read as the reverse complement.
GCCCTCAATTGCGTTTGTCAATGAAGTCAAGACTGCTCATCGGTTAGTCCTTCTGATTCTCATTTACTTTTGATTTTGTGGCTTGGCAAATGGTGCGATTCGAATACTTTAAAAAGCTTTGACTTAGTCCTTCCAACCACTCCGGCTGTTCATGCATATTAAATGGGATGGGAGAGGTTCCCACTGTTCATGCATGTTTAATGGGATGGAAGAGAACCCCACATGGTGGGTTGCTTCATGTTTAATCTGAAAATTTATCTCTTAAAATGGGGTTTAACTGCTGCTGCCACTGGACAATCTCCCCGTCCAGAAGAATGCCTAACCAAAAAAAGCAGGACGAATGTGATCAGGGATTGGATTTGTCCCAGGACTGGACCTGAATGTCTCCTGCATTACCCTACCCATCCTTACTTCCACTCCCACCTTCCTAAGGTTTCAACGATAAATTGTTACACACTCCTGCTTGTATTAGCTGTTGGAGGCTCTTTTTCCATGACTGTGGTTGCAACTTTACAATATAAAAGCAACCAAAAAGTCCACATGAATATAAACACACTCAGTGACCACTTTATTAGGCGATGCTCTTTAGTACAAATATCTAGTAATCAGCCAATCATGCGGCAGCAACTCAATGCAAAATAAAAACATGCAGACATGGTATAGAGGTTCAGACCAACAGAATGGGGAAGAAATATGATCTAAGTGACTGTGGCCATGGAATGATTGTTGGTGCCAGATGGGGTGATCTGAGTTTCTCAGAAACTGCTGATCTCCTGGGACTTTCATGCACAACAGTCTCTACTATTTACAATAAACAAAATAATCCAGTGAAATGGCAGTTCTGTGGGTGAAAATACCTTGTTGATGAGAGAGGTCAGAGGCGAATGGCCAGATGGGTTCCAGCTGACAGGAAGGCAACAGTAACTCAAAAATAACCACACTTTACAACAGTGGTGTTCTGAAGAGCATCTCTGAATGCACAACACATCGAACCTTGAAGTAGATGGCCTACAGCAGCAAAAGACCACAAACATGCAACCCAGAAGACCATCATTTCTGATAGTTTTATGGTTACTATTACTGAGACTTAATTACTAGAATTTAAACTCCATAGCCACAATGGCAGTACAAAAGCATTGTGATTTTCCAAGCTTACCAGAAAATACTTATCAGCCTGTAGTCAGGCTTTTATTTCTTCTTGTTGGAGTATCTTTGAAAACACAACACGTCAAACCTTGAAGTGGATGGGCTGCAGCAGCAGAAGACCACACTGGGTTTCACTCCTGTACCTAATAAAATGGCCACAGAGTGTATATCCACATTTGATGTATATTGTACATTTTTATAATATGCAAATCAGAATATATATTTTTGGTATTCACTGCAAAGAGAAAAGACATTAAACATACCTTATCCATCCTATTTTCACCAATAAGTATAATCTGCTAATATCACAGAACATCTTATTGGATTATTCCCTGGAATATCGCCTTTGCAAAAGTTGTGGATTCGTTATAAAACACAAAATGCTGAGCTCTAAGGACTGTGTTACAATGAAGGTAGAATATAGATTAATTAATCTTTTATGTATATCCACTGCTTCAGCACTATTGACATTCATATCTGAGTACTTTCACCAATATTATCTTAACAGTTCCAATTTTTATATAGTTGCTGCCCAATAAAATTCCTCTTGAAGTCTTACTGTAATTTTTTTAATGGTTACATATAATAACATTTTGGGAATGCAATCTTGCTAACTACAGCAGTTTCCTTTTTTTCTGACTGAAAAAAAGTTGTAGAGGCAATTGCTAATCAATATTTGAAGAGATTAAATAGAAAAACAGTTTACTGCAAAAGTCAATTCCTTCAGTATTAGTGGTAAACTGATGATGAATGAAAGATTTGAACTATCCGGCTTTGGTCAAAGAGATTGCATTTTCGCATGTTCACCAGTGACTGAATTAGTTTTCCTCAGAAAGTCATGCAGAACATTTTCTCCCATCACACAAGTTCTTTAATGTGAAAATCCCACAAATGCCCCACATTATTTTGCACATGGAAACTGTTAAATGAAATTGCCATAATTAAAGTGCTTAATTTAAATAAGTGCTTCTACTTTGAGGTGAAAAATGAAACCAGTAAATCTTTTATTGCTAGTTAGATGCCTGGTAAGCTAGCAAGAACAGGTTTCAATTAAACACTTTCAGCAAAAAGACTTCCACTAAAATACTTCGTGCTTCACTAGACCAAAAATTTCAACATAGTTCATAATTCTATTCATTAATTTTGTTTTCTATAAAGATAATTTATTATCTGTCATCTCCTAAGTTGTTTGGGAAAAAAAGCCCCAAATTACATTCAATTGGCATACATGATTGCAAAAACCAACAGACAGTAATGAAGCAAAAATTGGTATTTCATTTCATTGCATACAACTGCAGGATGAGTAGCATCATCTTTGCTCTAAAAATGGCTTGATTTTAATTTTATTTAACTAACAAATCAATAGAATTATAAATTATGTATTATATTGAGATAATGTGGTTTTAGGGATGCAGAGCATGGTTTAGTTCAGAAAGTCATCCTTCTGGATGCACATAGATTTATTGGATAAGTGTTTAAAAATCTAAAATTCAGCTGTTTGTCCATCAGAGTAACTGGAATTAAATTTAACATAAAGAATTCTCTTACATTTCTTTGGTTTTATTGGTTTATTGATAAAATAATTTGTGCACTGTCATTCTGAAAGCAGCATTATATAAATGCAAAGCAAGGCAAATTTATTATGTAAAAATTAGGCTCATCCTCATCCTAGTAGTGGTAACAATGCAACCACTGGAGCTGAGTATGTTCTCCTAAGGGATTGTCTGTTGGTGGGTCCTCCAGTGGTTGTAGAGGCCAATCTGAGATCCAAATGTAGCATCCGTGCCCTCAATTTACCCCCATTCGCCTAGGGTGAACCGCCATCTCCCCACCAACAGTGCGATACTTCGGTGTAAATACGGTGTAACGCGCCCCCAGTAGATGCTCGCAACACAAATATCAGACAATACACCAAAGGCGAGGAAGTAATTAAAGATTTATTAATCCCTCCATTTATGGAGTTAGTATATCAAGCGGAAAGAGCACAAAAACTTCCACAATCTTTTTCGACAGTGATCCTAAATAGTATTACCAAAAAAAGATAGAGATCCTTTACAACCAACGTCATATAGGCCTATCTCTTTGTTGAATATGGATGATAAAAAATAGCAAAAATTTTATCTAATAGATTATCTAAATATTTACCAAAATTAATACATATGGATCAACCAGGCTTTATTAAAAATAGACAATCGGCAGATAATGTAACTTGGTTACTCAGCATAATCTATCTGGCGCAAAAGAAGGAGGAAATGAGTGTGGCAGTTGCTTTGGATGCAAAAAAAGCATTTGATAGATTGGAATGGGACTTTTTATTTAAGGTATTGGAAAAATATGGGTTAGGAAAAACCTTTTATAAAATGGATTAAAACCTTAAATACTAATCCCAAAGCTAAAGTAGTGACAAATGGTCAAATTTCAACATCATTCCAGTTAACAAGGTCAACTAGACAAGGCTGTCCATTATCACCTGCCCTATTTTTATTGGCGATAGAACCATTAGCTGAATTAATTAGAACCGATCCAGATATTGTGGGCTTCAGAGTTAACCAGGAGGAATATAAGATTAATTTATTTGCTGATGATGTTCTGATTTATTTAACAAACCCATTGCACTCATTGCATAAATTATCTTTTAGATTGGAAGAATATGGGAAAATATCAGGGTATAAAGTAAACTGGGATAAAAGTGAAATTTTACCCCTTACTAAAGGAGATTATAGTCAATGTCGATTAGTAACTCAATTTAGATGGCCGACAAATGGTATAAAATATTTAGGTATAAGAGTCAATAATGATATAAAGAATTTATAAAAATTAAATTATTTGCCATTATTGAAAAAAATTCAAGAAGATCTTGATAAATGGATGATATTACCAATAACATTAGTAAGTAGAGTTAATACTGTAAAAATGAATATATTTCCTAGATTGCAATATTTATTCCAAACATTACCAATACAACTGCCCCAGAAGTTTTTTCAAAAGCTGAATAAATGTGTGAGGAAGTTTCTTTGGAAAGGTAAGATGTCAAGAATATCTTTGGAAAAATTGACATGTAAATTTGACCTAGGAGGGTTACAACTCCCAAATTTTAAGAATTATTATAAAGCAAATCAACTTAGATTTATTGCATCTTTTTTTGATGAAGAAAAACTGGCATGGATTAGAATAGAGTTAGATAAGATAGGAGAAAATATACCAGAAGATTTTATATATAAATGGGAATCCAAATGGATACGGGAAAAGAAAGAATCTCTTATATTAAAACATTTGATCGATTTATGGAATAAGATAAATGTGGATGATGAGGTAAAGAAATCTTTATTAGCAAAGAGAACCCTAATTCAAAATAGACTTATTCCTTTTAGAAACATAGAAACATAGAAAATAGGTGCAGGAGTAGGCCATTCAGCCCTTCGAGCCTGCACCTCCATTCAGTATGATCATGGCTGATCATCCAACTCAGAACCCTGTACCTGCTTTCTCTCCATACCCCCGATCCCTTTAGCCACAAGGGCCATATCTAACTTCCTCTTAAATATGGCCAATGAACCAGCCTCAACTGTTTCCTGTGGCAGAGAATTCCACAGATTCACCACTCTCTGTGTGAAGAAGTTTTTCCTCATCTCAGTCCTAAAAGGCTTCCCCTTTATCCTTAAACTGTGACCCCTCATTCCAGACTTCCCCAACATCGGAAACAATCTTCCTGCATCTAGCCTGTCCAATCCCTTTAGAATTTTATACGTTTCAATAAGATCCCCCCTCAATCTTCTAAATTCCAGTGAGTATAAGCCTAGTCAATCCAGTCTTTCTTCACATGAAAGTCCTGCCATCCCAGGAATCAATCTGGTGAACCTTCTCTGTACTCCCTCTATGGCAAGAATGTCTTTCCTCAGATTAGGGGACCAAAACTGCACACAATATTCTAGGTGTGGTCTCACCAAGGCCTTGTACAACTGCAGTAAAACCTCCCTGCTCCTGTACTCAAATCCTTTTGCTATGAATGCCAACATACCATTTGCCTTTTTCACCGCCTGCTGTACCTGCATGCCCACCTTCAATGGCTGGTGTACAATGACACCCAGGTCTCGTTGCACCTCCCCTTTTCCTAATCGGCCACTGCTCAGATAATAATCTGTTTTCCTGTTCTTGCAACCAAAGTGGATAACTTCACATTTATCCACATTAAATTGCATCTGCCATGAATTTGCCCACTCACCTAATCTATCCAAGTCACCCTGCATCCTCTTAGCATCCTCCTCACAGCTAACACCACAGCCCAGCTTCGTGTCATCCGCAAACTTGGAGATGCTGCATTTAATTCCCTCGTCTAAATCATTAATATATATTGTAAACAACTGGGGTCCCAGCACTGAGCCTTGCGGTACCCCACTAGTCATTGCCTGCCATTCTGAAAAGGTCCCGTTTACTCCCACTCTTTGCTTCCTGTCTGCCAACCAATTCTCTATCCACATCAATACCATACCCCCAATACCGTGTGCTTTAAGTTTGCACACTAATCTCCTGTGTGGGACCTTGTCAAAAGCCTTTTTACAATGGATAATCAACTTTTATATAACTGGTTTCAAAAAGGGATCAGATATATAGGTGACTGTTTTGAAGGAGGTATATTGATGTTGTTTGATCAATTAAAGAATAAATATAAAATATCAAATAACAGACTTTTTTGTTATTTTCAATTAAAGGCCTATTTAAGAGATAAACTGGGTCAAACAATGTTAATGCCAAAACCTAATGAAATAGAAACTTTAATTCAAAAAGGAAAAATTTAAAAATTTATGTCTTGTATGTATAATTTGATTCAAAAACAGACAACTAAACCAGGAATTCATAAGTCAAGACAAAAATGGGAAACTGATTTAAATATTAAAATTGATGAAAAAAATTGGTCAAGACTATGTCTTGATAGTATGACAAATACAATAAATGTCCAACTTAGATTAGTACAATACAATTTTTTACATCAATTATATATTACAGCACAAAAAATAAATAGATTAAACTCAAATTTATCTGACCAACGTTGCCAATGTAATCAAGAAATCGATATTTTTTTACACTCTACCTGGTCTTGTTTTAAAATTCAACCTTTTTGGATAAATCTAAGACTTTTACTGGAACAAATTATTGGAATATAACTTCCACATAGTCTAATATTATTTTTATTAGGCGATATTGAAGGGATAATACCAAAACCTAAATTGAATAAATATCAGAAAAAATTTATAAAAATTGCTTTGGCAGTAGTCAAAAAAGCTATTGCAATTACTTGGAAATCAGATTCATACTTAACTATGGACTGTTGGAATAATGAAATATATAGCTGCATTCCACTTGAAAAAATTACTTATAATTTAAGAAATGAATATGATATATTTTTGAAAATTTGGCACCCCTATCTACAAAAGATAGGATTAAATATATAGGTCCTTTGAAGATAAAATTATTAGTTATTTGGGGGAAAAAATAAAGATATATACTAAAGTTATTTTGAACTCTATGGAGCATGTGGGGATCCTCCGATATCCAGGCAGTCCTTCTTTCTTCCTTTTTTTTTTAGATAGGTATGTTAAGGGGGGGAAGGGTTAAGGGAGGGGGAGGGTGAATATTAATTTTCACTATTCTATTATTCTATTCATTTTATGTAATTCTCTTAAAAATTTAATAAAAAAATATATAAAAAAAAATTATCTTACATTTCTTTGGTTTTATTGGTTTATTGATAAAGTAATTTGTACACTGTCATTCTGAAAGCAGCATTATGTAAGTGCAAAGCAAGGCAAATTTATTATGTAAAAATTAGGCTCATCCTCATCCTAGTAGTGGTAACAATGTAACCACTGGAGCTGAGTATGTTCTCCTAAGGGATTGTCTGTTGGTGGGTCCTCCAGTGGTTGTAGAGGCCAATCTGAGATCCAAATGTAGCATCCGTGCCCTCAATTTACCCCCGTTCGCCTAGGGTGAACCGCCATCTCCCCGCCAACAGTGCAATATTTTGGTGTAAATACGGTGTAACGCCCCCCCAGTACATGCTCGCAACACAAATATCAGACAATACACCAAAGGCGAGGAAGTAATTACAACTTCATAGTTATTTCTTAGTGATGGGTTAGTAGAAACAGATAACCTAAAGGCGCCAAATCAGTAAGTTTATCAGTTTGTGCACACAATATTTTAATACGTTGGAGCTCATGCCTCCGGTTCCATCCACAACGACCTTCCGAGCCTTCGGCCACTGTCCGAATCATCGACGTCCAGTATCCGCCACCCTGGAACCGCTGTCCGCTCAGCTCCCACATACTAGATGGCATAACAATTTTCCATTGGTTAGTTCCCCCCTTATCTGCAGTTATAACCCAAACATTCCAGATACAGAAACCCATTACAGCATTAAGTAACATTACAGAGAAGCCATTTCATTATAACAACACAGAGAAGCCATTTTGTTAGCCTGAACAGTTAACACCACAGTTAATGGTACGGAGAGCCCTACACATATAATCGGGATGTTAGGGTGAGTTCCCTTGATGGAGAACGCCTGTGCATGTCTTTGTTTAACGTGGGGAGGCTGATGCCCGGGCAGCCGCCACATGGCTCTTGACAGATCAGGGTCAGAGACCAGTGGCATGCAGTGCCAGATGATCACAGCTGCAACCTTCCTCTCCCTTCACCGCCATTGTGTTGTGTCATCATCTTCTGCCAGCTCCACCAATGAGGTCTTGGCTGGATCTCTCTTTGTCTGGAACAACCCCCTTGACCTTACCAGGAGATATGTGCCAGATGGCTAAATTCTTGGGACCTCAGGAACTCACAAGTTTCTCGAACACGACAGGGTGACGATGCTCGGAGAGGATCCTCACCCAAGGTATTTGGCTCTGAAATCAAACTCAAGTGTACAGAGTGCAGAGACATTCAAAAGACCTGGAGTCGATCCAGGGCTTCCTCTGATGATACGTGTTGGCTGCTATTCAGTGGGAAACAAAGCTCCAAAACGGTGAAAGCAGAAAAAAATTGGCAAACACATTTGTAGATTTTGATGACACTCTTTTCAAAATAATCGCAGGAAACCAATACCTTGCTTGAAAATATTTGATAACATATGCTCAGGCAGTAATTAGTTACAGGATTCAAAATTTTAAAAACAAAAACACCATTTATAGATGCACAGATATTCACATATGAAACCAATACTAAAATAATCTAGTACTGTATATATTAGAATCAATTTTCAGGATGTAATGTAATTAAATAAAGGATTACTGAGAGCTCTGTTTATAATGATAACGTTGCTTAAACATACTTCAGAATCCCTAAGGATCAGATCCTCATAAAAAAACAATTAATGCTGCTGTCTTACATTGTTTGTGGTAAAGTCTATAAAATGAAAGCCTAACAAACAGATAGAAATACTAATAAGAGTAAAGCCTTTACGTTTGTCAAGATATTAGCATGATAAATGAAGTAAATGAAGCATGTAATGGGAAGATGGAATTGAAAGAGTTAGAGAGGCGTGGACTGGTATTGTTTGCCATGTTAAAGCAGAGTGAGTGTAACTGGACTTGCATTCTTTAATGACATAATTTATTGCATACAGTAGGTATATATTGCTTTATGAACTGGCTGAGAGAGGCATAATCTACTCAGGGTTTTTCTGAATGAGCCATTTTTTTCTACTTAATTTTAGAAACTGAATGTGTGAATTAATAAATATATGGTGTATATATTGAAATAGCCAATTACTGTTCATGTGATTGAATGGAACCTGTCAGTTAAAATTTAAACCTTTTTTTCAGGGCCATGTGGTAAATTCACAAGCACAAATAGAGAGATGGACTGAAAGTTGGGCTCAGTAATGTCCTTACGTAGGTGCTGTTGGGTTGGTTGCCTTCCTAAATCATACTGGGCATCAATTTCATGAAGGCAACACACACAAAGTGCTGGAGGAACTCAGGAAGTCAGGCAGCATCTATGTACAGCCGATGTTTCGGGCCAAGGCTCTTCAGCAGGGAGGGTGTGAGAGACATGAAGACATTCAGTGAGGGGCTGTTCTGTGTGTGGAACTGCCTTGTCATTGAGAGAGGTCAGAGGAGAATAGCCAGACTGGTTCAAGCTGACAGGAAGGCGACAGTAACTCAAGTGACCACGCATTACAACAGTGGTGTGCAGAAGTGCTTCTCTGAATGCACAACAGGCCGAACCTTAAAGTGGGTGAGCTACAGCAGCAAAAGACTCCAAACAGGCACCCAGCGGCCACTTTACTGGGTACAGGGGGTAACTAATCAAGTGGCCACTGAACGTAGTACATGTAATCCAGGCAGTGCTGTACTGAGGAATGGTCCAGTATTTGGGGCAGCGGCACTAGAATTCTTCAGTTTCCAAAGGACTTTAGGACTTTATTGTGACTGTTAGGACTTTACTTCCATGGCAGCCACCATAGTCTGACCTTTCAATAATCCACTCACAGGTTGGGTTAAACTAGTGTGCAACTGGACAGAACCATGAACTCTGACAAGTAACCGTCACTGCAAGAAACTGCAGAGAGTTGTGAACACAGATCAACACAACATGGAAATCATCCTCCTTAGAGACTCTGTGTCTATTTCTTGCAGGCTCAGTAAAGCAGCCAGCTTAACCGAGGACCATAACCACCCAGGAAATTCTCTTCTCTCCTCTACCATGAAAACCTGAAAGCACAAACGGACAGACTTAAGGAGAGCTGCTGTCTAACAGTTATCTAAATCTGGTAGATAAGATGGACTCTTGACCTCACAATCTACCTCATTATGATCTTAAACCTTATTGTTTACCTCACCGCACTTTCTCTGGAGCTGTTTTACTTTGTTCTAACCTGAAAATCAAAGTTCTAAAGTAAACTTATTATAAATGTATGTTATGTCACCATATACTACCCTGAGATTCATTTTCTTGTAGGCATTCACATTAGAACAAAAAATACGATAGGATCAATGAAAATCTATACACAAGACAAAGATTGGCAAACAACCAATGAGCAAAAGAAGACAAACTGAGCAAATGCAAAATAAAACTAATAATAATAATAATAATAATAATAATAATAATAATAATACTGAGAACACGGGTTGTAGATTCTTTAAAAGTTAAAATATTCTGTGCAGTGTGTAATGATTTGATCAGTATAGACAGTGAGCTTTCCACAGTATCCTGATACATGTGACAATAAAGAACCAATACCAGTGAAGCTACTTAACGCAGCAGTTTACTGCAAGCAGCCATAGTTTGTAAAGATTGTGCACCATAAAAATTGAAGGCACGTGAACTGTGCTGTGACTGGCAGTGCTAGTCTGGCCCTGCTCTGCAGCAGTAATGGTGGCAAGTTCTTACTCCATTACTGCATCACCTTCAAATGAAAAATAAATATAATCCTCCATCTGAATCTCCTGTACTGTAACAGTCTGAAATGTGAAGGAAATCAGAAATACCTATTTTCTTTTTAGAATGCATTTTTCATGCCTTAAAGTATAAGTTTTATAATTATGATATTCAACATTATTAATAGGAAAATCATTTTATTTAAACCCTGGAGGCTTACAGAGGTGACCATGGAACATTCTAATTAACAGGATTAAAAGAAGAAAAAAAATACAGTATGAAGGTCAGAAGGGAATTTTCTAGGGAATAGTGGAATACCCAAAGCTTATTTCTAAAAAAATACCTAATTACATTGTCATTCATGAACTACAAAGGTCATCTTTGCTCAGGGAATTAATTGGATTTATATTGGAGCCCTGCGTGTATCCGGCTTAAGTGCCAATTTGGCTGGTAGCAGCACTCTTGACCCTGAGTCAGGGATCTGTCAGTTAAATCTCTCCTCCTGCCACTGGACTCGGGGGCCACTTTATTAGATACACCTGCACGCCTGCTCTTTCATGCAAATATCTCTTCGGCCAATGATGTGGCAGCAACACGATGCATAGAAGCACGCAGACATCATCAGAATGGGGAGGAACTGTGACCTGGCTGACTTTTACAATGGAATTATTGTCAGTGTCAGACAGGGTAGTTTGAGCATCTCAGAAACTGCTGATCCCCTGGCATTTTTGTGCACAATAGTCTCTAGAGTTTACAGATAATGTTGCAAAAAGCATTAAAAAAATCCGGTGAGGTACAGTTCTGTGGGCAAAAATGATAGAGGTCAGAGGATAATGGCCAGACTGGTTCAAGCTGAGATGAAGGTGACAGTAACTCAAATGACCATGCATTACAACACTGGTGTGCAGAAGAGCATCTCTGAACGCACAACATGTCAAACCTTGATGTGGATGAGCTACAGCAGCAAAAGACCACGAACATACACTCAGTGGCCACTTTATTGGGTACAGGAGGTGACTAATAAAATGGCCACTGAAAGTAGTACATGTAATCCAGGCAATGCTTTACTGAAGGAATGGTCCAGTATTTGGGGTGGCATCTCTCTAATGAGTCATACACCTAGAAACTCTCTTGTATTGAGGCAGCAAGCATAAGAATTCTTTTAATTTTCGAAGGACTTCAGGACTTTATTTCCTGCAGTTTAGGAGAATGAAGGGAGGATAGATGTATACAAAATTATGGCGAGGATAGATAGGGTAAATGCAAGCAGGCTTTTTCCATGGACATTGGGTAAGATGTCATGGATTTAGGGTGAAATGTTGATTGATAGTTTTCATTCAGAAGGCGGTGAGAATGTGGACAAGCTGCCTGAGAAAGAGATGGATGTGGGCTTGATTTCAACATTGAAGAGAAGTTTGGGTAAGTACATGGCTGGGAGGTGTATGGGGGCAATGGTCCAGGTGCAGCTCAGCCCATCCCAGGAACCAGTCTCCCCTCTGTGGACTCGGTCTATACTTCTCGCTGCCTCAGTAAAGAAAGCAGCATTATCAAAGACCCCACCCACACCAGACATCCTCCCTTATCTCCTCTCCCACAGGGCAGAAGATAAAAAAACAAACCTGAAAGCTCGTACCACCAGGCTTAAATGAAACTTCTATTCCACTGCATTTTATCGATTACCTGCACTGCCCCTTTTCGGTAGTTTTTAGACCTTATTCTGCATGGTTACTATTTTACCTTATTTTAGCCCTGTTATGGTACACACCCGACCACGCCAGCCAACGGGGTTTAGACCCTCCGATTCTCTGGCATATAGATAACTGGCACAGTCCCCTTAAAGATTCTGGCCCAATTCATTAATTGGTGGCCATGTTTTGGAGCCAAGATTTGGATATTTAAAGAGCAATTGAACTCAGGTTCAATGCTTGAATTACAGGTAGCAATAAAGAAGCATCTTGCTAGCTATTTATCAGTTTATACTGCAGAACTAAGTCATTTTGGGCTTACAGTGAGTGGAGGAAATCTGCCTTAGCAAAGTTATAATTTGTTCAGAGTCTTTTTCAGTTTTGACTAGTCTTCAAGCATGTCATTCTAGCAGTAGGTCAGATTTACTGCTGCAAGCTCTTCAAACTTTATACCACTTTCAAAGTATTGGTCTTCATATCTGCTTCTAATGGGTCTCTGCACATAGAGGTCTTGAGGGGAATGAGCGGGTTGATTGTTTGGCCAAAAAAGCTGTTAAGAGTTCAAATCTGTGGATATAGACCTTCTATTCAGCAAATCAGAAGCTAAAGGTTTGGTGGGGCTAAGTATTAGGGGATTATGGCAAAACTTGTGGGATAATAGGCATAAGGGGAGACACCTTTACAAAATACATAAAACTGTTGGATTGATAGGAGAAGGGAGTAAGACAAGAAGGGAAGGAAATATGTTGACTCAACTTAGAATTGGGCATACTATGCTTAATTATTCCTTTTATCTTTTTGGAAATCATCACTCTAGGGTGTGTAGGTTTTGTTATCATTATGAAACAGTTGAACATATTATTTTACAATGTGAAGCATATAAGGTTGAAAGAAAGCAAATGTAGGCAGCACTTCTAGCCTTAGGAGTTGATGTTTTCATTTAAAATCTTTACTAAGTTATGGAAGCGACTTTAATTTAATTCATAATATTGTCTTTCATTATTTAAAACTTACAGGGCTTTTTGGGGTAATTTGGTTTTCACTTAATAAAGAACAAATAGGGGTTTTATTTCCCAACTCTCTATACACACTCCAGTCCAGTTGCTGGAGGTTTGCACCTTTAAGTTGGATTGCCAACCACCATATAAAGTCAGAAGAAGAAGACAAAGGTTCACTGCTCAATCGTCATCTCAACTTTGGTTTAGTCTGCGATTGAGTTTAGGATTTCTGTCTTGTTTGGATTCTTGTCTAATCTCGTCAGGTTCTCATCTAGCATGTAGTCAAGAACCCTGTTCTCGTCTCAGTCTTGAAATCATGTCTCGATTCTAGTCTCAGATACTTCAGCATTTGGTTCCTTAACATCCTCACCTAGGCCTCTCAGCACGGTGTAATGATGTGATCTGTATAAACAGTATGCAAAGCAAGCTTTTTGCTATTTTAGTACATGTGGCAATAATAAACCAATACCAGTACCATGTCCAATAATTCCACACACTGCCCTTTCACTATGCATTGCTTTTTTTCTGATGAAGATTTCTTGTGAACGTTACTTTTGAATCTGTTTCCAGTACACTTCCAGTTCTGAGTGATGGGAGGAACAAATTAACTGCTCACATGGAATTAGTTTCAATTTATTGCAAATGCATTGCTCTCCTCTTACAGCTGTTCAACCAGACTCCAGATTTCCTCTGCCTAACCTGGCATTTTGTCAACTTCGCAAGGATCTGGATCATAAAATGCAAAGGTTCGATGTGGACGAACCTTTTTCTGAATCTGAATTACTGAGTTTACTTGATATCCTTTGTTTAAGTGACGTACTTTAAGATGGTGTAGGCAATTAAAAAATGAAAAAAAAACTTTATTTACTTTGTAAACACAAGAGATTCTGCAGATGATGAAGGGTTTCAGCATGAAACATTGACTGTTTATTCTCCTCTGTGGATGCTGCTAGGCCTGCTGAGTTCATCTAGCTGTTTGAGTTTTGCTCTGCATTTACCTTCTGTCCTGTTATATTTCTGCATAGCAATGCAAAGCATCCTAATTTTTAACAGTAAAGTAAAAAATTACTCTCTAAATTTTGGGATATCTTAATATGCTTGGGTGTTGGAGTTCTCTAACAAAGGAGGTGTAAGGCCCTCCTTCCCTCCGCTAGCCTGCAGGTCACCCTTGGGCAAGGTGGTAGCACTTGCTTAGCCCCCTGCCATAGTAGCAGGTGGTGGATGGTTGTATGAGCAGCTGGTGCATATCACAAGTCCTGGTTATGTGACCACTGATGCCAGGCAGACAATCTCTGTAGATTATTGATAACAGCTAGGTCACCTGTCTTGTAAAGACACTGCCCAGAAGAAGGCAATGGTAAACCACTTCTGAAGAAAAATTTGTCAAGAACAATCATGGTCATGGAAAGACCATGATCACCTATGTCATGGAACATGGCACACAACAAATGAATGAACTCAATATGCTATCCCTCCAAGAGGACCACAACTTTGTTGTGGTTTGGAGGATTGTGTGCTTCCATGACCCTGAGAACTGCATTGGCTGGAGTCAGGGCTTTATGCTTTGGCTCTTGGTAGGGTCACCCATGCTAAGCAGATCAAGGAGTAGAGTCCAGACTAAGAGTTGTCCACCGGACCTCCAAGTTCGGAGGTTCAGCTCAGGGCTAACAACCCTGAATGGTAAAACAAAACTGTTAAAGAAACAGCAATGAAGAACCCTTCTACATCTGAGTGGCCAAGGACAGACGGAGATGAAGGATCCTTCATCAGTGTCCTGAACGCCAGAGGTGTAATGGGCAGTATGTAAGTTAATATGTCATCATCTCTACACTGAATAGTGATCTGTTGGATACATAAATGATCAACTTGACAGTTCAGATTGTTAAGGATTACAAATGTCCTTAGTTTCCCTGTTGTAAGAGAGAGAAGATAAGAAGCAACATTTCTTTCAATGACACCATCTAGAAAATATGAGTGTAAATACTTTGGAACATCTGCATCTTTTCCATTTGTCCTCAGGGTCATGTTCTCAGAACAGTGAATGACCAGACTCAGACATAATAACTGCAGAAAAAGAAGAAGATGGTGCCAGCAAACAACGTTGCCAAGGGCAACATCCTTGAGACAGGTCATAGAACAACTCCTTTCACTTCTTTTAGACTTTTTATTTCAGATGTGGTTCTGCTACTGTTGCAGCCTGTTGTCTACATTCTGCTGGTGTGTTTTTGCAGCGATTGGGCAAACTGGCGCTTTGCTGTCTTCGAGAAGGTACCATGAAACTGTGAGCAAAGTGAGTAGCATGGAGTCCAGGAGGGCTGGAGACGGGTGCGAGCTCACGGTCGTCTCCATCTCTCGCTGATCCTGCTGATTAAAGGGAGGAGGAAGATTGAAATCATCGGGGTGTGTGCGAAAGGTGAGTGTGTGTTCAGAGCCATCTACCAACTTCTCACTGGCTGCTGCCAGAAAAAGTGACTGTGTGTGATGGTTTCTCTCTCCCTCTCGCTTGTTGCTCCTTGTGTTGAGTGAGCTCTCTCTCTCTCTCAATGCTGTTGGAGGATAGTGCTGGAGCAAGGTTTAGTTGACCTGGTGTGTGGATTGTAGACTCTAATTGACGTTCATGATGTGCTCTGGTTTCTGGTCACTCCTCTTCTGTTGCCAGATTGGCCAATTTGGTTTTTTTTTGGGTGTGGGGGAAGGGGGGGGTGGAGGTTATTTTTTTTCTCTTTGAACGGGTTCCATGGTTCATTGTTTTGTGGCTGTCTGCGGGAAACATGAATCTCAGAGTTGTATATAGCATACACACTTTAATAAATGTACTTTGAATCCTTTTGAAGTGGTTGAGGGACTAGAGGGCAGCTGGTTTCTATAAAATTGCACGTCAGTAAAGTTCTTCCTCAAACAGGAGATATTGACAGAAGGAATAACAATATAGAAATATTAATGCAGGAAATTCTTCTATTGAAAACTACATTTACTTTGGAAAACATATTGGCTGGCAAAACGTTAGCAACACGTTTGGTTCACGATAGCAGCTTTGGAATGTAAAGTGTAGGCAGTAAAATGTAGCAATATCATTATAAAATA
The DNA here is from genome assembly GCF_048418815.1 of Hemitrygon akajei. Taxonomy (NCBI): domain Eukaryota; kingdom Metazoa; phylum Chordata; class Chondrichthyes; order Myliobatiformes; family Dasyatidae; genus Hemitrygon; species Hemitrygon akajei. Next base: position 16,173,458 of record NC_133125.1, on the reverse strand, counting down.
CACATGATTTATTACTCCTACATGCTACAAGGCTTTGAAGTGATATACAACACTTTCTGGCATAACATTACCGTAAGACAGAGTAGCAGAATTAGGCCATTCGGTCCATCGAGTCTGCTCCACCATTCCATCATGGCTGATTTATTATTCCTCTCAGCTCCAGTCTCCTGCTTTTTCCCCGTGACGTTTGATGCATTTACTAATCAAGAACCTGTCAACCTGTGCTTTAAATATGCTTGATGAAGAGTCTCGGCCTGAAGTGACTCTGTTCTTTTCCAAAGATGCTGCTTGGCCTGCAGAGTTCCTCCAGCATTTTGTGCAGATCACTTTAGGTATACGGAATGACTTGGCCTCAACAGCTGTTTGTGGCAATGAATTCCACAGATTCACCACCCTCTGGCTAAAGAAATTCCTCCTCATCTCTGTTCTATAGGGGGAGCCTTTTATTCTGAGGCTGTGCCCTCTGTTCTAGACACCCCCAATATAGGAAACATACCCTCCTCATCCGCTCTATCTAGGCCTTTCAATATTCAATAACTTTCAATGAGATCTCCCCCCGCCCCATTCCTTTGAGTTCTAGCAAATGCAGGCCTAGAGCCATCAAACGCTCCTCATACATTAACCCTTTCATTCCCAGGATCATTCTCCTGAATTTCCTCTGGACTCTCTCTGCAGATTAAAATAACAATATTATGCAGGTTTTCAGACCTTGAAGCTAGCAAAATCAGCACTAGTTGATGCCACTGGTCTTCTGCCTTCACAAGGGCCTATTTTTGCAAATGGTTAAGGATGGACAAAGTTGCGTGGATGTGTAAGTGAGGCTACTGAACTGCGAAGCTGAATGCAGCGCCCTGCTATTGTGCTGCACGTTGGAACAGTGCCAAGAACCACCTAATTATGATACACAGCAGAGACCTGGGTTCATCCAGAAAGAAATCATTCCTGCACCCGTGTCAAAAGAACAAAGGCCTTATTAAAATAGATTAACACTGTTGTTTCAAAATACTACTCAGTTAAACAATGCCAGCTCCTAAATGTTAAATATTAAAGCGGCAGAGTGCTGTTATTCCAAGAGATAATGTTAATGCTCTAGCCTTTATCACAGACAGCTCTTGTCGTCTTAACAAAGTAATGAACTTAATAGAAATAGCAGTTGTGAATGAAAGATGCCTTAGGCAAACTGACAGTTCACCCTATTTTATTCAGTGGCTTCATTAAAACAGAAAATTGTGCTGCCAATATTATAGAATATAAAAAAGGTTACCAGGGAACGCTGAGAATGATTTTCTTTATTCTAGGCTTCTAGTTATCTGTGTGATCTGTCTGTTAAAATGCATTTTCATTTGGCTAGAAAACATGTCAGTAACTATCTCTAAGTGTGACAAATGAACACCCGAAGGTCTGATGAAGAATCTATATGTAAGCCTTCAGAGCTTCATGTAAGGACAAAGGTAGTTGCAACCAAACCATTTGCAACACAATGCCTCATCTCTTTGCATTGTTAAGTTCACCCGAGCAGTGAATTTCTATCTGCTAGATTTGAATATTGCTTGAAAAGGCTATATTATATATTTTTAAGACTATGTTAATTTATATTGAAGAATCCAGGGACTGAAATGACATTGTGATGAAGACATGAGGACTGTGTCCTGAGTTCAACACCACACAAGGGATTTGTGAATGCTTGCTCAAGTGTGAGGAGTAAATAATTCATTTATTTCACGCTGTGTACATGGAGAGTACGGTATCTTTGAAAGTTCACAAAATGGTGAATAATGAAAGATGGGATGCATGATATTACTTATTTAAAGAACAGCTAATGCTAGACTACAAGGTGCACCCTTAATCCCATTTTCATTATATTAGATGTAGTCTTTTCAAACACTAAATCAGAATCAGGTTTAGTCAGGTTGATTGTGAAATTTGTAGTTTTGCAGCAGTAGTACAGTCACCACATAAAAAAAATTACTGTAAGTTACAATAAGAACTATATATATAAAAAAATAATTAGTACATAAAGAGAACAAAAACTGAGGTCGTGTTTATGGTCCATTCAGAAATCTGATGGCAGAGGGGAAGAAACTGTTCCTAAATCATTGAGTACATGTCTTCAAGCTCCTGTACCTCCTCCGTGATGGAAGCATGAGATGAGGACACGTCCTGGAAAGTAAGGATCTTTGATGTTGGATGCCGCATTCTCAAGGCACTGCCTTTTGAAGACGTCTTGGTGGGAGAGGTTTGTGCTCCTGATGGAGCTGACCGATTGCATCTTGGACTGGTATGGACACCAATGCCCAGGAACGGAAAAGTCTACAAAAAAATAGTAGGTGCAGCCCAGTCCATTACAGGCAAAGCCTTCCCCATCATTGATTGCATTTGCAAGGAAGTGCTGCCACAAGAAAGCAGCATCTATCATCCAAGACTCTCATCATCCAGGAGATGCTCTTTTCTCACAAGTACCATTGGATAAAAGGTCTTAGGTCCCACACCACTGTGTTTAGGAACAGCTATTACCCTACAGCCATCATGGATAACTTCACTCACCTCAACCCTGAACTGACTCCACAACCTATAAACTCACATTCATGGATTTTCCAACTCGTGTTCTCAGTATAATTTATTTATAATTTTATTTGCACAATGTTTTCTGTCAATTTTTATATATGTAAACCTGGCGGGAACAAAGGATGCTGGGAATGGCGAGGGTAGAGTGCTGTGGGAGGGTTGTTGGTCAGGTGGCAGAGAAGGAGTGCCGAGCTAGCGAGGGAAAGGGTGGTGTGGGTCACGGGTGCAGACACACCCAGCCCTGAGACACCAGGTAAGGTCATTTGATCCCAAACGATTGTTTTAGTAATCATTAAAGAATGTCTATCTAGATCTTCCCTCTCCCTTCCCCTTTTCCCAATTATAATTCTCCTCTTACTGCTCTCTTCCCACTCTCAGTCCACAACAGAGACCCACATCAGAATCAGGTTTTATCATCTCTCACATTTGTCATGGAATTTGTTTTGTTTTGTCGCAGCAGTACAGTGCAATGCATAAAATTCCTATAGTACTGTGCAAAAGTCTTAGGCACCTTTGCTATCTATATGTGCCCAAGACTTTTGCACAGTTTAGTGTATATGTACTTTGATAATAAATTTGCTTTGACTTTGACTTAACAAGGACGTGCTGGACAGCCTGTAAGTGTCGCCCCACATTCTGGTATCAACATAGCACGCTCATAACGTTCAGAAGAACAACATAGGAACAGCAACAACAAAACAAAATGCGACAAAAGAAACATCACCATTTCCCACCTACTCATACACCTCCTCAACCACAGAGACACCGACAGGCTACCAACTCCAAAATAGGCCACATATTATCGTCACGCTTCTCTCTGACTTCCTGTCAGTAACAAAATATTAATCCAACCTTGAAAATACAAAGTTAGTTTCCAAATAGTGTTTAAAATCAACAGACACAGATTAATTGGAGATATATTCATTTTATCTTAGAGGATAGGATAACAAGAGAGTTCTCTGGCTATTTGTAAATTTAATGAGCTTATTTGGACTCTGACCTATTCTCCCATCCTTCTTAATTTGAGAAATCCAATATTAGAATCCAATATTCTTGAACATTGATCTACCTTTTGCCTTTTAGATAGCCTTGTATCCTTGGTGACTTCAGATCAATGCTAATTATCTGGAGGGGGTATAATGGGTTGTCACTATGAGATTATCCAGTAGCAAATAATTGGACTCATACCGACTGAGTTTGCACCTTTATATTTATCTTTGATTCTGATTCCACCAGGTTACTTCCAGGACAACAATACACCTGCAAGGGACTGATGCACCGGGTCTTACTGAGGTAAAAGCAAGGTTAACAAAAATATTCCTATTCCATTTTGCTGCCCCCTCTGGGCCTCCAGTACATGTACCATTGTCATAATTCTCTTTGAGTAACTTATTTTTTAACAAAATTTTAATCCAGTCTTGAAATACAAAGTTAGTTTTCAAAATCCGTTTAAAGTCAGCAGATATAGTTTAATAACAGATATTTTTGCTTTACCATAGAGAATAGGATAATATTCTGGCTATTGGTGAATGTAACAAGCATGTTTGGACTCTTGGACCCGTTCTCCCACCTTCACAGCTATCAGCCTCTACATTAAGGGTCTGTTTAAAGGAAGCAGACCAGACTCTTAATCAAACATGGGGAATCTTGAACCATATATTTCAAATCCCTAATTCATTTCGGTCCAGTGCTGAAGATGCAAACTGGCTATCCACCAAGAAGAAATAAAAGCCAGGCTGGGCCGGAAATTGTCTTCTGGTGAGCTTGGATGATTATAATGCTTTTGAACTACCATTGTGGATATGGAGCTTAAATTCAAGTAATTAGGTAAGCCTTAGTATCAGTAACCATGAAACTACCATAAATTATGTTCTTCTGGAGAGCACACTTAGTGGCCACCTCCCGAACCTAATTAAGTAGCCACTGAGTGTATGTTTGTGGCCTTCTGCTGCTGTAGCCCATCTATTTCAAGGTGTGATACGTTGTATATTCAGTGATGCTGTTCTGCACACCACTTGAAACAAGTGGTTATTTGAATTACTGTCACCTGGCTGTCAGCTTGAACCAGTCTGGTCATTCTCCTCTGAACTCTCTCATTAACAAGGCATCTTCGCCCGCAGAACTGCCGCTCACTGAATGGTTTTTGTTTCTTGCACCATTCTCTGTAGACTTTAGAACAGTTGATGTGAAAGTCCCAGGAGATCAGCAGTCTCTGAGATACTCAAACCACCCCATCTAGCACCAACAATCATTCCACATCAAAGCCACTTATTTCACATTTCTTCCCCATTCTGATATTTGGTCTGAACAACAACTGAACCTCTTGACCATGTCTGCATGCTTTTGTGCATTGAGTTGCAGCTACATGATAGGTTGATTAGATAGCTGCATCAATGAACAGATGTGCTTAATAAAGTGGCCACTGAGTGTAATTAGATCATTAAAACCTAGACCAGGAAACCATTGCTTCACATATTTCCACACAGGAGGTCTGATGAAGTCAAACATACAATGAACATAAACCTCTTCTGCATATCTAGTCATTGCTCATATCATGCTGTGACCTTCACCCGTGCTGCTACCTCTTAAATTTATCAACTGTAGACATTCCTGATAGCAATATTGCTCTGAAATTGGGTGAAACATTACCATCTGAATCAAGACCATAAAAATTCATGACCTTTTATTATCAATGAATAAGGAATAATTACTTACAGATTTATTATAAAAATATATGATTAAATTCATTGCAGTTTGGATATGCTAAAGTAGCTAATAATATTTTTATTAGTCATAAGGTGTATACAAACATTACATAAAATTTCAACCAAAAGGTGACATACACAGTAAAATAGAGTATTAGCTGTAGTAAAGGTAATTGTTATTAGTGTTGCTGTTTTACTCTTGTCTGGTTCGGAAAAAGGAGGAGGCATAGGCATTTGAGAACTAGTGAATCTCTTGAGGACTACAACAAGTATAGGCCTCCACTTAAGAGAGAAATTAAGAGGGCAGAAAGAGGTTATGAAAAGGATCAGGCAAGCAAGGTGAGGCAAAATCCTAAGAGATTCTATAAGTACTTTAAGAGTAAATGGATGGCACAGGAGAAGGTAGATCTGCATGGCTGTCTATGTGTGGGATGAAAAGAAATGGAGGTGCTTTAATGGAATCTTCTCTTCACTTTTACTGTGGAGAGGAAGATGGAGGCTAAAGAAATAGAGGAAATAAGTGGCGAAGTCTTGGGCCACATATAAACTAGCAGGCAGAATGTTCTGGGGGCTTTAAAGTGTATCTTTCCCCAGGATCGCACCAGGTGCATTCTCAGACCTTGTGGGAAACTAAGGAAGAAATTACAGAGGCCTTTGCAGAAGTTTTAACTTCATCTCTGGCCACAGGTGAGGTTCAGGGGACTGGAGAGTGGCTAATGTGGCAACATTATTTATAAAGGGTAGCAAACACTAGCCCGGATGCTACAAAGCAATGACTCTGCCATCAGTGGTTGGTACATTTCCCCAGGAGGTTCTGAAGGACGAGATCTACCAATCTCTGGGAAGAAAGGGTCTGGTTCAGGACAGTCCCAAGACAGCTACGTGCCTGAGAAATGTCGTCAGACAAATCCCTTAGAGTTTTTCGACGAGGTAACCAAGAGGGTAGATGGGCATAGAACAGTTAACATTGTCTATATGGACTTTAGCAAGACTTTTATCGAGATACCTCATAGCAGGCTGGTCTAGAAGGTTGGATTGCATGGGATCCGGGGGAGGAGATGGTGGATTGGATTCATTATTGGTTTGGTGGTAGGAAGCAGAGGTCGAGTGTTATTTCATGGACTGGTGGCCTGTGTCTAGTGGTATGTCACAGGCCACCAATCCAATAAACTATGTAGGTGTAAATGTACAAGGCATGGTTACTAAGTTTGTGGATGATACAAAAATTGGTAGTGTGTAGATAACGTAAAAGGTTATGGCAAAAATTGCAGGGGGATCTTGATTAACCAAGCCTGTGGGTTGAGGACTGGCAAATGGATTTCAATCCTGATAAATGTGAGGTATTGTATTTTGAGAGATCGAACCAGGTCAGGACTTGTACAGTGAGTGGTAGGGCCTAGGGAGTGTGATGGGACAGAGGGACCTAGGAGTCCAGGTGAACAATTTATGGAAAGCAGCATCAGAGGTTGATAAGGTAGTGAAGAAGGCATTTGGCATGCTGGCCTTCATTGGTCAGATCATTGATTGTAGGAACTGCTAGGTTATGTTGCAGTTATATATGAAACCTCGTGTTTTGTGTATAGTTTTGGTCACCCTCTAATATGAAAGATGTTATTACTGGAAACTAGAAAGAACACACCCCACAGAAAAGATTTGCCAGAATGTTACGTGGACTTGGATGCATGAGTTACACAGAGAGGTTATGCAGACTACAACTTTATTCTCTGGAATGTAGAAGATTAAAGGGTAAATTGATAGAGATAAATAAAATCATGAGGGGTGAAAACACATAGTCCTTTTCCTCGGGGAGGAAGTGCTAAAAATACAAGAAGGCACTGGTTTAAGTTCAGAGGAGAGAGATTTAGAAGGGGCATTACACACAAAGGGTGGTGCATATTTGAAATTAGGTGCCAGAAATGATGGTTAAGTTGGACACATTAATAAAGTTTAAAGCCATCTAGATAAGTACGTGGATGGGAGAGGTTTATGGGCTATGGGTCAAATGCAGGCAGATAGGACCATCTCACTGGTTAACACAGTTGGTAGGGATGAGTGTCGCCAAAGGGCCTATTTCCATGCTGTAAGACACTAAGATTTAATTGTGTTTTTTGAATACAAACTGTCATTGGTTTAAACACCTATTCCAAATATTATCAGTATTGTGAGGAGTGGGTAGTGTAGAGGTTTAAGGAACAGAAAGTAAGAGTTACATAGCAGAATCTTGTGAAATAAATTGCCATTACACTTTTTAATTGGAAATTGCATGGCCATACTAATCGACCTCAAAGAAACTAATTAGCATGTTTTGTTAAAAAGGGTCAGACTTATTTCTAGTTGCTATTTCAAGCAACCAGCAAGTCCTGGTGTCTCCATAATCCAGCACATAACAGATGTCAAGAACTTCATGTCATTAATAAAGAATTGACTTAAAAACCCTCCTGTAGAAACAACTTTATACATGATTAAAAAAAATTGTAGAACGAAGAATGAGGCTTTGATTGTAATTTTATCTTTGTGATCTGCCAATATTCATTTTTTTGGATTTCATTTTCAGCTTCTGGAAAATTGCTTCAGTTGCTTAATTAACTTATGTCAACATAATTCCTTCCTATATATACACTATTCTATGATTTCTATTTTCTGATGGTTAATGCAGATCTCTGGATCTAAGAACAGAACAAATAGATTGTAGTTTATAGCCAAATGACACAAAGGTTGGTGGTGTTGCGGAGAGTGTGGAGGGTTGTCAGAGGTTACAGCGGGATATCGATAGGATGCAAAATTGGGCTGAGAAGTGGCAGATGGAGTTTAACCCAGATAGGTGGGAGGCGGTTCATTTTGGTAGGTCAAATATTAACGATATAGTACAGTATTAATGATAAGACTCTTGACAGTGTGGAGGATCACAAGTTCTGAGTCCATAGGACACGGAAAGCTGCTGCACAGGTTGACTCTGTGGTTAAGAAGGCATACGATGCATTGGCCTTCATCAATCATGGGATTGAGTTTAGGAGCCGAGAGGTAATGTTGCAGCTATATAGGACTGTGGTCAGACCCCACTTGGAATACTGTGCTCAGTTCTGGTTGCCTCACTACAGGAAGGATATGGAAACCACAGAAAGGGTGCAGAGGAGATTTACAAGGATGCTGCCTGGATTGGCGAGCATGCCTTATGAGAAGAGGTTGAGTGAACTCAGCCTTTTCTCCTTGGAGCAGCGGTGGATGAGACATGACCTAATAGAGGTATATAAGTTGATGAGAGGCATTGATTGTGTGGATAGTCAGAGGCTTTTTCCTAGGGCTGAAATGGCTAGCATGAGAGGACACAGTTTTAAGGTGCTTGGAAGAAAGTACAGAGGAGATGTGAGGGGTAAGTTTTTTATGCAGAGAGTGGTGAGTGTGTGGAATGGGCAGCCAGCGACAGTGGTGGAGGTGGATACAATAGGGTCTTTTAAGAGGCTCCTGGATAGGTATATGGAGCTTAGAAAATAGAGGGCTACAGGTAACCAAGATCATTTCTAAAGTAAGTACATGTTCTGCACAGCATTGTAGGTTTTCTATGTTTCTATGCCTTTCTTTTTTACAGATCTTTGTTTCAGTTTTGATAATGATGACCATAAGTTTGGACAGAGGTGTCATTTCATACTGTTTTGAGCTTCATTTGATTTTAAAATTTTTCCGAGCTCAATAAAATTAATTTTATTTTTCAGATTGCAAAATCAAATCAAAATATGAATGTGTTTCTCTTGGTAAACAGGAGAAAGTCTGCAGACGCTGGAAATCTAAAGCAACATGCAGTATGCTGGAGGAGCTCAGCAGGCTGGTCAGCATCTATGGCAATGAATAGATCATTTTCAGTTTGGGGCTGAGGCCTTACTTCAGGACTGAGAAGGAAAGCGAAGGTACCAGAATAAAAATGTGGGTGGTGGGGTAGGAAGCTAGCTGGAATATGATAAGTGAAGCCAGGTGGGTGGGGAAGGTCAAGGGGTTGAAGAATAAAGAATCTGATTGGAGAGGAGAGTGATCCATGGGAGAAAGGAGAGGAGGTGGAGACCCAGAGGGAAGTAATAGGCAGGCAAAAAGTTAAAGGTCAGAATGGGGAATAGAGGGCGAGTGGGGAGAGTTTTTATCTACCAGAAGGAGAAGTTGATATTCATGTAATCAGCTTGGACTCTACACAGACAGAATATAAAGTGTTGCTCCTCCACCCCGAGGGTGGCCTCACCTTGGCACAAGAGGAGACCACTGACCTTTTTGTTTCTCTTTGTACTGCATTGAAAAATGTCACAGGGATCTGGAATGGCCTGGCAGTGGATGTCTTTGTGACTTATCTCATTTTTTTGCACAAAACTCCTAGAAATAAAGACACAGGAGTCCTCAAGAAGTAAAATAAAATTCGATTTTCCCTTTGCTAATTGACTTGTTGAGTTCCTCCAATAATTTGCTTCATTTAAAAATAAATTAATGAAAATGCACGAAAATAAATTCATCTGCTGGAGATGAGAATCTACAACTAAAGCACAAAATACTGGAAACACGCAGAAGGTCAGTCAAAGTCTGCAGAAAGATGTCCTTCAGTTCAAAGACCTGTCATCAGAAAGAGGGAAAATGAATTAGCTTTACATTGTAGAGAGGTTAGATGAGGGTTGGACAGGAATAAAGGGAATATCTGTGAGAGGGTGAGGTCATGGTTGACATGGACATAGGTTCTCTAGCTGATGAGTTAATGGGGAAGTAGAACAGTTACAGAGTGCGAATACAAACAAAGGAATGTAAAGGTTATGAAATGCAGATCATAGAGCATGGCCACTGGGTCACATTGTGCTGAAGGAGATGGGTGCAAATATCCCTCCTGGACAGAACAATTAAAGAGCACCCTGTCCTTACCTTCTACTCCACCAATGTCTACATTCAATGGATCGTCCTTTTCACCAGCTGCAACAAGATTCAGTCAAAAAAGTGAAAGTAAATTTATTTTCAAAGTACATATATGTCACCATCTACCATATTGTGATTAATTTCCTTGCAAGCATGTACAGGCAGATATAGAAAAGCAGTACAGAAACATAGAAAACCTATAGCACAATACAGGCCCTTCGGCCCAATTAGTTATGAAAATCTGCACATAAATAATTACTGACAAAAACTAATATGCAAAAGTAGACAAATGGTGCAAATAAAAATACTGTATAATACAATGATATCCATCACTTGATACAGCTTCTCCTCACCTTTCAAAGAGAGAGTACCCTTCGAGACTTCTCAGGTCTGCCAATCTTTCCACTTCTTACAGCGCCTTCCTTTGCAGCTGCAGGAGATTGAAGCCCTCTCCATCCAACTCTTCCCTTCCCACCATCCATGAACCTAAATAGAACTTTCAAATGAAGCACCTTTTAGTCCAGTCTGCACTGTGCTTTCACAGTTTGCCCTCGTCTACATTGGAAAGACCAAAAATCAGATTGTGGTTTGTGGAATGCTCACCTGCCAACTGTCCTCATTTCATCATTTTTCTTCACCTTGTTCGTTTGTCAGAAATAAGGAAGAGAAAAAAAAAATTCCCTCCCTAACTATCAAAATTGCCTTTCTCCTAAACACAAGAGATTCTGCAGAGTTTGGAAATCCAGAGTAACACACACAAGATGCTGGAGGAACTCAGTAGGTCAGGCTGAGTTCACTCCCCTCCACAGATGTTCCCTGGCCTGCTGAGTTTCTCCAGCATTTTGTGTCTGTTACTCTATCTTTGTCCTATTCATGCATTCTACACCTTCTGTACAATTTCAAAATAATTAGGATTCTCTCTTTTCCTATTCTGGTGAAGGATCTTTGACCTCAAATGTCAATTCTATTTCTCTTTCAATCGGCTTCTGCCTGATCTGCTGATTTTTCCAAATATTTTCCAGTTTAATTTCAGAACTTTCTGAGACATTTAGACTGCTTTGCTCTTTCACTCAGTATGTGAGTGGCTACTGAATGGCTGATTATAATAGCTTGTGTCATCCCATCAAAATCAAAGGCACAATTGAGGTCACCAAATTAATGTTAGCGAGATTACCACTGCTACTTACATTGTTTCAGAATGGTGGGCGGGCAAGTGGTTTCCTAGAAATCATGACAGGAAAGTCTTTAAAAGTAGTAATCCCTTATTGGCATTGTACTACATATGATACTTTCTTGATCCAACTGATCAAATCAGAGCCCAGATTAAATGCAGTTTATGTTCTCCATTTCTCACACTGTGGGATTGCCATCATAAAATGGCTTTGAAACTATAAAAGTGCCTCCAGGGTGTGACTGTTCTTCTACATAGTTTTTAAAACTGAGTTCTGATCTCAAACTAAGATAAAGTGCTCAGTCAAACACTTGCCAATACAATATGACTTACTTAATAAATTATGTTTCCATTTTTATGTCAGTTCGTTTCGATAATTCACAGCTGAAAGTTCACAGGCTCATTGCTGCAGGGAGGAATGAACAGGGAGAGCGAGCAATATCAGCCTGAACCTCAGGCTTTCCAGTTTATCTGGCAAGCGTTTATATTGTCCTAACGCTGGGTGGTGCCACGCTCTGGGACCCAAATGTTGGCACAGTGACACAGCCCGAGGCTGCTCTCAATCTCACCATATCAGCTCAGTGCCTGGAGCGATCCATCCCCACATCCAGGTTAGCTGGGCAGGCATCGAAACTCTTCCGTATTGACTCCCCTCCAATTTTTCACTCCAACGACGACAGCGATACCAACTGCATCTGTGACACCGTCTTGAACACGTTGCGTCTTGGCTTTGCGATGCACACGCACGGCCAATCCTTTCAAATCAGCTCTGTCTCTGCTTGCTTCCTCATTGTTTGTGGTGATAGTTTATCACAATTTAACCATAACCATATAACCATATAACAATCACAGCACGGAAACAGGTCATTCTGGCCCTCCTAGTCCGTGCCGAACTCTTAATCTCACCTAGTCCCACCTACCCGCACTCAGCCCATAACCCTCCACTCCTTTCCTGTCCATATACCTATCCAATTTTACCTTAAATGATACAACTGAACTGGCCTCTACTACTTCTACAGGAAGCTTCAGAAAAGGTGTTATCAGTAATGTTTTTAGTCGAATTTCTTGCCTTTTGAACTACCAGTGAGCTGTCTCACATGTTCGGTAGCACCATCCTAAACAAGAAGTTTTGAACAGTTTTAAACATGTTTGAAATAAAATCAGAAAGAAGTTGGAAAACTCATTAAAAGCCTATCAAAATGAAATTTAATGATTAAAATCAATCATCCTCTACCTAGTTTGCAAGATAAAATGGATGCAACTCTGGAATATACACTGTCACAAAATAGGTCAGACACAAGTTGCCCATAGAGGCAGAAAATCAAAATAGACAAATGAAGAAGAATGCCTTCAGTTATGGCATCCTGAGAATACACAATTAATCAAACCACTATCACATAAACAAAACTGAAAATTTAGGGAAGCAAGTAGAAGAAAAAATTACGACGGAAATGTTAGAGCAGGTTAGTCAGGATCCATAAACAGAAGAAAGAGTGGACTTGATGGGCCAAATAGCCTAATTGTGCTTCTGTATCTTATGGTCTTATTATGACCTTGCACCTTATTGTCGACCTGAACTGCACTTTGTCTGCAACTGTTAACACTTTAATCTGCATTCTGCTGTTGTTTTACTTGTTCCACTGTAATGTACTGTTGGAATGAATTGACCTGTGTAAACTGTATGCCAAGACAAGTCTTTCACTGTATCTCAGTGCATGTGACAATAATAACCCAATTTAATGTATCAGATATACAGCAACCCTTCATCAGAACTGAAAGCAGTTTGTTGACTTTACTGTTTACAAGTACTGAAAGACTCTATAGCTGTTTTTTACCTACCACGGGAGTTCTCCAGGGTCATTTTGATAGCGATATATATTCCACCTCAGGCCAATGTCAATCAGGCTTTAGATGATCTGAGCAATGGGATCAACATGCACGAAACAGCACATCCTAATGCCTTCACCATTGTTTTGGGAGATTTTAACCAGGCCAGTCTGAAAAAATTCACTAAGCAATTACCAAAAACAGACCACTTGCAATGCTAGAGGGAACAACATACTTGACCATTGCTACATTAAGAGTGCCTACCATGCTATTCCATGCTCTCACCGGGAAATCTGATCACCTGGCTGTACTTCTACTCCCTGAGTATAGGCAGAGACTGAAGACTGCAGCACCAGTAGTGAGGACCAAGGAGATATGGACAAGGGAAGCACAGGAGTGCCTACAGGACTGCTTTGAATCGGTGGACTGTACTGTATTCATCTTCGAGCCTGGATGAGTATGCTGCAGCTGTTACTGACTTCATTAAAACCTGTGTTGATGAGTGTGTGCCTACAAAGACTTACTGTACATTCCCAAACCAAAAGCCGTGGATGAACCAGGAGGTTCATCGTCTGCTGTGGCATTCAAGTCTGGTGACCCTGGCCTGTACCAGAAAACCAGGTATGATTTGTGGAGGGCTACTTCAAGGGCGAGGAGACAATTTTGAATGAGTTTAGAGGCGACATCAGATGTACGACAACTCTGGCGGGGTTTGCAAGACATTACTTCTTACAAAGCATGAATGGCAGAGATGCCTCACTACCAGATGAACTCAACACCTTCTATGCCCGCTTTGAAAGGGAGAATATAACTACAGCTGTGAAGATCCCTGCTGCACCTGATGACCCTGTGATCTCCATCTCAGAGGCCGATGTTAGGCTGTCTTTAAAGAGAGTGAGCCCTTGCAAGGTGGAAGGTCCCGATGGAGTACCTGATAAGGCTCTGAAAACTTGTGTCAACCAACTGGCGGGAGTATTCAAGGATATTTTCGACCTCTCACTATTACGGGCGGAAGTTCCCACTTGCTTTAAAAAGGCAACAATAATATCAGTGCCTAAGAAGAATAATGTGAACTGCTGTCAGGCTGCTATTCAACTATAGCTCAGCATTTAATAGCATCATTCCCACAATCCTGATTGAGAAGTTGCAGAACCTGGGCCTCTGTACCTCCCTCTGCAATTGGATCCTCAACTTTCTAACCGGAAGACACAATCTGTGCAGATTGGTGATAACATCTCCTCCTCGTTGACGATCAACACTGGTACACCTCAGTGCTGTGTGCTTAGCCCACTGCTCTACTCTCTGTGTACATATGACTGTGTGGCTAGGCATAGCTTGTTACGTACCCCGTAACTGGGTGTCAGACCAGCAAAGACAGAAGTATCCGTTGGAGTCCGGTACCAAAACTAAAGGTGTTTATTGGTAAACTACACAATACAGTATCAAAAATGCAAATATACATATACAACAAGTTAGCAATAATAAACCTAAAAGTGTAGGAATAATAATAAGCAATAATACACAAGCTCTATCGATGTCTAGGGGTAAATGAATTGTCATAGAAAAGTATAAAGTTCAGTGCAGTTCATACATGCTGAGGTAGTTATGGTTGTTGTGTTGTAATCGTTGGAGAGAGAGAGAGAGTGAGTGAGATGTAACAGCTGCAGCAGGCAAACCTATTGCTTTCTGATTCCGTCGTGTCGTTGTGGTCATTCAGTTACGACCCCTCTGTTCTTCAGCTAGACCATTCTTCTGTGGTGGACTCGTCACTCTGGCATGAGTGGACACACACACAAGTCCCCACCGTCCCTGCTGTAACACTGTGAGCTTTACTGACCGATCTCCTGATTCGGTCTCCGAAACCCCCATCTTTCTTGTGGGTTCACAACACTCAGTCAGTGTCCACTGGTGTGTCTGAAGGGTGTCTCCCCAGACCTGTCTTTTATCCTCACTCACGGGGTCTCAGCTACCCATCAACTCTGAATGACTGTGTCCATCAAATCAGGCCACTCCTGCTGTCTCCTGAGGAATGTTAATGAGCAAAGTACAGTCCTTGTAGTGAAAGGTAAATAATCCAGGAAGAGTCAAAATACAGTAAATCAACCGTCTCTCTCTCCCTCTTATCTGTAGCAGATGTTCTTGCCTGTGTTTCATCTCTCTCTCTCATGAGCAGCATAGCAACAGTAATTGTTCATGGTTCTCGGGGCAGGGGGAAATGGTTAACTCTGCACCCCATTTCCATCTGGTCTGTTCATCACTCATAACAGGCTCAAACACCATCTATAAATTTGCTGATGGTACAACCATCGTTGGTAAAATCTCAGGTGGTGACGAGAGGGATATGGGATTTGACAACTAGCAGAGTGGTGTCGCAGCAACACCCTGGCACTCAACTTCAGTAAGACGAAAGAGCTGATTGTGGACTTCAGAAAGGGTAAGACGAAGGAACACAAACCAATCCTCATAGAGGGATCAGAAGTGGAGAGAGTGAGCAGTTTCAAGTTCCTGGGTGTCAAGATTTCTGAGGATCTAACCTGGTCCCAACATATCGATGCAGTTATAAAGAAGGCAAGACAGCAGCTATACTTCATTGGAAGTTTGAAGAGATTTGGTATGTCAACAAATGCACTCAACAACTTCTAAAGATGTACCATGGAGAGCATTCTGACAGACTGCATCACTGTCTGGTATGGGGATGGGGGCGGGGGGAAGGCTACTGCATAGGACCAAAAGAAGCTGCAGAGGGTTGTAAATTTAGTCAGCCCCATCTTGGGTACTAGCCTACAAAGTACCCAGGACATCAAGGAGCGGTGTCTCAGAAAGGCAGCGTCCATTATTAAGGACCTCCAGCACCCAGGGCATGCCCTTTTCTCTCTGTTACCATCAGGTAGGAGGTACAGAAGCCTGAAGGCACAGACTCAGCGATTCAGGAACAGCTTCTTCCCCTCTGCCATCCAATTCCTAAATGGACATTGAACCCTTGTACACCATCTCACTTTTTAAATAAATATTATTTCTGTTTTTTGCATGATTTTTAATCTATTTAATATACGTATACTGTAACTTATTTATTTATTATTATTTTATTTTGGGTTTTTTTCTTCTATATCATGTATTGCATTGAACTGCAGCTGCTAATTTAACAAATTTCATGTCACATGCCAGTGATAATAAACCTGATTCTGATTCTATTACCTGTTCTTTTATAAAGTTCCTGAAAATTGCGCATTCTTCTTTGCATCTACTTCTTGCTGACATCACACACAAAATGCTGGAGAAACTCAGCAGGGCAGGCAGCATCTATGAAAAGGAGTAAACAGTCAGTGCCTGAACCACTCTCCCAACCTTTTAATTCAGGCATCTCCACTCTTCCCTCTCAGTCCTGAAGAAGTTTCTCAGCCCAAAACATCGACTGTTTACTCTTTTCAATAGGTGCTGCCTGACCTGCTGAGTTCCTTCAGCATTTTGCACATATTGCTTTGGATTTCCAGCATCTGCTGATTTTCTCATGTTTGTGATTCTCTCATCTTGTGGACATCTATTTGAAGTACTTGTGATGTATACTTTTTAATTAATCATTAGTCTCCTGAGATCAGTGGTAAGGAAAGCAAATGCACTGCTCGCATTCATTTCAAGAGTACTAGAATATGAAAGGAAGGATGTAGTGCTTAGATTTTATAAAGAATTGGTTACATTCACGTGTTAGGAGTGATGATTAAGAGTCTGTTTAGTAGAGTGATGCCAATGTACAACATAAAGCAGTGAGTGAGTATGGTAATGCCATTGCTGGAAGATGGGATTTATTGATATCTTCGAGCTTTGACAGTGTGTGTGAAGTATGTGTGGTAGAGTTTTTGCAATGTTGCACAGTGCCAGCGATAACTGAACGGGATTCAATCCCTGCCACTGTCTGTAAGGAGTTTGTACATTCTCCCTGTGACTGTGTGGGTTTCTTCTGAGTGCTCTGGTTTCATCCCACTTTCCAAAAACGTACGGGTTAGTAGGCTAATTGGTCACATGGGTGTAATTGGACAGTGTGGACCAGAAGGGCCTGTAATGTGTTGTATCGCCAAGTTAAAATAAAAATTAAAATAGAGCCCTGGAAAGTGAGTCCATGGGTTGTGGAATCAATTCAGAGTTGAGGTGAGTGAAGTTTATCCACGCTGGTTCAGGAGCCTGATGGTTGAAGGGTAATAACTGTTCCTGAACTGGGTGGAGTGGGACCTTCCCAATGGCAGTGCTGTGAAGACAGCGTGCCCTGTCTTTGATGCTGCTTTCTTGGGAAGCGCTTTTCCTGAGATGGACTGGGCTGTATCACATTCATCTCATACTAATTTATAACTTGATGCACTAATAACTTATTTCTGTTTTTTTTTTAACTTAGAGATGCAACATGGTAATAGGCCTATCTGGCCCAATGAGCCACAGCACCCAATTACACCCATTGATCAATTAACAGGCTAACCCGTACATTTTTGGAATATGGGAGGAAACCGGAGCACCTGGAGGAAACACACACGGTCATGGGGAGAATGTATGAACTCCTTACAGACACTACCATGAATTGAACCCCTGGTTGCTGGCACTGTACTAGCATTACACGAACTGCTACACTGTCGTGCCATGTTCTCCAACCAGAAGCCCTACGTGAACCATGAGATCTGTAACCGGCTGAGGGCCAGATCAGTGGCATTCAGGTCTGGTGACCAAGTAAGATACCGAAGGTCCAACAATGATCTCTGGAAAGCCGTCTCAATATGCAAGTTAGTGAGCCCTACTTGAGAGTATCCTTCAGGAGGGTGAATCCAGCCTAGATGGAAGACCTGGTCGAGAAGTAAAGACATTGCTGATCGACTAGCTGGAGTGTTCACTGAGATCTTTAACCTTTCCTTCAGCAGTCTGAGGTACTCACCTGCTTCAAGCAGGCATTCAATTATACTGGTTCAGCAGCACTTACATGTAATGAAGTGTTTTGAGAGGTTGTTGATGAAACATATCAACTCCTGCCAATTTGCCCACCAGCACAACTGGTCCACAGGAGATGCCATTTCATTGGCTTTTCACTCAATCCTGGAACATCTGGTCAGCAAAGATGCATAAATCAGGATGCTTTTTATTGACTACAGTTTGGTCAATACAATCATCCCTCAAAACCAATCAATAAGCTTCAAGACCTTGGCCTTATACCTCGATTTTCTCAACTTGCAGACCCCAGTCAGTTCGGATTGGCAACAACATATCCTCCACAATTTCCATCAGCACAGGTGTACCTCAAGGCCCTGGTCTACTCACTTTACACTTATGACTGTGAGGCTAAGCACTGCTCCAATGTCATGTTTAAATTTGCTGATGACACCACTGCCATAGGCCAAATCAAAGCATATAGGTGGAAGATTGAAAATCTGGCTGAGTGGTGCTACAGTAACAATCTCTCACTCAGTGTTAGCGAGGCCAAGGAGCTGATTATTGACTTCTAGAGGAGGAAACTGGAGGACCATTAGCCAGTCCTCATCAGCTGATCAGAGGTGGAGAGCAACTTTAAATTCTTCAGTGTTATTTTTTCAGAGGACAACCTGGGTCCTCTATTTCCTTAAAAAGTTGGCAAAGATTCAGCATGACATCTATAACTTTGACAAATTTCTATATATGTGTGGTGGAGAGTATATTGACTAGAACTTTTATGGCCTGGTATGGAAATACCAATGTCTTTGAATAGAAAATCCATCAAAGATAAAGCCATCCCCACCATTGACCACATCTACACAGGAAAGCAGCATCCATCATCAAGGACCACCACCTTCCAGGCCATGCTCTTTTCACGCTGCTGCCATCAAGGAAAAGGTACAGGAGCCTCAGGACTCACCATCAGGTTCAGGAACAGCTATAGGAAACACAATAGGAATTCCCTCCCTCTCCCTTCCCCCATCCCACTTTCACTCTGCCTCCTCTTCCAGCTGCCTATCACCTCTCTCATGATTCTGCCTTCTTCTACTACCCATAGTGCTTTCCCCTTACATTCCTTCTTCATCTCTCCTGCCTATCCTCTCCCTGCTTCCCCTCCCCAACCGCTTGATCTTTCCTCTGATTTGGTTTTACACCTGGCACCTTCCACCCTCCCCACCTTCTTTATAGGGCCCCTGCCCCATCCTTCTTCAGTCCTGACGAAGGGTCTCGGCCCAAAACGTTGACTGCTCATTTAAGCGAATGCTTCCTGACCTGCTGAGTTCATCCAGCTTGTTTGTACGTGTTGATCAGGAACAGCTATTACCCCTCAACCATCAGGTTCTTGAACCAGAGGAGATAACATCACTTAACTTCACTCGCCTCATCACTGAATGTTCTCACAACCCATGGACTCACTTTCAAGGATTCTTCATTGCATCTTCTCTATACTTATTGCTTTTTTTCCTCTTTTGTATTTGCACAGTTTGTTGTCTTTTGCACATTGGTTGTTTGTCCTGTTGGGTGCGGTCTTTCATTGATTCTATTGTGTTTCTTGGACTTACTGTGTATACCCACAAGAAAACAAATTTCAGGGGTGTATACGGTGACATATATGTACTTTGATAATAAATTTACTTAGAACTTTGTTTGGTAGCTATAACTGTGGCTGTGTTTGATACTTTTCAAAGTCATTAATTGCTTGTCAGGCATTAAGAACTTTTTCTGTAAGTGAGAACCTGCTATCTAATTGTAAAGGCATTCCTTTCATTGTCTGTTGTGCCGGATGTCTCACCTGTAAATGTCACTGAATCTGTACGCTGCTCAGTGGCATTTTGCAGAGCAGATACCGTTTGCTTCATTGCCATTGCTCAATCAGGCAAGTGAGTATTCAAATCTATCCCAATCATCCTGCGGTGTATTGCACGATAAGGTAAATGCTATGCTTGCAAGTTTCTGCTTGTGAGCATGCCTTCTTCAACAGCGGCTCGGTGAGTCTCAAAATATACAGGTGCTACAGCCAGAGGCTCAAGGCTCGACTCAAACTGGCAGAGGCTAAAGCCCAAGGATAAATGGTGTAGTGAGTGAATCAATCACAGGCAGTTCAAGTACTGCAGGTGTAAGGAGAAAGCACTTAAAACAGACCAAAGTGATTTTTATTGTACTTACCCAGGCAGAAAAGGGTGTTACTCAAGTGGTGATTCTGCTCTGCTGCGGAAATCTCTTTTCTAATTTGATTCTCAGTTGTGTAATAATTGTAGCCTACTTTAATGTGCCTAGTTTATCAAGGATTTATCTAATTCTCAGTCTTACTTTCACTGAGAGAATGAGTCACAGGGCAGTAATGAGTGTAACCTTGATTTCCCACTAGACTGTTGATCAAAGAATCATCCATCCTATTTAAAGTAGTTTGGGAGACAAAATTAACACTCAGCAGTCCAAGGGCGAATGTAATCCCTTGAGGGTATAATGTGAAAATCTATAAAGCCATCAGTAGAGTGTTTAGCTGTTCTAAATAAACGTAAAATAATCTCTTTGAAATGTGAGTGATGCATAGTTTCAACCTGAAATGTTGACAGTTCCTCTTCTCCGCAGATGAAGCTTGACCCACTGAGTTCTTCCAGCAAATTGTTTGTAGCTTGAAATAATCTCTTGATATTTACAGATGGGTGGCATACATTCAGCCTCCAGTACCTAATGAAGTGGCCACTGAGTATGTATTTGGGGTCTTCTGCCTCTGTAGCTCATCCACTTCAAAGTTTAACATGTTGTGCATTCAGAGATGCTCTTCTGCACGCCACTGTTGTAACTTGTGGTTATTTGAGATACTGTCGCCTTTTCATCAGCTTAAACCAGTCCAGCCATTCTCCTCCAGCCACTCTCATTAAAAGGTGTTTTCACCAACACAACTGCAACTCACTGGAGGATATTGTTTTCACACCATTCTCTGTAAATACTAAGTACCGTTGTGCGTGAAAGACCCAAGAGATCAGCAGTTTCTGAGATACTCAAACCACCCCATCTGGCACTAACAAGCATTCCACAGTCAAAGTCACTCATCACTCATTTCTCACTCATTCTGATGTTTGGACTAAAGAACAATTAAACCTCTTGAGTATGACTACATGCTTTTATTGATTGAGTTGTTGCCACATGATTGGCTGTTTAGATGTTTGTATTAATGAGGAGTACAGGTGTACCTAATAAAGTGGCCGCTGAGTGTAGATATCAGAAGGTATTCAGGTTATAAAACGGGTAGAAAAATAAACCAGATTGCACTTGCTGAAAACAAAAGAAAAAACTGTGGATTGCTGAAAATCAGAAATAAAACAGAAAATACTAAAATATTTAGAGTATTTAAATGTTTTGAGTACAAAGTATATTTACTTAGAGTGTAGTGTTAATTTCTGTTTGACACATTACATAAGGTATGTGGAAGCAGTAGAGAATGTGCAGTGGAGATTTATCTAGATGTTGCCTGGATTAGAGAGCCTATCTTATGAAGAACTTGGGCTTTTCTCTTCGGAGCGAAGGAAGACGAGAGGGGTGCACAAGATACCAAGAGCCAGACACTTTCTCTCTGGGCAGCAATGGCCAATACTGGAGGACATTTGTTTAAGGTGAGTAGAAGAAAATTGAGGGGAGATGTCAGAGGCAAGTTTTTTAAGCAGAGAGTGGTGGGTGTGTGGAACACGCTACCACGGGTGGGAACGGGGTCATTTAAGAGACTCCTAGGAATATTAGACTGATCTTGGGGTAAGCTTATGTAGGCATAACTCCACGGGCTGAAGGGCCCTACTGTGCTCTCTTGTTCAATGCTGTATAAACAGCATGTAAGGCTACATCTGTCGGAGGCCAAAACATTTCAGGTCAAAAATATTTCTTATTCCACAAATACTGTCGGACCTGTCTTGATCACACTTCTTTTGTCTTTGTTTACTGTAACAGAGTGGGGGATGAGTGCATGGAAACTAATCAGCTTTGTAAGAAGCCATGGGAACAAGGCCTGGATCTCCATTGAGCCTGAGGGGCAGTAAAAGGTAATTGCAGTCAAGGCATCGCACTCAAGGAATAGGTCAGATGAGGCACCACTTCCAAACCAGAACAATATTTCACTCAGATGGGGGCATCTGCAATACAGCTTCTGTTCTTCTCTGTCTGAAATCATAGTAGAACTACAATGCAGAAGGAGATGATTTATTTTAAGAAGTCCATGGTGGCTCTAAATATAGCAATCCCCTCATTCCCATTCCTCTACTTTGTCCCTGGGTAGATTGGGTAGGTCGCATCTAAAATAGTTAAAGCTCAGGTTATTGTCATATACACATGTAAATCTATGCACACGTGCAGTGAAAACCTTGCACCAGCATCACAGGCACATGACATTACAGACGCAACATTCACAAGGAAAAAACATAAATGACTCAAGAAAAAAACACAATTAGAACAAAGAAAGTCCATCCTGTCATGCAAAGTGGTCATAGCATGGCTCTGTTGCTATGCTCGTGTAGCGACTAGTGTTGTGCAGGTTGGTTCAACAACCAAATGGTTGAAGGGAAGCAGCTGTTCTTGAATCCAGTGGTATTGAACTCCAGGCTTCTACACCTTCTGCCTACTGCTTGCTTTGAGAAGATCCCTAGATAGTGGGGATCTTTAATGATTAATAATGTCCTCTGGAGGCAGTACTTCCAATGGCAGGGGTGGGGGCAGGGAGAATGTGTCTGGGGTCTTTGCTATCGCCTGCATGGTGAGGGGTGGGTGTTGGTGGTTTCGCTGGTGCAAGTGGAGGGAGGGGGGACGAGTCGAAGCTCCTGCTGCTGCATGTGTGTGGGAGGAGAGCGCAGTACGAATTCTCTGAAACTGCCAGTGTTCAGCCTATCAGGCAGCTGATGAAGGAGCACGCTGGTCTAGTTATAGATGACTGTCGTTACCGAATGCACAGAAGCTATAATGACAGGTCGGGTGTGGAAGTGTTTCCGAAGGTTTGGGGAGACCTGGCAGAGCAGTGAGAAGCCAGTGTCAGCAGGAGGCACATCTTTTGCTGACTGGGGCCAGGTGGATCATTGCTTTCTGTAACTTCAGACATCCATTTGCTGTTTTCTGCTAATTCTCTCCCTGTGCCCTTTTTGTTCATTTCCAAGCCCTAAAGGGTCTACTTAAGCACACATTTTTGATCTCTCCTTATTTAGCACAGTGCACTCCTGCGTACCACAACTTTGCTAAGTGAATTTGAAGATTTTAATATTTTAAAAATAGGGCAAGTTATTAAATACATGGATTTATTCCACTTTTTTGGCCTATTTCCTTATAGATCTGCAATAAGCTATCATACCTCTGTTAGATAGGAGGTGGAATTGGCATGAGTACAAATTAACTGCCTTTTACTTTAATGACTTCAAAATACTGCACAATATTTGATAACTGATTAATTCAGTTAAACTGCCGAATTTTTGTTCTTCGTCAAAATGCTGAATTTGGCAGTATCTTTAAGGACCCAAGGGATTTTACATTGCCGAAATACTCACTGTAATTAGACTCGATAATCTTCCTAGACTAGGCAATATATGTTAGTCTCGTGAATATATAAAAAAAGAAAATGTACATGATATCAATCATTAATGATTATATCCTGAATATCATTTATGAAATGGAACTTCTTCCCAATTATATGGATCTAATTAGTTTCCAGGGGACCAACTATATTTAACTACTGAGTTCTACCAAGCAGACAGGATAAAAAAATCTCAGTGGTCAATTTCTTGAAAGTCGATTGAACAGTCAAAAATGAAAAACTGAAGTCTTATTCTATCATTCATCAAAATGCAAAAGGACAGCAAAGCCAGTTATAAACATTTAATAATGATATGAAAATGAAATACATCATGTGAGGAATGAACATGTTAAGCAAATTTATTATTTCCATTCAATGGCACGGTGCAATTTTAGAATTATTTTTCTGAATTGGTACTGAAGAAATTCTCTAATCTTAGATGTAAGCAGATTAAAACTGAAATGGTTTTTCTTTAAAACCTGAATTCTGGTTTAGAAATGTACATCTTTATGTCTATACCCACCCACTCATTTTTATCAATGAACCATCACGCTTGGTAATGCAAGTGCTTTGCCCATGAGCACAAAAAAAAAGCTGGAGAGAATTGTAGACACAGCTCAGAGTATCAGGGAAACCAGCCTCCTCTCCACAGACTCTACATTTCCCCCTGCTGTGGTAAAGCAGCCCAGCATAATCAAAGACCCCTCCCACCCTGCACATTCTCTCTTCTCAGAATCACATTTGGTTTATTATTACTACCATATGTCATAAAATTTGTTCTGAATGTTATTTGCGTACTATTTGCTAACTTTTTATTATTAGTTCTTTTTTACAGATTAGATATTTGCCGGTCTCCTTTTCTTGAGGGTTCTGTTGGGTATCTTGGTTTTGTGGCTGCCTGTGAGGAGACGGATCTCAAGTTTATATATACATACACACCTTGATACTAAATGAACTTTGAACTTTGTTGTTTTGCAGCAGCAGTACAGTGCAATGCATAATATTTCATACATTGTAGTAAGATATATATATATCTATCTATAAAAGATTAATAAATAGTGCAAAAAGAGAGCAAAAGAGTTCTTCGTTGACCGTTCTGAAATCTGATGGCAGAGAGGAAGAAGCTGTTTCTAAAAGGTATGTGTCTTCAGACTCCTGTACCTCCTGTCTGATGGTACTAATAAGAAGAGAGCATGTCCTGCGTGGGCAGTGAGGGACCCTTCATGATGGATGCACTTTTTGAGACATCACCTTTTAAAGATGTCCTCAGTGCTGAGGAGGCTAGTGCCCACGATGGAGCCGGACAATGATGCATCCAATTAGAAATTTGCTAGAGTCTTTGGTGACTGATGCATCATCAATAACTCTCTCTGAGACGTAAATGCGAGATATCGGCTTTTATTGACTGGAAGAAGGAACAAGCAGTGGTTGACCACCATACTACATCCTGGAGACTGAGAGGCCAGGCTCAGGCCTCAATCGCCTTTATACCGGGGTCTGTGGGAGGAGCCACAGGAGCAGTCATCAGGGGGCGTGTCCAGACAGGTATATGTAGTTCACCACAGTGACATAACAAATCTTCTCAAAGTCCCAATGAAGTATAGCTGCTAGTGTGCCCTCTTCATAATTGCATCAATATGTCCCCTCCTATTTGGCAGATGATACAAAAGCTTGAAAGCATGGACTACCAGACTCAACAATATCTTCTATACCTCTGTTATAAGTCCATTGAATACTTCCCTGGTACGACAAGATGGATGCTTGACCTCACAATTTACCTCAGTATGACCTTGCACTTCATTGTTTAGCGCACTTCACAGTCTATAACGTCATTCTGCACTCTGTTATTGTTTTACCTTGTACTGCCGCAATGTGCTGTTGTAATGAACTGACCTGTCTGAACAGTATGCAAGACAAGCTTTTCACTGTATGTTGATACATGTGACGTATGATAATAAAATTTACAATTTAATTAACAAATTTATATTTTACTATTTTTATATATAGGTTAGAAACCCTCCTCTTGGCAAGTGATTAGACATTATTCTGTAATATCAGCCTTTTGGTGTACTTCACAGAACATGTGCCCCGTTCTCATTGGCAGCCAATGATTTTATACAGTGTATTCATATTTCAAAATGAAAATTAATCTGCAAAAAAAATTACATACAGAAACTGTTTTAATAAAAGAGAGTGATGCCTGCCACTAAAAACATAACAAAATAAAAGTAGCAAATATTGAAAACATGGAGAATGTGTCCTTCATGAAATCAAGTACAAAAATTCTAGACGTAAGAGAATCTGCAGATGCTGGAAATCCAAGCAACACACAAAAACTGCTGGAGGAACTCAGAAGCATCTATGAAAGGGAATAAGTGGAAGATGTCTTGGTTTGAGACTGAGCAGGAGTAAACATTACATACTCTGTGTGTGTCTATGTATATATAATTACATATATCTACACACACACACACACACACATATGGCTAGAGAGCAATACATTACATATTTGAATTGAGATGCATTCAATATTGAGTTGGAATTTATAGCTAATTAGGAAGGAGTGTAGTGTATTCCACATTTCATTAATTGAGTAATATTGCAAATACATTGCTTGATTAATTGTTCTTTGTTTATATAATTTATTATGGGTTATATGTAAGAAGTACGTGAATGACATATGTCATTATGCCACCACACTAACGAGAAACTAATTAGACCATCATCCCAGCTCCTCTGTTTTTCTTTTGATTAGTTTCTGGAGTTGCAAAACATAATGGAGAAGCCCACTAATATCTCTTCAGGAATCTTCCTTAGGATCATCAGCACCAGTTTCAAGATGTATCATGTCTAGTGCAGAACTCAGCTCTGTTTGTTTTCAAAGCTGGACAGAGTCCTGTCCAAGACCTTAGATGTGGGAGCTTAATTAGGCCTTTTGGCCCCTCACTTCTGTTCTGCCAATCCATCATGGCTGATTTATTATCTCTCTCAACTCCATTCTCTTGCCTTCTCCCCATAACCGTTGACATCTTAAAATCAAGAACCTACCAACCTCTGCTTGAAATACTCCCAATGTCTTGCCATCCACAGCTGTCAGTGACAATGAATTCCACATATTCACTACCCACTGGCTAAAGAAAATCCTTCTCCTCTCTCTTCTAAAGGATATCCTATTCTGAGGCTGTGCCCTCTAGTCCTAGACTCACCCACTATTGGAAACATCCTCTCCACATCTACCCTGTTTAGGCTTTTCTATGCTGGTAGGAGCTGATTTCTATAATTAAGAATAATAATATGAACCAAGCAGGGTCTCTTAAACAATTGAGAAAAAAAGCAGGATTAATGAAAGCGAAAATCACATTTTATGACTGCAAATCTCAGTCACGAGAGTCTAATTACCTTTGATCCTGGTGAAAATTGCAATACGTTGTATTGGTGTATTTAATGGAAACTTCATGGTAAAGGTAGAAGAAGGGATTGAATTGATGAAGCAAATAAAGACTCCTGTGTAAATTTTTATAAAGAGGAAGTGAACAATAGCACTGTAAGTCAAATGGAATCACAAGGCATTGAGATTGAACTACTGTGTTCCAACATGGACTCATCGGGCTGAATGGTCAATTTCTCTGCTCTAATAAACAGGTAAATAATTGGTAAGTAAGTAGGGATTTCCTTTCCAAAATATAACAGCCACACACTTTTGGATCTTACTTCGCCCATCATTCTCCATATAGACAAAGCTGTCAATTTTTCTTAAAACGGTACCCAGAAAGCTGAACTTGTGAGAATAAAAAATAGCAAATGGGGTTACTTATACACTAAAGGTACAGTACAGTAAACCTGCACTAAACTTCTGGAAAGGAATAAAGAGCGAGAGATTTACCACAGACCCTGCGTACGTCAAGAGTAGATAGAGTTCTCTGGATGCGAAGAGAAGCAAATAATGTACTGGCAGAACTCAACAGGTTGAGCAACTTCTGTAGGTGGAATGGAATTGTCAGCATTTTGAGTCAAAGCCCTGTTTCAGGACCAATGTATCTTGTCTCCATGATATTAAGAGAAAATGAATCGGATTTATATTTATTTATCGCACCTACATATAAACATATAGTGTAATATGCCATTTGCATTAACAGCCAACACACCCAAGGGTATGCTGGGGGCAGGACACAAGTAGTGCTGCGCATTTTGATGCCAACATAGCTTACTTGGCAGAACTGCACCGAATACAACCAGCAACAAAACAACAACAGCAAAGCAATCCCCTTTCCTCCCTCCCACTATCCCACACATACAGGCAGTCCTCCAACTCCAGGACAGGCTTCCAGCCTCCAGTATCCAGACACCAGTCTCCGGGCTTCAGCCATCAGGCTTCACTTTACGGATCTCTGCTCGACTTTCAGGCTTCGATCTTCAGTATCGACCCCTCGACTAGCTGATGATGGGAACCCAGATTCCAGGCTCGTCACCTACCCAGTCTTCCGGTCTCCTGCTCAATCCATCAATCTGATACGGGGCTCTAGCAAGTATGATATGGAGCTCTAGCAAGTCTTGCCAATTCAGAAGCGACATGCTGACTATCCAAAAACTCAACTGTTACCTAATGTTGCAGATATTTAAATAATATGTTAAAATATGATTTACTACCCTGAGCAATAAAGATAACAAAAATTCTACTCCTATGTCTTATTCAAAAATATATTTTGGATTACGGTTTATTTGTTTCCGTAATGTAATCTAATTGGGCAGAGCGTCCAACTGCAGCGCCTGTGGTGAATCTCTTGCTTGTTATTCCATCCATCACATTTTCCTTCCTGTTGACTACTATTATTCTGCAATCATAGAATATTTAGAAACATAATTTCCAGTAACGTTGAATTAACATCAGGTTATTCTGCACTTTTGGCACTTACAATGGAAAGGGAATCAGTCATATCAACACCAAGAATGCAGTATGTCTATGTTATTAAGAGTTATCTATGTAGCGGATATTTACTTTGGTCTATTGTCAATATCAGAATCAGGTTTAATATCATGTGTCATGAAATTTGTTGTTTTGCTGGAGCAATACATGATAATAAAAAAACTGCAAATTATAATAAGGAATATGTATTTATATATAAAGTAATTGAGATGCAAAAAGGGAGCCAAAAAAAAGAGAAAAATACTGAGGTAGTGTTTATTGCTTCATCGTTCATTCAGAAATCTGATGGCAGAGGCGAAGAGGCTGTTCCTGAAATGTTGGGTGTGTGTCTTCAGACTCCTGTAGCTCCTCCTTGATGGCAGCAATGAGAAGAGGACATGTACAAACACGAGGAAATCTGCAGACGCTGGAAATTCAAACCACACACAGAAAATGCTGGTGGAACACAGCAGGCCAGGCAGCATCTATAAGGAGAAGCACTGTTGACGTTTCGGGCCGAGACCCTTCGTCAGGACTAACTGAAGAGAAAGATACTGAGAGATTTGAAAGTAGTGGGGGGAGGGGGAAATGCGAAATGATAGGAGAAGACC
The DNA here is from genome assembly GCF_048418815.1 of Hemitrygon akajei. NCBI lineage: Eukaryota > Metazoa > Chordata > Chondrichthyes > Myliobatiformes > Dasyatidae > Hemitrygon > Hemitrygon akajei. The sequence goes on along the minus strand of NC_133125.1, from coordinate 16,144,306 downwards.
GGAGGGAGTGGGATGAAGCTAAGAGCTGGGAAGGTGATTGGCGAAAGAAGAGGACATGTCTTGGGTGTGGTGTGATGGGTATCCTTAATGATGGATGCTGCCTTTTTGAGGCATCGCCATTTTGAAGGTGATCTTGATGCTTGAGAGGCAATTGCCCATGATGGAGATGGCTGAGTTTACAGCTTTCCAATCCTGTGCAGTGGCCTCTTCATACCAGATGGGGATGCAACCAGTTAAAATGCTCTCCAAGGTACATCTGTAGAAATTTACATACCAAGTACCCTCAGACTCCTAATGAAATATAGCTACTGTTGTGCCTTCTTTACAATTCCCTCAATATTTTGGGCCCAGGGTAGATCTTCAGAGATGCTGGTACCGAGGAACTTGACACTGCTGACCATTCCCACTGCTGGTCCCTCGATGAGGACTGGAATGTGTTCCCTTGACTTCCCCTTCCTGAAACCCACAATCAACTCCTTGGTCTCACTGATATAGAGTGCAAGGTAGTTGTTGTGATACAACTCAACCAGCTGATCTATCTCGATCCTGTAAGCCTCCTCCTCCTCACCATCTGAAGTTCTGCTAACAATAGTTGTGTTGTTGGCAAATTTATAGCTGACTTTTGAGCTGTGCCTGGCCACACAATAATGCAGTTATGGTGTACGCAGAGGGAGTAGAGCAATGGGCTAAGTATGCATCCTTGCGGTGCACCAGTGTTGATTGTCAATAGGGGGGGATGTTATTTCCGATCTGCACTGTCTGTGGTCACCTAATGAGGAAGTCAAGGATCCACTTGGAGAGGGCACTACAGAGGTCCATGTTTTGGAGCTTGTCGATTAGTACTGAGGGAATGATTCTGTTGAATGTTGAGCTGTAATCAATAATCTGCAGCCTGGCCTAGGTATTGCTCTTGTCCAAGTGATCCACGGCCGAGCAGAGAGCCAGTGAGATTACATCTGCTGTAGACCTCTTGTGTTTTAAGGCAAAGTGTAGCGGGTCCATGTCCTTGCTTAGGCAGGAGTTGCTGCTGGCCATGACAAATCTCTCAAAGCACTTCATCCCAGTAGGTGTAAGTGCAACTGGACGATAATGATCGAGGTAGCTAACCCTGCTCTTCTTGGGCATTGATGTCCTTTAGAAGCAGGTGGAAACCTCCAACTTCAGCGGTGAGAGATTGAAGGGGTCCTTCAACAGCTGGTTGGTGCAGGTCTTCAATGCCCGACAAGGCACGCCATCAGTTCAGCTTTTACTCATGCTTGAGTAACTCTGGAGCCACTTCCATAATCACGACTAATCAGATTCAGATTGTCTTATCACATAAACATCAAAACATATTATGGAACGTGTCGTTTGCGTTAACAACGAACACACCTAAGGATGTACTGGAGGCTGCCCACAAGTGTCTCCTCACGTTCTGGCGCCAATGTGGCATGCCCGCCACGGTTCAGCGGAACAACTTAAACAGCAGCAGCAGCAACAACAACAAGAAGAAAACAAGACGACCCGTAGCAAAACAACTCCACTTCCCACCCTCCCCTCTGCTCACGTGCTCAGACAGGTCTCTAACCCCAGGACAGGCTGTCTCCTGTTCTCCAGGGCCACGATCCAGACGTCAGAGGAGCAAGAACCAAATCAGATCTGCAATGTAAGTGCCTATACCATTAAAATCCATAGAACGTACAATCAAATTTTTTATAGTCGCCTCAAAGAACACTAAGTGCTTTTATAAAGTTTAAAAAACAAATCATTTTTTGAGCAGATTAATCATTTATTTAATAGATTCCACGTAAGGTGATATAATGGGTTTATTAAAATGATAGTTCTTGGCAGAAAATAATATGGTTGAAAGAAAATAATCACGTCCTCTGAAATGAATAATGTTCTTTGTACAAAAACTATACTTCAGCGACAACTATGATGGATGCATTATCATGGAGAAATGAGATTACTTTTGTGTAGTCAAGAAGTGGATCATAGTGATAAAGCAGGTCATTAAGTACAAAGACTAAAAAGAATGAAATTATTATTAAAACACTTTGAAAAGCTTATGTCAAGTTATCCTTCTAATGAATGGTCAGATCCATGATGACGGCCTTTAGCTTCACTACCCCGTGGTACTTAAGCTGACAAAAAGAGAACCATCAAGGAGCAAGCAGTACTAACACGTGAATACCAATTATTGACTGTCCATTATGATCACTCCAACAGAGCACCAGGTTGAGAAATTTTCTCGGAGAGACTATCTCCCCATGTGTCTAAGTGGAATGCAAGGAACTTTCATAATTGCAAAATGTTTGAACAATTTCCTGCCGCGGAAATGACTGATGAGAATGAAGCCAAAATAACGATACTGCAGATAGTTCTAAATCAACTGCTCTACACTGTATGGTATAAATCATCACATGATTTAAAGTAACAATAGATAGCTTTTCAGCATATACGAGGGGTGATTGATAAGTTTGTGGCCTGGGGTAGAAAGATTCAATTTTAGAAAACCTAGCACATTTATTTTTCAACATAGTCCCCTCCTACATTTACACACTTAGTCAAGTGGTCGTGGAGCATAGGGATCTTGGACCTCCAGAAAGTGTCCACAGCAGGGGTGATTGATAAGTTTGTGGCCTAAGGTAGAAGGCGATGAGTTATACAGCTCTCGTTACATGCACATGCAGTTCAACTCTTTGAGTGATTATGCAGAAAGTTTGAAGTTAATAACTCATCGGGGTGATTGATAAGTTCGTAGCCAAAGGTAGAAGGAGATGAGTTATTAACTTCAAACTTTCTGCATTATCACTCAAAGAGTTGAACTGCATCTGCACGTAACGAGAGCTGTATAACTCATCTCCTTCTACCTTAGGCCATGAACTTATCGATCACCCCTCATGTGTGCATGTATTACTGATGCACCATAGAAAGCATCCTATCTGGATGCATCAGGGCTTGGTGTGACAACTGCTGAAACTGCAGAGAGTTGAGGACACATCACAGTTCCTATAACATCAAATTCAAAACAAAGCATATGCTGTCCACATAAATAAAAGGGATCTCTATTTAAAGTTCACACCTGTAATACATTTCCTTTCCTCCTAAATGACAAATAGCTAAGTTGACCCCATGGAGGAAGTCAGATTGTACATTCAAACTGTGATTAAAATATTACCTCAAGTCTTGATGTTGCACTTATGGACTTTAGCCATTAGCTGCTCAGAAACTTCAATGAGAAATATCTAATGACATGAGCTTGGGTGAAACTGCTCAAAGTCATACCGGCAGATCAGACGATGGTATATTGTTAATCACCTCATAACTAGTATCAAAAAAGGTTTGCGTCCAAGTATACTGCAGATGTCGGAAATCTGAAATAAATACTGGAACCTCTCAGCAGGTCAAGTAGTGACTGTGGAGAGAACAGCTGAAATTTCAGGTCAGTAAATGTTCATCTGAGGCGGATAGTGTTTAACAGCTTTTCTTTGCACATGTAAGGTCTGTTAGTTCTCCAGCAGCTAAGAAGTGGAATAAATAGTGAGATAGGGACAGAATTAAATGATACCAGGTTTTCTTGGTTTGAATGGCATCTCCTACTTCACAATCTCTGAGAGTCCGGCTATTCTGTTTTCTCTCCATGGGTACAGCCTGATCTGGCACTGCTTTGCATTAGCAACACACAAAACCAAAGGTTTCTAATGACTATGTTAACCTATTTGGTCTTACCCTCCCAGAGATCTTCTCTCTCACCTTCTGCATAACTGATGATGTACTTGTTTTTGGTCTTTCCCAGTTTTGACAAAGAATCCTCAACTGTTTCTTAACCACAAATGCTGTCTGACCTGGTGAGTGTATCCAGCACTTACATTTATTATTTCAGATTTCCAACACCTACAGTTCATTTAAAAAAAGCATTTCATTGGCTATAACTTGTACAGCATCTGAAGAATATTTACGCCATTTGACAGAATGAAACTAGAGACCTTAAGTATAACCATCATAAAGAAAATAAACAGTGAATACAAAGAGACAGGGAATTCAAGGATGTGGATTTCATTTGTCAGAAGAAATAGGTACGTGAACAGAATGGATGTAACAAATGGGAAATTAGGTTAATATGCAAAGGGAAGACAGGGAGTGCAATGCAGGAATAGTCAAATGTAGAAGCAGGCAAAGATGCTCAAGTGAAGTACAAAAACCTGCTGTTGATGAAGAGTCATTAACAAGCCATGTCACCGAAAGCTTTGGAAGTCTGAGGATATTTTTATTGTCTGTATATGGTTTCAGATCATTTATTTGTTTATCACCATATAGTCAAACCTCAAATCCTTCCAGCGTGAATAAAAGTGAAGGTATAGGAGTGAATAGAGCACTGAATATAGAACGGTACAGGCCCTTCGGCCCACAATGCTGTGCTGACTTTCCAACCTATTCCAAAATCAAACACTTCCCTCCCATCTATTTTTCTTTCATCCAAATGTCTATCTTAAATGTCCCTAATATATCTGTCTCTACTGCCACCACACCAGCAGTGCATTCTACACACTCACCACAAACATGAAGCCATAGTAGAATCTTATCAGAAAAAAGATCACTTAATAGTAGATAGCGTAATCCAATTCTTACACTAAACTGCAAGAATTCTTACAGCTTAATATAAGAATTATATTACATTATTTCTATAAATGATCTGGATGAAGAAGTGGAGGGATGGGTTAGTAAATTTGCTGATGACACAAAGGTTGGAGGAGAAGAGGACTGTCAGAGGTTACAGCGGGACATTGATAGGATGCAAAAATGGGCTGAGAAATGGCAGATGGAGTTCAACCCAGATAAGTGTGAGGTGGTTCATTTTGGTAGGTCAAATATAATAGCAGAATATGGTATTAGTGGTAAAACTCTTGGCAGTGTGGAGGATCAGAAGGATCTTGGGTCCGAGTCCATAGGACACTCAAGTATGCTGCACAGGCTGACTCTGTGGTTAAGAAGGCATACGATGCATTGGCCTTAATCAATTGTGGGATTGAGCTTAGGAGCCGAGAGGTAATGTTGCAGCTATATAGGACCGTGGTCAGACCCCACTTGGAGTGCTGTGCTCAGTTCTGGTTGCCTCACCACAGGAAGGATATGGAAACCACAGAAAGGGTGCAGAGGAGATTTATAAGGATGTTGCCTGGATTGGGGAGCATGCCTTATGAGAATAGGTTGAGTGAATTCGGCCTTTTCTCCTTGGAGAGGCGGAGGATGAGGGGTGACCTGAGAGAGGTGTATAAGATGATGAGAGACATTGATTGTGTGGATAGTCAGAGGCTCTTCCGCAGGGCTGAACTGGCTAGCAAAAGAGGGCACAGTTTTAAGGTGGTAGGAAGTAGGTACAGAGGAGATGCCAGGGGTAAGTTTTTTATGCAGAGAGTGGTGAGTGTGTGGAATGGGCTGCCGGCGACAGTGGTGGAGGCGGATACAATAGGGTCTTTTAAGAGACTCCTGGACAGGTATATGGAGCTTAGAAAAATAGAGGGCTATGAGTAACCCTAGATAATTTCTCAAGTAAGGACATGTTTGGCACAGCTTTGTGGGCCGAAGGGCCTGTATTGTGCTGTAGGTTTTCTATGTTTCAATGTTATCTCCTAATATATGTCCACTTATATAATAAGCAAAATACTTGCTCTGAAAACTTTAAAAGCACTCTGTCATCCATCAATAGGGCTGTGTAATTACCAGTACTTTAGAAATAATATTAGCAGTTTCTGACTTAATGAAGTTTTTTGTCAGTTTAATATGCATTCCAATACATGTGTGGCATGTATAATTCTGCTCAGTTTTAACCTAAATGTTCAGCAGTTTAGCACTGGACAGGGTTGAAGTCAGTCATCCTAGATCTGACTCGTGAACACCTGGGAACTGTGGTCAAAGTATAGACATCTAATTGGTCTGCTGAGGATTAACCAAGTTTGCTGACCAACCTGTAAGATGAACTGATAGAAATCCTCCAGGCTACTACTGAAGTGCAGTCAGCACCTTATCTTTGTTTTTCTGACAGAGTTTGCCACATATGATGCAGAGATACAATCAGTGCTGTTCAATTGACAGAAGTGGAATTACAGGATAAAACCTTGTCCCTCTTAATCACGGATTGCGGGTAATTTTTAACCATCTCCCATTTTCTGAGTGACATTGCTGCCTGCAGCTGTCGTTCAAGTATTGCACAAGAGCATGTTATCTTTAACTTTTCAGAAAAGCCATTTACAGCTGACACTTAAATAGAATGAACACATTTTATTTGAAGATTACCACTGCTTAAAAGCAGGTCCTTAACAAATAGCTACCAATTTGTTTCAACACAATTAGGACTTTATCAGAATTAGAATCAGTTTTAATATCACCGGCATATGTCATGAAATTTGTTGTTATGCAGCAGCAGTACATAGTAATAAAACTGAATTACAATAGGAAGTACTGTACATATGTAGATAATAGATACATGGATAGATAGATATGAAGATAAATTGAATAAGTTGTGCAAAAAGAAAGGAAAAAGAAGTGAGATAGTGTTCATGGGATCAATGTCCATTCAGATATTTGATGACAGAGGAGAAGAAGCTGTTCCTGAATTGCTGATTGTGTGCCTTTAGGATCTTGTACCTCCTCCCTTGATGGTAGCAATGAGAAGAGGGCATGGCCTGGGCGATGGGGGTCCTTAACGATGGATGCCACCTTTTGGAGGTATTGCTTCTTGAGGATGTCCAGGATGCTGGGGAGGCTAAGGCACTGATGGAGCTGACTGAGTTTACAACTTTCTGCAGTTTATTTCGATCCTGTGCAGTGGGCACTCCATAACAGATGATAATGCAGCCAGTTAGAATACAGTACTCTCCATGAGTGTTTTTATTGACATACCAAATATCCTTAAATTCCTAATGAAATATGGCTGCTGTCATACCTTCATTATAACTGCATCAATATGTTGGGCCCAGGATAGATCCTCAGAGATATTGACACCCAGGAGCTTGAAATTGCTCATCCCTTCCACTTCTTAACTCTCTATGAGGTTTGCTGTGTGTTACCTTGTCTTAACCTTTCTAAAGTCAATTCTTTGGTCTTACTGATGTTGAGTGCAAGCTTGTTGTGACACCACTCAAATAGCTGATATATCTCACTCCTGTACACCTTCTCATCATCATCTGAAATTCTGCCAACAATAGTTGTGTCATCAGTAAATTTATAATGCCATTTGAGCTGTGTCTAGCTGCACAGTCATGGGTATAGAGAATAGAGCAGTGGGCTAAACACACATCCCTGAGGTGTGCCGGTGTTGATTATCAGTGAGATGGAGATGTTATTTCCAATCTGCACAGACTGCACAGTTGAGGATACAGTTGCAGACAGAGAGGTACAGAGCCCATGTTTTGGAGCTTTTTGATCAAACCTGTAGGAACAATTGTGCCAAACACTGACATGTAGCCAATAAACAGCAACCTGACATTAGTATTAGCTTTGCCCAAGGCCTTGTGAAGAGCCATTGAGATTGCATCTGCTGTAGACATATTGTGGCAATAGGCAAATTGCAGTGGGTCCAGGTCCTTGCTGAAGTGGGAATTGATTCTAGACATAACAAACTCAATGAATTTCATCATTGTAGATGTGAGTGCTACAGGACAATAGTCATTAAAGCAGTTCGCCCTGCTCTTTTTGGACATTGGTATGAGTGTTACCTTTGATTCTGATTCTGATCCTTACTCTGAAATGTTTAAGAGGAACCTTCCACTGCAACTGGATCCTTGACTTCCTCATCAGGTACCACAGATGGTGCAGATCAGTAATAAAATCTCCTTGCTGATAATCAACACTGGTGCACCTCAAGATCCAGCCTATCACTTCACTCAGGGTCTTGGACTATATATTGTATGTTTCTTTATTCAAGTCAATACGCTCGATACTCTTCGCTCAACTTTTTCAATTATGTTACTCGCTATTTTTGAATGTTTGCTTGCTATTTGAATGTTTTGCACCTTGGCCCCAGAGGAACGCTCTCTCATTCAGCTGTATCTTTGTATGATTTGGATGAAAATTAAACTTGATTTGATTTTATTAAAAGATATGTGTTTATCCCACTGCTCTACTCCCTCTACACCCATGATGGTGTGGCTAGGCACAGCTCAATTGCCATCTATAAATTTGCCAGTAACACAACTATTGGCAGAATTTCAGATGGTGATGTGGAAGCATACAGGAGAGAGATAGCTGGTTAAGTGGTGTCACAACAATAACATTGCACTCAATGTCAGTAAGACCAAAAAATTAATCCCCCCTATACTTTTCTCCAGTCACCTTAAAATTATGACCCTTTATATTAGCTAATTCTGCTCTAGGAAAAGTCTCCAGCTGCCCTCTTGATCTATGCCTCTCATCAAGTTATGACTCACTCCAGTCTTAGCTCACTCAGCCTTGTCTCATAAGATACACTCTCTAATCCAGGCAGCCTCTGCTTCTGCATGAGTGTCACAAACCGTTCACATCTCCCTTGTGCAAATATATTTTGCATTCTCTGTGCATGGAGGTCTGAAGAAAAATTTCAGTGCTTTGATCCAAAGCCAAGGCAGGTTACTTCCTGCCTCAACTCATTATCCCTCATGCTCAAGGATTAAAGAGATTCTGCAGATTCTGGAATGCTTGAGAAACACACACAAAATGCTGGAAGAACTCAGCAAGTGAGGCAGGTCGATGGAGGGGAATAAACAGATGACTTTTCAGGCCAAGACACTTCAATAACACTTTTAATGTTCCAAGTACAATTAAAGTTATTATCAAAGTTTGTAATTACACCAACATCCCCTGTGATGACATGCTTTGAGAAGTTGGTCATGAAATATGTCAAATCCTACCTGAGGAGTGATCTGGGTCTGCTCTAATTTGCCTACCGTCACAACAGGTCAGCAGTAATGTCATTTTATAGGCTCTTCCCTCAGCTCTGGAACAGAGATCAGATTGGAAGTTACAACCCCCTAAAAATTAATGTTTCCATTGTCCTGTCATCTCATATCAAAAACACACCAAAAAGTATTAAATCATAGTCATTTTGAATCATAATTTGATTATTATGTTTTATGTAATGATGGATTTCAAACTTGCCTTTTTATACTGTATGGAATTGGCTTATATCTCACAAAGGCAAAGCAGCTTCCTTTCTTAGAATGATCATAAAATGCCTGTGTTGTCATGCTTCGCATAATAAAGTAGCTTCTCCCTTATTAGCATATGCTTGTTCAAAGTAATTTTATTATCAAACTACATATATGTCACCACATACAACACTGAGATTAATTTTCTTGTGGGCATACTCAATAAAGCTATAGAATAATAACCATAATAGAATCAATGAAGGACTGCCCAACTACAGCGTACAACCAGAGTGCAGAAGACATCAAACACAAATACAAAAATAAGCAACAACAATAATAAATAAATAAATGAATGAATGAATGAATGAATAGATAGATAGATAGGTAGGTAGATAGATAGATAGATAAATAAATAAATAAGCAATAAATTTTGAGAACATGAGATGATGGTCATTGAAAGTGAGTCCATAGGTTGCTGGGATAGTTCAATGATGGGACAAATGAAGCTGAGTGAAGTTATCCCCTTTGGTTCAAGAGCCTGATGGTTGAGGGGTAATAACTGTTCCTGAACCTGGCGGTGTGAGTCCTGAGGCTCCTGTACCTTCTTTCTCATGGCAGCATAATATTGGAAACATTTTCTTGAGAAATGCTCTCGGTTCCAGTTGGAAGTCTTGAGCTTTCTGCTGGTGCTTGCTGAGATTTTGCCAACATGCCAACTTCCTCATTTCCTTTGTATTAATGTTAGAGAATCTGTCTGCTGAAACTGGCTCACCATGTACTACTAGTCCAACACTTCCCCTTTAAGACTTCTAGCATCAGCACTTTCTTGATTTTCAGTTACTGCTTACCAGTGAGAGCTTCTCACAATTAATTGGCTCCAGGTCTCATCACCAACATTAGTACCCCTGACTTCAAGTGTCTTAGGACCTTTCTCCTTCACTCTTTGAAATACTGGAAAAATTTGTAATTCAAATTAACAAAAAAGGAAATAGCTTAATAAAGTGGCATTCACTTTGAGGTTCGACTTGTGTGTTCAGATTTGCTCTTCTGCAGGTTACTCAAGTAACGTGGCTACTTGAGTTACTCTCACCTTCCTGTCAGCTTGAACCAGTCTGGCCATTGTCCTCTGACCTCTCTCATTAATAAGGCATTTTCACCCACAGAACTGCCGCTCATTAGATGGATTTTGTTTTTCCTTCCATTCTCTGTAAACTCTAGAGATGTTGTGACATCAACAGTTTCAGGAATACTCAAAGCACCCGCCTGAGACCAACAATCATTCTACGGTCAAAGTCACTTAGATCTCATTATTCCCCCTTCTGATGTTTGGTCTGAACAACAACTGAACCTCTTGACCATGTCTGCATGCTTTTATGCATGGAGTTATTGCCACATGATTGACTGGGTAGATTATTGCAGGTGTACCTAATAAAGTGGCCAATGAATCTACATAATCATATTTGAGTCACATTGGCTTTTGTTGAATCTGATTAGAATACACCTTACAATGTGTTTTATACTTCATTGGCTATTTTGAGATTGATAAAACAATATCAGCAGTTGAATCACCTTTGGAGCTATCATGCCTGCACCTTGAAGAGTTATGATGTTTTGCTCTTCTGCCCTTGCTATAAATTTTTATTTTTCTTGTAGTTCAACTTTCTTATGCTTATTTGTATTTCATATAATCACCCATATATGTGTAATTGTTCAGTGAATTTTTCCAGTAATTGTAGTATAGCTGCTTCCATATTTTTCTAGAAGATTCTCAGGTGTTTTACAGCAGGTGACACACCACTTGTATCTGGTAATTGGTAATGTTGTTATCCTTTCAATTGAAGCTATTTTTATTAGATGACCACAACTTCTTTGTTCTTTTCTTCTTTCCCTTGTTTATTCTTTGCCCTTATAACACTCAATGAACAGCTGTAAGCAACGTTTTCTGCCTTTTACTTGAATTCTGAATCTCTGGATCACAAAAACCCCAGGATCCAACACCTGCAAATGGATTATTTGATATTAGCACTGCCAATGTTGATAAGCAGGACCAAGAATACAAAAGTATGCCGTTCAAAGCTACAAATATTTTTCATAAAACCGTAAGACATGGGAGAATAATTAGGTCATTTGACCCACTGAGTCTGTGCTGCCCTTTCATCATGGCTGATCATGGCTGATCCATTTCCCTCTCTTCTTCCCATAACCTTTGATGCCCTGACCAATCAAGAACCTCTGCCTTAAATGCATCCAGTGACCTGGCTTCCACAGCCACTTGTGGCACTGAATTCCTCAGATTCACCACCCTCTGGCTAAAGAAATTTCTTCTCATCTCTGTTCTAAATAGACGTCCCTCTATTCTGAGGCTGTAAAATAACTTTTTTTTTTCAGTTGTAAAATAACTTTGCAAGTGTGTGAGATGATCTTCCTCTTTGGGCATTGATGGTGTACTCATTGAACCACAAAAGGATTAGGTACCTGAGCACATTTTAACTTTTCACATATTACCAAAAGGGAAACAAAGAAGCATAAATTCTCAATCCCCTTTTTGTGAAACACTGAACTGCAGCTGCACTGACCATTACAGTCATGAGACTTCTTAAGTACCCAGACATTGGGTAATAGTAGCAGAGACTGATCACTCGAGTTGAGTATGATGTTCTCCTAAAGGGTTGTCTATTGGTGTGTCTTCAGGTTGATCTGGAATGCATCATAGTGTCTTAGCACTATGGGAATGTAAAGAATATGTGCCCAGGATAATTTTCTAGAGCTGGACGTTTCTGGTTCTACAGGAAGAAGGTACCATGTAGCTGGTCCTAGGAAATGAGTGGATCACATGCTCGAAGTTTTGGTGGCAGAATATTTTGGAGACTGTAATCATAACAACGTGTGATTTAGGTTAGCTGGAGAAAAGACGAAAGAGAAACCGGAAGCAAAGATAATGAATTGCAGTAAAGCCAATTTCATCTGGAGGAGAATAGATCTGGCCAAGGCAAAGGCGGGCAGGCAAAACTGAAGCAGAACAGCTGGCTGCTGTTATGAAAGAGGTGAGGAACATTCATATGAGTAACAGAAGAAGAACACACTGATCCAGAATTCCAGGGATAACAGAGAAGGATAAAGCAAAAGAAGTTGATTATGACAAGTAAATAGACTGATTACAAGAATATCCTAGAGGAAGTGGAAAATATAGAGAAAAGATTAGCTGCCAAGATAGATAGGAATCCAAAAGAGTCTGAGGTGAAGGAAGACATAATAAACTTAAAAATTTGGTAGATGAAGCATTAAAAAAGTTGGCAGACTTAAAATAGATAAGTCACCCATGGCTGAATGTGATGGATTTTAAGATTTTGAGGGGTGTATGGGGGAAATGACCACAATCTTCTAATGTTCATGAACATGGGAGTGTCATCAGAATACTGGAGAGTGATGAATATTATTCCTTCATTCAAAAAGGGAAGTAAGAGTAAGGCCAGCAAGTATAGACAGGTCTAACCACAGTGGTAGGAAAGCTTTTAGAAACATTGATCTGGAACAGGGTTAATAGTCACTTGGAGGATATTAGATTAATTAAATATATGTGGTAAGGGTGATTTGTGTTTGACCAATTTGATAAAAAATTTTGATGAGGTAACTGAGCTGGTGGGAGAATATAGTCAATCTTATGTTTGTAGACTTCCATAAGGCTTTTAATATCAGGCTTATCAGCAACAGTGAAGCACATGACACAGAAGGCTCAGTGATAGCATGAGCAGAAAATAGACTCAATGACAGAAGGTCATAGAGAATGATTATTTTATAGAATGGAAGATGATAAATACTGGCACTCCCTGTGTGTTAGGGCATTTTTTTTTAATAAAGATTCAAAGTGCATTTATTATCAAAGTATGCATGCATTATTCAGCCTTGAGATCTGTCTTCCCACAGAACGCCACAAAACAAAGAGAACCATGGAACCCGTTTAAAGAAAAACATCCAACTCCCCCCCCCCCCATGTGCAAAAAGAACAAATCGTATAAACGGCAAAATACAATTGAGCGAAAAGCACAGAATACAAAGCACCAGATCACAAAGACATCGAAAGAGTCCAGGCATATTCAGTTCAGCTTAGTTCATATCAATCCAGCACCATGCCTCTTGCTATCTATAGGCTGCAGTGCTAGTCTGCCCTGATCAAAATCACACAAAACAGCAACGAAAGAAAGGAGTGACCAGAAACATCATAACGAGAACAATGGAGACCAACCCTCAAACTACATTGACTATTCCCAGGGACTCCGACACCATCCTCCAATGGCATCAAGTGAGAGGGAGAGAGACAGAGACCATTAAAAATTTCTATTAATAATAAAGGCTTAGAGGTGCAAGTCACAGTTTCTAAAATTGCAGAATGGCAAAGAAGATAATGATAGATTTGTGGCTGAATATAAATGGACTGGTAGAATGGACATATGGGTGGTAGATGAAGTTTAATGCAAGGGAAATTAAGATGATGCATCTTGTCAGGAAGAATGAGGCAATGTAGAATAAAAGATATTGTTCTCCTAGAGAAGCAGGAGTAGAGTGCTGGAGGTATGAAGAGTGAATGTGGCCGGGTGGGTTGAGAAAACAGTTAATAAGCCAGACATAACTCAGGGTTTTATCATCAGAGGCACAGAATATAAAAGCAAGGAAATCATGCTGAATCTGCAGGAAGTAATTATTTGGTATAATGTATTCAATTCTTGTCTCCTCATAATACAAGGGAAGTGAAGACATTAAAAAGTATCTAAAAAGTTTTATGTCAGTTTTTCCTGAGGTGAAGAACTGCAATTATAAGGATATATTAGAATGAGAATTAGAATGAGAGAAAGGGTAAATATCACTGGCATATGTCATGAAATTTCAAACAGGAGAAAATCTGCAGATGTTGGAAATCCAAGCAACACACACAAAGTGCTGGAGGAACTCAGCAGGCCAGGGGAATAGAGCAAACTGTCGACATTTCGGGACGAGACCCTTCATAAGGACTAGAGAAAAAAGAGATGAGAAGTCAGAGTAAGAAGATGTGGAGAGGGGAGGAAGAAATACAAGATAGTAGGGGATAGGTGAAGCTGTGAGGGGGAGAGACATGAAGCAAAGAGCAGAGCAGTTGATTGGTGAAAGAGATAAAGGGCTGGAGAATGGGGAATCTGATAGGGGAGGACAGAAGGCCATGAAAGAAAGGAAAGGGGGCAGAGCATTAGAGAGAAGTGATGGGCAGGTAAGGAGATAAGGTGAGAGAGGGAAATGGGAATGGGGGATGGTGAAGAAGAGGTTGGGGGGAGCAATTAGTGGAAGTTCATGAAATTTGTTCTTTTGCAACAGCAGTACATAGCAATACATAATAAAAATCTATAAATTACAGTAAGATATATAAAAATAATATAAATATGTAGTGCAAAAAGAGAGGAGAAAATAATTAGTGAGGTAGCGTTCATGGATTTATTATCCATTCAGAAATCTGAAGGTGAAGGGAAGAAACTGTTCATGAAATGTTCAGTGTGTGTCTTCAGGCTCCTGTACTTCCTCTCTAATGGTAGCAATCAGAAGAGGACACATCCTGGGTGATGGGAATGGGGTGGTCAGCTCCATGATGATGCTGCGTTTTTGAAGCATCACCTTTTGAAGGTGCCCTCGATGCTGGGGAGACTAGTGCCCTTGATGGAGCTGGCTGAGTTTACAACTTTCTGCAGCTTCTTTTGATCCTGTGCAGTGGCCTCTCCACACCAGACAGTGATGCAACCAGTTAGAATGCTCTCCAGGCTACATCTGTAGAAATTTGCGAGTGTCTTTGGGGATTAGAGAGACAGGTTCTGTTATCTTCAGAAAAGAGAAGGCCAAGTCATTATGAAGGGTCCCAGCATGAAACACCAACTGTTTATTCCCCTCCGTAGAAGCTGTCTAACCTGCTGAGTTCCTCCAGCAATTGATGTATATTGCTCAAGATTTCCAGCATCTGCCGAATCTCTTGTGTCTATGGTGAGGGAAAAAATTTCAAGTTTATGCAAAAAGAGCTGGGAGATGCATCACTCTGAACGAGAACCTGTGTGGACTCTTCTTGTGCTTTAATATTCTGCCATGGAGGGAATCACAGCCTTGACAAATAAGCAGCTATTTGTCACTTTATTAGGTACACCTGTACACCTGTTCATTAATGCAAATGTCTATTTAAACAATCATATAATAATAATAATTTATTTCTTACATCCAAGAGAGTAAAAATCTTTATGTTGCATCTCTGTCACAGTATGCAAGTAATAAAGAGGGGAAATATGAGAGGATATTGCCAAAACACTAAGATTGTATACATAATTGTTTTGTATACAGATCAATGTGTATTGATAAATCTAATGCCCTGGTGGAAGAAGCTGTCCCAGAGCCTGTTGGCCCTGTCCTTAATGCTGCGGTACCATTTGCCAGATGGTAGCAGCTGAAACAGTTTGTGGTTGGGGTGGCTGGAGTCCCTGATGATCCTTCGGGCCCTTTTTATGCACCTGCTGCGGTAATTGTCCTCAACAGAGGTAAGTTCACGTCCACAGATGCACTGGGCTGTTTACACCACTCTTTGAAGTAAGGAGGTTCAGTTGTTGATCAGACCAAACATCAGAATGGGAAGTAATGTGATCCAAGTGACTTTGACTGTGGAATGACTGTTGGTGCCAGACAGGGTGGTTTGAATAGCTCAGGATCTACTTGGATATTCACACACAACAATCTCTAGAGTTTACAGAGAATGGTGCAAAAAACAAAAAAAAACATCTAGTGAGCAGCAGTTATTTGGGGGAAAGGAGAATAGAAAAGTTAGCAGAGAATGGCCAGACTGGTTCAAGCTGACAGAAGGGCAACAGTAACTCAAATAACAACTTGTTTCAACAGTGATGTGCATTAGAGTGTCTCTGAACACATAAGTCAAACCTTGAGGTGGATGGGCTACAGCAGCAGAAGACCATGAACATACACTCAGCGGCCACGTTATTAGATACCTCCTGTAGCTAATAAAGTAGCCACTGAGTTAACTGTTCTTATGTTAGGCGCAGTTCAAAAGATGCATGTTTATTTCATGATGCGTCGGTCAAAAATTTACAATTATACCATTTCTCTTCTCGGTGAAAGAAATTTAATGATTCGGCCTGCAGCACCTTCTATGAAGTCCATAGAGTCACTTTACAATTAGTCAAATGGCAATCACCCTGAGCTAAAATTCAAATTCTCGCTTATTAGGCCTTGGAACAGTCAAGCTTGCTGAGAGCCAACTGTATTTCAGCATATTCATACACACTCTCCAAAATGATAATAAATTCCTCAGGAACACTTAATAATTGCACTCATGCCACGGAGTACAAAGGCACAGATGTGCCCATGATTACACTGGAAGTCGGCAAGATCCCATCTCATCAGTCTTTTGGAAGGGCTGCGGAATCAAATCACGAAACTTGTCCGGAGGAACAATCGGAGGATGCGCTGACAAGGAAATAGCAGCAGGTTGCATGGCAACGCTTGACGGGAGCGTCGGGCAGAGCCCCACTCATGTGGCCACTGTTCACAGGGCAAAGGACTGTAATGAGGAAGAGAACGTGCAAAGTAAATTACAAAAAAAAAGAATATTACAAAGGCGAACCACTAAAAGGACCCTGAATCCAGCTGGTGAAATACTGGTTCCGTCCAGATTTCTGTTTCACAGTTTTTCAGAAATAAAAGTTTATCAGAGCATTCAGATTTCTAATATAACATGCCCAATGGCCACTTTTTTAGGTACACCTCAGCAATATAACTACCTCGTTAGCCAATCATAAGGCACAACCCAATGCATAAAAGCATGCAGACATGGTTAAGGGGTTTATTTGTTGTCCAGACAGAATCAGTAAGGGGAAGGAATGTGATCTGAATGACTTTGACCGTGGAATGATTGTTGGTGCCAGACAGGGTGGTTTGAGTATCTCAGAAACTGCTGATCTCCTGGGATTTTCATGCACAACTGTCTCTGGAGTTTGCAGAGAATGGTGCAAATGACAAAAACCATCCAATGATCAGCAGTTTCGTGGGTGAAAACGGGATCAGAAGAGAATGGCGAGACCGGTTCAATCTGACGGGAAGGTGACAGTAACTCAAGTAACCACATGGTGCAACAGTGGTGTGCGGAAGAGCATCTCTGAATGCAGAACATGTTGAAACTTGAAGTGGATGGGCTACAGCAGCAGAAATCAACAAACGTACACTCAGAGGCCACTTTATTAGGTACAGGTGGCAGCTATTAAAGTGGCCACTGTGTAAATTTCTAATATATATTTATAATAGATTTCTGATATTATATAATAATAATTTTTATTTATTGCTAGAGATACAGCACGGTAACAGGCCTTTCTGACCCATGCTGCATTACACCCGTGCAACCGGTTAACCTACTAACCTGTACGTATTTGGAACATGCGAGGAAACCAGAGCATCCGGAGGAATCCCACGCAGTCACGGGGAGAACGTACAGGCTCCTTACGGACAGCAGCAGAATCAAACCCGGGTTGCTGGCGCTGTTATGGGATAATGCTAACCACTAAGTCACTGTGCTGTTGCAAATTGTAATGGAGAGAGTTAGGAAAGGAAATAATTGTAACGTTTTGTTCTGACATTCACACAGTGTTCGTCTATATAATGAGTGTGTTGGATAGGTCAAGAATTTCAAAGTGGTAGGCTGTTGAAAAGACTTAGGGTACGTCGTTGTATGCTATTCCATCCTTTCTGCCTATCTCGTAGTCTGACAGAAGGAAACTGGAAGATGCTAAATGAAAATTCTTGCACAAACTGTTGGAACTTTTTATTGGAGTTAAGATCCTCAAGAGCGATCATTCATCACTAGTTTTAGAGATTATTATAGAATCTCTAAAAACAAAGATAACTGAACTAGGGCAGTGAATTTATTCCAGTTGTAGAACATGGTGGCATATTTTGTGAATTTTCCTGCCTTGGTGCTTCAAATAAATGTTTTAGCAAACCAGCACTCAGTGTTGTGAACGATCTTCAGTTATAAATATTACAGCGACCCAGTCAGTACAAGGACATGGAGCTGCTATCAATTCCTATCTTCTCGATGTTATACACATTCTACACAGAAGATAACAAGCTAAAAGTGAAGCACTTTGTGAAATTTAGAAGCTGAAATTAACCTTTTCCCTGTACCCTGCTGCCAGCATCAATATACAATGCGTTCACTTTTGCCACAAGTGTAATCTATTCAGTGGGATGGATGAAGAGCTGCATTAGGCAGGAAATTAATATTCATCAGCTAACAAATGGCTTTCTGGCACTTATTCATGTAAGCATGCCAGAACAATGGGTGCACTCTAGTGAAGAACTGAATTTATCGCAGTAAGACAACGTTAAAAGGACTGTTTACTCTGTGATTGCATAGTTATAGAGTCATGGAGCACTATAGCACAGAATCAGCCCATCTCTTCAGTGCTGAACTTTTCTTCTGACTTATCCCTTACTTGGACAATATCCATCAGTACCCCTCCTATCCACGTACTTATCCAAACTTCTCTTAAACGTTGCAATCAAGCCCGCGTCCTCCACTCACGCTCACAGCTTGTTTCACACTTGCACCACCCTCTGAGTGAAGAAATTCTCCTTTATTTCACCTTTCACTCAACCTTTGACTCCAGTTCTCAGTGGAAAACCCTGCTTGCATTAATTCTAATTACACCCCTCATAATTCCGTATCTATCAAGTCTTGCTTTGTTGTCTTACGCTCCAGGGAATAAAGTCCTAACCTGTTCGACCTTTCCCTGCAAGTCAGGTCCTCAAGTCCTGGCAACATCCTTGTAAATCTTAGACCATAATAAGACTATAGGATACAGGAGCAGAATTAGGCAACTTGACCCATCGAGTCTGCTCCACCATTCAGTCATGGCTGATCCTTTTTTCCTCTCCTCAGCCCCGCTCGCCGGCCTTGTCCCTGCAATCTTTGATTCCATGTCTAATCAGGAACCTATCAATTTCTGCCTTAAATATACCCAACAACCTGGTCTCCAAAGCTGCCCGTGGTAACAAATTCCACAAATTCACCATTCTTTGGCTGAAGAAATTTCTCCACATCTCTATTTTAAATGGATATCCCACTTTCCTGAGGCTGAGCTCTCTTGTCCTAGACTCTCCCACCATGGGAAACATGCTCTCCACATCTACTCTGTCTAGACCTTCCAACATTCGAAAGGTTGCAATGAGTTCCCCCCTCATCCTTCTAAATTCCAGTGAGTACAGACCCAGAGCCATCAAACATTCCTCCTATGATAACCCTCTCATTCCTGGAATCACCCTTGTGACCCTCCTCTGAGCCCTCTCCATTGCCAGCACAACTTTGCTTAGATGAGGAGTTTGAAACTGTCCACAATACTCAAAGCGAGGCCTCATCAGAGCTTTATAAAGCCTCAGCATCACAACCCTGCTCTTTTATTCTAAACCTCTTGAGATGAATGCTAACATTGCATTTGCCATCCTCACCACCCACTCAACCTGTAAGTTAACCTTTAGGGTGTTCTACACAAGGACTCTCAAGTCCCATTGCATCTCAGATTTTTGGATTTTCTCCTCGCTTTGAAAATAGTCTGCATATTTATTTCTACCACTAAAGTGCATGACCATGCATTTTCCAACATTGTATTTAATTTGCCACTTTCTTGCCCATTCTCCTAATCTAAGTCCTCGGTAGCCTACCTGTTTCCTCAACCCTACCTGCCCCTCCAGCAATTTTTGTATCATTTGCAAACTTGGCAACGAAGTCATCTATTCCGTCATCTAAGTCGTTGGTGTACAGCCTAAAACGAAACAATCCCAACACTGACACGTGCGGAACACCACTGGTCATTGGCAGCCAATCAGCAAACGGTTCTTTTATTCACTGTACTCTTTCAATCTTTCCTATGTAGAGAGTCTTTGGATAAATTGTGTTAAACAGTCACCAGTTCACTGGAGGGGATCTGTTGCATTACTGTGAGCAATTCTTTGAAACCAGAATTGAGACTATTTTTTCATTATGCTTTCAGAGTATTAGTGTTGTTGGTAGGAAGGTTTAACAGGTGGGCTGATGTAATACCTGACCTCATCGGGGGGGGGGGGGGGGGGGAGGTGAACAGCTGCTGGACTGGCAGGAAGGGAAGAAAGGCCTCATTTGACAACTGTGTTCGGGTTGATCGTGATGCTTATGCCAGAGATGATCCAATATTTCCTGCCCCTAGAATAAATTGTCACTCACATGGTACCAGCCTTTCCTGGCCAACTGGCAGCTGATGCAGCCGTTGTTGAAATATCTGCTTACCCCTGAATTTTGAAAAGTTGATGCCTTTACGGACTCCTAAAACAGTGGTTGGCTATAGTAGGAATGTGACCAAAACAAACAATTCTTGTTCAGAATCAGGTTTAATTATCACTGCCATATGTCATGAAATCTGTTGTTTGGCTGCAGCAGTACAGTGCAATGCATTAAAAAATACTGTAAGTTTATACAAGAAGAAATATTTTTAAAAAACAAGTCGAGCAAAGAAGTCAATTAGTGTTCATGGACCATTCAGAAATCTGAATGCAAAGTGGAAGAAGATGTTCTTAAGATGTTGGGTGCTTGTCTTCAGGCCACCTCCCTGATGGTGAAAATGAGAAGACGGCATGTCTTGTGTAGTGGGAGTCCTACAGGATAGATTGCTCCTTTCTGGGACCTTTCGAAGAAGCACTTGATGTTTGGGAGGCTGGTGTCCATGATGGAGCTGGCTGAGTTTGCACCCTCTGTAGCTTTTTCTGATCCTCTGCATTGGGTCCTCCATACCAGACAGTGATACAACCAGACAGAATGTTCTCCACGGTACACCTGCAGAAATTTGTTAGAGTCTTTGGCCTCTACATAGGCCTTTCAATATTCCATATGTTTTAATGAGATCCCTCTCTCATTCTCAGAACCCCAGTGAGTACAGAACCAGAGTCATCAAATGCTTCTCAAATGTTAACCCTTTCACTCCCAGGATCACTTCAAACTCTTAATGAAATATAGCCACCGGTGAGCCTTCTTCATAATTGCATCGATATATTGGGCCCAGGATAGATCTGACACTCAAGAAGTTACCCTTTCTGCTGCTGACTCTTTGATGAGGGCTGGTCTGTGTTCTCCTGACTTTCCCTTCCTGAAGTTTACAACTAATTCCTACAGATCTAACGACCGATGCGAGGAAGAGGTGAGAAGGAGATTAGATATAGCTGGGAAGCTCTAGCCAAATCCCTGCCTAGACTCACCGACGACGCACAATGTTCATGGAGATGTTTCAAGAGAAACGGCACGGTAATGTGGTGGTTAGCACAACATTATTACACCACCAACGACCCGAGCTCGATTCAACCACTGTCTTTAAGGGTGCTCCAGTTCCTCTCTTATTCTAAGGTTGTATGGGTTAGTAGGTGTAGACGTTCAGCCCTGGGCTCAGAAGGGCCTGTTACTGGGCTGTATCTCTAAAGAAATAAATAAGTGACCAACATTTTTGGTAATATCGGTTGCTTGTTATGTGCCATGTTGTATGACATGGGTGGTCATGGTCTTTCCATGACCATGATTGTTCTTGGCAAATCTTTCTACAGAAGTGGTTTGCCATTACCATCTTCTGGGCAGTGTTTTTGGAATAATACACCAGCAAAATCAGAGCACTCTGGCTGAAGAGAAAATTGGAAAGGGACGAAACAGAGCTGCTTATTACAACACATGGTTAAAGGTAATAGTGTCTCAGCATTACAATCATTCTCCTATAGTTCCACAACAAATTTCTAAGAGAACAAGACAAGGGGAAAGATTTCATTCTGTATATATTTATAACACAAGAAAGATTATTTGCAACACTAAGTACTAAATTGCTGAAGCATTTACTTGAAGCACCGAGGCAGGAAAATTGATACAGTACGCCACCGTGTTCCACAACTAAAGTAAACTCACTGACATAACTCAGTAATCCTTATGTTACTGTTGTTCTGCAGTAAACTCTAAAACTGGTGGGCTCACCTCAGGCCACGGGCTGATGTGGTGGAACTTAGATAAAGAGATCCAAGTTTCAGCTGGCACCCCTCACCCTCCTTCCCTTGACTGTGAGGTGGACAGAAAGGACAGAATACCATAGATTAACACCTCCAAGGTCTTTTCAACAGCCTACCAATTCTAGATTCTTGGCATATCCAACACGTTCATTCTATAGACGAAATCTGTATGAATATCTTAATGAAATTTTCCTTTCTTGACTTATCGAGAGAATCCCTATTTTCTTTGTAGCAAAAATAAAGGCCAGTGCTAGAGAGCACTGTTTTTGATATGTAGTTGTAGACCATACGACAGAGGAGCAGAATTAGGCCATTGGGCCTTGTGTGTCTTCTCTGCCATAAGACAAAGGAGCAGAAGTCGGCCATTCAGCCCATCGTGTCTGCTCCGCCATTTTATCATGAGCTGATCCATTCTCCCATTTAGTCCCACTCCCCCACCTTTTCACTATAACCTTTGATGCCCTGGCTACTCAGATACCTATCAATCTCTGCCTTAAATACACCCAATGACTTGACCTCCACTGCCACCCATGGCAACAAATTCCACAGATTCACCACCCTCTGTCACTCCATCATGGCTGATTTATTATCCTTCTCAACCCCATTTTCCTGCTTTTGTCCCCTAATCTTTGATGCCTTTACTAATCAAGAACCTACCAATCACCCCTTTAAATATGCCCAACGATTTGGCCTCCACAGTGTCTGTGGTAATGAATTCCACAGATTCACCACCCTTTGGCTAAAGAAATTCCTTCTCATTTTTGTTCTAAAGGGGCATCCTTCTATCCTGAGTCTTCACCTTCTGGCCCTAGATTCCCCCACTATAGGAAAAATCCTCTCCAAATCCACTCTACCTAGGACTTTTGAAATTCCATAGGTTTCAATGAGATCCCTCCTTCATTCTCAAAACTCCTGTGAGTACAGTCCCAGAGCCATCGAATGCTCACTCATACATTAACCCTTTCGTTCTCAGGATCATTGTCCTGTACCTCCTCTGGATTCAATTCCAGCCCTTCCTTTCTTATAAGGTGCCCAAGACTGCTTACGATACTCCAGGTGTTTTAGGGCATCTTAATTAGGAGGAATACAATTCAACATTTTAATGTGAAAATTTGAGTACAGTTTTTGTCATGCTTTTCAAGCATCAAAAAGTACATTATGGCTTTAAATTTTAACGTGATCCCAGGTAGGTTTCAGAAATGCTTCCTTTTGTGGTTCATCTGGACTGAAAAGAATTCCATGAAAGGATGATTTATTTGGGCATGTAATCTCAATCACCATTTTAGTTTCGCAGTGTCATTGTTTCTGCAAGAACCCAAACCCATTAATCGCAGTGGCTTGATTTCTGTTCATTCTAGGACTCTTGTTATGTTCAGAGTAAACAATGGCAATAAATGCCTTTTCTCAATCAATGCTTTTTCCAAGCTCTGAATCTAAGGGGTGGGTGCTTTTGTTATTTCTCTTTAACCAAAAGTCTTAGAATGTGGAATTTCAGAGGCGTTTCTCCCACTGTGCATCAATCCTCACAGCCGTGTTGCAGTATCCAAACCACAGAGAGATCAGAGGGAATCTTTTTAAAGCTGCCTTTTGCACCCTTCTCTCATCTTCAGCTTCCGAGCAGCAGTTGGCTTTGCCCATGAAAGAAGAGTGACCTCCTGCAGCTGTGTGACCCTGATTCTGGGTTTTGGAAAGCTCTTTTTAACTCTCTCCAGCCTCCCACCTCCCCTCTCTCTAGCTCCGACCCATTGAGAGACGGCAACTTCACACAGTCAAGAGGATCTCATCTGTCCACTGGTGTGAACAGTTTGGCACTTCAATGCAGCAGCAGCACTGAAACGAAACTACTGTGCATCATTTCTTTGATGTTGTAAGCTTCTTAGGGGCCCAGTAGATTGATATAAATCCACGTTAAATAGTATTATTAGTATACTGCCTCAAAAACACATCTATAAAAGGAATTATG
Organism: Hemitrygon akajei; assembly: GCF_048418815.1. Classification (NCBI taxonomy): domain Eukaryota; kingdom Metazoa; phylum Chordata; class Chondrichthyes; order Myliobatiformes; family Dasyatidae; genus Hemitrygon; species Hemitrygon akajei. Next base: position 16,120,165 of record NC_133125.1, on the reverse strand, counting down.
ATTAATGTAATGCTACAAAACAGATAATGACCTTATTTGTAAGAACATGAACCAAAAGACAAAGGAGCGGAATTGAGCCATTCAGCCCACCAAGTCTGAACCACCATTCCATCTTGCCAGATTTTTTATCCCTCTCAACCCAATTTTCCTACCTTCATCCCATAACCTTTGATGCCCTCTACTTATCAAGAACCTAGCAACTTCTGCTTTAAACATACTCAAGTATACACTGCACTTGGAATCATGGGAGAGAGGAGGAGAGCCGTTTCTACCACCACAGATGCAGCAGAGGAAGCATAAGGATGGCTCCGGATAAAGAGGGCAGATCTGTGGGTTGCTGCTAGGGCACAGGCCGGAGCCTCATCAACCCCAGTTGGGTTGCCTGGCGAGGGTGTATGATGTTGAAAGACCTGAAACACCTGATGACCCCAGGTAACATCACTGATGATGTGCCCTAGCTTAGCATCATGCAAATGTTTCTGTAAGAAGAGCCTCCACAGCTGTCTGTGACAATGAATTCCACAGATTTACTACCTTCTGGCTAAGGAAATTCCTTCTTATCTCTGTATTAAAGGGACATACTTCTATTCTGAGGCTTTGCCCTCTGGTCTTAGATTTCCCTACTAAGGAAACATCATCTCCATGTCCCCTCTATGTAAGTCTTTCAATATTCCATAGGTTTCAATAAGATCCCCCTCCAGCAAGTATCCTTCCTGTTAAATATTACTTTTCAGTTAGGTATTTGTGAAAAACAAGTTATCCAAGCTTTGACCAATCATTTCCATTGTATGGATAAACTCGATGACATATTTATGGACACGTTTGGGCATACAGCATCTTGGGTGCACTGGAAACTTTTTTTTTGCTTTACTTCAAAGTAAAAATTAGGTTCTCATAAACACGAGATATTGGGGGATTGTCTTGTTGAGCGCTTCCGCTCCATCTGCCAAAAGCAGAACTTCCTGGTGGACAAACATGTTCATTCCAATCCCCATTCCCGTTTTGATATTATTTCCATGGCCCCCCTCTTTTGTCAAGATGAGGCCACACTCGTGGTGGAGGAGCAACACCTTATATTCCGTCTGGGTGGCCTCCAAACATATGACATAGATATCGATTTCTCTTTCCGGTAATAAAAATTTTCCAGAAACTAGAAAAGGTGTGATGTAAGTCTACTTTTACAGCACAGTGTCCAGATATGGCATACACCTTCTTCACTTATTGCTAGGAGACACAAGAGAGTGCAAACGGGAGAAATAAGCTTAACTGCTGGAGGAAACACAGCAGGCCGAGCAGCATCTGTGGAAGGAACTGTAGATGTTCCGAGTTGAAATACTGCATCACATTGTCTGTTACCCCATTTATTGTTAACCTCACAACATGCTTAAAGTGCAGCTGACATGGTGTGCTATTTGAACATTGTAGTACAGGCTAACAGCGCAGCTTTGCTCAATCCCATACCTTGATTAGTGTACCTTGATTCTGTCTAGGTAGCCTCCAACCTGAAGGCATGACTATTGATTTCTCCTTCCAGTAAAAAAATTCCCTGCCCCTCCCCTCTTCTTCTATTTCCCACTCTGGCCTCTTACCTCTTCTCACCTACCTATCACCTCCCCCAGATGCCCCTCCTCCTTTCCTTTCTCCTATGGTTCATTCTCATCTCCTATCTGAGCCTTAGACCTTAAGTCGATAAGACATAGGAACAGAATTAGGTCATTAAGCCCCATCGAGTCCACTCCACCATTTCATTATGACTGATCCCAGATCTCAGTCAACCCCATATACCTGCCATCTCACCATAATCCCTTGATTTCCCGACCAATCAGGAATCTATCAACTTCCGCTTTGAACATACCCACGTACTTGGCCTCCACTGCAGCCTGTGGCAGAGTATTCCACAGATTCACCACTCTTTGGCAAAAAAATGCCTCTTTGCTTCTATTCTAAAAGGTTGCCCCTCAAATTTGAGGCTGTGCCCTCTAGTTCTGGATACACCCACCAGAGGAAACACCCTCTCCACGTCCACCCTATCCAGTCCTTTCAACAGTCAGTAGGTTTCATTGAGATCCCACAGGCCCAAAGCTGCCAAACACGCCTCATATGTTAACCTCTTCATTACCAGATTCATCCTTGTGAACCTCCTCTGGGCTGTCACCAATGACAATACATCCTTTCTGAGACAAGAGGCCCAGAACTGTTGACAATACTCCAAGCAGCCTCTCCATCCCTTGACCTTTCCCATTCACCTGGCTTCACCTATCACCTACTAGCTATCCTCCTTCCCCTATCCTCCTTCCCCTATCCTCACTTTTTTATTCTGGCATTTTCCCCCTTCCTTTCTGGTCCTGAAGAAGCATCTTGGCCCAAAACATTAATTTTCATAGATGCTGCCTGACCTGCTGAGTTCCTCCAGCATTTTCTGAATGTTGTTTTAGTATACCGAGCATATTATATGAAACAATTTCCTAAAAAGTATTATTTCCCTGGACAACTAAAACTATCATTTTGTTTTATATCTCTGTGAATAGACACTTGCATTAAACCAATAAATTTCATCTGGTTATATAAAAATCCTCAGCTTGATAAGAAATAGATTATTCCTGTTTACTTGTGCTAAAATATAATCACAGCCATAATAAAATACGATGCTTGTTTTTGGCTTGCTGTGGTCAAACCCAAAGTCATGCCTATGCATTTTATAATGAACTGGGTTCTCATTTGCATCATGTTTGATTAATGGTTGTACTTTCTTACAAAGAAGTGCCGCTATTGAAACAAATAACTATTTAACTGCTTCCTGCAGCACAAAGCTTCCTAAAACACAATCACCTGCACACCGAGGTGAGCTCGTATCTTAAACAACTTACAGAATGGAAATAGAATATAGTTTCTGAAACTTCTTCTTTCCCCAAAAAGAAATTCTCCAAGTGCACCATCCCGAATGAAACAATTTCCCACAAAAGTTCCCAGTGTCAACCCTAAAAATAGATAGAGCTGAATTAATTCATAGAAATAAAGAAGCATAGAAAACAGGAAAAGGAATAGTCCATTCAGTCCTTCATGTCTGGTCTGCGATCCAGTATGATAATAGCTGATATCCTATTCCCATTTCCTCCCCATAACCCCTTTGTGCCTAGAAATCTATTAGCCTCTTCCTCAAGCATACTCTCAGTGGCCACTTTATAAGGTACATGTCTACACGTGCTTGTTAATGCAAGTATCTAATCAGTCAATTGTATGGTAACAACTCAATGCATAAAAGCATGCGGACATGGTCAGGTTCACTTGTTGATCAGACCAAATGTCAAAATGGAGAAGAAAATGGATACAAGTAACTTTGACACTGGAATGATTGTTGGTGCCAGATGGGGTGGTTTGAGTATCTGAGAAACTGCTGATCTCCTGGGATTTTCATGCACAGCAGTCTCTGGAGTTTACAAAGAATGGTGTGAAAAACAAAAAAAGACCCAGTAATGCCTTGTTAATGAGAGAAGATCAGAGGAGAATGGCAAGACTAATTCAAGCTGACAGGAACATGACAGTAACTCAAATAACCACATGTTACAACAGTAGTGAGCAGAAGAGCATCTCTGAGCACATAACACATTGAACCTTGAAGTGGATGGGCTACAGCAGTAGAGGACCATGAACACACACTCAGTGGCCACTTTATTAAGTACCTCCTGCATCTCTATTTCTATCTTTGATAACTTTTCAAGGTTCTTTTGCAGACCTGGAGTTACATTCTGACTTTGGTTCTCTGCAGGAATGGGACCTGTTCTTTTATGATAAATATATCTTTTCTTAGGTAAGAAAATCCAAACTGCACAAAATATTCCAGCAAGATATTCTTGATCTTACACTCAAATGTTCGTCCAATGAAGGCCACCATTCCGCTTGGCCATTTAACCACTTATGCCAACAAGCTGCTGATAATATCAATACGGTCGAGGTTGAGAGAGTTGAGAATTTTAAACATCGAGGAGTGAACATCACCAATAACCTGTCCTGGTCCAACCACACTGAAAGCTCGTTAGTGCCTCAACTCCCTCAGAAGTCTGAAGAAAACAGGCATGTCCTCTTTGACCCTCACCAACTTTATCAACGCACCATAGACAACATCCTATTTGGATGTATCATGGATTGGTATTGCCCAAGAATGTGGGAAACTGCAGAGTTTCTGGATATTCTTCAGCACATGATGGAAGCCATCTTTCCCTGTACAGATTCTGTCTACAGTTCTTGCTACCTCTATAAAGCAGCCAACATGTCAAAGACCCTATCTACCCTGCACATTCTCTCTTCTCCCCATTCCCCTTGGAAATAAAATACTAAATACTATATATTCATACCATGAAGCTCAAGGTCAGTTTCCATCCCACTGTTATACTATTGAACAGTTCCCTAGTAGGATGAGATGGACTCTTGACCTCTCATCTACCTTGTTATGATCTTGCACCTTATTGTCTACCTGCACTGCACTATCTCAGTAACTGTAATGCTTTGTTTTTCTCTCTGTCATCATTTTACTTTGTTCCACCTCAATGCACTGTTACAATGAATTGATCTGTATGAACAGTTTGCACGTCAAGTTTGCACCATACTTCAGTAACTGTGCCAGTAAATAAACCAATTTGGCAATATTATTTCCCATATTTAAAGTTTGCATTCATTGGGGCCACAAGGGAGTGAAGCAAACCATAAACTGTTGGATGACTACAAACAAGAGGAAATCTGCAGATGCTGGAAATCCAAGCAACACACACAAAATGCTGGAGGAACTCATCAGGCCTGGCAGCATGAGTAAATGTTGACTGTGCCTTTTTCCATACATACTGCCTGGCCTGCAGAGTTCCTCCAGCATTTTGTGAATGTTGGAAGATGATTGTGTCCGGTGCTCTTCTACATTGGTGATACTCATTGTAAATTGGGGGATCACTTGTTGAGCACCTTTGCCCCATCCGCCACTGACGGGACTTCCTGGTGGCCAAACATTTTAATTCCGATTCCTAGCCCCATTCCGATGTGTCAGTCTGTGGCCTCTTCTTGTACCAAGATGAGGTCATCCTCAGGTGGATGAACAACACCTCATATTCCATCTTGGTACCCTCTAACCTGATGGTTTCTCCTTCCAGCGAACAAATTCCTCCCCCCCCCCTTTTCTCCACTCTGACCTTTCACTTCTTCTCAACTGCCTATTACTTCCCCCTGGGTCCCCTCCTCCTTCCCTTTCTCCTATGGTCCACTCTCCTCTCCTATCAGATTCTTTCTTCTCTAGCCCTTGACCTTTCCCACACACCTGGCTCCACCAATCACCTTTCAGCTAGCATCCTTCCCCCTCCCCGCACCTTTTTATTCTGGCATCTTCCCCCTTCCTTCTCAGTCCTGAAGAAGGGTCTCGGCCTGAAACGTTGACTGTTTATTCACTTTCCTAGATGCTGTCTGACCTGCTGAGTTCCTCCAGCCTTCTGTGTGTGTAACTGTTGGAAGAACTCTGCAGGTCAAGCAGCGTCTATGGAGTCAAAGAGATGTTGGCATTTTTAGTGGAGACTGTGCATCGGTCCAGACGCAGGATCTCAGTCTGAAGTGTTGATCAAACATTTGCCTCCACAGATGCACTTTCTTCCAGCAGATTTATTTTTGTGTTGTTCATTGGACAAGGTTCCCAGGTCCTTTTAGAAGATCAACTGCTGAGGGACTGTGATGCTGCCTTTAGATAGGGGGATGTGCTGCTCTCAGGGAAGCAAAAATTGTGCTTTCCTGTTCCATCCGGAAGGCAAAATGGGAACGTTCTCAGAGAATATACATCCACTTCTGTGATCCCAGACCCGCAGGGCTCATGTGGCAGGGAACTCAGAGGATTACAGACTACATGTCTACCCTGCGCATCAGTGGCCAGGATGCCTCAATCCTCAACAGGCTGAGTCGCAGGATTCAGTCCAAACCATGTCATTAAGTTTGTGGATGACACGATAGTGGTCGACCTTATCAACAACGATGATGAGTCGGAGTACAGAGAGGAATTACGGCAGCTGGAAGGTTGTTGTGTGGAGAACAACGTAAGTCTGAATGTAGAGAAGACCAAGGAAATCATTGTGGACTTCAGGGAAATGCAGATGAACAATCCCCTTCTGCGAATACATGGTTCCTCCATAGAAAGAGTTAAGTACATCAGGTTCCTGGGAGTTCATATCATGGATTATCTCACCTGGTCCCTTAATGTCACCTCCCTGAACGAGAGGGCACAGCAGTGCCTCCACTTCCTAAGAAGATTCAGGGAAACAAGGCTCTCCCCCCCACCCCCACCCCACCATCTTAACTGAATTTTATAGGAGCACCATTGAGAGCATCCTGACAAGTTGGACCTCCATCTGGTATGGGAGCAGCAGAGCGTTGGACCAGAAGTACCTATAAAGGACCACGAGAGTGGCTGAGTGGATCTTATTGGTCTTCTACCATCCAATGGAGACATTTACCAGGAGCGCTGCGTGTGTAGAGCCCTTAGTATTATCAAGGATCCAACCAGCATCCAGCACCCTCTTTAACTTTCTACCATCAGACAGGAGACTCCAACACATAAAAAACTAGGAAGGTCAGGATGGGAAACTTTCTTCCCTTAAGCCATTAGGCTTCTGAACTCTCTGTGGCATTGCATTTGAAGTGCCACCAGTTAATCTGCACTGTACCTGACAATATTTAATTTATGCACTTTACTTTGTTTATTTATGCATAATTCAATGGTAGATTTTATCCTAACAATAAACTTGACTTGAACATTTCCCAATCCATCACCATAAACAAAACAATATAATAATAATTATTATAATTAATTCTACTGATGCCCACCATTGGCCGAAGTCGGCCATGGATGTTGCTACTAGTTGTCAAAGTAAGTCGTCCAAATTGTGGGAAGATTGAATTTGATTTCCCTGCAGAGAACTTCTGTAGTAACCCTGATGTCAGTTAGTAATTACTTGTCTTCACAGACACAGAGCTTGGATATTTTCTGAAGGGTGAGCTAAGTTCTTTCCAAAGTCTATCATGCATTATCAGAAGAGACACCTCCGTGGTTTGGGGTCAATCCTGGATGTTGAATTGAACTGAATTGAATTGACTTTATTTCTTACATCCTTCACATACATAAGGAGTAAAAATCTTTACATTATGTCTCCATATAAATGTGCAATGTGCAGTCATAGTAATTTGTAATAAATAAAATAAGTCAATGTAACATAGAAATACACTCAGATCAGTGTGGGTTAATCAGTCTGATGGCCTGGTGGAAGAAGCTGTCCTGGGGCCTGTTGGTCCTGGCTTTTATGCTGCGGTACCGTTTCCCAGATGGTAGCAGCTGGAATAGATTGTGGTTGGAGTGACTCGGGTCCCCAATGATCCTTCAGGCCCTTTTTACACACCCATCCTTGTAAATGTCTTGAATCATGGGAAGTTCACAACTACAGATGCGCTGGGCTCCCGTACCACTCTCTACAGAGTCCTGCGATTGAGGGAGGTACAATTCCCATACCAGGCAGTGATGCAGCCAGCCAGGATGCTCTCAATTGTGCCCCTGTAGTAAGTTCTTAAAATTTGGAGCCCATACCGAACTTCCTCTACCGTCTGAGGTGAAAGAGGCACTGCTGTGCCTTTTTCACCACACAGCTGGTGTGTTCAGACCACATGAGGTCCTTGGTGATGTGGATGCTGAGGAACTTAAAGCTGTTTACCCTCTCAACCCCAGATCTATTGATGTCAGTAGGGGTTAGCCTGTCTCCATTCCTCCTGTAGTTCACAACCAGCTCCTTTGTTTTGTGACATTGAGGGAGAGGTTGTTTTCTTGACACTACTGTGTCAGAGAGATGACTTCTTCCCTGTAGGCCACCTTGCTATTGTTTTAGATTGGAAAATCAATGTAGTGTTGTCAGCAAATTTAATTAGCAGATTAGAGCTGTGGGGGGTGACACAGTCATGGGTATACAGGGAGTAAAGGAGGGGACAGTACACAGCCCTGAGGGGCTTCTGTATTGAGGGTCAGAGGGGTGGAGGTGAGGCAGCCCACTCTTACTACCTGACAGTGATCTGACAGGAAGTTCAGTATCTAGCTACACAAGGCAGGGTGAAGGCTGAAGTCTGTGAGCTTCTTGTCAAGCCTGGAGGGAACTATGGTGTTGAATGCTGAACAGTAGTCCAAGAACAGCATTCTCACATAAGCATCCCTCTTCTCCAGTTGTGTAAGGACAGAATGTAGAGCAGTGGCTATTGAGTCATCTGTTGATCTGTTGTGTCGGTAGGTGAATTATAGGGGGTCTAGTTTGTGTGGTAGCAAGCTGCAGATGTAATCCTTGATCAGTCTCTCAAAGCATTTGTTCATTATTGAGGTGAGTGCAACAGGACGCCAGTCGTTCATTTATGTTACCTTGGTCTTTTTTGGTACAAGGACAATGGTGGATAATTTCAAGCAGGAGGCCACTCTACACTGGGAGAGGGAGAGATTAAAAATGCCACTGCTAGTTGTGCTGCGCACATCCTGAGTACTCGCCCTGGGATGCCGTCTGGTCCCGTAGCTTTGTGACTGTCTGCACGTTGGAAACATCTGCGTACCTCAGCCTCAGAGATGACCAGGGTGCAGGTTGAAGTGGTGACTTTCCTCGGAGGCTCAGAGTTAGCGACATCGAACCGAGCGTAAGAGAGATTGAGCTCATCTGGGAGAGGCTGCGATATTGGCGGCACTACTACGTCGCATTCCAGCTGTCTGCATGGTACGCAGTCCTGGGCAGTACGATATGGAGAGTAAGCGGTTGCCCAAGTAGCAGGTTCCTCCTCTCCATGCAGCTGATGAATCCAAAGGAACAGCAGAGACTGAATCAGTTTGGTACCACAGGAGTTACCAGTCAGTATTGAACTCAAAGTAGGACTGCTATGGGGCTCCAGCTCTGGAATTTTCCTTGAAGTTTACTCTCGTAGCGTTCCCCATGAGTGGGTCTAGCTGCAAGGCAATGGAGGTTTGAGATCAGAATATTCCTTCCCCTAGATAAGCTGCCAAACAGAGCTGACGAGCCCCACCTGCCCAAATTGACTGGTTTTAAGGCGCCAGTAACCCACCTTTGCCAGCTGGTGGTGTAGTAGCATTCGCACCAGACTTCAAGGTTAATGGTCCTGGTTTCAAACCCACCCAGCTTTCCATCCATGCTGAGATGGCAACTCGGCCTCATAAAAAACAGAAAAATGCTAAAGAAATGGCAAGGCTGCCGAACCATGTGTCACAAGGTGCACCTTTGGCCCTTCTCCTTTCAGTAGAAACTGTTTCGCTGGACTTAGTAACTAAACCACAAATGAAGGCCAAGAGCTGGACCTGGCTGTTGAAGCCTATTTGAGACACACGCCACTGGGAGACTTAACTCCCCACTAACTCCCTTGGCTATTAAAAATGTAAGGAACCAATAAACTTAATTCTACTACTGCTACTACTACTAATAATAATAATAATAATTAATTTTTATTGCTCATGATTCCACTTACACTTAGCAGCCACTTTATTAGTTACACCAGTACACCAGCTCATTAATGTCAATATCTAATCAGCCAATCATCTGGCAGCAACTCAATGCATAAAGCATGCAGACATGGTCAAGAGGTTCCGTTGTTGTTCAGACCAAACATGAGAATTGGAAAGAAATGTGATCTAAGTGACTTTGACCATGGAATGATTGTTGTCGCCAGACAAGGAGGTTTGAGTATCTCAGAACTGCTCATCTTCATGGATTTTCATGCATAACAGCCTCGAGAGTTTACAGAGAATGGAGCAATAAACAAAAAAGCATCCAGGGTGCAGCAGTTCTGTGGGCAAAAATGTCTCGTAAATGAGAGAAGTCAGAGGAGAATGGCCAGACTGGTCCAAGCTGACAGGAAGGAGACAGTAACTCAGGTAACCTCATGTTACAACAGTAGTGTGCAGAAAAGCATCCCTGAATGGACAACATGGCAAACCTTGAAATGGATGGGCTAACGGCAGCAGAAAATCACAAACATACACTCTGTGTCCACTTTCTTACATACAGGAGGTACCTAATAAAGTAACTACTGAGTGTATTTCTAATAATAACAATGATAAATTTCCTACCAAAGCAGATAATGTCACACCTATTCATGTTATATTGCATCTGCCGTGTATTTGCCTCCTCAAATTCTCTGAGACCAGTTGATGCCTCATTGCATTACAATAAGTCCATAAGATCATAACACAGACAAGCAGAAATAGGACATTTGGCCTTTCGAGTCTGCTCTGCCATTCCATCATGGCTGATTTATTATCCATCTCAACCACATTCTCCTGCCTTCTCCCCATAACCTTCGACATCCTTATTAATCAAGAGCCAATCAACCTCCGCTTTCAATATACCCAATGACTTGGCATCCAGAGCAGTATAGAACCATAGCACCATAGAACATTACAGCACAGAAAAAGGCCTTTTGGGCCATTTTTCTGCCTAGTCCCACTGACCTGCACCTGGCCCATATCCCTCCATACACCTCTCATCCATGTACCTATCTAAGTTTTTCTTAAATGATTAAAGTGAGCCCGTATTTACCACTTCACGTGGCAATAAATTCCACAGATTCACCACCCACTGGCTAAAGAAATTACTCCTCATCTCTAATCTAAAGGGACATCCCTATATTTTGTGGCTGTCACCCTCAAAACTCATAACCACCACACACACATACCTGCTGGAGAAGCTCAGTAGATCAGGCAGCAAACAAAGAAATGAATAAGCAGTCAATGTTTTGGGCCAAGACAGTTCTTCAGGACTGGAAAGGAAGGAGAAAGACACAAACATAAAAAGCAACACACACAAAATGCTGAAGGAACTCAGCAGGTCAGACAGCATATGAAAATGGATAAACGATCGACATTTCCTCTGGATTGGAAAGGAAGGGGGAAGACGCCAGAATAAAAAGCTGAGGGAAGGGGAAGGAGGACATCTAGAAGGTGATAGATGAAGACAGATGGGTAGGAAAAGTAAAGGGCTGGAGAGGAAGATAACTGAGAGGATAGGAGAAGAGAGTGGACCTTAGAAGGAAGTGAAGGAGGAGGGGACCGAGGGGGAGGTGGTAGATAGGTGAGAAAAGGAAAGAGGCCAGAGTGGGGAATAGAAGAAGAGGGGAAGGGGAGGGAATTTTTTTTTGCTGGAAGGAGAAATCAATATTCATGTTATTAGGTTGGAAACTACCCAGATGGAATATAAGGATTAGTACACTAATCAAGCTAATCAGGCAAAGCTGCCCTGTTAGCCTTTACTACAATTTTTAAATAGCACACCATGTCAGCTGCTGTTTAACAATAAATGGAGTAACAAGAAATCTGATGCAGTGTTTCGGCTTGAAACTTATACATTTCCTAGGGAAATGAATAAACAGTCGACGATTCAGGCCAATATCATTCTTCAGCACAGGAAAGGAAGGGAGAAGACAGCAGAATGAAAAGGTGGGGAGGGGGGGAAGGGGAAGGGGGATAGCTAGAAAGTGATAAGTGAAGCCAGGTGGGTAGGAAAGGTACATACAGTTCTGTCATCCAGATTATTGGTATAATATAAATCGCTGGGGCCCATGTACTGATTTCTTCACCATCACTGTCTCCACAATCCCAGGAAAGTCCCCTTTATTTCTAATAATTTCTTGTCTGGCAACCAATTTTCAAACTGTATCTGTATCTCGTCCAAATACCACATGCTTTAATTTTGCACACTAGTGCTTTGTGTGAGGCTTCATCAAAGGTCTTCTGGAAATAGAACTGGAGAATTTCAGCCAGGGTAGCTGTAGTATTCAACTGAAATGCAATTTATTTTTATCACTGAGCCAAAGAGAAGACACCTCTGGCAAGGTTCTTACCCCAGACTGCTGGATAAAAAGCATTGAATAAGGAGTGGGTTTAGCTGACGTTTATCCTATAAAATAATTTCTAAGATTATTGCTCACCTGAAACTAACGTAACTGGGAATTTGGCTTCAAGCTTCCTCTGGCTGCTTTTCCATCATACGTGTTTTAGTCATAAAAGTATTGGAATTGATGGCATAAGTTTAAGCAAGTTATTTTAATGAACTTGATTGTTTCTCTTTCGCATGAATACAGCTGACATTGACTGCATTCCTACCCGTGAACATGTCCAGTGTCCTCCCACATTCCTGCACACTGCACATCATTGAAATTTATGTCCCAAAGTCTGAACTTACTGGCAGTCATACGTGAAGAAGTTAATTAGAAATAATCAGACAGTCAGCAGTATGTTGTACAAGACGGATAGTACTTACAAAGCCCTTAAACCCTTTCCCACAGCACAGCCAAATCACTTTGTACAATGCCCCTGATCAAATATTTACTAAAGCCATTCATCCAGAAAGTCAGCTTAGAATATTTTCAAATGTCCTTGACATATTTTCCACATGGATGATAAAGCTATGGATAGTTGGCCGTATTATGCAGCCAAAAATGTTTCACTTCACTTCTGTACCCATGACCAATGAAGTAACAAATCTTTGAGATAGAAATGTCTGAGGGTGCTGGAAAACTGCTATGAAAATAGAAAATGCTGGTGATAATTCACGGACCAGGCAGCATCCATGGAGAGAGATGTAGAATTAACGTTTCAATTCGATGACCTATTCGCTGAACTGAAAAAGCGAGAAAAACAAGCTGTAAAGTGAAGGGTTGGACAGCACAAAAGGAATATCTGTGATAGGTGGCACAAATGGTGTTGATGCAACCTAAGACAGAATGACAAATGCATGTGAATCACAGCTGATCTGTCTGAAGGAAGGCAAACAGAGGAGATGATTATAGTCAGAGATGAGGAGGAATTTCTTCAGTTAGAGCATAGTGAATCTGTGTAATTCATTGCCACAGACACCTGTGGAGTCCAAGTCATTGGATATATTTAAAATGGAGGTTGATAGGTTCCTAATTAGTAAGGGCATTAAAGTTTATGAGGAGAAGGAAGGAGAATGTGGTTGTTTGTTCATTCATTATGTACCATGTCTTATGAGATGGGCGATCATGGTCTTTCCATGGACATAATTGTTCTAGGCAAAGTTTTCCATTGCCTTCTTCTGGGCAGAGTTTTTACAAGATGGGTGACCCCAGGCATTACAAATACCCATTTTCTGCCTGGCTTCAGTGGTCGCATAACCAAGATTTGTGTTATGCACCACCTTCTCCCGTGGCTTCATGTGACCATGATTGGGTGGGGGGGGGGGGGGTTGCTAAGCAGGTGCTACACCTCTCCCAAGGGTGACCTGCAGGCTAACAGAGTGAAGGGACACCTTTACACCTCCTTTAGAAGAGATGTAAATCCACCCTGCCATCACAGTATGGTCGAGAGGGATAATATTCAGGCATGATAGATAGCAGAGCAGACTTGATGGGCCAAATGGCCTAATTCTGCTCCTACGTCTTATTGTTTATGGTCTTATGGAAACAGCGAGAACAAAGAGCTGCTGGAATTGTGTATGGCAAAAAATTGTAGCTGGAAACTCCAAATAAAGGAGAATGCTGGGAACATCCACCAAATCAGGCAGAGTCCATGAAAAAGAAAATCCGTAGCACAGACAGAAAAACCTGACATTCTGAATTGTTGAACTCAGTATGGGGTTGTGAGGTTTGCAGGCTGAAGATGAGGTAGTGTTTCCTGAACCTAGGCTGAACTTCATTAGAACAACATTGAAGAGCTGATAGGAAGGTCAGAGTGGGAATGGAATGGAAAATTAATATGATAAGGATAAAGATCAGATTAACTTTATTTATCACATGTACATTCAATCATACTGTGAAACATGTTTGCGTCACTGTTTGTGACGTACTGGGTGCAGCCCACTATTCTTGCCGTGATTCCGGCGCCAACCTGGCATGTCCATAAGTTCCTCACCTGGTGCCAGCGAACAACGTGACCAAGGGCAACATCCTCCAGACAGTTCACAAAACTACTTCTTTCGCTTATTTTACATCTTTTTTTTTCAAATGTGGTTCTGCTGCTGTTGGAGCCTGTGACCTACTGTAAATTTTGGTGGTGTTGTTTTCAGGCTGATTGAGCAAGCTGGCGCTTTGCTGCATCCAAGGGTATTCAGTGAGGTTTTGAGTGAAGCATGCAGCCTCAAGGCCCAGAAGCCTGGAGATGTGGTGCACGCCCCTGATCAAGTCCAATTCCTGCCGATCTTGCTAATTAAAGCCTCAAGGAAGATTGAAATCATCGAGGCGAGAACCGAAGTTCAGTGCTGTCTACCAGCCTCTCACTCACTGCTGCCAGAGGAACGTGCTTGCATGTGACGATCCCGCCTCCCCTTTCACTCATCATTCCTTGTCAGTGCGTTTGAATGTTCTTTCTCTCACCCGATGTTGTCAGAAGATGGTATTGGAGCCTTGGGTCTTGGGCAATGTTTAATCGACGTGGTTTGTGGATTGGTCCTCTGTAGTTCATGTTATGATGTGCTTCTGATTTCTGGTCACTCCTTTGTTTTGTCGCTATTATGTGCAATTTTGATCAGGGCAGCCAGCAGATAACAAACAGCACAGCACTAATGAACTGAATATGCCTGGACTCTTTTCGATGATGTTGTGGGTTGGCGTTTTATGTCCTGTGTTCTTTGCTTGTTTTTTTTGCTGTTAGTGCAATTTTTAGGGGGGGGCAGGGTTTTGCATATTGGAAAGGGATGGGGCTGATGTTTCTCTTTGAATGGGTTGGGTTTTTTTCAGTTTCGTGGCTGTCTGTGGGAAGACAGATCTCAGGGTTATATGCTGCATATATACTTTGATAATAAGGGTACTTTGAATCTTCCTGAAACGTGGGAGGAAAGCCAAGCTCCCAGAGGAAACCCATGTGCTGACGGGGAGAACATACAAACTCCTTACAGACTGACGGGAAGTGAACCCTGATTTTTCCTTCATTGGTGTTATCAAGTGTTACACTAACTGAGTCACCCTACTCATAATATTACTACAATCATAATACAGAGGTGACTGGAAGCTCAGAATTGCCCTTATGGACTGAATGGAGGTGTTCTTCCAGTCATCACCCAATTGAGTATGTGATGAGACCATACGAGGGGCACCAAATGCAGTCGACTAGATTGAAAAATGTGGAACTGGTGGTTTGGAAGGATGATTTGAATCTCTAGAATGCTGGGAAAGGACATAAGACAGAAAGACTATAAGACAGAATTAGGCTATTCAGCCCATCAAGTCTGCTGCACCATTCCATCATGGCTGATCTCGGATCCCACTCTACGTCACATACCTGCCTTCTCGCCGTATCCTTTGATACTCCGACCGATCAACTCCCACCGTAAATATACTCATGGACTTGACCCCCAACATAGTCCGTGGCAGAGCATTCCACAGATTCACTACTCTCTGGCTAAAAAAATTCCTCCCTACCTCTGTTCTAAAAAGGTCACCCCTCAATTTTGAGGCTGTGCCCTCTAGTTCTGGATACCTCCACCAAAAATCCTCTCCAGATCCACTCTATGTAGTCCTATCATGACCAATGAGTCTCCAGAACGCTGGGAAGAGACAAGGTACATAACCAATGAGTCTCCAGGATGCTGGGAAGAGACAAGGTACATGACCACTGAATAACAGATATTTAAGATGATCAAAGAAGAAGTTTCTGAATATCTGAAATAAAAACAGAAAGTGCTGGAGATATTCAACATTATCAGGCAGATCTGTGGAGAGAGAAGCAGAGTTAATGGTTCAACCTTCTGATGAAAGGTCACAGCATTTCCTATTTTATTTCAAATATTTGAGGTTTTTTGAGCATCAGAAAAATAACAAAAGAACAATAGGCAAGTTTGTTGCCCTTAAACCATGGTAACCTGGCATGAACAAATAGGATAAAAGAGTCCTTGTTGCCTTTAAGGATGTTATAGAGGAATAAACTAATTCTAATTACGTCTAAATCCACAGGAGAAAAAAGATGCTTCTAATTAGCAATGTTTGCTAATATACAGTACTGAGCAAAAGACTTAGACACATGTATATTGCTAGTACTGTATTTGTCAATGTGGAGTGGAGAGAGAATTTATAAATCTGGCGGGAGCAAAGGATTTTTGAATCGTGAAGGTGGAGTGCTGTGGGAGGGGTGTGGGACAGATGGCAGAGAAGGAGTGCCAGGGGTAGGGAGTGCTGTGGGTGCAGACACACCCAGCTCTGAGACACCAGGCAAGGTAATTTGATTCCAAACAATTGGTTTATCGATCATTACAGAATGTCTCTTTGCCGTTTCCTGCTCCCTCCAATCTCCCTTCCTCTTTTCCTGACCATGATTCCTCTCTCCCTGCTCCCTTCTCACTCTCAGTCCACAATAGAGACCCACATCAAGAATCAGGTTTATCATCACTCACATATGTTATGATTTTTTTTGTGGCAGCTGTACAGTGCAATACATAAAATTGCTACAGAGCTGTGCAAAAGTCTTAGGCACTAAATACTAAATGAAAATATTATATAGATATCATTCCCAAGTGAGGCATATCGTTGTGGAGGGAAGCTTTAATTCACTGCCTACCATGTTATATAAGATTTTGGATCATCTATTGAAACAGTTGTGTTCTGGAATTAAGAGGAATTTCTTTTACTAACATGATCTTTCTGATAATAATTGCAAAATTAACCAAATAAATGTTTTAAAAGGAGTAAGCCTTTTCCTTTTTCAACTATTGCACAGCTCAAAAACCTTAAAGGATGAAAGGAGGGTCTAGAGATTTTAAACACAAGAGATTCTGCAGATGCTGGAAATCCAGAGCAACACACACAAAATGCTGGAGGAACTCAGCAGATCAGGCAGCATCTATGGAAGGGAATAAACAGTTGATGTTTCAGGCTGAGATCCTTTGACAGGACTAGATAAGAAGTGGACAGAAGTCAGAATCCAGATAGTTAACACTCTCCAGGTGATATTTTTGAACAGCTATTGTGTTCTTTTGGTAGTTTAATTACACCTAGAATGGAAGCAAATATTGAAGGCAGAAACAGTTTTGTACTTCTAAAAAGTGCTAACTATGGGAGACTTTTAAGGCAATAACTACTTAAAGTAAAATTATATCATTCTCCTCAGCCTGAATATGAGAGTTCACCATTGGTATCAGAAGAAGCTGATTGGTAGATACTTTGTTATGGTTAGTTTGTGTCAGTACAGATCACTCCCAATTAAGATTGGGCTATTGATGCACCATCAATAACTCACTCTGAGACGTAAAGACGAGATATCGGCTTTTATTGACTGGAAGAAGGAACAAGCAGTGAGTGACCACCATACTACATCCTGGAGACAGAGAGGCCGGGCTCAGACCTCCATCACCTTTATACAGGGGTCTGTGGGAGGAGCCACAGGAGCAGTCCAGACAGGTATATGTAGTTCACCACAGCTATTTTACCAGTTTCTGCCATAGTACCATATTTTATTGTAAATAAAGGTGAATTAGGAAATAACATGAAGCATCAGGCTGGAACATGCCTGAGGTAACACACTGCACAATCCCTCTTGCGACGCTCTTCTGCAACATGATCCCTTATACGGGAGGCCCCCACACTATGACCTTCCGTGAGGTGGAGTGGGCCATGGGGAGGGGCTAGACGTCAGGTGGCAGACCTGAGGCTCCATCCCCTGGCACTTACACTGATTTAATTATCTTTTATTCAGAGATTTATAAAAGAACAATTTAAATTAATATATAGAATCTACTAAAATAATAGATAATTAAAATTAAAAACCAATTTAATTGCAGCAAATTAAGTAAAACAATATATGAAATTTTAAAAAATAAGAATCTTAAGATGACACAAGAGATTGTGCAGATGCTGGAAATCCAGAGTGACACACACAAAACGCTGGAGGAACTCAGCAGGTCAGGGAGCATCTATGGAGAGGAACAAAGAGTAGGCATTTTGGGTCGAGACCCTTCATCAGTGGCCCGAGGGTTGTATCAGAAGTCAGGGAGTCAAGGCTGTTTGGCCGGAGCCGAGTCTGCGAATCTCTGTAAGTCTGCTGGGGAGTCAAAGCCCAATATCAAGTCAAGACCAAGTTCGCTGAAGGGTGGATGTTAGAGTCCTGTTCTGGGGTTAAAAGACTGTGTATGTGTGTGGGTGGGAGGGAGGAATGGGGGTTTCTTTTTGCTGCTATTGTTCTGTTGTTTGTTGTGTTCTGTGTTGTTCTGCCAAGGACTGTGGGCATGCTGTTTTAGCACTGGAATGTGTGGCTACACTTGCATGCTTCTTTCTCTCAGCACACCCTCAGGTGTGTTGGTTGTTAACCTAAATGATGCATTTCACTATATGTCTTGACGTACACATGATAAGTAAACTTGTAACTTGAATCTTGGAAGTGCCAACCTTCCTTTTTCAAAAATGACTTAGTGGTAGTAGATGGTTGCCTCTCTGACTGGAGGCCGATGAGGATCATTGCTGGGTCCATTGTTGTTTGTTATCTATATCGACTTTCTGGATGATAATGTGGTTAACTGGATCAGCAAATTTGCGGATGACACCAAGATGAGCGGGTGTGATGGACAGTGAGGAAGACTAGCAAAGCTTGCAGTGGGATCTGCATCAGCTGGAAAAATAGGCTAAAAAATGGCAGATGGAACTGAATGCAGACGAGTGTGAGGTTTTGCACTTCAGTGGGACTAATCATGGTAGGTCTTACACAGTGAATGGTAGGGAACTGAGGAGTGTGGTAGAACAAAGGGATCTGGGAATACAGGTGCATAATTCATTGAAAGTGGCATCACAGGTAGATGGAGTTGTAAAGTAAGTTTTTGGCACATTGGCCTTCATAAAACGAAATATTGAGTCCAGGATATGGGACATTATGTTGAAGCTGTTGAAAACATTGGAGAGTCTTAATTTGGAGTATTGTATGCAATCTTGGTCACCCACCTACAGAAAAGCTGTAAATAAGGTTGGAAAAATACTGAGAACATTTACAAGGATGTTGCCAGGTCTGGAGGACTTGAGTTATAAGGAATAATTGAATAGGGTAGGACTTCACTTCTTGGAAAGAAGAAGACTAAGTGGAGATTTGTTGGAGGTATACAAAATTATGAGGGGTATGGATAGGGGAAATGCAAACAGGCTTTTTCCCCTGAGGTTTGGTGGGACTTCAACCTGAGATCATAGGTTAAAGGTGAAAGGTGAAATGTTTAAGGGAAACATGAGGGAAAACTTCACTCAGAGGGTCACGAGAGTGTGAAATGAGCTGCCAGCACATGTGATGCATGCAAGCTTGCTTTCAATGTTTAAGAGAAATTTGGATAGGTACTTGAATGGTAGGGGTATGGAGGGCTATGGTACAGGTGCAGGTTGATGTGAGTGGGCAGTTTAAATGGTTCAGTATAGACTAGATGGGCCAAGGAGCCTGTTTCTGTGCTGTATGTTTCTATGACTCTATAGCTGTAGGTGTCATTTGAAGATTTTAGAAGGCTAGCGATTATGTAGATCAAGTCATTGCACCTTAATCAAGCACAGGGACCATTAGCATTTATCAGCTAGACTAAGCATCTTGATATAATGCTGCAACCGGACGCTTTCTATTGCTTTTCATCTAATGCTGTAATCCCTTATTGATAATCTCCATCTATTTGTCAGTCTCCAGTACATTCTTTTAAAAGATTTATTTCTGAATTAATTTTTGTACAATAAATAATGCCTTAATATTTAACACTGCAACACCAAAATGTCAAGTATTACTTTTATTTGATGTTCTAAATTGTTTGTAATCTATTTGTGGCAATTAGTGAGTATAATTGTTGGTGAAATATATTGATAGAAAGTTATTAAACCTATACAGAATCTGAAATCCTAAACTCATTCTACACACTGAATTATTGATAATCTAATATCGACCTCATAATCCTATTTCTGTTCAATATATACACTGAACACAAATTGCAGATTCCTAACTTAACACAATCACTTCCATTGTATATTCTTATGCAAAATTAAATCTCACAGGAACTATTGCAATCTTCTTTATTGCTGTAAAACCAATAACGTTTTATTTAAAAATTGATTGCAGAGAGATAGAAGAGGATGCAAAGCGTGTCTTACAAGGAAAGTGAATTTAAAACATTTATAATCTGACATGGATTGAATAGTTGAGCAAGAGGGGAGGCTATGAATGAGAATTAAGTATGTTTCTGTCCACAGACGGTAATTAAATGCCACTGCAGATTTTAAAATGAAAAAAAAATCAGCATTACATCTCAGTGTATGAAATCAAAAGAAACTGTGGAAGGAATGATCATATTGTAACACAATGAACAAAAGGACATGTATCCCCACATTATTAATTTAATACTGAATTTTGTATAAGACAATCGGAAATAAATTGCATCTATATTATTTGAAAGAATGACCCCTCAGGATTGACTATTAAATACAATGAAGCCTCCAATAGGAAACAAAGAACAAGCATTAACCCATCTGCACTGTAACAGGATCTGTAGCACATTTAAATCAAAATGTAAATCTTGTTCCGTTTACTTGACAATGCATCATTTGTGATATCGTGTTTCCATGAAAGCCCTTGTATTGTGCTTTATGACATCCTTCGAGGGTTTCTGCCCAATGTTCAAAGTACAACTGCACAACTGGATTGCAAAAGCTAAATCTGGGTCGTTTCCAAAGTAATTATTGCAAACATCCCACAATTAGAACAGTGGACCTGGATGTGATATGTCATCTGTTTGATGATGATCAAAAATACAGCTCTGATCTGAGCTGCCTGACTCAGTAAAGCTTTGAATGAGAAAAACACAAAACTCAATCTTTGTAAGTTAATTCTGTCCATCCATTTCTCATTACTTTGTCACCTTCTTACAAAATAAATCCTTAAATAAAAGTCTGGATGAATCTTCTGAAGCATGAAGTATTGTACAGGAGCCTCAGGACCCACACCACTAAACTCAGGAACAGTTATTACCCCACAACCATCACGCTTCTTAACAAGCAAGAATAACTTAACTCACCTTTACTCTGTTCTGCACTGAAGTGATTTCATGAACTATGGACTCATTTTCAAGGACGCTACGGTACGTTCTCAAGTTCTTGATATTTATTGCTTATTTATTTATTATTATTATTATTATTATTATTTTCTTTCTTATACTTGCACAGTTTGTTGTCTTTTCCACACTGCTTGTCTTTGTTGTGGGCAGTTTTTCATTGATTCTATTGTACTTCTTTGTATTTACTGTGAATGCCCACAAGAAAATGAATTTCAATGGTATCTGTACTTTAATGGTAATAAATTTACTTCGAACTTTTGAACTTTCAACTTTGTAATGACTGCGAAGTATTCATCCCGTCACATCTTTTTCTTCTATATCACGTCTGATCAATATTTTCATGACAGATTAATTTCTATCAGATGAAACTTCAGTATTTTGTTACAAAAGAACATATCCCCCATTATATTTTCTAATTTGGGAATTCAGCCTTTAGCTGCAATTACAGACAAATTTTTTACAAGGCCTATTTGTCACCAGATCGAGTCTTCAGCATTCTTAAATGGGAGGATGAACAGCCAGAAATTGTGGTCCATGTAGGTACCAATGACATGGGTAGGACGATTGAAGAGGTTCTGTATAGGGAGTTCAGGGAATGAGGTGCTAAGTTAAAGGGCAGGATCACCAAGGCTGCGATTTCAGGGTTGCTATCCGTGCCACATGCTAGTGAGGCCAGAACCAGGAAGATTATACAGTTTAACACATGGCTAAGGAGTTGGTGTAGGAGGGAGGGCATAAGATTTTGGATCTCTGGGCTCTCTTCTAGGCAAGGTGAGACCCATACAGAAGGGATGGTTTGCATCTGAACTGGAGCGGAACTAATATCCTAGTGGGAAGTTTAGTTAATGCTGGGGTTGAAACTGGAGTTCCAGATTTCAAGAACAGTTAGTGGAGAGGTTGTCCAGGCAGATGTTGGTTAAACCTCAGACAAAGTTAGGAATCAAAAGTTTGAACATCATCTGACTTGTGTCCTGAGCTGCATATATTTCAATGCAAGAAGTATCATAGGAAAGTTGGATGATAGTGCTGAAGATGAGGTAACTGGTTTACAAACAGAAGCAATGTGTAGTGAAGAGAGGCTGTTGATAGGGGGAAATTGCAGAAAACAGTATGAGATGCAAAGGTGGAAAAAAATCAAAATGGTGAATACAGGACTGAAGGTGTTATACTTGAATGCGTGCAGTATACGGAATATGGTAGATGAACTTGCAGCACAGTTGCAGATTGGCAGGTATGATGTTATAGGCATCACTGAATCATGGCTGTAAGAAGATTACAGCCAGGAGCTGAATGTCCAAGGATGCACATTGTATTGAAAGGACAAGCTGGTAGGTAGAGGTAGAGGCATGTAAAAAGTGAAATCAAATTATGATGAAGAGATGACATAGGATCAGAAGGTCTTGAATCATTGTGGGTACTGCTAATAAAATGCAAGGATAAAAAGACCCTGATAGAAGTTGTATACAGACCACGCCCCTAAACAGCAGTAAGGATGTGGTCTACAAATTACAACAGGAGATAGAAAATGCATGCCAAAAGGGCAATATTACTGTAGTCATGGGGGAATTTCAATATGCAGGTAGATTGGGAAAATCAAGTTAATGCTGGATTTCAGGAAGAGGAACTTCCGGAGTGCCAGTGGTTGAGCCCACTAAGGGACCAGCTATACTGGATTGAGTATTGGCAAGGTAGACAGCAGAGCAGCAATGACTGAAATTTCTAGAAGCAATTTGAAAGACATAGGATATATACTGTACACTCCAAAGTGGAAGAAGTATTCTAAAAGAAAGATGACACAACTATGGCTAACAACAGAAATCAAAGCTAACATAAAAGCCAAAAAGAGGACAAATAATAGAGCAAAAATTAGTGAGAAGTTAGAGGATCGGGAAGCTTTTAAAAACCAACAGAAGGCAACTGAAAAAGCCATTAAGAAAGATGGAATACAAAAGTAAGATAGCCAAAAATATTAAAGAAGATACCAAAAGTTTCTTCAGATACATAAGGTGAAAAGAGAGCCTAGAGTGGATATTGGATTGCAGGAAAATGATGCTGGAGAGGTAGTAATGGGGACAAGGAAATGACAGATGAACTGAAGATCATATTGTGTCATTCTTCACTGTGGAAGACAATCGCAGTAAGGTGGAAGTTCCAGGTGTCAGGGGGCATGAAGTGTGTGAAGTTACCATTACTAGAGAGAAGGTTCTTGGGAAACTGAAAGGTGTGAAGGTAGATAGGTCACCTGGACCAGATGGTGTACACCCCAGGGTTCTGAAAGAGGTGGCTGAAGAGATTGTGGAAGTTCTAGTTTTAGTAATGATCTTTCAAGAATCATGAGATTCTGGAATGTTTCTGTAAGACTGGAAAATGGAAAATGCCACTCCTCTCTTCAAGAAGGGAGAGAGGCCAAAGAAAGGAAACTATATGCCAGTTAGTCTGACCTCAGTGGTTGAGAAGATGTTGGAGTTGATTATCAAGGATGAAATCTCAGGATAATTGGAGGCACATGATAAAATAGGCTGTAGTCAGCATGGTTTGCTCAAGGGACAATCTTTGCCGACAAATCTGTAGGAATACTTCAAAGAAACAACAAGTGGGATAGACAAAGGAGAATCGTTTGACGTTGTGTATTTGGATTTTCAGAAGGCTTTGACAAGGTGTCACATATGAGGCTACTTAACAAGCTGTGAGCTCATGGTATTACAGGAAAGATTCTAGCATGGATAAAGCTGTGGTTAATTGGCAGGAGGCAAAGAGTGGGAATAAAGGGAACTTTTTCAGGTTGGCTGCCAGTGACTGCTGGTGTTCCATAGGGGTCAGTGTTGGGACAGATTCTTTTTATGTTATATATCAATAATTTGGATGAAGGAATTGATTGCTTTGTTGCAAAGTTTGCGGACAATATGAAGATCCATGAAGTCAGATAGTTTTGAGGAAGTAGAGGGGCTACAGAAGAACTTAGACAGATTAGGATAATGGGCACAGAAATAGAAGATGGAATACAGTGTCAGAAAGTGTATGGTCATGTGTTTTGGTAGAAGAAATGAGACTATTTTCTAAATGGAGAGAAAATACAAAAAGCTGAGGTGCAAAGGGACTCAGGAGTGCTTGTGCAAGATTCCCTAAAGGTTAATTTGTAGGTTTGAGTCTGTGGTGAGGAAGGCAAATACAATGTTAGCATTCATTTCATGATGACTAGAATATAAAGGCAAAGATGTAAAGTTGAGACTTTATAAAGCACTGGTGAGGCCTCACTTGGAGAATTATGAGTAGTTTTGGGCCCCTAGAGAGGATGTGTTGAAACTGGAGAAGGTTCAAAGGAGGTTCAACTAGAATTAAATGGGTTGTCATTTGAAGAGCGTTTGATGACTCTGGGCCTGTATTCACTGGAAATCAGAAGAATGAGGGGTGATCTCATTGAAACCTATCAAATGGTGAAAGGTCTTGATAGAGTGGATGTGGATAGGATGTTTCCTATGGTGGGAGAGTCTAAGACCAGAGCCTTTTGGCCCAGCTAGTCTGTGACCATCTGTTTATCTGCCTAGTCCTATCAATCTGCAACTGGACCAGAGCTCTCCATACCCCTCTTATATATGTACCTGTGATGTATGGATCCATTTCTTTTAGAGCAATGACTCCCCTTAGCACTACATATGGACAAATGTCTACACATACATATTGATCTGTTGTCTGCTCTCGCTCCCTCTCTCTCTCACTGCAATGTGAATACACCAGTTAATGCCATCTCCTATGTGCGTGCTTTTATTTGATTGATGTGTAGTTCTACAGACACAACAGTACCAATCCAAATTTCTCTCAAGTGTTGCCACTGAACTTGCATCCACTATTTCATTCATTCCACACTTACGCCACGCTTTGAGTGAAGAATTTCCCCCCCATGTTCCCCTTAAATATTTCACCTTTCCTCTTAAAGCTATGCCCTCGAGTTCTAGTCTCACCCAAACTGAAAGGGGATTAGCTTGCTTTTATTTATTTAGAGAGACAGCACAGTAACAGGCCCTTCTGGCCTGATGACCCCACACTGCCCAATTACACCCATGTGACCGATTAACATGTTGCTCTGCAGAACATTGTGGGCATGCTCTGTGGCGCCAGAATATGTGGCGACACTTGTGGACTGTTGCCACACATCCTTAGGTATGTTAGTCGTTAATGCAAATGACACATTTCACCGCATGCTTTGATGAATAGTACCTTGCAAAACACTTAGGCACTTATATATAGCTAGGTTGCACAGTACTGTGTTTGTCAACGTACAGCATTAGGTGAGTTTGTAAATCTGGCGGGAGCAAAGGATGTTGAGAATGGCGAGGAAGGAGCATCATGGGAGAGGTGTTGGACAGGTGGCAGAGAAGGAGTGCCAAAGGCGGGGTATGGCGCAGGTGCACACACACCCAGCTCTGATACACCGGGCAAAGTCACATGATTCCAAACAACTGGTTTATCAGACCATAAGACCATAAGATATAGGAACAGAATTAGGCCATTTGGCCCATCGAGTCTGCTCTGCCATTTCATCATGGCTGATCCAATTTTCCTCTCAACCTCAATCTTCTGCCATCTCCCCGTTATCTCTTCACACTTTGACCAATCAAGAATCTATCAACCTCTGCCTTAAATATACATAAAGACTTGGCCTCCACAGCTTGCTCTGGCAAAGAAATCCACAGATTCACCACTCTCTGGCTAAAGAACTTCTTCCTCATCTCTGTTCTAAAAGGCCATCCCTCCATTCTGAGGCTGTGTCCTCTAGTCTTAGAATTCCTCTGGTCATTACAGAATGACTCTCTAGTGCTTCCTGCTCCCTCCCCTCTCCCTTCCCCTTTTCCCAGTCATGATTCCCCTCTCCCTGTTCCTTCCCATTCTCAGTCCACAACAGAGACTCATATCAGAATCAGGTTTATTATCAGTCACATATGTCAAGAAATTTGTTTTTATTTTTGTGGCAGCAGTATGATGCAATATATAAAATTACTACAGTACTGTGCGCAAGTCTCAGTCACCCTTGCTTATATGTATGTATATGTGCCTAAGATTTTTGCACAGTTCTGTACATTGGGATGAATAAATCAATCTGAGGAACTTGAATCCCTCAGGAGCCACATTCTGCCACCAGTGAGCTGGATTGAAGCAACAGGGTCCAGGCCCGAGAGCAAAAATGAGCCAATGTTTAGCCAATTTAAGCACTGAGCCAGATTAAACACAATAAGGTGTTGAGGCTGAAGGCTGAGGAAGAACTGGTGTTCAGCTCATTACCTGTGTCAACCAGGATCCCCATCTGAGCCAACCCCGACTACCTGCGTTTGACCCATCTCCCCCTCTCTTTGCTGTTACCATCAGGTGGGAACTTGGTCCCATTCTGCTAGGTTTGGAGCACTGCAGGCATCAGGCTCCTGGACCAACCTCACTCACCTCAGCACTGAACTGGCTCCAGGGCTAGGGTTGCACCTTTGGGAGCTCTGCGTTTCATGTTCTGTATGTAATTTGATTATTTTTTTTATTGTTTTGCATGGTTTGATCATTTTTTAGCACAGTCTTTGTTGTGTGGGGTTTTTCGTGTTGTTTCCTTCTTCTGTGACTTCAAGCGTGTAGCTAGTTTAATAGTTTGATAATAAGTGCACCTTGAACTTTGATAGCTTCAATAGGTAGTGTGAAACCTCCTGTCTCCAACATTCCCTTCCTATTGAACACAGAGACGCTGAATCCGAACAGCTTGTTTTTCCACTGGAAGAAAAGGAAGCTTCAGGAGGCTAATTAGCTCTTCTCCGGAAACAGAGGGATACTGCACGTGTGCAGATAACTCTCCCGCTTTCTGCTCTCATGCCAAAGATGTGCTGACTGGTAGGTTGCTCAGCTATTGTCGATTACTTTCAGTGTGGTTTGAAGGGGATGTGGCTGAGAATAGGTGAAACGTTCCAACCTTTTTTATGCCATGGACCCCTACCTTTAACCGAGGGGTCTGTGGACCCCAAGATGGGAACTCCTAGACTAAAGGAAAATAAGTGTGTGTGTGTGTGTGGGGGGGGGGGGAATTGATGGGATTGCTCTGGACACTCTATTGACTTGGGATTGGTATTGGTCTATTATTGTCACATGTGCCTAAATACAGTGAAAAGTTTGGCTGTCATACTGTTCATACAGATCTAATTGTTACACAGTACATTGTGTAGTACAAGATAAAACAATGACAATGCAAAATAAAATGTAAAAGCTTCAGAGAGAGTGCAACGCAGGATCACTGCAAGATCATTTTGAGGTAGATTGCCAGGCCAAGTGTCCATCTCATTGTAGAAAGGGTCTATTTAAGAGTCTGATATCAGTGATAGTTGCTGCCCTTGATCCTACTGGTAGGTGCTCTCCAGCTTTTGTACCTTCTGAGGGGAGGAGACAGAGTGTCCAGGGTGGGAGGGGTCTTTGATTATGCTGACTGCTTTACTGAGGCAGTGAGAAGAATAGACAGAGTCCATAGAGAGCAGGCTGGTTTCTGTGATGTGCTGAGCCGTGCCCACAACCCTCCGCAGTTTCTTGCGGTCACGTGCAGAGCAGTTGCTGTACCAAACTGAACTGCATCAAGACAGAACGCTTTCTGTGGCGCATCAATAAAAAATTGCTAAGAGTCGTTGAAGACATGTCGAATTTATTTAGGCTCCTGTGGAAGTGGGAATGCTGGTACACTTTCTCGGCCGTAACATCAACCTGGTTGGACCAGGTCAGGCTACTATACCTAGGAACATGATTGGAATGTCTTAAATTCATGGGGCCTCTTTTCCCTGCGCTTCCCATAAACAGACAGGGCTTAGGCTGTCGCTTCTAGGAGGAGTGGGAAATGTGAGGCTGTTTGCTGACGAAATGAAGTATCAGCAATTGTCTCCAGGAATCTTCCATTGTGCAGTGATTGGAAGTAACAGGGATAGGTCTGGAAGTGACTGACAGAAACTGGATTGGATCCTGGGTAACTACGTGCTTCTACCCCACTGTGTACCTTGATACGGACACTTGGTACAATGCCTTGAAGTAAAGATTTCTGATTTCTCCTCACAGAATGAGAGTGGGCTTCACTGGATTCAGCTATTTGCCCCTCACTGCATTTCCCTCACACACTGGCTGCCAATCTGACTAACCTGTCTAAACAGCAGATGGTTTATAATACTTTAACATCACCAGCTGGATCACGGTCTAACGCTCTGTGAAGTGGGTGCCAGTGCCTTTAGTGCTGACCCAAAACAATTCTCTTTTGCAGAAAAATCCATAGCTTCTATGGGACAATGGGAAGCTCTGGCACTTTCCTGTCAAGAACTAATCTGAATCTGCTTGGTTTTATTGATCATGATGATGTGTAATCACATTGGCAGCACTGCTGGCCAGCCACCAACAATATCATTCAGAAATCAAACCGCTCAGTGTTTAGACTGACAGGGAGGAGCTGCTTCAAGGAATGGATGCTTTGTGTGGAGCTCATGGCTACTTAAGCAACTTGCCAATCATCAGAAACACAGAGAAGCTGAAGAAAGCCTCTTCAAAAATTGGATCAGTAATTCATACAATGACATGTTATATTCAATACAGATGTTCTGCCCAACAGTGTGTGGGAGAATTTTATTTTACATGTTTCATATTTTGTTACAACATAGGAGGACATTCTGCCCACTGAATCAATGCAGGCTCTCAGACCAATCTTACACTCAGTGGCCACATTATTATGTTCCTCCTGTACCTAATAAAGTGGCTACTGAAATGTGTATTTGTGGTTTTCTGCTGTATTTGTGGTAGTCCATCAAGGTTAGACATGTGACATGTTTCTCAGTAAGACGAAAGAGAGGATTGTGGACTTCAGGAAGGGTAAGATGAAGGAACACATACCAATCCTCATAGAGGGGTCAGAAGTGGGGAGAGAACCAGTTTCAAGCGAGCAGTTTCAAGATCTCTGAGGATCTAACCTGGTCCCAACATATCAATGTAGTTATAAAGAAGGCAAGACAGTGGCTATACTTCATAAGGAGTTTCAAGTGATTTGACATGTCAACAAATACACTCAAAAACTCCTATAGATGTACATTGGAGAGCATTCTGACAGGCTGCATCACTGTCTGGTATGGGGGGGGGGGGGTTAGGGGTTACTGCACAGGACCGAATGAAGCTGCAGAAGGTTGTAAATCAAGTCAGCTCCATCTTGGGCACTAACCCACAAAGTACCCAGGACATCTTCAGGGAGTGGTGTCTCAGAAAGGCAGCGTTCATTATTAAAGACCTCCAGCACCCAGGGCATTCCTTTTTCTCCCTGTTACCATCAGGTAGGAGATACAGAAGCCTGAAGGCACAGACTCAGTGATTCAGGAACAGATTCTTCCCCTCTGACATCTGATTCCTAAATGGATATTGAACCATTGGACTACCTCACTTTTAAAAAAAATATACAGTATTTCTGGTTTTGCATGTTTTTTAATCTATTCAATATACGTATACTGTAATTGATTTACTTATTTATTTATTATCATTATTATTATTATTATTATTTTAATTTTTTTCTTCTATATTATGTATTGCGTTGAACTGCTGCTGCTAAGTTAACAAATTTTACATCACATGCTGGTGATAATAAACCTGATTCTGATTCTGATTCAATGTTGTAACAGGTGGTTATCTGAGTCACTGACAGCTTCCTGTCCCCACTAAATCATTCAGAGTCTTCCCCAGTCAGAAGCCCTGGATGAACTATAAGATCCGAGATTTGTTGAGGGCCAGATTGGATACATTCAAGTCTCTGGAGACCATGAATGCTACAAGAGGTGCAGGTATGATCTCCGGAAAGCCATTTCACTGGCAAACTGGAGATTCCAGACCAAAATAGAATCAATGAGGGATGTTGAACAACTGTGGCAGGGTTTGAATGCTATAATTTCAGGCAAAGTTGAATCAAGTGACATGGGGTACAGCAGGGCTTTGCTTCCAGATGAGCTCAATGCTTTCTGTGCTCACTTTGGCTGTCAGAATGTGGAGGAACCATCGTGAACCCTCACTTCTCCTGTGGATCCTTTGATCTCAGTATCTGAAGCTGATGTGCGGGTTGCCTTCAGCATGGTGGATCCAAGGAAAGCATCTGGACTGGACAGGGTACCTGACCACTTGGCTGGTGCGTTCAATGATATCTTTAACCTCTTGCTTTGGGAGTGTGTGCTGTCCACCTGCTTCAAGCAGGCTTCAGTGATGCTGGTGCCCAAGAGGAGCATGGCGACCTGCCTCAGTGACTATGGCCCAGTGCCACTTACATCCATAGTGACAAAGTGTTCTGAGAGTCTGGTGATGAAGCATATTAGCTCCTGCCTGAGAGGCAACTTGGATCCACTCAATTTTGCCTCCCAGAGCAGCAGGTCCCTGGAACATCTGGATAGCAAAGATGTGTACATCAGGATGATATTTATTGATTACTGCTCAGCATTTAATACCATCATCCTCTCAAAGTTAATCAATTAGCTCCAAAACCTTGGCCTCAATACCTCCTTGTGCAATTGGATCCTGGATTTCCTCACTTGTAGACCCCAGTCCGTTCAGATTGGCAAGAACATTTCATCCATGATCTCCATCAGGACAAGTGCACTACAGGGCTGTGTGCTTAGCCCCTGCCCTACTTGCTTTACACCCATGACTGTGTGGCTAAGCAAAGCTCCAAACCATACTCAAGATTGCTGATGACACCATTGTTATGGGCTGCAACAAAGATGGTGATGAATCAGCATACAGGAGGGAGAGTGAAAATTTAGCTGAGAGGTGTAATAATAACAACCTCTCACTCAATGTCAGCAAGACCAAGAAATCGATTGTATTCAGGAGAGGGAAACCAGAGGTCCATGAGCCAGTCGTCATCAGAGGATCAGAGGTGGAGAGTGTCAGCAACTTTAAATTCCTTGGTGTTACTATTTCAGGGAACCTGTCCTGGACCCAGCATGTAAATGCAACTGCACAGAAAGCACGGCAGTGCCTCTGCTTCCTCGGGACTCTGTGGAGGATCGAAATGACATCAAATACTTTGCTGAACTTCTATGGATGTGTAGTGGAGGTTGTATTGACTTACTGTATCACGGGCTGTTATGGAAACACCAATGCTTTTGAATGGGAAATCCTACAAATATAGTGGATTTGGCCCATTATATCACGGGTAAAGCCCTCCCAACCATCGAACCCATCAACATGAAATGTTGTTGTCGGAATGCAGCATCCATTATCAGAGATCCTCACCACCTGCGCCATGCTCTTTGCTTGCTGCTGCCATCAGGTAGAAGGTACAAGAGCATTGGGACTCATACCACCAGGCTGAAGAACAGTTATTGCCCCACAACCTTCAGGGGATAACAACACTCAATTGCCCATCCATTGAGATGTTCCCACAACCAATGGTCTCACTTTAAGGACTCTCTATCTTGTTATTTCATGTCCTCAATATTTATTGCTATTTATTTATATTTGCATTTGCACAGTTTGCTGTCTTCTGCAGTCTACTTAATCTTTCATTGATCTTGTTATAGTTACTATTCTATAGATTTGCTGAGTATGCCCACAGGAAAATGAATCTCAGGTTTAAATATGGTGACATATATGTACTCTGATAATAAAATATTACTTTGAAGTTTGAACCAGTCTGGGCATTCTCCTCTTATCTCCCTCATTAACAAGGTGATTCACCCACAGAACTGCCACTCACTGGATGTTTTTTGTTTTTCGCACATTTCTCTATAAATTCTTCAGACTGTTGTGCATGAAAATCCAGGAGATCAGCAGTTTCTGAGATACTCAAACCACCCCATCTGACACCAACAATCACACCACAGTCAAAGTCACTTAGATCACATTACTTTCCCATTCTGATGTTTAGTCTGAAAAAAAAAACTGAACTTCTTGACCATGTCTGCATGCTTTTGTGCATTGAGTTGCTGCCACGTGATTGGCTGATAACATTTTTGCATTAATGAGCAGGTGTACAGGCATATCTAATAAAGTGGCCACTGACTGTATTTCCTCTGTCTTTCCCTCGGCAACCTATCCTCCCTCACAAGCTCTTCAACTCCCTCTGATTCTCCTTCCACCCACCTAGACTAGGGACAAATTACAATGTCAAGATAACCTACATCTTTGGGAAGTGGGAATAAACCACAGCATCTTTAGAGAGGGAACTGAGGAGCTTTATCCAGATGCTCTCTGGATTAGAGAGCATGTCTAATGAGGACAGGTTGAGCAAGTTAGAGCTTTTCTGTCTGGAGTGAAGGAGGATGACAGGCGACTTGATAGAGGTGTACAAGATGATAATAGGCATAGATTGAGTAGATATAGATTGACTAATTCCAGTGGGCATAATAATTTTAAGGTGATTGGAGGGAAGTATGTGGGGTGGGGGGGGGGGGCGATGAAAGAGGAAAATTATTTTTTTACCTAGAGTGTGGTGAGTATGTGGAGCTCACTCCAGGGTTGGTGGTACAGGCAGATACATTAAGGCAGGGATTCCCAACATGGGGTCTGCAGACCCCTCGGTTAATAGTATGGGTCCATGGTGTGAAAAAGGTTGGGAACTCCTGCATTAGGGGCATTTAAGAAACTCTTAGGTAGGCACACGAATAAGAGAAAATAGAATGCTATGTAGAAAGGAAGGGTTAGGTTGATCTTCGAATAGGATAAAAGGTTGGGACAAACTGTGGGCCAAAGGGCCTGCTCTGAGCTTTAGTGTTCTATGTTCCTATGCATCACTCATAACATTATGAGGTGGATAGGGTGGACTGCAGGTGAATGGTAGATGAAAGTAGAGAACATAGATTTAGCATAAGTGTTAAGAGATTTGAAAGAGTTTTAAGAGGTCCATCCTCCCCTCAAAGAGTGTCAGAGGTGTCCTTTTGGAAGGGGTCATTTCTCCCCCAGAGAGAGAGACTAGGTTGATTCCAGAGATGAGAGGGTTAGACTATGAGGAGAGATGGAGTCGCCTGGGACTGTACTTGCTGGAATTCAGAAGGATGAAGGGAGATCTTATAGAAACATATAAATTTGTGAAAGGGAGAGAAAAGATAGAAACAGGAAAGTTCTTTTCACTTGTAGGTGAGATTAGAACTAGGGGACATAGCATCAAGATTCAGGGGAGCAGATTTAGGATGGAGATGAGGAGGAACTTCTTTTCCCAAAGAGTGGTGAATCTGTGGAATTCCCTGCTCAATGAAGCAGTGGAGGCTATCTCGGTAAATACACTTAAGACAAAGTTGGATAGATTTTTGCATAGCAGAGGAAGTAAGGGTTATGGGGAAAAGGCTAGAAGATGGAGATGAGTCCATGGTCAGATCAACCATGATCTTATTGAATGGCGGAGCAAGCTCGACAGGCCAGACGACCTATTCCTGCAACACACACAAAATGCTGGTGGAACACAGCAGGCCAGGCAGCATCTATAGGGAGAAGCGCTGTCGACGTTTCGGGCCGAGACCCTTCGTCAGGACCCTTCCTCGTGTTGACCTATTCCTGCTCCTATTTCTTATGTTTTTGTGTTCATTGTTTTGTTTGGCTGTACTCATTTATGATTGAATGACAATTTGACTTCAACCTCAACTTGACTTGCAAGTACCTGGAATATACTGTTTGAGAGAGTGGCGGAAGCAGAGTAACCAACAGCATTTACAAAGTGTTTAGATGAGCGCTTTAAGAGCTTAGGGATAGAAGGCTATGGACAAGCACTGGAAGTTGGGGTTAGTTTGCTTGAGTCCCCACCAGCTAGCATGGACATGATGGGCCGGTTGACTCTGAGCCTATGTCCCTGGGCCAACCCCAGGGAGAACATACAAATATCACTCACAACACCAGAGGTTAGGAGCAAACCTGGGCCTCTGGAACTACACACCACTGGTCTAGATCCGGCTGAAAGTTCTGATAGCCTTCCTTGCTGTCCAGTACACCCCCAATCTTGAAGTCAACTGCAAATTTGCTGATCCAGTTAACCACATTATCATCCAGATCATTGATATAGATGACAAACAACAATGGACCTAGCACCGATCCCTGGGGCACACCATTAGTCACAACACATCAAGTATAGTCCACATTTTAATTGCAGTGAGTCTTTATAGCTCCACCTTTTCAGCAGTTGGCGAGTTAGAGACTCCTTGGTTGAAATGTAATTTCCCTAATGTTTCCTCAGATCCCTGTATCAAATATTACAACTCCCTGCAATCCAGTTAATAAACTCACTGCTAATGGAAATAGAACATTTCTATCTGAG
Organism: Hemitrygon akajei; assembly: GCF_048418815.1. Lineage (NCBI taxonomy): Eukaryota > Metazoa > Chordata > Chondrichthyes > Myliobatiformes > Dasyatidae > Hemitrygon > Hemitrygon akajei. The sequence continues at coordinate 16,085,851 of NC_133125.1, read as the reverse complement.
CCTCTTAAAATTATGTATACCTCGATTTTTTGAACTCTTTTTTACTCCAAAGAAAACAATCCCAACCCAATCCACTTTTATTAACAGTTAAAATTCTACAGCCCTGACACTATCCCCATAAATTTCCTCAATAGCCTCTCTGGTACAATTGTATGGTATCTAGGGTGCTGGGACCAGAGGAATGAAGTACAGATGGTAAGGTCTGAAGGTCGAAACTCCTGGGTTGGCTTGTCTGGAGGTCAGAGGCCAATGTCTGTGAGTTCGGACCAGAGACCGGAGGTTGGACACCTGACGTTTGCATGTCTGTGAGTATGGGGCCAAGGGTCTGTGTGTGAGTGGGTGGGAAAGGGGCATTTTTTTGCTGTTTATAAATACAGGAGATTCTGCCGATGTTGAAAATCCAGAGCAAAACACACAAAATGCTGGGGGAGCTCAGCAGGTCAGGCAGCATCTAGGGAGAGGAGTAAACAGTTGATGTTTTGGGCCGAGACCCACCATGATGTTGTTGTTGGTCAGTGTTGCCATTGTACTGGTTTTATTCTGTTGTTCTGTTGAACATTGTGGGCGTGATATGTTGGCACTGGAATATGTGGCAACATTTCCGGGCTGCTCCCAGAACATCCTTCGGTGTGTTGGCTATTAACACAAACAACATAGTTCACTGTGTGTTCGATGTACATGTGATAAATAATCTGAATCTAGTTTATTACCAGGGGAGAAAGATAAGGGAGGAATGTAATAAATTAAAGTTCAAAGTATAATTTATTATCAGAGAACATATATGTCACCTCATTTAAACCTGTAATTCTTTTTCTGCTGTCATACTTAGCAAGTCTATAGTACAGTAACTTTAAACTGTAAACAAACTGCTCAAATGCAAATATATATAAATAGCAATAAATAATGAGCATGAAATAACAAGATAAATGAGTCCTTAAATTAGTGTTGTTACCCCCTTTTGTTCAAAAGCCTCATGGTTGAGGGGCAGTAACAGTTCTTGAACCTAGTGATGCAAGTCCTGAGGCTCTTGTATCTTCTACCTGACGGCAGCAGTGAGAAAAGAGCGTGGCCTGGGTGGTGAGCATTTTTGGTGAAGGATGCTGCTTTTCTGTGGCAGCATTTCATGTAGATGTGCTCAATGGTTGGGAAGGACTTACTGTGATGTACTGCGCCGAATCCAATATATTTTGTAGGATTGTCCACTAAAAGGCATTGGTTTTCCCATACCACACTGTAATGCAGCCAGTAAGCACACTTTCCACCACACATCTATAAAAGTTTTTCCAGGGTTTTTGATGACATGCCAAATTTCCACAGATTCCTGTGGAAGTAAAGATGCTGTCATGCTTTCTTCACAATTATATTTATATAATGAGTCCAGGACAGGTCCTCTGAGATAGTGATACCCAGAAATTTAATGTTATTGACCCTCTCCACCTCTGATCCTCTGGTTTCCATCTCCTGAAGTATACTATCAGTTCCTTGGTCTTATTGACATTGCGTGAGAAGTTGTTGTTAAAACACCACTCATCCAAATTTTCAGTCTCCCTCCTGTACGCTGATTCATCACCACCTTTGATATGGCCCTCAACAGTGGTGTCATCAGCAAACGTTGGAGCTGTACTTAGCCACACAGTCATAGGTGCAAAGCGAGTAGAACAGGGGGCTAAGTACACACCCCTACGATGCTCCTGTGCTGATGGAGTTTGTAGAGGAGATGTTTTTGCCAATCCAAGCAGACTGGGGTCTACAAGTGAGGAAATCCAGGATCCAATTGAACAAGAGGGCATTGAGGCCCAGGTCTTGGAGTTTACTAATTAGTGTAGAGGAGATGATGGTGGTAAATGCCGAGCTGTAATCAATAAAGAGTATCCTAATGCATGCACCTTTGCTGTCCAGATGTTCCAGGGTTGTGTGAAGAGCCATTGAGATAGCATCTGTTGTAGACCTGTTGCTTCAGTAGGCAAATTGGAGCAGATCCAAGTTGCCACTCAGACAGAAGCTGATATGCTTCAACACCAGCCTCTCAAAACACTTCATCACTGTGGATGTAAGTGCCATAGGGTGATAGTCATTGAGGCAGGTTACCACGCTCTTCTTGGGCTCAGTATGGTTGAAGCTTGCTTGAAGCTGGTGTGTACCATACACTACCGGAACGAGAGACTGAAGATATCTGTGAATACACCAGCCAGTTGGTCAGCACAGGTCATCAGTACTTAGCCAGGTACTCCGTTCAGACAGGATGCTTTCCTTGTATTCAATCTCTTAAAGGCAGCCCACACATCAGATACCGAGACTGAAGGGACATCGGGAGACATGGGGCTGTGCGATGGTTCCTCCTTGTTCTGGTGATCAAAGTGAGCACAGAAGGCATTGAGCTGATCTGGAAGCATAGCTCTGCTGTCCCCTATGTTGCAGCACTTAACTTTGAAAGAGGATATGGCATTCAAACTCTGCCTCAGCTGTCGAGTAACCTTCGTTGATTCCAGTCTAGTCCAGAATCTCCACTTTGCCCGAGAGAAGGGTTTCCAGAGATCATACCTGCACCTCTTGTAGCATTCCTGATCTCCAGACTTGAATACCTCTGATCCGGCCCTCAGCAGATTCCAGATTTGATTGCTTATCCAGGGCTTTTGATTGGAGAAAACCCTGAACGATTTTGTGCAGCCAAGCTCATCCACAACTGTTTTAATAAAGTCAGTATGATCCTGGTGTAATCATTCAGGCCCTCAGATGAGTTCTTGACTCAAGGCAATCCTGTAACCATTCCTCTGCCTCCCACGACCACCGTTCAGTAGTCTTGATCTCTGGAGCCTTGCTCTTTAGGCTCTGACTGTATGCAGGGTGTAGGAGTACAGCCAAATGATCTGACTTGCCAAAATGCGGTCTCGAAAAGGAACGATAGGCATTCCTTATCGTAGTGTAGCAGTGGTGCAGTGTGTTGATTTCACTACTGCAAGTTAGTCGTATTTTAAACGTAGTCATTCATTCAGTATTTTATATGTGGTTTACATCGTCTGTAAGCAATTTAATTGTTTAACATCTTATCTTAATAACAATCTTTAATTCAGCCGTTCAGCTGTCAATTCAACTCCTTGCAAGTCACTAATTGGTAATTAACTGTATTTATAGAAAAGAGCCTGAACATGTTGGCTTTCACTTAAACCTTCCATCAAAGTCTGTCAAAGTTTCACAAAGCATTGCTAGTTGTCACTAATGGTTGCTACTAACTTCCATCAAGCTGAGTGCATTGTATGGGTCTGGGTGTAGTCCAAAGCAGTTAAAAGAAAGCACACTATTCAGTTCCTTATTCTACCCTCCCTAAGGAAATTCGTACTCTATCTTATCAAGAATGCAGAGCCATAAAATGCAATAACATATTGGATGCATGTGTGAACTTGGCAGCTAGCTAACCAATCGAAATACATCAGCATTTAGTGTCAATTTATGTACATACAATCAGTCTGTGTATGTAAGCTAATCTTATCTACATATGGCCACACTCAATATTTACTTGTACATTGTGCTTTATAGGATTGCCTTTATATTTACATTTATTGTTTTTTCACACTGCATCAGATTTGCAGTAACAATTATTTTGTCCTCTATTACACTTGTGTCCGGAAGAATGACAATAGACAATCTTGAATCTCGAATCAGATCTGCACTTGTCCCCAAGGTTCTTTTGATCAGTATCATTACAGAGAAGATATGCCGTGTGCCCAACATTCTTCAATGTAATCCTTAATTTGCTAGGATTGTGGACCTTGACTATTATTCATGAAAAATTTAGAATGCTTGTCTTTTTGTAAAAGAAATAATAAATAGCTGGTAGTGAATTGGAATTCGAGTGCATTCATCAACGGCTAGAGTTCGCTTTGTGGTTCACAACATCACAGGAACTGCGTGATTGAATTATACTTGTACAGCTCACGACCATGTTATTTATTATCCTTCATCTGCTTCCACATTTGTAATCCCAAAGGTACAACTGGAACCTAGCACGCCCATATGCCTCGTTTTATTTCCTCATATGCTCTTGTGATGGAGCATCATTTTGGGAAAATAACTCCAGTGGGATATGTGGTAAACTATTTTCCAGGATGAAAGCATTATCAATGGCTTTGCTATTAGCATTTTTGCTGTAGGCTATTGCATTTATGGCATTTTGGCCAGCTGCAAGCACACTTGAATGCATCTTTATATATTCAACCAAATTTGCTTCACTATATCAAATGATAAGATATTTCATTCTTTTCATCGCAAACTTTTCTCCAACCTTTCATAATGTACACCTACTGCAGTCCTATGAGGAACTATTTCTTTAAACCGCTTTCACCTCTTCTATTCTTATGCCAAACAGCAAATACAGAGTTCATTCTTCCAGACCAGGGGTTCCCAACCTGGGATGCATGGACCCCTTGCTTATAGGTGTTGGACCATGGCATAAAAAAGGTTGGGAACCCCAGTTCTAGACTAAACCCTGGTGGCCTTTATAAATCAGAGTATTGAGTTTAGGAGTTGGGATGTAATGTTAAAATTGTACAAGACATTGGTGAGGCCAAATTTGGAGTATTGTGTACAGTTCTGGTCACTGAATTATAGGAAAGATGTCAACAAAATAGAGAGAGTTCAGAGGAGATTTACTAGAATGTTACCTGGGTTTCAGCACCTAAGTTACAGAGAAAGATTGAACAAGTTAGGTCTTTATTCTTTGGAGCATAGAAGGTTGAGGGGGGACTTGATAGAGGTATTTAAAATTATGAGGGGGATAGATAGAGTTGATGTGGAAAGGCTTTTTCCATTGAGAGTAGGGGAGATTCAAACAAGAGGACTTGAGTTGAGAGTTAAGGGGCAAAAGTTTAGGGGTAACATGAGGGGAACTTCTTTACTCAGAGAGTGGTAGCAGTGTGGAACGAGCTTCCGGTAGAAGTGGTAGAGGCAGGTTCGATTTTGTCATTTAAAAAAAAACTGGATAGGTATATGGACAGGAAAGGAATGGAGGGTTATGGGCTGAGTGCGGGTCAGTGGGACTAGGTGAGAGTAAGTGTTTGACACGGACTAGAAGGGCCGAGATGGCCTGTTTCCATGCTGTAATTGTTATATGGTTATATATGGTTAAACCCATCCTTTCAGCTTTCTTATTTGTCCTCTACTCACAAGACAAATTAAGCGGATAATATCTTTCCCCTTCCTGATGAATTCTTCCCTTTTGATTTTCACCATAGGCAATAGCATTACGGCAGGGTAGAGTTGCTGCTCAACAGCTCCAGTGACCAGGTCTGATTTAGTGCTGTCTCTGTGGAGTTTGCATGCACTTCTGTGATGTGGTTTCCTCTGGATATGCCAGCTTCCTTCCACATCCCAAAGCGGCGCGGAGGCCACTTCAAAAGCTCCTCCTAGTCTATAGTTTATGATAGAATCCTTGGGGATTTAATGGAAAATGTAGAGAAAATAAAAAAGGGATTAGATTTGTGGGTGTGAACAGAAGGGCCTATTTTCATTCTCCATAACACTCTGTGACAGCTTTGTTTCTCTCTATCAAAAGCCAACATATTGACAACCTTAGAGCACATGATCAAATCTCCATAAGAAATAAGCCAAGGCTAATGGTAATTTGACAATCATGGATGGTTAAAATTACTCATATTCCAAACTTTGGACAATTGACCTGGAAACATGGGGTTGAACTCCATTATAGCAATGAGGACATTTTAATTTATTTCAAATAACATGAAAAGTAACATCAGTATTGGTAATTATGGGTCTGGCAGTTGCATTTAAAAACACTCTGTTTCACCAGTATAACTTTAGGAAAGGAAACCATTCATTCCTGTCTGCATGTGATTCACGACGCACTAACAACCAAATGACCTAGAAAGGCATTCAGGTCAAGTCTGATGAAAGACAGACATAAAATGCTGGCTCTAACATTGGTAAAAATCCCAAGAACAAATAAAAATAAATGATATCAATCTTTTTCTGTGTCTTAAATAACCATTAAACTGTATAAACCACATACACTCAGTAACAGACACAAAATGCTGCAGGAACTCAGCAGGCCAGGCAGCATCTATGGAAAAGAGTAAACGATCAATGTTTTGGAATGTGACTCTTCATCAAGACTGGAGGAAAAGATGAGAAGTCAAAATGAGAAGTACAAGGTGGTTTGATCTGATCAACAACTGAATCTCTTGACCATTTCTGCATGCTTTTATGCATTGAGTTGTTCCACATGATTGGCTGATTAGATATTTGCATTAATGAGCAGGTGTACAGATGTACCTATTAAAGCAGCCACTGGGTATATGCTCTCAGTATTAGGGAGATATACTTTCCTACTGCTGTAAGATAGAAAAGCTTCAGGAGTTGGGTATTCTAAAAATTGTCCAGATACTTTCTGTCAATAAAATCATACAATAATCCCATGCAGTAATTGGAGCCAGTGACTCTCAAATTAAATTAGGTTCACCAATAAGGCCATTCTCACAATTTAATGCTAACTTCAATGTTTTTGGGTTAGATCTAATTTTACTGTTTATGCAATATGCCTTCTATTTTATTGCCGATTCTCTCTGCTATTTTCCAATTTCACCCATATGCTAAATTTATTTAAACTTCACCTTGTAAAAATGTCTTTTCTTCCTGTTCTGTTCCTAGTGGTAGTTAAATCCTAAACCCATTCTCCTGAATTGCTTCTCCAGACATGCAGAAATCTTTCCAGCTTTCATCCTCTTGGCAGGATCAAAGCTGCCCAGTTAAAGTTATAAATTACTGACCATTCACTGTCTCATCTTAACCTCCTTAATCATTTTGTCTTAAGCATTTCTCTGCAACTCTGTTGAACTTCCCTTTCAGGAGAAAGTGACTGAGAGTATTCCCACAGAAGGTCATATATTCCCACAGTGACAGTCTTGAGAAAACCTGAGCCTGTGAGTACATTCTTCATCAGAGAGCTTCGGGTAGTGTCTTTGAGGACTCTCTGGGAGTGGGCTCTTTGCTGATGGGAACATCCCTTCCTCCTACCAGGATCGCTAGACCTATATTAGAGACTGCAGTAAAGGAGAGCTGTCAGTAATCTGGTAGGGTAACATAACTGTTGGAAACGTATAGAATTCATAGCCACCGACATTGGGTTGGGGCTCACCGTAAGAAGCTGGTCTGATGTGATGAGGTAATTACATAAAGGGCTTTTACCACACTTTGTGTTCAGGTTTTTAGTGTTCAGTAAATGAGATGCTATGGTTTTCTCCAAACATAAAATGCCTCCACTATTTTATTTGTGAAAACCTACCGTCTCACTACTGAGGTTTCACGGAATGAAAATCACAACGGCTAATTGCTGGAAAAAAATAGAGCAACACACACAAGATGGTAGAGGAACTCAGCAGGCCAGGCAGCATCCATGGAAAAAAGTACAGTAGACGTTTCAGACTGAGACCCTTCAGCAGGAAATAGAGAAAATACTCCCTATTAATTTAAATATACTGCATTCTCTGGAAAGATGGTAAGCAGTATGCAGTAATTTTTTTAAAAGTTAATTTAAAGACACAAAAGGGTAACAAGACCTTTTGGTTCAACAAACCCCATCGCATAATTACACTCATATGATCGATTAACCTCCTTACCCGTATGTCTTTGGACTGTGGGAATAAACTGGAGTACCCGGAGGAAGCCCACACAGCCAACTGGAGAAGGTACAAACTCTGCAGACAGTGGTGGTGATCGCAGATCCCTGGCACTGCAAAGTCTTGTGCTGACTGCTACATTACTGTAACAGCTCACTAAAACCTACACTATTTTATTTTCCATTCTCCTTGGATTAAAAACTGGAAATCAATTAGCTTTTCTGATTACTCGCTGTACCTGCATGCCATCTTGTTCTGTATTTGGTTTATTATTATGTTGTCACATGTACTGACCGAGCTAGAGTGAAAAATGTTGTTTGCATACCATTCACATAGATGGTTTCGTTGCATCAAAATGAACACAAGAACACAGTGCAGAATAACATATTACAGTTACAGAAAAAGTGCAAATGAAGTGCAAGGCCAGAATGAGGTAGATTGAGGAGTCATAAAAACAAGAGATTCTGCAGATGTTGGAAAAACACACACAAATTCAGGAGGAATTCAGTAGGCATCCATGCAAAGGAATAAACAGTTGACCTTTAAGCCAAGGCCCTTCATCATATCTGGAAAGGAATGGGGAACAATTCAGAAATGCTTGAAATAATTTTCAGGTCTCAGGGAACCCCTGCACAATAACTATAACTACAGCTCATGGTATGTTAGGGTGGTCAGTAAGTTATAGACATAATAATCCAAAAATAATTGTCAATGCTCTTTTGAGTAGAGAATGAAGTTTTAGCCAACCTTTCCTGAAAAAAACAGATAGTTAAGCTTAGCTTATCTTTCTTGTAAATAATCTCTTTCTTTCCCTTTCATAAATTTTAAAAACTCATCAGGCAAACATAATAAATTTCTCTTAAATAACTGGTTTAAGCCAAAATGGGAATTAATTTTTCTAAAGGTAGATTTAAGTGGTTGACTTCTAGATAATAAGTTCTGCTACTAAATAATTTTCTTCCTGAATCCTTTTACTGACTGTGACTTTATTACCAAAAGCTTTACTCTGTTCGTTTTGAGGTTCCAGTAGCCATGTAAAATAATCGGCACTTTTATGTGTCATAAAGCTGTGATTTGTAGTTAAGTGTATTTTCAGTTTTGCTGGAGCCATTGCTGCGTGTGTACGTTGTTTGCCACAATCTTGGCACAATGGAATCAGACAACTTGGATCACCAGATTTCATTGTAAAGACAAACTTTTTTAGTGTCCTATGTTACACTATTGCAGTGAAGTGACTCAGAAGATTGTACAGTCAAGCACTGGACTGTCAGACAAGTCTGTAAAACACAGGAGTTAATAAAAAATTTTAAAATGAACAGCATAATACACAACTAAATGAGAAAACCACAAAAAATAAGAAAAATTCACAATACAATTTACTTCTACCCAACACAATCCAACTTTTGCAACGTTTACAACAACAGAAAAGGTGCAGGCCAGCAGTTAAGTCATGGCATGTAAATATCCTTCTTTAGAATGAAAACTTCCCTCCAATTTTCACCTACACTAGTAGAGTTTGTTTGCTCCCATAAGTCATTCGGTGGCGTGTAAGGGAAAGTTGAGGGAGGTAATTCCGGAGGGAGAGGCTGACGTCATAGCCCAAGTTGAGTGAGTCCATTCAATGCTTGTAAAATACACTTCACACTCATCAGCCTACCATCCTTCCCTCTAGTGCAATACAGCTCACACCAATTATCAACGGTCCCCATTATCTCGTGTCAGAAACTGAGAATGGATACAACCAAATAAACACAGTCCTACTGCACGCTGCCAAACTGGGCTGAGAGATCTCTAACGAGATTTCTAACGGGACTGCTCAGTCACTGTCCACTACCGCAAGCGCTAGCTTCATGCGAAGTTCAAAAACAATGTTGATCTCTTGTGGAACCCCTAGTGACCTCTCGTGGTATCCTAGGGTTCCGCAGAAACCCTGAGCTAGAAGATGATAGGTGAAGTCAGGTCAGGGGAGGAAGGTAGATGGATGGGAAGGGGGGATAGAGTGAAACGATGGGAGGTGATAGGTGGAAAAGATAAAGGGCTGAAGAAGGAAATGATAGGAAAGGAACAGTACACCTTGGGAGAAAGGGAAGGAGGAGAGGCACTGGGGGAGGTGATAGGTAGGTGAAGAGAAGAGGTGAGGTAAGAGGGAAGCCAGAGTGGGGAATGGAAGAAGAGGGAAAGGGAGGGTGAAAAGTAACAGAAGCTGGAGAAATCAATGTTCATACATTGTGAAATCATGCTGCATGGAGATAATGAAAGCAAGCTGTACTCAGAGGGGATATAATGGAAAACTCATCCATAGAGTCTATATGGGTAGAACTCAAAAACAAGGAAGTTATAATCACTTTGATGGGATTATACTACAGACACCCCAAAAATCACCAGGACATTAAGGAACAGATATGCAGGCAGATTAGGGAAAGGTGTGAAAACAAGGTTGTATTGGGTGACTTCAACTTTCCTAATATAGACTAAGACCTCCTATTTGCTTAGGTGATGTTGAACTTGTCAGTCATGCGGGCTTCTTAAATCAATATGTAGATTTGAGAGGCCCTACTGGACCTGGTGTTAAGAGCCTGGCCAAGGGACCGACATTTCAGTTAAGAGAACATTTAGGGAACAGTGATCACAACTCCATAAGTTTTAAAATAGCTACATACAAGGATAGGTATGGACCTTGCAGGAGAGCATTAAGTTGAAGCAGGGCAATTTATGAGAACATTAGGCAGGATCCAGGAAGACTTAATCATTACATCTGTTTGGGGGGGTCAGCCCACATCTGACATATGGAGAGACTTTAAAGACCGACAGCACAGATACAATAAGGAAAAGTTCCAGTAAGGTGGAAGGACAAAGATGTTGAGGGATGAGATGAATTTAATCAAGAAAAAAGAAAATGAAATGTATGTAAGATTTAGAAGTAAATGGAGCTTCTGGGGATTATAAAGAAGCCATAAAATAACTCAAGAAGAGAATTATGAAAGCCATGGGGAGCAGGAAAAGTCCATGACATGGAGGGTTAAAGAGAATTTCAAGGTGTATATATATCTCAAGAGCAAGAAATATATAGGGAGGGGTTAGGACCCTTCAAGGATAATGGAGGGAGCATGTGCTTGGAGATAGAAGACATAGATGAGGCCCAAAATGAATATTTACCATCAGTATTTACCAAGGAGAAGGATGTGGAAGGATCGGGATATCCACAGCACCTCCAATCTTCATATTTTCTGCACACTTCCTATCCAACCTATCTATGTTATTATATAGATCATCTGTATCTTATATATTTGTCTATATAGATCCCTGAGCTGTACTTTACCTGATGTTCTATGTTAAATGGATCCCTCTCAGTACTAGGGGACCACTCAATAATCTTACAATGGCATGATAGAGGCTTCATAATCAGGACTCACGGCTCCTTTTGTACCATGGCATTTTGCAGTCTCAATCTGTTTAAACAATAATTTGCTTTTCCATTTTTCATATTTTCCTGTGCTATGCTCCATTGCCAATTTCTTGCCCGGTCACTTAACCTATAATGAAGAGTAAGTGCAGCACGGGAGCAAATGGTAGACCCACTGCCTCACAGCAGAGACCTGGGTTCGATCCTGACCTCGGTGCTGTCTCTGCGGAGTTTGCATGCTATCCTGTGGTTTTCTTTGGCTTCCCCCCACATCCCAAAGGTGTGCAGGTTGGTACTTTAGTTGGGACACCATGGTAGTTAGCGCGATGCTATTACAGCTCAGGGCGATCCAGAGTTTGGGGTTCAATTCTGACACTGTCTTTAAGGGGCTTGTACATTCTCCCTGTGACCACATACTTTTCCTCCCACATTCTAAAGATGCATGGGTTAGTAGCTTAGCTGGTCATTGTAAATTGTCCTGTGATTAGGCTAGAGTTAAATAGGTGGGTTGCCGGGGGGTGTGGCCAGAAGGGTTTGATCCATACTGTATCACTAAATGAATAAACAAACAAACAAATAAATAAAATTAAGCCAGTGTCTGGTGAGTGGTAGAATCTGGGGGCAGTTGCTGGGAATGTGGGAAGAATAAACAACTGTAGGACTAGCCTAAATAGTTGATAGTCAGAACAGAATCAATGGGCTGAATGACCTGTTTCCATGCTGTATCTGTCTATGGCTCTATCACCAGCTTATGGATCTGCAGGCTGAAGGTCATGGTACTGGTTAGCATAATGCTTTATAGCACCAGTGATTAGGAAATCAGGGTTCAAATCCCGCCGCTCTCTGTAAAGAGTTTGTAGGTTTTCCCTGCAACCACATGGAGTTCCACCCGGTGCTTTGGTCTCCTTCCTTCTTCAGTCGTCCATTGGAATCCGATGATGATGTCCCCTCCTTTAACGGTGAGATCTTTGATGACTATACAGTCCTATCCTGGATCCACAAGTTCTATTGCAGGTGGGACATGTTTATGTGGTAGTGGTGGTAGTGATGGCAACCATGGCTGCATTTCTCCTGGCTCTCTTCTGCTGTCTTCTGGTTGTTCTTTCCATCTCCAGAATACGAACCCCATCCCTACATAACTGTTGCCAAGTGATACAGTCAGCAGCACCATCCTCCAGGTCCTCAGGCACTTCATTAAACCATTCCTTCCACATTCCAAAAGACAAACTGGTTAAGGTTAGTAAGTTGTGGGAATACTATGTTAGCACCAGAAGCATGGCCTCACTCCCAACACATATTCAGGTTGCATTGGCCATTGACGCAAATGTGACTGCTGCCTTTACCTGTATGTTTTGATGTTCTGATGCGCATGTGACAAAGAAAGCCATCCTTAATCCTTAAGAAAGGCTCTTTGTATCCTCAGAATTAATCAGCTCACTTATCTCTGTATTATCAGCAAACTTGACAATGGTGTACTTGTGGAATATGGATTATAATTAGCTGAAACCCCTTTACAGGTGCCTATTAGCACTACATTAGTTACTGATTGCTCATCTAATTAGGACCCATTTATTCTATCTGTCTGTTTTCTTATAGTTAGCTACCTCCCTCAGACTTGCTGTTGTATTGTAACTGAAACCAGTATGCTCTTGAACTGTAAATGCTGTGGTAAGTTACTGAATGTGTTCTGGAAATCTAAATAAACTACATCTACTAGTTTTACCTTTAACATTCTCAAAGAGGTTTAGCAAATTTGTCAAAAGTGATTTCCCTTTCAGATCAATTCTTCTTGACTGTCTATAATTTTTGACATGCTCTCCTATTATCCCCATAATAATGGACTCTAGCATTTTCTCCAAAGACAATGTTCCATTATGGGCGCAACGTTTCTTGATTTCAGTTCCTCCCCCCAATAGTGGTGTTACATCTGTGGTTTTCCAATCTTCTGGGACTTCTATAGAATCTAGTGTACCCATTTTATTTGCTTTAACAATCTATTCATTACATTCTCAAAGAACTTAATTAAATTTGTCAGATGTGATGTGTTTTCTTTCAACAAACCTATGCTGTTTTTAACCTTGTCTTTCCAAATGTGTAAATAACATTATGGATTCCTAGCTACAGCTATCTAGTATTTTTTAAAGTATAATTTCATTTTTGCTTTTGGAATTCAATTCTCCTCTGGGTCAAATGCCATTTCTTAGAAAATTTGAAAAAATGTTGCTCTAAGCTTCCACATTTCCCATCTGAATCTCCTCAGTTGTCAAGGAGGTGTGATGTCAAAGCAAGTCTCTCCCCCTTGAGTAACAGCAAAGATGCTATGTCTTCATTAAATTGCTAAGTCTGCTCTACAACTTATTCCCAGGGCAACCCTAGTCTCAATCTTTCTGAGATATTCTCTTTGTTTTACCATCAACAATAGTGCACTACACTCACTTGCCAAGACTAGTCTAACAGCAGTTCCCATATCTCTCCACAAAAGAACAAGGGCTATTGGAATCAAAATTACCTACAGCCCTCTGTCCATTCACTCATTCTCTTAACTTGGAGGTAGACTCAATGGGCAGTTTATTAGGTAGCTTCTGCACCTAATAAAATGACCACTGAGTGTATGTTCATGGTCTTCTGCTGCTTAAGCCCATCCACTTCGATGTGTTGCGTGTTCAGAGGTGCTCTTCTGCACACCACTGGTATACCATGTGGCTATTTGAATTATTGTCACCTTGAACCAATCTAGCCATTCTCCTCTGACCACTCTCATTAACAAAATATCTTCACCTACTCAATTGCCACTCTCTGGAATTTTTTAAAGCATTGTCTGTATACTCTAGAGATTATTATGCACGAAAATCCCAGGAGATCTGCAGTTTCTGAGATACTCAAACTACCCTAACTGGTACCAACAATCATTTCACAGTTAAAATCACTTAGATCATTTTTTCTTCCCTATTCTGAAGTTTGGTCTGAAAAATAAAAACTAAACTCTTGACCATGTCTGCATTGAGTTGCAATCATGTGATTGGCAGATTTTATATTAGCATTAATGAGCAGTTGTACAGGTGTACCCAGTAAATTGACCACTGATGGTATACTCCCTCGAATTCTTTGCCTAATGTCATCAGCTACCCATCGGTTTTATGGGCAGAGCAATGGCTGGTGAAATTTAATCATGATTTCTTCAGACATACAGTAAGGCCCTTCTGACCCTTCGAGCTGCACCGCCCAGTAACGGAACCCAGATCACCCCGAATATAACCTAATCCAGGACAATTTATAATGTCTAATTAACCTACCTGGTACATTTTTGGACTGTGGGAGGAAACCAGAGGGCCTGGAGAAAACTCACACATTCTGCAGGGAATTTTACAGAGGGCGCGGGGACTGAACTCCAAACTCTAATGTCCTGAACTGTAATAGATTTGCGCTCACCACCATGGTGCACACATGAAAAATGTAAGGTAATACATTTTCTTGGAGTATTACAAGGGCAGGACACATAACATGAATAGCAGAGCCTGAGAGATAATTAAGGAATTAAGGGACCTAGATGTACAAGTCCAAAAATCCCTGAAGGTAGAAGCACTCTGGCCGAGAGGGAAAATGGAGTACTTCATTCATTACCTAGGCTTGAGGATATAACTGCAGGGAGATCTTGGTACAGATTCTATGCAACATTGGTTAGGCTGCAGCTGGGACAACATGTGCATTAATGTTTGCTACACTAGGAAGGATATGACCAAATGGGAGAAGGAGCGGAGAAGATTCAGCAGGATGTTGTCTGGGATGGAACATTTCAGTTATGAGGAGATACTGTACAGCAGTGTTTGCTCACCTTGGTACAGACAAGGCTGAAGGGGACCAGAATGAGCTACATTAATTTCTTCCTGTAACCTTTGACACCCTTACTAATCAACAACCTCTGTTTCAGATATACTATATTCAGATATGACCACCACTGCTGTCTGTGGCAAATAATTCTGTACATTCACCACCCTCTGGATAAAGAAATTCCACCTCATCTCTGTTTTAAAGGGATGTTCTTATATTCTGAGTCTGTTCTCCCTAATCCTAGATTCACCCGCTATTGGAAACTTGCTCTCCAATTCCACTCTGTCTAGGTCTTTCAGTATTTGATAGGTTTCAAATAGATCCCACCTTATTCTTCTAATCCCCAGTTCGTACAGGCCCAGAGCCAGCAAACACTGCACTAACATTCCCAGGATCATTGGCATAAACTTCCTCTGCACCCTCTCCAATACCAGCATATCTCTTCTTAGATATGAAGCCTAGAACTGCTCACTCAATATTGCAAAAGTTGCCTGACCAAATCCTTATAAAGTCTCAGCACTACACATTTGCTTTTATATTCTAGCCCTCTCGAATTTAGTGAAAACATTGCATTTGCCTTCCTTACTATTGAGCTGCTCTCTGGACACCATTGTCAATAAGTGTGGTACCTTGAGTTACTGTTACAACTCTGTCAGCTTGAGCGAGTCTGGCAATTCTCCTCTGACCTCACGCATTAACTAGGTGTTTTCGCCCACAGAACTGCCACTCATTGCATGTTTTGCATTTGTTTTTTGTTCCATCCCAGGAGATCTGCAGTTTCTGGGATACTCAAACTATCTTGTCTTGCACCAACAATCATTCCATGTTCTGTCACTTCCAGCAGATCACATTTCTTCCCCATTCTGATGTTCAGTCTGAACAGCAACTGAACCTCTTGACCATGTGAGCATCTTTTTTTTATGCATTGAGTTGTTGCCACATGATTTGCTGATTAGGTATTTGCATTAGCAAGCAGGTGTACAGGTGTACCTTTTAAAGTAGCCTCTGAGTGTAGATAGCTGCACAGGAATGTGATAATCCAATATGACTCATATCTATTCATAATGGTATCAATTGGGTCCCTGGAAGTACACACCAGGTGCTTGCTACCTTCCCTTCTTAGGCAAAAGGCAAGCATTATTGTTTTTGTTGGCAGTCATCACTGTCGGCAAGCCTTTCAACATTTACAAGTCATACTCAAAGTTATTTATGGGCCTCATAAACATTGTGCTGATAAGCCTAGTAAATCCTGTGCTATAAAATCAACATTCTCAGGGGGTGGGATAAGCCCAGTAGAAATTAAATCTCAAGTCTTCAGCTATCATATATCACTTCTTTTAATTTCTAAAAGTTCTACACTAGCTTGAAGTTTTGTATTTTTGTGGCAATAGGATAGGATCCTCTGACACAAAACAACACGGTCCACTGTGTTTCAATGTACATGTGACAAATAAGGCTAATCTTTAATTTCTGAGGGATTCCTTTCCTATTTATATTTCCATGGCACAATGTTTATCCGTGGCTGGTTTAACATTTAACTTTTTATTTTCTAAACTGTCAACCTGTAACTTATTCAGAAACATTTGGCCAATGTTACTTTCACACACTTGAGTTTATAGGAACGCATATCACATAATTTAATTGCTCCTTATTATAGATTGGATGGAAAATAATGATCTTAAATCTTATCAGCAAATGAATATGTACTTGGTTAGATTGCAGAACACCTTACCCTAGATAGTAGGGTGAAAACGCAAGAAGATCATTCTGAATGATAAGGAAACACTTGCATTTGTATGGTAACTTACACATGCTATCAAAAGGCACATAGATAAAACAAAATAGTGCAATTAATGAGCAAGTTAGACAGCATTTGTGGATAGTGGAACAGAGTTAAGGTTTCAGGTCACTGACCTTGCAGCTGAGTTTGGTAACAGCTTACTTTAAGGCTTCTTCATTTGTTGAATTCGGTGAGAAAAGAGATACATGTTTAAATTTTAATGAGAATAAATCTTCCTTGCTTGTTCATGATTATTTTGCATGGATAAATGATTTACTCAGTTGGGATTATCTTGGCTTTATACTTAAACAAATCTATAAAATGACTGCAGACTTAAAATTTTAATTGACAATGATGGGGGGAAAAAACAGATGCTGCAATGTCAAAATCAAAGCTCAAATGATCCTACAAGACAAATTGAAAATTATATCTAATAACTTGCCAATTTATTGACGTGAAAGTTTGTAAAAGTTTCTTACATAATAATAGTACCAAACAAAGAAAGTTATCTGACTCCTCATGCAAGTTGTCTGCAGGTGGTTGAGAGTTATAATTGACTGGATAACTTGCATTGAGTCAATGTACAATATGTATGTGTCAGCCTGACAAGGACCTTGACTGATGGGTGACACGGTATTTCAGTGTTTAGCACAATGCTTTAATTCCTGCTGCTGGTTGTAAGGAGTTCGTACGTTCTCTCTGTGACTACATGGGTTTCCTCCGGGTGCTCTGGTTTCCTCCCAAAGTCCAAAGGGGTTGATAGGTTAATTGGTCATTGTAAATTGACCCATGATTAGTTTAGGATTAAATCAGAGGATTTCTGGGCAGCATGGCGTGATGGGCCGGAAAAGCCTATTCCACACTGTGTCTCAATAAATAAAGTAAATACATAATAAATATCGCAGTAAATCATATCAATAAACTGTCAGTATATGATTAAAATGTTTTGTCTTGGACCTTTTTTTAAAAAAAGTCTTTACAAACTATTCCAGAGCAGTTGGTGAGCAAAGTCAGGGTGCAAGGAAATAAAATCAATCTTGTTTTCAGCATGAGGTTATTTTTGAAATGAGATGTGCTACAAAAAATAAGCAGTGAACTCCAGCATCAGAATATCAATAGCTTTAACAGATCTTGTTGATGCCTGAAAAATGGGAAGTCAATAAAGTTGTATGTTTTTTGTGCAAATGAAATGTATATTTAATATATTTTAGATCTATCTTTGAGCCTGTTAATTTTGTGCCATTACATTGATTTCAGATAGCACCTAAACCCAGCTCTAGCATGGAATTCAAATCTTCTTTCAACTTACTCACTCAGAAGAATGCATGAAGGTGCTATTGCAATGGTATGATAAATACCAGGTGCAAATGGGTACCTCGTTGAGTTCTGAAGACCTGTGCTGACCAACTGGCTGGAGTGTTCACTGATTTCTCTAAACTCTCGCTTCAGCAGATTGAGGTACCTACCTGCTTCGAGCAGGCTTCAAACCGGTGCCTAAGAAGAACGTGGTAAGCTGCCTCAATAACTATCATCCAGTAGCTCTGATAAAGTACTTTGTGAGGTTGGTGATGAAATATACCAACTCCTATCTGAGAATCAGCTTGGATCGACTCCAGTTGCCTACTGTCACAAAAGGTCCACAGCATTGGTTCTTTATTTAGCCCTAGAACACCTGGACAATGAAAATGCATACATCAGGATACTTTGGGCATTCAATACTATCATCCCATGAAAAAAAAATCTATAGGCTTTAAGACCTTGGCCTCAATTCCTTGTGCATGTGAGGAAATCCTTGATTTCAAATCCAGTTCAAATGGGCAAAAACACCTCCTCCACAATCTCCATCAGCACAGGTGCACCACAGGGCTGTGTGCTTAGCCCCCTGCTCTACTCACTTTATACTTATGACTGTGAGACTAAGCACAGCTCCAATGGTGATGATATCACTGTCAATGGCCGTATCAAAGGTGGTGATACATCAGCATGAAAATCTGGCTGACTGGTGCCACAGCAACAACCTCTTAATGTCACCAAGACCATTAGTTGTTTGTTTGTCTTACTGGGTATGGTCTTTCGTTGATTCTATTGAGTTTCTTGGACTTACTGTGTATACCCCCAAGAAAATGAATCTCAGGTGATCTATATGTACTATGATAGTAAATATACTTTGAACTTTTGAATTTTAAAATGGACTCTTAGCCTCACAATCTACATCATTATGATCTTGCACTTTATTGTTTAACTGCACTGCACTTTTTTGGTAGGTTTTATACTTTATTCCGCATTGTTATTGTTTTACCTTGTTCTAGCTCACTGCTCTGTGTAATCACTTGATCTGTATAAGCAGGATGCACGACTCTGCATCTTGGTATAAATGATCATAAACCAATACCAGTACTATATCAGTATCCAGAGCAAACCCTCCCCAATTTATATTCCTGTAGCCTATTCTCATTCACATGCCCATCAAACTACACTGAACGTAACTCAAAGTAGCTAATCAACCTACTGCTCAACACATTGTTGAAACCAGAACATCAAGGGGAAACATGCATTCATAGGGAGAAATTGCGGTTTTCACAATTCAATGCAAGAGATCAGGACTGAGTTTGACTAAAATGAATTGGAATGGAGGTGAGCATTACTACTTGGCCCTAAGGTGAGATACAGTTGTGTGTTAACCACACTGGTGAATCTGGGGGCACGTAGAAACAAACTGGATAAAGATGGAAAGATTCTCCTCCCCCCACCTGAAGTATGTTTAAGAAATGAATGGATTTTTATAGCAATTTCTTAGTTTCACAATTATCATTACCAAGAATAGCTCCTCATTAAATTCCAGATTTTAATTTTATTATTCCTATTCCTCAGCTATCACAGTGCGAGTGAAAGTCATGTTTCTGAGTCAGAGTTATACAGCACAGAAACAGGCCCTTTGGCCCAACTCATCCATGCTGACCAAGGTGGTCTAACTGAACTATTTTCATTTGCCTGTGTTTGGCACATGTCCATCTAAAAATCCATCTATCCATGTACTGTCCAAATGGCTTTTAAACATTGTAATTATACCAACTCTACCTCCTTCTGGCAGCTCATTCCATATCCCCACCTCTGTGTGAAAATGCTCCAGAACTAAAGATTAGCTTCATTTGTCATGTGTACTGTACATCGAAACATCGAAACTGCATCATTGGCATCAAATCAAATCAGCACGGATTGTGCTGGCAGCCTGCAAGTGCTTTCATGCTTCCATAGTGTCCCCACAACTCACTAACTCTAGCTGTACATCTTTGGAATATGGGAGGAAATTGGAACACCTGGAGAAATCCCATACAGTCATGGGGAGAACGCACCAACTCCTTATAGGCAGAGGCAGGAATTGAACTCAGATCAGTGATCAGTGGCACCATAAAGCAATGTGCGACTGCTATGGTATTACGCTGCCTGTTAGAGCAGTAAAACAAACATCACACTGCTTTACCCTTGGGAAATGGCTTTCTAAAGCTTGGTATCATTACCTTTGGCTAATCCACTTTTGAAAGTTTAAGCAGAAAGTTGGAACCTTAAGTCACTTGAAGCTGTAGTTTGATGGCAATGTTATTTAAGACACTGACTGCGATTGATTACATTTTGTTAAAATTTAAAAGAAAGACCTTTATAAAAATTGCAATGCTTTAATACTTCCTAAAAACTTTCTCACAACTTAATTTTCTGAATGCACAAATAAATAAAAATCATTTTGAGCACAAGAACAGATGGCTGGCAGATAACACTGCTATAGACCACAAGCGTGAAAATAATTTTATTCAATATCTGTCAAAGAGTCAGTTAAAACTGCTGAAAAGTAACGAGGGCAAGGTGCCATAAAACAGTGGGATTCAGCTCCATCACCTGTTTTGCTGAGGTCTTGTCGGAACCATAGTGACGTGGGAAATTGCCAAGCAGAACTCAAGTGCTTCTCTATAGTGAGGGTGAATGTTGAAGGCCAGCTTTTATCCACTTCCGACTCAGAAGGGAGCTGGAGAAGGCCTGGAAGTTGACTAATAGGTTGATCTCTCCTGACATTGTCAGTAAATTAATTAAAATGACAATAAATAGCTAACTTTCTGATAAGACTGCTGGTGAAGAAGTTAAATACCTAATTGGTTCAATAATTCAAATACTTTTTCAGAGGACTTCCGAACAAATAATGCTCAGAAGTCAAATAACCTTGTACTTGTAATAACCTTGCACTTGATACAATTTTGAAGTATAAATGGTCTAGGCAAAATTAGAGTAACATGGCCACTTCTATGCTAATAGCCTTGGTGACCTATGCATTTACTTACACATCTGAAATCGCCACATTATCCATTTACGGTACCTCTGAAACCCAAGTTGATTTTTTAATCTAACTCAATGGGTGGAAGATGCTACTCCCTTCTTAATATCCCTGTACAGCATACACCCAATCTCTTGTGTTTGTACTTTCTGAGTATAGAATCTATTGTTCTAATATTCTGATCAACAACTAAACAAGGAGGGAGTGTAGCAATGCTTAGCCTAAGGGGTAGAAAAGAAGATCAACTGGGAAAAACAGAGAAAATGCCTCTAGAGTAACCAAGGCTGAATAGTATCAAGTAGCATTTTCTCTTCCATTATTCTTTACTATCTTCACTTTTTCTTCCTCTTTTGCTAAGAGGACAATGAAAATCTCTCATTTCAAGATTGCAACCCATCTATATTTTAAAATCTGCTCATTATCCAAGAATATTCTGCCCACATCTGCAACTGACCTTGCTGTATGCTTTGCCAGTCATTTACCACTGACTGAGACTGCCAGGATTATCCCTGGTTCCCTTCTTGAATAATGGCACAACATTAGCTACTCGCCAGTCTTCCAGGACCTCGCCTCTGGCTACAGGGGACATGAAAGTATCGGTCAAGGCCCAGCAATCTCTTCACTTGCCTCTCTGAAAAACCTGGGGTGTATCCCATCAGGCCCAGAGGACTTATCCACCTTAATGTGCTTTAAGAGACCCAACATTACCTCCTCCCTTACCTCAAAATGCCTCAGCATATCATTATGCTCAGCACTGATTTCCATATTCTCCACGTCCTTCTCATTGGCAAATACTGATGGAAAGTGCTCATTAAAGACCTCACCCACATCCCCGATCCAAGCAAATGTTCCTCCTTTTGTCTTTCAGTGGTCCTACCCTCTTTCTCATTATCCTCACTCTTGATGTATGTACAGAATCCCTTTAACCCTACTTGCCGTGAACATTTCATGGCTCCTTTTAGCTTTCCTAAATCCCTTCTTGAGTTATTTTCTGGCTTCTTTATAATCGTCAAGAGCTCCGTTTGATTCTAGCTTCCTAAGCTTTACATACTTTCCCTTTTTCTTTTTGACATCCAAGATTCTCTTATCTTGCCATCCCTGTCCTTCCTTCTGACTGGAACCTACCTTCTGTCCTGCACTCTGTGCAGCTGGTCTTCAAACACCCTCCACATGTCAGAGGTGGACTTGCCCAAAAACTCTCAATTAACTCTCTTTGTTCCTGCCCAATACTCTCGCAATTTTCTGTGTTCCAATTTAATATTCATCCACAAGGTCCATACTTATGTTTATCTGTAGCTGCCTTCTAAGTTCAGGAGCTGCGGTTACTGTTCCCTAACTGCTCACCGACTTGAACAATAGTCACCTGGCCAGTTTGATAACTCAACACCAGGTGCTTCCACTTGTTGGACTATCCACATATTGATTTAAGAAACCCTTGCACCTAACAAATTCTGCCCCATCTAAACCTCTTGCACTAAGAAGGTTCTAGTTTATATTAAGGAAGTTGAAGTCCCATATGACAACACCCCTATTGTTACAGCTTTCCTTAATCTGCCTGTATATCTGACCTGTGCCTATTGGTGTTTCCCAGAGGTTGGTGTTTAGAATGAGAGGGCAAGCTTTAAGTTGAGAGGGGAGGAATTTAATAGGAACCTGAGAGGCAATTATTTCACCCAGAAGGTGGTCAGTATATGGAATGAGCTGCCAAAGGAAGTGGTTGGTGCAGGTACATTAACAATATTTAAAAGGTATTTGAATGGGTACGTGAATAAGAAAGGCTTTGAGCAGAGGTTCCCAACCTCGGGTCCATGGACCCCTTGCTTAATGCTATTGGTTCATGGCATTGAAATTTGGAAACCCCTGGTTTAGAGGGATGTGGGCCAAATGTGGACAAAGAGACCGGCTTAGATGGGTGATCTTGATCAGCATAGACCTGTTGGGACGAAGGACCTGTTTCAGTGCCGTATGTCTCTATAGCATCCCAGGTTATTTTTATTTCTAGACTTACCCACTTTGCAAACCCTTGCATCCAGAAATAGAAGTGTTAACTCCAGGGAGCTCCAATAGAAAGAAACACTAGTGGCTGTAAAGTTTCTGATAGGTATCTGCCACAATAGCCAGTAGGTCCGAAGAACCAAATGCCCCCCGAGGCTGCTAAGAAGAATTACTTGATCCTTATTAACCTTGAAAAAAAGAGCCCTTTTTCTCCATAGGCCCATGTCCGTGCTTATGATATGCACGAGCCTCTTTCCACCTACCATTAACCAGCCAGGTTATATTAGGGTTCTGTTCCTGAGAACTGTCCATTAGCCAATTGATTTGCAAGTGGGAAATGCCCATTTTTTAACTATATGATGCCATTAGCTCTACCCATGTCATACTAGTTGTAAATACACTGGCTACAAATCTTTCACTTCTTTGAATAATCACCCTAACCCTACATATAATTAAACTAATAGAATATATACTGCAACCAATCATTCAAGAATATTATGAAACATTTTATTGTTACTACTGCTAGCTTTAAAAATGTCAAAGAGCATTTACACGAAGTTGGATTTCCATTAGTACTTTCTGTAACCCAGGGAGTTTCTCCACTTTTATTCATAGATTCATAGAACAGTATACTGTAACACAAAACCAGTCCCTTTCTGTTCGCCTGCTCCAAGCCAATTCTGATGCCTGACGATGCCAATCCCATTTCACTGCATTGGCCTTGTTTTCCTCTACTCTTTTCCAAAATACCTGCCCAAATCCCTTTAAAACATTGTAGTGGCATCTGCCTCTGCCAGCTCCTCTGTCCTCTGGTCACTGGGATCTCGTTGAAACCTGCCAAATGTTGAAGGGCCTAAATAGGTTGGACGTGGAGAGGATGTTTCCTATAGTGGGGGAGTAGAGCATCAGAGGGCACAGCCTCAGAAGAGCAGGACATCCCTTCAAAACAGAGGTGAACAGGAATTCTTTAGCCAGACTCAAAGTTTAAGTAAATTTATTATCCAAGTACAAATATTTCGCCATATATAACCCTGAGATTCATTTTCTTGTGGGAATACTCAATAAATCCATAATAAAATAAATGAAAGACTGCACTAACTTGGGTGTTCAGCCAGTGTTCAAAATACAAAAACCTGTGCTAATACAAAAACAGAGATATAATAATAAATAAACAATAAATATCGAGAACATGAGATTCCTTGAAAGTGAATCTATAGATTATAGAAACACTTTATTTATGGGCTAAGTAAATTTGAGTGAAGTTATCCCCTTTGATTCAAGGGCCTGATGGTTGAGGGGTAATAACTGTTCCTGAACCTAGTGGTGTGAGTCCTGAGGCTCCCATACCTTCTTTCTCATGGCAACAGTGAGAAGAAAGCATGATCTGGCAGTGGTGAATCTCTGAAATTCATTGCCACAGATGTCTGTCAAGGCCAAGTAATTGGGTACAGTTAAAGTGGAGGTTGGTAGGTTCTTAATCAGTGAGAGCATCTAAGGTTACAGAGAGAGGGAGGAGAAGAGGTATAATAAATCAACTATGGCTAAATGATGCAGCAGACTCAATGGGCTGAGTGGTCTAATTCTATTCCAATGTCTGTGGTCTTCTAGTAGCTTGTGAAAATATTTTACTCTCGGATCTCTTTTAAGATTCTGCCTCTCACCTTCAAACTGTGTCCTTCAGTTCTAGACCCTGCTGCTCTGGGAAAAAGATTCTGATAATCTATAATCCATCTCATAATTTTATAAATATCATTAAGATTACCTTCAGCATCCTACCAATGAGAATAAACTAGCCTCAGACAGGATGAAGAGGTCAATACTCCCCAATGCCATTAGGCTTTACAATTCTACTGCCAGGACTTAAGAACTTTTTAAAAGCTATTATTAATGCTTTTTGAGATAGTGATTTAGATGCATATCATATTTTTTACTGAGTTAAGTATTGTATGTAATTAGTTTTGCTACAACAAGTGTATGGGACATTGGAAAAAAGTTGAATTTCCCCATGGGGATGAATAAAGTATCTATCTATCTATCTATCTATCTATTCAATTTCTCCTGCACATTCTCGAATGCTACCACATTCTTCCTAGAGATCCAGTGCTCTTCATTAAAGTTTTGGACCTGAGAGTTAGCATTTTCCTTTTCCACAGATGCTGACTGACCAGCTGAGTTTTCCCAGTATTTTTCTACTTTTGTATCTGGATGACAAGATTTCTCCCAAACTCCCTACTGGCCCTACTTTTTGTCCCTGCTGGCCTCACTGGCTTCATTTTCTACATCCTGAGATCGCAGTATGTCAAGCACAAAGTCAGACTCAAGCTTTGTTGGTGCCCCTATGTGTAGTTGTTCATTTTGCACATAACATACAATTACTCCACAGTTCATGTATATAGGAAGAGCTTGAAATTCCTGAAGAACTATAAAGGATCAGGCCTCGTGCATTAAGGTAATTGATGACATAATAGGTAGGGGTTGGCCTCAACAACAACGATGATGAGGCAACTTTCAGAGAGGAGGTAGAAAGACTTGTAGAATGGTGCAAGCACAACTTGACTCTCAACGTGAACAAGACTAAAGAGATGATCGTGGACTTTAGTACGTTCTCCCTTGTGACAGCATGCGTTTCCTCCAGGTGCTCTGGTTTCTTTCCCCAGTCCAAAGCCATAATAGTTGATAAGTCAATTGGTCATTGTAAACAATCCCGTGATTAGGCTAAGGTTAAATCAGGGGTTTCTGGGCAGCACAGCTTGAAGGACCAGAAGGGCTTATTCTTTGCTGAATCACAATAAATAAAACAAATAAATGGCTCCTCCATGGAGTGAGTTAGGGGAACCAAGTTTTTGGGAGTGCACATAATGGATGATCTCACCTGGTCCCTCAATACCACCTTTTTAGTCAAGAAGGCACAGCAGTGTCTCCTCTTTCTGAGGGGACAGAGGTGAGCAAGGACACCCCCAATTCTAACCAATTTTTACAGGAGCACCTTTGAGAAAGCCCTGACCAGCTGCATCACCCTCCTGCCATCTGGGAAAAGGCACCGAAGCATTGGAGCTCTCACGACCAGACTATGTAACAGTTTCTTCCCTCAAGCCATCAGACTCCTCAATACCCAGAGCCTGGACTGACAGCAACTTATTGCCCTCTACTGTGCCTATTGCCTTGTTTATTATTTATTGTAATGCCTGCACTGTTTTGTGCACTTTATGCTGTCCTGGGTAGGTCTGTAGTCTAGTGTAGTTTTTTTTCTGTGTTGTTTTTCCATAGTTCAGTGTAGTTCTTGTACTGTTTCATGTAACACCATGGTCCTGAAAACATTGTCTCATTTTTACTGTGTACTGTACCAGCAGTTATGGTCGAAATGGCAATAAAAAGTGACTTGACTTGACTTGATCACTGTCTGGTATGGAAATTGCAAGGCATCTGACTGCAAGGCCCTACAAAGGATTGCAAGGACTGCTTAGAGGATCATTGGGGTCTCTCTTTCACCCATCTGAGATATTTATCAGGGCCATTAGCATTGTCAAGTATTCCTCCTATCCAACCCAAACATCTTGATACCCTGCCATTAGTCAGGGCATACTATAACAATAAGTTGGGAAACAGCTTCTTCCCCCAAGCCATGAGACTACTGAACTCCCCACCACCACCCAGGTCTCCTCACTTATGAAGTGCCAGTAGTGATATACTAATTACTTTTTAACTTGCTTCATAAATGAACATACTAAATGTTAATCTTACAGAATATATTTCACTATTTGTGGTAATATTACTTTATGTCTTGTGTGTGAGTTATATGTGCCTTGGTCCGGAGGAACATTGTTTCGCTTGTCGGTGTACATGTATATGGCTGAATAGTAATAAAGCTGAACTTGAATTTAAACTTGATGTCTTTCCTTTTATCCTAGAACGGAGCACCTCCAGGCCACATCGGACTGCCCCGAAATACATCACTGAAGTTTCGGTTTGATCCTTAATGACCGTGGAGATTATTCAAAATAAAAATAAAAATAGATATTGTCATTGTTTATTAAATCTCTCACAATCAAATGCAGATTGAAATTAAAATATTGATCCAAAATATATCCATTATCGTGTGCTCTTGGTGTATAGAAAGCCTCATATTCTGTGAGTGCAAACAATGCTTTCACTGTATGGTTTGATGTAGAGTACAAGTGATAAGTAAATGTGGGTCTGAATCTGAATCAGTGATGGAGATGTAGTGTTTGTTCATATCATCATAATACCAAGCACTGACAGAAGCCAACAGCATTGCTCATTGTTCCAACAATGCTTCTCCTGTGTCCAGTCATGCAATAGTCACTTACGATGTATAATTTATTTATTTCCATTGTCTTTCAAAGTGAGAATATTTATATCAACTGGTCAAGCTCGTTCCAAGCATAGTTAACCGAGAAGGTGCTTAGAGATTTCATTCCAGGCCAGTTTCAAACCTGGATCACTAGAATAAAGAGTGTGAAACGTGCATGGATTTCACATAGAATGAATAAACATTTGAGTGGCACTTCCATTGAAAGGTTCTCTGCAGTGAAGTTGGGTGCCTTTGGACTGCAATGCCGATTTACAGTCTTTGCACAGCTTTTAAATGAAATGCAGAGTTAGATCTGCTTTTGAAGTTGTTTGTCTGACACTGAGTGAGAAACCACACAGATGGAATGGTTTCAGCTATTTGTGGTGAACACTGCCAGCAGTTCTTCACAGCAACAAAGCACTCTGTCAGTCATCAAACAAACAACGGGAAAAACAAAAAGTAAGTTTTCAAAGCCGGAGGCTGAAATTTTTTGCAGAATGTTAGACAAAATTAACACAGACAATATTGTAACTCCGCAGGGAAGTACCACCTTGGCAAGTTTCAGATTCAGATTTATTTTTCACATGTACATCAAAATATACAGAGAAATGTATTGTTTACCTTAATATCCAACACACCCAAGGATATGCTGGGGGCAGCCAGCAAGTGTCACCACACATTCCAGCACCAACTTAGCATGCTCACAATGTTCAGCAGAACAACACTATCAGCAGCAGTAGCAATAACTGATCAAAGCAAGCCAACAACAACCAAACAAACCCCTTCTTCATCCTCCCATCCATCCACCCTCTAACCCCACGACAGGTCACCTCCAGGCCTTCACTCCTAGGTCCCAGACTCTCAGACTCACAGACATAGAATCTCCAGTCCCTGACCTGACCTGAATTCTCAGGCTCGACCTTTAGGTCTCCACCTCGGCAATTATCAACTTTGGTCTTCGACCTACAGACTTCCAACCTCAGGACTGGCCAAGCTCTGAACTTTGACCTTCGGCCTTCTTTCTGTCATGTCGTGCAAATACAACTACTTAGAAATAAATATGGGAATCCACTGTAGCTTCCGGTGCCATTTTGTCAAGGTCCTATGTGAGGTCAAAAGTTAGATCTGACACACTACACATAACATCTGTATATCTACAAGTCGGTGCCAGGAATGTCACTACAGTTTTGAACGTGATTATCTCAGTATCCCCACTATTCACTCTCTAAGAAACTGGAAATAGTTGGTAATTTAAACTATCAACAAAAATATTTCATCATGGGCATCTGTCATTAAAGACCCGTATCACCCAGGGCATGCTCTCTTCACATTGCTACCATCAAGGAGGAGGGACATGAGCCAGAAGACACACTCTTTAGGAACAGCTTCTTCCCTCTGGCCGCCAGCATCGGATTTCTGAATGGACAATGAACCCAAGTACACTACTTTTATATACATATATATAGTTCTTATTGTAATTTATAGTTTTTCTTTTATTATTATGTATTGCATTGTACTGCTGACACAAAACAACAAATTTCACAACATATGCCAGTGATACTGAACCTGATTCTGATTCTACAGAGCCAGCAGGCATCCTCACAGTTGCTTTCATTTCTCTCAGGGATGCTGTAGGGTGCTGAATTGAGAACAAATAGAATTAGTCTTATTGAGGACAAATAGAATATCGTCTGATATTAAGGTTCCACGCCTAGAAATTGGATTTCACCTTTGTTTAGTCTGCTAAAGTATTGTTGTTTTTATAGCACCGACAACTTATCTCCTGTCAATAAAGTGCAAACTTGATCAAAATGTTGAAAGCAATATTGAGCTGGTTTATATTCCTAAAGCAGCTGTGCAGCAATCACAGGAAGGCACCAGCTCATAAAGGTACATTCCTCAATGCCGTCAGAGAGAAACAACATTATATTTGCAAGGTTTGGAACAGGGCAAGAGATCTTCAAAGTGTTTATGAAATGACTAATAGAAATGTTATTCATGAAATGCATGCTAGGATCAAATTCCTCTGTGATGGACTTTTACAAGAGTTAGTACAAGAGATGACTAGTTGTCTTCTCCAGGAACCCCAAATGAAACATCAAAAGAAATTTAATGATCTGACATTATGTTGGCCTCTGTCTCTCCCCACCCTCCCCCCCCCACACACACACAACATTCATCCACATCTATACACCCCAGATATCTCCTACCCCATCTCCCACCCTCTCCCTGCCATTTACTCCCACAGTAAAGTTAAGCTTCCAGTGATCAGGAAGAAGTAACTTATGGTGCTCCTCCAAGAATTACAGAGGCCTATTTGAATTTTGTATATTTCAATAAGAACATTTCATCTTCTTCTAAATCATGGGGAACGAAGGCCTATCTTAGTCAATTTTCTTTACATGATAGACTTGCCATTCCAGGAATCCTCAGTTTATTCTCCCTGTAACAAGTAGTCATTGTATTTTCAGAATTTGCCAATGAGAAGCTAATTTTTGCTCTGCCTTCCCTTTGGCTTTGAAGTTGGTTTTGACTATTCTTATTAGCCACGGTCGTGTCATCTTGCCTTTAGAATACTTCTGCATTTTTGGAATGTTTATATCCTGTGCCTTCCAAATTGCTTCCAGAAACTCCAGCCATTGCTGTTCTGTCGTCATCCCATGCCAGCATTCTTCTCCAATCAATTCTGGTCAACTCTTCTCTCATACCTCTGTAATTTCCTTTACTCCACTGTAATAATGATTCATCTGATTTCAGCTTCTCCTTCACAAGATTTCAGAGTGAATTCATCCATATTCTGATCCCTTGCCCCTAAGTGTACTTCTACTTTAAGCTTTCTAACCAGTTCTGGTTCATTGCACAACACACAATCCAGAGTAGCTGATCCAAGTGGGCTCAACCACTAGCTGCTCCAAAAAAACATCTTGTCGGCACTCTT
The DNA here is from genome assembly GCF_048418815.1 of Hemitrygon akajei. Lineage (NCBI taxonomy): Eukaryota > Metazoa > Chordata > Chondrichthyes > Myliobatiformes > Dasyatidae > Hemitrygon > Hemitrygon akajei. Next base: position 16,055,646 of record NC_133125.1, on the reverse strand, counting down.
AAAATTCCACCTCCTGGAATCCAGTACCAACCTGATTTCCCCAATATACCTGCATATTGAAATCCCCCTTGACTATTGTAATATTGCCTTTTTGGTATGCATTTTCTATCTCCCACTGTAATTTGTAGACCATATCCTTACAACCATTTGGGGGACTGTATTCAGCTCCCATCAGGGTCTTTTAACCCTTGTAGTTCATTAACTCTATCCACAATTATTCAACAACTTCCAACCCTATGTCACCTCTTTCTAATGATTTGATTTAATTTTTTACCAACAGTACAATGCCGCCTTCTCTGCCTTCTTGCCTGTCCTTTTGATATAATTTGTATCAAAACATTATATGTACATTATGTGTCTCATGGACATTAAGCTCCCAGCTATAATCTTCTTTCAGCCATGGTTTAGTGATGCTTACAACATCATACCTGCCAATCTGCAACGGTGCTGCAAGTTCATCTACCTCATACCGTATACTGCGCGTATTCAAATATACCTTCAGTCCTGCATTCACTCTTCTCAATTTTGTCCATCTTTTACATTGCGACTCATCCTGTTGACTGCAATTTTTCCCCATCAACAGCCTCTCCTCACTACACAAAGGGCCTGGTCCTGCTTCTATTTCATGTTCTTGTGGTGGACCCTGTATAATAGCAGAATGACTTGGTGCTGTCTCTCCCTGTGCTTTCTGAAGAGCCGGCATCAGTTACTGAGCCTTCTCAGGGCATCTGGGGCCATGGATGTGTGTGTGTGTGTGTGTGTGTGTGTGTGTGTGTGTGTGTGTGTGTGTGTGTGTGTGTGTGTGTGTGTGTGTGTGTGTGTGTGTGTGTGTGTGTGTGTGTGTGTGTGTGTGTGTGTGTGTGTGTGTGTGTGTGTGCAACAAGGATGGGAAAGGGGCTTATTTTGCTCTGGTTGCTTTGGTTTGTTGCTGTGGTTGTTTCCTGTGTTGGTCCAAATGACACTTTTCACTGAATGTTTAATGTTTCGATGGACATGCGATAAATCTTTACACCTTTAATTTTTTTTCACTAAGGATTGGGTGAACCTCTGGAATTCTCCACACTGGAGGGACATCAGTCAAACAAAGATTGAAGATTGTTAGATAATAAAAGAGGGAAGGGCTATGGGGAAAGGCAATAAAATTGCCTTTGAGGTAGAGAAGACATTCATATCCTGGGGTCCATGGACCCTTGGTAGAGGTCCATTGCATAAAAAAGCTAGGAACCCCTATTGTAGAGGATCAACTGCAATTTTGCTGAATGGTGGAGGAAGTTACAGGGGATAAATGAGCACACTCCTATTCCTTACGGTCTTATACCTTGACTGCTCTCTACATGCGGATAAAGTCTCATAGAAATTTAACTTCTTTGCCTTAAGAACATACGACTGGCCAGCAGAAGATCTCTGCCATGTCTTCAAATTTGCTGTTCACTCCTGTTGTGTTAAGACTGCTGCCTCTTTAGGCAACACTTCACCTGCGAGCCTGTTAGGGTCATCTGCTGTAAATGGTGCTCCTGGTGTGGCCCCCTGTATATCAGTGAGACACAACATCGATTGGGAGACCACATCATTGAGCACCTTTTGAGACCACTTCATCGAGCTTGGAAAAAAAGTCACAAAAAGCAGGAGCTCCCGGCGGCCACCAATTTCAATTCTTCTTCCCATTCCCATTCCATCCTATCAGTCCATGGCCCCCTCTACTGCCCTCAGGTTGGAGGAGCAACACCTTCTTTCCATCTGAGAAGCCTCCAACCTGATGGCATGAACATTGATTTCTTGAATTTCTGGAAATTACACCCCGCTTTACTATTTCCCATTCCTGTTTTCCTCTCTCACCTTATACCCTTACCTGTCCATCACCTCCCCCCGCTGCTCCTCCCCCTTTCCTTTCTTCCACGGTCTTCTGTCCTCTCCTATCAAATTCCCCCTTCTCCAGCTCTTTATCTCTTTCACCGATTAATTTCCCAGCTCTTTAACTTCCTCCTCTCCTTGTTTCACCTATATCCTGCCATCTTGTATAGTACTTCTTCCTCACCTCCCCAACCTTCTTAATCTGACACCTTCTCCCTTGTTTTCCAGTCCAGATGAAGGAACCTGGTCTAAAACGTCGACTGTTTATTCTTTTCCATAGACGCTACTAAGTTTCTCCAGTATTCTGTGTGCGTTGCATCTTTAGATACCTTGCCAATTGTTCTTGTCAATGTTATTGAAAAGCCTTCATGGGCAATCTCTGTCGGCCCGTAGTATTCAGCATCTCACTGTACAGTCAACCAGACTCTACAGGAGTAAACCACATTATAACATTTGGCAATTCTGCATTCAGTTGGTGGGAAGTGCATTGGAGAAACTACCATTTCAAACCATTGGTCCACAATCATCCTACAATAGGAAATCCCTCCTGGAGATCTCAACTGGTTCCTTACAAATTATTGATCAAAATGACTATGTCAAGGAAGAACACTGGCCTGGGTTCTTTGCATGAGTAGATAAACTGCATTGTGTTGTTCCTTCTATGTCACAGACTGAAAGCAATGGAATTTGTGAGAGCATTAGTGAAAAGAGCTGTCTTGTGCACTAAAACGTCTCATCACGTTGAACAGATCCAATTGCTTTAAGATGAGTGAAATGCAATGCTTCTATCACTGAAACTTTATTACTTCTGCTCTTCTGTCCACCTTGAAATGGTCATTTGGATCAATCACTTACAATCAATTTCAGTGTGATTTACTCCAGGTAAAATAGCTTTTAAATTGCACAGCACTTAAAAAAAAACAACTGTAACTTCAGGGTTCTAACCTTTTACCACAACAGAATTAAAAACCTTAAATGTCACTTAAATGTCATCAGGTTTCTGAACTGTCCATGACCTATAAACCCTCATCATCCTTTTCTTTTGTACTATTTATTTATTTATTATCTAACTCGTAGAACATTTATAGTAAAATGAAGGGCTGTGTAGAAGGGAAGGGATAGATTAATCTTAGAGTAGGCTAAAATACCAGCATAACAACATGGGCCATAGTACTTGTACTGTGCTGTAATGATCTATGTTCTCTAGTAATTTTACAGTACAATGCAAAAGTTTTAGGCATATATATATATTTTCTCTGGGTTGTTTTTTTTACGTAGTTCTGTCTAGTTTTTGTACTGTGTCATGTAACACCATGGTCCTGAAAACGTCTCATTTTTACTATGTACTGTACCAGCAGTTATAGTCGAAATGACAATAAAAGTGGCTTGACTTGATATATATATATCTAGCTAGGATACCTAAAACATTTGCATGGTACTGTAGTTGTCAAAGTGGACTGGAAAGTGAGTTTGTAAATCTGGTGAGAGCAAAGGATGGTGGGAATGGTGAGGGTGGAGCACGGTGGGAGGGGTTTGTGGAAAGTGGCAGAGACAGAGTGCCAGGATGGGAGTTTGCACAGGTGCAGACACACCCAGCCCTGAGACAACAGGCAAGGCCATTTGATTCCAATTGGTTTATTGATCATTATAGAATGTCTTCCTGCTGCTTCCCATTCCCTTCACTATCCCTTCCCCTTTTCCCAACCATGATTCCCCTCTCCCTGGCCTCTTCCCATTCTCAATCCACTTGAGAGACCCAGATCAGAATCAGGTTTATAATCACTCAAGTATGACATGAAATTAGCTGTTTTTGCAGCAGCTGTACAGTGTAATATATAAATGTACTACAGTACTGTAAAGAAGTCTTAGGCACCCTAGTAATATACTGTATATGTGCCTAAGATTTATGCATACTACTGTATGTCTTTGTACTGCACTGCTGCTGCAAAACAACAAATTTCATGTCATATAACACAGTGATAATAAACCTGGTTCTGAAACTTTGGATAAGGAGGCCACCTAGTTCTCCTTTTGAATAAAATTTTCAGATGTTATAATATGTCAAAGTACTGTATATCACAAGCACATGTGTATTGTACGTTTGTAGTTGACTGACAGATCTTTAGCTAAATGTCCTTCAACAGTAACTGTCAAATGAAATGAGCAATGACATAATACTAGCCTGTACGTGTCTAAACTCCATTGACATGTATCTGTCCAAAACCCGTTGACGTGTACCTGTCTAAAACCTGTTGACATGTACCTGTCTAAAACCCATCGAACACCCAGTACTTGTTCATTTCCATCAGATCCATGAAATACACCAGGTAGCTGCGCATATAAACAGAATATCTTATACAAGTTTTAAGAAAATTGTGGGGAAGTGAAATAGAACTTTTTTGAAATTATCTGTTTTGGATGTTACAAAAACTCTTTACAAATTAAGTTTACAGAATTGATTTTATTTAAACTATTTGTCCTATTTTGCACATTGGTTGTTTGTCAATCTCTGTTTATATGTAGATTTTCATAAACTTCCATTGTATTTCTTTTTTCCCTGTAAATATTTGCAAGAGAATGAATCTCAAGTAGTTTATGACAACATATCCATACTTTGATAATAAATTTACTTTTAACTTTGATTGGTCCCAAAAGTAAGTCTATTCTACTCACACATTACTGAAGCAAAATGTGCCAGGCACATTAATAAGGGCACAGCCTCAGAATAGGATGTCCTTTCAGAACAGAGATGAAGAGGAATGTGCCTTATGAGAAAAAGGTTAGATGATGTGCAGTGAACACTTGGCATTAATATGCAGAGCAGATATATCTTAATACTAATCAACTCAATACTTTTACTGGACATCTTTATGAAGATTCCCTACATACTTGCTGAACCTTACATAACAATAAGGCACTTCACGGGAAGTTATCAGATAATTTTTAAAAGTTTTAAAGCCAGATAAAGAAACATTAAGCAAATGATCAAAAGATGTAGATTTTAGGGAACACCAAAGAGGGGAAGGAAGATGGACAGATTTAGTTCAGGAATTCCAGATATTTGAGACCTTGGTAAGATATTCCAATTCTGGGGTGATTTAAATTGTGAATGGGTAGGAGGCTGAAAGAGATGCTTAGTTATATCAGAGGGATAAGGAGCTTGGGGCTTGGAAACAAGAATAAAAGACCATAAGAGATAGAAGTGGAATTAGATCAATTGGCCCATCAAGTCTGTTTCGTTATTCCATCATGGTTGATTTATTTTCCTTCTCAACCCCATTCTCCTGCCTTCTCCATAACCTTTTTGATATCCTTACTAATCCTATCAAACTCCACTTTAACTATACGTACACAACGCTGAAAGAACTCAGCAGGTCAGGCAGCATCCGTGAGAAAAGAATAGCCAACGTTTCAGGCCGAGACCCTTCATCAGGAAGGGTCTTCATTCCTGATGAAGGGTCTTGGCCCGAAACGTTGGCTACTCTTTTCTCACGGATGCTGCCTGACCTGCCGAGTTCTTTCAGCGTTGTGTAGGTTTTCTTTGATCCACAGCATCTGCAGTTGTATTTTTATGTTCTGCTTTAAATATACCCAGTGACTTGGCCTCCACAGTCATCTATGGCAATGAATTCCATAAATTCACCACTCTCTGGCTAAATAAATTCATCCTCATCTCTGTTCTAAAGGAAAGTCCTTCTATACTGAGGCTGTGCCCTCTTTAAAAATCTATGATGTACTTCTCCAGGAGCAATATAGATTACCAATCATAGGGACAAAGATATAGATATGGTTATACGCCAATCATTGATGCCCAGACTTGATATGAGTTTTGAACACAGACAAGAACTGGAGATTTGGATTACTTCAGAATGTTGGTTGGCCGACATATCTAACAGTGACAGGAGATCTGTGTGAAAGAGGTTTTAAAGTGGAAAAGTCCTTGCACTGGGGCAGTTCTAATCTCTCAACCTCAGAAATCCAGTTCCAGTGATACGAGCAAACATCACAAACTGGTGTTCTCTTTGCTTGTGGTAGATGACCATGACTTCCGTGCCTTGCTGTGCCCTTTGCTCTCCACAAAGCTTTGCACAACCGCTTTTCCGGCCATTGAATCTCACTGTTGATCTCAAATCCCTCTCTCACCTGGATGGGGTCAGTGATGCTGTGAGGATTACATTCCTGGACTTCTCTAGTGCCTTTAACACCATCCAGCCCAAGATCTTAAGGCACAAACTAACGGAGATGGGAGTAGACTCTCACATGGTGGATTGGATAGTGGACTACTTGACAGATAGACATCAGTATGTGCGGCTGGGAGACTGTAGGTCTGACACGGTGGTCAGCAGCACAGGAGCGCCGCAGGGGACTGTGCTCTCTCCGGTCCTGTTCACCCTGTACACATCAGACTTCCAATATAACTCGGAGTCCTGCCATGTGCAGAAGTTCGCTGATGACACGGCCATAGTGGGGTGTGTCAGGAATGGACAGGAGGAAGAGTATAGGAAACTGATACAGGACTTTGTGATATGGTGCAACTCAAACTACCTGCGTCTCAATATCACCAAGACCAAGGAGATGGTGGTGGACTTTAGGAGATCTAGGCCTCATATGGAGCCAGTGATCATTGATGGAGAATGTGTGGAGCAGGTTAAGACCTACAAGTATCTGGGAGTAGAGTTAGACGAGAAGCTAGACTGGACTGCCAACACAGATGCCTTGTGCTGGAAGGCACAGAGTCGACTGTACTTCCTTAGAAGGTTGGCGTCATTCAATGTTTGTAGTGAGATGCTGAAGATGTTCTATAGGTCAGTTGTGGAGAGCGCCCTCTTCTTTGTGGTGGCGTGTTGGGGAGGCAGCATTAAGAAGAGGGACGCCTCACATCTTAATAAGCTGGTAAGGAAGGCGGGCTCTGTTGTGGGCAAAGTACTGGAGAGTATAACATTGGTAGCAGAGCGAAGGGCACTGAGTAGGCTACGGTCAATTATGGAAAACCCTGAACATCCTCTACATAGCACCATCCAGAGACAGAGAAGCAGTTTCAGCGACAGGTTGCTATCGATGCAATGCTCCTCAGACAGGATGAAGAGATCAATACTCCCCAATGCCATTCGGCTTTACAATTCAACCGCCAGGAGTAAGATATGTTAAAGTGCCGGGGTTAGGACTTAATGTATTTAAGTAAACTACTTAAGAACTTTTTAAAAGCTATTATTAATGCTTTTTGAGAGGGTGATTTTAGATGCATATCATATTTTTACTGAGTTAAGTATTGTATGTAATTAGTTTTACTACAATAAGTGTATGGGACATTGGAAAAAATGTTGAATTTCCCCATGGGGATGAATAAAGTATCTATCTATCTATCTATCTATCTGATCTGGTCTGCCCAGTCTGCCAGAGCTGACTTCACCTGCTGGGACAGGCTTGTCCCTATTTCACCAGGGTATGAGACCTACCAACTATCTTCACATGGTCAAGGTGGTACATCTATCAAAGTGGTGCACCAGAGAGTGGCCGTTATCACATGCAGACAGCACAGGTGAGAGCTGAGTGTGCGGTGGGGACCAAAGGTGAGTGAACTGCCCCAGAATGGACATGACAAGCCCCTTCACAAGAGGTGCTACCCCTTTTTGGACACCCCATACATATCACCTTGGATGTAGAATAAGGGAAATCATATAGAACAGGGATTCCCAATCTTTTTTATGCCATGGACCCCTACCACTAACCAGGTCCTACTACCACAGACCTACCCCAGGTCGGGAACCCCTGATCTATTCAAGTCAAATCTAAGCATAGGTGGATTTTCAGCAGCAGATAAAATGAGGCAGTGAAGATGTTATGGAAGTGGAAATAGGCACATTTGTTGATGGCATAAACCCACGATCCAAGGCTCAGCTTGGCATCAAACATAACATAAGAGTGTGAACAGCTAGTTCCGTTTCATACAGTTACTTGAGTGACAAAAGGATTTTATAGATAGAGAAGGGAGCTGCGAAGAAGACCAAGAGATTGGCATTAAAAATAAAATTATGCTCATCTAGTTGTTGATGTGAGTCAGAATCAGAAGCAGGTTTTTATCACCGGAATGTGACGTGAAACTTGTTGACAGTATGACAACATATAAGTTATGGTGAAATAAATTTGGATGATGACTCTAGCAAGCATGAAGTAGCTGGCACTGGATAACATTACTGAGGCTGAGAATAAATCCTTTGGGGAACACCAGAGACTTGGAGATTGTGCGAAGAGACACAACTGCTGATGAATGTCAGGTAGCAACTGTTTGGTTAACAAAGGAACCAGGGTGACATGGTCCATCCTGGAGGAGATCGTGGTGGGCAAGGGTTGGAAAAGGGAGATACTAAAGGCTACAGATTGCCAAGGGGAACAAGGAGGGATGGATCAACTGCATCATAATTCATGTAGGAATCTATCATTATCAATAGTCAGCCATAATAAAAAGGCATAATAATTTTAAGCAACACGCACAAAATGCTGGAGGAACTCAGCAGGTCAGGCAGCATCTATGGAAAAGAGCAAACAGTCAATGTTTTGGGTTGAGACCCTTCTTTAGGATGGGAAGGGAAGGGGCGAGATTGCTGAATTAGAAGTGGGGTGAGGGGAAAGAGGCTCGCTGGAAGGTGATAGGTGAATCCATTCCAAGACATCTGGAATGTCCTCCTTGTTTAAAGGACTGGGTTTCCTTCCCTCTACTATTGATGCTGCCCTCGTGCACATCTCCTCCATTTCCTCTAGTAAGTCAAGTCACTTTTATTGTCATTTCAACCATAACTGCTGGTACAGTACATAGTAAAAATGAGACAATGTTTTTCAGGACCATGGTGTTACATGACACAGTACAAAAACTAAACTGGACTACGTAAAAAAAAACACAGAGAAAGCTACACTAGACTACAGACCTACACAGGACTGCATAAAGTGCACAAAAACAGTGCAGGCATTACAATAAATAATAAACAGGACAATAGGGCAAGGTGTCAGTCCAGGCTCTGGGTATTGAGGAGTCTGATAGCTTGGGGGAAGAAACTGTTACATAGTCTGTTCGTGAGATCCCGAATGCTTCGGAGCCTTTTCCCAGACGGCAGGAGGGAGAAGAGATTGTATGAGATGAGATTGTAAGAGATTGTATATTTGTGCTCACCCTATCTTCCCACCATCATAATAGTGATAGAGTCTTTCTTGTCCTTACCTACCACCCCTTCAGCCTCTGCATCCAACACATTATCCTCTGCATCTTTCACCATTACCAAAAGACCCACTAATCATATCTTTACCTCCCACCCTCCACTTTCCACAGGGACCACCCCACCCCTTGGCAATCCCTTGTCCATCGTCCCTCCCCACTAATCTCCCTCCAAGCACTTATCCCTGCAAGCAGCCTAAGTGCTACATCTGCCCCATACACCTACCCCCTCACCTCCATTCAGGGCCCCAAATAGTCCTTCCAGGTGAGGCAGCGCTTCACCTGCAAACCAGCTGGGGACATCTATTGTGTCCGGAACTCCCAATGCAGCCTCCTCTACATTGGTGAGACCCGTAATAAACTGAGGGACTGCTTCATCAAGCACCTCCTCACCACCCGCCACAAGTGGGACTTCCCGGTGGCCAAACATTTAATACCATTCCCATTCGGACGTGTCAATCCATGGCTTCCTCTTGTGCCTCAGTGTGGAAGAGTAACACCTTATATTTGGCTGGGTACCCTCCAACCTGATTGGATGAATATTAATTTCTCCTTCCGATGAACAAAAATAGGCCCCCCACCCCATTCCCCACTCTGACCTTTTATTTTTTCTCACCTGTCTATCCTTCCCCTTTCCTTTCTCCTATGGTTCACACTTCCCTCCTATCAGATCCTTTCTTCTCAAGCCCTTAAATTTCCCACCCAACTGGCTTCACCTAACACCTTCCAACTACCTTCATTCCCCTCCCCCCCAATTCAGGCATCTCACCCTTTCCCTCTCAGTCCTGGAGAAGGGTCTCATCCCGAAACGTCAATTGTTTACTCTTTTCCACAGAGGCTGCCTGACCTGCTGAGCTCCCCCAGCATTTCATGCATGTTGCTTTCGATTTCCAGTATCTGCAGATTTTCTCGCGTTTGCGTAATAATTTTAGTTGTGTTGAGGGTAAAGAAAGGCAGCTGGTTGAGTATGTCTGCTGGTGAACGGAGGGCCAAAGACTGTCCCATTAATACATTAAAGAGGATATGTAAGTGAACGGGGAGGAAGCTTTGTACAGTGTGAAGATACAGAGAGGAGTAGAACTGCACGAGCAGATGAGCGGAGTGCAACGTAAGGAAATAGTCACAGATGAGATACCAATATGTGCACCTTAAGCAGAATGAAAGACACACCATGTGTTATTTAAAGGGATTATCAATAATTTCCAGTTTTGTTGTTCATTTATTTGCTCTGCTGTTCCAACAACTGAATAAAGGTTCTGGTGCTTTCAATAATTGCATTCATTTTCAAAATTCTGTAAGGAATGGCTTTTGTTTTTCTTGTCAGTGGGATGTGGATGTTGGCCAGTATTTACAGTCTATGCCCTGCTTCCTCCCAATCAAGTAACTTAGCAGACAGTTGAGTAAACCTTATTGCAATGGGTCTATGGCAGCACATAGGCGAGACTAAGTAAGGATGGCAGATTTTCATCCCTGAAGGACATTTCAGAATCAGAATCAGCTTCATTAACACTGGCATGTGTCATGAAATGAGTTAAGTCAGCAGCAGCAGTTCAATGCAATACATGATAACACAGAAAGAAAAAAATAAATAAGTGAATCAATTACATTAAGTAAAATTTGCAAATTAAATAGGCAGATAAAAATATTGCAAAACAGAGGTAATATATTAAAAAAGAGAGAGGTAGTGTTCATGGACTCAATGTCCATTTAGGAATTGGATGGCAGAGGGGAAGAAGCTGCTCCTGAGTTTCTGAGTGCTCCTGTACCTCTTTCCTGACAATAACAATAAGAGGGAATGTCCTGCATGATAGGTGTTCTTGACAACGGATGCTGCCTTTCTGAGGCACCACTCCCTGAAAGTGTCTTGGATGCTCTGGAGACTAGTACCCAAGATGGAGCTGACTAACTTTACAACTTTCCGTAGCTTCTTTCTGTCCTGTGCAGTAACCCCAATCCCAATCCAGACAGTGAGGAGAGATGTTAGAATGCCTCCATGGTACAGCTACTGAAGCTTTTGAGTGTTCTAGTTGACAAGCCAAATCTCTTCAAAAATCCTAATGAAATCTATCCACAGTCTTGCCTACTTTATAGCTGCATCAACATGTTGGAACCAGGTTAGATCTTCAGAGATATTGACACCCAGGAAGTTGAAATTGCTCACTCTCTCCACTTCTGATCCATCTAGGAGGATTCAATCACTTTCCCTCATCAAACCCTTCCTGAAGTCCACATCAGCTCTTTCATCTTCCTGACAATGAATGTAAGGTTGTTGCAGTGACACCACTCATCTAGCTGGTGTATCTCACTCCTGTACGCCCTCTCATCTTTGTCTGAGATTCTACCAACAATGGTTGTATCATCAGCAAATTTATAGATGGCATTTGAACTATACCTAGCCACACAGTCATGGGTTTAGAGAGAGTAGAACAGTGGGCTAAGCACACCCTCCTGAGGTGTGCCAGTGGTGATAATCAGCGAGGAGGAGATATTATTACCAATCTGCACGGTTAGGAAGTCAAGGATCCAATTGCAGAGGGAGGTACAGATGACCATGATCTGTAGCTTATTGATCAGGACTGTGGAAATGATGGTGTCAAACGCTGAGCTAGAGTCAGTCAACAGCATCCTGACATGGGTGTTTGTATTGTCCAGATTATCTAAGGCCATGTGGAAGAGCCTTTGAGATTGTGTCTGCCGTAGACCGATTGTGGTGATAGACAAATTACAGTGGATCCAGGTATTTGCTGAGGCAGGAATTAATTCTTGCCATGACCAACCTGTCAATACATTTCATCACTGTTGATGTGAGTGCCACTGGACGATAGTCATTAAAGTAGTTCACGCTATTCTTCTTAGGCACTGGTATAACTGGTGTCTTTTTGAAGCAAGTAGGAACTTCCGACTGTAGCAGTGAGAGGTTGAAAATGTCCTTTCATATTCTTGCCAGTTGGCTGGCACAAGTTTTCAGAGCCTTACCACGTAAGGCTGGGTCATACATAAGTTTGCTGATGACACCACAATTGTAGGCCGTATCTTGGGTAATGATGAGTCTGAGTACAGAGAGGAAATTAAGAACCTGGTGGCATGGTGCGAAGACAATAACCTATCCCTCAACGTCAGCAAGGTGAAGGAATTAGTTGTTGACTTCAGAAAGAGTAGCGGACCGCATGACCCCATCTACATCGGTGGTGCGCAGGTGGAACAGGTCAAAAGCTTTAAGTTCCTCGGGGTGAATATCACAAATGACCTGACTTGGTCTAACCAAGCAGAGTCCACTGCCAAGAAGGCCCACCAGTGCCTTTACTTCCTGAGAAAGCTGAAGAAATTTGGCCTGTCCCCTAAAACACTCACTAATTTTTATAGATGCACTGTAGAAAGCATTCTTCTAGGGTGCATCACAACCTGGTATGGAAGTTGTCCTGTCCAAGACCGGAAGAAGCTGCAGAAGATCGTGAACATAGCCCAGCACATCACACAAACCAAACTTCCATCCTTGGACTCACTTCACACCGCACGCTATCGGAGCAGTGCTGCCAGGATAATCAAGGATAAGTCCCACCCAGCCAACACACTTTTTGTCCCTCTTCCCTCCGGGAGAAGGTTCAGGAGCTTGAAGATTCGTATGGCCAGATTTGGGAACAGCTTCTTTCCAACTGTGATAAGACTGCTGAATGGATCCTGACCCGGATCTGGGCCGTACCTTCCAAATATCCGGACCTGACTTGCACTACCTTACTTTCCCTTTTCTATTTTCTAATTATGACTTATAATTTAAATTTTTATTATATTTACTTTGATTTGTACTTCAGGGAGCGCGAAGTGCAGAATCAAACATCGCTGTGATGATTGTACGCTCTAGTATCAATTGCCTGGTGACAATAAAGTAAAGTACTCCATCTGGGCCTGTCACCTTGCAAGTGAATGACAGCCTGACATCAGCCTCTGTGATAGAGATCACATGGTCTCAGGGGGCAGCAGGGAGCTTCACAGCTGTAGTTATATTATCTCTTTCAGAGCAGGCATGGAAGGCATTAAGCTCATCTGGTAGTGAAGCATCATAGCCATTCATGCTATTGGGTTTTGCTTTATAGGAAGTAATGGCCTGCAAACCCTGCCAGAGTTGTTGTGCATCCGATGTTGCCTCCAACCTCACTTGGATTTTTTTTTCTTTGCTCTTGAAATCTCCTTCTGCAAACCATACCTGGTTTTCTTGTTCAGACCCAATCTAGCCCTCAGCAGACGAAGAAGCTCTTAGTTCATCCAGAGCTTTTGGTTTGGGAATTTACAGCCAGTTTTCTGAGGCACACACTCATCCACACAGCTCTTGATGAAGTCAATAACAACCGGGACACAGTCATCCCGATTCGAAGACAAATCCATGAATACAGTCCAGGGATTTGTAAAAATAACTTTGGAATGGCATGTTTTACAAAGTTCAAAGTCCAAAGTCAATTTAATATCAAAGTACATATATATCACCATATACAATCCTGAGATTCATTTTTTTGCAGGTATTCACAGTAAATACAAGAAACATAATGAAAGACGGCACCCAACAGGATGGACAAACAATGAAGTATACAAATACAAAAAGAAAGAGAGAAAGAAAAAAAATATTAAAAGATAGACAGACAAGCGATAAATATCGAGAATATGAGATGAAGGGTCCTCAAAAGTGAGGCCATAGCTGGTGGGAACAGTTCAATGATGGGACAAGTTATCCCCATTGGTTCGAGAGCCTGATGGTTGAGAGGTAATAACTGTTTCTGAAGCTGGTGGTGAGGGTCCTGAGGCTCTTATACTTTCTTCCTTTTGGCAGCAGCAAGAAGCAAGTTCTAAATTGGGCCTGGATGGTGAGGGTTCTTGATAATGGGTACTGCATTCCTGCAACAGTGCTATGTGTAGATTTTCTCAATGATGGCCAATCCGAAGATGGACTGGGTCATATCCACTATTGTTTGTAAGCTTTTCTGTACAGGGGCACTGGTGTGTCCAATTTGGAGCCATATCCACCAGTCAATATGCTCTCCACCACACATCATTGGGAATTTGTTAAAGTATTAGATGACATGCCAAATCTTCGTAAACTTCTTAAGCAGATGTGCTGCCGTGCTTTTCTCATAATGCCACTTATGTGCTGGACACAGGACAAATCCTCTGAAATGAAAACACTGAGGAATTTAAAGTTGCTAACCTTCTCCACCTCTGATCTCTCAATCACAACTGGCCCATCGTCCTCCAGTTTCCTCCTCCTGAAGTTCATGATCAACTCCTTGGTCTTGTGAGAGGTTGTTGGTGTGGCATCACTCAGCCACAATCTTCCTTCTATATGCTGATTCAGCACCACCTTTGATTTGGCCCACGACAGTGGTGTGATCAGAAAGCACAAACATGGCATTGGAGCTGTACTTAGCCTCACAGTCACAAGTATATAGTGAGTAGAGCAGGGGGTTAAGCACATAACTTTGTGGTGCACCTGTGGTAATGACAATTGCGCAGGTACTTATCATGAACCAGTTGCTCTCAGACAGGGTACAGTACTTCAGTTTGCATTAGATTGGAACACAGCATTGCTGGCTGAATATGCCCAGGAGACCAAGAGTAAACCAAGCTGTGAAAGATCATAAACACAAGAAATTCTGGAGATGCTGGAAATCCAAAGCATAACACACAAATTGCTGGAGGAACTCAGCAGGTCAGGCAGCATCCATGGAAATGAACAGTCGACATTTCTGGCCAAGACCCTTCTTCAGGACCAGTCATGATTCTACTAAATATAGAACAGGTACAAATGGCAACTCCTAACTCTATTTCCTAACTCCTCATTAACAATTAGTACATGTGTGCATATATGTCCATCTTTAGTTAGCTCTTGTCTCTGTCAGCTTTTTCTGGGGAGGGAATTGTATCAGTGAGCATTAGGCAAAACATTTGGATGATGTACACAGATCTGAGACAGCTCTAGTAATAATATGCTTGAAATAGTAACCCTGATTGAAACGATTTTAGTGCTAAGGGATTTGATGGGGCAGAATTTGTTAAGTGTATCCAAGAAAGTTTCTTCCAGCAATAAGTAGATGGACCAGCTAGAGAGGGAACAACACTTAAACGTGTCTTGGGAAATGTGGCTGAGAAAGTTGGGAACACATTTGGACCAGACTAATTCTATTCTATTATTTTTTAAATAACTATGAAAATAGATTGGCCTGGTTCACAAGTTAAGTTCTAAATCGAGGCAAGGCTAATTTTGATGACAGTAGTCAGGGTCACAAAGGTTGAGTGAGAGAATCTTTTAAAAGGCAAAAGGACATTTGGCAAGTGGGAGGCTTTTAAAAGTGAGATAGAGATATGTCAAGACAAATATGTTCCTATTAGCATGAAGGGCACTAAGTTGAGAAGGGATATTGAGACTGACAGGAAAAAGGAGACATATTTCAGGTCTGAAGGGTGGCAGGGTGGAGATACATCTCTATTAAAGGTATAAGATAGCCCTTCCCTCTGCTCGCCTGCAGGTCACCCTTGGGCAAGGTGTAGCACAAGTTTTGCTGCTGATAAGGGTCATGTGAAGCCATCGGAGCAGGTGGTGAATGGTCGTATGAGCAACTGGTGCATATCACAACTCCTGGTTATGGGATCACTGACACCAGGTATACAATCTCTGAACAGTATTGATAATGGCTGGGTCACCCGTCTTATAACGACATGGCCCAGAAGAAGGCAATGGCAAACTATTTCTATAGAAAAAATTGCCAAAAACAATCATGGTCAAGATTATGAATGCCTACGTCATACAACATGACACTTAATGACAATGATGATGATGATGTCAGGGATAGGCACCTGGGATCAAATTAGTCCTTGGAGTTGTATAAGGAATATAGAAGTATATTTTAGTAGGAAGTCAGGAAGGCAAAAATAGGCCATGAAATATCCATGGCAAATAAGATAAATAAGAATCCTAACAGATTTAATAAGCATATTAAGAGGAAAAAGGTAACTGGGAGAGAATAGGTCCTCTTAAATATCAACATGTTCATCTACTGTCAGCACGGTTCAGATATCACCCAAGTGCGGAGTGAGAGACACTGAAGCAGGTCGATAGTTCACAGACTTTAATATGAACAGTGTTAAAGGGAAAATAAAACAATAAATGCTAGGCCAAACAGGGCCATTAACTAAAACTCTCAAAAGGAAAACGAAGCCTACACTGCAGCTGAAAAGAATGTCTAAACATTAAATGAATACTGCTAGTCTTCAGAGTCAGTTGATTTGAAAGTCCAATATCTCAGAGAAGGCCGAATACAAAACAGCAACGAAGCATTGCTTTGCTCTGGCTAAGTCTCGACAAGCACTACCACAACAAGAATGGAGTTAAATACTATCACGATTAAATAATAATTACCTGACACATACAAATTCACAAGCGCAATTGCCGTATCTACGGCGCTGCCGAATCCGTGGTTGTGACATCTACATGTGGAGCCACGTAAGATGTGGGAGGCCTTAAATGAACATTTCTCATCTGTATCTACCATGAAGATTATTGAAATGAAGGAATTCAGAGAACGGTCATGAAACATATCAACAGTTCAAAAGAGGTGGCATTGGCAGCTTTGAGGCACAAAAGATAGATAACCCTTTGTGCGTATTCAGGTGTATCCTAGGATCCTGTGGAAACAAGAAAAGAAATTCCTGAAGTCTTGGCATGGATTCTGGTACCTTCCTTAGGTACTGAAGGACTGGAGGGTGGGTAAAATTATGTCTTCATTTTAAGAAGGGTTGCAAAGACAAGCTGGGGAACTAACTACAGGCTGTTGAGCTGAACATCAGAGGTGGGAACTGGAGGGGATTCAAAGAGTCAGAATCAGTCTGCAATTTGGAAGGCAAGGACTGATTAAGACAGTCAGTATGACTTTGTGTGTGGGTTTTTGTGTCTCACTAATTTAATTTGATTTTGTTTTGAAGAGGTGACCAGGAGGATTGACAAGGGCAGGACAGTGGATAAGCTAGGTCTGGAAGGTTAGATCTCGTGGGATTTAGGGTAAGCTAGCCAATTAGATATACAGTTGGATTGGTGGAAGGAGCCCGAGGGTAGTGAAGGATTGTTTTTCAGACTGGAGGCCTGTTACTACTAATGTGCCTCGGGGATCATTGCTGGTTTCCCTGTTGTTGGAATCAGAATCAGGTTTATTATCATTGACATATGCTTTAAAATTTGTTGTTTTGTGGCAGCAGTAGAGTGCAATACATTAAAGTTACCATAAGTTACAACAAACAAATAATGTAAAGGAGGGATAGCAGGGTAAATGTTCATGGACCATTCAGAAATCTGATATCATACTTATGTTGATAATTTTAATCCCCTACCAGAATAATATATTTAGCTTTAAGGTAGAATGCGAACCATTACTTAACGTTTTAACATGTTAAGATTTGAGTGTTACAGTGAGTACTTTGTGCATCTAACAGCAGGTAGATCAGAACATAAGAAGAATAACACCCACTGATCCATCTGCCTCTCTATAATATGGACCAATGAACACTTTACGTGGCGGTGACATCAGCGCCAGACTCCGGAACGGAGGTTCCTAGGTTCGAATCCAGTCCCAAGTACGTTCCCAAGTACATTTTCCATCCGTGCCGGGTTGAGTGTTAAGCTTGCAACTCGATCTTGTGAAATAAAGAAAAAATACTGTGTAATGTCTGTGTGAGGAGAGGTGCGCCACACAGTCTTTCGTTCCGTGCCTGCCTGACGCTGGCCTCTCAGGCCTGAGCCAACGTCACCATCATCATCAACACTTTACAATAACTCCTTGATGTTTTCCGCTAAAAGCACTCTCCAGAGTTACTGTAGTTCAAATATACTAAACTCAGAACTCATTAAAGTTTAATGTATTTGAAACAAATAAAAAAAGAAAACACAGGATATCTGGATAAGAAGTAATATCTACTTTCCTAGAGGGTGAGACCACATTAAACCCACTGCTGACTATTATTGCCAATAGTTTATGTACCATCACAGCATTAGCACCTTCTACAGAGGCTCTGTCTTAAAATGATTGCACTTACTGAAACAGTTCTCAGGAAGATAAGTGCTTGCATTATTTCTTCCACAGAGCCACAGCATACAAACAATGACTGCACAAAGATGGTATGATAAAAGAAATTGCATTTACATACAATTATGTCTTTTCCTGAATTTTAAAACCTCAAACTTTTCTTAATTCTGATAGAAGGCCATCAACCTGAAACATTTGTTTCTCCAGGCCAGGGTCTCTTCCTGCTGACACCATTGCTCAGGAGATACAGAAGCCTTTGGTCCCACACTGAATTTTAAACCTCACTCCTAACACTTGAATGCCCTGACATTGCAGCACCAGCTCATGCACCTCTCAGTTTTCACATTCCAGCCACTGCCCATGTTCCACTTCTCTCACACCCGTAACCTCTTCTGTTTTATAAGAAACAGATGGTTTAAGCATGCCCATTATGTCAGCCAATATGCCCTCAACAAAATTAAATTTAATGGAATGTTCACTTTCATATATAGATGACTGGAGCAGAAAGCTGTCAATGTTACATCGACACACTGTAGTGGTCAGGCAACAGTGGAGTGCTGTGAACAGCTTTGGGCACCCCAGTGCCTCAGATATATTGACTGTAGAGGGAGTGAAACATTAATTCACAGAATGATACCCAAATTGCAAAGGTTGAACTACAACAATAAGATATCCAATAGAAAAGAACATAGAACATTACAACAGAGTGCAGGCCATTGCATTCTCTAGAACTCTAAAGGTTAAGAAGTCATTTGAGTGAAATCTTTAGAAACTGATGGGGTAGATGGAATCTAGTCATTTATGCTGCTTGCAAAGTCTACAAACCAGGGGCATAGTCTAAGCATTAAGATCAGGCCTTTCAGGAAACACTTGGAAACTCAGAAGGTTAGGACCTTTCATCCACAAAATGCAATCAATGCCAAATTAATCGCTTGTTTATGATGACAGCACGATAGCGTAGCAGTTAGCACAACTGTTCTACAGTGCCAGTAATCACTAGCCGGGGTTTAGTTCCCACCACTCCCTGTAAGGAATTTGAACATTCTCTTCTTCACTGTGAGGGTTTCCTCTGGTTGCTTCCCACATACCAAAGGGTTAGCAATTTGTCGGCATGCTATGTTGGCTCAGGAAGTATGATGGCACTTGCTGACCACATCGAGAACATTACAAACGATGATGCAAAATGACACATTTGTCACGGCATGTTTCAATCTTTCGATGTACATGTGACAAATAAAGCTCATCTTTAAGATCTTATCTCAAATCTGAATTTGATGATCTTTATTAATGATAAAGATGAATGAGATGAAAGGACAGAAATTTAGTAGAGTTGTCTAGTACGTTGTCTGTGCAAATGACTTTGTCAAGTTGTGAAAATTACAAAAGCTGCAGATGCTGGAAATTTGAAACAAAAACAGAAAACGGTAGAAACAGTTTATGATAAGAATCGAGGGTGATAGTTGGTGGCTGCTTCTGCAATGGGAAACCTGTGACTAGTAATGTATCACAGAGGTCGCTGCTGAAAATGAGCAAAAAAGATGGCAGGTGGAATTTAATCCTGAGAAATGTGAGGTGAGGCATTTCGAGAAAATTCATTCTGTCAGGATATACACTATGAATGGCCAAACCCTATGAGATACTGAGGAGTCGATGGATATTCGTGTCCAAGACCAAGTATTCCCGAAAGCAGCAGCTCAGGTTGGTAAGGATGTATGCACAGGAACACAAGGGACTAGGATGTCCCGCTGATTCAATAGCCTGTAGCCAGGCGAAGAAATCGTTCACAGGACACCTTCCTGAGAAGTTCTGTCGCAGAGGGGTTAGATAAGGACTTGGATGAACCAGTTGACAGAAGAATCGATACATAAATCAATCAGAATTGGGGTGGGGTTTATTATCACTAACATGTGTCATGAAATGTGTTGCTTTGACGCAGCAGTACAGTACAAGCCAAAACTGCTACAAGTCACTAAAACAAATAATGTAAAAGATGAATAATGA
Source organism: Hemitrygon akajei (assembly GCF_048418815.1). NCBI lineage: Eukaryota > Metazoa > Chordata > Chondrichthyes > Myliobatiformes > Dasyatidae > Hemitrygon > Hemitrygon akajei. The sequence goes on along the minus strand of NC_133125.1, from coordinate 16,035,528 downwards.
GGTAGGATTTGTAGGTGCATGGACCATTCAAAAACTTGATGGCAGAGGGGAAAATTCTGTTCATAAAACACTGGGTGTGGTTATTCTGACTCCTGTAGCTCCTCCCCAATGGCAGTAATATGAAGGATGCATGTCCCAGAGGATGAGGGTCCTTAATGATGTATGTCTCCTCCTAAGGCACTGTTGTTTGAAGATGTCCTTGATGGTGGGGAGTGCTGTGCCCATGATGGAGTACACTGAGTCTACAATGCTCTGCAGATCTTTTTGTTTCCATGAACTGCTGGCTCCATGCCAGGTGATAATGTGAACTGTTAGAATGCCCTCCACCAAATATCTGTAGAAATTTGCAAGATTCTCGGAGCAATGACAAACCTGGCAGACAGCTTGCATAAAATATCAACGTGCTCCAATATGCCCATAGCATTTTTCAGGGCTTGGAGTCCATCCACACCAGCAGAAGCAGTAGAACGATGTCGACATTTGTGTTCCTCACCTCAATGCAGCATGTAATGAATGCATTGTTTTCTATTTCCAATGAAGCATCTGAGTAATGTATTAGACGATCAGACTATTGCCTCCTGGATGCTAGGCTTCAAAATATAAAGGGTCAGTCAGTGTCCTTTTCACTATAACAGGCGATCTCCATGGACCCCTCGGTTAATGGTAGAGGTCCACGGCACAAAAAAGGTTGGGAACCCCTACACCATAGTTTAGAAGATGGAGAGAAAACATCATAGAAACCTACAGCAATCTAATAGGCCTGGACAGATTAGATGCAGAAAAGATGTTCCCAATACTGGGAGTCCAGGCCCAAGAGAAAAAAAGGATAAGGGATTAGCCATTTAAATCTGAAATGAGGAGAAATTTCTTCCTTCAACAAGTAGTGAACCTGTGGCTTTCCCTGCAACAGAAAGCAGCTAAGGACACATCATTAAATTTATCCCAGAGGGAAGTGGCTGTTTCTCCAAGAAAGATATAGGGAGATAACTGTAATAGGATACTAAATTTAGATGATCAACTACGATCATATTAAATGATAGAACAGACTAGAATGGCTAAATGGCCTACACTTTTTTCCTATTTTCTATGTTTCAATGTTAAATTTATCAAATTTCTACTACTTGCAGTATGTGCAACCTAAAGTGAGTATTTCTAACCCCAATCTATTGGCCTGCTGTTTCATTAGCCCTGCCCAGTTCTATTTTTTATTATAAAATCTGTTAAAAAGTATCAAGCCAATGCTGATTTATATGTAACTGCTAATCAGGACTCTGACATTTGCACAATCTCTTACCCTTAATATAAAGGGGAACACAATGATTTTCAGATAAAAGAGCAATGAAATGGTGTTTACAGAGTGCATCTCAATACCTGAAATGAAAATATTCATTAAGCAGGCAAATAGACTTAGACTTATAACATTATATCTAAGGTCAACATTTTTAAGCTTGCTCTATTTGTTTCTGAGTGTCTATTTAGTTATGTAAATGTCTGTTCTCTGTCTGACTAAATATTTCAACATTTGCTGACAGTTTAATCCACACTTGATAAACTATATGCACTGCCAAATCACTGATAAATGTAGTAAACTGCAGCATTATAATAATATTAAGGATGAAGAAATTTGCTCTATAAATTGGAAGAGCTAGATTAGCAAGAGAATATATTCCTTGTAATGCTAATCTTTCTGCCTCTCTGCTTATCTGTGTTAGCTTCTAATTACGGTACTCAAATGACTCGGTTTATTTAGTGTTGAACACTCTGCTTGCAAAAGAATTGTGTCAATGGAAATGTGAAGGTACATAGTTATAAGGAAATTCTGAAATTGTGATAGGCTTTGAATTTAAAAAGAAGAATGAGGGACTGTTGATGAAATTAAATACATCATGACCAGCAAGTCTTAAATTGCTGTATTTAAAAGAATGAGATACAAAGATTGAAACAAATTGTGTAATAAACAATTTAAAAATAAAATTAGGAAGAACTATTTAAAAGCATGTTAAATGGTTTTTAGTCTTGTGCAGTAAATATGATTGCATTGTTGATTTGAGAACAAATTTTGCCAAGACTGTAAAATTTCAGATTACGTGAGGTGGGAAAAGTGGGAAAGAAGCAAAAAAATATTCCTTATCTTATCACGTGGAATCATTCTCCTTGTAGGCTTTCCAGATAACCTAACTTCTGAAACCTCTTTACGTCCAACAGAAAACTTCGTTTTTGAGTTTAATGATAACCTAATGGAATGGTGTAAAGAATATGATGGATAATCTAAAGGGAAAACCACTTCGTAGTTTTGTTGCTGTGATCCGCAATGAGGAAAGATTCAAACAGCTGAATTATTATAATGAAAACATTGCAAAGTTGTTTACTGAACTGCTCAGAATTGGAACTTCAATGTTTGTGAGGAATTTGTAAGAGAAATTAAATAAGTTTTACTTCTGATTCAGCCGTGGTTGAGGCATGAAGGCCTAGGAAATGACAGAATGAAGGCAGTCCTAATTACAATATGGGATATGGTGTCAGGTCAAGGCCTTGCCTTGCCACTGGTACCACGTAGCCCAGTAGTACCTGTCTCGGCGACTCAACTGGCACACCCCCGGTGCACTTCGGTTAACCAGGGAGGAGGGTGTGTAGGTACCCAGCAGGACTAAAAACAAAACCTGTCAAAGGGCGGATGAACTCCTTGTGAGTCAACAGCCACCTACTGTCTGTGTGAGGAGTGGCGCACCTTGTAAGGCATTTGCCCGACGCTGGCCCCCTAGGCCTGAGAAAACGTAGTATATATGGTTGGTATGGCTGCCTTAGGTGATGGATCTGCAACTCTAGGACATCTATAGTCTACAGAATTTTGATTGGTTATCAGTAAAACTCTCTGCCAGCCACCAAAGTAGCATCATCCACAAAGGAATGAATATATGAATTTATGAGATACAGCACGGTACAAGCCCTTCAGCTCAACAACCCCATGCTGTCCAATTACACCAATGTGAGCTATTAACCTACTAACCCGTACAGCTTTGGAATGTGGGAGGAAACCGGAGCACCCTGAGTAAACCCACACAGTCACGGGGAGAATGCACAAACTCCTTACAGACAGAGACAGGAATTGAACCCGGGTCACCAGTGCTGTAACAGTGAACTGAACCCGGGTCACCGGTGCTGTAATCGTGAATTGAACTAGGTCACCAGTGCTGTAATCATGAATTGAACCCGGGTCACCGGTGCTGTAATCGTGAATTGAACTAGGTCACCAGTGCTGTAATCATGAATTGAACCCGGGTCACCGGTGCTGTAATCGTGAATTGAATCAGGTCACCAGTGCTGTAATCATGAATTGAACCAGGTCACCAGTGCTGTAATTGTGAATTGAACCCAGGTCATTGGTGCTGTAATAGTGAATTGAACCAGGTCACCAGTGCTGTAATAGTGAATTGAACCCAGGGCCCTAGTGCTGTAATCGTGAATTGAACCCAGGTCACTGGTGCTGTAATCGCGAATTGAATCCAGGTCACTGGTGTTGTATTAGTGAATTGAACCTGGGTTACTGGTGTTGTAATAGTGAATTGAACCTGGGTCTCTGGTGCTGTAATAGTGAATTGAACTCGGGTCACTGGTATTGTAATAGTGAATTGGATCCAGGTCACTGGTATTGTAATTGTGAATTGAACCCAGGTCACTGGTGTTGTAATAGTGAATTGAATCCAGGTCACTGGTGTTGTAATAGTGAATTGAACCTGGGTCGCTGATGCTGTAATAGTGAATTGAACCTGGGTCGCTGATGCTGTAATAGTGAATTGACGCCGGGTCACTGGTATTGTAATAGTGAATTGAACTCGGGTCGTTGGTGCTTTAATAGTGTTGCACTGATTGCTATGCTACCATATAAGAACTGTTCTTAGTATTAAAGGGGTCATATAATCCATTGGCATAATAACCTTTTGCCAGTCTTTCAGAGGAAGAAAATCTACAATGCTTCACCAGTATGAGATACTGGTGATACATTATTGAGATACACTGTGCATTTTAAATGCTCTATGAAATCGCTTAACAAGCCTGTCTGTTGCAAATGCTGGTCATGCTGGGAATGTCCAGATTCCCCCAAAAAGGAATAAATAAAAGAAACAAAAAATGGAAACTCTCCAATGTGGTGTCATCTCTGATGGAGAGATATAATAGAAGGAGAAGTTTACCTAAAAAGGATAACAGGCTGGAAATACTTCGCTTCAGTTCACAGCTCCTGAGAGACCTGCTGGAAATGTGTTCGTCATGGGTCATTTTGCTGCTAAGTTCCATAACATGGAAGCTGCCAGTGTATCTGACCTCCCACTCTGTTACTAGACTCAGTTCTGAGCACAACAGTAAAGCTCCGATTTTCTGAACTGAAGAACCAGGGCTAACTTGCGAATAATTTCAGACAGAACTCACATTATAATTAATCCACACCTTCTGGACCAATTACAGTTAAACTTTAACTCTGCTGAACTGTAAACTGCAATACCTTTTCACTTCTTTTCTGCACCATTATTTCTTGAATTCATAAGGAGCTAATCAATGGAGCACTCGTATGACAAGATTGACTCTAGACCTCACAATCTGCCTCGTTATGATCTTGCACCCTATTGTTCCCTGTTCTGCACATTCTCTGTAACTGTTACACTTTGTTCTGCATAATTATTGTTTTACCATGTTCTACCTCAGTGCACTGTGTAAAGAATTGATCAATATGAACAGCATACAGGACAAGCTTTTCACTGTATTTTGGAGCATGTGACAATATTAAACCAATACCAATACCAAAGACAGTTGGCTTGAAAAGTTAAATCTATCTCACATTCCACCGATGCTGCCAATACTGTTGAGTGTTTCTGATATTCAGACATCCAGGAACCTGCAGAGTTTTGCTTTCATATCCTTGTTATTCAGGCATGGTAGCAAGTCGGCTTGCATAATTACTTTAAGAAAATATCAACACCATCGGTCACCGATCAGGGCTGACTTCTCACTGCTGATTTACAAGTTAGGATTAGTTAATTGTGGGCATGCAAAGTTGGCGCTGGAATTGTGGCGACACTTCCAGGCTGCCCAGCACAATCCTCACTGATCTGATTTGATGCGAATAACATACTTCACTGTATGTTTCCATGTGCCAAATAAAGCTAATCTTATCTTAAAGTCTCAATCTCCTTTGTAAGGCCTAGTTGCTGCCCTGACTTTGTAAAATATCAAGGAACCCATATTCATGCTGATGGTAGCCAGCTCGTCTTCACCAGTTTTTGTGACTCAATATGGAATTTGCAGAATTATGCTTCAACCCCAATATCACAAAGACTGAAGACAAAAGTCTATTTACCATTGACTTCATCCAAATCTCAGGCAATAGACCAATCATTCTCAACCTCAAGGTTATCCTTGACTCCAAGATCAGCTTCAAGTTTGCCTCTTTTGATTACCACTGAAACATTGAAGTAGACCTATCCTACCTCTAGGTACGTTTACTCCTGCACAGTTCTGGTTGGCCTCCCAGATTTAAGTCAGAGTTCTGCTGCCAGTGAAACTTCAACTTAAATGAAGCAGAAAATGCATATGTAGTAAAATTTATATTTGATTACATACAAGTTTACAGTAAAGATAATTACGAGTAATATAAAAAGAGACAAATAGTAAATTCAGCAATAAAGTGGGCAATATTCTTAGGTGACCACAAAGCGTGAAGAACTCAGCACATCTATAAGGAGCGTTCCCATAAGAAAGCAGAATCCATCGTCAAGGACCCCCACCATCCAGCCCATGTTCTCTTCTCACTGCTGCCATTGGGAAGGAGGTACAAGAATCTTGGGTCCCACACAACTAGGTTCAGGAACAGTTTCAACCATCAGGCTCCTGAACCAGCATGGATAACTTCACTCACCTCAACACAGAACTGATTTCACAACCAATGGACTCACTTTCAAGGTCTCTGCAACTCATGTTCTCAAATTATACATTATTTACTTTTTATTATTTGTTTTTTTTTGTTTTGTATTTACACAGTTTGTATTGTTTGCACATTACACATTATGTCTTTTACAAATTGGTTATTTGTCCATCTTTGTGCATAGTTTTTCATTGATTCTCTTATGTTTCTTTGTATCTATTGTGAATGACTGCAAAAAATGAGTATCAGGTTAGTATATGGTGACATATACGAACTTAGATAATTTTTTTAAGTGCCTAAGATATCAGTGCACTTGGACACAGCAGCTACAATGGGGCCAGCCAACAGTGTTATATTCTTAATTAAATGTATATTTTATAATTGCAAGACCCTGCTGGACACTAAGAACTTAAAGTACTGCAGGTTTACCACATCAGCGAGTTGCTTGTTGGTGGAGAAAGTGAAGGAGCTGGATCTGGTGCAGACCATTGAGCAGAGCCGTCAGAGTCGATGCAGTTTAACAGCGAGCGATTGTCTCAGTTGCTTTTCCTGTGATCGCAAGACCCTGTTGGACATTGTGGAAAGCTGCAAATCTAATTAGCTGGCTTTTTGGCAATTGGTGGGTGGGGATAGAGGGAGCGCTGCATGGCCTTGGTCATAGTGAAGCCTGGACCTCAAGCCGTGATGATGCTTGCTTGCAGCCTTGTTTTCACGTTTTAGTTTTCTCAAAATGAATGCTAACATTGCATTCGCCTTCCTCATCACCCAATCAACCTGCAAGGTAATCTTCAGGGAATCCTGCACAATGACTCCCAAGTCCCTTTACACCTCAGGTTTTTGAATTTTCTCCCTGTTTATAAAATAGTCTATACTTCTCTTCCTTCTACCACAGTGCGTGATCAGACATAACCTGACACTGTATTCCATCTGCCACTTTTTTACCCGTTCTCCCAATCTGTCTAAGCCCTTCTGCAGCTTCCCTGCTTTCTCAACACGACCTGTCCCTCCACCTATCTTCATACCGTCTGCAAAATTTGCCACACTTCATTCCTTCATCCAAATCTTTGGCATACAATGTAAAAAGAAGCAATCCCAACACTGACCCCTGAGGAACAGCACTAGTCACCAGCTGTGACAGTCACTAGTCAATCAGAAAGGGTTTCCTTTATTCCCACACTTTGCCTCCTGCCAATCAGCCAATACTCTATGCATGCCAGTATCGTTCCAGTAATACCTTGGGCTCTTACCTTGCTAAGCAGCCTCATGTGTGGCTCTTTGTCAAAAGTGTACTGAAAATCCAAGTACACAACATCTACTAATTCTCCTTTGCCAATCCTGCCTGCAATTTCCTCAAAGAATTTGTTAAGTACGATTTCCCTTTAAGGAAACCATTCTGACTTTTGCCTATTTTATCATGAGCCTCCAAGTACCCCAAAACCTCATCCTTAACAATTGACATCTTCCCAAGCACTGTAGTTAGGCTAACTGGCCTATAATTTCCTTTCTTCTGCCTCCCTTCCTTCTTGAAGAGCGGTGACATTTGGATTTTGCAGTCCTCCAAAACCATGCCAGAATCTCGATTCTTGGAAGATCATTTCTAATTCAACCACAATCTCTTCAGTTACCACTTTCAGAACCCTAAGGTGTAGTCCATTTGGTCCAGATGACTTAACTACCTTTAGACCGTTCATCTTCCCATCCACCTACTCCCTAGTAGTAGCAACTACACTCACTTTTGCCCCTTGATACTCTCCAACTTCTGGCATACTGCCAGTGTCTTCCACAGTGAAGGCTGATGCAAAATATTTATTCAGTTCATCTGCAAATTCCTTGTCCACCAGTACTACCTCTCCAGCATCATTTTCCAGTGTTCTGATATTTACTCTTGCCTTGGAAAAAAAATGTTGAATTTCCCCATGGGGATGAATAAAGTATCTATCTATCTATCTATCTATCTATCTATCTATCTATCTATCTATCTATCTATCTATCTATCTATCTATCTATCTATCTATCTTTTACTTTTTGCGTATCTGCAGATCTTTTGGTATCCTCTTTACTATTTCATCTTTTGACTTGTCATTGCTTTTTAGTTGCCTTCTGTTGTTTTTTTATAATTTTCTCAGTCTGCTAACTTCCCATTAACTTTTGCTCCATTATATACCCCCTCATTTGCTTTTATGTTGGCTTTGACTTACTGTTGGATCATACTGCCTTCTTCTTCAGGATGTATTATCCTGGACCTTCCAAGTCACTCCCAGGAACTCCAGCCATTGCTGCTTTTCCATCATCTCTGCTAGTGTCCCTTTCCAAACAACTTTGGCCAGTTCCTCTCTCATGCCTCTGTAATTCCCTTTACTGTACTGTAATACTGATACACTTGACTTTAGCTTCCATCTCTCAAAGTTGCAGGGTGAATTCTATCATATTATAATCACTGCCTCCTTTACCTTAAGCCCCCTAATCTAATCCAATCCATTACACAATATCCAATCCAGAATAGCTGATCCACTCCTAGGCTCAGTTACAAGCTGCTCTAAAAAGCCATCTCACATGCATTCCACAAATGATCTCCTTTGGGATCCAAAATCAGCACCAACCCGATTTTCCAAATCTTCCTGCATATTTAAGTCCCCCATGATTATCGTAATATTGCCTTTTTGACACACTTTTTATATCTTCTGTTGTAATTTGTAACCCATATCTTGGCTACTGTTTAGAGGTCTGTATATAACTCCCATCAGGTCTTTTTACCTTTGCAGTTTCTTAACTCTACCCACAAGGATTCTACATCTTCTGATCCAATGTCTCCTAAGGATTAGATTTCATTTTTTTACTAACAGAGCCGTATCTTCCCCTCTGCTAGCTACCTGTCCTTTCGATACAATAATATCCTTGGAAGTTACACTCCCAATTATAATCTTATTTCAGCCACGAACTCAGTGATGCCCACAACATCATAGCTGCCAGCCTCTAAATGCACTACAAGATCATCGACTTCATTCTGTATACTGCGTGCATTCAGATATAACACTCCTCCACTTCCCTGGGCTCAGATGCAACCCATCCTTTTTGTACAGGTCATACTTTCCCCACAAGAGATCCCAGTGATCAAGAAAACTGAAGCTTTGGTCCCTGCACCGAGCTCCTTAGCCACACATTCATTTGCCTGGAGGTCCTGTTTTACAGTTTTTGACTTTGCTCCTCAAATTCTCTCAATATCTCCTCTCTTTCCCTATCTATGTCACTTCTGCCAATAGGCTGTTCACCGTCCCCCTTTAGAACGCTGTGAACCCAATCTGAGACATCCCAGATCCTGGGAGGCAACATTCCAGTCTCTATTGGCATTAGAGGTGTGGTGTGGGCTGGAAGATTACTTCCCAGTTCAGAAATGAATCCTGGTTTCCCAACCCTAATTCTATCTGGGGATTTAGTAACACACAGGTAGTCTCCAAAAAAAAAACTGAACAGCTTTGATTTCTGAATCACTTAAGCAATGCAATGCTTAAATCGCAGAACTTGAAGGTTAATTTATTTAAACTTTAAATAAATTGTTGTGAAAATAAGTTGTGGCAGTTTTATGATCACATGCCACAATGGAGAGCGCCACAGCTACTAGCTATGGTGTGGGGCACTTTAAGCTGTTACTTTAATGTAATTGCTTGATGGGATGGCAATTGGCCTTGTAGCTCCCAACTCATAAATCTTATAATTATTTATGTCCATATCTCCCATTTGTTTCATACCATCTAGCACCATTGCAAATTTATTATCAACTTTCCTCTAGATGCTGTGACAAGCACATCAACCACAATTGTATTTTTAAAACAACCAAAAAGGATTTACATTAAAACTTCCTCTAGAAGGAGATGACTGATAAGCCCATCTTTCTTCCTTCCGGCACTGGAGCCTTAGTGTCGCAATTTCTAATGTTATCCCTTCTGAGAAAGGGTGTTGCACAAAGGAATATAACTATACTACACATTATACATTGATAAGCAAGGTTTGTCCTAAAAAATGAGCACTCATCCATCTTAAATACACTGTTGCCACTTGATTAGGTATCTCTTAGATCTGATAAAGAGGCCACTGAGTGTATGTTTGTGGTCTTCTGCTGCTGCAGATCATCCAGCTCAAGGTTTGAGGTGCTGCATGTTCAGGAATGCTCTTCTGCACACCACTATTGCAACACGTGATTATTTGAGTCACTGTTGCTTTCCTGTCAGCTTGAACCAGTCTGGCCATTCTGACTTCTCTCATTAACAAGGCACTTTCACCCGTAGAACTGCCACTCACTGAATGTTCTAGGAACATTCCTACCCGTGGCCATCAAACTTTACAACTCCTCCCTCGGAGTGTCAGACACCCTGAGCCAATAGGCTGGTCCTGGGCTTATTTCCACTTGGCATGATTAACTTATTTTTATTTAATTATTTATGGTTTTATATTGCTATATTTCTTCACTATTCTTGGTTGGTGCGGCTGTAACAAAACCCAATTTCCCTCAGGATCAATAAAGTATGTCTGTCTGTCTGTCTATCTGTTCTTCTTGTTTTTCACACCAGTCTCTGTAAACGCTAGAGATTGCTGTGCGTGAAAATGCCAGGAGCTTGGCATTTTCTCAGATACTATGCCATCTGGCACCAACAATCTTTCCACGGTCAAAGTCACTAAGATCACATTTCTCCCCCATTCTGATGTTTGGTCTGAGTAACAACTGAACCTCTTGACCATGTCAGCACGCTTTTATGCATTGAGTTACTGCCACATGATTTGCTGATTAGTTATTTGTGTTAATGAAGCGTACAGGTGTACCTAATAAAGTGGCCACTGAGTGTAAGTGTGAAATAGTCTTTACTGGCATGGATGGCATAACACGTAATGTATTTGGTTCCCTGTGTGACTTTCTAATCAAGGTTATGGCATTGAATACAAATTATCAATTTCTTCATTCCAATCAGGGTTTTGTTGACATATAGGATGTTAACTTCAGCAATGCATCACATTTCTTGATTATTTTGTATCTCAGCAATACATTATAGAGCTACTGATTAAAAGCCAAGCAGTTTTCTGGCAGGTGAAAATGGACCTGTTAACATTATTTACTCACTCCACCTACAGCCACTAACAAGTTTCAGAGAGGAAGACTATATAATCATTTATCTCTGATGAATAGTCACCCTCAGGGCAAAAAAGGCACACTGTTGCATCAGCAGTCCAGCAAAAGACACTAATCAAAAATGCTGACTTCCCCACCATTTCCGAATCAGCACTTAAGTTCCATTTTCTTTGCATTTAAATTTGCTGTGATAAGTTTGTGCATCTGTCTAAAAGTAAACTGGTTTTCACATTCTTGGGATATCCCGATACCCTTGATAGTTAGCGAGGTATGTTCAAAATGCTGTAATTAGGCAAACACACTGAGGTCCACTGTATGGGAATGAGTGAAGTCCCACACCATCAGGATGAGGAACCGCTACTTTCCTACAACCATTACTTCCTGAACTGGCCTGTACAACCCTAAACCTACCTCAATACAGTTGACCGCACCTTCCATACCATGGACTTCATGTCTGTTTTTGCACTTAAGGTCTTGGTTCTGCCAAGTCTTTTTTCTCTCTTTTCACTGTCTTGGATAAACTATGAATAATTTATATGCGGTGCTGTCTGTATTTCTGTGATGCTGCTAAAAGCTAGCTTTTTGTTGTACCTCTACGCCACCATACTTGAACACATGACAATAAACTTGATTTGACATGACCAACTTTAGCAATTTGGATGAATGATTAAACTATACTCCCAATCATTTTCAAATATTATCATGACATACATTATCTTCACTAGAGAAGACAAACAGGGTATTGCTTTAATTCCGTATCTGTGTTGACATCTGAACCAACTAGATAAAGAGCCTCTTCAAAGATGACACACATCTTGTCTTTGGAGCTCCTGACTTCAAAGCTTTGCCTTTTATGATTTAAGATGAGCCATCTGCCTTGGCACATTAGAGCTAGGCTCAGCCCTGGATCAGAAGCCTCTGGGTTTAAGCCTCACTGCAAAGACATGAGCATCTGTACTGGGATCGTCAATCAGTGAAGCACTGAGCGGGTGCTGCACCATCTTTCAGATGGGCTGTCAAATTAAAGTCCTGCCTGACTTCTCAGATAAGATACCAGAAAACTATTCAAAAGGAAAGCCGGTGATTTTGCTGATGGGAGTCTCCAAACTCTACATTAAACCTTCAATTAATTTCACTATAAATATATCAATTGTTGCTGTTTTTTCTCTTTATTAATTGTCTATGTTGCTTCTAGAAAATTGTCCACTGGTTTTCTGTATATTACTGTGGTGAATAACCACTCTTCATAATAACTTCACATTCCGTGAGATGATTTGGGATGCCCTGATATTATTTACTGTGTATCAGATTCAACTCTATTAACATATGATCAGTATGTGGCTATAGGAACAAAATCCTGCTGATCACTACCTTCATTCCCCAGGTGATGACTGTCCAAAGAGAGAATCCCTAGCTCACTTAATGTTTCCCCATAAGACATGCTCTCTAATCCAGGCAGCATCCTGGTAAATCTCCTCTTAATCTCTGTTAAGATTCCTCATCCTTCCTATAATGAGACAACCAGGACAGAACACAATATTCCAAGTATGGTCTAACCAGACTTTTACAGAGCTGGAACATTACCTTGCATTTCTTGAACTCAATCAACATTATCCTTTAAAAATCAGGTGGCACAGGTGTAAGGTGTGATAGGGGAAGTTTAAAGGAGATTTGCGAGGCGTGTGCTTTTTTTTACACAAAGCAGTCAGTTCCTGTACTGCACTGTGCCTGGTAGAAGCAGAGACAGTATTAATGTTCAAAAGACATTTAGATAGACACACGAGTCGGTGGTGAAGAAGGCAAATGCAATGTTGGAATTCATTTCTAGCAGAATAGAGTATAGGAGCAGGGATGTGATGTTGAGGGTCTATAAGGCACTGGTAAGACCTCACTTGGAGTACTGTGTGCAGTTTTGGGCTCCTTATTTAAGAAAGGATGTGCTGACATTGGAGAGGGTTCAGAGAAGATTCACTATAATGATTCCGGGAATGAGAGGGTTAACATATGAGGAACGTTTGACCGCTCTTGGACTGTACTCCTTGGAGTTTAGAAGAATGAGGGGGGACCTCATAGAAACATTTTGAATGTTGAAAGTCATGGACAGAGTGGATGTGGCAAAGTTGTTTCCCATGGTGAGGGAGTCTAGTATGAGAGCACATGATTAAGGATTGAAGGGCGCCCATTCAGAACAGAGATGTGAAGAAATTTTTTTAGCCAGAGGATGGTGAATCTGTGGAATTTGTGAATCTATGGCAGTGGAGGTCAAGTCACTGGGTGTATTTAAGGCAGAGATTGATAGGTATCTGAGTAGCCAGGGCATCAGAGGTTATGGTGAGAAGGCGGGGGAGTGGGACTAAACGGGAGAATGGATCAGCTCATGATAAAATGGTGGAGCAGACTCGATAGGCCGAATGGCCGATTTCTGCTCCTTTATCTTATGGTCTTATGAACAAGTAGGGAATAATGAGGTGGAAACTACGTGTAGGCAGATGGGATTAGCTAGTCTGGCATCATGGCTGTGCAGATATGATGGGCCAAAAGGCTTGTTCCTTCCTGTACTGCTCTTTATTGTCCAACTTCTTAGCTATGGCATCCATTTAAATGCCTCTACCTTGATTCTACAGAAAATGTGAAAAGTCTAACCTTTGGGATATAGCCCTACACAGTTCTCTACTCCTTGGTTTAGGCAACCTCTTCCTCAAGGGAAGTGAGGAAAATTATTTTTAGCATGGCTTGCTACCCATAGCAAACTCCAGTAATATAGTCCCATCCATATAGCTAGTAAGGTCCTATCACGAAGTCTATATACTGCTTATATTAACATGATGCCATTCTCCTGTCAAGCATGTTACATCAAATCAAGCCCCTATCCATCCAAGGATAACAGGGTGTTTTGCTTTCCCCTTCTGTCATTCCCAAGTTCTGATTAAAATTTGACGCAACTTACCTCCCTCTTGTCTTTTGAAACGCAGGTCAGTTCCCATCTCCATCCCATCCTGCAGCCCTCCCTACCTTGAGCCTAGATAAATGCACGTCCCTTGCAAGGTGCCGCTAATCTTTAATTCCAGAGGCAACGTTCAATTTGACAATCCCTAATAGATGGCTTGTCTATCTCAGTCTGCTCTAATGGCCACAATTTACCCACAAAATGTCATGGAGTGAGAAAATGGAAACATCACCTCATTAACCTCTGCACTTCCAAAATGATATCCTGTCCACCAGCCGCTTATCTCAATCAACTTTGATTCAGTTCAGCATAAGCTGATTTGCCTAGTCAAAACTGACAGCTACAAAGCAGAAGGCTGGATACCCATATAATGGAACATAATCAGTCAAGCAAATGCAATTATCTCCCAGAGGGAAATTAATAAATAAGAACAGGATGTGGCACTATCGTTGTTACCATCATGCTCATTAATGAGCAAGTATTTTTTTAAACATATTATAGACAGCATGAGTTTCAGCTGTGGTTCAGTTAGCAGTAATCCTGCTGATAAAATAGAAAGCTCAGGATTCAAATTCTAGTCCAGAAACCTGAGCAGAGAAGTCTGAACTTGAGCAGAAGAGTCAAGACTAGAAAAGTCTAGGCATCACGGGTAGTTAGGAGAAATTTTTGGCAGATGGACTTCATTAATCAGGGGATTGAATACAGGACAACACACAAAATGTTAGAGGAACTCAGGAGGTCAAGCAGCATCTATGGAAATGAACAGTCAACATTTCAGGTCGAGACCCTTCTTCGGGAATGGAAAGGAAAAAAGATGCCAGGATAAAAAGGAGTGGAGAGGGGAAGGAGGATAGCTAGAAGGTGATAGGTGAAGCCAGGTGGGCGGTAGGAAAAATAAAGGGCTGGAGAGGAAGGAATCTGATAGAGAGGACAAGGGACAATAGGAGAAAAGGAAGGAGGAGGAGACCCAGGGGGAGGTTCATTTCCATTGATGCTGCCTGACCTACTGAGTTCTTCCAGCATTTTGTGTGTGTTTCTTTGGATTTCCAGCATCTGCAGACTTTCTTGCATTTATTGAATACAGGAGTTGGGATGTTACATCGAAGTTCTACAAGACAATGGCGAGGCTGAATTTAAAGTTCTGTGTGCAGTTCTGGTCACCAGCTTACAGGGAAGATTTCAATAAGCTTGTAAGAGTGCAGAGAAAATGTATAAGGGTATTGCTGGGAATTGAGGACCTGAGTTATAGGAAAAGTTTGGAAAGGTCAGAATTTTATTCCCTGCAGCACATCTTATAGAGATATACAAATGACGACAGCAATAGACAGGGTGAATAAACGAAGGCTTTTTTTTTCCTGGTGTTGGGTAAGCCTAGAGATCATAGTTTTAGATTGGAAGGTGAATTATTCATGGGGAATCAGAGGGAAGCTTCCTCACTCAGAGGGTATTGCAAATGTGGAATAAGCTACCAATGGAAGTGGTAAATGTGGGTTCAATTGGACCATTTAAGAGAAGTTTGATAAACACATGAATGGGGGGGGGGGGGAGTCTATAGAAATAAGATTCAGGCGCATCTAAATGGAACTAGGCAGAAGACCAGACCAGCATGCACTAGATGGGCTGAAAGGCCTGTCTCTGTGCTGTGGTGTTCTATAACTCTGTTGGAGTGCTGCACTTTTGGAAATGCCATCTTTTGGCTGAAGAATTAAAACAAGCACTATTGTGCTCTCTTAGGAAGATGGATGTGAGCTGTTGAACTGCTAGGTAAATGGATGTAGAGTCTGGTTTTCTGTGACATACAAATAGTAACAATGAGTTGCAGCCCATGGAGTTTATTATTAGGTCACCAGTGACTGCATACCACATAGAACAATGAAGAAAGTAGTGATGCAATATTGATGTACTTGTAAGGCTTAAAAGTGGGAACTCAACTCTAGGTCTGACTTTTCTGTAATTTCTCACACCTGTTGAACTATAGACAAATCTAGCTTCCTGAACCCCTCCCTGCTACCCATCTCACGCAGACATGTTTTGTTAAAATTATGGTTTTTGGTGCCTACTGTTTTCCATTGAGTATCATGGAAACCTTTCCAAGTTATGAGATGGCATTCAGTAGTGACCAGGGCAAAGGTGACCTCCTCTCCAGGAAGTGAAATGTAGTGTCATTAAGAGCAAATTGATTTCATCCTTCAGAATCAGAATCAAGTTTATTATCACTGACACAGGTTGTGAAATTTGTTGTTTTGTGGCAACAGTGAAGTGCAATTTATAAATCATCTATAAATAATAAGAAATATTAAATATTTCTATGCTGGACTCAAGAGAGATCTCCAGAGATGTTGACAGCCAGGGACTTGAAGCCAATCACCCTTTCCATCACTGACTTCTCAATAAGGACTGGTGTATATTCCCTTGACATCCCTTTCCTGAAGTCTACAATCATTTCCTTGGTTTTACTGACAATGAGTGCAATGCTTGCCAACCATTCACAAAATCAAACCTAATGCATATGTGTCAGCGTGATATCAAGTGTGGCTGGTGTCGGTGAGATACTTCAATTTTGATAATGATTTCAAGACCTGATGTGACATGGACTGAGGGAACTAACATGGTTAATTATACATCAAGTTCAAGTTTGATTGTCATCCAACCATGCATGAATACCCATGAATACAGCCATACAAGACAGCATTCTTCCAGGGCCAATGTGCAAAACACAGTACCAACAGTCATACTCAGCACATATAGCTTATAAGATTGCAAACATATATGAGATAGCAAGCATATATAACATAGCAGTAAAATACAGTCACACAAAAAAATATATGGCCCAAGTCCCTGAGTGCATGAAAGTTGCAGCAGTCTGCAGTTGAACATAATGCAGTTTGTCTTCTGCCAAGTAAACACCAGAGGGCAGCACCGATGCAAGCATGGATGCTGAGCCATACTCACTCTGGCACTCTGATGGAGCGCCCGGTTCCAACACCTCCCCTTAGGTGGCTGCAAACAGGCGACTCCGCGGCTTGAGGCCTAATCCTTGCTACCACTGAATTCATGCAGCTCCACTGTTCGCCAATAACCCAATGATTGGAGGCAACATTTCATACCACCAATGTCCAACAAGGGCTTGTGATCACAAGAAAAGTGACTAAGACAGGTATCCCATCATAGTTTAGTTTCATCTCCACATCCTCATCTCTCTGGGTTATTTTGGTAAATTGAATATAGAATAATGTATCTTCCAAAGAATTTTTCTGTTGGACTCCTCTCAAAAGTATTCTCAGTGGCCATTTTATTAGGTCCAGGAGTGGAACCTGCTGTGGTCTTCTACTGATGTTACCTATCCACCTCAACGTTCAACATGTTGTATGCTCTGAGATGCCCTTCTGCACACCACTGTTGTAATGTGTGGTTGTTTGAGTTACTGTTAGCTTGAATGCATACTGCTCACTTTTTTTTATTTTTCCGCACCATTCTCTGTGAACTCTTGAAATTGTTGTACAGGTATGTGTCGCTTAACGTCCACGATACGTTCTGTGAAATCGGACGTTATGTGATTTGGACCTGTATGGAGTACTGTAGCGTACCTGTATTGACTAAATAGCCAAGAACTTACACTGAAACTGTATACTGTACACTATAATACATACATTATATTTTTATTTCATTTTAAACTTTTTAATTTTTTTCACTTTGTAAACTGCTGCTATCACTAGGAGTGGTTTTGCTGCATTTGGAAGCTACGATGCACTTGATGGTAATATTTCCGAAAGAAAATTAAACAGAGAGATAACACTACTACATTCAAGAGACGCGTGATACACGAGATTGGTTACGTCCACTACGTCACGTTCTCCGATCGGGACTATGGACATATATGTGATTGGATCTTGTCTGAATGGACATTAAGGAGTGCACACCTATAAATGAAATTTCCAGGATATCAACAGTTTCTGAGACACTCAAACCACCCCGTCTGGCACGTATAATCATTTCATGATCAAATTCACTTTGATCTCATTTCTTCCCCATTCTGATGCTTGGTCTATACAACAAATGAACCTCTTGTCTCCATGTTTTTATGCATTGAGCTGCTACCACATGATTGGCTAATTAGATATTTGCATTAATGAGCAGGTGTAGAGTTGTACCTAATAAAGTGACCACCTAGAGTATATCACAAACAAGAAATCCAAGCAACACATATAAAATACTGGAGGAACTCAGCAGTCCAGATAGCATCTATGGAAAAAAAAAGTATAGTCGACATTTCTGGGCCTGAAACGTCGACTATACTGTTTTCCATAGATGCTGCCTGGCCTGCTAAGTTCCTCCAGCATTTTATGTGTGTTACTGAGTGTATACATTACTGTCAGTCTATTCTGTTGATGCAGATCAGTCATCACTTGTGAAGGGAAAATTTACATCTGCACCTCTCCGATACTTCTTTTTAATCAAAATGAAAATGCTGTGATCTACATGCCAAGAATTTTTAAAGGGACTGCATTGTCTCTCTGCTATCATTTAATTTTCCTATGAGAATACAGTGAAAAATAGAATCTCTTTGACATTTAATCTGATTTTCTCAACACAAAAATGAATCCCCCAGGGAATGAATGTCCCTGAGCATTCTGATTTCATTAGCCAATTGCAGGTTTCATAGTTTACGCTTCCTTACTTGCACTTTTAACCTAAGACAGACTGATATCATTTTAAAGCCCACAATTCAGGTCTTCTGGGAAATTTTAGACAGAATAATGATACGCCCTTCATAGCCTAATATTTCATGAACTACTTTTAAATATTTTAAGCATATGCTTTCACAAGCATCTACTTGGTGTGTTCCAGCCATCAGATTTGAAAGCCAGCATTCTCCAAGGAATAAAAATATTTTAAATCCAATTTTGATTTGTGAATAAATTAATGTGAAAATCTTAATATATATTATGTTAAAAAGGCTATGACAGCCAGTGTAAGAGTAATGCTGTTCATTAAAGTTGAGAGGGAAAAAATATTGCTACCTTAAGATAACGTTAATTGCAGTCAACTTTGAGATTTAATAATATTGTCCAAAATATTATATTAGTAATGAGAAAATGCTGGAAGTACACAGCAGGTTAGGCGCCAACTATGGAGAGGGCAACAGAAGTCAATGTTTTCAAGTCAGAAACTCTGCATGTACATTTTTTAAAATTTTCATTTACACTGGTTAATTCATTAAGTTGAGGAGCAGGTTGGACAATGCCACACACAATCAGTGAAGTATGTTCTGTTCTGGACAAACTCATCATGACACATTTTGCAATCACAGCATTTAGATAAAGATTAGTTTTATTTGTCGCATGTACAGTACTTCGAAACACACAGTCAATGACTATCACAGTCGGAGGCTGTACCAGTCACCACGCTTCTGGCACCACCATTGCACGCCCACAACTTACTAACCTTGTAGCCCATACATCTTTGGACTGTGGGAGGAAATGGGCACGCAGAGGGAACCCATGTGGTCATGAGGGGTTGGGGGCAAATGTAAAAAAAAACTCTTTACAGACAGCAGTGGGAATTGAACTCAGATTACTAGTGCTGTAAAGCATTACGCTAACCACTATTCTACCATAGAAGAATGTAAGAGATCAGATGCCACCAGATGTACAGTATCGTACAAAAGTCTCAAGCACATATATGCAGATAGGGTGCCCAAGACTTCAGCACTTAATACTCCTGAGCTAACGTAAAGCTAAGTACTCTTCTTTCTGTTTCCCAACCACCTTCCTACAGTATACAGTACAGTGCAAAGGTCTTAGGCACCCTAGCTATATAGTATATAAGACCATAAGACCTTAAGATATAGGAGCAGAAGTAGGCTATTTGGCCCATTGAGTCTGCTCTGCCATTCAATCATGGGCTGATCTAGTTCTTCCAGTCATCCCCACTCCCCTGCCTTCACCCCATACCCTTTGATGCCCTGGCTAATCAAGAACCTATCTATCTCTGCCTTAAATGCACCCAATGACTTGGCCTCCACAGCTGCTCATGGCTACAAATTCCACAGATTTACCACCCTCTGACTAAAGTAATTTCTTCACATCTCTGTTCTAAATGGACGCCCTTCAATCCTGAAGTCATGCCCTCTTGTCCTAGACTCCCCTACCACGGGAAATAACTTTGCCATATCTAATCTATTCAGGCCTTTTAATATTTGGAATGTTTCTATGAGATCCCCCCCTCATTCTCATGAACTCCAGGGAATACAGCCCAAGAGCTGCCAGACATTCCTCTTACAGTAACCCTTTCATTCCTGGAATCATTCTCATGAATATGTGCCTAAGATTTGTGCACAATATTTGACATGCCCACATTTTCTGTTATAACGCCAACCATATCACCAGTAGCCATCTTTAAATGCTTTGTTACTGATGAAGCAAATGCAGAAGTGCTGCCAATGATACAGAAGACTGGTTGCAAACTCCTCTGCTATTAATACTGCTGCCTTTTAAATGAACGATGCAATATAGTTTTCTGCTCTGTTAAAGTGTATCAGCCATCTGACTAATATATTATTAACCAGGGTCAACACTTGCTCCACTAAGTAGCATCAGATGTGTTAATGGTTGATCACTACTCCATATCCCTAAGCACAGAGAACAACACTGATACATCCATGTGGGCTTCCAGTCTGTAGCCTGTGACACTCCCACTTCCTTCTCTACATCTGTGCGCCGTGACATACTTCATGCAATCTCCTCAGGCTGCACTGATGTCTACAAAGATTGACGAGATTAATGAAGAATGCTGAGCGGTGATGACTTGCCCAAAGCCATCGACAGCATTGGGAACTTAATGCCTTTGGCATAAGTATAGGTTATGTTGCTTTTTGAGAAGTCTGTGTAGATTCAGCATCTTATCTAAAACTTTGACAAACTTCTATGGATACACCGTGGAAAGTATCCTAACAGTTTGCATCATGGCTTGGTGTGGAAACACCAATGGCCTTAAATGGAAGAGCCTACAAAAAGTAATGGTTACAGCCCAGTCCATCACAGGAAAATCTTTCCCCACTATTGAGCGCATCCGCGTGGAGCAGCAGCCATCATCAAAGACTTTCACCATCCAGGTCATGCTCCCTTCTAGCTGCTGCGATTGGGAACAAGGTACAGGAGCCTTATGTCCCACACAACCACGGTCAGGAACAGTTAATACCCTTCAACCACAGGGCACCTGAATCAGTCTGGATAGCTTTGCTCATCTCAACACTGATCTGATTCTACAACCTACAGACACACATTCAAACACTCTACAACTCATGTTCTTAACATTATTTTTTTTGCATTTGTACAGTTTGTCTTTACACATTGGTTGTTTGACCATCTTTCTGTGAAGTTTTTCCATTAATTCTATTCTGTTTCTTTATACTTACTGTGAATGCCAGCAAGAAAATGAATCTCAGGGTAGTATATGGTGACATATACATACTTTGATAATAGATTTACTTTAAACTTTGAACTTTGTACACATGAGAAAACTTCAAGCAGATTCAGAGCACTGCAGCACAGAAACAGGCCCTTGGACCATCCAGTTCAGGTCCAAGTATTATCCTGCCTAGTCCCCTCCACCCACACCTGGACGAGATGGTGCAATGAAATAGTTTAATCAAACATTGCATGTGCCTGAGTGGAGAACCAAAGACCAGGTGAGAGCAGATTCTGCTTTGAATTGGGAAAGGCCGTCAGCTTTGCCTTTCTCTGCTGTTTTCTAAGTCACATCCTTAAAGAGCAGCCATAATACACCCTTTCAAGGGGTTACCAAGAGGTATCATCACAGTCCTATGGTCACAAACCTTTCAGTCTTACATTCAGTACTTATATACCGTCCTCTGCTACCACAGAGAATGGGAATGTCCCTTCCATTAAATACTGATCACCCAGCTGTGGTTCGAATATGCTTAACCAGATCTGTTGCTAGTAGGCTTGCTTCACTCTGCCCACCACTTATGACTATCGTTCTCTGCCACAATCCCATCAGAGTAATGTCATTTTCAGTTAGATCTAATCCTTCTTAGTACCACTCATGATAGTTACTCGATGCTGTGTCTGCACATTTGAAAATCTGCATCTATATCAAACTATTTTACTTGAAAATATGAAGTTTTTTTAAAAAAAACCTTTTAATGTGATATTTTCTCCTGCTCCTTGGTCTACATTATGCTTTTTGTCCTGTAGTCCAATCATTCCTATGTATGTACTCTCACTAAATCATACTTAAAACAAAGACACCTGGCAAAATGCATGAACAACCCCCTCTGCCACTGTCCTTTCTCCGTGCTCCTTCAGCAATAAAGCAGTGATATCTGTTTCTGATGGGGATTACCTACCTTGATGAGGATAGAAGATATCAATGAGGCTACAGGTACCACTGGAATGCAACTCATCTGTTGCCAAAAGTCTTCA
Organism: Hemitrygon akajei; assembly: GCF_048418815.1. Taxonomy (NCBI): domain Eukaryota; kingdom Metazoa; phylum Chordata; class Chondrichthyes; order Myliobatiformes; family Dasyatidae; genus Hemitrygon; species Hemitrygon akajei. The sequence continues at coordinate 16,013,101 of NC_133125.1, read as the reverse complement.
GCACCTTACAGATAGATAATTGAGTTTCACGATCTATGTTTGACTTCTCCTTCCAGTTAAAAATATCCCTCCCCTCCCCTCTTCTTCTATTCCCCACTATGGCCTCTTACCTTCCTCTGTGTTCCCTCCTCCTTCCCTTTCTCCTGTGGTCCACTCTCCTCTCCGATCAGATTTCTTCCACTCCAGCCACTTTAACTTCCCTACCCACCTAGTTTCACCCATCACCTTCAACCCATCCTCCTTCCCCTCTCCAACCACCTTATTCTGGCATCTCCCCCTTTGCTTTCCAGTCCTGAAGAAGGTCTCGGCCTGAAACGTCGAGTGCTTATTCATTTCAATAGATGCTGTGGGGCCTGCTGAGTTCCTCCAGCATTTTGTGTGTGTTGCTTTGGATTTCCAGTATCTGAAGACTTTCTCATGTTTATGCTTTGATTTGCTCTATTGATGATCACTTATGAAGTTGAGCTGGATGTTGCTGAGACTCCCTGGCATTTATTTTTGGAAACTGACCCTTGGATTTTTCATAGGGATCCATTGATTTCAGTGGTGATTGTAGGCTGAAAGCAGGGCAGATAAGCGGAAGGTAAATTCCATTTGTTAAATATATTTTCTTTTATGGTTTCAATTCTTTAAAATATTTATGAGGTAAATAATAATGCATCTACAATGTTTGGAACACCATATAAGTGAATTGTACTTCAAGAACAGCTACATTTTTGGCTATAAAGCTTGCATTCTGCTTTATGTATATTAGTGGATTCAGATGGTGTATTGGAGGGGTCGTGACTGTCACGTGTCCATTACCTGGTCGAAAGACACACCACCTGCCAATCAAGGTTTGACCCCTCCTCACCCATCAATGCACACCTGACCATTGGCCCCTTTAATTAGCTTTGTACTTGGCCTTTGTAATCAGCTTAACTCAGCTGGCACTGAGCCATTGGCTTCCCTGTGAATTACCTGGGCTGGACTCATCAGCCCTGCTGCACTATAAAGGATTCCATGTGTGCTTGACCCGCTCTCATTTTTGCTGTCTCTGAGGGACTACCCTGCTGTTGGTGAGTTGTGCATTGAATAGGGTTGGGAGTGTGAGTATTGTCCCTAAGCAGAAGAGCCGTGCCTGTACAGGGTCAAGGGGTGGCGGCTATCATATTGACTTTTCCCATGTGCGTGTGTGCACATGCGTGCACATGTACTTTGTTCCCACGTTCGTTATTAATTGTCCGCGTGTTTTATTGCCAATCTGACTGCTATAAATTGTGCGCGCATGTGTGTTGCTCCTGTTGCCATTTTCCCACGTTTGCCTTCTGTAAATAAAATCCTTTACTACCAAGGCTGCGTGTCCAGAGTCCTTGTCTGTGAGACCTATCGAATCTGTTTCCTCACTCACAACAGATGGGCAGTATTTTCATGGAAGAAAATACCATGGAATTACTGTGTGTTGCTCTGGATTTTCAGCATCTGCAGAACCTCTTGTGTTTGTGACCAGGGAATTGGTGTTTAACACATCAATATAACTCTTGCAAACTGTAGCTCAAAGTTCAAAAGTTCAACATTCAACATACATTTATTATCAAAGTGGCAGGATCTCCCAGTGGCCACACATTTTGATTCCACATCCCATTCCTATTCTGATACGTCTATCCATGGCCTCCTCTATTGTCAAAATGAATCCAAACTCAGGTTAGAGGAACAATACCTTATATACTGATTGGGTAGCCTCCAACCTGATGGCATGAACATTGACTTCTCTAACTTCTGTTAATGCCCCTCCTCCCCTTCTTACCCCATCCCTGACATATTTAGTTGTTTGCCTGTTCTCCATCTCCCTCTGGTGCTCTCCCCCCCCCCCCCCTTTCTCCTGAGGCCTCCCGTCCCATGATCCTTTCCCTTCTCCAGCTCTGTATCCCTTTTGCCAATCACCTTTCCAGCTCTTAGCTTCATCCCACCCCCTCCGGTCTTCTCCTATCATTTCGCATTTCCCCCTCCCCCCACTACTTTCAAATCTCTTACTATCTTTCCTTTCGGTTAGTCCTGACGAAGGGTCTCGGCCCAAAATGTTGACATCGCTTCTCCCTATAGATGCTGCCTAGCCTGCTGTGGTTCTACCAGCATTTTGAATGTGTTGTTGTATGTATAATTTATGCAACCTTTAGATCTATTTTCCTTACAGGCAGCCACAAAACGAGCAACCTGAAAGAACCCATTAGAAAAAAGAGCAATTTACCACCCAAAGCACGGAGAGAGAAAAAAACACAAATCGTGCCAACAATAAAAGCAAGCAACAGCATTCAAAACGCAAGTGAGTCCATAGACGTGAAGCCCATCTGACATAATACTTTTATTCAGAACAAAACTGTATCAACGTGTTAAACACCAGCACCACGGTTTTTTCTCTCATGAAAAATATCCAAATCCACTGAAATACATAATGCAGGAATGCAAATTACCTGGACAAGAATAAAGTCTTCATTGAAGTACAAGCTTTGTCATCTGTATGGTGTCCCAGACATCCAAATATAATTTTATTTGAGGTATACAGAAATCTATAGAAAATAATTTGATATGTTACCAGGACTAAATGAGTTTACAAAATGATATTATTGTTTAAATACATTTTATCAACTGCATGCAGAGAACAGATGTGCACCTTTCAACAACAATCCCTGTAATGCAAGACAAAATTGGCTAGGTGCAAATGTTTATCACTCGCAGGTTGAGGCACTTTTAAATATTCATATTTCATACTCAATATTCATATTTTGCTTCATTACACATTCAGTTCTCCGATTTCCATTTTGCTGCATGTAAGTAAAAGTAAATGCTATCTTTGTCCAAAGCAATTTTGATCAAACACAATGAGGACAGTTTTATTTACTGCAGTATTCCCCCCTCCCCCAAGTGTTCTTTAAAACAAATATGAGCTGGGAATCCAGCTTCCCGTGTCATTGAACAGTTCAATGGCTCCAGAGAGTACTTTGATACATCAGTTTGTGGCATATGCTGGATATGTTTTAGATTAATGAATGTGCTTTGAAGATGGTAATTATGTATTGTTATCTACATTTGTTTGTTTTGCACAGTAATTTCTGAGCATATTTTTGTTCTGGTTGATTGAACATTCTAATGGACTAAAATTGATTGACAAAAGAACATGGAACTATTAACAAGAGAAAGTCTGCAGATGCTGGAAACCAAAGCAACACACTCAAAATGCTGGAGGAACTCAGCAGGTCGGGCAGCGTCTATGGACATGAATAAACAGTCAAAGTTTCAGAGTGCGACCCTTCATTGGGACTGAAAAGGAAGGGGGAAGATGCCAGAATAAAAAGATGGTGGGAGGGGAAGGAGGATAGCTAGAAGGTGATAGGTGAAGCCAGGTGGGGGGGGGGGGGGGGGGGGGAGGTCAAGGACTGGAGAAGAAGGAATCTGCTAGAGAGAAGAGCAGATCAGAGGAGAAAGGGAAGGAAGAGGGGACCAGGAGGGAGTGACAGACAGGTAAGAAAAGGGGTAAAAGGCCAGGGTGGGGAATAGAAGAAGTAGAGAGGGGGAGGGACAGTTTTTTACCGGAAGGAGAAATTGACATGGATGCTATCAGGTTGGAGGCTACCCAGATGAAATGCAAAGTGCTGCTACTTCACGCTGTGCTCTCATCTTCGCACAAGGGGAGGCCATGGACTGACATGTCACAATTGGAGTGGGAATCAAAATTAAAATGTTTGGCCATCAGTAAGTTCCTCTTTCGGCAGGTGGGGTGGAGGTGCTTAACCATGAAGCAGTCCCCCAATTTACGATGGGTCTCTCCAGTGAAACGATTTACATGAAGAACAGCTCCAGTCCAAACATGAACCCAGAAAAATATCTTTGCTGATACATAATCAAATACAAAAAATGCCAAACTTATAACTTGCTGGCCCAGTAAACTTTTGTCTCAAGTCTACCTTTCTAGATCTTCAAGAATTTTTGTTTTAAGTACTGTAGTCAGATACGGTTGGGGTGGAAAGGCTTCACACTGCTCACATATCAGTGATGACACAAGGATTATTTTTATATATATCTTGTTGTAACGTATAATATTTGTTATGTATTGCACTCTCCCCATTGCTGCAAAACAGCAAATTTCGCAGCATATGCCAGTGATATTGAACCTGATTCTGATCGCATGTAATCAGATCAGAGAACACGTCTGTCATAAAATTAGAACGTGTACAATCTGAGCCCCCTTCACCATTGAACTCGATGTGGATAAACTATGCCTTAGCTGAAAGTCTGGCCAAACTTAATTCTTTCAATCCCGACACTGAAATTTTCAAATAATTTTGACTCAAGTACCTTACCAAATTAATATATTAAAATAAATCAAAAAGTCAAAAATATTGAGGCTACTAGAATCTGAAATAAAGACAAAATACTATTATGGAGTGAACAGCCCTTTTGAAATGTGAAAGACATTTCAAAAGGGGAGGGTGGGGGGGAGAAGTTTAAGGTGATAGGATTAGGCAGAAGTGGCAGTGATAAATGAGTAAACTGGTATAGCTGAAGTTAATGATCAGGAGAACTTCACAGAAAATGGGAGGGTCCTTTATTTAGGAAGGTTATAGTTTTGACTTGTCTTTAATAAATCAAATGACATGCAGGAAGTCATAAGAATGTGCACACCCAGGAATGTGTAAAATTCTGAGAGGCACAGATAAGATGGATGGAAGTAATCTTTTCCCTGTGGGTAGGGGAGTCCAGAACTGGATGGCATAGACTTAGGGTGAGAGGGGAATGATTTAGCACGAACCTGAGGGTCAACTTCATCAGGGTATATGCATGTGAGCATATGGAATAAGCTGCCAGAAATGGTTGAAGCAGGGATAATAGTATAATTTAACGGCATTTGGATAGGTACATAAAGGGCCAGGGCTTAGGGGAATATGGGCCGAAGACAGGAAATTAGGACCAGCTGGGTGGGCAGCATGCCTTCTGGGCCAAGTGGCCTGTATACACGCTGTACTACTTTATGACTCTTTAGGAATACTGACCTAATGTGGTGAACTACATATACCTGTTTGGACACGCCCCCTGCTGACTGCTCCTGTGGCTCCTCCCACAGACCCCGGTATAAAGGCAATTGAGGCCTGAGCCCGGCCCTCAGTCTCCAGGATGTAGTATGGTGGTCAACTACTGCTTGTTCTTTCTTCCAGTCAATAAAAGCTGATATCTCGCCTTCACGTCTCAGAGAGAGTTATTGATGGTGCATCAATTTTATTGACTGGAAGTTTTAAAACATGGAAAGTGTTTTACGTCTGGGAAGATTGGATTTGGACCCCCAAGCCCCTGAAGCAGCTCTTGCCTTTGAACTCTGGCTTGCATGCTTCCAATCATACTTGGAGGAGGTTTGTGCAACTGAACCCACTGTTATGCACCGAATTCTCCTCTCGAGGGTCACCCCGAAAGTTTACTCACTTATCAGAGACCTGTCGACCTACCAAGGGGCACCGGACGCCCTCAAAAGACAGTACCTGCGGCCGGTGAACACCGTCTATGCAAGACATCACTTAGCTACGCGACGACAGTGGCCTGCAGAGTCGAGCGCCCAGTTTCTCCAAGCCCTACAGACACTCGTGCGAACTTGCGACTGCAAAACTCTCACGGCGGAACAGCATGCAGAGCTGCTAGTACGAGACGCCTTTGTTACAGGAATCAGGTCAGTGTACGTATGCCAGCGGCTGCTGGAAAATGCCGATCTTACCTTACGCTCGGCGATCGAGACGGCCGACACGCTGGAGGCTGCTCTGCACAATGCTGATGCTGTCCAGCCACGCGATCCCCCGCCAGTTCCGTGGACACCTCAGACCCCGCCGCCACCGGTTCCCATGAGTGAATTCACCAACGCCGCTGCCAGTTGTAATTCCACGAACTCCCCGAACCCGACCACAGCTGCTGCCAGTCGCTAGCCCGTGCAGTGTTACTTCTGCAGACTCGAAAAGCACCCCCGAAAATGCTGCCCGGCCCGAGAAGCTACCTGCTCCAGCTGCGGGAAGAAGGGCTATTTCGCCAAGGTCTGTAAGTCTAAACCATGAGCAGGGTCAGGCAGCGCTGCGTGTGAGGCATGGGGGCCGCCATCTTGCATGCCCAGATGGGGGCGGCCATCTTTGTCAGCGCCAACATGCCCCGCCCCCTACCCACTGGTGCTTACTGGGCACCAAGACAGCAGTTCAACTCTGGCCACCGTAACCCTCGACCAAAGCGCCCCACACCAGCTTGCAAGGTCAATGATGGACATCCTGGTGGAGGGGCACAGGACTAGCTGCCTGTTTGACACGGGCAGCACTGAGAGTTTTATTGACCTGGACACAGTGCAACGCTGCGGACTCGTGACACGGCCGGTAAGCCAGAGGGTCACCTTGGCTTCTGGGTCGTATTCCACAGACATCTGGGTGGGTTGTGTAGCGACATTGGTGGTGCAGGGCACAGAATATCGGAACTTTGCGCTACTGGTCATGCCTCAACTGTGCGCGCCTGTGCTATTGGGGCTGGACTTCCAGAGCCTCCTCGAAAGTGTGACTATGGCATATGACGGGGCCCTTCCACCACTCACTGTCAGGAATCCTCAGTTTTGTGGGACCTCGCCATATACCCCGCTACTGACCACACACACACACCGAACCGCACATCCCACCCAGCACCATGCCGACAGCTGCGCCACTGACACCACTTGCAGCCTCTCCACCCTCAAGATCCCTCCCCCACCGCTGTTCGCCAACCTGACCCCCGACTGTAAACCTGTGGCAACTAAAAGCAGGAGGTACAGCGCGGGGGACAGGGCCTTCATTCAGTCAGAGGTGCAGCGGCTGCTCAGGGAGGGGATCATTGAGCCAAGCACAAGCCCTTGGAGGGCCCAGGTGGTCGTTGTTTGGACCGGGCAGAAAAATAGGATGGTCGTGGACTATAGTCAAACCATCAATAGGTTCACGCAGCTTGACGCGTACCCCCTACCCCGCATCGCAGATATGGTCAACCAGATAGCTCATTACAAGGTGTACTCGACAATAGATCTGAAATCCGCTTATCACCAGCTCCCCATCTGCCCAGAGGACTGCCCCTACACCGCTTTCGAGGCGGGCGGCAGGCTCTATCACTTCCTGCGCGTCCCATTCGGTGTCACAAATGGTGTCTCAGTCTTCCAGAGGGAAATGGACCGGATGGTGGACCAGTGCCAACTGAAGGCCACATTTCCCTATCTGGATAACATCACCATCTGTGGTCACGACTGGCCGGATCACAACGCCAACCTCCAACGATTTTTCCAAGTGGCCAAAGCCCTGAACCTTACTTATAATAGGGACAAGTGTGTGTTCGGAACCACCCGACTCGCTATCCTTGGGTATGTCGTGGAAAACGGGGTCATTGGCCCTGATCCCGACCGTATGCGCCCCCTGTTAGAACTCCCTCTTCCCACCACCCTCAAAGCCCTCAGACGGTGCCTGGGCTTCTTTTCCTATTACGCCCAATGGGTCCCCCATTACGCAGACAAGGCCCGCCCCCTAGTCAAGTCTACCACTTTTCCCCTCTCTGCCGAGGCCTGCGCGGCCTTCAGCTGCATTAAAGGGGACATTGCCAAAGCAATGATGCATGCGGTGGACGAGACCATTCCCTTCCAAGTAGAGAGTGATGCCTCCGATTTCGCGCTTGCTGCTACCCTCAATCAGGCAGGCAGGCCAGTAGCATTCTTTTCTCATACCCTTCAAGGCTCTGAAATTCGGCACTCCGCGGTGGAGAAAGAAGCCCAGGCCATAGTGGAAGCTATTAGGCACTGGAGGCACTATCTCGCCGGCAAAAGGTTCACCTTGCTGACCGACCAGCTCTCAGTTGCGTTCATGTTCAGCAACCAACAGCGGGGCAAAATCAAAAATGATAAAATTTTGCGGTGGAGAATAAAACTCTCCACCTACAACTATGATATCCTGTACTGGCCTGGAAGGCTCAATGAGCCCCCTGATGCCCTATCCCGGGGAGCGTGTGCCAGTGCACAGCTCGACCAGCTATACGCCCTCCATGCACATCTCTGCCACCCAGGGGTCACCCGATTTTACCATTTCATGAAAGCCCGAAACCTGCCGTACTCCCTTGAGGACATCAGGACGATGACCAGGGACTGCCAAGTCTGCGATGAGTGCAAACCGCACTTCTACCGTCCTGAAAAGGTGCAACTTATCAAGGCCACCCGCCCCTTTGAGCGACTGAGTGTTGACTTTAAGGGCCCCCTTCCCTCCACTGACCGCAATGTCTACTTTCTCAACATTATCGACGAGTACTCGTGGTTCCCCTTTGCCATCCCCTACCACGTCCGTTATAAAAGCCCAGTGCCAGCTCTTCACTCTGTTCGGATATCCCTGCTATATCCACAGTGATAGAGGGTCCTCCTTTATGAGTGATGAGCTGCGCCAGTATCTGCTGGCTAGGGGCATTGCTACTAGTCGGACCACGAGTTATAATCCCCGGGGAAATGGACAGGTGGAGAGGGAGAATGCCACAGTGTGGAAGGCCACACTTTTAGCCCTTAAGTCAAAAGGGTTGCCGGTCTCTCGATGGCAGGAGGTCCTCCCTGAGGCACTCCACTCTATCCGCTCCCTGTTATGTACGTCCACCAATGCCACCCCTCACGAGCGCCTATTCTCTTTTCCCAGGAAGTCTGCCACTGGGACCACCCTACCGGTTTGGCTGACGTCCCCAGGGCCAGTACTGCTCCGGAAACATGTGAGGAGCAATAAATACTCCCCGCTGGTCGAAAGGGTTCACCTTCTACATGCGAACCCCCAGTATGCCTACGTGGTCTTACCTGATGGGCGAGAGGACACGGTCTCCGTCCGCGACCTGGCGCCCGCAGGAGCAGCAGACCACTACCCCGAACACTCCACGGTAACTATGAACCCTGTACCCGAGGTGACACCGCGCACACCAAGCCCTACACAGACTCCTCACGACACTCCTATACCGGCGTCTCGTACACGAATGAAGGATCACTGACGCCTAGTGGGCTGACACCTCCAGTTAGGCCGGAACCAGCACAACCTCCGTCTCCGGTGCAAGCACCACCAGCACCTGTGTAATCACCACCAGCACCTGTGCGATCACAGCCGGTGCTACATAGATCGCAGCGACAGATTCGACCACCTGATAGACTTAACCTGTAAATATACTTGTAAGAAACTTTGCCCCATGGGGACTCTCTTTTAAAACAAAGGGGGGGTAAATGTGGTGAACTACATATACCTGTCTGGACACACCCCCTGCTGACTGCTCCTGTGGCTCCTCCCACAGACCCCAGTATAAAGGCAATTGAGGCCTGAGCCCGGCCCTCAGTCTCCAGGATGTAGTATGGTGGTCAACTACTGCTTGTTCTTTCTTCCAGTCAATAAAAGCCGATATCTCGACTTCACGTCTCAGAGAGAGTTATTGATGGTGCATCACCTACAAAAGGTGGTGGATTCATTCCAGTACATCACGGGTAATGTCCTCCCAACCTTTGAGCACAGCGACATGAAACACTGTCATAGGAAAGCAACATCTAACATCAGGAATCCCTACCACCCAGGCCTTGCTTTTTTTCTCTGCTATCAGGTGGAAGGTACAGGAGCCTTAGGACTCACACCATTAGGTTTAAGAACAGTTACTAACCCTCAACCATCAGGCTCGTGAATAAAAGGGGATAACTACACTCACTTGCTCCATCATTGAAATGTTCCCACAACTACGAATCTCACTTTAAGGACTCATTATCTTGTGTTCTCGTAATGTATTGCTATTTATTTATTTATATTTGCATTTGCACTATGTTGTCTACTGCACTCTGGTTGATTTGATATAGTCACTATTCTATAGATTTGCTGAGTCTGCTCCCCAAAAAATGACTTTCCAGGAAGAGCATATGGAACACCTAGAACCACTCAATGTACAATTATGTCAGATGATATGATTTAACACCAGGAACATGAGCACATAAGGCATTTCTAAAGCAACGCAGGATTAAAATATCTGCTAATTTGCCTTACCAGAATTTGGTTTATTATCACTGTCATACTGTATATCATGAAACTTATTGTTTTGCAACAGCAGTACAGTGCAATACATAAAAAATACTTTAAGTTACAATAAAGAATAATAAAAAATAAAACTAGTGCAAAAGCAGAGCGAAGTAGTGAGATAGTGTTCATAGGATCATGGACCGTACAAAAATCTGAGGGTGGAAGGGAAGAAGCTGTTCCTAAAATGTTGAGTGTGTGCCTTCAGGCTCCTGTACCTCTGCCCTGGTGGAGACAATGAGAAGAGGACATGTCCTGGGAGGTAGGAGACCTTAATGATGGATGGCACCTTTTCAAGGCATCCCCTTTTGCCAAGACATCCTCAATGGTGGGGAAGCTCGTGCCCATGATGGAACTGCCCGAGTTTACAACCCTCTGCAGCTTTTTCCAATCCTGTCTATTAGCCCCTCCACACCAGATTACCATATTTCTCCTTCCGATTTCATGAGCCAGTTTACAACTATTTAAATGAATTATTGCTTCATATCATATGTATATATTCAGACACATGAACTCTGTGGCATGTTTATATAATAACCATAATAAGCAGCATCTATGTATTTATTAATGGATTTAGGTGCAAACACTATTACTGAGCATAAAATCTGTTTTACCTTAAACATTATGAAATAAAGCCCAAAGACTGGACTTTGCACCATAAAAATCACTGCCTTGCTCACAATTAATGTCTCTGGATAAGGTCTCTCTCAATGTGCTGTAAGTACAGAAGTAACAATGATGATCAATGTTAAATACATCAATAATGTTAATTTTAAATGGCATAAATGTCATCTGCAGACATTTTCTGATGATTCAGCAACAGTCGGGGGTATAAAGGGAGGACAGGAGGATGAATACAGGCCCTGGTGGAGGACTTTGTCCAATGGTGCAAGCTGAATCATCTGCAGCTCAACATCAGTCAGACAAAGGAGATGGTTTTGGACCTTAGGATGACCAAGCCTGCACTGCTCCCTGTCATTATTGATGGTGAGGACGTGGATGTGGTGAGGACCTACAAGTACCTGGGGGTGCACCTAGATGACAGACTTGAATGGAGCACCAACACAAGAGGCTGTGTACAAAAAGGGCCAGAGTCACCTCTATTTCCTGAGGAGACTGAGGGCCTGTGGAATATGCAGGCCTCTCCTTCACGTGTTCTACCAGTCTGTTGTCACTACTACAGTCATTTATGTGCTGGGGCAATGGCATCAATACGGGTGATGCTGACAGGCTCAATAAACTGATTAGAAAGGCTGGCTCTGTTATAGGAGTCAAACTGGAGGCTGTGGTAGAACAAAGGACCCTACGGTAAATTCTGGCAATTTTGAAGAACGTTTCTCATCCTCTGCATGCCACCTTGGCTGAACAGAGGAGCACTTTTAGTAATAAACTAAAGCAACTGCGCTGCTCCAAAGAGCACTGTATGTGGTCACTCTTGCCCTCAGCCATTCGGCTTTAAAATGAGTCAACCTATAGCTGAGGAAGTGATGACCCCCTCCTGTTAGGCTGTTTAAAATAACTTATTTTTACTTATTATTCTTACTTTTTTTCCAATGTTGTATATCTGTGAACTTGTAATGCTACTATGACACTGTCATTTCCTTTGGGATCAATAAAGTATCTATCTATCTAAAGTAACACTCAGATATACCAGTCCCAAAGGGTATGCCAAGTGCCAGTTTCAATGTACAATTTGGATAGAGAGACTACCTTTGGACCCTTATAGAGCAAATCCATTTCAATCAACATTTCCATGTTCTGAGGACTTTATTCAGGAGTCCATCCATGGCCCCATATCAAATCTCACATGACAACTCCATTTCCAGCTCTTTCTATGACTCTTTCCTTGAAGAAAACCCTGCCGAGTTACCTTCAGCATATAACTTGTAGCAGCAGGAGGACCCCATACGCTAGACCACCGTCATCCTAAAATATAATACTGAGATAAGGAATGACTGCTGTTCCGTGCCCAGACCGCATTTCAGTAAATCTGATCACCTGTCTCTCCTTCTCCAACCTGCATACAGGCAGAGGCTAAAGAGTAAAGCTCCAGAGGTTAGGACAACAAAGAGACTCCAATAGAGCAGCTAGGGGATTGCTTCGAGTTGGTAGATTGGGCTACTTCGAGGAATGAATACAGCACAGACTTCATAAGCATCATAAGTCGTAAACAGGTTTGTCTCCACAAAATCATTCCGAGAGACATTCAAGTCTGGTGACCAAGCCAAGAAAGTTACAGGAGGTCCAGGTATGATCTCCAGAAAGACATCTCATGAATGAAATGGTAATTCTGGACTGAACTTGAATCAACAAAGGATGCTCGACAGTTGTAGAGGGCTTGAATACTATCACTTCTTATAAAGTTAAATCAAGTGGCATAGGTGACAACAGGGCTTCACTTCCAGATGAACTCAATGCCTTCTATGCTTGCTTTAACCATCAAAACGTGGAGGAGCCATCACAGACTCCCTCAGACCCCGATAATCCTGTGCTTTCTGTCTCTGAGGTCGACATGTGATCTGCCTTCAAGAGGATGAACCCACAAAAAAGTATTCAGCCCAGGCCTGTGCTGATCAACTGGCTGGAGGTTTCACTGAGATTTTTAACCTCTCTCTTTGGCAGTATGAGGCACCCTTCTGCTTCAAACAGACTTCACTTATACCAGTGCCTAAGAATGTGGTGACCGGCCTCGATGACTATTATCCACTGGCACTTTCATCCACAGTGATGAAGTGTTTTGAGAGGTTGGTGATGAAGCAGATAACTTCCTGCCTGAGAAGCAACTTGGATCCGCTCCAACTTGCCTACAGGAGCAACAGGTCCACAGCAGATCCCATCTCATTGGTTCATCACTCAATCGTGGAACATCTGGACAGCAAAGATGCATACAACAGGATGCTTTTTATCGACTACAGCTCAGCATTTAATACCATCATCCCCTCAACCTAATCAATAAGCTTCATCACCTTGCCCTCAATACCTCCTTGCATAATTGGTCCTCAATTTCCTCACTTTCATACCCCAGTCAGTTTGGATTGGCAGCAGCATTTCCTCCTTAATCTCCATCAACGACAAGGCTGTGTGCTTCGCCCCCTGCTCTACTTGCTTTACACTTGCCACTGTATGGCTAAGTAAAGCTTCAATACCATATTGAAATTTGCTGACAACACCACTGTCATAGACTGAATCAAAGGTGTGACAAAGCAGCATATAGGAGGGAGATTGAAAATCTGGCTGTGTGGTGCCACGACAATAACCTTCTAACGTCAGCATGACCAAGGAACTGATTATTGACTTCAAGAGGTAAAAAACAGAGGTCCATGAGTCAGTCATCATCAGCAGATCAGAGGTGGGGAGGGTCAGCAACTTTAAATTCCTCAGTGTTATTATTTCAAAGGATCTGTCCTGGACCCAGCATGTAAGTGCAATTACAAAGAAAGCATGGCAGTTCCTCTACTTCCTTAGGAGTTTGCAAAGATTCGGCATGACATCTAAAACTTGGACAAACCTCTATAGACGTGTAGTGGAGAGTATATTGACTGGCTACATCACAGCCTTGTATGGAAACACCAATACCATTGAACGGAAAATCCTACAATAAGTAGTAGATATGGCCCAGTCCATCGTGGGTAAAGTCTGAGTATATCCACACAAAGCGTTGTTGGAGGAAAGCAGCATCCATCATTAGGGACCCTCACCACCCAGGACATGCTCTCTTCTCGCTGCTGCCGTCAGGAAGGAAGTATAGGAGCCTCAGGACTCACACCACCAGGTTCAGGAACAGATATTACCCCTCAACATTAGGCTCTTGAATCAAAGGGCATAACTTCTCTCAACTTCACTTGCCCCATCACTGAACTGTTCCCACAACGTGTGAACTCATTTTCAGGGACTCTTCATCTCATGTTCTCAATATTTATTGCTTAATTATTTATATTATTTTTCTTCCTTTTTGTATTTGCACAGTTTATCTTTTGCATACTGGTTGAATGCCCAAGTTTGTACGGTCTTTCACCGATTCTGTTTGGGTTTTTATTCTGTTATGGATTTATTGAGTATGTCCACAAAGAAATGAATCTCAGAGTATTATATGATGACATTTAGGTACTTTGATAATAAATTTACTTTGAACTTTGAAAAATGGCAGTTCCATTCACCTACCACTTTGTGCAACTCTGCAAGTTATTGGAGAGCCCCATTTTAGGAACGTTTTAGGAACAGCTTCTTCCCCTCCGCCATCAGATTTCTGGATGGTCCATGCATACCACCTCACTATTCCTCTTTTGCTCTATTGATTTATTTATTTATTGAAACTTAGAGGATTTTTAAAAAAGTCTCCACTGTACTTTTACTGCAAAATAACAAATTTCACGATGTATATCAAAGTAATAAACCTGATTCTAATCATCTCCCATAGCAGTGCTTCTCATGCTCTCCTCCATTTTAATAGTCCTCAGCAGTCACCAGGAAACCTAATGAGTGTTAAATCTTATGTCTGTTACGCTTCATGCCCTGCACAAATCCTACTGAGAACATGGTAAAACTACCATCACACACACACACACACAGAGGTTTATTTTCTGCACATCCTTCAACACAGAGATTCTGGCAGTCACAACAGACTGCTAAAAGTTGAGTTGTTTTATTCAGATTTTTTTTTCCTTCAGCATCCCAGCTTGTTGCAGTTAAAGAATTCTGGTTTAATTCCAGGCTCCTTCTCGGGCTTTAATTAAGCTGGTTGTGCACCAGACTGTGAGGAAAGGAAAACAAGCTCTCCGGGGTGTAGAGAAGCCCTGTTGCTCTTCATTTTATCTCACAGGTCACAACTAAAACCAAATACGTTTTATGCACTGTGCTCTGTATGATGAGCTAGACCATTGCTTCAGCAAATTCCTCTGCGGAACTAGTGAAAATTATGACCCTACAACTTATTCTAAATCAGAACAAATGGTCATTGGCGCATAAACCCTTTTACCCCTGGAAGCTTTAGGAGAGGCCAAGCACGTGACCCCATGGAACTTAGATTGTTTAAGCTAAGAAATCCAAAGTCATCTGCAGTGCCTGATTGGTGATGAGCACTAATGACTGCTGTACTGACCACTGCTTTATCCACTCTACACGCAGTGGCCACTTTGTTGGGTACCTCTTATACCTAATAAAGTGACCACTGAGTGTATACTCCTAGTCTTCTGCTGCTGTAATCCTTCCACTTCCTGGCTCCACACGTGCATTCAAAGATGCTCTTCTGCACACCATTGTTGTAATGCATGCTTCTCCGAGTTACTCTCACCTTCCTGACAGCTTTAACCCTCTGACCTCTCTCATTAACAAGGCATTTTCACCGTTCATTAGATTTTTTTTTTGTTTTTTTTCATCATTCTCTGTAAATTCAAGAGACTTGCGTGTGTGAAAATCCCAGGAGAACAGCAGTTTCCAAGATACTCAAACCACCTCATCTGGCACCAGCAATTATTCCATGGTCAAAGTCACTTGGATCATACTTCTTCCGCATTGTGACATTCGGTCTGAATAACAACTGAACATCTTGACCATGTCTGGCTGCTTTTACACGAATTGCTGCCATGTGATTGGCTGCTTAGATATTTGCATTAGCGGGCAGGTGTACAGATGTACCTAATACAGTGGCCATTGAGTGCATAATCTCTATGGATTTGGCCCCACAATATCACATTTGACCAAAGCAACGAGTTAAATGTCAAAATTCTCAAAGACCTTACTAATCTGCCTCTTTTCAGTGTCTCTCAAACAACTTGTTGCCCCACCCCCATGTGTGCAGACCCTGTGAGCTGTTGTAGAATCCAGTCTGTTTGATGTAAACAATTGAGATCAAGAAAGTGAATAGCAAGTAATGTAAGGCAAACCTAGACTGCAAACTCCATCATCCTTCAATCAGTTCCTCAATGGAGATAAGTGAAATTTCGGAATCCACCAGCAGACCCTAGTAATGTCACAATGCGATCATCTACAAGAGCTGTCTTGTGGTTGTCTGCCATAATGGAAGACATCATTTGGATTCTCCTTAACTATCTCGTCCAAGTGGATGAAGAACTTCTCCCCAAACCTCTGGGGTGACTTCCACAAATACAGGGGACGTCATCTTCTCCATGCAACAACTCTGAAGCATCAATCATCAAACATAACCTTCTATTTTACCTCACTAAGCTATCCACCAACTGGGAGGGAAAATCCTCAAATACACATGTGTGCCTAAGACTTTAACATAGCACAGTAGTAATTTTTCATATTGCACTGCACTGCAGCCGCAAAAAAAAACAAATTTCATGACACGCGTGAGCGATGATGAAAAATCTGGATCTGATATGGGTCTCTATTGTGGACTGAGAGTGGAAAGGGGGCAGGGAGAGGGGAATCAGGATTGGTAAAAGGGGAAGGCAGAGGGAAAGCAGCGGGAAGCGCCAGAGAGACGTTCTGTATTGGACAATAAACCTATTGTTTGGAGGCCTGGTGCCTCGGGGACGGCTCTGCAACTACTCCACCTCCCGCCCCAGCACTCCTTCTCTGCAATCTGTCCCACACCCTTGCCGCACAGTACGCCACCCTCACCATTCCCAACATCCTTTGATCCCACCAGATTTAAAAACTTGCATTTTGCTTCACATTGACAAAAACAGTACTGTGCAAAGGTCCTGCGCACCATAGCCATATAAATGTGCCTAAGACTTTTGCACAGTGCTGTACAACAGTGAAGGTAAACATGTTAACGATCTGAGCAATAAGGGGCAGCACGATGGAGCAGTTAACTCCAGTCATCAGGTTCAGTTCTGACCTCTAGTGCCGTTTGTGTGGGGGTTGACTTTTCTTTTCCTTTGATGATCCAGTTTCCTCCCACGTCTCAAAAACATGTGGGTTGGACATGGGTAACTGTCCCTGATGAGCAGATCATTGGTAGAATCTCAGGGAAGTTAACAGGAATGTGGACAGAAAAAATATTGTACTCATGTCCTCTCTGTCCATCAGATTTCTGAACGGTACATGGACACAACCTCAATAAATCCTCCTTTGCACTATTTATTTTTGTTGTAACTTCTGTAGTAATTTGTTATGCCTGAACTGTACTGCTGTCACAAAACAACAAATTTCACCACTTACATCAGCGACAATAAACCCGATGTAAATGAGTGTGTAACGCCTTATAGCGCCAGCAACCCGGGTTCAATTCCTGCCACTGCCTGGGTGCTCTGGTTTCCTCCCATTACTATGGGTACATCTTTCGAATATAGTTGTGGGCATGCTATGTTGGCACTGGAATTATGGCGACACGCAGGTTGTCCACAGTGCGCCCATGGAATGTGCTGGCTGTTGATGCAAGCAACATACTTCACTGTATATTTCAATGTACATCTGACAAATAAAGCTAATTACTTTAATTCTTTTGAATTTGTGGGCTCCAATATTAAATGGACAACAAACACAAGATGCTGGAGGAACTCAGCAGGTCAGGCAGCATCTATGGAGAGGAATGAAGAATCAACACAGCAGGCCAAGACTCTTCATCAGGATTCCTGATGCTGAAATGACAAGTCTTAGAAAACACAATGTACACTCAGTCCCAAAAGTCCTAAAGAAAGGTCATGGCCTGAAATGCCGACCCTTTACTCTTTTCCATAGATGCTGCCTGACCTACTGAGTTCCTCAAGCGTTTTGTGTGTTTTGAATTTAAATTACCATTACCTGCGACAGCAGGAGGAAGAGGAATAACAGACATGAAGAATTTACGCAACAATCAGATAAACATCCAAGGATACATTTCCATCAATGAAAACAGGATTCAGCACTCCACGTGAGCATATGCAATTCTGATGAAAAGTATGCACCACTAAACTGAAATGAAAGCACTACCAAGAAAAATGAAGAAATTATCACTACAGAAGAAAAAGTTAACCAATGGAAGGTGAATAACCTCTGTTTCTGGGAAGAGGTCTCCAACTCTGAGCCAGGTGTTCGATGCTTCCTTGTCGATGTTGTTATGATACCAGCCCCCTCCTTTGTGAGAATTGCAAGAGCCCTAGAAAAGGGGGGGGTCAATGACCCAAAAGAGAGAGAGAGAGACAGGCTGAATGGACACAGGAAATGGAAAGACATTCCACTGGGACAAAAGCTGGTGACTGTGGCATTGTTCTCAGGAGACACCTGGGAACTGCAGACGTGCCAACTCGCAGGGACATTGTAAAGCCCTCGGGCAAAGTGGGCTGGTTGAGAGAGAGAGAGGTTGCATCACCTGCAACCTGATTGACACCTGAGATCCCGTGAGGCAGTATAAAGAAGGGTCTGAAAGAGGACGACCCTCAGACGCACCAAGGAGACACCAAGAAGCACGATAACGCTTCCCGTGGGAACGGGAAGCCATTTTGAAATAAGCCACGTGCGTTAAATTCCGAATGCGGGGTTTGTGGCTGGAACCAACGGAAGATCGCTTTTAACTAACAACGGGGAAGATCGCTCCCCTGATTACACGGATGTAAACGGCAAGTTTTTCCGTTTTATCTCTCTCTCTCTCCAACACGTGAAACCGAAAGCCTGCAGACTTCAGAGTGACTCTTTATATTTCCAATTGGACTCAGTATTATATACCCTAGACAACGAAAGAGCCTATTTCTGATTGATTATGGTTACACCGGTGTTTTAGATTGAGTTTTGACGATTTGAATGTTTTGTATTAACCATACGTTTGTGCCCTTATTGAATAAAACGTTTGAAAATAGTAGCATCCGACTCAGCTGATCCATCTATCTTTGCTGGTAAGTTACCTGGTTACGGGGTTTTCGTAACAAGTGGGGTTCTCGTCTCGGGATTTGACACCAAAAAGGGGGGAGGTCAGTGAATCGGGCTGTAAGTCCAAACTTAAATCTGGTTACGCAGGTAGTCAGACGGGAAACCAGCAAAGATGGATGTGGGTGAATTCATGAGAAACCCGACGGTAGAGGCGCTAGGGAAGGCTACAAAATCAGACTTAGTAAGTTTGGCGCAGGCCTTAGACCTCACAGCGGTGAAGCCAGCAATGAAAAAGCAGGAAGTGCTAAGGGTCATACAACAGCACTACGTTGGGAAGAAGGTGTTTACAGCTGAGGATTTGGAAAATATTCCCGAAAGGAGATTAGTGAGTGGGACAAATCAGGCAGAGTTGGAGAAAGCAAGGCTGGAACATGAGTTTAAAATAAAGCAGCTAGAAATAGACGCAGCTCAGAAGGCTGCAGAGAGAGAAGCCGAGAGAGCCGAGAGGGCAAGAGAAGCCGAGAGGGCAAGAGAAGCCGAGAGGGCAAGAGAAGCCGAGAGGGAAAGAGAGCAGGTGTTCAAACTAAAGCAGCTAGAAGCAGAAGAGAGAGAGAAACAGAGGAACTATGAATTGGAGCTGGACAGGCGAAAACAAGAGCGAAGAACTCAAGGGGGAGAGAAAGAGGGGTTTGATATTAGTCGGGCGTTGAGGTTGGTCCCCCCGTTCGAGGAGACGGATGTTGATAGTTATTTCTTGCTCTTTGAAAAGGTGGCAGAGAATCAGCAGTGGCCCAGAGAGCAATGGGTGGCGTTGTTACAAAGTGTGTTACGGGGAAAAGCACAGCGGGTATATGCCGCGCTGCCCACAGAAAGGGACGGGAATTATGATCAAGTAAAGGAGGCCATTCTCCGAGGTTACGAGTTAGTACCTGAGGCGTATAGACAAAGGTTCCGAAATTTAAAAAGAGGGTGGAATCAAACGTATACCGAGCTAGCCCATGAGAAGGGTGTGCTCTTGAATCGTTGGTGCACAGCTGAAAAGGTGGCCGAGGACTATGGGCGTCTCAGGGAGCTAGTTTTGATTGAGGAATTTAAAAGTTGCGTTCCGGAAGAGATCCGAATGTATTTAAATGAGAGGACTAATCAGTCCATCTCAGAGATGGCTAGGCTCGCAGATGAATATGCCCTAACCCACAAGACAAAGTTTTCCTCGCCAAAAAGTTACCCGAGAGACCGTCGGAATGGTAGGGACAGTCCGCCGGCTAAGGGAGAGACTCCACCGGGAGCTAGCACAAAAAGTGAGGATAACAGACAGGAAACCTGGAGATCTCCTGGTTTAAACTGTTTTAATTGTGGAAAGGTGGGACATATTGCATCAATGTGCTTTGCTCTGAGAAAGGAGCCAGAGAGGGAGAGAGCAGCGATCCCTATCGGGCGTTCAGTGGTAATCAGGACGTTGACAAGAGGGCCCCAGGTAGATGGAGTACCGGAGGGGCGGGAGACATTTAGTTCCGAAGGAACCGTGTCTTTGAGGGAAGGGGACCCCCCCCATCCCTGTACGAATTTGGAGAGACACGGGGGCGGAACTATCGTTAATTAGCCGTAATGTGTTAAATTTCGGCCCTCGGACGGGGGAGGTTGCCCTGAGAGGAATCGGGAACCAGATCACGGTCGTGCCTTTGCATAGGGTCTTTCTCGATTGCGAGTTGGTGTCGGGACCTGTGGAGCTAGGAGTCCTGCCGGAGTTACCGGGGGAGGGCGTGGACCTCCTGTTGGGTAATGACCTCGCGGGTGGGAAGATGGGAACCGCCCTGATAGTTGAGGCCCCGCCCATGGAGTCCCCGAGCTATCGCGCATGCGCGGTCACTCGCAGCCTGTCGAGAGCGGCGACTGGGACCGCGCGCAGTTTGAAATTGGCCCAGACGTTTTTACCGACCCTAAACCACGAGGGTTCAGAGGGTGGTAAAACGGAAGGTAGTAAAGTAAAATGGGGTAAGGGTAAGGAGATAGCCCTCCCCTTAGTGAAGAGAAAGGTCCTAGAGGTAGGAAATAAAGATGAGAAACGGATAAAGCTGTTAAAACGTCCAGAGTTGGACGTGGTTGATCTGTCTGGTTTGGCAGAATTGTTTGGAGAAGTTGAGAGTCCTAAAGATGTTCTCGATGGTCCCGAGAGTGAAATGAGGGCAGTCTTAGAGGAGAAGGGTACCCTTGCCGTGGAGAAGTCAGCTGAAATGGCCGAGGAGGTTGTTTCAGCTCGCAGGGTTGCGCCTTCCCCAACGGGGGGCTGCCTAGAGAGTAACTGGAAGGATCGGGGGACGTTAGAATTTGAAAAAGGTACGGGTATTGAAAGCCTGGAAGGGGCCAATGTCCCGTTTGAGTGTGTCCAAGATGGGGGCGCACGTGGTGCTGAACCTGGTAACAGAGCTCAGGGGAAGTCTGAGGTGTTTGATTCAGGGGGACGGGGCGGCCGTCCTCGTGAGTCAGATAGACCTGGTTCGGGGAAAAAGGGGTTAACCTTGGGAAGTGTGAGTTCCCAGAGGGTTGTACAGAAGGGGGTCTTCAGAGTTAATGTGGAGTTTACGAATGGGGAGATAACTGTTGTTGTGGAGGGAGACGGGAAATCTGTAATTCCCAAATCAAAGGAAGAAAATTTAAGGTCTGGATTGATGTCAGAAGCAGCAACCAGGCTGCAGAGACAATGGCTTGGTAACACGGTGCCTGCGAATCAATTACAGGTTGATTTGGAATGTAAAGGTGCCCCACACGCTATTGTTATTCAAGAGGGTGCTGTGAAAAGGCAGAATTTGAAATGCTGTCTGAACAAAGCGAGATCGCTTGCGGATCTTAAATTGGAAACTAATAGCATGACGGGTCCTGAAGAGGAAAACGACAAATGGCCTAAAATTAAGGAATTGGGTGGTCTAAGTTTGGAACACGCTGACAAAATAACTCCTATGAAAGGAGCGGGCGAAAGCTTATTTCGCCAGGGTGCCCAAGATCGCCACGAGGGAATTAACCGGAAAAAAGGCGAGGGTTAATGGGGGCGCGATTTTTAAAATAGCAGAAGCCGGTTTTAAGGGATTTTGACAAAGTATGTGAATAATAAAGACAACACCCATGGAAGCTTGACTGTTAAGTTTGAAAGTAGCATAAAAATTTGTCTTTTGCATGAACCTTTGTAGATGTATGTAAGCTAAGATCACACCTCCTTAGTTATGTTGCCGAAGAAAGCAAATAAATAAGGTGGTTATTGAGCTGAAGTTTGATGCTACCAGGCGTTAGTAGGGCACACGAGGTTAAGGTATTAAAGGAAAGGGGCACTGTACTTGTTAACTGTTTAGATGCTGACTTGAATGTATAACTGTATTACTCTGTATTAGATTCAAAATTTCTGTAAGACTGTACCACTCTGGGTTTTAACCGCTGGTAAAAACCTTTTTAAGAGGGGAGGTGTTATGATACCAGCCCCCTCCTTTGTGAGAATTGCAAGAGCCCTAGAAAAGGGGGGGGTCAATGACCCAAAAGAGAGAGAGAGAGAGACAGGCTGAATGGACACAGGAAATGGAAAGACATTCCACTGGGACAAAAGCTGGTGACTGTGGCATTGTTCTCAGGAGACACCTGGGAACTGCAGACGTGCCAACTCGCAGGGACATTGTAAAGCCCTCGGGCAAAGTGGGCTGGTTGAGAGAGAGAGGTTGCATCACCTGCAACCTGATTGACACCTGAGATCCCGTGAGGCAGTATAAAGAAGGGTCTGAAAGAGGACGACCCTCAGACGCACCAAGGAGACACCAAGAAGCACGATAACGCTTCCCGTGGGAACGGGAAGCCATTTTGAAATAAGCCACGTGCGTTAAATTCCGAATGCGGGGTTTGTGGCTGGAACCAACGGAAGATCGCTTTTAACTAACAACGGGGAAGATCGCTCCCCTGATTACACGGATGTAAACGGCAAGTTTTTCCGTTTTATCTCTCTCTCTCTCCAACACGTGAAACCGAAAGCCTGCAGACTTCAGAGTGACTCTTTATATTTCCAATTGGACTCAGTATTATATACCCTAGACAACGAAAGAGCCTATTTCTGATTGATTATGGTTACACCGGTGTTTTAGATTGAGTTTTGACGATTTGAATGTTTTGTATTAACCATACGTTTGTGCCCTTATTGAATAAAACGTTTGAAAATAGTAGCATCCGACTCAGCTGATCCATCTATCTTTGCTGGTAAGTTACCTGGTTACGGGGTTTTCGTAACAATGTCTAGTCTGCTCACATCGTGGGAATGTCTTCCATGGAGGGTCATGCTCAGTGGTGGTGCAGCTCCTGTATCTTCTTTCTGATGGCTGCAGTGAGGGGAGAGCATGGCCTGGGTGCTAGGGATCCCTGATCATCCATGCATCCTTCCCGAGGGCAGGGAGGACGAGGGAAACATTTTTTTCTGCTAGCTCAAGCTTTGAAAATGCACCCGTTTGAAATCTGGGAAATCAGGGAGCAAACCAATTTATCAATAATTACTATTGCTAAAACTGGCAATTGCAAATTGGATGAGGTAATGTTTGCAAACATGAGAATCTACACTTAACGAGAGAGAGAAGGGTCTATAATGTATTACGATAAATAGTCCAGAACTCCACAAGTTTACACCTGCTGGTTAAAGCACACTTGGGAGATTCTTTTCAGCTCTGGTCAGCTAATTATAGGAAGAATGTGGAAGCTTTAGAGAGAGGGCAGAGGAGATGTAGCAGGATACTCCCTGGATTAGAGGGCATGTCCTTTGCAGATAGATTGAGCTCTTAGGAGTGAAGGAGGATGAGAGGCAACTTGATAGAGTTGTTCAAGATGATAAGAGGAATAGATTGAGTGGATATTCAGAGACCTTTCCCAGGATGGAAATGCCTGATACAAGGAGGCATAGTTTGAACTTGATTGGAGAAAACTAAAGGGAGGATGTCAGAGGTAAGTTATTTACAGAGGGAGTGGTGACTATGTGGAACACCCTGCCAGGGTATTGATAGAGGCAGAATCATTAACTAGGGGCATTTAAGAAAGTCATAGATAGGAACCTGGATGGCAGAAAAATGGAAGGCTATGTAGGATGGAAGAGTTAGATTGATATTCGAGTAAGTTAAGGAATCAGCACATTATCGTGGGCTGAGGAGCCTGTACTGTGCTGTAATGTTCAATGTTCTATGTCCCAAATACGTGCTGTGGAGAATATGCCATATGTACTCTCCAGAGCAACTGGTATTAATAATGACTGGAGCAACTATTAATAGTATTAGCTATCAAATATGCTTTGTTCCCATGAAAGCCACCACACAGTTATGAAATCTATAATGATGTGGAATGATTTCCAGAGTCTTAAAGGACATTCGTAGCCTAATGGTTCAGCATGTGTGGTCCGTGAAGAAGAGAACGGACTTGGCAATGATTCCTCAAGTTTTAAACAGATTCCTAACATTCACCATATTGGCACTCACACAAAAGATGACCACTTGGTTAGGTGCCATAGAGACAAATTGAAACTATTATTAATGCATCACATGACTACCAACATGGCGGAAGATGAATGAGATTAATTTCTTTTTTCCCCAGCAGGTACAGTCTATCTGCAAGTTAAATGGATGAGAAATCAACTGGAATCTGTTGTGGATTTATAAACATCCATGTTTAATTTACCTCCGCACGTTACTCCCCTCTATTCTGATTCAACGCTAAGCCCCAAGTGGTGTGGGGAGAGAATGAGACGACTGAAAAGTCAACAGCAGAAAATAAATCTCATCTGTATATTAATTTAACTGATTTGTCACTGCTGTCTGACACTGTCTAAATAGCATCAACAGAGAACCAAAAAAATGCTGCAGGGACATGCCAATCTGGTAGAGTATTAAGTACGACACAGCAAAGAGGCTTTCTTCTGTAAGTTACTTCAGAAGAAACTCCATTTATCTGAGCTTTTATGTTGAAAATGCCCAGATGCTTGTTTATGAGCTAGTTTATCATATTGTAATTTTACTCACAGTAGTTCAAAATACTGTTGAAATGAAATTTAAACAAAGAAAAATAACAAAGGAAATCGATTTTCACTGCTTTTAAACAGAGCTAGCATTCACCTTTTCAACTAGTGAGGCACTTTGAGAATTAAACTGACTTTATTTTAAACTTAAGCTAACACTAACATTGTTGTCTCATTCAATTCATGAAGGTCAACAGTTTTAGTGCTGTTGTATTTTCAGTAAGTTGTTTATAGCTCAGCAGCTTCCAGAATGAGGTTCTGATATATCAAGGCCTTGAATAAAACAAACACTGTTTGGAGAGCTGTCGCTAATGTGGAAATGAAATAAAATACCCTCTGTAAAACTCTCTCAGGCTGCAACATGTCTTTTTTTATAACTCCCAAAGTAAGCAATACAGAGTCGTGACTGTACATCATAACGCACGAATAGAAGCAGCTCAACAACTTTTCATTTTAAAGCACTTGTGTGGCTGGAATTAATTTTAGCTCATAAACAAGTGTATTCCCTTCACAAACAATTGTTTCAACTCATAAAAATGAGAAGCAAATTTGATATGATTGCAAAATTTCCAGTGTTAAATGGTCTAAAAAGCAGAAAGAGGAATTTTCGGTTGAACTGAACTATGTGGCGAAATATCTGCATATTTATATATCCAGATCAAATTCCACCAATTTTCAGAAAAAGAAGTTCCATTGCAGAGTTTGTTTTCAAAGTTCAAAGTAAATTATCTATGCTGGTTCAGGAGCCTGATGGTTGAAGGGCAATAACTGTTTCTGAACTTGTGGTGTGGGACTTGAGGCTCCTGTTCCGCTTGCCCGATGGCAGCAGCAAGAAGACAGCATAGTTTGAATGGGGGGGGGGGGGGGTCCTTGATGATGGATGCTACTTTCTTGTAGCAGTGCTCTATAGATGTGTACAATGGTGGAGACAGCTTTTCCTGTGATGGACTGGCCTGTATCCACCACGCTCTTGGGCACTGGTACAAAGTTCAAAGCACATTTATCGAAGTATGAATATTATATACAACCTTGAGATTTTTCTCCTTACAGGCAGCCAGAAATCAAAGAAACCCAACAGAAGCCATTAAAAAGACTGTCAAACACACAACGTGTAGAAACAAGTACGGCAGAAATGTGACAAATGTTCAGGGGATATTTGCGTGGTGTACTGCATAGGTACATTCCAATTAGTCAGGGAAAGGATGTCCTGACGAAGGGTCTTGGCCTGAAACGTCGACAGTGCTTCTCCCTATAGATGCTGCCTGGCCTGATGTGTTCCACCAGCATTTTGTGTGTGTTGTTTGAATTTCCAACATCTGCAGATTTCCTCGTGTTTGCTCTAGGGAAAGGATGGTAGGGTTTAGGAACCATGCTGTGCAAAGGCTGTTGAAAATCCAGTCATGAAGAAAAGAAAAGCTTACCAAAAGTTCAAATCAGCAGGTAATGGTAGAGATCTAGATGATTATGATGCTAGCATGAGAGAGCTTAAGCATAAAATAAGCAGAGCCAGAAGAGGCCATGAGAAGGCCTTGGCAAGCAAGATTAAAGAAAACCCCAAGGCATTCTACAAGTATGTGAAGACCAAGCGGATAAGACGTGAGAGAATAGGATCAATCAAGTATGACAGTGTTAAAGTGTGTATGGAACCAGAGGAGATAGCTGAGGTACTTAATGCATATTTTGCTTCAGTATTCACTACAGAAAAGGATCTTGGTGATTGTAGGGATGACTTACAGCAGATTGAAAAGTTTGAATGTATAGACAATAAGAAAGAGGATGTGCTGGAGATTTTGGAAAGCATCAAGTTAGATATGTCTCCAGGACCAGATGAGATGTACCCCAGGCAACTGTGGGAGGCGAGGGAGGAGATTGCTGAGCCTCTGGCAATGATCTTTGCACCATCAATGGGGACAAGGGAGCTTCCAGAGGATTGGAGGGTTGCAGATGTTGTTTCCTTATTCAAGAAAGGGAGTAGGGATAGCCTAGGAAATTATAGACCAGTGAGTCTTAATTCTCTCAGGAAAGATCCTGAGAGGCAGGATTTATGAACATTTGGAGAGGCATAATATGATTAGGAATAGTCAGCATGGATTTGTCAAAAGCAGATCGTGCCTTATGAGCCTGATTGAATTTTTTGAGGATGTGACTAAACACATTGATGAAGGTAGAGCAGTAGATGTAGTATATATGGATTTCAGCAAGGCATTTGACAAGGTACTCCATACAAGGCTTATTGAGAAAGTAAGCAGACATGGGATCCAAGGGGACATTGCTTTGTGGATCCAGAACTGGTCTGCCCAAAGAAGACAAAAAGTGGTTGTAGATGGGTCATATTCTGCATGGAGGTCGGTGACCAGTGGTGTGCCTCAGGGATCTGTTCTGGGACCCCTTCTCTTCATGATTTTTATAAATGACTTGGATGAGGAAGTGGAGAGATGGGTTAGTAAATTTGCTGATGACACAAAGGTTGGAGGTGTTGTCGATAGTGTGGAGGGCTGTCAGAGGTTACAGCAGGACATTAATAGAATGCAAAACTGGGTTGAGAAGTGGCAGATGGAGTTCAACCCAGATAAGTGTGAAGGGGTTCAGTTTGGTAGGTCAAATATGATGGCAGAATATAATATTAATGGTAAGACTCTTGGTAGTGTGGAGGATCAGAGAGATCTCGGGGTCCAAGTCCATAGGACACTCAAAGCTACTGTGTAGGTTGACTCTGTGATTAAGAAGGCATAATGTGCATTGGCCTTCATCAACCATGGGATTAAGAGCTGAGAGGTAATGTAACAGCTATATAGGACACTGGTCAGGCCCCATTTGGAGTACTGTGCTCAATTCTGGTCACCTCACTACAGGAAGCACTACACTACTGCTTTTGAGTTCAAGAGTAGAGAGGTCATGTTGCAACTCTACAAATCTCTGGTGAGACCGCACTTAGAGTATTGTGTTCAATTCTGGTCACCTCATTATAGGAAAGATGTGGAAGCTATGGAGAGGGTGCAGAGGAGATTTATCAGGGTGTTGCCTGGTTTGGAGAACAAGTCATATGAAGCAAGGTTAGCAGAGCTGGGACTTTTCTCTTTGGAGCATAGAAGAATGAGAGGGGACTTGATAGAGGTCTACAAGATTATGAGAGGCATAGATAGGGTGGATAGTCAGTACCTGTTTCCCAGGGCACCAATAGCAAACACCAGAGGGCATATGCACAAAATTAAGGGAGGGAAGTTTAGGGGAGACATCAGGGGTAAGTTTTTTTACACAGAGGGTTGTGAGTGCCTGGAATGGCTTGCCAGGGATGGTGGTGGAGGCTAAAACATTAGGGGTATTTAAGAGCCTCTTGGACAGGCACATGGATGAAAGAAAAATGGAGGGTTATGGGTAGTGTGGGTTTAGTATTTTTTTTAAGGATTATATGGGTCGGCACAACATGGAGGGCTGAAGGGCCTGTACTGTGCTGTAGTGTTCTATGGTTCTATGGTTCTAGGAAGGATGTGGAACTATAGAAAGGGTGCAGTCGAGATTTACAAGGATGTTGCCTGGATTGGGGAGCATGCCTTATAAGAATAGGTTGAGTGAACTCAGCCTTTTCTCCTTGGAAAGGCAGAGGATGAGAGGTGAGCTGATTGAGGTGTATAAGATGATGAGAGGCATTGATCGTGTGGATAATCAGAGGCTTTTTCCCAGAGCTGAAATGGCTAACAAGAGAGGGCACACTTCTAAGGTGCTTGGAAGTAGGTACAGAGAAGACGCGAGGGGTAAGTTTTTTTTTACGCAGAGAGTGGTGAGTGCATGGAATGGGCTGCCGGCAACGGTGGTGGAGGCGGAAACATTAGGGTCTTTTAAGAGACTTCTGGATGGCTATGTGGAGCTCAGAAAAATAGAGGGCTATGGGTAGCCCTAGGTAATTTCTAAAGTAAGTGCATGTTTGGCACAGCATAGTGGTCCGAAGGGCCTGTATTGTGCTGTAGTTTTTCTATGTTTCTGCGTTTACGTGTTTCAAAAAAAAAGAACAAATCATCCAACCACGTCAGGCCACATCCAACCAGCCCATGCAATTATTCCTCATGAGAAAATAACTTCAACTCAGAATTAAGCAATTCTTAATTGCAAGTATATCCTCCCCCGTAAAGGATTCTAGGACTAGTCTTACCAATATCTTTGTAGTTTTGTGTTTTTGTACTCCATCTCTTTTGTGATGAAAGTTTACATTTAATTTGCCTTTTATAGTCTTTGCTGTACTTGTGTGCAAGCTTGCTACACGTGAATCCCACCATATAGGGCCACAACATTAACGTATGGACTGCTATGGAAATGCCACAGCCGTGACTGGCTTCATGACTGTGAATTCATTTTTGTGAACTTTAGTTCCGAATATTATTTGCTTTTCGTCTTCTAATACAAAATGAAAGAGTGCAATTTTCAGTGTTTTCAATGACAATGAAAAGGTAGATTAAACGTTAAATTTAAATAATTGCTTCCAAAAACTTCTTGTTTTGTGGTATTGGACCATAAAACATAAGAATGTAATTAGGCCATTCAGTCCATTCTGCCATGGCTGATACATTTTCCCCTCTCCATCCCAATCACCTGCATTCTTCCTATTACTTTTGATACCCTTATTAATCAACAACCTATCAATATGCTTTAAATATACCCAGTGACTTGGCCTCCACAGCCATCTGTGGCAATGAATTCCACAGATTCCCCACCCTCTGACTGAAGAAATTCCTCCTTATCTCTGTTCTAAGTTCACGTCTTTCTATTCTGAGGCCATGCCCTCTGGTCCTAGACTCCCTCAATACAGGAAACGTCTTCTCCATATTTACTTCTCAAAGCCTTTTAGTGCTCAGTAAGTTTCCAACACACAAGTACATATCAATTCTATTTTACTTTTATTTTCAGATTTTACAGGTCAAAAATCATGCTTCATGGAAACTCAACTGAATTTAATTTTTTTTTTGTCTGTGGAACCAATTCCAACAACTGTCCACAAGCTATTTCCAGTAAATATGCTTCAGATCCAAGAAAGAATAAGAAACTTGTGTGTTGAGCTCAGTTACAGCACCTCTCCAGATCAATGTCTTTGATTTCAGCACAGCCGGAGGGGCTTTCAACATTACTAGCCAGATTTGTATCAGTTATTAACTGAGAAAAGTGGAGTTCAACATTATGGAAACATTTCTCTCCACAGTCACCATTGTTTGTGAGGTCAGGCACGAAAAGTATTAATTGTGAATAAAAAGCCCATGATTACAAATGGTAAGATTCCCTTCCCCACCCTGGACCATTTTTACACAGCTCTCCAAAAAAAACCCAAAAATTATGTAAAAACTGGCCACTTACTAACATTTAATACACAGGATATCCATACCACCAATGAAAAGTACAGCTCTCATCACTAATATTGCTTCAATTATTTGTCCAGTTCAAATAAAATGCTAGGGATAAGAACAAATCAGTAACCTAGCTGCATTTTGACACTAAAATTGAGCATTTTGACAAGTTGCTGATTTTTCCCTCTCATATAGTAACCATTTAATACTGATATGTTTCCCACTTAATGCACAGCTAACATGAGATAAATATTAGAAATTAAGTTAACTTCCCACTACTCAGGACAATTACAGGGAAAGGTGTGTAAAAAGGGTCCAAAGGATCATTGGGGACCTGTCACCCCAACCACAAACTGTTCCAGCTGCTACCATCCGGAAACGGTACCGCAGCATAAAAGCCAGGACCAACAGGCTCCGGGACAGCTTCTTCCACCAGGCCATCAGACTGATTAATTCATGCTGACACAACTGTACTTCTATGTTATATTGACTGTCCTGTTGTACATACTACTTATTATAAGTTACTATAAATTGCACATTTAGATGGAGATGTAACATAAAGATTTTTACTCCTCATGTATATGAAGGATGTAAGTAATAAATTAGTGTAATAAGTTATAAACATATTTAAACATGTTAAGCAATGTTTATTTTTCCAGAGTTTAGGGACATATAATTGGATCATAATTTTATTTTTGCCTAAAGAGCCAAGCTAAAGCTGTGCTCTGCAAAGCTCCCCTGGCAAATCTTTGCAAGGCTCTTTGGACCTGGATTCTAGTAACATATAATCTAGGTCTCAATGCACAATAGAAAATAATTCACAGATGAAAGTCTGAAAGCCCGAAAGTCTGAAAGCCCTTACCCTGACAATTGTAGAGGTAGCACAGACTGTCTGGAAGGAGATGTATTGTCAAGAGGGTGGGGGTATAGAGCCAAGAATGGGTGGAGGGCAGGAAGATTCAACTTGGAGTCAAGGATATTCGAGGATGAAGTAGTATCGGATAAAGGAACATCAGCAAATCAGGACAATTAGTCATAAATTCAAATGATACACGATTTTGGTCAACTCAAGAAGCCTAAGGGTCAATTGTACCAGAATCCAAGGGGATGAGGTGAGTATTTGATATACGAGTGAGAATTTGAAGAACATGAACAGGAGAATAGATGGGATATGTAGGAGCAAACGCATGGAAGAAGATTGACCTTTCAGAGCCATCGTAACAGACTGGGTAAAGGTGAATGCCAAAACGACCTTCCATTTTCCAGTTATGGCCTGTTTCTGAGAGAGAAGAATGTACTGTTTTAAATGTCTCTGAGTCCTGAAGAAGGGTCTCAGGCTGAAGTGTCAACTATTTGTTCTCTTCCATGGATGCTGCCTGAGCTAGTGAGTTCCTACAGCATCTTGTGTATGTTGTTTTTAATGCCTCTACTGTATAAAGCAATTTTGGACAAGATGAGCATTGTATACCATCAGATGCCCACAAGATTACGAGACATAGGAGCAGAATAACATTATTTGGTCCATCAATACTGCTCTGTCATTCCATCATGCTGATTTATTATCCCTCTCAACCCCATTCTCTTGCCTTCTCCTCATAACCATCAATGCCCTGACTAATGAAGAACTGATCAAAATCCACATTAAATATACTCAATGACTTGACTCCATAGCCACCTGTGGCAATGAACTCCACCGATTCACTACCCTTTGCCTAAAGAAATTCCTCCTCATCTCCGTTCTAAATGGACGTCCCTCGAGTCTGAGGCTGTGCCCTCTGATCCTAGACTCACCCACTATAGGAAACATCACAGTACATATATGTCACCATATACAACCCTGAGATTCATTTATTTGCAAGCATACTCAATAAATCCATTACAGAATAATAACCGTAATAGAAACAACGAAAGACCATACCAACTTGGGGGTTCAACCAATGCCCAAATGACAACAAACTGTGCAAATACAAAAAAAGAAATAATAATAATAATAACAATAATAATAAGTAAATAAGCAATAAATATCAAGAACCTGAGATGAATAATGTTTGAAAGGTAGTCAGTAGGTTGTGGGAACATTTCAGTGATGGGGCGAGTGAAGTTGAGTGAAGTTATCCCTTCTGGTTCAAGAGCCTGATGGTCAAGGCGTAAGAAACATTCCTCAAGTGGGTGGGCGTGAGTCCTGAGGCTCCTGCATCTTCTTCCTGATGGTGGCAGTGAGAAGGGTGGTGGGGTCCCTGATGATGGATGCTGCTTTCCTGTGATAACGCTTCGTATTGATGTGCTCATTGGTGGGGAGGGTTTTACCTGGAATGGACTGGGCCATGTCCACTACTTTTTGTGGAAAAATCACAAACATGAGAGATTCTGCAGAAGCTGGAAATCCAAAGCAACACACGCAATACTCTGGAGGAACTCGGCAGATCAGGAGGCCTCTATGGAGATGAGTAAACAGTCGACGATTTGAACTAAGACCCTTCTTCAGGATTGAGAAGGAAGTGGGGAAGATGCCAGAATAAAAATGTGGTGGTGGAGTGGGGGGCGTCGGGAAAGACACTAGTTGAAAAGTGATATGTGAAGCCAGGTGGGTGTGAAAGCCAAGGGCAGGAGAAGAAAGAATGACAGGGGAGGAGAGTGGACCATAGGTGAAAGGGAGGGAGGATGGGATCTGGTGGGGAGTAATTGGCAGGTGAGAAATAGAAGCAGCAGCAGGGAGTGGAGGGGCAAATGTGGGATTCATTTACCGGAAGGAGGAATCGATACTCATGCTATCAGGTTGGAGGGTACCCTGACGGGATACAAGGCTTTGCTCCTCCACCCCGAGGGTGGCCTCATCTTGGTTCAAGAGGAGGACGTGGATTGACACATCAGAATGGGAGTGGGAATTAAAGTATTTGTAAGATTTTCTGTTCCAAGGGCATTGGTGTTTCCATACCAGGCTTATGGAGCCACTCAATGTACTCTCCTCCACACATGTATAGAAGCTTGTCACCTAACGTATGGCTGTTATGCACAGAATTTTTGCACTACATGGAAAATTTTCCAACATTAGTTGTTTAATCCAAATTCATGCCTCATTTGTAACAACTGGGATATTGCAGGGATCCACATTCTACCGGTGGTGTTGATAGTGCTTGACTACGTCAGCTCACTCAAGGATTTACAACAGAAATCCAAGAGTAGATGATGTTATTGGAAAAAAGATCTTTGCAATTGTTCTAGAGTGTCAATAGCCAATCTGCATGAAACGGTTCCTTTTACTAAAGTTGTAATTAAAGGTACTGAACAGCTGGCTGCAGAATCATCTCTTGGAGCATCATACTATTCAAACATCTGCTTGTGTGCAAGTTAACAGATCTAGCCATATTCACTGATGTAATCACCTCAAAGTATTGTGTAATGAGTCAGAGTCTGATACCAGCAGCCAGCTGACCTGAGAGCTTTGTTAGCAGTTGTAAAAGCGCGCGCATGTAGGATATTTGCGGTTTTTCAAAATGTAAGCCCTAAAGCCTCTTATGAAATACTTCTGTGCAGTGCGAGGTTAATATTCTTTGAACTAGATTACAGAAGTAGGATTTATATTCACAAAATATCCAAGCTACAGCTATTGAAGTGTGGTTCATCATAACCAATTTATGGAGGCTGAATAGGTGTCAATGTATATTAGAGGTACCCAGCAGTTAAATAGTAAT
This sequence comes from Hemitrygon akajei, assembly GCF_048418815.1. Lineage (NCBI taxonomy): Eukaryota > Metazoa > Chordata > Chondrichthyes > Myliobatiformes > Dasyatidae > Hemitrygon > Hemitrygon akajei. The sequence goes on along the minus strand of NC_133125.1, from coordinate 15,979,236 downwards.
AGTCTGATCACTCAAATTGACTATAACGCTCTCTCCTAAGTGGTTGTCGATTGGTTAGTCCTCAAGTAACTGTAGCTGCCAATCCGGGATCAACATATTCTGGTACATCGTGGGCAAGAGAAAGAGATGGCTGTGGGTAGTGGTTGGCTCTTTTGGTTATTCATTCTCTCCTTTTGCTACTCTCTGCGGCACAGTGAAGGTTGTTCTCGTACAGCACAACTCCCTCTTGAACAGAGTTCCTCCAGGTGTATCTACAGGGTGCATTGTCTTCACAGTTTTTAGATGAAATGCATAACTTCTTCAGGCTGATTTTGATGTTATTTTACCTAAGCAGCGACAGGCAGCCTGGAATACCTACTCTGGAAACCTGAAGGCGTCAGCAAGATACTAACCGCCATTGTTTCCTCCAAATTAACTGGAAGGAAGAGTGAACCAATATCAGTGTCTCGTCTCTTCCAGTAAGACATCCACGACTATGATGCAGTGGTTACAAATAAGCAGTTATATACCTATTCCAACTCTATCCTGCACAGAGTTTACTAAGAAGGCAGAAATTCAAGGATATGCTTTAAAAAATGCACCAGTCACATTGTTTCCTGGGAATCAACAGCCCATGGTCACTCAAATTTCGGAAGAAGAACTCACTCTCATTGCAAAGTTCAAATCTAAGTGCTGGGAACTCAACAAGCCCCGCACACTGATGGAAAGAGTACGTTGACTCAGAATCTAACTACTCTCTGCACTGTCAGGCGCTTCCTGTCCCATCCGTGGAAAATTCTGTGGTTCCCACATTGGAAAAATAAATTTATTAGCCAAGATATCAATTCGTTAACACTACCATAATAGTTTAACAATTGTATAGGCACTTCCAAACCTGTTAAAGATTAGCTTTAATTTGGAGCAAGAAGGCTGCAAGTGAAAGGCTAATTTTCAGAGCCAAGGCAGTTTTTACCACTCGGGGTAAAAGAGAGACAAGGCTGCGCAGGCGTGTGACGTCAGCCAGTAGAGCGCAAAAGGCTTAAAAAGAAGATTGCCATATCCAGCGGGCAGCGGAGTGAGAGGACTTTGGCTCAACGGGCTTAGGCGGTAACGGGATGAGGCGAGGTAGTTCACCGGTGTTACTTGCAGAAAGCAGGAAGTATGTGTGTGAGGCCAGTTTTCTGTGCTCGGTGTCAGATGTGGGAGGTCCTGGAGTCTCCCAGCCTCTTAGACGGCCATATCTGCACCAGGTGTGTCGGGCTGCAGCTCCTTAGAGACCAAATTAAGGAACTGGAGATGCAGCTCGATGACCTTCACCTGCTCAGGGTAAGTGAGGAGGTGATAGAAAGGAGTTATAGGCAGGTGGTCACACCAGGGCCACGGGAGACAGATAAGTGGGTCACAGTCAGGAGGGGGAAGGGGAAGAGTCAGGTACTAGAGAGTACCCCTGTGGCTGTACCCCTTGACAATAAGTATTCCTGTTTGAGTACTGTTGGGTGGCACAGCCTACCTGGGAGAAGAGACAGTGGTCGTGCCTCTGGCACAGAGTCTGGCCCTGAGGCTCAGAAGGGTGGGGAAAGGAAGATGAAGGCAGCAGTGATAGGAAGTTGAGAAGCAGGACCGCAAAGGTAGTAATCTTGGGATTACTTCCTGTGCCACAGGACAGTGAGTATAGGAAAGAGGTGAAGGATAAATGTGTGGCTGAGGGATTGGAGCAGGGGGCAGGGATTCAGATTTCTGGATCATTGGGGCCTCTTTTGGGGCAGGTGTGACCTGTACAAAAAGGGACGGGTTGCACTTGAATCCCAGGGGGACCAATATCCTGGCAGGGAGGTTTGCTAAGGCTGCTGGGGAGAGTTCAAACTAGAATTGTTGGGGGATGGGAAATGAACTGAAGAAACTGGGGAAGAGGAGGTTAGCTCACAAATAGAGAAAAACTTGTAAACAGTGCGAAGCGGAGGATAGGCAGGTGATAGAGAAGGGACACGCTCAGACTGAAGGTTTGAGATATGTCTATTTTAATGCAAGGAGTGTTGTGAACAAAGTGGATGAGCTTAAAGCGTGAATCAGTACTTGGAGATATGATGTGGTGGCCATTACAGAGACTTGGATGGCTCAGGGACAGGAATAGTTACTTCAAATGCCGGGTTTCAGATGTTTCAGAAAGTACAGGGAGGGAGGCAAAAGAGGTAGGGGTGTGACACTGTTGATCAGAGATGGTGTCACAAGCCTTTTGGAGATAGTGATCATAATTCTATCTCCTTTACAATAGCTTTGGAGAGAGATAGAAACAGACAAGTTAGAAAAGTGTTTAATTGGAGTAAGGGAAATTATGAGGCTATCAGGCAGGAAATGAGAAGCTTAAATTGGGAACAGATGTTCTCAGGGGAAAGTACAGAAGAAATGTGGCAAATATTCAGGGGATATTTGTGTGGAGTTCTGTAATAGGTACATTCCAATGAGACAGGGAAGTTATGGTAAGGTATAGGAACCGTGGTGTACAAAAGTTGTAATAAATCTAGTCAAGAAGAAAAGAAAGGCTTACAAAAGGTTCAGAGAGCTAGGTAATGTTAGAGATCTCAAAGATTATAAGGCTAAGAGGAAGGAGCTTAAGAAGGAAAGTAGAAGAGCCAGAAATGGTCATGAGAAGGCCTTGGTGGGCAGGATTAAGGAAAACCCCAAAGCATTCTACAAGTATGTGAAGAGCAAGAGGATAAGACGTGAAAGAACAGGACCTATGAAGTGTGACAGTGGGAAAGTGTGTATGGAATCAGAGGAAATAGCAGAGGTACTTAATGAATACTTCAGTATTCACTAAGGAAAAGGATCTTGGTGACTGTAGTGATGACTTGCAGTAAACGGAAAAGCTTGAGCATGTAGATATTAAGAAAGAGGATGTGCTGGAGCTTTTGGAAAGCATCAAGTTGGATAAGTTGTCTGGACCAGATGAGATGTACCCCAGGCTACTGTGGGAGGCAAGGGAGGAGATTGCTGAGCCTCTGGCAATGATCTTTGCATCATCAATGGGGACAGCAGAAGTTCTGAAGGATTGGAGGGTTGTGGATGTTGTTCTTTTATTCAAGAAAGGGAGTAGATATCGCTCAGGAAATTATAGACCAGTGAGTCTTACCTCAGTGGTTGGTAAGTTGATGGAGAAGATCCTGAGAGGCAGGATTTATGAACATTTGGAGAGGTATAATATGATCAGGAATAGTCAGCACGGCTTTGTCAAGGCCAGGTCATGCCTTACGAGCCTGATTGAATTTTTTGAGGATGTGACTAAACACATTGATGAAGGAAGAGCAATAGATGAGGTGTATATGGATTTCAGCAAGGCATTTGATAAGGTACCCCAAGAGCGGTTGTAGACGGATCATATTCTGCATGGAGGTCAGTCAGCAGAGGAGTGCCTCAGGGATCTGTTCTGGGCCCCTTACTCTTCATGATTTTTATAAATGATCTGGATGAGGAAGTGGAGGGATGGGTTAGTAAGTTTGCTGATGACACAAAGGTTGGAGGTGTTGGCGATAGTGTGGAGGACTGTCAGAGGTTACAGCGGGACACAAATAGGATGCAAAACTGGGCTGAGAAATGGCAGATGGAGTTCAACCCAGATAAGTGTCAAGTGGTTCATTTTGGTAGGTCAAATATGATGGCAGAATATAGTATTAATTGTAAGACTCTTGGCAGTGTGGACAATCAGAGGGATCTTGGGGTCCGAGTCCATAGGACGCTCAAAGCAGCTGCGCATGTTGACTCTGTGGCTAAGAAGGCATATGGTGTATTGGCCTTCATCAATGGTGGAATTGTATTTAGGAGCCAAGAAGTAATGCTGCAGCTAAGTAGGACCCTGGTCAGACCCCACTTGGAGTACTGTGCTCAGTTCTGGTTGCCTCATTACAGGAAGGATGCGGAAGCCATAGAAAAGGTGCAGAGGAGATTTACAAGGATGTTGCTTGGATTGGGGAGCATGCCTTATGAGAACAGGTTGAGTGAACTTGGCCTTTTCTCCTTGGAGCGACAGAGGATGACAGCTGACCTGATAGAGGTGTATAAGATGATGAGAGGCATTGATCGTGTGGATAGTCAGAGGCTTTTTCCCAGGGCTGAAATGGCTGCCACAAGAGGGCACAGGTTTAAGGTGCTGGGGAGTAGGTACAGAGGAGATGTCAAGGGTAAGTTTTTTACTTAGAGTGGTGGGTGCATAGAATGGGCTGCTGGTAACGGCGGTGGAAGCAAAAGCATTAGGGTCTTTTAAGAGACTCCTGGATGGCTATGTGGAGCTTAGAAAAATAGAGGTTATAGGTAAGCCTAGTAATTTCTAAGGTAGGGACATGTTCAGCACAACTTGTTGGGCTGAAGGACCTGTATTGTGCCTTAGGTTTTCAATGTTTCTATGTCATATGCGTATCAAAACATAGAGTGAAATGCATTGTTTATATCAATGACCAACAGTCGAGGATGTGCTGGGGACAGACTGCAAGTGTCACCACATTTCTGACACAAACGCAGCATGCCCACAAGTCTGGTTTAAGATGGTGCTTCTGAAGACTGGTGACAACTTACTGGTGGTTCAGAAAGCAAGAAATAATACTAAATACTTAATTAATAATACTTTTTCTGTGAAAACAATCACTGCAGACAAAGGGGGAGTGAAGGTGAGGCTGACTCGAGGGTCAAGGTGTGCAAAGCTGGAGCAAAGTCGAGGCACGTTTGAGGAGAAGTGGTCGAAGTGAGGTCAAGACTTGTTTGAGACAGAGCCGGGGCATGCGACGCAGAGAAAAGTCAGAGTGGACGAAATTCTGAAAGTTAGATCTAAATTAAGAGTGATTTTTGATCGATTTAGACTGATTTGGAGTGGTCGGCCATGGGTCAGAATGTGCTAGCCTGGTCCAGGCTCAGAGCAGAATAATACAGTAATAATATAGATGTGTTGCAACGCAATCTACTGCTGAACAATTAAAGAGAATGGGCCTCTAACAGAAGAAGAAACCTAAATAGAAAGGAGCAGATCTCTTCAAACCCTGAACTGCTTTTGGGAAACAATGATCAGCGCTTTTCAGATGCTATGATAAAGCAGATGTCTCACTACTTTAAGCATGACCTCATCTATATTATGGGGTGAAGCAATAGTGTAGTGGATAGCATAACACATTATAGCACCAGTGTTTGGAACATCAGGGTTCAATTCCCTCCACTGAACATAAGGAGCTTGTATGCTCTCCCTTTGACCACATGGGCTTCCTCTTGATGCTCCAGTTTCCTCCCACGTTCCCAGCATAACAGGTGGCAGTCATGCTTCGTAGGTGCTGGAAGCACTGTAACAACACACCAACAGACTGCATTGTCATTGACACAAATGATGCATTTCACTGTATATTTTGATGTATACGTGACTAGACGTAGGAGTCTGATTGTAAAGGAGAATGAAAGCAGAGATTGGCCACATTGTGTTTCTCATTTTGCAATCTCAGTAATCATAATTAACCATATTAGAGCAAATGGCATATCAGGCAGCATTTTAGGGTCGTGGTTAGTGTAACATTTTACAGGGTTCAATCCCACCGCTGCCTGTAAGGAGTTTGTATGCTCTCCCAGACTGCATAGGTTTCCTCCTGGTGCTCCGGTTTCCGCCCACATTCCAAAACACACAATAGGGGTTAGTAGGTTGTCAGCGTGCTATGCTGGTGCTGGAAGCTGGGCTCCACCCAGTACATGGTACTCAGGCGCCAACATAGCATGCCCTAATGCTCAGCAGAACAACACAGAACACAAAACAGAATGTAACAAGCAACAAACAGCACCTTAATAAACCCCATTCCTCTCTCCCACCCACTCACCTACCCGTACACAATCTTCCAACTGGTCATCTCCAGCCTCCAGTGGACTCAATGATTTGAAGACATTGGTTCACTGTAGTGAACTCACAGTGGCTTCAGGATACCAAAGTACCAGAATATTCGTCGATTTTCTTTATAATTCTGAAGCACAGTTTTTGCAGGACAAAAATATAAAATCTACTAATTTAATAAGGAGTCTTCCCAACACATTTATTTTTCTACAAGGATTAATACAATTTATATTGCTTAGCAAAACTGTAGAGATTGTTCATTTTTACATGCATTTGGATGCAAGACGTAATCTTAAAATGTGGGTTCTGTTTACATTTTAGGAAGTCATTAGCAGATTATGTTCCTGTAAATAAACAACTTACAGGATATTATATTAAAAATAAAAGGAGAATAATTAGTGTTAGCTGGATCCAAAGGAAATTGCTGGAAGAAAGCCATCTACATGTGAAAGCAGCTAATAAATTAAGTTTATAAATTATTCACAGCTAACCATGGAATTTCAGAGACAAAGTCTTTTAAAAATTAAGTAAGAGCCCCTGGCAGAAAAAAAAACTCAAAAGACGTTTTTTTTTGAGCTGCCAGAAAGAAGAATGCACCAATCACAGCATAATGAATTTCAGTTGCACAGCTGTCTGTGAAAGGAGGCCCATATAACTCAAAAGCAAATCAGTGACAAATCACACTGTCACTTGTTTCAGCTCAAACTGTCCAGCTGATGAGCCTGCTGTTTATATTGTCTCCGGAGGCTAGGGATACAGAGAACATGAGGAAGAAATGCTCAGGGGAAAATAACAGAGGCTGTGCTCAGCATCTTTCTCAAGATTTGCAGCATTGTTTCTCTCATTCTCTGAAGGTTTCAAAAGCGAAGCACTGGCAGGGACATACAAAGAATCCTCAGTTCAAGTATCCTTTACTTTCTATTTCCAACATGTATAATGATTTACTGTATGCCTAAAAATGATCTCATGAAGATTTGAATTACCTAATGTTATAAACCAGGTATAAGCATCGGCAGATTGCTTACCTTATTAATTCTGATGTTTGCTTTGCAAGAATAGACTGTGCATGAGCCAGACACATTAGGCACAGTTCCATGCAACTCTACATGAATACCACAAGCAAAGCAACCTAACTTCTTTTATCTTTCTAGATACAATTTTCTTTTATAAGTATTTATTTTACTTTTTATAAATAGACATTTCTCTAGGGCAGGGGTTCCCAACCTGGGGTCCACAGACCACTTGCTTAATGTATTGGTCCAAGACATAAAACAGGTTGGGAGCCCCTGCTCTAGAGAAATATTTGTGGCTCTGCTTCATAAGACAAAGGAGCAGAATTACTCCACTCGGCCTATCAAGTTTGCTTTGCCATTCCATCATGGCTGATTTATTATCCCTCTCAACCCCATTCTTCTGCCTTCTCCCTGTAACCTTTGACACCCTTACAAATCAAGATCCTATCAACCTCCACTTTAAATGTACCCAGTGGCTTGGCCACCACAGCCGTCTGAGGCAATGAATTCCGCAGATTCACCACCTAAAGGAATTCAATCTAATAATCATCATATGAAGTAAAGTTTTAAAAGACTTAAATATTAATATTCAAGTAGTGTAGATAAGGAAAGGTATGGAGCTACTTACAGATTTTATTTGGCACAATTTAGCTGAAGCAGATTTCTGAGCAGTCACTTAACTTTTCACTAAAAACATTAAATTGTTCCAAAAAAGATGAAAAGCCCCATTTGCTCTTTCTGAGAAGCATCCTTCATTGCATTAGGTAGAATAAAATGAATGAGGAAATAATGTATGATCGAGGAGCATCTAGCATATCAATCATAAGATAAGGTCTTCTATAGTTTCATGGCTTGTCAGAAGTACTGCCTTCAGCCTAGCTAGCTCTTGCATGAAGAAAGACAAGTCTCACACCAAACCTATTAGCAGCAACAGTTTTGAATACATATGGCAATTTCTTTTAGCTCAAGGGCATTTTGGAGGAGAAAGAAGGATTCCCTGGGTCATTTGTGAAGGATGAGGTATGTGTTTGGTGCCATGTTTGGACAGAGATAAAGCGGTTTGAGAATGGGTTGTACATGAACTTCTGACAGGCCAAATGAGCTTTTCTGGAGCTATCAATGACTATTATCAATAACTGGTCTTGGAGGTTAGAATAACAAATGAGATTTTTTAAAAAAGGTATAAAGGGGAAGATTGAGGGAAGCAAGCTCAATTATCTTATGCTGAAAGAAGATTTACAACAGGGTCATGGAGGATTCTACATGGCTGTTATCAATGTATATGACATCAGCTGAAAAATGAGAACAAATATAAAATGAGCTGAGAAAGCATTTTTAAGATGCCTATATTCAAGTATTTCTGGGAATTAAACAATTTCCAGAAAATTATTTCAACTTACACTAGCAACCCGGGTTTAATTCCCACTGCTGTCTGTAAAGAGCTTGTACATTCTCTATACGACTGTATTAGTTTCCTCCGAGTGTTCCAGTTTCCTCCCACATTCCAAAGATGTATGGGTTAGTAGGTTAATTGGTCACATGGTTGCAATGGTGGCATGGGCTTATTGGTCTGGAAGGCCCTGTAACTGTGCTGTATTTCTAAATAAAATTAATAAAAATAAATTTCAGGTTTATTTAATAAAATGGTAGATAAGCTCCCATTTGGAAGTATTAAAGTTGTAATTTTTTTTGGTGGAATTAACTCACTTAATCATTAGTTATGCCTGAAGCAGACACAAGAAACCTGGTAATAAACCTATATGCATATCCTTTCTGTCGTCTCACCGTATGTGCTGGATCAATGGTATGCAGAAATAATGGTGTGGAAAGATCTCTAGAATTATACTGAAACACACTTAAGGACAGTGGTCCTCTAAATAAATGCAATACATTGGCCAAGGAAAACTGTGGCTTAACGGATATTGTGTGAAAAAAGTAAAGTGTTTTTAAGAGATACATCACAGTAACAGGCCCTTCCAGCCAATGAGCCTACATCACCCAATTACACCCATGTGATACAAATAACATGGGTGGAGGGGTGGAGATACGTCTCTACCAAAGGAGGTGTAAGGCGCTCCTTCCCTCCACTAGCCTGCAGGTCACCCTTGGGCAAGGTGTAGCACCTGCTTAGCAACCCCCGCCACCAATCGGGGTCATGTGAAGCCATTGGGGCAGGTGGTGAATGGTTGTATGAGAGCTGGTGCATAACACAACTCCTAATTATGCAACCACTGATGCCAGGTAGACAGTCTCCAAAGAATATTGATAATGGCTGGGGTCACTTGTCTTGTAAATACACTGCCCAGAGGCAACGACAACCCACTTCTGAAGAATCTGCCAAGAACAATCATGGTCATGGACCATCATCACCCATGCCGTATGGCGCAGTACATGATGACGATGACCTATTAACCTGTACATCTCTGTAATGTGGGAGGAATCTGGAGCACCTAGAGGAAACCTATGCAGTCACAGGGAGAACATTGAAGTTCCTTACAGATAGAGGTGGGAAACGAACTCCATCAGTGAGGAAACTTTGTAATGTGATGGTGGGGGTAAAGTTGGAAGCAGATATGACAAAGGTGTTTACGAGCCTGTTAGACGCATGAATGTGCAGATTCATTTATCTATCACATATAGATTGAAACATCCAGGGAAAGGCACCACTTGCATTAACAACCAACACAACCCAACTATGCGCTGGTGCAGTTCACAAATGTAGCCACACTTTTCCACAATGCTCAGCAGAACAACACAAAATACAAAAAGCAACCCCCCCCCCCACAAAAAAAAGCAACAACAAAACAAGCTTCCTCCCCACCTACACACATGGACATATTCAGGGATATGGAAGAGTATGGATCATGTCCAGGCAAAAGGGTTTAGTTCAATTTGGCATCATGCATAGTACAGATATCATGGGTCAAAGAGCCTGTCTGTGTACTGAACTGTTCTTCCATGACTCTACTTTAATAATAAATTGCTTTTGATCTGTAGTACAAGTTTCCTCTTACTTTTAGGGGAGAATGGATAATCAATTGATCATACCTCATCAACACTAGGAACTTCCCAGTAGCCAAACATCTTAATTTTGATTCCCATTCCCATTCCCATTTGTCGGTCCATGACTTCCTCTTGTCCCAAGATGAGGCCACCCTCAGGGTGCAGGAGCAACACATTATGCTTTGTCTGGGTAGCCTCCAACCTGATGGCATGAACATCAGTTTCTCCCACCATTAAAAAAAATCCCCTCCCTTTTCCCTTCTCACACCTGCCTATCACCTCCCCCTGGATCCCCTCTTCCTTCCCTTTCTTGTATGGTCCACTCTCCTCTCCTGTCAGATTCCTTCTTCTCCAGATTTTTCCTTTTCCACCCACCTGGCTTCACCTCCAACCTTCCAGCTAGCCTTCTTCTCCTTCCCCCTTTTTTCTCAGTCCTGAAGAACAGTCTCGCCCCAAAACGGCAACAAAACTTCCATAGATGCTGCATGACTTGCTGAGTTCCTCCAGCATTTTGTTTGTGTTGCATCAAATTTCCCTTATGGGCAGCCACGTCATCTCTGAGCCAAATTTACAGAGTCAACACACATTTTTGATAACTTTGAAGATGCTTTCTAAATTTTCCAGTATTTTAAGGCTATAGAATTGACTTTGATTGTGTATTACGAAGTTAACGACTGAAGATTTCATTCAGAACTGATGAAAGATTTTGAAATGCATGGAGATTCAAGCTCTGTTTAATTCAACTTAAAGTCATATTCTTGGCTTATATTTTACCGTACTGATTGCTAATTCTTTTCATAGCTAACGTCAATGAAGGCTAGAGAAGATAAACCACATTTCTCATGGGGTTTCATTCTGTTTATGACTTCATTTTCAAATTTTAGCAATGCCTAACCCATTAATTGCTCTGTAATTATTCAGTCAAAGGATAATTGATATGCAAAGTAATTAAAAACTAAATGACATGAATTATTTTAATTCACTGAAATTACAATATGAATAATATATTTATTTTCAAACATCAGTCCGTCACCAAAGATCTGATGATTGCAGTTGCTTTCTTCCCAACAGAGACTCAGCAAAGCACGAGCCCTTAAACTCAAGCACAAGCAGACTTTCTTCTGCCTGTGGAGGTTTCCACATAGATGCAGGCACATACAGTACTGTGCAAAAATCTTAGGTACACATATATAGCTAGAGTGCCCAAGACTTCTGCACAGTACTGTAGTAATTTTATGTATTGCACTGTATGGCTGCCACAAAAATAAACATGTTTCATGACATATGTGAGTGATGAAAAACCTGATTCTGATATGCATCTGTATTATGGACTGAGAGCGAAAGGGTGGCTGGGAGAGGGGAACCATGGTTAAGAAAAGGGGAAGGGAGAGGGGAGGGAGCAGGAAGCATCAGAGAGCCATCCCATAATGATCAATAAACCAATTGTTTGGAATCAAATGACCTTGCCTGGTGGTTTAGGGTTGGGTGTGTCTGCACCGGCACCACTCCTCACCCCTGCTACATGGAGCTTAGAAAAATAGAGAGCTATACACTTGGGAAATTCTAGGCAGTCTCTAGAGTGGGTTACACGGTCGGCACAACATTGTGGATCGAAGAGCCTGTAATGTGCTGTAAATTTCTACATTCTATGTTCTATATTCCTTCTCCACCACCTTTTCCTCACCCCTGACATGGCGCTCCTCCCTCACCATTCCCAACATCCTGTGTCCCACCACACAAACATGCTCTCCACTCGATGGCGACAAATGCAGCTATACATATGTGCCTAAGACGTTAGCACAGTATTGTATGTTGTAGCAGTAATGCAAATATGCATTACATCTGCAAGCAGCAGTGCCCCTACTTTCTCAGAAGATTGTGGAGATTTGGTGTATCATCTAAAATGTCCATAGATGTGCTGAGGACAGTATACTGACTGGTTGAATCACAGCCTAGCATGGAAACACCGATGCCCTTAAATTAAAAAGCCTACAAAGTATTGTGGGTACAGCCCAGTCCATCATGGAAAAAGCCCTCCCCACCAATGGGCAAATCTACACGGAGCGCTGTCACAGGAAAACAGCATCCATCATCAAGGGCCCCCACCATTGAGGCCATGCTCTTTTCTCGCTGCTGCATTGAGGAAGGAGGTACAGGAGCCTCAGGACCCACAAACTGAGGAACGGTTATTACCTCTCAACCATCAGACTCTTGAACCAGAAGAGAGAACCTCACTCAGTTTCACTCACTGAGCTAGTCCCACAACTTATGGACTTACTTTCAAGGAATCTTTATTTCATGTTCTAGATATTTATTGCTTATTTATTTATTATTAGTTTGCTTTTTTTCCCCTTTTTGTATCTGCATAGTTTGTCTTTTGCACGTTGGTTGTTTGACCATCTTATTCTAAGTGGTTTTTCGTTGATTCTATTGTGTTTCCTTGCATTCACTGTGAATACCCACAAGAAAATGAATTTCAGGGTGGCATATCATGACATATATGTACTTTGTTATACTTACTTTGAACTTTCAACATGTCAACTTTCACTGCTGTATTCTGAGCAGCCTCTGTTACTAATCACAAATAATAGGGCAGAGATGAGATTTCCAGCAAGGCAGTGCTGATCACATTTAGTAATCATATTTACTCACATGGCTCAGTAAAAGCATGCACAAACATTAGAGTTTTTTCTCCTAAAATTTTTGATTGGCAGTTATCGCTGTCCATCAGAATTAATTAAAGTTTTTATCCTTTTAGGTCAGACTAGTTAAAATTACAACTGACCTGCCTACTTTATAATTAATAGGTATCTATTTTTATTAGTGCTAATCTATTAGGTTTGAGAAATATAAAGATTACACTGTTCAGAAAAAGGTATGGAGCTGACCAAAGTTGAAATACAATTCAAATCAACCTGTATTTGATTAAGTGGCATGTAGAATTCTGCCGCTGCAAAGTGCAGAAACAGTTACCTTTTGGCAAAAAGCAGTTTTGTTTCAATTAACTGTAATAATTACTTTCACTTTGAGGTATTACTTTGTATAGTAATTAACTTTACATAGGACATCTGGGCTATTTCGAACAAGGAGTCATTTTTTTTCCCCCTCAAGGATTCTCAGATAAGGTGAATTTTGTGTCTGAAGTAACGTGAAAAGAATAAACTCAACAAACACAAACCCTGGAGTAATTTTGCAGCCAATGGTAGGATCTCCCAGTCACTATCCAATTCAATTCAACTTTGCATTCCAACACACTTATCCACAGGCTCCTCCACTGCCACAATAATGCCACACTCAGGTTTAGGGAGCAACACCTCATATTCTACCTGGGTAGCCTCCAATCAACCTGACAGCATGAACACCGCTTTCTCTAACTTCTCCCCCCCCCCAATTCCTCATTGAGGCACCCCTCTCACCCCTTCTCTTCTCCTCCCCTGCTCATTACCTCACTCTAGCACCTTCACATTCTTCCATGGTCCACTGTCCTCTCCCATTAGATTCTCTTCAGCCCTTTACCTCTTCCACCTATCATTTCCCAGCTTCTTACGTCAACTCTCCTCCCCACCCACTCACCAACCGTCCCCCTCGCTTGGTCTCACCTATCTCCTGCCAGCTTGTTCTCCTTCCCCTCCTCCTGCCTTCTTATTCTGGCTTCCTTTCCAGTCCTGTTGAAGGGTCTTGCCTCAAAGCGTCACCTGTTTATTCCCCTCCATAGATTTTGCCTGGCTTGTTGAGATCCTCCAGAATTTTGTGCGTGCTCCTCAAAATTTTACAGCATCTGCAGGAATCTCGTGTGTTTCTGTTTTTTTCCCCCTGAGTACTTTAGATTCATTTTCTCTCATCCTGCTGGGGCCAAGTGGATCAAGACTTCAACCCACTCTCAGTATATGAAAATTGGACAAGCCAATCTCACTTTTCCATGACAAAAAGAGAAAATTCTGGAAACTCTCAGCAGGTCAGGCTGCATTTGCTTGATGTGCTTTGGCCTGCTGAGCAGTTCCAGCATTATTCTGCTTTTGCTTTAGATTTCCCACAGCTGCTTGTTTTTAACGTTTCTCCTTCCTGTGGCCCACCTAGTTAGTTTTGCAGGGTGAATTAGGAATTGGGCAATAATTGCTAATTAGAGTCCAACACCTGTGGACTTCAAAATCCCATGGTGGGACCATGGAAACCGGAGTAAACAAGGTATCACATCACTGAGATGTATCGTGGGAGGGAGGGAAGTGTTGCACAGCCCCAGTACTTAAAATGCTGCAGCTGTTTTTTAAAATGGCAAATCAATAGTGAATGGCTGACATATTGATGAATGGTAACCACCCACTGGAGAAATCTCCAGGTTATCGGAATCCTTATGGGATGTACTCGGGGATGAATGGAGTGTATGTACTTGAGGCTGGGGCAGGAATGGGCAGAAGAGGTTACAAACCGAGACAGGATATTGTCATAGATTTAAACATAACAAGGGCCAGCATAATGGCACAGCTAAGGGAGCGGCTGTTTCAAAACTCCAGAAATGCAGGTTCATTCTTGAGTTCCAGCACCATCTGCATAGAGACATGCACATTTGTAGGTTAATTGGCCATTATAAATTGCCCCTTATCCAGGACCCTTCTGAAGATTCAAGATTCAAATGTAGGTATCGCATGTACAGTTAATTGAAACATACAGTAAAACTTGTTTTTTGTGTTAACAACCAACACACCTGAGGGTGTGCTGGGAGCAGCCTGATGCACTATCAATAACTCTCTGAGACATGAGGGGAGATATAGGCTTTTATTGACTGGAAGAAAGAACAAGCAGCAGTTGACCACCATACTACATCCTGAAGACTGAGGGCAGGGCTCAGGCCCCAATCGCCTTTATACCAGGGTCTGTGGGAGGAGCCACAGGAGCAGTCAGCAGGGGGGGGGGCGTGTCCAGACAGGTATATGTAGTTCACCACACAGCCCCTAGGTGTCGCCAAACATTCTGGCGCCAACAAAGCATACCCACAATGCTCGGCATAACAAAACAGAACACAACAAGCAACCAAACAACAAGAGCTAAACAAGCCTTGTTCCTCCCTCCCACCCAAACACACAATCACAATCCTCCAATCCCAGAACAGGCCATCTTCAGCCCCCAGCAGACTCAGACTCAAACTCACAAACATTGGGTCTTCAGCTTGACCAATGGACCCACAGAGACTCCGGCTCCGGCCAATAGGGCACAGATTCCAGGCTTCCGAGTCGACCCTCAGCATCGGCTCCAGAGCCTGCCAATCATCAAACATAAGGCCTTAAAGTCCGGACTCGCCAACGACAGGAACACGAACACAAGGTCTCGAACTCTGGTCTCATCAATTCGCAAACCCAGGGGGTCATTGGAACTCATTCCTCCATAGTTCCTGAAGACTTATAAACATCAGCTACCTCTACTACTAACCCAGGTCATGAATTCCAGATCATAACAACTATTGACAGAAAAAAATCATCTCACTTCAGTTCTTTTGACAATGAAGTTCATATCATTAGACACAGTCCTTTGCCCTCTTCCTGAAGGTAATAGTTTCTCCCTATTGTCATCAATAAAATAATGATAGAAATGTAGCCTAACCCCATAAACACACCATTACCCCCTCATTCCTTCCAATTTAAGATTGTTTTAAATCTATGAAGATTCAGATTTTAGTTTAGCAGTTCATTTGCTTATAATATTTTACCACTCTAGCTTTTGAAAGTCCTGCTTCAAATATTTGGATTATACTCTAGATCCTAGATGACTCAAGAAGTGAAAATAGCTTCTATCTATGCTTTCCATTCTTAAAAGTTTCAATGAATTAAAGCCTTGATGTTCTAAAATGAAGGGAATACAATCTTAACTTCTAGAAACTTCCATTAAAATCTAACTCTTAGAGTCTTCTTCACTCAGAGGAAGCTGTTCTAAGGGACATACTTGTATTGAGACTGTGCCCTTTAGTCCTAGACCCCTGCTATAGGAAATACACTCTCCACATCCACTCTACCTAACCTTTCAGAACAAAGATGACGAGGGAATTCTTTAGTCTGATGGTGGTGAATCTATGGAATTCATTGCTACAGATGGCTGTGGAGGCCATGTCATTGGGTGTATATAAAGCAGAAATTGATAGGTTACAGGAACAAGGCAGGAGAATGGGGATGTGAGGGATGATGAGTCAGCAATGATGGGATGGTGGCACAGACTCAATAGGTTGAAAGATCTTCTGGGATGAAACAGGGTTTTAAAGGAACCAAGGTAACAATTGAATTAACTTTATTACTTACATCCTTCATATGCATGAGGAGTAAAAATCTTTACATAACGTCTCCTTTTAAATGTGCTATGTATTGTAATTTATAATAAATAGTATGTACAACAGGATAGTCAATACAGCATAGAAATACAATTGTATCAGCATGAATTAATCAGTCTGATGGCCTGGTGGAAGAAGCTGTCCCGGAGTCTGTTGGTCCTGGCTTTTATGCTGCGGTACCATTTCCCGGATGATAGCAGCTGGAACAGTTTGTGGCTGGGGTGACTCGGGTCCCCAACAATCCTTCAGGCCCTTTTTACACACCAGTCTTTGTAAATGTCCTGAATAGTGGGAAGTTCACACCTACAGATGCGCTGGGCTGTCTGTACCACTCTCTGCAGAGTCCTGCGATTGAGGGAAGTACAGTTCCCATACCAGGCAATGATGCAGCTAGTCAGGATGCTCTCAATTCTGTCCCTATAGAAAGTTCTCCGGATTTGGGAGCCCACACCAAACTTCTTTGACCATCTGAGGTGAAAGAGGCACTGTTGTGCTTTTTTTCATTACACAGCTGGTAGGTACAGCCTATGTGAGATCCTTGGTGATGTTTATGCCAAGGAATTTAAAGCTGTTCACCCTCTCAGCCCCAGATCCACTGATGTCAATAGGGGTTAGCCTGTCTCCATTCCTCCTGTAGTCCACAACCAGCTCTTTTGTTTTTGCGATATTGAGGGAGAGGTTGTTTCCTTGACACCACTGTGTCAGAGAGGTGACTTCTTCTCTGTAAGCTGCTTCATTATAATTTGAGATTAGGCCAATAAGTGTAGTATCATCAGCAAATTTAATTAGCAGATTGGAGCTGTGGGTGCCGACACATTCATGGGTATACAGAAAGTAAAGGAGGGGGCTTAGGACACAGCCCTGAGGGGCAACTGTGTTGAGGGTCAGAGGAACAGAGGTATTCTTACCACCTGCTGGCATTCTGCTGTCCAGGATCCAGCTGCACAAGGTGGGGTGAAGGCCGAGGTCTCTGAGCTTCCTGTCGAGCCTGGAGGGAATTATGGTGTTAAATGCTGAACTGTAGTCCAAGAACAGCATTCTCACATAAGCATCCCTTTTCTCCAGATGTGCAAAGCCGGTGCGTAGAGCTGTGGCTATTGTGTCATCTGTCAATCGGTTAGCTAACAGAGTTGGAGTTACTTTGATCCTGATCAGGGAGAAGCCCTTGAAACAGTACTGAACAGAAAGAAACACTATTAAATCAGTTGAATGTTTCAAACCATTTGCACCAACATCTCCCAGACATGCTCTAACTCAGCATGTGCAGTGAGTAGCATTCTTGTATGCAACTGACATGCAGTACCAAACTATTTGCATAATTACAGTTTGTGACATGACATGTCAAACTATATTTCCACATAATGCAATACAACATGGACCCCGTTTCCATCACAACCCTCTCCAGAAAAACCTACTTCATAAACACTGTGCAGAAAAAATTCAATGAATGTGATCAGGTCTAAACCCTTAGTCCTAACCGGTTTGCATATTGTAAATATTGTTGCAATTGTCCTATATTTATTAATATTAGTTGTAAATTCCTTTTATTTTAAGTTGATATTTCTTGGTCTTACATTACAATATTTATATTACAAGTCATATTACTAAATTACAATTATTGTAACACTACAATATTTATATTACAGTATTAGAATAATCACATTTTACTAATTTTTCATAATTTGGAAATTTTATGACAAGCATTGTAATCATTGCAGGTTTACACCAAAGACTTTAAATAAATGTGCTTTATTATTTACATATTACTGTGGTTTTAGACAATTGTGGAGCAGAATATTTAACATGCACACAAAATAAATCTTAATTTATGTAAAATCTATGCATACACAAGAGAACACAAAATATCTGCGCAATCCAGTCTGTCAAAAGCAAGTATTAATACTGATGTGAAGTGATTCCCACAATTAGAATGCTGAATGCAGAAAAAATCCTTTAAAGGTACAGATTCAATTCACATTTGTAACCTTTCAGATTTTTAAACTGTGTACAAAATATATAGTTTAGATTTGAACCCTAAGTGACACCAGAAACACACACAAAATGCTGGAACTCAGCAGGTCAGGCAGCATCTGCAGAGAGGAATAAAGAGTTGACGTTTCGGGCAGAGACCTGTCATCAGAACTCTTCGGCAATCTTGGCCCAGAACATCAATTCTATTCATTTGAGCTTATGACACCAGAAAATACATTTTAAAATGCTGTTTCCCAAGGCAGTCCAGTACACTTGGTATTCAGAGAGACATTATGATTATGAAATAACCCAGGATTTTCTGTTTTTTGTTGTAAGTAAACCGCTTTGCTTTGAAACACCACTGTGTACTATGTAACAGATCATGCCCAGATCTGCCAATGCAGCCTTTCTTGTAACATTTTGGACTTACTTTGATTTATAATAGTGCTATCATTTCAAAGGACCTGTCCTGGGACAAGTGCGTAAGTGCCATTACAAAGAACCCATAGCAGCACCTCTACTTCCTTAGAAGTTTGCAAAGATTCAACATGACCTCCAAAAATTTGACAAACTTCTATAGATATGTGGTAGAGAATATATTGACTGACTGCATCACAGTCTGATCTGGAAACATTAATGCCCTTGAATTGAAACTTTTACAAAATGTAGAGGATACAGCCCATTCTGTCACAGGTAAAGCTCTCCACACCATTGAGCACATCTACATGGAGCACTGTTGTAGGAAAGCAGCCCCACTCAGGACCCCCACCACTCAGGCTATGCTCTCTTCTCACTGCTGCCATCAGGAAGAAGGTATAGGAGCTTCAGGACTCACACCGTCATGTTCAGGAACAGTTATTACCCCTCAACCATCAGGTTCTTGAACCTGAGAGGCTAACTTCACTTGCCTCATCACTGAATTGTTCCCACAACCTATGGACTCACTTCCAAGGACTCATCTCAATTTTATATATTAAAAATATTGATATAAATGTATTCATATGAGATATTTATTGCTTATCTATTATTTATTTTACTTTTATCTTTGCACTGCTTGTTGTCTTTTGCGCATTGGTTGTTTGTCCGTCCTGTTGGGTGTGGTCTTTCATTGGATTTACTGTGAGTGCTCACAAGAAAACAAACCTCAGAATCAGGTTTAATATAACTGGCAGATGTCATGAAATTGGTTGTCATGCAGCAGCAGTACATTGCAGTACATAATAAAAAATGTAAATTACATTATATTAAAGATTAAATTAAATGTGGTGTAAAAAGAGAGAGAAAGAAAGAAAGTGAGGTAGTCCATTCAATGTCAATGTCCATTCAGGAATCTGATGGCAGAGGGAAAGAAGCTGTTCCTGAATCGTTGTGTGTGCGCCTTCAGGCTCTTGTACCTCCTGAGAAGAGGGCATGTCCTGGTGGACATGGGGGTCCCGCCTTTCTGAGGCATCACTCCTTGAAGATGCTCTGGATGATGTGTACGCCTGTGCCCATGATGGACCTAACTGAGTTTACTACTTCGGTGTCTCATTTCAATCCCATGCAATGACCCCCACCCCAAACAGATGGTGATGTAGCCAGTTAGAATGCTCTTCAAGGTACATCTGTAGAAATTACAAAGTTATGCTGACACCTTCATCTACTCCAAGATCAATCAAACTTTTCCCTCCGTGTTTTGATCATCCACATCCCTAACTAAGAGTCTCTTAAATGTCTCTAATGTATCTGCATCTACTACCTCTGATAGGTTGCTCCACTCACTCACCACTGTGTAAAAAATGTATGACTTCCCCACCCCCCATACTTCCCTCCAATCATCTTAAAATTATGCCCTCTTGATTTGGCCATTTCTACCCTGGGTCAAAGTCTTTGGCTATCAATTCAATCTATCTCCCTTAATATCTTGTATACCTCTACCAACTTATCTCTCATCCCCCTTTGCTCTACAAAAGCCCTCTCAACCTATGCTCTTAAGTCATGCTCCATAATTCAGGCAGGATCCTGCTAAATTTCCACTGTGCCCTCTCTAAAGCTTCCAAATCCTTTCCCTAATGAGGCAATCAGAAATGAACACAATGCTCCAAGTGTGGTCTAACCGGGGTTTTATAGAGCTGCAACATTACCTCATTGCTCTTAAATACAATCCCCTCAGATAATGAGGGCAAACACACCATACCCCTCTTAACAACCCTATCAACCTGTGTGGCAACTTTTCACTTCTCATCCTGTTTTTCTCCAAAGAGAAAAGTCCTAGCTCACAACACAAGTAGGTAATTAGAACAGACTTGTACACTATGCTCCCGAAACAGGCTTATCAGAGTATGATACAGCTGCAATAAGGTAACTCTGGCAATAGAGGCAAAATTTGATGTCCTCCTAAATGATTATTGTACCAGCATGTTAACTCCCAGTAATTCATGAAAAAGGACACCAAGGTCCCTCTGAATATCATACCTTTTGATCTTACAATTTTCTTGAATAAAAATACTCTGCCCTTCTATTTTCCATATTTTCCATAGAAATGCACCACTTCAGCCTACTTAATCTATGTCAGCCTTCAGAGCAATTCCCCTCTAATTTTTGCTTGTAACCCATTCTCCCAAAGTGAATAGCTTCCCATTTTGCCATGCCATATGTTCATTTACATCTTCTACTCTATCTGTATCTATATATCATGTGTATCATTCAAAGCATTTCTAGATCTTGCCAAAACTCATTTATGGATATATTACGTTTCAATCATTGATTTGGACTGTAAACAGCTGTGGTCCCAACATCCCACTAGACAATCTCCAACCCAAATATTACCTATTTATTCTGCCGCAGTTTTCTGTCCATTGACCTATCCTTAATTAAAGCCAGTAGATTATCTAGAACCTCATGCATTCTAATTGTTTAATAGCTTTTTTGTAGCACTTTTTCAAAAACCTTCTGAAAAGAAAAAATACATCACAGCTCCCATCTATTCTGTTAGTTGCAACATAAAAATATGCTTTTTCATTCATAAATGCAGTTTGATACCTCCTAATTTGCTGAGTTCCCTATTACCATTCCTTACTGCAGTTGACCTCTGCATTATGATAGTATGCGTTTCTAGCTACAAATCTGTATTAACGATCTTCTAACTTGCAAAGCTAAGCCATCTGCACACACATCAAGATTCACAAAAGTAAAAAGAAAGTTATTTACTTTTTTTAAATCAATGCACCACAGAAAGCATCCTATCTGGATGCATACAGCTTGGTGTGGTAAATGCTCTGCACATGACAACAAGAAACTGCAGAGAGTTGTCATCACAGCTCACGGAAACCAATCTCCCCTTTATGGATTCATCATTCCCTTTTCAGATGACATTTTCAATCCTGTCTTAAAGTTAATGAATGCACGTGGTTAATTACAGAATTTTTATGGGTGGGTTTACTACTCATTTTGGAAAGGGATTTTAGCAAGGAAGCTAACATGATGTTTTAATGCTTATAAACTTGTATCAAAATTAAGTGTCCACTTGTAATATTTTATTATGATTAAAAACTAACTCAGTACCAGCATTCAACTAAGATCACAGATCAGCCAGTAATAATCAGCTTAATTTTGTAAAATGTTATCTAAACAAAACAAAAGCCGTGTTGATGGCTTTGAGGATACCTTGCAATGTTTTTCACTTGCAACGGTTTTACCTGCAAGTTTGAGGTTTTAAAATAACTACCGACTGATCATCAGTCATTCTTCTAATTAGTTAACAATCATTATTCATTATTGACAATAACTTCATTATTTTGATAGCTTCCAGATTTTGGGTATCATTATGAAATTAGTAAGTAAAATGGCCAAGATTAACAGCTAACTGCTGTACTGTTCACCTGGCAAGAAAAGAGCTTGTTAAGAAAAAAGTGGAGAAAATATTATAGAGTGGTGTTTGTAAATTAAATGATAATGTTTCATTCCATCACCTATAAAGTGTCCAAAAATTTATCATTGCTTCCTTGAATATACATTTCCATATCCTTGCAGTATTTCACAGGACTGTTTTAGAACGTGCTGCAAAATGCAAGTTGCAAACTGGTGAAGACTCAATGCTTTGTTGCTCAAGGGAACTATAAAATTGAGGAATGTTAAATAGGAAACACTCACCAATTTAGAATAAATTAACATGGTGTATTTTTAAGGATGTGGTGCAGGAAAAAAAACAGCAATTTGGTTATTGATGGGAGCTTCATTTTTTCCTTTTTTTCTTAATTTCTTTATTATATTTAGGTTTATTTTAGCTAGGCACCCACTATAGGTGAGAATTTAAATAAAAAATACACCTCCCAGCTCTGCCCCCTGGGCCAGTTGTGAGGTGGTGAATGTACATGGTTTTGGAATAAGTATCTCTGCCTTCACTTCTAGTCTGTGTTCTACTTGAAACTCATGAGATGCAAGATGTCTTCTGAATATCACCACAAGCTTAGACGAGGACAAGAGGCCTATCATCTACATGTTCCTGGTATTACTGAGTGCAAGGTCTGGTGAGCTGTAGATTCCTTCACAGGGTGTGTGAGAAAGGCAATGAAATTTGTGGGGTTGCTGAATGAAGATAAGATCGGGGATAGGCAAAGACTGGATTTAGAAGGAATCAAGTGTGCAGAGAGTTCAGAGAAAATTGTGCAAAATGGTTTGAAGAGTAGATTAGGCCAGGGTGTTGGGGAAATGATTGGGCAGACTAGTGTGGGAGTGGGAAGGTGGGAGTGATCAGTGTGGAGGGATTGAGGTTAATCAGTGTGGTAGGCACTGGAGTGGTGAGAAGGGTTGAGATCAATTGGGGAAAAAGTCCTGAGGAAATGAGTAACATGGTTTCATAACTTCAAAATGGTACCTTGTATCCACTTCACATTGCTGCCGAAAGGTCTGATGGTCTTTACGTTCTTGTGTATCATAGGCATCAGGGGCCTGTGGCAAAATCTGAAAACTACATTAAGCAAAGTTCCATTGTGTACCCCTCTATTTTTCTCATTCTGACAATTCTGTATTATAAAATATAATATTTCTTTCAAAAATTAAAAATGTAAAATACTTCAAACCAATTTTCCCTCTAAGATGCATACACACACCTTTTGCTACTAGCGCACAAAGGAACTTAAACTGCACATAAGAGGTTGTCGCCCTTTACCTCATTGGCATGTTAAGTATATTTCACGATCATACTCAATCACAATTCCTTTCCCGGTTTCTGATGCAGTTGGTGCTGACGACATGGAATTTGTGATGATTTGTCTGCAGATTTTAGAACTGGCTGATTTGAAATTTTTCAGTGCACACATGTTGTTGGCACTGGGGGGGGGGGGGGAATCACACAGCACAAGATTTTTGAGCACACTGGTCAAAAGCTTTTATGTTGAACAGCCTTGCAGACAGAGAACTAGAGTTAAACGAATCAGATTCAGAATCAGGTTTAATATCACTGACATACATCATGAAGTTTGGCGTTTTGTGGCAGCATGACTGTGTAGCCATGTGGTAAATTGGGAATAGTATTGCTTGGAACACAAAGATTTGGAAGTATTTAAGACAAAACTGGGGATGGATGGGTTGTATATCAAACAGGTGCATGCATTCTCTCCGCTAGATTTCATAAATTCAAACCTTGTTTCATTTGTAATTCTTCCCATTTCTGATGTAATTAACCTGAAAGGTTAACTGTTTTATTCTTTCCACAGATGGTGTCAAAATTGCTGAATACTATCAGCACTTACTTTTTATTTAAAAAAGTGTTATTTGCTCCCATCCAAAACCAATTATTCTATTTCTGTTTGCAGTTTTTAAAGTTGATGTATTTTACAACCTCTCAACAATGAATTCAGATTCATTCCATTAATCTTTGATTAATGCAAGCCTTAATTTACATTGGTCCAACACCACCAGGGTCAGGAGCAATTATTACTCTACAACCATCAGGCTTCTGAACCAATGTGGATAACTTCACTCACTCCAAATCTGAACTGGCTCCACTTCCTACAGAAACACTTTCAAGAATTCTACAACTCATGTTCTCAGTATTATTTATTTTTTTAATTACTTGCATGATTTTGCACATTAGTTGTTTGTCAAGCTTTCTTATTTATAGCTTTTCAGAAATTCTATGACATTTCTTTATTTACCTGCAAATGCCTGAATGAAAATTAATCTCAAAGTCGCAGACAGTGACAAATACGTACTCTGATAATAAATTTACTTTGAACTTGGATAATACTTCATTCATTTCATCCACCTGGACGTTGATTTACTACAAATTATATCATTCTGTTTTGAAAATGTTGCTTTAAATGTTGAATTTACATATCTCTATTGGTAAGGCTTAATTAACAACTTCTCAGGACCTTAAATCATTTCCTGAAGCAGTAGAAATAGCTGGCATAGGTAATGGAATTAGCTCATGAATATCTTCAGTTTCAGAAACTAGAATTTTTTTCTATACAAAGCCTGTATACAACTAAAGCTTTGAGATCAGCATTGACTGATTGTGCCATCTATCACTATGCCAAACAGTCTGCCTACACAATTTAGGCGTCTTTGAAGAATGATGAAATGATATATTGAAATCCCTCGTTTGATGAGCATGAAGCAACTATGAAAATAATGGATTCTTCAGGTGCCATTACAGCAAACCTTACCCTATAGGATCAGAGAATGCACGGAGGCCGCTTGCACCACAGTTTCTACTGCTGTTAGTCAGAGATGTTGAGTTAATCCACACTTCCTCCAAGCCATGAAAATACTTTTCGTTACATATCCTACCCTCTTCTGAATAATACATTTGAATCTGTCTCAATGTTATCCTTGGTAGTGCATTCAGTTCTCTAACAATTCACTTTGGAGAAAAATTTTCCTCATGTCGCTTTTACCAGTCATCTCATTTCATATCCCCTAGTTCTTGACTGCCCTACCAATGGGGACAGCTTTTCTTTCCATCTGAATTGTTCATACCCATCATTATTTTAAATATTACTAATCACCTTCTCAGTTGTAGAGTGCTTGAGACAATGAGATACTCTGGTTTATTCCTTTTTAAAAGCACCTTGTTGAAAGGGCTTGAACAGTACATAATCCATATAGTGCAATACTTGAACAGACGTGATTAGCGCTGGCTGCAGAAGTTTAAGAATGATTTCATCCTCAAATTTATAATCAAGATTACAAATTGACTTTGTCACATGCACATCAAAACATAAAAACATAGTGAAATGTGTCCTTTGCAACACCAAACAACAGTCTGAAGGCGCACTGGGGGCAGAATGTACCAAGCCCACAATTTACTAACAATAACTTGTACGTCTTTAGAATGTGAGGGGAACTAGAGCACCCAGAGGAAACCCGCGTGGTCATGAGGAGAACGTACAGACTCCTTACAGACAACAGCAGGAACTGAGCTCAAATCTTCTGATTGCTGACACTGTAAAGTATCACGTTACCATGCTGCCCACGGGGAAACAAAGGTTATCGCATCACACTTTCCAAAATAACCCTGGTTTTAACTCAATTTCAAAAATGCTTTTCATTAAGTGATTAGCATTTGTACTTATTTGTTGTACAGAAATGACTTTCAAAACAATATACTTAAAAAGAGATCAGGGTGAAAATATATTGTCAATGATTTATTCAAATGCTATTTCAGAACAATATAGTGTTCTACATGATTTAACAAACTTTGGAATTGATTCCTGTAATCATTATACAGCAAAAATAACAAACTAACTCACTCAAAGGGCAGAAGGCACATTCAGTGTCAACACATCTATTCAGCTCACTTCCAGTGACTGATTGCACCTGGTCACATGACTTAGCAGGCTGGTTAAGTTAAGGCCAGGAAGGAGGTTGCAAATCCAATCGCAGCATCACTGAACTGGTGCTAAATTAGGAGTCATTATGTGCTAAACTGCATTTCAATGCCTGCATAATCTGCAGACATTTGATTCCAGAATATACTGCAGCATACAGAATTAATGTTTAGGAAATGAATGAAGTTCAAAGTACAGTACTGTTGGAAAGCTCTCATGAAGATTCCTAGATTTAAGGTGTTACCTCTATTTCCACAGATGCTGCCTAATGTGTTGTGTTCCAAACATTTTTGGTCTTTTTTGTCTCAGATCACATAAATTAGCTCTGCGGCAGGGGTTCCCAACCCGAGATCCACAGACTCCTTGATTACTGGTAGGGAACCATGGCATAAAAAAAGTTGGGAACCACTGTTCTATGGTGATAAGGCTTCATTTACCAACTCGCCACAGGTGCTTATATTGACTGTTCCCATCAATAATCAGACAAGAGGCTGTTGTAGGAATTAGTCATGAGGATGAATAATTACTTATCCACATAAAGTCATGGGAGCTGCAATCTTGGTTGAACAGCAGTGCAGACTCAGGAGGGGCAGGTGGTCTTCTCCTGTTTCTTACTTGCTTATATAGAATACACTGCTGAGAAACAGATGTGTATGTTTCCTAAGGTAGAAGAGTCTAAGACCAGAGGACACAGCCTCAGAATAGAGGGATGTCCATGTAGAATGGAAATGAGGAGGAATTTCTTTAGCCAGAGTGGTGAACTTGTGGAATTCGTGGCATAGTGGCTGTGGAGGCCAGGTCATTAGGCATTTTTAAGACAGAGGTTGATAGATTTTTGAGTGGTCAGGGCAAGAAGGGATATGGGGAGAAGGCAGGATGTTGGGGCTCAGAGGAAAATGTATCAGCCATGATAAAAATGGTCCAAATGGCCTAATTCTGCTCCTATATCTTGTGGTATATCTTTCAGATCTAGTGCTACTTTAGTCTTTTTAATTTAATTTTAAGGTACAGTTAGGGTTTAGGGCAATGGATAACAGAGCAACTATCTACCATCGCCAGATACTGCAACAATACAGATCGCCAAAAAACAAACCTTCATGAAAATCTGCTGGTGTTACACGGGAGAACCTAAGTACAGGACACTGGCACATCGACTCAGTTGGGGAGGCTGGCGTAGGCCTGAACATAGAGCAGGAAACCAGAGGGATCTTGACAAGGAGACGGGATTCACAGGGACTCTCTAGAAACTAGAGCAGAACTTAGAACTAACAGTTCTAATCAGAACAGGGAACAAAGTATCACATGAGAATTGACCAACAAACTGGCAACCTGTGATAGAGTCGTCCTCGTATTTATTTCCCAATCTCTGATGAAAGGCAGATGTACAATTATTGGGTAACTAGCAGCAATTGACTGAAATTGGGGCATGATCAGGGAGAAAGAAGTGTTAAAGGGGAACGGCCAACCGGAACCATGACAGCTGGTTAGATTGTGCGACCTCGGCTTGCTGAGGGAATCGGGCCCGCGGTCCTCGGAGTCGCCTGATGCCAATGGCCGGAGGTGGGGACGGCGTAAGCGGTGTGCGTGGAAGCAGAAGCGAGGCGAGCGGGCAGGAGTCCGTGCCAGGAAAAAAGCAAGCCCTAGCCAGCTGGCTCTCCCGTCCATTCAGCTTTCCAATGGACATTAAATTGGACTACATCTGTGGCAATGAAATACTCAGCGGGAATACAGAAACAGATAGAATCACGGATGCCACCATTCAGCTGTTTATTTATGTAACAGATTTTCCCCCAAGCCATCGGACTACCAACCTACTGCCCTCTGCTGTGCCTATTGCCTTGTTTATTATCTATTGTAATGCCTGCACTGTTCTGTGTACTTTATGCAGTCCTGGGTAGGTCTGTAGTCTAGTCTAGTTTTTGTGTTCGTTTATGTAGTTCAGTGTAGTTTTTGTGTTCATTTATGTAGTTCAGTGTAGTTTTTGTATTGTTCATGTAGCACCAGGGTCCTGAAAAATGTTGTCTTGTTTTTACTGTGTACTGTACCAGCAGTTATGGTCGAAATGACAATAAAAAGTGACTTGACTTGGTTACATGGTCTTGTATCTCAGTTGAATCAATCAAACCCAAAGCATTATTCAAGCCTCCCTCAATCCTTCTGCATCTAACCAATCAGCACATTTGAACAATCAGCAAATGGGTTTATTATCTTATTATTAATTCCATTTGTACTATTCCTCTCCTGGTTGTGGGGTGAAGATATGACTCCACCAAATCAGGTGTGAGGCACTCTTTTCCTCCACTATCCCGCAGGTCACCATTGGACAAGGTGTAGCACCTGCTTAATTCCCCCCGATCAGGGTCACGTAAAGCCACGGGAGCAGGTGGTGGATGGTCGGGTGAGCAGCCGGTGCACATCACAAGTCCTGGCTATGCGACCACTGACGCCAAGCAGACAATCTCTGAAGAGTATTGATAATGACTGGGATCATCCATCTTGTAAAGACACTGCCCAGAAGGAGGCAATGGCAAACCGCTTCTGTAGAAAAATTTGCCAAGAACAATCATAGTCATGAGACCATGGTAGCCTACCTCATGTGAGGTGGCACATAACGAACAAACAAACTATTCCCCTCATTCACTGTTTGAGGTAGATAATTCCACATCATCACATTGGGTAAATCATATTTTCGATTTGAAATTGTGCTGATTGCTTTATATTGATGGTCTTCCCAACATGTGCTTTCTATACTGAGCATCAAAGCTTTATACATCTTTGAAAATATCTGAGGCCACCACCAGACCCATTCCCCCCACACACACAGATGAACGATTTACATCTAAGAGTAAAGAGACCAATCATCTATATTTGAGATTTGTTTGAAACTGCAAGCATTTCTTAAAACTGAAAAGTACCTTTCTTAATCTGTTATTACCTTGAAACCTCAAATACAATTTGAGGTAACGGTGTAATTATTTCCTGGTCATGGAATCATTTTTTATTAGTAGCCCTGTAATAACCAAAAAGGGAAATGGCAAGGTAGCAAGTTAGAACAGTACAGCACAGTTATGATGGTGCTAAATGGCGACTCCTTTGTTTGCATCTTCAGAAACAGCTCTATTTCCATCTTTAATATCTCTATTTTTCCCTTTCAGGGTTCTTTTGAAGACCTTGACCCGGAGTTGCACGCTGACTTCGGTTCTTGGCAAGAATGGGACCCGCTCTCGGGGTTTCGTGACTGGTGTCATTCGTAGTGCCAAGGACGCAGCCTAAGAGCTTAGCTCACCTGCAGAGGTCCAAGATCTTGTGACTCTGGAGATGGGTGGATCAAAGGTTGGTGTCCCAGCAGGAAGATCGGTGTGTCATAGGAGTCGGAAGATCTCTAGCTGTGTGCCCAAAGACCCGAGTTCTTTGGGCTCAGAGCTCAGAAAAAGCGACGCAACGGGCTTTTAACATCGTAAATTAGCGAGTTGTTTATTATCTCTCCCCTCTCACTGTGAAACGGAGATATCTCTTTCTCCCTTATTAGGGATGTTAGGGAGAGAGAGAGCCTGTGGTATGTCAAATACCAGGTGAACAAGCAGTCCTTGGGGTACTGCAAGTCTGTGCCTTTGTTACTGCTTTGCTGCACACTTGAGTGCTCGGTGGTGGGTGCCGATGCTTATTTTGCTGGTGGGGGGTTGGGGATTGTTGCTTTGCTGCTGCTTACACGCGGGAGGTAGGAGGGCTGGGGGGTACTTGGTGGTTCTAACATTAAACTGTCATTCATTCTTTGGGGCACTCCTCTGTTTTCGTGGATGGTTGCAGAGAAAAGGCATTTCAGGATGTATATTGTATACATTTCTCTGACATTAAATGGACCTTTGAAACAATGCAAGCCCTTCGGCCCACAATATTGAGCCAACCCTTTAACCTGCTCTAAGATCAAACTAATCCTTCCCTCCCACATAGGTCTCCATTTTCCTTTCATCCCTACGTCTACCTAAGGGTTTCTCAAATGTCCCTAATATGTCTGCGTCAACCATTACTCCCGACAGTGTGTTACTCACACCTACCACTCTGTATAAAAAACCTGTCACTGATATTCCCCCCCATATTTTCTTCCAAATATCTTAAAGTTATGTCCCCTCATATAAATATCACGAATAGCATCTTTAAAAATATTGTCAAGTAAAAATTCATTATGTTCAACACACTTTTATTCATTTCTTACACTCTAACGCAATTCTTTTCAACTAAAACTAAAGGAGATCTGTTAAGTCCATTTTGATTAACGGTGAAGGAGACGGTTTTCAAGGCTATGACTTTGCATCAATCACTGTTGGCTCTGCTCCCTCTTTCCTTCCCTTCAGAGGAAACAAACCCCTGTCATTCACTGAATGTGTCAAACAGGCATACAGGAATTTAATGAACTCAACATCTGTTCTTACTGGGTTGTAGAGTGTTTTCAGTTATAAAATGGGCACCAGTCCCAGTCAAACATATCAGTAAAGTATGCTGCTGTACAGCAACATATGTTTTATTATGAATTTTTTTTAAACAGAATAACATGACAATACACACAGAGGTAAAATCAGGTATAACTTTCAGTTCAAGAAGGGTAAAGGATGGTAGTCAGTTGTCCCACAGTTCACAAACAAGAGAAGATCTGCAGATGCTGGAAATGCAGTCCCACCGAAGGGTTTCAGCCCGAAACATCGACTGTTCTTTTTTTCCATAGTTGCTGCCTGGCCAGCTGAGTTCCTCCAGCACTTTGTGTATGTTGTCCCACAGTTTGTAGATTTAATTTAAAGTTCTGATTTTAAACTCAATTTGCACTCAGTGTCCACTTTATTAGGTACACCTGTTTCCCTGCTCAATAATGCAAATATCTAATCAGCCAATCATATGGCAGCAACCCAATGCATAAAAGCATGCAGACATGCTCAAGCACTGCGGATGTTGCTCAGACAAACATCAGAATTGGGGGGGGGGGAGGGGAAATATGAGATAAGTGACTATGACCATGGTTGGTGTTAGAAGGGGTAGTTTGAGAATCTTAGAAGCTGCTGATCTCCTGGGATGTTCACACACAGCAGTCTCTCGTGCTTGCAAAGGATGGTGCGAGAAACAAAAATGATTCCAGTTAGCACTTGTTCTGGACAAAAGTGCCTTAGTAATTAGAGGTGATGGGAGAATGGCCAGAATAGTTTGAATTGGTAGGAAAGCGATAGTAACTCAAATAGCCACACATTAAACAACAGTGGTGGGCAGAAGAGCATCTCTGAACACAGCACATTGAATCTTGAAGTGAATGGGCTACGGTAGCTGAGGACCACACTGGGTTCCATTCCTGTACCTAATAAAGTAGCCACTGTGTATATCTCTACGTTATAAACATCAATATTGTTGATTATAGTTAAGTAGTAAAAGTTTGCTAGACTTTGCTAGAATAAGGAAGCCAAAGTTATGCAATGTGGCTGTTTTAGCCTAGTGAAAGGCAAATCATAATAACTGCTGGGTCCTCGGTGCTCAGATTGCAGATAGTGAGGGAGAAGTCAGTCAGTAATGGGAGAAGGCTAAAGTAAGTACCTGCAAAAGGGAAGATGGATAGCTTGGACTTTTGGACTCTCCAGCAGTGGTCCACCTAGGGTAAAGGCATTTGAACAACACTAACACAAGTTTCAAACCTTACTTTATTTATACTAATGGCCTCATATGTGCTGGAATTCTGTACAATTAGCTTAATATAGCAACTCATGTCAATGTGCAAGCCTAGTAGGAAGTTGACTGAATTTTAGACATATTTTTAACATTGTCACCTTTCTGATATTAAATGAAACCTTTAAGCCCAAAGTCCAGGTATCCTGAGCTTAGGTTAAGACAATGTCTGCAAAACTGGCACATTACAACATTACAAATGGAAAGATGGTGTGCACACTTTGTGGCTCTGTCCAAGCATGTAATACTGAGGCTTTATAAGGCATTGGTCAGACTCTATTTGGAGTATTGTGAGCAGTTTTGGACCCCACATCTGAGAAAGAATGTGCTTGTATTGGGGAAGGTTCAGAGGATATTCATCAGAGAACGAAAGGGTTAAAGTTTGAGGAGTTTTTGATGGCTCTGGGCCTGTACTTGCTGGAGTTTAGAAGAATGAGGGGGATCTCATTGAAACCTATTGTGGTAAACTATGTATACCTGTCTGGATGCGCCTCTCTGCTGACTGCTCCTGTGCCTCCTCCCACGGACTCCTGTATAAAGGTGATTGGGGCACTGCTCCTCCCTCAGTCTTCGGCAGGTCGTGCTCCCTTTTTGCTGCTAATAAAAGCCTACCATTCACTTCTAGTCTCCTACAGTTATTGATGGAGCATCACCTATCAAATATTGAAAGGACTAGATAGAGTGGATATAATGGGAGAGTTTAGGATCTGAGAGCACAACCTTAGAACAGAGGTACATCCATTTAGAACAGAGATGAAGAGCAATTTCTTCAGCCAGACGGTAGTGAATCTGTGGACTTCATTAACACAGATGGTTGTGAAGGCCAAGTCATTGGGTATATTTAAAGCAGAGGTTAACAGGTTCTTAATCAGTCAAGGCATCAAACGTTACGGGGAAAATGCAGGAGAATGAGGTTGAGGTGGATATTCAATCAGCCATGATGGAATGGCAGAGCAGACTCAACGAGCTGAGTAGCCTAATTCTGCTCCAATGTCTTATAAATGTGTACTCAAAATGATCAAAGGTATTATCACATGACTGGTCACTTTGCTTTGGAAGAACACAAAAGGAAGTGAGAAAAATATAGGGCCTCTTGGTAGTTTTTTTTTGTAGGATCATTGTCAACTAATTGCTGTTACAATATTTAAAGAACTATGGAGTTCATCTTAGATAGGTAAATCCATCTTATTCTTTACTTGATCCTTGGTTTTCATGCCTACAGAATCATGCCTTCACACTATACCCATCCTTCAGGCAAAGCTGATCTCAATTTTGTCCCCAGTTCCATCCCTAATGGGCGTGATACTAGAGGTCCATTACCACCTCTCCAAATCAAGACACACAAAAGGCAGGAGGAAATCAGCAGGTCAGGCAGCATCTACAGAGATGACTGAACAGACGCGTATCACACACTCCTTCAGGACTGAGAAGGAAGGGGGAAGACACCAGAATAAAAAGTGGGGGACGGGGGACGGAAGGAAGATAGCTAGAAGGTGATAGGTGAAGCCAGGTGGGTAGAAAAGATAAGGGATGGAGAGGAAGGAATCTGATAGGAAAGGAGAGTGGACCATAGGAGAAAGGGAAAGAGGACGGGCGCCAGGGGAGGTGATAGGCAGGTGGGAAGAGGTAAGAGACCAGAGTGGATAATTGAAGGACAGGGAAGGAGTGGGATTTTTTTTTAAACCAGAAGGAGAAATCAATATTCCTACCATCAGGTTGGAGACTATCCAGATGGAATAAAAGGTGTAGCTTCTCCACCCTGAGCTCAAGAGGAAGCCATGGACTGACATGTCAGAGCAGGAATTGGAATCAGAATTAAAATGTTTAGCCACCAGAAAGTTCTGCTTTCGACAGAAGGAGCAGAGGCACTTGATGAAGTGGTCCCCCAACGTACAACGGCTCTCACCGCTGTAGACGAGGCTGCATCAGAAGTACAATAGATGAACCCAGCAGATTTGCAGGTAAAGTGTTGCCTCACCTGGATGGTCTGTTTAGAGCCTTGAATGGAGGTAAAGGAGGAGATGAATGGGTAGATCCACCCTGCCTGTGGACAGATAGACCTCTTTGAGCCACAATTTACCTGTTTTCCTCTGCTATCAGTGGTGATAATGAATGAAAATAAAAATCTTTGTGTTTAATTTTACAAAAAGTAACCTGTTCAACCGTGTGCATACTAGAGTATGACTGTGTGGCACTTGTACCCCAAAATGAGCATTTCCCAGTGTAAAGCAGTTTTCAAGATATTAACCAATTTCAATGCTCACATGTTAAGTTTTCTTTACTGTTTGTATTTAGTTTTATAAAGAATTGGCAGGGTTTTACCCATTCATTATACTGGGCAACATTCACCCTGTTCCCTATAACAGGCATGCTCAGTGCTCAATAAGAAAGTATTACTGAACAAACTTTCATAACAGGCAGAACACTAATTGGTAATTGTTCAGCTTCAGACTAACACCACATGCAATAACTATTACATAATCAAAGCATATTCAGTCTTCAGAAACATTAAAAGCAAGGATTTAATACATGATTTAACAGAAACCACTTTTTGGACTAAATTATGAACCCCACTGCATTGTGTAAAAGTTTACCCTCTTTGCCTTCAACTACTTAAGTTGCACATTATTTAGGTCATTTAGTTCACCTCGGGCCCCGACACCCCGAACTTTTCAATCTGGCCTGCCGCTTAAATCTCCACCCGGACAACAGACTCTGCCACTTGGATACACAGCCGGACTTTGCTGCCTCGATTTTGCCTGTCAATCCAAAATTAATCTACGAAATTAATGTAGGCTTTGTACAACTCCCGCTTTAAAAAAAAATTGTTTTCAAGCTCTTGTTAAAGAATCAAGGTTGTTTATTATCATTCTTCAATATATGAGTGTAAAGGAGAATGAAATGATTCTAACTCCAGATCCATGCAGCATAAAAAAAAGTAAGCATAAAGAACACAAAAATACAATAAGTAAATATAAAAGCAATCCTATAAAACACAATGTACAACTAACTGTTCAAATGTGGCCATATATACATAAGATGAGCTAATATTCATAGAGTGATTGTATACATAGAGTGACACTAGGTGCAGGAGTATCTGTACATAAGGTGACTCTGACAGGAAATGAAGAAGTAGCAAGTGACTCTTGGCAAAAGTAACTCTTCTAGGTAGCAGCAGGTCACATGAAAACACAGTAGGACAGTGACTGTGTCAGTGTAGGTATGAGGAGTGGAGTGTAAACGTAAACTGGCAGAGCATGTGGGGGGAGATGAAAGGTACATTTTCAACAGAGATTAAGGAAAACAACAACTTATCCATTCTTTTCTGTCAAATGGTTGTTCTTAAACCAAGCAGAGATCAGTGGATGAAACTTGCAACAACTTGTCTCCTCTGCTTTTCTTTGGAAAAATATCTGCAGAATGTTCGGAGACCCTTATGTCCTACTGCTTTAGTCTGTGATGTTTAGCAACAATGTACTGGACAAATATGACTTACACAGTTTCTGTAATTAACTCTACTATAATATTAATCAAGTTACAAAATACAGTTATTATGACCGAGTAATAGAAAGAATTGAATCTTCAAAGTGCAATTATTTTAAAAAATCCTAGCAAACATTGCAGGCTGCAATTTGTTATTTTGTAACTTTGATATTTTCATATCGGAACATTACAGATTGGTTTCAAGGACTTATTCTTATTCCTTCATATATTTACCCTCCACAAAGATTGACAGTGCCATTTATATAGAAATATTAATGCATGAATTGACTTCTAACTTATTAAAATGTTCCTATCACCAATTAATGCTGAAGAGCTAAGAAGGAACAGCTGCCATAGCTGAAGCAAGATGATGGGGATTCCCCAAGGTATTAGCTTTTTTTATATTATTAAACCAGAGACTAGTTGGAATCTGGTGGGATGATTTCTGAGACTCATATTAAAGACAAGAATTCTTTCCAGTTAAAGAACATAAATAACAAAACCCTTCACAAAGATTTTGGATTTTACAGCTGTGGTAGAGCTGTCACATGTTAATTAAACTAGTATGTTATTGTGAGTATCTCATCAATACCCTCATTTATAATGTTTTATTCCATCCAAAGTTGAATGTCTCCATACTTGCTAAACTAAATTTCTGTATCTTTGCCAAAAGCAAATACTGTACTTACAGATAATATTCTGAAGGAAATACAGTACTGCACAAAAGTCTTTACATAGAGTTAGAGATGTTATGTTTTGTAACGTCAAAGCATTAGACTAACTCAAACAAAGTCACGCGAGTCTGAAACACAGGTCTAACGTCGAGCTGATTTTAAGTGAGTCATACGCATATCACATGGTAGTGTGATGGTGCGTGCAATTAACGTATTTTTACATATAACCCGTAATTACTGATTTAAATGAACAAGAATGTTTAATCTATCAATATATACAAGACTACTCAAATATTACTTAAATACAAAATATACAAGGACTTTTACACAGTACTGTAGTAATTTTATGTATTGCACTGTACTGCTGCCACAAAAAACTAAAACAGAATTCATGTCATGTGTAAGTGATGATAAACCTGATTCTGATATGAGTGTCTATTGTGGACTGAGAGTGGGAAGGGGCAGGGAGAGGGTAATTATGGTTGGGAAAAGGGGAGGGAGTGGGAAGCACCCAAGAGACATTCTGTAGTGATCAGTAAACCAATTGTTTGAAATTAAATAAGCTTGGATAGAGTCACAGGGCTGGGTGTGTCTGCACCCACACCACTCCCACCCCGGCACTCCTTCTGTCACCTGTCCCACACCCCCATGCGGTGCTCCACAATCACATTCCCAACATCCTTTGCTCCCACCAGATTTACAAACTCGCTCTCGGTTCCACATTGACACCCTAGTGCTACATATATATATATATATCTAACACTTTTGCACAGTCCTGTAATTCTATTGCACTTTGGGGACAATTTTGTATTTAAAGTGTAATACAATACTTTTCAATCACATGTAGTCGAAGCATCTATATCTGAACTATGAATTCTGTTACATAGTCACCCAGGTGTAAGATGTGCCGAGGTGTATTTTATGAATTATTTAGAGCAAGAATAATTTACCAGCAAAAAGTCAAGCTACACGTTGAAGTAATCCACTTAAAATTGCAATCTATGAAAACTGGCAACTGTCACTACAAGTTTATTCCAGTTGGAAACTGACAGGTCAGTTCTATGACATGAGGGTAAAAAAAAGCTAAGACATTGCAGAATTTGTTTTTCCATCAGACACTTCAAAGTCACTGCTTCTGAGTTTGAAGTGAATACAGAAATGCTTGAAAATTCTATCAAATCAACTGCTACAAAGGTCACAGACACAGCTGCACAATTTGAGTTGAATTTTCAGCATTCAACAGCACTCACACCAGCTCTACTCTTACTGATACTGGCTATGTATTGTAAAATTCCCATCTAAATGTGTTCATGTAGGAAATTCCAAAAATATCCTATCATGCTTAAAGTTGTCAGTATTCTGAAATGTTTAATGAAATAATAATAACCGAGTCTGCGTCTTTGAGAACATACCAGACATACCCAAAACAAAAGCCGTGGATAAACCAAGAGATTCATAGTCTTCTAAGGGCATTCAAGACCGCTGATCCAGAACTAGACAAGAAATCCAGGTATGACCTATGGAATGTTATTTTAAGGCCAAATAAACAATTCCAATTGAAGTTAGAGATGCAATTGGATGCATGTCAGCTCTGACATGGTTTGCAGGCCATTACTTCCCACAAAGCAAAACCTAACATCATAAATAGCTGATGCTTCACTCCCAGGTGAGCTCAAAGTCTTTAATGCACACTTTGAAATGGAAAATAAAACTATATGTAACATGCTGTAAGGTTTCACTGCTAATGTAATGGCCTCTCTGTAATGTTCCACTACTAATGTAATGGTTTCTCTGTAGCAGCAATGTTTCAGTGATGACTAGAGATAATGGGGGTTTTGGAATGTGCATCATCCAATGAGAGGCATGTTGTTCTTTCCTGTGGGTCTGGGAGAAGGGATTTCACGGTCTTTTGTCGGGGAGAGATGAAGAGAGAAGACGTGAGGGGAGAGAGTTTGTAGACCACCAGATGGAGTGGACTGGAAGCGAGGGTCCAAAGGTCAGCGACACTCGGAGGAGGGTGAGGGGGAACAAATGGACGGAACCGTGAGCACCAACATACACATTTTTCATTAAAATGGGCCCTCTTTCTTTTTATTTTCTTTACTAACACTATAGTCAGATTAAGATTTATAAAGTTCAATCACTTAATACTATATGGTATACTGTCTGATATTTTGCAGTTCAGGTTTGTAACTGGGCAACACATCACGCAGCATCCACACAAATTAGATTTCTCAGTTTGGCTGGGCCAGAGGCTGTCTTCCCCTAGCAAAACACGTGTTGGCCGAACCTGAGAGCTACATACATTTGTGTGAATCCCTGCTGCACCTGGTGATCCTGTCTCAGATGCCAATCTCAGAACACCTTTCAAGTTGGTAACAAACCCTTACAAGGCATAGGCCCTGATAGTGTACCTGGTAGGGCACTGAAAATCTGTGACAACCAGCCAGTAGGAGTGTTGAAGGACATCTCACTGCTGCAGTCAAAGATTCCCACCTGTTTCAAAAGCGTGGCAATCACACCAGTGCCCAAGAAGAGCAGGGTCAGTTGCCTCAATGATTATCATCCAGTTACACTCACATCTACTGTGATGAGGTGCTTTGAGATGTTAGTCATAGCTAGAATCAACTCCTACTGAAGCAACGACCTGAACAAGCTGCATTTGCCTATTGCCACAATGGGTCTACATCAGATGCAATCTCATTGGCTCTCCACTTAGCCTTGGATCACCTGGCCAATAGTAGCATCTACAAAAAGGAAAAAGCTGCAAACACAGCCTGATCCATCATGGGCACTAGCCTCCCCAGCAACGAGGGCATTGATCATTAAGGACCTCCTTCACCCAGAACATGCCCTCTTTGCATTGCTACCATAAGAGAGGAGGTATAGGGGCTTGAAGAATCAATATTTTAGTTACAGCTTCTTCCTCTACACTAGCTCATTATTCTCTCTTTTTTTTGCTCTCCTTTTGCTTTTATTATGAATTATACTATATATATTCTTTTTGTAATTTATAGCTTTATTATGTATTACATTGTATCGTACCTGTAAAACAACAAATTCCACGACAAGGGTCAATGATATTAAACCTGTTAATAATAAAATAATAAGCCTTAGAAAAGAACTAATAAACTTATGATTTTAATGACTTCATTGTTGTGCAAGATCATTTAGTGTTTCTGCAGCAAAGCAGTGGTTTGGCTCTTCTTCCAAAGCATGAACTAACATTCTTTAGTATCATTCCATACTGTAGATTGATATAATTTAAATGTGATACAAAGTTTAATATCAGTAATCTTCAGTAATCTAAATGTGCCTACCATTCACAAACAATAACAAACTGCATTTATATAGCACCTTTAACATGGGAAACGTTCTTAAAAGCTCCAAAAGGTATTTAAAAAATAAAATAAACCTCTTTTGAGAGTAGACAAAACCTTGGATATCGAGGTAGACTTTAAAGATGTTCTGGAAGGATGGGAGCAAGTCATAGAGAAGAATGGTTTGGGTGGGACTTTTGCAGTCCTCATAGGATATATTCTCTAATCCAGGCAACATCCTGATAAATCTCCTCTGCATCTTCTCTATAACTTCCACATCCTTCATATAATGAGGTGACCAGAACTGAACAGAATACTCCAAGTATGGTCTAACCAGAGATTTTTTTTTACAGCTGCAAGATTAACTCTTGAAGAAGATCATCATCATCTCTTGCGGGTCATTATCATCATCCTTTTGTGCAATATCATATGATGTGGGTGGTCATGGTCTATGACCATGATTGTTCTTGGCACATTCTATAGAAATGATTTGCCATTACCTTCTGGGCAGTGTCTTTACAAGATGGGTGACACCAACCATTATCTATGCTCTTCAGAGATTGTCTGCCTGGTGTCAGTGGGCGCATAACCAGCACTTGTGATGTGAACCAGCTGCTCATACAACCATCCACCATCTGCTCCCGTGGCTTTACCTGACCCTGATCCAGGGCTACACTTTGCCCAAGAGTGACCTGCAGGCTAGTGAAGGGAAGAAGCACCTTACACCTCCTTTGGTAGAAACTTATCTCCACCAGGCCTCCCATAGCTAACAGAATAACACACACAAAATGCTGGAGGAACTCAGCAGGTCAGGCAGCATCTATGGAAATGAATAAACAGCCAATGTTTCAGGCCATGACCCTTCATCAGAACTGGGAAAAGAAGGAAAAGAAAACAGAATAAGAAGATGGGGGTAGGGGATGGAGTACAACCCGGAGGGTGAACCTTGCAAATAGTATGAGAATAATGAAGAATTAATCGTGATACTGTACACCCTTTGTTCATTACTGATATAATAGTGATCTTCAGTGTATCATTAAATATTAAACTACAGCTTAACATTGACAATCTAAAATACAGCTTCCATGCTTTTATGCTTATTGCTTGCTGAGTGTTCAAGTTAGTTATCCTGGTATTGCAAAAGTCACAAGGTGTTTACTGAGGTCCCGTTCACACAGCTTCCATGCCAAGGAAAGCTTACTATATTTGATGCCTATAATAAAAAGTTAAATAATATTTGCATTGAATGGTAAGAAATGGATTTGATTTCCAAAAAGAATGAATGATGAAATTAAATGTTCAATTTGGAGAATTAAACTATGGAGAGGGTGCAGAGAAGATTTATCAGGATGTTGCCTGGTTTGGAGAACAAGTCATATGAAGCAAGGTTAGCAGAGCTGGGACTTTTCTCTTTGGAGCGTAGAAGAATGACAGGGGACTTGATAGAGGTCTACAAGGTTATGAGAGGCATAGATAGTCTGTACCTGTTTCCCAATAGCAAACACCAGAGGGCATATGTACAAAATTAAGGAAGGGAAGTTCAGGAGAGACATCAGGGGTAAGTTTTTTTTTAAAAAAACACAGTGGGTTGTGAGTGCCTGGAATGACTTGCCAGGGATGGTGGTGGAGGCTAAAACATTAGGGGTATTTAAGAGCCTCTTGGACAGGCACATGAGTGAAAGAAAAATAGAGGGTTATGGGGTAGTGTGGGTTTAGTACTTTTTTTTTAAGGATTATATGGGTTGGCACAACATGGAGGGCTGAAGGGCCTGTACTGTGCTGTAGTGTTCTATGGTTCTACTTTTACTGCACTTCATATTCAGTTCTTTGGAATACAATAAATCAGTTTTTGACCTTTTGGTCACTAGGTGTTCTGGTTCCTATGTGGCTCAGTGAATGATGTGATTTGATGATCACTCCAATGTGGCTGGCCACATCACAAATGCCATCTATAGATTTGATGACGACAAAACTATTGTAGGCAGAATTTCAGATAGTGATGAGAAGGCACACAAGAGTGGGATAAATCAGCTGGTTGAGTGGTGTCATAACAACAACCTTACGCTCAGTGTCAATAAGACCGAAGAATTGATTGTGGACTTCAGAAAGGGAAGGCAAGGGAAAACGTGCCAGTTCTCGTTGAGGGATCAGAATTAGAAAGGGATGAGCAATTTCAGGTTCCTGGGTGTCAGTATCTCTGAGGATCTATCCTGGGCCCAACATGTTGATGCAGTTACAAAGACGGGTGACAGTGGCCATATTTCATTAGGAGTTTGAGTAGATTTTGTATGTCAAAGGCACTCACAAATTTCTTCAGATGTACCGAGGGGAGCATTCTGATTGGCTGCATAGAGTGGGGTTGGGATGCTATTCCACAGGCTCGAAGTAAGCTGCAGAAAGCTGTATACTCAGTCACCTCCAATATGAGCACTAGCCTCCCCAGCATCCATGACATCTTCAAGGAGCGATGCCTCAGAAAGGTGGCTTTCATCATGCAGGATCCCCATCACTCAGGACGTGCCCTCTTCTAATTTCTGTCATACTATCACACAGGAGCCGGAAAGCACATACTCACTGATTCAGGAACAGTTTCTTCCCCTCTGCCGTCCGATTTCTGAGTGGACATTGAACCCATGAACACTACCTCACTGCACTTTATTCCCTTCTTTACACTTCTTATTTAATTTAACTTTTAAAATATTATATATATATATATTTATTGTATTTATTTACAGCTTTTATTATTATTTATTGCAATGTACTGATTCAGCATACCAACATATTGCATGACATATGCTAGTGATAGTAAACCTGATTCTGATTCTGCTACAAAATGACGCTTGTTTAGAACGTTCTGACAAAGGAAGAATGCTAGGCTTCATGGGTGCTGATGCAAGAGCAAGCCAGGAACTGGAAGGAAACACGGTTTGGAACTGAAAGGTTTTAAGGTCACCGTCACAATAAAGTGGGAAGGGATTATCAAACGAGTCTAGACATAAGCGAATGCAGATACTGGGATCTGGAGGAACACGATGCTGGAAGAATCATTGGGTCAAACAACATCGACTGTTTATTTCTCTCCATTCCTGCTGTTTTTTCCAACATCTATGGAGGGAAATGGTTACTTGATGTTTCAGATTGAGACCCAACCACATGAAGGGTCTCAACCTTAAACACCAACAATCCACTTCCCTCAACAGGTACTGCTTTAACTGCTGAATGCCTTTAGCATCCTGTGTGTCGTAATAAATGGGTGCATCTTAATTCCAATACTTCATAACAGTTCCATACATTACCACCAAAGGTTTTTGACTCTTAATCAACTTCAGTACAAGGAATCAGCTACCTGGTGTCCAGCACATCAAACCATTTCTTCATCAGCCCATTACACTGCCTCAGGAGGTTCTCATTGATACCAAGGTAGTAATGTAATGCACTCAGTCTAAGTACCTTCCATGGAATGGAATTGATTGCTTCTTCTACTTGTAAGTGCACACGATGGATGGTCTGCGGGCAGTGATGTTTTATATCTCAGAGTTACTGATTACCATGGTAATGAGGAAATCTGCAGATGCTGGAAATTCAAGCAGCACACACAAAATGCTGGTGGAACACAGCAGGGCCTGACGAAGGGTCTCGGCCCGAAACGTCGACAGTGCTTCTCCTATAGATGCTGCCTGGCCTGCTGTGTTTCACCAGCATTTTGTGTGTGTTGCAGTACTGTGCTGTAGTGTTCTATGGTTCTATTCTAAGTTTGTTGTCCAGACTTGACTAACTAAGACTGTCAAGAGCTCACTTTAAATGTAGCCTCAGGGGAAAGTAACCTCTGTCAATCAATCATTATAAAAGTTAAAATAGAGGTAATGCACCATTTTATATCAGAATCAGGTTTAACATCACTGGCAATATCTCATGAAATTTTGTTGTTATATTACAGTATATTGCAATACATAATGATAAAAACTGTAAATTACAGTAAGTATATATATAAAAAAGGTTAAATCAAATAAGTAGTGCAAAAAGAGAAAAAGTAGTAGTGAGGTCATGTCCATTTAGAAATCTGATGGCAGAGGGGAAGAAGATATTTCTGAATCATTGAGTGTGTGCCTTCAGGCTCCTGTACCTCCACCCTGATGGAAGCAATGAGAAAAGTAATGGAAGCATGAGAAATGGGTGATGAGGGTCCTTAATCATGTATGCTGCCTTGTACCGTTTAGAGGAATTATAAAATCAAACTGCCATTGTGCTTTTATAGACTGACGATAGCAGGTCAACCTTTCCACTAGGATATTATTTATCAAAAATACACAAAATGAAATTGCAAAATGAGAATGGAGAATCTGCACCTATTCTCCTTGTGTAATGTGAAGTGGATTCTGGTATTGCATACCTTCTGGGAAAGCAGTCAGAGTTACAAAGTGACCTGAATTCTTCAGATATGAACCTGATGTGATGTGAC
This sequence comes from Hemitrygon akajei, assembly GCF_048418815.1. Taxonomy (NCBI): domain Eukaryota; kingdom Metazoa; phylum Chordata; class Chondrichthyes; order Myliobatiformes; family Dasyatidae; genus Hemitrygon; species Hemitrygon akajei. Next base: position 15,935,656 of record NC_133125.1, on the reverse strand, counting down.
AAAAAAATCCTGCTTCTTTGGAATTTCACAGAACCTTCTATGGAAGTTATTGCTAAAATGAAGTAAAGATCTGATGGTCAGGGAATACACTATTCCATAAGACCATAAAATGATAAGACATTGGAGCAGAATTTGGCCATTCAACTGATGTATTATCCTCAGCTCCAGTTCCTTAACACATTCTCTAAGGAGCTGCAGCTCAATGCATTTCATGCAGATGTTTTTATCAGGGAAATTAGAGGTATCCCAGAATTCCCACATCTCACACACAGAGCATACCTGTACTACTAACCCAGGATCCATTCTCACAGCCTTAGCTATGTACAAGTAGACAAAGAAAGAGAAATAAAAACTCTTAAAGTGTCACCTTGTTCTTGCTGAAGCCTGTTGAGCCAAAGCCTGATCACTGACTTCTCCAACAATGGCTACTCATAAAAAGGCTGCTCCACTTACACCTCACTTCTTTTTATTTGGTGCCTAATAGGTTGCTATGATCACAGTCTGCCAAAAAACGTCTAAAAATTTACAAATCTACTATTCAGATTAATTTCCTTGTTGTTTCATGCACCAAGTAAAATGACAAATCCTCCTGACATGCATTACTTTTATTTTAGCATGGGGACAAGTCCTAAAGCAATTGTTCAAAATGATTTTCCAGATTTCTGGACAAAGGTAAGAATGATCAATACATTTTATTTAATTAAAAAAGCCAACACATGTGCTCAACTATGAACTTAAAAAAACCATATAATTAATTGTGATTTTCCCCTTTAATACAAACAGTGACTTATACAGTATGTTGAGTTTCAATTTTGAAATGAAGGTTAACCTTTCCATTTAAAAAGTCACTTTGCGGTACTATAGAATGATGAATTCTACTATTGCTAGGGGCTGAGATTATACATTTGGTATGAAATAAAAGAAATTACTTTTTAACGTGATTGCTCTTTAGCCTTCTTCTCCTGAAAGAAGATTCAATCTTCTGCCTCCTCAAAGAACCATGTCAAAATCAATGGAAAGGATTTCCACTTAGAGATAACAGAAAATGGCTATGAAACTAAAGATTGAATAAATGAATGAAGGGGGACAGAAATGTTAAACTCTATTTTGCATTTCCTCCTTTCGAATTTCATACTTATCACTCAAGCAAACTTATTATCAATAATAATAGAAATCAACAGGTCAGGCAGCATCCATGGAAATGAACAGTCGACGTTTCGGGCTGAGGTCATTCTTTGAGACTGGAAAGGAAGGGGGAAAATGTGAGAATAAAAAGAAAAAGGAAGGAAAGGAGGATAGCAAGAAGGTGATAGGTAAAGATGGATTTGTGGGAACGGTAAAAGGCTGGAGAGGAAGGAATCTGATAAGAGAGGAGAGTGGTCCAGAGGAGAAAGGGAATGAGGAGGGACACCAGGGGGAGGTGACAGGCAGATGAGAAGAGGTAAAACCGCAAGAGAGAAGAAGAGGGGAGTAGAGAGAATTTTTTTTACCGGAAAGAGAAATCGATATTCATGCCATCAGTTTGGAGGGTACCCAGACAGAATATAAAGTGTTCATTCTCCTCCCTGATGTCATAAAGGGGGCATTGGGAGTGGACCCAAATGCAAGACACAGACACCGAACTACCAGGAACAGGACTAGACATGAGAAGGAAGCAAGGGAAGAGAGGAAGAAAGACGCTGGACATGACACAGGCCCCAGACGAGACAAGGACTCTGGGCCTGGGCTAGGACTTGACTAGGACAGAGGAACCAGGACATGGAACTGGGAACTAGGAGCCTGGGCTTGGACTCCGAGCCAGAGACTGGACAAGGACCCAGAACCTGGGTCTTGACTCGGGCTCAGACTCCAGAACCAGGTGAGGACAAGACATGGCTACAGGACGAGGACGAGAGACTCCTGGACAGGACAAGGGAACCTTAGCACAGGATGAGGGAATTCCAGCACCGGGCTAGGCAAGGTACTCCTGTGCAGGGCGAGGCACATGGACATGATGAGAACCCAGAGCCTTGGTCAAGGGAGAGACAACAGGACTGGACATGAGACTCCTGGACAAGAGAACCCCAGCACAGGACAAGGGAATCCCAGCATCGGGCTAAGTAAGGTACTCTTGTGCTGGGCAAGGCACATGAACATGATGAGGACTCAGAGCCTACAGAGAGACAGGGACATGGAACACCAAGCTGGGACCCCTCCTTGGGTACAAGACATAGGGCCAGGACTCATAACACAGAACACAGAGCCAGGACCCCTCCTTGGGTACAAGACATAGGGCCAGGACTCATAACACAGAACACAGAGCCAGGACCCCTCCTTGGATACAGGACGTAGGGCCGGGACTCATTACACAGAACACCAAACATGACGAGACAGTTCCCAATGCTAGGGAGCAGCAAAACGGCCAGACCTACCTAGCAAAGGCATGGTCATGGAGCGGCAAAATGGCTGGACCTACCTAGTGAAGGTGTGGACATGGACAGACAGTTCCAAACAGGGCAAGGCTCCAGATACAGGCGAGGCGAGGCTCCGGGCAGAGGTGAGGTGAGGTGAGGCCCTGGGCAGAGGCAAGGCAAGGCAAGGATGGAGTGGAGGTGCTCAATGAAGAAATGTTCTAATTTATGATGGGTCTCACCAATGTAGAGAAGTCTGCATTGGGAGCACAGGATACAGTAGATGACCCCAGCGGAGTCACAAGAGAAGTGTTGCCTCACCTAGAAAGACTGTTTGGGGCCCTGAATGGAGGTGAATTGGCAGGTGCAAGCATTTTGGCTGCTTATGGGAATAAGTACCAGGAAGAAGATTAGTGCTGAGGGACAAATGGACAAGGGGATCATAGAGGGGAATAATCCTTGTAGAAAGAGGAGAGTGGGGGGAAGTAAATTTATGTTTGGTGGGAGGTTCCCGTTGGAGATGGCGGAGGTTGCAGGGAATGATGTGTTGGATGGGGAGGCTCATAAGATGGTTGGTAAGGACAAGAGGAACTCTAACACTGTTAAGGTAGTGGGAAGATGGGGTGAGCACAGATGTCCAGGAAATCGAGGATGCGTGGGTGAGTCAGCATCAATGGTGGAGGAAGGGAAATGCTCTTCTTTGAAGAAAGATGACATCTCTGATGTCCTGGAAAGGAAAGCTTCATCCCAGGGATAGATGCGACTGAGACAAAGGAACTGAGAAAAGGAAATAGCATTTTTACAGGGCACAGGGTGGGAAAAGGTATAGTCAAGTTAGCCATGGGAACTGATAGGTTTGTAAAAGATATCGGTTGTCAGTTTGTCTCCAGAGATGGAGTCAGAGAGATTAAGAAAGGGGAAGGAGGTGTCAGAAATGAACAGAGTAAATTTAAGGGCAGGGTGGAAGTTAGAGGCAAAGTAGATGAAACTGACAAGCTCAGCAAGGGTACATGAAGCAGCACCAATGTAAGCATCAATGTAGTAGAGGAAAAGTTGGGGAGCATTAGTGGGAAGGCTTGGTACATGGATTGTTCTACATAGCCAGCGAAAAGGCAGGCATTGCTGAGGTTCATGTGAATGTCCTAAATTTCTATTCAAGTTTGCAAGCAAGAACTTGGGTTGGAGATTCCCAAAGATACACCTGCACTTTGCAGAGGAAGGGTTTAGCTAATGCTTAGGTTATGTCTGTATATGCAGAACTCTGCCAATATTGTTCTGCAATTTAAAAGGGATCTAAACAGAAACCAAGAAATTATGGGCTGCTGAGTCTGACATCAGCTATGGGAAAGTTATTGGAAGGTACTCAAAGGGACTGGATATATAATTACTTGGATAGATATAGACTGATTAAGGATTGTCAGCATGGCTTTGTGTGTGGTAAGTCATGTCTAACCAATCTTACAGAGGCTTTTGAGGAAATTATCAGAAAAGTGGATGAAGGCAAGGCAGTGGATGTTGTCTACACAGACTTTAGTAAGGCATTTGACAAGGTCCTGCTTGGGAGGCTGGTCAAGAGGTTCAGTCACTCAGTATTCAGGATAAGTTAGTAAATTGGATTAGACATTGGCTTTGTGGGAGAAGTCAGAGAGAGGTAGTAGAGGGTTGCTTCTCTGAATGGAGGCCCGTGACTAGTGGAGGCCACAAAGATCGGTGATGGGTCCCTTGTTGTTTGTCATCTATATCAATGATCTGGATGATAATGTGGTTCCCTGGATCAGCAAATTTCTGGATGACACCGAGATTGGGAGGTGTAGTGTACAGAGAGGAAGGCTATTATGGCTTGCAGAGGGATCTGATTCAGCTGAAAAAGTGGGCTGAAAAATAGCAGATGGAATTTAATGCAGGCAAGTACAAAGTTTTGCACTTCGGTAGGACCAACCAGGGTAGATCTTACACAGTGAACGGTAGGGTATTGAGGAATGTGGTAGAGCAAAGAGATCAGGGAAGACTGGACCATTATTCGTTGAAAGTGGTGCCATAGGTAGACAGAGCCATAAAGAAAGCTTTTGGCACATTGGCCTTCATAAATCAATGAAATGAGTACAGGAGATGGGATGTTATATTGAAGTTGTATAAGACATTGGTGAGGTCTAATTTGGAGTATTGTGTGCAGTTTAGTCACCTACCTGCCTACAGGAAAGATGTAAATAAGATTGAAAAAGTACAGAAAAATTCTACAAGGATGTTGCTGGGTCTGAAGGACCTGAGTTATAAGGAACGGTTCAATAGGTTAGGACTTTATTCTTTAGAACATGGAAGAAAGAGAGAAGATTTGAAAGAAGTATACAAAATTATGATGGGTATAGATAGGGTAAATGCAAGCAGCCTTTTTCCACTGAGGTTGGGTGGGACTACAACCAGAGGCCATGGGTTAAGGGTGAAAGGTGAAAAGTTTAAGGGGAACATGAGGGGAAGCTTATTCACTAAGAAGGTGGTGAGAGTGTGGAATGAGGTGCCAGCACAAGTGTTGCATGCAGGCTTAATTTCAACCTTTAAGAGCAGTTTGGATTGGTACATGGATAGTAGAGGTACAGAGGGCTATGGTCCCAGTGCAGGCCAATGGGAGTAGGCAGTCTAAATGGTTTCAGCATAAACTAGGTGGTCAAAAAGGCTTGCATCTGTGCTGTACTTGTCTATGACACTATATGGCATTTGATACAAAAGTGATGCTTGTAGAATATGACACAATGCACCCAGTGTGCAATTCCCCGGACTGGTCACACAATTGCTCAGTCAGTATCAAAAAGTGTGAAAGCTGGATTATTTCAGCTGAATTGCAATTAACTATTTTTCTACAATTAGTAAATTCATATGACAAATTTGTTAAAAGTAAGCTGCTGCAAACCATGATTATTTTACTTAACTGTGAAGTATTCACCATGAAAACATTCTTCTAAAGAGGAAAAACATTATAAAAATAAACATCATAAAATGGCCTCAATTTCTATCACACAAAAATATCTTTTTTTCGGAGTTTTATGACATTGGACGTTGATTTTTGTTTTAATGAAACACATATTACATCTCATTACATTTGGAGATCTGACCAGGAATTTTTTTCTGGAGTATTCCCAACGCAATATTTGTACAGCCGTCCAGAACAGGATAATACCCTGCAAACACACATTTTATGAAACATGAAGTGGGAGTTAAAAAAAGGCAACTTGGCTATTCAAACCAGCTCTATAATTGTGTGGAGATCATAGGCCAGTTCGAAGTTCGAAGTATATTTATTATCCAAGTATATATGTATATGTCACCATATTCTACTCCAAGATTCACTTTCTTGCAGGCATTCACAGTAAATATAAAGAAACACAATAAAATCAGTGAAAAACTGTATTCAACAAAGATGGACAATCAACCAATGTGTAAAACACAATAAACTGTTCAATACAGTACAAAGGAAGAAAAGATAGTAAATAAGTAAGTAATAAATATCAAGAGTTGTAGAGTCCTTAAAAGTAGAGTCCATAGGTGTGAGGAATCAGTTCAGTTCTGGGGTGAGTGAAACTATCTCCTCTGGTTCAAGCACCTGATGTTTAAGGGATAATAACTGTTCCTAAAATAGTTGGTGTGGGACTTGAGGCTTCTGTACCTTCTTCCTGATGGCATTGGTGAAAAGAGAGCATGACTTGGCTGGTGGGGGTCCCCAGTGGTGGATGCAACCTTCCTGTGACAGTGCTCTTTGTAGGTGTACTTTTTGGTGGGGAGGGCTGAACGGTATCAGTATTACTTTCCACCCACATCTACAGAAGTTTGTCAGAGTTTTAGATGGCATGCCGAATCTTCGCAAACTTCTGTGAAAGTAGAGGTGCTACCATGTCTTTTTTGCAACAGCACCCAAGACAGATCCTCTGAAATGATAATACTGAGGAATTTAAATTTAAAGTTGCTAAGCCTCTCCACCTTTGATCCCCTGATGAGGACTGGCTTATTTTCCTTCTTCTGTAGTCAATGGTCAGCTCTATGGTTTTGCTGACATTGAGTGAGAGGTTGTTGTTGAGGTGCCACCCTAGCAGATCTTCAACCTTCCTCCTATAAGCTGATTTATCACCACCTTTGATTTGGACCACAACAGTGACTTTGTCAGCAAACTTAAATATGGCTTTGGAGCTGTGCTTAGCCTCACAGTGATAAATACAGTGAGTGGGGGTGGGGGTGGGGGGGCTAAGCACACAGCCTTGTGACGCATCTGTGCTGATCGGTATTGTGGAGGAATGTTGTTGTCAATCCATACTGACTGAAGCCTGCGAGTGAGGTGAAACCCCCTTTTACTGGGCGTCTATGGAAGTGCGGTTTGTTAGCCCCTCACTAACAGCCACCGGACTCTGCAGTGAGAAACCTACCTTTCTCAGGCTGCGTACGTCCAGGGTGTATATGACTTTGGTCCCACCAAATCCATGAGGTTGGGATGTCTCGCCCACCCAAACCCCGGTTTGTGTGAATGCTGTGTGATTTATTGCCCCTGGGAATCGCCCATCAGCAAGAAATAACTGGTGGTACACTGCATACAATTAATCAGAAGTATACATGTGAACTTAAGCAAACAGTTATTAAAGGAAAGGAAGGAAAAAACAAAATCAGCCCATTATACTTAAACAGTCACATATCCACAGTGGAGCTCAAATCTTAAACTTGTCTGTAAATCACACGCTGGTCCCTTGGTCTGTGTGAAAGCACACACCACCTTCCAAAGGTCACTCAAAATCCATCTTGAACAAACGGGCTCTCCCACGGGACAACTGGTCCTTCCTCCTCGAAGTTATGCATTTGCACAAAGCACGTTGTGCAACAGGGGCACCATCCTCCACCATCTTTCTTCCTGTCTTTTCCCAGCTCCCGTCAACCAAGACCTCTCAGCCCAGTGTTCTCTAGAACCTTCTCCCAATCCTACCATCCTGACTGGCTGACACCACATTCCTGGGTTGAACAACAAGCCTCTTATCTCAGCTCAAACACAAACAGGCAGAAAGCAGAACAGACTGCTCTTACAAAACTGCTAAAATGAAATACCTACAGCATAGCAGTAAAAACCTTAATCAGGGTGTTACAGGGGAAATCAAGGATCTACATAGTTGCACAAGGAGGCCAAGATCTTGGAGGTTACTGATTAGTCTTGAGGGGATGAAAGAGTTGAATGCAGAGCTGTAGCCAATGAAGAACATTCCGATGTATGTATCTTCACTGTCCAAATGTCCAGGGTTGAGTGAACAATCAATGAAATGGCATCTTCTGTTGACCTGTTGTGACAGTAGGCAAATAAGAGCAGATCCAAGTCATTCCTCAGGCAGGAGTTGATAAGCTCCAACACCAACTTCTCAAAGCTCTTCATCACAGTAGATGTAAGTGCTACTGGATGATAGTTATTGAGGCAGGTTACCATGTTCCTCTTAGGCTGAGTTGGCAGGGGAACAACTATGATTGGTCTATGGCTGGACCAGAGGAATTTCCAGTACGACCATAGATCATAGACAACAGGAACAAACTGTAGGCTTTCACAAATAAAATGACATGAGGTGTTATATGTTTAAGAAAAACGGTAACAACTTCAAAACTATTGAACTCCAAAAAACTGAACACGGAGAGTGGTAAAAGTACTTTTTGTAACACATCATCACGGTCAACCACCCTCTTAAAGAAGGGGTGGCATGGTGGCATAGTGGTTAGCACAACATTTTACAGTACAGGTAACCCAGGTTCAATTCCCACCACTGCCTTTAAGGAGTTTGTACGTTCGCTCTGTAACAGCATGGGCTTTCTCTGGGCTCTCCAGTTTCAACTCACAGTCCAAAGATGTACCGGTTGGTAGGTTAATTGGTCATTGTAAATTATCACATGATTAGGTGAGGGTTAAATTGGGGGGTTGCAGGATGGCATGGGTTGAAGGGCCAGAAGGGTCTACTCTATGCTGTATCTCAATAAGTAAATAAATAAAGGAATCCCACATCAATGTCGGTGGTTGTGAATTATGTACATTTCCACCAATTACTTTATCCTACATGAATACTGTTGTGTCTACTTCACCACACATTAGAATCCAACTTTCCTTATCTGCCCTCTCCACTATAACCCTTACTGGTTTTTAAAACATTACGGCACAGGAACAGGCCCTGCAGCCTATGATGTCGATGCCAACTATTATGCCAATTTAAAGTAAATGTACCTACACATTATCTATATCTCTCCATTCCCTGTTCATTTACCTGTTTAAATGCCTCTTAGACATTGCCATTATATTTGCTTCAACCATCTACCCTGGCAGCTACCCACATTCCACCTACTGACCACTCTCTGTGAAAAAAACTTGCCTCGTAAGTCTCCTTAAAACATTTTCCCTTCCTGCCTTACATCTGAAAGCTATGTCTTCTAATATTTGACTTCTGCATTCTGGAAAAATACTACCTACCCTACCTATTCCTCCCTTAATTTTAAATACTTCATGTATACAGTTCTGTCCAAAAGTCTTGGACACATATATAGTAACTGACAGAGCTCCCTTCACAGCACAGTACTGTACTTAATATTTTATATTAGATCACCTTCAAATCTCCAGAGGCAACAATCTCTACAGCTAATAATCTGTAATCCAGGCAACATTCTGCTCAACCTCTTGTGTATCCTTTCCAAAGCCTTCACATCCTGTCTGTAATGTAGCAATCAGAACTGCACACAATACATCATGTGCTGCCTAACTTAAGTTTTACATGGCTGTAAAATTACTTCCCAGCTTTCAATACCCTGACTGAGGAAGGTAAGAATGCTATACACCATCTTTAGTACTCTATCTACTTCTGTTATCACATTCTGGGACCTATGAATTTGCTCCCCCAGTATCCTTCTGTAGCATTAATCCTCCTCAAGGTCCTGCCATTTTCTGTATAATTTCCTCTTGTATTAGACTTAAAGTCATAAATTTCTAAATGATAGGCAGTGAGATCCATGGTGACTTGGTAGATTGGATACCTCACACTAGTGCCTTTTTTCTGATCATATTTTACAGTCATCTGTTGTCTATCATATTTCCTAGTCATTCAAATCCAGTTGTATCCTTTGACAACCTTCCTCATTAGTTCAAGTTCAAATTCAAGTTTGATTGTCATTCAACCATATATAAATACAGCCAAGCGAAACAGCGTTCCTCCAGGGTCAAGGTGCAAAACACAGCACCAACAGCACATGGCCCATAGCACATATAACTACAATAGCAAAAGAACATACAGTCACAAAAAATATATACAGTACTGTGCAGAAGTCTTCTTCGGTGTGTATATATGGTTAGGTGCCTAAGACTTTTGCACATTACTGTAGTAATTCCATGTATTGCACTGTACTGCTGTCACCAAAAAAAAAAACAAGCTTCATGACATATGTGAATGATGATAAAACTGATTCTGATACCGGTCTCTGTGTGAACTGAGCGTGGGAAGAGGGCATCGAGAGGGCAATCATGGTTGGGAAAAGGAGAAGGGAGAGGGGAGGGAGCAGGAAGCACCAGAGAGACATTCTGTAATGATCAATAAACCAATTGTTTTGAATAAAATGCCTGCTTCTCAGGGCAGGGTGTGTCAGCAACCATGCCACCCTCAGCCTTGGCATTCCTTCTCTACCACTTTCCCCACACCCTCCCACAGCGCTCCACACTCTCCATTCCTAAAATCCCTTACTCCCACCAGATTTACAATTTTGCTCTCCAGTCCATGTTGACAAATATAGTACTGTGCAAAAGTCTTAAGCACACTCAGTATATATGTGCCTAAGTCCTGAATGGACCTCTTCTATGATAAGATGGACTCTTGGCAGTAATTTTGTGGTGTACTACAAAGGCTAGGCTAATGTACGCTCAGACAGTACTTTATGAGCTACAAGAGTGGAACACGATGTGCTCTTCTGCTGTAGCCCATTCACTTTAAGGTTTGATGTTCTGTGCTTCCAGAGATGCTCTTCTGCATACCACTATTGTAACGTGTGGTTGCCGAACAGCTCCAGTAATCCAGGTTCAGTTCCACAGATACTGCCTGACTTGCTAAGTTGCTCCAGTATTTTGTGAGTTTTGCTCAAGCCATCCAGCATCTGCAGAATCTCTTCTGTTTATAAGATCATAAGATGTAGGAGCAAAATTAGGCCATTCTGTCCATTGAGTCATTTCCACCTTTCCATCATGGCTGATTTATTATGCCTCTCAACCCCATTCTCCCGCCTTTTCCCCATAACCTTTGACACCCTGACTAATAGGATAAGGATAGATGGATATTAAGGACCTGCATTAGAAGGAGGCTGATTTTGACATCTTAAGACTGGACCTGATAAATGTAGACTGGGAACTTCTACTTGCAGTTAAGTCTACATCTAACATGTAGGATTCATTCACAAGTGAAATAGTGAGTTTAATGCTGATCTATTCTAAAGGGGTGAAAGGTGAGGACAATAAGTCCAAGAAGGGATATCAAGAGCTTGATGGAAGAAAAACTAAGGAATCATGTAAGGCGAGTGGAGGAAAGTTTTTAATGGGGGATGTCTGGGGTAGATATTTTACACACAGTGTGTTGGATGTCTGGAATCCACGTAGAGGCTGATTCAACAGGTATATTTAAAAGACTCATAGATAGATGCTAAGAGTCTGCTCCACTGTTCTATCATGGCTGATTTATTATCCCTCTCAACCCCATTCTCCTGCCTTTTCCCCATAATCTTTGACACCCTTACTAATTGAAAACATATCGACCTCCGTTTTAAATGTACACAATTACTTGGCATCCACAGCCACCTGTGGTGATAAATTCCACAGATTCACCACCCTCTGGCAAAAGAAATTCATCAGTGCTAGGTTTGGTTCTGACCTTTGATGCTGTCCACGTAGATCAACTCCTCAATGTGACCATGTGGGATTCCTGCAACCACACTCCATTCCCACATTCCAAGGACATTAGGCTGCTAGGTCAACTGGCCACTCTAAATTTCTCCCAGTGTTGGGGTGACTGGAGGGGTTTGATGGAAATGTGGGGAAGAATGAAATCTAATTAGTGCAGGATTAGTGTAAACGGGTCTTTGATGGTCAAGGCTGACAGTGAACTGAAGGTTCTGTTTCTGTGCTGTACGTCCCTGACTCTGACTCCAAGATTATTTTCCACATGTGTACAGTCAGTGGGAAACCTTGCTTACAGTATAAATTAGAAACAGTGCCTGTTCTCTGCAATTTTCTAATTACTTGTGGTTGAAAAACTGCACACAGGACATATGTAAATTTTCAATTTGTTCTACTAACGGACAGAGCTCCTCTAGCAGAACAGTCCAAGATACAGTAATGTGCAAAAGTATTAGATATATATATATATATAGCTGGGGTGCCTAAGACTTTTGCACAGTACTCTATATTGGTTAAAATAAGAAGGTGATTGGGAAACTCAGCTTTGCATTGGCTCAGTGGTATTAAGTGTTATTTAATAACTGGAAAAACATAATATATAGTACTCTGCAAAATTCTTATGCACCCTAGCTACATATATGTGCTTTAAGACTTAGGCACGGTACTGTATGTTCCCCTTACATTAAAAAACATCCATCAGTAAAGTGAACAAAGCCTGGTTCTTAAGATGGCCTTGAAATCAAAACATAGGAAGCTGCTATTTCCTTTCTGTCTGAAGCATGTAAGCTGTAATAGATGATCGCTTGATTCAAATTGTCTCTATTCCAAAGTGTGTCCTGCTGCCAAGATCACCATCTGGTACGTACCTCTGCAATGAGCTGGAACTCCTCGGGAGACTCATTTCCTGAACTCCTGCTCCCAGCAGGGAAAAGATGCACCAGAAACCTGTCAACTTACTGCTGGAGAATCCTTTTGATGTCACCTGGCAACCACGACCTTCACCTTTCATTTGACTTCAACACTACACTTAACAAACAATAGTACGAAAGGAAAATAGTACAAGATTCAAATTTGAAACAAAGAGATTCATATCTTTTCCTTATAACAGCACTAAATTTATGAATAACTATTGTTTTTTATTTGCTGTTTGATTTTAAAATGTATTAAACAATATTCCCACTTTGAAACAGAAGTGTTTTACACTACTGAGTCTGTATTGTCCTTTATTACTGCACCAACCTTTGTTTTATTTAATATCATTAACAAAGGATTATATAATGATCAGACTGTCAGCAAAACTCATATCTACAGTAAGTGCTAGCAGAACTTAGGAAATAGGAATATGCCATGTCATACTGCAGTTCACACCTGAGCTATCATTAATGAGATTATTGGGATCAACTATCCTGTCCAATTTCCATAATCTTTGATTCCTCTACTCTAAAGTTTCACAACCCTCTTAGAGAACAAACTCTTCCTCTTCCCTTAGTCATAGATTTATAGAGTAATATAGCTGGGAAATAGGCCCTTCGGCCCATCTTCTCTATGCTGACCAATAAATCCATTTAAGCTAGCCACGTGTGTTTGCATTTGGCCCATATCCCTCTCAACCTTTTCATCTCAATGTACTTGTCCAAATGACTCTTAAATGTTTAGATCATGAAGCAGCTGACCCTCATGTCCTTTTTAAATCTCACCGCCCCGTAATCCATTTTAAAGCTGTGCTCTCTAGTTTTGTCATTCCCTTTCCCTGGGAAAAAGACTATACTCAATGCCCTGACTTATGAAAACCAGTGTACCATCTGCCTTCTTTGCCATCTCTGACACCACTAGAGATCTCTGTACACCGACACCCAAAAGTCTCTGAATGACAAGATGTCTTGCACTATTTAAATATTATTCTGCTTTTTTTATCCTTCATATCAGAGGAGATAGTAACCGTGCTTCTCAGAACATAAAAGTTGAATGACTTTCACATGGTCCATTTATGACTTTTCCTTTGCCTTCCCTTGATTTCACTATTTCAACGTTATAGTTTGTGATCTATATGCATTATGTGTCCGAGTATTAAGGAAGCTACATGTGGAAGTAGTGGAAGCTTTGCTAATTAAGTTCCAGTATACACTGCCATTCAGATGATACTTACTTGTTCTCTTCCATTATTTTCTCACTTTTGCTTGCATGATAATTACTTAATTTCATTCACTTCTCAGCCTATCACCAATTTTCACATCTCCTTCCATCCATTCACAATTTTTCTGCATTTTCAAACTTTTTTTTGCACAGAATTTTCATTTCATAAACACAAGAAATTCTACAGATGCTGGAATTCTTTGGCAACCCACACAAAATGTTGGAGGAACTCAGCAGGTCAGGCAGCATCTATGGAAATGAATAAACAGTCTATGTTTCAGGCTGAGACCCCTCTTCGGACTGCATTTCATATCTTCCATATTTTACACAGGAAAAATCATACTTTCACTTCATATCTTGTTTACATCCTCTGTCTCTGTGACTAGGTTTCTACATTGTTTGTTATTGATCTAAAGTCTGTTTTATCACCCAGTTCAGGGAAAAAAAGACGGGTTCATGTTTTTTGTTGACTGTCTATCTACCTTCACATTCTATATCTTTTTGTTCATCTTTCTAACTCTTCCCCTGGTTCAGAGTATGCCTCACAACTACTAGAGTTCTTTGAAAAAATATCTTCCCGGGTGGATAGTGGAATCAGAAGATGTACTGCATTTCAATTTCTACAAGCATTTGAAGACGTGCCTCTCAAAAGATTACTTTGCAAGTTAAGAATTCATGGTATTGGAGGTATTAGCACTATTAAGGACTCACTAACCAACAGAAAGCAGTAAGTAGGAATAAGGGAGTCATTTCACATTGGCAACCTGTAAACAGTAGATGCTGCAGGACTCAGTGCTGGGACTACATCAGATTACAATAAATATTAATGATTTAGAGGAAGAAAGTGAATTTAATGTAACCAGACTTGCACATGATACAAAAGTAAACAGGAAGGCAAGCAGAGAGAAGTATACGGACAGTTTATAAAGAAATATTGTTAGGGGAAGTATGTAGTTAATAAGATAGCAAATGGGATATAACAATTGGAAGGTGTAAAGTGTTTCTCCTTGGAATATTAATAAAACATAATTTTTTCAGTTGAGGAATTCTGCAAACATTTGCAGCATAAGGACATTTGTAAATTCATACGGGTGCAATAGGTAATTGGAATGGCTAATGGAATGCCAACATCTTTTTCAAAAGCACTGGAATATAAAAGTAGGGAAGTCTTACTGTAACTCTACAATTTTACTTACAGCTCCAACTATTTCAATAGTTTCAATTGCAGACTGAGAGTGGGAAGGGGGCAGGGAGAGGGGAATCGTAGTTTGTAAAAGGGAAAGGGAGAGCAGAGGGAGTGGGAAGCACCAGAGAGACATTCTGTAATGGTCAACAAACCAATTGTTTGGAATCAAATGACCTTGCCTGCTGTCTCAGGGCTAGGTGTGTCTGCACCCTAGCCACTACCCCACCTACCCCCACCATCCCTGACACTCCTTCTCTGTCACTTGTCCCACACTCATCCCTCTGCACTCCACCTTCGCCATTCACAAAATCCTTTGCTCCCACCAAAATTACAAAGTTGCTCTGTGTTTCACATTGACATATAGAGTACTGTCCAGAAGTCTCAGGCACCCAAACTATATATACGTGCCTAAGACTTTTGCACAGCTCTATACATGGATACCACTTAATTTGTATCAGTTTACAGAATTTGAAAAGGCTAGCATTTTTAATCCATCTTTAACACTCTCCTAATTTATGTCTTACTATGTCACTTTTAGAGAGCAGTTGACGAATATAGAATCAAAATTAAGAGCATTGGGAAGGCTGGTAGATTTTCTTTTCTGAAGGACATGAGTGAATCAGATGAATTTGTATAATTTTGTTATTGAGTTCAACTTATCCTTCCAAATTTAGTTAATTACTTGATTTTAAATTCCCAAGCTGTCATGTTGGGATTCAAACTAATGTCACTGGATCAATAGTCCAAGCATCTAGCCAGTACTCCAGTAATAAAGCCATTATTGACCTCAAAATCTACCTCATTATGCACTCTCTCCCGAGCTGTTACAGTTTATTCTGTATTGTTATTGTTTTAACCTTGTTCGACCTCAAGACAGTGTAAAATTCTGAACTGTATGAGCTGTACGCAGGACAAGCTTTTCCCTGTGTCTCGATACATATGACAATAATAAATCAATTCCAACTCCAGTTTGGATATGTTCACTGCAGCTTTCCAAAGATACTACTCTTCCACTGAAACTGGTGCAGACTCACTGGAATGGTTCAAAGTCGTGAGTTGTATTGTCAGACCATACTTCAGAGATTTGATTTGTTTTTCCCTGAGTATGTAAAATTAAGGGGGTGTCTAGTTATAGTGTTTAAGTTGATTAAATAAATTAATATAGGAGGTTAAAACTACAGTGGCTGTCTAGAATAATTGAACATAACCTTACTATGTGCTATTCATGTGTAATGTCAAAAAGGTACTTTCCCATATAAAGGATTTTGAATATGCTGCAACTCTCCATAAAAAAAACTGTTAAGGAAACGTCATCTGAACATTAGAAAATGATAGAGGAAAACAGAATATTAAATATTATGGAATCACTGAAAGTAAATGGAATTGAGATTTTGATCAGTCGGAAGCTAATTGAATGGTGAATAAGTTCTAGAGGTTGAATGGCTTTCTTTAACAGAGCGGGATCCGAGTTTATGTAGGTAGATACTGACAGAAATAATCAAACAAGGTTTTTTTTTTGCTCATGGAGCTGAAGTATTTGGGTTTTTTCATGAAGGTTAGACTGCAGGAGATAGTAGAGATATGATGATGGAAAGTTGTTCTGAGTTTTCATGCATTATATTGGGGGATTGCCAAGAAGAGGTGCAGAATTTCCTCAAGATAAAATATACTAAGTCATAAACAGAACAAACAACGGCAACATTCTGAATAAGCTGAATTACCTATTCTTATTTAATACCAATGTTTAATGATAGTATTATGATCTGATAGGCAATAAATTAGTTTGGACATAAAATGCTTTTCATAATGGCATTAAAAATTACCACTTTCTGTCAAAGTAAAACTTCTTTTTACTCTCTATACCATTAATTAATAAATTTCATGCATACAACTAGAACTGCAAAATAAGATAAAACTTAACCATATTTACCTCAATTGAAAGGTAACTCCAAAGAATAAAAAAAGATACATGACATTGATGAACTATTATGAAGTAAAAGAGCTATCTACCATTCATTTGTCACATAGATCACTTGCCACTCAATCAGTTAGAGGATATTTTGCTAATAAACATTCAGTGACTAATTTTGTGTGAGTCTTAGTCTACTGGCAGGAGAAATTTTGATGGAATGGAACTTCACCCAATCACTTGCCAAGACATTTAAGGCACTATATCACTTACAAAACAAATTAAATCATGTTATTAACAGTTGCCCAAATCCATGTTCTAAAGACAGAGTAGAAGGCAATCTGACAATACCAGGATTTGAATTTTGGCCATGCTATGGGAATGTCTAATCACAAAAATTCTAATTATCAGAATTAATAGCAAGAATATTGGTCAGCAAAGGACCCCTCTGACTACCATTTTGTAATCATTATCTATTTGACTTTTTTATTTCACTTTTATTAGAGCATTGAATAAGGATTCAATCTGGATTCAGGAATGAAAGGAATATCATACATGGAACGTTGCACAGTTCTGGGTCTGTACTCGCTGGAATTTAGGATGAGGGGGGATCATATTGAAACCTTTCGAATGTCGAAAGGCCTAGACAGAGTAGATGTGGAAAGGATGTTTCCTGTTGTGGGAGAGTCTAGGACAAGAGAGCACAGCCTCAGGATAGAGGGGTGTCCATTTAAAGCCAAGATGCAGAGAAATTTCTTTAATCAGAGGGTAGTGAATTTGTGGAATTTATTACCACAGGCAGCTATGTAGGCCAGGTTGTTGGGTGTAAAGGCAGAGCTTGATAGGTTCTTGATTGGACACAGAATCAAAAGTTATGGGGAAAACACTGGGGAGTGGGGTTGAAGACAGGAAGGATCAGGCATGACTGAATGGTGGAGCAGACTCAATGGGCCAAATGGCCTAATTCTGCTCCTATGTCTTATGGATTCAATAATACAGTTTAATTTCTAGAACTGTAAAATACTCTCTTGAGAAACATTAATATTTTTTCATGAACAAAGAGTAGCTCCAGATACATAAAAGAAATAAGATGACCATTGAGCAGTGTATTTTGAGATAATGGCAAATCGCATCCAACACAGGTAAACATAAAAATATATTAAGCTGAATAAATCTGGCAAAAGGTTATGGATACTGAACCGTATCGAAGCCATTGTTATGACTCTCAGTGAGTGGAGCCATAGGGAAGAGGATTCATTCAACGAGTTAACTTTGAATGGCAACAATGGTTTGATGACAATACCTCAGCGTTTGACACCATCATTCCTAAAGTCCTGATCGATAAGCTACAGAACCTGGGCCTCAATTCCTCCTTCTGCAACTGGATCCTCAACTTTCTAACTGGAAGACCACAATCTGTGTGGATTGGTAAAAATAATTCCTCGTTAACGATCAACACTGGTGCATCTCAGGGATGAGTGCTTAGCCCATTGCTCTACTCTCCATATACCCATGACTGTGTGGCTAGGCATAGCTCAAGCACCATCTATAAATTTGCTGATGATACAACCATTGCTAGTAGAATCTCAGATGGAGACAAGAGGACATACAGTAGTGAGATATACCAACTAGTGGAATGGTGTTGCAGCAACAACCTTGCACTCAACATCAATAAAACCATCAGAAGGGGAATGATGAGGGAACACGAACCAATCCTCATAGAGAGATCAGAAGTGGAGAGAATGAGCAAGTTAAGTGTCAAGATCTCTGAGGATCTAGCCTGGTCTCAACATATCGATGCAGCTATAAAGAAGGCAAGACAATGGCCATGTTTCATTCGGAGTTTGCGGAGATTTGGTTTGGTACCTAAAACCTCAAAATCTACAGATTTATTTTGGAAAGCATTCTGACAGAATGCATCACTATCTGGTATGGTGAGGCTACTGCACAGGACTGAAAGAAGCTAGAGAATTTTATCGAATTAGTCAGCTCCATCGTGAGTACTAGCCTTTGTAGTATCCAAGACATCTTCAAGGACCAATGCCTCAAAAAGGTAGCGACCATTTTTAAGGCCCTCATCACCCAGGGCATGCCCTCTTCTCATTGTTACCATCAGGAAGGAGGTACAGAAGCTGGAAGGCACACACTCATTGATTCAGGAACAGTTTCTTCCCCTCTGCCATCCAATTCCTAAATAGACATTGAACCCTTGGACACTACCTCATTTAAAAAATATATCATATCTGTTTTTGCACTCTTTTAATTTAACTATTTAATATACAAATATATACTTACTGTAGTCGATTGATATTCTTCTATATTGTCATGTATTGCATTGTACTACTGCCACTAGGTTAATAAATTTCATGAAATATGCCAATGATATTAAACCGGATTCTGATATTCCAATTCTGCTATTCAACTTGTAACACTGAGGAGGAAATAGAGAATGGTTTCAGTTTGCATCTTTCTTTACATCCAAAGAAGTCCATTTTGTTTCAGCAAGAAGTAACCAGACATATGGAGGTCATTCATTTTTTTTCACTGAGGTATGAAACAGAAGATTGATAACTTGTGAATTCATCATTGGAGTCTAGTTACAGGATTCACTAATTTTCTTATGTTACATAAAGTGGAAATATCAGTGAAAGAAAGCCAGCAATGCCTATAAATCATTTTTCAATCCTTCAGTGACCTAAAATCTTTCAGAGGCAAACCATGCTTCAGAAGAATAGCAGCAGTATTTCTATGTGAGACATAGCAGCTGATTTGTGCGCAGTTAAATTGCACAAACAAGAATATGATACAGAGAAGATAACCCATTTTAGTGATATTGATTGAGGGATACATCTTTTGTGATCATTCCTATTATCTCCTTCGAAATATTGTTAAGGGGTTACTTACATCCTTATACCCAAACTCAATTCAATGTCTTATCCACCAATGTAGGAATAACTCAGTATTTCCACAGGATTGACAATCTACATTTTCGTGTTTACATAGTTTGACTGATTACAACCTCAATTTCAAAGGCAATTATACCATAATCTGAGCTATAGCTATCACTGATAAAGTATATTTTATATGTTTGTGGATTTCATATAAAACAGTTTACTTCACAAGTGGTTTTATTTTAGTAAAAATGATTTTCATTTTGCTTTTAAAAGAGTCAAGAGTGCCACATTGTGGCATGCAGAAAAAGTATTAGAGATACAATAAAGGATCCATATTAAAATACCTCTGTTTTGTTATCAGTTGTTTATGCAGATATTGTGCTAGTGAGAGAATTGAGGTTCCTAACATGAACAACCAATTTCACCCAAACTAGCAAAATATCAAATGTTTATAGGACTGATTCAAAATTGAGTAGAAAGACCTTACTTGCAACTTGAGCACAGACTTCTGGATTCTTATTACCTTAGTCAAAGTATGTTGTGGTTGACCCCACCTTTATGATACGCTAACTTCTAGCAGACAAGCAAAGTTTTGTTTTCACATCCAATCAGATTTCAGCAGATTATACAGGCTCAGAGATTAAGACCAATCACTTTTGTTGACAAGTCAGTCATTTTTAAAAAAACATTTATTTTACTCAATAATTTTTAACTATTTCATGAATTATTTCCAAAACTATTTTGCTGTTCCCATAATTAGTAACCTCAAATACACAGAACATAGAACAGTATAGTGCAGTATAGGAACAAGCCCTTTGCCCCACAGTGTTATGCCAAACTAATTAAATTAATAACCAAATATGCAACTTAACTAATCCCTTCTCCCTGCACAATGTCCATATCCTTCCATTCTCTGCACCTTCATGTTCTTATCTAAGAACCTCTTGAATGCCTCTTTCGTATATGCTTCCATTGCGGCCATAGGCAGTACAATCCAGGCAATCACCATCTTTGTGGAAATGCTTGCTACTCACATCTTCTTTAATCTACCTCCTCTCACATTAAATGCATGCCTTCTGGTCTTAGACATTTTGAAAAAAAGACCTTTCTTCTCTGGCTGTCTCCTCTATCTACGCCTACTACTATCTACGCCTATCTACGTCTATCTACTTGATCTTATAGCATCAAGTTTTCCATCAGCCTCTTCCACTCCAGAGAAATAACCCAAGTTTGTCCAACCTCTACTTACAGGACATACCCTCTAATCTATGCAGCATCCTGTTAAATTTATTCAGCACCCTCTCCAAAGCTTCAATGTTCTTATAACCATATAACAATTACAGCACAGAAACAGGCCATCTCGGCCCTTCTAGTCTGTGCCGACACTTACACTCACCTAGTCCCACTGGCCCGCACTCAGCCCATAACCCTCCATTCCTTTCCTGTCCATATACCTATCCAATTTTACTTTAAATGACAATACCGAACCTGCCTCTACCACTTCTACTGGAAGCTCATTCCACACAGCTACCACTCTCTGAGTAAAGAAATACCCGCTCGTGTTACCCTTAAACTTTTGCCCCCTAACTCTCAAATCATGTCCTCTTGTTTGAATCTCCTCTCAATGGAAAAAGCCTATCCACGTCAACTCGATCTATCCCCCTCATTATTTTAAATACCTCTATCAAGTCCCCCCTCAACCTTCTACGCTCCCAAGAATAAAGACCTAACTTGTTCAGCCTTTCCCTGTAACTTAGGTGCTGAAACCCAGGTAACATTCTAGTAAATCTTCTCTGTACTCTCTCTATTTTGTTGATATCTTTCCTATAATTCGGTGACCAGAACTATACACAATACTCCAAATTTGGCCTTACCAATGCCTTGTACAATTTTAACATTACATCCCAACTCCTATACTCAATGCTCTGATTTATAAAGGCCAGCATACCAAAAGCCTTCTTCATCACCCTATCCACATGAGATTCCACCTTCAGGGAACTATACACCATTATTACTAGATCATTCTGTTCTACTGCATTCTTCAATGCCCTACTATTTACGATGTATGTCCTATTTGGATTATTCCTACCAAAATGTAGCACCTCACACTTATCAGCATTAAACTCCATCTGCCATCGTTCATCCCACTCTTCTAACTGGCCTAAATCTCTCTGCAAGCTTTGAAAACCTACTTCATTATCCACAATGCCACCTACCTTAGTATCATCTGCATACTTACTAATCCAATTTACCACCCCATCATCCAGATCATTAATGTATATGACAAACAACATTGGACCCAGTACAGATCCCTGAGGCACACCGCTAGTCACTGGCCTCCAACCTGACAAACAGTTATCCACCACTACTCTCTGGCATCTCCCATCTAGTCACTGTTGAATCCATTTTACTACTTCAATATTAATACCTAACGACTGAACCTTCCTAACTAACCTTCCGTGCGGAACCTTGTCAAAGGCCTTACTGAAGTCCATATAGACAACATCCACTGCTTTACCCTCATCAACTTCCCTCATAACCTCTTCAAAAAATTCAATAAGATTTGTCAAACATGACCTTCTACGCACAAATCTATGCTGACTATTCCTAATCAGACCCTGTCTATCCAGATAAGTATATATACCATCTCTAAGAATACTTTCCATTAATTTACCCACCACTGACATCAAACTGACAGGCCTATAATTGCTGTTTACTCTTAGAACCCTTTTTAAACAATGGAACCACATGAGCAATATGCCAATCCTCCGGCACCATCCCCGTTTCTAATGACATTTGAAATATTTCTGTCAGAGCCCCTGCTATTTCTACACCAACTTCCCTCAAGGTCCTAGGGAATATCCTGTCAGGACCCGGAGATTTATCCACTTTTATATTCCTTAAAAGCGCCAGTACTTCCTCCTCTTTAATTGTCATTGTTTCCATAACTTCCCTATTTATTTCCCTTACCTTACACAATTCAATATCCTTCTCCTTAGTGAATACCGAAGAAAAGAAATTGTTCAAAATCTCCTCCATCTCTTTCGGCTCCACACATAGCTGTCCACTCTGATTCAATTTTATCCCTCACTATCCTTATGCTATTAATATAACGGTAGAAACCCTTCGGATTTATTTTCACCTTACTTGCCAAAGCAACCTCGTATCTTCTTTCAGCTTTTCTAATTTCTTTCTTAAGATTCTTTTTACATTCTTTCTATTTCTCGAGCACCTCATTTACTCCATGCTGCCTATATTTTTTATAGATCTCCCTCTTTTTCCAAACCAAGTTTCCAATATCCCTTGAAAACCATGGCGCTCTCAAACTTTTAACCTTTCCTTTCAACCTAACAGGAACATAAAGATTCTGTACCCTCAAAACTTCACCTTTAAATGACCTCCATTTTTCTATTACATCCTTCCCATAAAACAAATTATCCCAATCCACTCCTTCTAAGTCCTTTCGCATCTCCTCAAAGTTAGCCTTTCTTCAATCAAAATCTCAATCCTGGGTCCAGTCCTATCCTTCTCCATAATTATATTGAAACTAATGGTATTGTGATCACTGGACCCGAAGTGCTCCCCAACGCATACGTCCGTCACCTGACCTATCTCATTCCCTAACAGGAGATCCAACACTGCCCTTTCTCTAGTTGGTACCTCTATGTATTGCTGCAAAAAACTATCCTGCACACATTTTACAAACTACAAACCATCCATCCATCCCTTTGGATTCCCAGTCTATGTGTGGAAAATTAAAATCTCTCACAATCACAACCTTGTGCTTACTACAAATATCTGCTATCTCCTTACAAATTTGCTCCTCCAATTCTTGCTGCCCATGAGGTGGTCTATAATACACCCCTATCAGTGTTACTACACCTTTCCCATTCCTCAATTCCACCCAAATAGTCTCCCTAAATGAGCCCTCTAATCTATCCTGCCAAAGCACTGCTGTAATATTTTCAGTCCTGATGAGTCCTGAAGAAGGGTCTCGGCCCGAAACGTCGACAGTGCTTCTCCCTATAGATGCTGCCTGGCCTGCTGTGTTCCACCAGCATTTTGTGTGTGTTGCTGTAATATTTTCTCGAACAAGCAATGCAACACCTCCTCCTCTTGCCCCTCTGATTCTATCACACCTGAAGCAATGAAATCCAGGAATATTCAGTTGCCAGTCACACCCCTCCTGCAACATGTTTCACTAATAGCTATAATATCATATTTCCAGGTATCAATCCATGCTCTAAGCTCATCCACCTTTCTTACAATGCTCCTAGCATTAAAATAGATGCATTTAAGAAACTTTCCACCTCTTCTTCTCTGTTTATCCCTAACAATGCGATCAACTTTATTATCTTTTGGAGGTTTATAATGGGACAACCAGAATTGAATGCAATACTCCAGATTCTGTTTAACCAGAGCTTTCTAAAGTTGCAACATTGCTTCCCAACTCTTGAACTCAATTCCTCAACTAATAAAGCATTTAGTTATTCAGCATATACTTATTTTTCAATATATTAATGCAGCTTTTTTTATTGAAGCAGTTAGAGCTGTAAATGAAATTCTTTACCACCCCATTAACACTTGATACAATGATTAAAAGGCTCTGAACAGGCACAACAAGAAGACAGTTTGGGATTAATAAGATTTATTACAGGTAATATAGAAATAACACAAGAGCAAAATCAGGAAACAATAACACAGGCTTTTAGTGAAAATGATGCACAAATTAGGGAAAAATTGAATGATTATCCTTTTTATCCTGAACTTGTTGGAAAATAAAGTCACTTTCAAAGCTCCAATCATGTCAAATTAGCTAAGTGAGTGGAGCTTTGATGCTTGCTTTGAAAAGGAGAATTAAACTACAGTTTTGCAGGTCCCTGCAGCACCTGGTGACCCTGTGATCTCTGCCTTGGAGCCAATGTCAGGCTGTCTTTCAAGAGGGTGAAATCTCGGGCTGTCTTTCAAGAGAGTGAACTCTCACAAGGTGACAGGCCCCAATGGAGTGCCTGGTCGGGCTCTGAAAACCTGTGCCAACCAATTGGCAGGGATGTTCAAAAACATGTTCAGTCTCTCATTGCTACAGTCAGAAGTTCCCACCTGCTTCAAAAGGGCAACCATTATACCTGTGCCCAAGAAGAGCAGGGTGAGTTGCCTTAACGAATAGCATCCAGTAGCACTCATGTCTATGGTGAAGTGTTTTGAGGTTGGATATGGCAAGAATTAACACTTATCTCAGCAAGGACCTGAAACCACTGCAATTTGCTTATTGCCACAATAAGTCTACAGCAGACACTATCTCATTTGGCTCTTCATGCAGCTTTCGATCACCTGGACAATACAAATACCTATGTCAGGATGTTGTTTATTAATTACAGCTCAGTCTTTAACACAATCATTACTACAGTTCTGATCAAAAAGCTCCAGAACCTGGGCCTCTGTACCTCCTGCAAATGAATTTTCAACCTCCTAACCAGAAAACCACAATCTGTGCGGATCAGAAATAACATCTCCACCTTATTGATAAATAATGCAGGTGCACCTTAGGGATGTGTGCTTAGCCCACTGCTCTACTTTCTCTACACCCATGACTGTGTGGCTAGGCATAACTCAAATGCCATCTGTAAATTTGCTGATGTTGGCAGAATTCCAAATGGTGACAAAAGGGCGTACAGGAGTGAAGTATACCAGCTAGTTGAGTGGTGTTTTTTTTAAATTAAACAAAATATACTTTATTAAAAAATAAAATTATATACAATAAACCATTCAATACAACCTTGCACTCAACACCAGTAAGACCAAAGAATTGATTATGGACTTCAGAAGGATAAGGCAAGGGAAGGCAAGGGAACACACACCAATAGAGGGATCAGAAGTGGAAACAGAGAGCAATTTCAAGTTCCTGTGCGTCAATATCTCTGAGAACCTAACCTGGACCCAATATATCGATGCAGCGAAAAAGAAGATTTGGTTTGTCACCTAAAGCACTCACAAATTTCTACAGATGTACCATGGAGAGCATTCTAACTGGCTGCATTGCTGTGGGGGGGGGGGGGGGAGTGGAGGTTGGTTACTGTTCAGGATCAAAGTAAGCTGCAGAGAGTTGTAAACTTAGTCAGATCTATCATGGGCACAAGCCTCCATAGTATCCAGGATATCTTCAAAGAGCGATGCCTGAAAAAGCAGGGTCCATCATTAAGGACCACAGTCAGAAAGGAGATACAGAAGCCTGAAGGCACGCACACAGTGATTCAGGAACAGCTTCTTTCCTCTGCCAGCTGATTTCTGAATGGATATTAAACCATAAACACTTGTTCACTACTTTTTTTATTTTTATTTTTACACTGCTTATTTAACTATCTAACTATATATATAATTTATTGTAATTCACAGGTTTTTTCTCTATCATTATGTATTGCATTGTACTGCTGCCACAAAAAAAACATGACATATGTGAGTGCTGATGCAGTACTGTGCAAAAGTCTTAGACACCCTAGTTATGTATATTGCACAGTAATGTATCTCAAAAATAGTTGGAAAAATAACAGTAATTATTCGTGCATAATAACACTATCAGCTTGAAAATTAAAAGGACAGCCTCAACAAAACTAGAAAATAGAACTAAATAAAAATAAGTTATAAGATTACTTATTTAAGAAAATTGTGGTATAAATATATTAACTGCACATTTCAAGCAACACACAGAAGCATCTGCAGATCTCCTCTTGTTTGTGACTGCAGTTTTCAATTCATATTTAGTTAGAAAAAACCGTAGCCTATGTAGCCATCTAGTGGAAGTGTAGCAAATAACAAAAGCACGACGCATCACTGAAGACAATAAAGTGTAACAGTAGCAAATTAAACAATGTTATTATCTCTAATTCAATAGATTATCATTAGCAATTAAAAGTAAAAGATTTAAAATAAACAACTGTGAGGAGGTTTTATACTGTACAATGTTTCAAAACTCATAGAATAATCCATCAAGAAATACAGTATCTATTCTGGGCCTAAAATATCGATGCAATTACAAAGCAGGCACTACAGCAGATGTACTTCATTAGGAGATTGAGGAGAATCGGTATGTCACCAAAGATACAAATTTCTACAGTTGTTCTGTGGAGAGCATTCTAACTGGTTGCATCATTGTCTGGAATGGAGGTCTGCATAGGATTGGAAAAGCTGCAGAAAGTTGTAAAGTCAACTAGCTCCATTAAGGGCACTAACCTTCCCAGCGTCCAGGCCACTTCGAAAAGGCGATGCCTCGAAAAGCAGCATCTATCATTGAGGACCCTCATCACCCAGGACATGCCTTCTTCTCATTGCTGCCATCAGGGAGTGGGTGCAGGAGTCTAAAGGCACACACTCAATGATTCATGAATAGCTTCTTCCCATCTGTCATCAGATTTCTGAATGGACATTGAACCCATAAAAACCATCTCAATGCTCCTTTTTTTTCTCTTTTTATACTACTTATTTAGTTTAACTTTTTAAATATATATATATCTCTTACTGTAACTTAGTTTTAATTATTGTGTATTGCAATGTACAACAAATTTCAAGACATATGTTGGTGATATTAAACATGACTCTGATTCTGAACTAATAGTACAAGTATAAATAATTAATTTAATCTAATAGTTATTACAGAAACTTGATTGCCCAGGTTGGGAATTAGATATTTCAGGACAGATTGAAAAAGAGAAGGACGATATAGGACGATATAGATATAGGACGATGCAGAGGCAATAGTGAGGAATAATTTAGACTGAGTATACCAGCATGGTGGGATACAAGATAGAAATGGAGAGAGTGGTATTCATACATTCTAAAGTTTACATTATAGTTGAGATGAAATAAAAACGATCTCTAGAAAAAGTAAGAGAATAGTCATGGGGAACTTCATATAGACAAAGTAAGTTAAGTTGATGCAAATAGTTTAGAGGGTCAGTTCATAGAGTGCATTCAGGACATGGTGCAAGAAAAATACATCATGGAACTAACAAGGGAAGAGGCTACCTTAGACCTTTTTCATGGGTACAAGACAAAGTTAATTAATAACTGCTTATTAAGAGATTCTTCCTTTCTTTTACTTTTTAAGCCATCATCCCTATTGGCAGCAGCTCACCAAAGCCCTCTGCCCTGGGCTGAAGTTTTATTGGTCTACTGGCTTCAACGTTCATCATACAATGTCATACCTCTTCTAGTTGAAGGTCCTTCCTCACCCAGAGATGAGGTTTTCGGAGCTTCTGTTGGCATTTCTGTAGCTCTGGGTTTTTACGGGATGGAGTTGCTAGCCCTATGCTCAACTCTCCTTTAGTAGCCAGGCTCAGGGGTGTCGATGGTGTAGTCTCATTAAGAAATACTCCAAAGAAAAAAAATCACAAAATGGTAGGAAGTTTAATTCAGTTCAAGGCAGTAACGGATCAACTGGAAACTAGAGTTGAACTCAGATAATGCAAATATTGGGAAACGAGTGGTATTGGTTGAGGTAGATAGGAAATAATTTTAAATGGTTAAATAATGGATAATGAATGCAAGCATCGAAGAACTATTTCAAAATTCTTCGGAAATGCACATTTCATTGAAAAGTAGAAATTCGATGAGAAAAATAATGCATTTGTGGTGAACTAAACAAGTTATAATTGACATTAAAGGAAGAGGCTTCTAATGTTGCCAGCAGAGAAGGCTGAAAGACTGGGAGAGTTTCAAAAGGAGCAATGATTAAATAAAAATGAATGGGTGGATTATAAGAGTAAATTAGCAAGAACAATATATAATTTTTTTAAGTTTTGAGAATACCTGCAACAATATCAGAAGGAACAAAGTAACAAAAATAACCATGACAGGAGGAATCAAAGAGGGAGTGTACAACAATCCCTTGGTTGAAATCTTCCAGATAGCTCACAAAAATGTTTTCTTTTACTTCTTTTATGTCTGTTTTTTACTTTAAATGTTTCTAGGGCTGTTAGAGTCTGTGATTTACAGTTTTGAGATTGTTTGAGTATCCCAGCACTTTATTGTCTCCGAGAAGGTTCCAGGACACGGGCATGTATTTGGAAGGCCTTGATGTGAAGAAACTCGAGATGGGGCTGAGTTGATGCTCAATTCCATTTCACCCGTTAAAACATACGTTAATTGGCAATTAAAGCGTCGAGAAAAATTGAAACATCGAGTCCAATGTAGAAGGCAAGCGAGAGTTTCAGTGGCAACTGCTTGCCTTTTGTTTGCTGTCAGAGAATGATAATGGCAAAGAATAATGAAATAATTATTATCACTAAAGAGTATGTACTGTAAAAATTAAGTGGGTTAAAATTAAATAGGTCTCCTCTATATGAAAGCTTGCAACCCAGGATTTAAGGAGAAGATTACAGAGATAGCAAATTCACTTACAATGATCTTCTATGATTCCTTAAATTCTCGAACATTCCCAGCAGACTGGATGGTAGCAAAGATAACAATGCAGAAGAGGAAAAGAAAAGAGGCCCCACGGTAGTGTAGCAGTTAGTGCGACTCTATTACAGTTCAGGGCGTCAGAATTTAGTGTTCAATTCCAGCATCATCTGTAAGGAGTCTGTATGTCCTCCTCATGGAATGCATGGGCTGTCCTCCTACAGTCTAAAGGAGTACCAGGGAGCTTAACTGGTCATTGTATATTGTCCCATGATTAGGTCTGGATTAAATCAGGATTGTCAGGTGGTTGCTAACCCAGCATGTCTCGGAGGGCCAGAAAGGCCTATTTCACACTGTATCGCTAATTAAATAAATAGATTACTATAAACTAGGAAGACTGATTTTGTTGTCAACAAAACATTTGAATCAATTAATCAAGCAACACACACAAAATGCTGATGGAACGCAGCAGGCCAGGCAGCATCTATAGGGAGAAGCGCTGTCGACATTTCGGGCTGAGACCCTTCGTCAGGACTAACTGAAAGGAAAGATAGTAAGAGATTTGAAAGTAGGAGGGGGAGGGGAAAATGCGAAATGATAGGAGAAGACCAGAGGGGGTGGGGTGAAGCTGAGAGCCAGAAAGGTGATTGGCAAAAGGGATACAGAACTAGAAAAGGGAAAGGATCATGGGACTGCCCAATTAACCAATGGCCCAATTAACAGAATCCACTTGATATGTAAGTTCAATAAGTAGTCCAAAAAGAGATCAGAATTAGTATTCATGGCTTCATTGTCCTATTGGAAACCTGATGGCAGAGGGGAAGATGTTGTTGAGTGTGGGTCTTCAGGCTCCTGCACCTCCACACTATGGTATTAACGAGGAGACAGGATGTCCTGCTTGATGGGTATCCTGAATGATGGATGCTCCCTTTCTGAGGTACCACCTTCTAAAGATGTCCTCTGTTGGCCAGAAAGAATGACAATCTTCAAATCGGTGAATTCAAATGAATCAAGGTCAGTGGAAGTGGTCTTCGTTCTTGCCGTGTGCTTGGGGGATGGAGGCTGCTATTTTGTGAAGACACTCTATTCTCTATTTTGTGAGCTTGACATGCTGGACTTGATTAGTGTTTTAAAGAAGGCACAAAGACTCTTCAGGTAATCTGCTGGACTGGAGGTCATTTCCAAATAAGGAGTTATTTGTGAGGTGTTCTTTGGTTGGCTATAACATGCAGGATTGTGAATGACTGAGGCGATTCGAGCTCATTGCTGACTAAGAACAAAGAGCCATGAGTCAGCAACTGTCCCTTGATGGGAAGAGGACAATAGATGGATACTGCTTTGGACCAGAGCCAATGACCAGGTGTTAAAGGCCAGACGCATGACCTACGGCCAATGACATGGGAATGCGACATTTGAATTGATAAGAAATGGATATAAAAGTGGATGCTTTGTGGGTGCTGGTGGCGGTAACTTTGAAGAATAACCATCGCAGATACAAGCGAGAAGAACCCTGCGTGAAGCACGTGGAGAGTGAATCGGGACCACGAGGAACAAGGAACTCCTGGCCAGTGTAAATTCCTCCGCCCAGGTAATACCTTTTGCTATTCTTTGACTATCCAGGAGAGTCAGGGATACTTAGCAGGTGTGCGCACAAGGTATTTAGTGTATGAATTCATGTACTTGTTAGTTTGAACAATAAAGGTAATTGTCAGTAAATACAGATCTCTCTGTGCCTCACTCAGAATCGTTGGAAGAGGTAGAAGCGGTAGCTCTCGCTCTCTCTCTTTTTCCAACACCTCACTGGTGGGGAAGTTAGTGATCATGGTGGAGCTGGCTAAGTTTACAAAGCTCTACAACTTTTTATGATCCTGTTCAGTGGCTGCTCCATACTAGATGGTGAAGCAACCAGTTAGGATACTCTCCACAGTACATCTGTAGAAGTTTGCTAGAGTCTTTGGTGACATACCAAATCTCCTCAAATTCCTATCCAACAAATATCCAAGATCCTAAGAGGGATGGATGGGGTAGAATCTGTAAGAGTGTTTCCTTCACGCCCACGCCCAGAATTACGGCTGCACAGGTGGAAGGTCAACTGAGGAAGATCTGTACCAGCAAGGCGGCTGGACCGGATGGAGTTTCCCCACGATTACTGAGGGCCTGTGCTACTGAGCTAGGAGAACCACTACAGCGCATCTTCAACATGAGCCTGGAGCAGAGAAGAGTACCCAGACAGTGGAAGACATCCTGTATTGTCCCGGTACCGAAGAAACCACAACCAAAGGAGTTGAATGACTTCAGACCTGTTGCCTTGACGTCGCACGTGATGAAGACCATGGAGCGGCTGATAATACAGAATCTGAGGCTACAAACCAGGCACGCCCAGGATCCTCTTCAGTTTGCATATAAGGAGAAGGTGGGAGTGGAGGATGCTATCATGTATTTGCTGCACAAATCACTCTCTCACCTAGAGGGGGTCAGTCGTGCTGTGAGGATTACATTCCTTGACTTCTCTAGTGCCTTTAACACCATCCAGCCCAAGATCTTAAGGCACAAACTAACGGAGATGGGAGTAGACTCTCACATGGTGGATTGGATAGTGGACTACTTGACAGATAGACCTCAGTATGTGCGGTTGGGAGACTGTAAGTCTGACACGGTGGTCAGCAGCACAGGGGCGCCGCAGGGAACCGTACTCTCTCCGGTCCTGTTCACCCTGTACACATCAGACTTCCAATATAACTCAGAGTCCTGCCATGTGCAGAAGTTCGCTGATGACACGGCCATAGTGGGGTGTGTCAGGAATGGACAGGAGGAGGAGTATAGGAAACTGATACAGGACTTTGTGATATGGTGCAACTCAAACTACCTGCGTCTCAATATCACCAAGACCAAGGAGATGGTGGTGGACTTTAGGAGATCTAGGCCTCATATGGAGCCAGTGATCATTAATGGAGAATGTGTGGAGCAGGTTAAGACCTACAAGTATCTGGGAGTACAGTTAGACGAGAAGCTTGACTGGACTGCCAACACAGATGCCTTGTGCAGGAAGGCACAGAGTCGAATGTACTTCCTAAGAAGGTTGGCGTCATTCAATGTCTGTAGTGAGATGCTGAAGATGTTCTATAGGTCAGTTGTGGAGAGCGCCCTCTTCTTTGTGGTGGCGTGTTGGGGAGGAAGCATTAAGAAGAGGGACGCCTCACGTCTTAATAAGCTGGTAAGGAAGGCGGGCTCTGTCGTGGGCAAAGTACTGGAGAGTTTAACATCGGTAGCTGAGCGAAGGGCGCTGAGTAGGCTACGGTCAATTATGGATAACTCTGAACATCCTCTACATAGCACCATCCAGAGACAGAGAAGCTGTTTCAGTGACAGGTTACTATCGATGCAATGCTCCTCAGACAGGATGAAGAGGTCAATACTCCCCAATGCCATTAGGCTTTACAATTCTACCGCCAGGACTTAAGAACTTTTTAAAAGCTATTATTAATGCTTTTTGAGATGGTGATTTAGATGCATATCATATTTTTTTACTGAGTTAAGTATTGTATGTAATTAGTTTTGCTACAACAAGTGTATGGGACATTGGAAAAAAAGTTGAATTTCCCCATGGGGATGAATAAAGTATCTATCTATCTATCTATCTATCTATCTATCTTCAGATGATGAAAAAGAACTGAAGCCACAGTCACAAGGTTAGACACAATCACAATCTTCTAAATGTAAACCTTGGAATGCTTGTTAAATGCACTTGGGGTTGAGATTGACAGACAGAGGACTCAGAAAGTGGTCAAGAAAGTTGTTTTAGTATGTCACAATGTAAATGAAATTATGGTTAAATATACCAATGTTTGTTGAATGCAGTAGTGTCCCTGATCACACAAATGTGGATTTACTACAATCTCATGTTGACCAATGTGGTTGGAGTAGATCAATATAGATTTCTAGAAAGCTGTTAGGCCATTTAATTTAAATATCCCACATGGCTGACAAACCAGGGACCTTTCTGAAACAATAAATTTGTTTAATAGTCCAACCTGAGATGAAGATCTGAATTTCTTCTGTAAGGGCAACTAGACCATGATGCTTTGTTACTCTTCAGATGGGCTGTAATGAATATTACAGCCAGCAGCTTCTGATGTGCACCAATCAGTCTGCAGTAAGGTGTGTAAGCCAGCTGGGAGACTCTGTGAGAAATAAAAAAACTGTGATCCTGTTCGCAAATGGTTGAAAGTCAGTTCAAATAACTTTCAAAAATACTATTTTTGACACTCAAAAATAATATTTCATGTACTACTTTGAAATATTTCATTGAGAACAAACCAAATTAATTCCAGGATCTAATTAATGGTCTGTAAATTTGCATGTTAACTAATAGACTGGAAAATAGTCTGCCACAGTATCATAGCGGCTAGTGTATCGCAAATGCAGCGCCAGTGAACTGGCTTCAATTCTGCCACTGTCTGCAAGGAGTTTGTACATTCTCCCAGTGACTGCATCTGTATTTACTCGGGAGATGAACACAGAGCCTATAGATGTAAGGAAATGCTGCAGCCAAGTCATGGGCCTGATGCAGATTACAAAGGAGGAGGTGTTTGCTGTCTTGAGGTAAATTAGGGTGGATAACTCCCCAGGGCCTGACAAGGTATTCCCTCAGACCTTGTGGGAGCCAAGAAATTAGAGGTGCTAGCAAAGATATTTAAGAATCTTTAACTATGGGGCGAGACGCCAGAGGATTATAAGATAGGTAAAGTTGTTCCGTTGTTTAAGAAAGGCTCTAAGAATAAGCCAGGAAATTATAGGCCAGTGAGCCTGATGTTGGTAGTGGGAAAGTTAGTGGAAGGTATTCTAATATACAAGTATTTGGAAAGACAGGAACGGATTAGGTTCTTCCACCACTCTCCGCACTTTCTTACTCTGACTTCTAATCTTTTTTTCAGGTCCTGATGAAAGGTGTCAGCCCAAAGCATTGACTGTACTTTGTTTCCATAGATGCTGCCTGGCCTGCTGAGTTCTTCCAATCTGATAGCTTTTTGAAGAAGCTGTCAGGAAAATTTATAAAGGCATGCAGTGGATATTGTCTGCATGGACTTTAGCAAGGCCTTTGATAAGGTCCTGCATGGGAGGGTGGTCAAGAAGGTTCAATCATTTAGCATTCAGGATGAGGTATTAAATTGGTTTGGATAATGGCTTTGCATGAGAAGTCGGAGAATGGTTGTAGGTAGTTGCTTCTCTAACTGGACACCTGTGAATAATGGTGTTGCACTTTGGAAGAACCAATTAGGGTAGGTCTTACACAGTGAGAAGTGTGGTGGAACTGAGGAATTTGAGAATACGGATCCATAATACCTTCAAGGCGACATTATAGGTAAATAGAGTTGTAAAGAAAGCTTTTGCAAAATTGGCCTTCATCAGTCAATGCATTGAGTACAGGAGCTAGGATGTTATGTTAACATTGTATAAAATGTTAGTGAGGCTTAATTTGGAGTATTGTGTGCAATTTTGGTCACCTACCTATAGGAAAGAGTCGAATAGATTCGGACTTTATTCTCTAGAACGTAGAAGCTTAAGTGGAGATTTGATAAAGGTATACAAAATTATGAGGGGTACAGATAGGGTAAATGTAAGCAGGCTTTTTGCACTGAAGTTGGCGGCGACTACAAATGGAGGTCATGGGTTAAGAGTGAAAGGTGAAATACTTAAGGGAAACGTGAGGTGGAACTTCTTCAGTCAAAGGGTGGCAAGTGTGTGGAATGAGCTGCCTGCGCAAGTGGTAGATGTGGGGTTGATATCAAAAGTTAAGAGAACTTTGGATGGGTACAGGGATGAGACGGGTATGGAGGGCTATGTCAATGGGACTAGGCAGGTTAATGTTTCAGCACAGACTAGATGGGCCAGTGGGCCTAATTCTGTGCTGTAGTGTTCTGTGACTCTTTGGGTGTAATTAGGCAGTGTCGGATCATTGGAAGGGCCTGTTACCATGCTGTGTCTCTAAATAAAAGATTCCTCTTTCAGTCAAACTCAATGAAATTATTTGAATAAGATGGGGGACAGGTGAAGGACAATTTAGGTTTACAGAAGATGTGAAGGTCCACACCCTGAAATGATTCATCATCATCATGTGCCGTGTCATATGGCATGGGTGACCATAGTCTTCCATCCATCTTTAATCTGGTTGAAGAGAAGACCTTTTCACACTGTTGTTCTTATTCTTCTCTCTATCCATGACCATGACTGTTCTTGGCAAATGTTTCTACAGAGTTGGTTTGCCATTGCCTTCTTCTTTACAAGACAGGTGACCCCAGCCATTATCAATATTTTTCAGAGATTATCTGCCTGGCATCAGTGGTCACATAACCAGGACATGTGATACACACTAGATGCTCATAAGACCATCCACTACCTGCACCCACAGCTTTCACATGACCCTGATCAGGGGGGCTAAGTAGATGCTACACCTTGCTCAAGGGTGCCTGCAGGCTAGCAAATGGAAGGATCGTTTTACACCTCCTTTGGTAGGGATGTATTTCCACACTGCCACTCATCTGGAATAATTAATCAAGTTATATCTAAGAAAACTTTCAGCAAGTAAAATTTGAAAACCTCTAATTTTTATCCTCATTCTTCTGCATTATTATGGTTTGGCTCTGGTGTTTTCCCTATTTATAGTTCCTTGAATATTTAAATATATTCTTCTGAATTCACTAGAAATGGTTTAATGGCTTCCTTGATAAATCTTCCTGAACTCCTTCATTTCTCCAAAATTGATGTGTAGCTTTTTCATTATTTTCACATGTGATGAGTGCCTTCATTGTAAAGTGACTCCACCTGTAAAATATCTTCTCAATTTCATGTTGATTGGTTACTTACATTCTTGTTCAATTGTATGCTTTTGAGAGCACTGATTGGTTCTTGTTTCCACCACACTTATCACCATTTTTACGAGATCTCCAGATGCCAAAAACTCTGAATACATTCCTCTGATAACTTCTGCCTGAAATTCATACATCTGTGACCCCTGGCCCTTAAACGTTCTTAAGCTGTGAATAGTTCTATTGATCATATTTAAACTAGTCAATCTGGATCATTTCCAACAAATGTCCCTACACTTCCTTTAGTCCAAGAACTCCAGTTTCTCTATTCTAACATTACAATGAAATCCCTTATTTCTGGAACCACACTTGCAGATATCTCTTTACATCAACTCTTAACGCAATGTGGGCACCAGAGGTGAATTAAGTTATTCCCATTGTGGTCTAACTTGTAGAGGTTTACTGTAAATCCCTTAGCTGTGCTTCAATTTATGAATCTCAAAATTACATCTGCTTTACTAGCTACAGGGAGTGGCACAGTAACATAGTGGTTAGCATAATGGTTGACAGCACCAGCAATCTGTGTTCAATTTCCACTGCTGTCCAAAAAGAGTTTGTGGGTTCTTCCCATGACTCAATGGGTTTCCTCTCACTTCCCAAAAATGTGTATATTAGGATTAGTAAATTGTGGATACACGATGTTGTCACCAAAAGCATGGCAACACTTGTGGGTTGTCCCAGCACATCCTTGGACTGTACTGGTCGTTGATGCAAACAACGCATTTCACTGTATGTTTCAATATACTTGTGGCAAATAAAGATTATTTTTAATCTCAATCTTTAATAAAGCTAATCTTTAATCTTAACCTTTACTCTCTCAACATGCCCTTACAGTATTATGGATTTTTGTAGTGTTCCTGGATTTAGCTACCATTCCTCATTATTTCAACCACTCCACTGGTTAAAGTTTCATCTGTATCTCATGCAGGTCTATTATCTCACTGTTGTCCATCTCATTGTTTAGGTTGTTTCCATACTTAATGCCATCCATAAATTTGGAAATTTTGTCTCACAAGCCCAAAAGGTTCATTTTCAGGATCTGGACCTTATTAACATAGATTTAGAGAGCTATATTCATGGAAATAAGCCCTTCAGCCCAACTTCTTGATGCTGACCAAGATGCCTGTCTATGCAAACTCAATTTGCCTATGTTTGGCCCATATCCTTCTAAACTAGTGGGCACTATCTTGAGAAACTCCTACTATAATGTAGAGGGGCTGGCTAATTGACCTCCCATAACTATAACTATCGTCCTTTAAATAAAGTCTAACCAGAATCAGAATCAGGTTTATTATCACTCTCTTTTATGACATGGAGTTTGTTGTTTTGCAACAGCCAGTCCTCACTGAGGGGTCAGCAGTGGAAAGTGTGACCAGCTTCAAGTACCTGGGCTACAACGTCTCAGAAGATCATACTGGGCCCTACACATTGATGCAATCACCAAGACGGCACGTCAGAGGCTCCAGTTCATCAAGGATTTGAGGAGATTTTGTATATCACAAAGACTCTTGCAAATGTTTACTCATGTACAGTAGAGACCATCATGACTGCATCATTACCTGGTACAGAGACTCCAATGTGCAAGAGTGAAAGAGCCTGCAGAGAGTGGTAGACTCAGCCAGCTCCATCATGAGCTCAACCCTCTTCACCACTGAAGCGATCTTCAAGATACAATGCCTCAAGAAGCTGGCATCCATCATTAAGGAGCCCTGCCATTCAGGCTGTGCCCTCCTTTCATTTATACCATAGGACCCAAACTGAAGACCCACACTGTTTTAGGAACAGCTTCTTTGCTATCAGTCCATGAACACTACCTTGCTGTTACATTCTCACATTATTTATTTTGTAATTTATAATAGTGTTCATGTATTGCATTGTACTGCTGCTGCAAAACAATATATCTCAAGGCATGTGTTTTCCTGACTTCCCTTCCTGAAATCCACAATCAATTCTTTGGGCTTGTTGGCATTGAGTGCAAGGTTTTTGTTGTGACACGACTCAACCAGTCAATCTATCTCATTCCTGTATGCCTATACATCACCATCTAAAAATTTAAAAAAAACTAAATACTGAGATAGTGTTCAAAGGTTCATAAACTATTCACAAATCTGACAGTGGAGGAGAAGATATTGTTTCTGAATCATTAAGTATGGGTCTTCAGGCTCCTGTACTGCAAAGGGGGTATGTCCTTACCTAGAGGTCTTCCTTCGGTTGCTCAATGACTTACCTTCTGTTCCACCACGGTTCCTTGACACCACACTTGGTCAAATGAAGCTTTGCTGTTAAACGGCAGTCACTTTCACCTAACCTTTGGAATTTAGACACTTGGCCAATGTTGGGACCAAACTGCAATGAGGTTTGGATTTAAGTAGTCCTGGTAAAACCCAAAATGGGCCTTGGTGAGTAGTTTATTAGTGAGCGAGTGCTGGAAGGGAACATTGTTGGTGACATCTTCCATCACTTTGCTATTGATAGAAAGCAGACAGATTGTGTTTATCCTAAGTTGTGAAACACACCTGGACAATTTCCACATTGTTGGATAGATGCCTGTGTTGTAAATATACAGGGGCAGCTTGGTTTGAGGGACTAGGTCTAGAGTACAGTCATTCAGTACGACATTTAGAATACTAGCTACACCCATAGGCTTTGATGTACCCAAATTGGTTTAACACCTCATAATATTTAGAAAGTACTCTCATCAATTTATAAATATTATGAGGAGTGAACACAATTTGTTCTACATTGGATTTTTCATAGTGGGTATCCCAGGAGGAAAACCATATGAGATATAAGGTCATCTGGTGGTTCAACCTTGTATTTAGTGCCTATGTGCTCACCCTTTAAAAATAAATTTATTATTAAAGTACAAATATTTCACTATATATAACCTTGAGATTTATTTTCTTGTGGGCATACTCAATAAATCCATAATAAGAAAAATAACCATAATAGAATCAATGAAAAACTGCACCAACTTGGGTATTCAACCAGTGTGCAAAAGACACATACTGCATATATAAAAAGAAAAAAAGAATAACAATAAATAAATCAGCAATAAACTTCCAGAACATGAGAAGAAAAGTCATTGAAAGTGAGTCCATAGGTTGTGGAAACATTTCAACGATAAAGAGAAGATGAGTGAAGTTATTTGCTTTTGGTTTAAGAGCCTGATGGTTGAGGGATAATAACTATTCCTGAAACTGGTGATGTGAAGAGAGCATGACCTGGGTTGTGGGGTTCCAGTTGATGGATGCTGATTTCCTGCCACAATGTTTTATGTCGATGTGCTCAATGGCTTTACCCATGACATACTGGGCCATGTTCACTACTTGCTTCCATTCAAGGGCATTAGTGTTTCTATACCAAGCTGTGATGCAGCTGGTCAATATACACTCCACCAGACACCTATAGAAGCCTGTCAAAGTTTTAGAAGGCATGCCAAATCTTTGCAAACTCCTAAGGAAGTGGAGGCACTGCCATGCTTTCTTCATAATTTCACTTGTACGCTGGACCCAAGACAGGCCCTCCAAAGTAATAACACTGAGGAATTCATAGAGCATGGAGGTACACATAAATCTATCTCCTAAATGCTATTTAAATATAGTGGCTCATTTATCTGGTGCTATTTCCTTCAGCACGCTTCATTGAACCACGATCCCCTTAATTCTATCAAACAGTTCATATAAACATTATACTGTGTGATTCAAGCTTGGTAGGATGATTTGATTAATTTTTTTTAGGTAAACAAGGGAACAAGTGAAGTAGATAGAAGAAAAACTCTATCTATTGTTTGGGGAGTGTCAGACTAGGCAATGTTGCCTAAGAATTGAATCCAGGTCTTCAGGACACAGGTAGAAAACACATCTACAAACTCTCATGTGCTCTTTCCATAGTGCTGCAAATCATTTATTTCAGATTCTCTACTACCACCCCGGGCAGTTCATTTCACATCCTAATCACATACTACTGTCAAATAAATGAATAGGAGAAGTTAGATTAGAGCTTTCTTCTGCAATCATAATTTCAAACTCCGCCAATTGTTAATTGTCCATCAAGGATCAGCAGAAATATGAAAATATTCAAAAGATGTAGTTTTCATTTTACAGTTAAAGAAAGGACTTTGAATAATGAGTTTAAGTTAAACTTTGTTGGGAGGAAATACAGTAGGATACTTAGATCGTTCAGAAAAAGGCTTCCAAAAAAAAATTAGGATTTCAAAATCAAATATCACATTGATTAAGGAATTTTAGGCAGGCCAGAAAACAAATATTATTTCAGACCCCAGCTAATGAACTATGTTCTGCTTCAGTAACACCAAAAACACAGAACGATACTTGTAATTTATTACTTCACCCTACATATCCACCCCAAATTTGGTCTGTTGAGCAACAGCCCTTAATTTGGGTGAGCAGATAGAGTTTCAGTAGCCTCACTGAATTTTCATATTATAATAGAAGTACCTCATTGGCTCTGTACTGCTTTGGGATGACCTGACACTTGAAAACCATATTACTAGATATATTTTTTGTGGTTGTTTAAAATACTTACCTGGTTAACCCATTGGCTTGGCCAAGTCCAAAATTGATTTTGAATATCTTAAAATTGATTTTTTTAAGTGTTAATGACTATTTGTGACTTATGTATTTAGCCTTACTCCATTCGAATATTATACATCCTGACATTGCTTTATCTTATTTATCTGATGTATTATTCATTCTAATCAAAAGTTCAAAGTGCAAAGTAATGAATAAGTAATGATGCATTACGCATTCTAATAATGAAGTGGGAATTGTTTGTGGGTTCGATTTCTAAAATTAAAATAATGGGAACGTGACGGAAAATATAGGTACAGCCAAAAGTCAATTTATCAGTGTCTGCAAACTCCAAAGTCTAGAAATGTGTGATCATCTAGTAAATTTGTGATTATTTCCTCCTAAAATCTTTTCTAGAGATTTCCCATTCCCCCATGTCACAATAATGAAACAACAATGTTATAAATTAATCTCTGGTAATTTACAATGGCAACTTTTGTCCTTACTATCCTCAACCTCATTATTGTTCTCAACTAAGTGAATAAGTTCATTTTCCTCCAATGTCTTTCCTTCATTTGGCTCTTGCTTGGTTATAATCCTATCTATTCAATTGCAGGAACAATTATTTTTCTTCAACACAAGAAAATCCAGAGATGCTGGCAATCTAAAGCAACACACACAAAATCCTGGATGAACTCAGCAAGTCAGGCAGCATCCATAGAAAAGAATAAACAGTCGACATTTCAGGCCAAGACTCTAATTCAAGTTTTCTTTTCTCTTAACAGTGTTCACTTCAGTGCATCTAGCTTTGACATATTGAAGACATGAAACTGCAGATGTTGGAATCTTGAGAAACACAAAATGCAATAGAGGAACTCAGCGGGTTGGGCAGCATCTGTGGAGGGTAATAGCCAATATTTTGCACTGAGACTGTTCATCTGGAGTGGACTAGTAGTGTCAAGGCTTATATAGCTGAATTATATTGACTAATATGGATAACCATCCTATCTAAAACTTAGAATTTGATGTCCTACAATGTATTGGAACTTTAAAGTCTTGCTCCAGTAGCAGCTCTTTGTATCAAGAAAAAAATCATTTCAATTTAGTAATGTTTATATAACAATGCAATGCTATTCCTTAAAGACTATGTTTCCCAATTGTGGCCCCAGAAACTATTTCTGTACTATCTAGAGAAATCCAAGGACAATTTTTTTTAGGAAAGGATTAAGTCACACTTCTCATCTTAATTATTTCTTTAAATCTGCTGTGTATTACCTAAGTTAGTGTTTAAGGCTGATTTAAAAAAAAATCACAAATCCATCAACCACATTCAGGAAGTAACTGAAATATTGTTATTTTATGGTTCTACAGTTCCAAATTTTCTTCCACCTGTCAGCTTGAGGATATTTTCAAGAGCTTGTACAGCCAAATTCCTTCCCTGTCAACAATTTGTTCAATATGACCGTTATGTAATCCATATCTTTCATTCATGCGTAATATTTATTGTATTTGGTACTGTAATCGTAAACTAAAACATTGTTTGCAGAGAAGATTCTTCCCTATACAGTTCCTTCACAACATCATAAATGCTCCTGTAGCCAATAATAAACTTCCATTTCAGACAAACTTAGCTTCAGTGTACTTTGCCAGAGTTTTCTTGCCAGCTGTATAAAATGTACATAAAACAGGATGCATCAGAAGTGGTTTTCAAATAAAAACACTGTCCTCTGTGGTAAATCCCCCTGTTCTTGGGCAATAGTCCAAACAACAAACTATTTCCAAACTAGAAAATGACACCCTTAAGGTTCTTCTCTCCTCTGCCATGAACAAAATGGCAAAAAGCCAAATACTGTTCACCACACTCCATTTACTATGTTTCCAGTATAGATTTGTTGCCAGTGTTGCATATCATTATCTGTTACTTTTTTTAATCTATTTGGGATTTAGAGGAGAAAAGTTTTAAAAAATCAGCTAAAGATGCTCATCCACATTGCAATCATGCAGGGCCTTGCAAAATGCTCAGGAATACAGACTAAAATTGAGATTAGCTTCTAAAATCTTCACAGAATACCAGAATGTATACCAGCTACTCGAGTACACCAGGGAATGAAAAAGACTCATAATCCATATTTCATTTGAGAGTTCCCATTTTCTGTGAGATGGCGAGATGAGAAATCTGATAAGAAAAAAATAAATCTGTTTTTCTTTTGGCATCATAAGGTTTCCACCATCATTAAATACCTAAACTTCACATATAAAAAATATTTTCAGGAGCAATTAAATGATAAGGCTCAAATACAAATCAAGCTCCAGCTCACCAGCACAAGTAATAAAAAAACATTATTGCATGTGACACATTACCACAATCTGAACAATACATGTGCCACATATAATTCATATTCTGGTCAAATTTAGTTGGAAGCAATTACAGAAAGTTTTTTTCATCATAAGATGAAGAAGATTAAGAAAATCCTTGCACTTTTGTTGTGATGATAAAACATTCAACTTGGTTCTTAAAACAGGGAATGTCCACCAAGTGGAGTTTATAGTTAATTGTTTAGTACTTTTTGCAAATGTTGAGATAAATACCAATTTTATAAACCTCTAATTTTAGATGTAACTGTCTGAGGGACTTGATCTAATAAGAAAAATACGTATACTGTACTGGAATTGATGTGGCTGACCCGCATGGTAGTGTAGTGGTTAGCTCAACACCATACAGTACAGGTGACCAGGGTTCAATTCCCACCCCTGCCTGTAAGGCGTTCATAACTTTTCCCCGTGAACGTGTGGGTTTCCTCCGCATGCTCCAGTTTCCTCTCAGTCCAAAGACCTACCAGTTACCAAATCTCTTCAAACTCCTAATGAAGTATAGTCATTGTCTTGCCTTCTTTATAACTGCATCGACATGTTCCTTCATCTTACCCTTCCTGAAGTCGACTCCAGTTCAAAGACCTACCAGTTGGTAGGTTATCAGAATCGGGTTTATTATCACCAGCATGTGTTGTGAAATTTGTTAACTTGGCAGCAGCAGTTCAATGCAATACATAATATAGA
This sequence comes from Hemitrygon akajei, assembly GCF_048418815.1. Lineage (NCBI taxonomy): Eukaryota > Metazoa > Chordata > Chondrichthyes > Myliobatiformes > Dasyatidae > Hemitrygon > Hemitrygon akajei. Next base: position 15,892,370 of record NC_133125.1, on the reverse strand, counting down.
AGAAGAGAAAAAATAATAATAAATAAATAAATTACAGTATACTTATATTGAATAGATTAAAAATTGTGCAAAAAAAATATAAAAAGTGAGGTGGTGCTCACTGGTTCAATGTCCATTTAGGAATCGGATGGCAGAGGAGAAGAAGCTGTTCCTGAATCGCTGAGTGTGTACCTTCAGGCTTCTGCACCTCCAGCTCATGGTAACAATGAGAAAAGGGCGGCTAGGTCCTTAATAATGGACGCTGCCTTTCTGAGACACCACTCCTTGAAGATGTCCTGGTAGGCAAGTACCCAAGATGGAGCCGACTAAATTTACAACCCTCTGCAGCTTCTTTCAGTCCTGTGCAGTAACCCCTGTGCATCCCCCCCCCCCCCCCATATCAGACAGTGATGCGGCCTGTCAGAATGCTTTCCATGATACATCTACAGAAGTCTTTGAGTGTATTTGTTGACATACCAAATCTCTTCAAACTCCTAATGAAGTATAGTCCATGTCTTGCCTTCTTTATAACTGCATCGATATGTTGGAACCAGGTTAGGTCTTTAGAGATCTTGACACCCAGGAACATGAAACTGCTCACTCTATCCACCTCTGATCCCTCTACGAGGATTGGCATGTGTTCCTATGTCTTACCCTTCCTGAAGTTCACAATCAGCTCTATCGTCTTACTGACATTGAGTGCAAGGTCATTGCTGCGACATCACTCCACTAGTTGGTTAATTGGTTATTGTAAGGTGTTACATGATTAACTTGGGGGATTGCTGGGTGGCATGGCTTCGAAGGGTCAGAAGGGCCTACTCTGCGCTATATCTCAATAAGTAACAGAAGATAACCATTATTCGTGCAAGGATATCGGCAATTAAAGGAGAAGGTACATCAACTTCCAAGGGCAACAAAGAAGAGCCAATTAATATAATCTTGCAACATTACATCTCCCATTCACAAAGCAACCAGAGACGCACTCGATGGGGTGCTGTTACTACTATCAGCTACATCTAAACAACAAATAAATAAATTTATAATATTCTATTTTTAAAAGAAATAAGCTGATCTTCAAATGCTTGAAATTGCTAAGATTAAAATGTTCATACATTATTGGATAAAAGAAGACAGGATTTAAGACTTGAAATAATGTTAACACTCTTTGCTTTTTAAAAGAATCCTGTAAAATTTTAGGAAGCATTTGGGATTAAAATTTATTTATTATTGTTACACAAAAAACTTAGTGACACCATAATAGCTCTCCAGATCTACATGTCGTTCCAAGGTGTCTTACATTATCAGTGATAGAAATCCATGCACAAATATCAATTAAAAAGACAATTCAATGTAATAAGTACTGTATGTGATAAGTGAGGTTGTCATGACTATAACATGATTTAAACAGAAACTTTTTAATTTCAGGTTTAATTTCCTATGGCACTTTCACATTTATTTGACATAATTTCAGTAGATGAGCTGAAATTTTCCATGGCTTGCATTGATTTTTCACTCATGTTGTCAAGGAGGAAGCAACCATCAAGGAAATTGGAATCCTTGATACATCCTCAAAATGAACATAATTGATCCAGAAGACAGTGTACGGGGGTTTACTAACTGAATTTTAAAGCTGCCGTTACCATGAGTATCACACAAAAAATGCTGGAAAATCTCAGCACAGGCCTGGCAGCATTTATGGAAAAAAAAAAGAGTACAGTCAACGTCATGGGCCAAAACCCCGGCCTGCTGAGTTCCTACAGGAATTTGTGTGTGTTGCTCAGATTTCTAGCATCTGCAGATTTTCTCTTGCTTGTTACCATGAGTAGTATTACTTTCAAAACTTAACTCCATTCCCAAAGACTTGAAGGCAATTGGAACTAGAACGTTTGTAGAGTAGCATGGCAAACTAAATCAAATTATGGAAAGGTGCCCAAAGAGCATTTTAATTCAGGCCGATCTTGTGATTAATAAACCGTATCTGATTTCACATCAAACAGGATTTCATGATTATTATTGTTCTGTCTTCTAGGCTGATTAGGATGACGAGGTTATTTGGCCGCACACAGCCAGTTTGCCTATGTGTTCAAAAGAAACAGGAAATACTGGAAAACATATGTCCTTACTGAGGTTATTATTCAGTGGCATAGGTTTCTTTATCGTTTCTATTTAGTTTTCCGTCAGGTTGTATCTCGTTAACAGTAGATTGCAGTTGGGGCAGACGTTCACAAACGAATTATCAAGTTTATTATTACTGATATATGTCATGAAATGACTTGTCTTCCGACAGCTGTACAGGGCAATACATAAAAACACGACAAATTACACTAAGAATTGTATACATAGAAAGCAAAAATACCGAGGTAGTGTTTATGGGTTATAAACGCAAGAGATTCAGCAGATGCTGGGAATCTTGAGCAACATGCACAAAATGCTGGAGGAACTCAGCAGTTCAGGCAATGTCCTGTTTCCGGGATTGTCCGTCGACATTTCGGGCCTAAGGCATCCTGATGAAGGGTCTCGGTCCGAAATTTCAACTGTTTATTCCTCTCATAGATCTTACCTGACTTGCTGAGTTCCTCCTACATTTTGTGAATGTTCTGGGATGCTGGCCATAAATTAAAGACCTGAAACATTAATTCTCGCCCTTCCTCTGGCCAACAATTATTACTTTTGAGCATATGATAAAACAGTGGTAAGCCTCCTCCACAGAGGACACGGTCACCAACAGCGACAGACACCGCCTTCCCCAGCAACCGACGCCCTCAGACTAACGTCATCAGTTCCTCACAGCACACAACACAACTCGCAATTAGCCACGCAGGAAAAAACAATCTGCGTTAAGAGTCCGAAAAATATTTTATTGTAAAAATTATCTTGTTTAATAAAGTTAGACGTATCTTGAGATACTTCTGAGTTTACTCTGAATCCAATACCTATTTTTTTCTAAGTGTAACAGGACCTAGAGGCGAAGCGCGTGCGCAGTGGGGAGGTAGACGCGTGTGCGATTCGGCGAGGTTGCAAGCGAGCCAGCGCTGGGTGGCGAGCGGCTGTCGCCATGGGCAAGCTTAATGTGGTGATGCTGAGGTACCTCAGCAGGGATGATTTCAGAGTGCTTGTCGGGGTAAGTCTCAGTCCTGTTTCTATCAGCTCTTGGCTTGCTGGGTGGTTGGGGCCTAGCCGGTAGTTCTCCCAGCGGCGTGCCGCAGTCAGTCTTTCCATTCCCTTACCCCAGGCTGTGTGCTTAAACGGGGCGACAATAACTGGAAATGTAAAGTAAAAAAACTCCACTTGTGCTGTAGATCTGAAACAAAACCATCAAATGCTAAAATCTCAAGTCAGGCGGCCGCTCTGGAGAATAATCGACGTTTCGGATCTACGACCCTTTACAGAGATTTGGGTGGGATGTGAATGATTTGTTGTGAGAGTTTGTCCTGCAGATTTGGAGGTTTACTGCCGTTTGTTTTCTGAATAGCGCAAATTTCTATTATTTTAGTGTCTTACCTAACGAAACTGGTACATTGCAGAAAGTCTATACGTTTCGGGTTTTTTTTGCTTGCAATGGTTGTCGAAAGGAGGTCACTTCGAAATTCTTTAATTTGTCAGTTTGCGCCTTGGAAAGCTTTTTATGTTAACGGCCCAAATAAAAGGTGATCTTTGAGATTAATGAGGAAATAAAACTTGGACTGATCTCTGTCTCGTCGCATGTCTTTCACACACTAAAGGAGGCATTTCTGGGGCTGAGATTGATCCAACAGTCATAGCTGTTTTTCATACAATTTGTGACCCTTATGCTAAACCAAAAGCATTCCCTTATAATGTACTCAAATGTTAGGGCAGTGGAGGGCCATGCACGACTATTTCCAGTCCACAAATTCTCCCACGAAGAAGGACAAGTGAGAATGTTTTCATTTGCATGTACTCCACTAAGCTTACACCATGCTGACTTGGAAACGTCACATTTTCTGCAAATAAACTCTGGAACTCCTCACCCACTCTAGATACCGTGATTATTAGTCTTCTGTTCCAGTTTACCATGCCGGAAATTTTCAGATGGCTTCCTAAAGTTCATTAGGAACTTTTGTTCCTAATCGATGTGAGGAAAACTCAATGCAGGGTCAACCCACGGAACGCTGCTGGACCAGATAATATTGCTGGCAGAGTGCTCGGAGGGTGTGCAGACCAGCTGGCAGATGTTCTCACTGACATCTTCAACATCTCCCTGAACAGCACTGTTGATCCAACATGCTTCAAGGCTGCCACCATCGTCCCCGTGCTGAAGAAGTCTTCAGTGTCCTGCCTAAATGACAACGGTCCCGTTGCACTCACATCCATCATCGTGAAGTGTTTCAAGAGTCTCGTCATGAGGCACATCAAGACCCTGATAATCCCCTCACTAGAACCCCTGCAGTTCATGTATTATCCCAACTGCTCAACAGAAAACGCCATCACCACCACCCTCCACCTGGACAAAAAAGACACATACGTTCGAATGCTGTACATAGACTTCAGTTCAGCATTCAACACAATCATTCCTCAGCACCGGATCGGGAGCAGCATCTCCAACACCATCACACTGAGCACGGGGCCCCCCAGGGCTGTGTGCTCAGTCCACTGTTGTTCACTCTTCTGACCCATGACTGTGTGACAATGCACAGCTCGAATCACATCAAGTTCACCGAAGACACAACCGTGGTGGGTCTCATCAGCAAGAACGATGTGTCAGCGTACAGAGACGAGTTGCAGCGGCTGACGGACTGGTGCAGAGTCAACAACCTGTCTCTGAATGTGAAGAAAACAAATGAGATGGTTGACTTCAGGAGAGCACAGAGTGACCACTCTCCACTGAACATTGACGGCTCCTTTGAGATTGTTAAGAGCACCAAATTTCTTGCTGTTCACCTGGCGGAGAATCTCACCTGGTCCCTCAACACCAGCTCCATAGCCAAGAAAGCCCAGCAGCGTCTCTACGTTTTGTGAAGGCTGAGAAAAGTCCATCTCCCACCCCCCCATCCTCACCACATTCTACAGAGGATATATCGAGAATATCCTGAGCAGCTGCATCACTGCCTGGTTCGGGAATTGCACCGTCTCGGATTGCAAGACTCTGTAGCAGATAGTGAGGTCAGCTGAGAAGATCATCGGGGTCTCTGTTCCCGTCATTACAGACATTTACACCACATGCTGCACCTGCAAAGCTGACAGCATTGTGAAGGACCCCACGCACCCCTCATACAAACACTTCTCCCTCCTGCCATCTGGCAAAAGGTACCGAAGCATTTGGGCTGTCACGACCAGACTGAGCAACAGGTACTTCCCCCAAGCCATCAGACTCCTCAATACCCAGAGTCTAGACTGACATCTATATCATTTATTATTATATTGAAATTTGTCCTCAACTGTGCATATTGTCTTGTTTATTAATGATTAATAATTATTGTACTGCCCTGCACTGTTTTGTGCACTTTATGTAGTCCTGTGTAGGTCTGTAGTCTAGTGCTGTTTTTGTGTTGTTTTAAGTAGTCTAGTGTAGCCTTGAGTTGTCTCACATAGTCTAGTGTAGTTTTGTGTTGTTTCGTTTTTACTGTGTACTGTACCAGCAGTTTATGGTCGAAATGACAATAAAAAGAGACTTGACTTGACAATACATATCAACTTGCCTTCATCAGTCTTGGTTATTGTTTCACAAATCTGTCCATTTAGTGAGACAGGATTATCCCTGAACAAAGATCTGTGGACTATCCTTGATTGGCCTTGCCTTTCCCAATGTACACAAATCCTACTCCTTAGGATCTTCTCCAATAATTTCCCTACCACTGACAGAAAGTTTACCAACCTGCAAGCACCTTGCTTATCCCTGTTGCCTTCTTAAATAAAGGAGCAGTGTTACCCTGTCCTTCGAACTTCTGATACCTTATCTGTCTGTGGTGTCAAAGATTCAAACTCTCTTATCAGGCCTGGGCTATCTCCTCCATCATTTTTCGGAACAACCTAGGATAAATGCCGAAAGGCCCTGAAGCTTTAACAACCCTTTTTTTTGTTCCATAGAGCTTCGCTAATGCTGGCACCTCCCAGATTATGCATGTATCCCTCCCAAACTCACCATCTTCCATATCTCCTTGGTGAATACAGTAAGGAATATTAATTTAGGGCATGGCCCACATAGGGTGGCTTTAGACACAGATGGTTATATACAAGTCCATCTCCTGGTCTTCACACGTGGCATAGCTATTCAGCCCGGCAGAACCGTTTCTACTAACAGGAGAAGGAGGCAAAGTTGGGTTAACCAGTCGCTTTGGGCAGATGGTGCTCATGGTTGGCAGCTCATCTAGAAGAAGGAAAACTTGGAGAAAACCTCCACTGTGTTGTGGCTATACCCACACATGGGAAAGTAAACCCCAAGGGAAAAATATGGAGCTGGAGACCCTAATGCAGTCCCATGTTGAGTTCAACTCTGACTGACAACTCCTGTGATGCTGCTGGTGCAAACTGTATCATTCCTTTAGATTCATCACATGCATGGAACTTGATCTCCATATTTTACTACCTTGGCTTGCGTATTTAGACAGCTAGGACACAACATCCATGGTTGACCCTGACCTACGGAGTCTCCAGACCTCTTCAGTGCCTAGTGGGACTCGCTCTCTGACCCCTTGCTTGTGATATTCTTCTGGGATGTCTGTGATCTTACTACTATAGCAGATTTTCAGATTATTGAACTATAAAAATAACAAGTTTATCAAAACAAGTTGAGACAAGCGCTTTGAACTCCAGTTCCAGCTACAAATCTCCACAAGTTCCAGTGTTCCTCTTCTGGCTGCCTACCTGACATGCAGTCCAGTTTCTTTTCTCACATTCCAGACAATGTATCAACCGGATGCTGAAGCATCAGTAATTTTTTGCAATAAAAGACACTAACAGAGTAGAAGAGAGACACAGTACTGGCATTTTGAAGGTTTGCAAGCAATGTGATGAGTCAGTGGAAAAGCACATTCCTCATTTTGTATTCCAGTGTTCGAACAGTGCATTTCACACGGTCGCATAATGCCTGTTCTTGGAATACAATATTTCGTTGTTGGTCTCCACATCCAGTGCGAGTTAATTGAGATGTCGCAGTAATCAAATCATAAACATTCTTTCACTTTTAGCTATTGGAAAACACTAAAAGAATTTGATGAGTCTATGACCTGTAACATTTCTCTTCCCCTGTGTGCAGCCTGACTTTCTGAATATTTTTATCTTTTTCTGTTTTTGTTCAAGAATTTGTTGTTAGTGTGGAAGATGAAAAGGCACTCATCCTTGGTTTGGTGGGGGGGGGGGGGGTTTGGTGGAACTAGAGAAAGTTTGTTGTGGAAGATTAAATGTGATACAAATGGATTTTGTTCAGTTTGAGCATTTGTTTGAGGCCGACAAGGAAGAATTAAATATGTAAAATGTAGAAATAGTTTGGCTAAATGCTAAGATTTTTTTCATTTAGTGACTTTTGGAATAGATTAGGAAAAACCTGTAGAGATGCTCTGCAAAGCTTGGGAAGAGAACTGGATAAGTTTTTGAAAAAATTACAAGCGATATGAGTATGCTTTAGTATTTCTCCAATATAATAAAAAGACATAGCAGCTGTCAAGGATTTGTTCAATTTATTCCAGAGTTGGAGGAGTTGCTGGTGTTTGTTTTCTCATTTAGTGTGTGGCTTTACCTTTTGCATGTGTAGGTGACATGATGGGGAGATAGATTGTCATGTTATTTGATTGCTTCTAGTCAGTAATGCATTAAGTACTGAATTTTGTTTCAGTTTGAATCGCTGTATTTCAATCTGCCATTTTCACGTTTCATTGTCTTTCAATGCACAGGTTGAAATGGGAATGAAAAATCATGAAATTGTTCCACCCAGTCTTATTGCTTCAATATCAAATCTTAAACATGGTGGATGCAACAAGGTCCTTCGTGAATTGGTAAAGCACAAACTATTAGCTTATGAGCGAACGAAAAGTAAGTTTGAAACAGAAATAAGGAATTAAATAATTTACCTTGTATTAGTTTAACCTTGCATTCTTACATAAATGCTACATGCATATTTTCTGAGAAACTCAGTTCTTCATTTTTCAAATGACATTGCTTTTTTATTTTTCATTTGTTTCTGCTGTATTTGCTGTTCAGTAGTCTTTACCTTAGTTGTATTATTTTGTCTCTGTTTCCGTTTCTAATGCTTTATAATTTTGGTAATCTATTTTGAATAGGAGGTATACAAACAAAATGTTTCTCTATCTTTGCAGTGCTTTGCCTTTTATTTCTCTTGTCACTTGTGTATGGAGTGAAGTAGTTTGGTATTATCTCATGTCCTTTTATGTCACAGCTGTTAACAGAACATAGAAATCTACAATACATTATAGGCCCTTCAGCCTACAATGTTGTACCAACCATATAACCTACTCTAGAAACTGCCTAGAATTTCCCAACCACAGAACCCTCTATTTTTTCTAAACCCCATGTGTCTATCTAAGAGGCTCTTAAATGACCCTATTGTTTCCACTTCCAGCACTGCCATGTGAATGATCTATCAGCTAGTGCAAAATTGCAGTTTTTTTTGCCGTCTCATGCTGTTTAAAAACATTGCCATATCCATTATGGATTTATGATCTAACAAGCAAATCATAATGATGGCATTCAAGACTTCATATTAGTCTCTGTCAGGGAAGGAAGATCCAGGCAAAATTATATAAAATATTTATGTTAGATATTTTTATCAAAATAGATGGTACTGTAAAGGAGCAGTGTGAGTTTACTTGTATATCTCCCTCCTTATTTACTTATTTTTCTCAAAAATCCTAAGTATGCAATTGTTTTGGGACTGTGCACCTGTAAATAATGCAATAGCTATTTGGACTTTATCTAATCACAGAACAATTTGTGGTTTACAGAATGCTGAGGTGTTACTTTATGCAAATGCCACATAAGTCTCAAAGGTGTAGTTGAGTCAATTGAGGAGGAGTAGTCTCCAATAAGGAGCCTGTATTAATGACTTTTGATTCTTGAAAGCAGAAAGATAGAAAAAACAAAAACACAAACGATCCAGAGGGTGTGAATGATTACAGCAACCTAGCAGTAGAATACAGGTTGCCCCGCTATCTGAAGGTAGATAGATAGATAGATAGATAGATACTTTATTCATCCCCAAGGGGAAATTCAATGTTCCTCCAGTATGATATCACATAAACACAAGACAGACCAAGACTAACTGACCAAAAAAACCACATAATTATAACATACAGTTACAACAGTGCAAAGCAATACCATAATTTGATAAGAGCAGACCATGGGCACGGTAAAAAAAAAAGTCTCAAAGTCCCAGATAGCCCATCATCTCACGCAGATGGCAGAAGGAAGAAACCTCCAACGTGGCAAAACTTCCCGATGCAGCCTCTGGAAGCACCCGAGCACAGCCAACTGTGAGTCCGTCCGAAAACTTCCGACAACTTCGTGCCTCCGACCAGCCCTCCGACACCGAGCACCGAGCACCATCTCTGCCGAGTGCTTCAACCCCGGCTCCGGCCACCAAGCAACAGGCAAAGCCGAGGATTCGGGGCCTTCCTCTCTGGAGATCTCTCCGATCGCTCAGTAGCAGCGTCAGCAGCACAGGCATGTCAGAAGTTTCGCCAGATGTTCCTCCGTGCTTCACACATCCGTCTCAATCAAATCAGGATTGTGCACGGCCCCTACTTACAGATAACGGATATTCCTTACTGGAGTGGCCGCTGCGCCCTGCGTCGTCGCGCCGCCATCTGAGCGTTCCTATGAAACCGTTCATAAGCTGAAATGGCATAAAGCAAAGAAGCAGTTACCATTAATTTATATGGGAAAAATTTTTGAGTGTTCCCAGACCTAAAAAATAACCTACCAAATCATACCAAATAGCACATAAAACCTAAAATAACACTAACATATAGTAAAAGCAGGAGTGATTTGATAAGTACACAGCCTATATAAAGTAGAAATAATGTATGTACAGTGTAGTTTCACCTACCAGAATCGGAAAAATTGAGCCAAAACTGGTTTATAGAAAAAAATCAGCATGTACGTGCATGCGCACACACCTGCCTGCTCAAGGCTTCATGATTATGGTAGTCTTTCTTGGGGTAAACACAAGTTTAAAGCGGGCGTCTTTTTTCATAAAAGTGAAAATCCTCTTTCGGTTAGCAAAAACAGGTACTCATGTAGGTCTTTCGTAAAAGCGAAATGTCGTAAAGTGGACGTTCGGAAAGTGGGGGACACCTGTACGTGAAAATCTTGTAAAGATAGGAAAACTCCCAGTGGTCTTCAGTGTGACAGTAATGCAGAAATCTTAAGGGTGGATCCACTCCAGTTGCTGTTTACTTGGATTTCCAGAAGTCATTCAATTAGGTGCCATCTAAAAGACTTATCCATAAGAGAAGAATGCATTAATTTAGGGATAATGTATGGATAGAGGATTGGCTAACCAATAGAAAGCAAGGAGTTGGGATAAGTGGGTGTTTCTCTGGCTGGCAGTCAGTGGTGAGTGGAATGCCTCGGGTCAGCCCACAGCTGTTCATTATATACATTCAGTGGCCACTTTATTAGGTACAGGAATGGAACCTAGTGTGGCCTTCTGCTGCTATGGCTCATCAGCTTCAAGGTTTGATGTGCTGTGTGTTCAGAGATGCTTTCTGCTCACCACTGTTGTAATGCATGGTTATTTGAGTTTCGTGTCAGCTTGAACCAGTCTGGCCATTTTCCTCTGACCCCGCTCAGTAACAAGGCGTTTTCACCCGCAGAACGGCCACTCACTCAGTGTAAACTCTAGAGACTGTTGTGCGTAACTCTCCCAGGAGATCAGCTTCTGAGATAGTCAAACCACCCCAACAATCATTCCATGGTCATAGTCACTTAGATCACACTTCTTCCCCATTCTGATGTTTGATCTCAACAATATCTGAATCTCTTGACCATGTTTGCATGTTTTTATTCATTGAGCTGCTGCGACATGATTGGCTGATTAGGTATTTGCATTAACAAGCAGATATACCTAATAAATTGACCACTGAGCGTATTTAAGATAAAGTTTCAATTTTTGCATAGTAGGGGAATTAAGGATTATAAGGAAAGGGCAGGCCATGGCCAAATGAGCCATATTACTATTATTATTAACATAGACACCAGCTTCCACCTCAATACTATATGTAGCTTTGTTGTAAGCATTTTCAAAATCTGGCACATGCTTTCATTAGAAAATGAGTATTGCTATGGTGGTTATTGAGTTTACTATCCAGGATGGAATGCAATAAAATGCTTGAAAGAAGAAAGGTGGCTGTTGTAGACTTTGCATTGGGTATCATTGGAACATATGAGTAAAGATTAAGTGAGCAGTTTCTCTTGAATTCTTTTGGAAAGATAGAACAATAAATAAATAAAGTAGTCACATATCGGAACAGAAAATCCTACAAAAAGGTAGTGGATTCGGCCTGGTGCATCACAGGCAAAGGCCTCCCAATCATTGTGCACATCTACATGAAACACAGTCATACGAAGGCAACATCCATCATCAGATCTTCACCACCCAGGCCATGCGCTTTTCCTGCTGCTGCCATCAGTAAGAAAGTACAAGAGCCTCTGGACTCACACCACCAGCTTCAAGAACAGTTACTACCCCTCAACCATCAGGCCCTTGAACAAAAGGGGATAACCACACTCACACCAATAGCCCATCCATTGAGTTGTTCCCACAACCAATGATCTCACTTTAAGGACTTTTTAATCTTGTTATTTCATGTCCTCATTTATCGCAATTTATTTATATTTGTATTTGCACAGTTTTATTTTCTTCTGCACTCTACTTAATCTTTCATTGAACCTGTTACAGTTACTATTCTATAGATTTGCTGAGTATGCCTGCAGGAAAATGAACCTCAGGGTTGGATGTGGTGACATATATATACCCTGGTAATAAAACTGACTTTGATTTCCTTGTCCTTTTTGGTTAATGACAGACTTCTTTCTTTTAGCTGTACAAGGTTATCGGTTGACAAACACTGGATATGATTACCTTGCCCTGAAAACGCTTTCTTCTAGAAATGTCCTGAATTCTGTTGGAAATCAATTGGGTGTCGGCAAAGAATCTGGTAAGAACACAATTGCAATAAAATTTAAAAATCCAAATAGTCTGGCATCTGCTCAGTTATTAGTCCAGAAAATCTAGAGGTTGGCAGTTCTGACAGTAAACAAAGTGCATGACCAGGGCTGGGGTATGTGACTGGAACTGGGGGTCTAGAATTTCCTATAATATTTCCTATTCCCTTCCGATTCCTGGGTTCGATGGAAAACTTAGAATACAACTATATAAAATGTAGAAAAAGAGCTATAAGTAAGATTAACATCCAATAGGCTGGACATTTGATGGGCTAGCAAAATCAGAAGGATTATTGGAATTTTGAATTTGATTCATGGTAAGTCATTATCTTAACATAATTAAGGAATAATTTATTTTTGATTTTGTGTTTTGTGGGACTAAAAACCTATCTTGTGACAAAATTCTTAAAAAAAAACTTCTGGACTCTCAATTTGTCTATCAGTCTTTCTTCTACATTATTTCATTTCTACAAATAGATTTCAATATCATTTCAGATTTTAACAACTCATTACAAACTGTTACAAATCTGACTAGCTTGCAAGGTACAAGGGGATGTCTCCTATTGCTAGATTTAACTTTACATAAAATTAAAATAAAAACAAAGGAACTGGTTGTGGACTACAGGAGGAAGGGAGATAGGCTAGCCCTTATTGACATAAATGTATCAGGAGTTGAGAGGGTGAACAGCTTTAAGTTCCTCGGCATAAACATCACCAGTGGTCTCACGTCAGTACATACCGGCTGTGTGGTGAAAAAGGCTCAACAGCACCTCTTTCACCTCAGACTGTTGAAGAAGGTTGGTGTGTCCCCTAAATCCTAAGGACTTTCTTTAGGGGCACAACTGAGACCATCCTGACTGGCTGCATCACTGCCTGGTATGGGAACTGTGCTTCCCTCAATCGCAGGACTCTGCAGAGAGTGGTGCAAACAGCCCGGCACATCTGTAGATGTGAACTTCCCACAATTCAGGACACTTACAAAGACAGGTGTTAAAAAAAGGGCCTGAAGGATCATTGTAGACATGAATCATCCCAACCACAAACTGTTGCCGCTGCTACCATCCAGGAAACAGTACCGCAGCATAAAAGCCAGGGCCAACAGACTCCAGGGCAGCTTCTTCTACCAGGCCATCAGACTACTTAACTCATGCTGACACAACTGTATTTCTATGTATATTGATTACCCTGCTGTATATACTATTTATCATAAATTGCACATGTAGACAGAGGAAATTTTTACTCCACATGTATATGAAGAATGTAAGTAATAAAGTCAATCCTAATATGGTCAGTTTTTTAAAAAAAAGGTTCATATGAGTACTGCAAAAATGCTATTTGAGCGCTTACTAGTTAAAAATGGTTTCAACCGAGTGCATCAATAACAGTTTCCGTTGATTTATTGCAGACATTTATATAGTTGCAAATGAAGAGGAGCAGCAGCTTGCTTTAAAGCTACATAGATTGGGTCGCACGTCATTTCGGAATTTGAAGAATAAACGTGACTACCACAAACATAGACAAAAAATGTCCTGGCTTTATCTGTCCCGCCTTGCAGCAATGAAAGAATATGCATATATGAAGGTAGTTAGTTGATCCTTTTAAAGATTGACTTTTCATATGTTCATATTTTCTACTAATATGTAAAGAATTCTCCCTATTGCATTTAAGGAAGTAATGTGACATTATTTTTACACTGTGGTTCTGAATACAGTTACACATCAAGCAATAATCTGATACCTTTGTAGAATCCTGGTCATTTCAGTATGCATTCTTCCTTCAGGATAGGATTTAAATAACATTTCAGATTGTTATGGTATTCCAAAGTCAAAATGACCTTCCGTACGTGAAGGAAATGAGGAATTCACCCAAAAAAATGTTTTCATCTTAATATGTCTCATATGGATTAAAGGGGTAATGCAACTTAAATTTCTTTTAAGGTCAACTATACTTTCAATATGAGGTTACAACTTGCCAAGTAATTGAACTTCACACTACCATCAAATTGTTTGTAGTGTTTTTAAAACATTGCATCTGTTGTTAGAGTCATACATCAGGAAACAAACTATTCAGTCCACTGCATCTGTGCTGATTATCAGCACCCACTTACTCTAACTACACTAATTCTACTTTATTCTCTTAATGTTTCTTTTGCTACAATCCCTATATATTACCATTCATCTACTGACTCCGGGAGTCAGTGCACTACCTACTATAGAACTACTGCATTGTTCTATGGCACTTGTACGTTATCATTTTTTCATTTATATTATGCTTTATTTAGTAATTTCTCCTTGTAGTTCTCAAAATCATTTATTGCACATTACCATTGTTTAAATGCTCTTTGTATCCCTATGTCTTTAAAGTATTTTGTGGAACACTTTGCACTCTAGAAGTGAGACTTGGTTTAGTGAGAGCACTTTTATCTGATAAATCAGAATCAAGCTTCATTTCAGAGACTTGAGTACGTTACCTACTGCATAACCATAGAACTGACAGTGCTGCACTGTCAGCAATCCCTTCTTTCACGTGAGACATCCAACTATCTAGTCTTAGCTCAGGCACAAATCCCAAGCTACCAATTGAAGAAAGATCAGAGTTTTTCTTATTACCATTATATATTTATCTTTCAACTAATGGAGTTTAATGTGGGGAAATGTGAGGTCATAAAAGGAATCAATAAATGGATTGTTATTTAAATGGTAAGGGGCTGTAGATGACTGAAGTTCAGAGTCTATAGGTGCTAGGGGTATGAATCATAAAAAGCAGTAGGCAGGTCCAACAAGAGGGCACACAGCAATGCAGCCTTGAATGAAAAGGGATTGAAGTTTAAAAATGGGAGTGGGGAGCTGTTGTTGCAGTTGTGCAATGTGTTGGGTCAGAAGCCCAACTGGAAAAAATGATATAGTAACACATTGGAAGCAGTACACTTGGAGGATCACTGAGCTGATTCCTGTCTTATCAATAGAGGCTAGACATTTTGGGTCCATATTCCTTAGAATTTAGATGACTAAAGGATGACCCTGAAACATAAGACTGCTTGACGGTTCATAGTTCAAAGTAACCTTATTATCGAAGTACATATACATCACCGCAAACGACCCTGAGATTCATACTCAATAAGTCCAAGAAACATAATAGAATCAATGAAAGATGACATCCAACAAGACAAATAACCAGTGTGCAAAATACAAATGCAAATAAAAGGAAAAAATAAATCAATAAATATCAAGAGTGTAAGATAAAGAATCCTTAAAAGGGAGTTCATAGTTTATGGGGCAACTGAAGTTAACACCACTGGTTCATGAGCTGATGGTTGAGGGGTAATAACTGTTTCTGAACCTGGTGATGTGAGTACTGAGACTTTACTCCTTACTTTACTCAGTACTTTACTCCTGAGATGGCAGCAGGAAGAAGAAAGCATGGCCTGGATGCTGAAGGTCCTTTAATAGATGCTGCTTTCCTGCGACAGCGATCTCTATAGGTGACCTCATTGGTGGGAGGACGTTACCTGTTATGGACTACGCCATATCCACTACTTTTTATAGGATTTTCCATTCAAGGATATTAACCAGGCCTTGATGCAACCAGTCAGTAAACTCCACTACACATCTACAGAAGTTTGTCATAGTTTTAAATGTCATGCGGAATCTTCACAAACTTCTACGGCAGTAAAAGCGCTGCTGTACTTTCTTCGTAATTGCACTTGCATGCTGAGCCCAGGACAGATCTTCTGAAATGATAGCACTAAGGTTTTTAAAGTTGCTCACCCCCTCCACCTCATGGATCGGCTCATGGATATCTGGTTTCCTTCTCCTGAAGTTAGTAATCAGCTCCTTGCTCTTGCTGATGTTGAGTGAGAGGTTGTTGTTGTGGACCACTCAGCCAGATTTTCAGTCTCCCTCCTTTATGCTGATTCATCACGTTTGACTGTGATATCATCAGCAAATTTAAATATAGCATTGGAGCTGTACTTAACCTCACGGTCATAAGTGTAAAGTGAGTAGAGCAGGGTTTAAGCACACAGCCTGGTGATGCACCTGTACTGATGTTGATTGTGGAGGAGATGTTGCTAGTCCGAATTGACTGGGGACTGCAACTGAGGAAATCCAGAATCCAATTGCACGGGGAGGTTTTGAGGCCAAGGTCTTGAAGCTCATTGATTAGTTTTTGAGGAGATAATAGTATTGAATGTCGAGCTGTAATCAATAAAGAGCATACTGACGTGTGTATCTTTGCTGTCGAGATGGTCCAGGGTTGAGTGAAGAGCAAATGAAATGGCATCTGCTGTGGACCTGTTGTTTTAATTGGCAAATTGGAGCAGATCCAATTACTCTTCATGTAGGAGTTGATAGGTTTCATCACCAACCTTTCAAAGCACTTATTCACTGTGGATATATGTGCTACTGGATGGTAGTCATTGAGGCAGGTTACCACATAAAACCTGCTTGAAGCAGTTGGGCATCTCAGACTGCCAAAACGAGAGGTTAAAGATATCGGTGAAACAGTGTGGGTCTTTAGCACTGGGCCAGATGCGTTCTGTGGGTTCTGATGCTCTCATGGCAGCCTCATACTGAAATGACAGGATCCTCAGGAGCTGTCACAGTTTGTGAAGCTTCCTCCATGTTTTGCTGGTCAAAGCGAGCATAGAAGGCATTGAACTCATCTGGAAGCGAAGCCTTGTCACTCATGTCGCTTGGTTTCACTTTGTAAGAGGTAATAACGTTCAAGCCCTGCCACAGCTGTCTAACATCCTTCAGTGATTCAAGTTTAGTTCAGAATTGCCACTTCACCCTTGAAATGGTTTTTCCAGATATCGTCCCTGGACCTCTTGTATTTTACTTGACTGCAGACCTGAGTGTCACTATCTAACTGTAAAATGGTAACCATATCTCATTCTCATTTTTCGTTATTCACAGCACTCCATATTTGAAAAGGAATTTTATCTTTTGTTTTGCACAAGGAAACAGTCCAATAAATGTAAATTAGAACTTCTGCTAGTAGTTAGGACATTTTGTCTCAATACATAAAAAATAGTACTTGCTTTGAAGGGAATTTTTTTTTGAAAAAAGGATTCTACATGATCTGAGTTGCTGTTAGATCTGCTGTTGATTTTCAGAATGTTCAAAATGAGAATTGGGTGCTGTTTTTCTGCAAATCCACAAGGTGTCAGTATTGGAATGTTTTAACCTGTCGAGCACAACATCCCACTGGCTAGCTCCAGGGCCTCCAACATAGCAAAGGTCAAATGGTTGGCTCTCCTGAAGTCCCCCAGTATGGGCATGTGATTGTCCTATACTTCTGAGTGAATACTTTAAGCATCAGAAACACTTGTTTATCAGAAGCAGCAGCCAATCAGTTGTAGCTGTAATGTTCACCATCTAGAAGTTGCCCAGTGAACACTTCTTTCTACTTTTAGTGACCCATTTGGGATGCTTGGTTGACCTGAGAAGGTAGACTTTGGCATTGGAACAGCCATTAACAGCCAAATAATGGCAAATTACTAGCAACCAAATAATGGCATAACTTTGTGGTTGTGAAGTGGGCTTGAGGGAGCTGGTGCTTAGACCAGAGTTCTTCTTATAATTTTTTTTTAATGCTTTATTTGCACTTGATGAGAAGTAGCTGAGAGTAAAGGGTGGGAGCACATCCAACTTCGCTATTTAAGTTACACAAAGGTCCCCAAACCAAGAGCTAAAGATCTGGAGTAAGAATGTTTATTCACCATTCTTTGACCAGTGCTCTTTTTACCTTAAGTGCTACAGGCAGAGTCCAGGGAAGATCCTGGCTTAGTATCTTGAGCAAGGGCAGTACAAGAAGGTTTTGAATTCCCGAAACAGGCTAAATAGCATTGTGAGGTTGGGGAAGAGGATTAAATAGGCCATATGGAACATGCCTAGATCCCATATGACACTGAAACAATTAACTTTCATTTTATTTCATCCCAAAGCAACACAACTTGTACTGTGAGTTGTGTTTTTACTATATGAATTTGATGTTTAATATTGTTTTGATACATTGAAAAAATTAACGTTGGTTTGAGAATTCAGTCTGGAATTAAAATTCCAAGAAACTGATATTTAAAAAAAATACTTTGAGTAAATTATATGGTCAAGTGCATAACCTCAGAGATTAGGCTAATGTGAAACTCTGGCATTTGTGTCTTCATAGAAGTGCCCGAATATCAGTATTTTATTCATCAGTAGGAATGACAGTAATCAGCAACGGGCTGTTTGGCCAACTATGTCCATGCCATCCATGGTGCCAGTTTAAGGTCATTCCATCTATTTTCACATGTAGTAAGTCCCGACATTCCCTGCCTGCTTATTTACCTGTCTAAATGCCACTTAAAATCTGCTGTCATATCTGATTCCACTAGCTCTCTTGGCAGTGAGTACCAATCTGTGTACATATTTAAAACGGATCTTGCCATGCAGTTCTCCTTTAAACTTTCACCCTCTCACCAGTGCCCTTCAGTATGTCATTTGTGCCATGGGAAAAGACGGACTAGATACCCTGTAATAATTTTACATACTTTTATCATTTTGCCCTACAGCCTCCAACACTAGAAAAAAATTACCCTAAGTTTGTCAAACCTTATAACTAATGCTGTCTAATCCAGGTAACATCCTTGTAAACCACTTTTGCACCCTTTCCAAATCCTTCATATTCTTCCTGTTACGTGGCAACCAGAACAGCGCACAATGCTCCAAATGTGGCCTAACCAAAGGTTTTATATAGTTGCTCCATGACTTGCCAGCTTTTATGTTCAGTACCCTAACAGACGTTTATCTCCTTTACCACTCTATCTACTTCTGTTGTCACCTTTTGGGAGATAGGGACTTGCTCCCAAGATTCTTCTGTACATTAATGATCTTAAGGTTCCTGCCATTTACTGTATACTTCCCCTCACAAAGTTGAACACTTCATACTTGTCTAAATTAAACTCCATCTGTTATTTGTCTGCCAAGATTATTTATATCCTTTGAGAGCCATTTTCACCATCCAGAGTTCCATCAGTTTTTGTCTTCTGCAAACCTACTAATAAGTCCACCTACACACGAGGAAATCTGCAGATGCTGGAAATACAAGCAACACACACAAAATGCTGGTGAAACACAGCAGGCCAGGCAGCATCTATAAGGAGAAGCACTGTCAACCTGTAGATGCTGCCTGGCCTGCTGCATTTCACCAGCATTTTGTGAATAAGTCCACCTATATAATTTCTTCCAAATGTATATCACAGAACTGGATGCAGACCACCGTTTGACACAAGGCTTCAGTCAGAACATTCAGTACTACCCTCTGCCTTCTATGAGCAACCAATTTTGAATCCAATTTACTGGATTTCCAGGGATCCTATATACACTGATCTGCTGGATTAGCCTAATCATTAGAGACCTTGTTGAATGTTACCCTTATCAACTATCTTGAAATACATCTTTTAAGTACATGTTATTATTTAAAAAGAACACGTTTTGATTACTAACCTTTTTATGAGTATTTAGAAACAGTAAAACTCTAATCTGACATCGTTGGGACTTGGGTACTAGACTAGCAGATTTGTCTACTGTTATTAATTACTGCTATCACACCATTAAATTGTTTTAAGATATTACATGGCAGCTTAATAAAGTTTCCCATAGATCTGGTGAACTTAAAGGAGGGTATAGTAAATGGTTCCCTAGTAAATTTAAAGAGAGATTAGGAAGCCAAACTTGTTGAGCCAGATGCTGAACCTTCTAAATTTCCAAACAATCAGTTACCAGAATAATAGAATTTCACTGTATATGTAGGATCTTGAAAATATAAGATATTTTATACAATTGCTTTATTTATATAAAGGCTTTATATGATCGAGGATTCCCTGTTCCCAAGCCAGTGGATTTCAATAGACATGCAGTAGTCATGGAGCTCATAAATGGTTATCCCATGTGAGTATTCATATTTTTTTCAGAGTACACTGATTCGTACAAGTGTTTTTTTCAAATATTTCAAATGCTTTGTATCTAAACATTACTAAATGTTCTTTGTGGTCTTCTAAGATAAAACTCTTGTTCATTGTTAACAGTTGTTATTTCTGCTGTTTTCAGAAAAGCTATTTTATATTTGAATATTGTTCAAAAACTTGAGACAAGTAACTTGTGTAGCTAAAATCAAAAAGATAGGGTAACAGTAACCTTTAGGTATGGCCCTGATGACTTCACCACAGCTTAAATACGTAGATGAAGGGAATAAAATCTGTTAGCATTTGAAGGTAACTAATGTAGAAACCAAGGTTGAGTATAATTCTCAATGAAAACTGTGCATATTCTCAAAATAGGAAGATGATAGGTTCATCGTAATTGAAGAGAATTGTCAAATGGCCAATCATGAGTATGTGCAAAGAGTGGAAGTGCTAAACATACCATCTTTGAAATCAGATAATCCATCAGGCTAAGGTGAAATATATTCCAGTGTGATAAAAGTGAGGAAGGGGATATTGGAGGCACTGACTATGTTTTCTAATATTTATTAACTAATAATGGTGTTAACTGTGAATAAAGGGTAGACTGATTTGTATGAGATCAGTAAAGCTAATACACAATTAAAATGCATGTTAAGTACAGAAAGAACATGGAAAAAAATCCCAGTTGAGAGCTGTTCCCTATTTCTTTGTAACACAAAATTAAAGCATTTTAATCTGTGAAATGAAAGTTTCTAAAATGAACCAAATATGTTAAATAAGAATTTCTGTATTTAAAAATCACCATTTGTTGTATTTTTCCTTAGGTGCCAAGTTCATCAACTTGATAATCCAGCAGCAACATATAATGAGTTAATGGACCTTATTGTGAAGCTTGCTAATCATGGTTTAATACATGGAGATTTCAATGAATTCAATTTGATGTTAGATGATGACGATCATGTCACAATGATTGATTTTCCACAGATGGTATCTACGTCTCATATAAATGCTGAATGGTAAATACAAAACCAAAATGGTTATTTATTTTCCATTTTTATGTTAGTTGGAGTTAGTTATTGTAGTTGAATCACTTGAAAGGGAAATAACGAAGTTCTAACTTGCATTTTGTTTTAGTCATTTGCAGTTGCTTTGTCAAAGTATCTGAAATTTAATTTGTTTGAGTTTGGTGTCTATATAAGAACTTGTTCATTTATTTTTCACTTACCCGTTTATAGTTGCAAGCAAAAGTTTGAGAGTCCTTTGCAATCACCTGGTTTTGTGCATTAATCACAAATAAAATGTGGTCTGATCTTCATCTAAGTCACAATAATAGACCAACACAATTTGCCTAAAGTAATAACACAGAAGCAGTTGTACTTTACATGTCTTTGGTTAACATGTTTAATCATTTAGAGTTCAGGTTAGGAAAGTATTTGAACCCTTGTATTTGGTAACTGGTAGAACCTCCTTTAGCAACAATAACCTCCAGCAAACGTTTGCTGTAGCTGCTAATCAGACTTCCACAACAGCAAGGAGGAATTTTAGACTATTCCTCCATACAGAACTATTTCAGTTCATCAATATTTCTGAGATTCTTTGCATGAACAGCACTCTTCTGGTCATGCCATCGTATCTCAATTGGGTTAAGGTCTGGACTCTGACTTGGTCATTCCAAAACATAACTTTTCTTCTTTTTATATTATTTCTATGTTCATTGTCTTGTTGCATCTTGCAACTATTAAGCTTTGGGTGACAGACACTACTACCCTGACATTCTCCTGTCAAATGTCTTGATACAATTTCAAATTCACTGTTCCCTCAATGATGGCAAGCTATCCAGGCCCCGAGGCAGCAAAACCATGATGCTCCTTCCACCATGCTTCACAGTTGGGGTGAGGTTTTGGTGTTGGTGTGCATTGCCCTTTTCCTTCCAAACATAGTAATGTGCATTTCTGCCAAAAAAATTCAGTATTTGTCTCATCTGTCCACAGAACATTGTCCCAGAAGCATTATTGAATATCCAGATGGTATTTTGCAAACTTCAGATGTGCAATTTTGTTTGTTTGTTTTTTGGAGAGCAGTGGTTTCCTCTATGGTGTCCTTCCATGAACACCATTCTTCAGTGTTTTCCTTATAGTGGACACATGAACAGAGACTTGAGCAAGTTCTAGAGATTTCTGCAGATCTTTTGCTGTTGCCTTCGGTTTCTATTTCACTTCCTTCAGCATTGTATGTTATTCTCTTGATGTGATCTTTGCAGGATGCCCATTCCTAGGGAGAGCAACCATAGTACTAAATTTCCTCCATTTGTAGATAGTTTCTCTTACTGTGGACTGGTGAGCAGTAAGCTGGTAGTTTTTTCCAGCTTCTTGCATCTCTACAATTACTGTTGTAAGATCATCTGAAAGTTGGTTTGATCGAGGCATGGTGCATTTAAACAGATTTTCTTGAGAAGAGCAGGCTCTGTCAATAACCTGACTTTGTGTATCTTTTTTAGGGCAGGCACCTCTACAACTCACACCTCCAGTCTCATTTCATTGTTTGCAACACCTGACTCTGGACAGCTTTTGTAGAAGTTATTACCCTGGAGGTTCACATACTTGATTGAAACTAGAATGTTCAAAGGTCCAATTTAATGTCTGAGACATGTTTACAATATACATCCTGAAATGCTTTTTCTTCACAAACATCCATGAAAAACAGAAGTGCCCCAAAGAATGAATGACAGTTAAACATAAGAACCCCGAAGACCTCCACCAGCTCCCCTCCCTCCCACACGTAAGCGGCAGCGAGCAGCAATCCCCCTTCCCCCCCCCCCCCCCACCGGCAAATAACAGCAAGCATCGGCACCGTACTCAAGCATGAGCAAAGCAATAGCAAAGACACAGACTTGCAGTTACCTCAAAGACTTCACGTTTCACCTGCCATTCGATATCACACAGGTTCTGTCTGTCCGTAATAAGGGAGAAGGAGGTGTCTCCATTTTCCCAGTGAGCGGGGAGACATAAGTAACTCGCTGGTTTGCAATGCTAAAAGTCCGTTGCATCGCTTTTTTGGAGTTCTGTGCCTGAAGATAGCAAAGATCCCGGGTCTTCGGGCCCACAGCAGTAGATTTTCTGACTCCCCCGGCGACAAACGAGTCTCCTGCCATGACACCAACCCTCGATCCGCCCGTCTCCAGAGCCCCAAGATCTTAGGCTCGAGAACCCGAGCTGGACTCTCAGGCAGAACCCTTGGCGTGCCGAACAACGGCCAGTCCTGAAACCCTGAGAACAGGTCCCATTCCTGCAAAGAACTGAAGTCAGCTTGTAACTCTAGGTCAGGGTCTTCAAAAGAACCGTGAAAGGGAAAAATAAAGATATTAAAGATGGAAATAGAACTGTTTCCAAAGATGCAAGCAAAGGAGTCTCCGTTTAGTGCCATCTTAACTTTGCTCCGCCGCCGAATGTGTTCTCAATATTGATGAGTACAATAGTTTATGTGTTAACAGTTTAGGAAGGTTATCCTTGTCTATTATTGTGACTTGAATGAAGATCAGACCATGTTTTATGAGTAATTAATGCAGAAAGCCAGGTTCACAAACTTTTTCTTGCAACTGTACCTACCCACTATGGTGGGTGGTGGGAATGCTGATGCTTTATTCTAAAATAAGTGAGGGGAAGGGGTTGTTGATGCTGCTTGCTTGTGTGTGGGAGGGGGCAGGGGCTTTGGGGATTCTTGCATCTTTTTTCTGTCATTTCATTCTTTGAGGGAGGGGTTTTCTTCTATTTCCTGGATGCCTGTAGAGAGTAGGAATCTCAGGTTTTATATTATATACTCTGATATTAAATGGAACTATTGAACACATCCACCTACTGACCTATTTCACGGGAAAGAACATACAAACTCCTTACAGACTGCTGGAATTGAACTCTGGAATGCCCCAAGCAGTGATAGTGTTGTGCCAACTGCTAGGCTACTGTTCCGTTTTCTCTATGACACGTGTAGTTGTAACAAACGTACCCACCACAGGAGACTATCTACTAGAAGATGAAACAATAATATTTTGGTTGACTGTTTTTATCAGGTAATCTGATAAAGGGCTCCATCTAAAATATGTTTTTTTAAATTGCGAGTTTTTGTTGGACCCTTTCTTTTTGCTTTTATTCCATGTGAGGGTTTCTTTCTCTCTGAGTTTGAGTGTTTCTTGTATTTACTGTCCAGAGCAGGTGAAGCAAACACCAGTGAAACAGGCATACTCAGAATATTCTCTATGATTTGTTGTTGGTGTCACTTGATGAGCTTTTCAAGGAGGTGCTAAGTTCGAAAGACTGGAGAAAGTAGCTAGTTCTGTTTACCTACACCTGAAGTGATGGACCAGTTCTCAATTTAAAATGTTTTGTGTGGGCGGGGAGGATGGGAAATGAGGATGCCAGAAATTAAAAATAAAATGTCAATAATCAGAAAATAATAATGAATTGGTAGTCCTCACTACACAATTTGGAATTGGTTTATCATCACACGTACTGAGATAGAGTGAAAAGCTAATTTTGTATACTGTCCATACTCGTCAAATCATTGCATTGAGGTACAACAAGGTAAAACTATAACATAATGCAGAATAAAGTGCAACAGCGACAGGGGAAGTGCAGAGTAAGTAAACAATCTTGTGCACAATCATAACAAGATAGATAGTGAGGACAATTGTCCATCTTGCCATACTAGAGAAGATTTTAACATTAGTCACTTGTGCGCGTGTATTCACTTTTTCAGGAAATTGACTGAAAGATTTTTTTTTAATTGTAAGTAATGTTTACATTTCTATACAGATGCTGATTTTGTAATTGTTCATTTATTTTCTAACTATGTGTTTAAAACTAAAGGCAGATATTTGGGGGTGAAATAGCTTAAAGATAAGCATTGCCCAATTTTAAAGTATTTCAATGAATACATTGATCTGACCTTTTTATTTTTTGTATTCCAGGTATTTTAACAGAGATGTTAAATGTATCCGTGATTTTTTTATTAAGCGTTTCAACTATGAAAGTGAACTTTATCCAACGTTTAAGGATATCAGGTTAGCATTATTTGTATATCTCAGTA
The DNA here is from genome assembly GCF_048418815.1 of Hemitrygon akajei. Classification (NCBI taxonomy): domain Eukaryota; kingdom Metazoa; phylum Chordata; class Chondrichthyes; order Myliobatiformes; family Dasyatidae; genus Hemitrygon; species Hemitrygon akajei. Next base: position 15,867,226 of record NC_133125.1, on the reverse strand, counting down.
TTTAATGTTGTAGATTTCTGGTGATGATTTTTATATGCAAATTATTAACAATTACCATGCTTTAGGTTGTATGGTAATTGTTCAAAAGATGGCCTTTTCTGCTCAACAGGAATGCATTTTTACACTACATGGTCTGCTTAAATTATTTAAAGTGTGTATGATCTTAAAGCTAATGGAATTCCTTGTGGAACAATTGGCAAGATGTAGTGTTACATCTTTTAATGAATCTTGTATTAATATATCAGTAAACTTAAGTAAAATTGCAGTTTAGATCTTAAAGGACATTTCCCTCACTTTCTGCATATTTTTCCAGGAAGTTTTGTATTACCCCACCACTGATATTGTTGCATTGGCACAAGCAGACAAGTGTGAATCCAACTAAGAATAAATAGCTATTTGAAATGTACTATGTATCATAGGTAATCTTTTCTTCACACCCCTCAAAATTGTTAGTCCAGCATTCCCAGGGATCTTCCCATTTCTTTTGCTATACCCATTACATGCAATGATTTCCTGTATATTTTTTACTGTTATACTTCCTAAAATTGTATTTTGGCTCAGTTGAGCAGGAGCAGTGAATCATACTGAAGTTTTAATGGTAGAATGATGTGGCTAACTTGTTTTGAGATGTTAAAACAACCTGAGTCATAAAGTACATTGAGGTAAACCTTTCTTCTTCATCAATCTCTACTTGTTAACAAGTTTAGTGCTCAGTTAAGTGGAATTAGTACGTTTTCTTCCATTGTCAGTTATTCAGCTATTGAAATGAGAATTATCTGTACTTAGCATCTTTTTGTTCCTACAGCAGTATAACTACAGTGCTCCCAAATTTATCTTTGGCCATCAGTTTCACCTGCACCTTGTTCCTTTATGACACCACTCAAAACCACACCATCTTCTATGCATACATTGATAGCACTTAATTTTACTTCTATTCCAGTAGCACCATTGTTTGTCCAGCACTAGATGAGCAGAAATTATTATTTTTAACTAAATTTTGGAATGACCAAAAGCAGTGGCTATATTCCTGATGAAGGGCCATGATCCAGAATGCAGACTGTCCACTTCCCTTCACAGATGCTGCCTGAACTGTTGAGTTCCTCAAGCATTTAGTTGCTCCAGCTTCCAATATCAGCATTTCTTGTTACTATGTTTCTGCCATGAATTCCTTGCTGGCATCAAGAGGTTAAATAGTATCATATTTGACCAAATATGAACTACTGTCCCATAATCATTCCTGAATAGACTTATAGAACTATAAAGTGGCAATTCATTCCAGTCTCCAATGCATGCTATGTGGGCTAAAATACTTTATTTCACTGGTAATTCTCTTTTTTAATGCTTTGTAACCATTGATACCTGGTGTCATCTCCAAAGACAAAAGCCCCCTGTAATCCTCTCTGGACACATTCCTCATCATGTATGTACTTTGAAATTTCCCCTTAACCATCTCTAAAGTCCAAACCTTTTTAATGTATCTATGTAACTGGTCCCTTATCCTAGGAGCAATTCTCATAAATCTTTCATAGACCTTCTCCAATACCTTCACAAATACTTTTATTTCCTTACAATGAGACATCCAGAAGAGAACACAATACCTGAATTGAGACTGCATCATTATTTTGTATTCAACTCATTTGCTTTATTCTATCATCTTGTCTTGTCCGCCCCCACCCCCCACACACTCAAACTCGATGGCTTTGCCTCATCTTGAATCAGGGAACAAATTTAGTTTTGTAATACATACAGATAATTGTTTATGCATAAGGATCTTTTTCTATCATCTTTAGGAAGGAAGCTTCACTTGATGTGGAGATAGAAGTTAGTGGTTTCACCAAAGAGCTCCAGGAAGATGCAGCACTGCTGGATGCTTCAGACCCTGAAGAAGAAGGTGCTGAGAATGAGCTTTCAGAAGATGATTTGGATGAAGAAATCAAAAATTCTATCAAAACAATTGAAAGCGAGGATTTACATGCCAACAGTAATTCTGAAAATTCTCCTAATAGTGAAATGATTGAGCAGACTTACAGGGAAGATACCAGTGGTAATGATATTGAAAATATTAATTTGGTGACACTGAAAATAGATGATGAAGAAGTTGAAAGACAGTACACTGAAGTGGCTGGTGCGGTTGAACTTTCTGGAGATGTTAACAAACATTATCATGAACACATGTCTGAAATGGTGCATCAGATAGACCGGAGTGACGCTGTTCCCACTGTTGAAGAAGAATGCCCAGACTTAATTGATCTGTCTGCTCACAACAAGGAGTTTAAACCTTTCAGGTACTATTTCAGTAGTGTCCATTTGGCATAATTCATTAACTTTCTCAGTTTAATTTCTGAGGAAGTAAAGTAGGATGATTAATAGATTGCAGTTGATATCTTCTCTCTGAATTATCAGAAGGCATCATTTTTTCTTAATTGTCAGTGCAGACACTTGTGCTTATTTATGTTAATGATATGGGCATTGATGTGCATGTTTTTTCCCATAAAACTGTTTAATACATGTTTAGAAATATAGTACTAATAGATTGTCAGAAGATGTGTGTTAGCTGAATGGATAGAAATATGAAAGGTGTGAGGAAGTGTTAAGTGATAAACTTTGACATAATTGTGAATGCAAAACTAGATTTAGGTTTAACCTATATAAAATGCAGGCCACAACTAGAGTACTGATTCAATTACTGGTGGATACCTCACCAGGCCCTGATGGGATATACCCAGGTTATTGGTAGAGGCAGGAGAAGAGATTACTGGGGCCTTCAATATTTTCATTTCCTCTAGCTACAGGCAAGATCCCAGAGAACTGGCAAGTGGCTAATGTTGTTCCATTATTCAAGAAGGGAAACGGGGATAATCTTGGAAACTGTAGACTGGTGAGGCTCGTGTCAGTGCTAGGGAAGTTACTGGAGAGATTTCTTAGGGATGGGATTTATCAGCATTTGGAAAGCCATGGTCTAATTAGGGAGAGACAGCATGGCTTTGTGCAGGACAAGTTGTGTTGTACTAACTTGATTGAGACTATTGACATAGTGGTGAGAATGATTGATGAAGGTAGAGCTGTGGATGCTGTTTACATGGGTTTTAGTAAAGTGTTTAGTAGTGGCCCTCATGGGAGGCTCATCCAGAAGATTAAGATACATGTGATCCATTGTTTGGATTCAGAACTGGCTTGCCCAGCGAAGACGAAGGGTAGTGGTCGTAGGGACTTATTCTAGCTGGAGGTTTGTGATTTATAGTAGGTCAAATGTAAAGAGTCAATACACTGTTAAGGGCAAACACGAGAAAATCTGCAGATGCTGGAAATTCAAACAACACACAAAATGCTGGTGGAACGCAGCAGGCCAGGCAGCATCTATAAGGAGAAGCACTGTCGATGTTTCGGGCCAAGACCCTTCGTCAGGACTAACTGAAAGGAAAGATACTAAGAGATCTGAAAGTAGTGGGGGAGGGGGAAATGCAAAAAGATAGGAGAAGACCGGAGGGGGTGGGATGAAGCTAAGAACTGGAAAGATGATTGGCGAAAGTGATACAGAGCTGGAGAAGGGAAAGGATCATGGGACAGGAAGCCTAGGGAGAAAGAAAGGGGGAGGGGGGGAGCACCAGAGGGAGATGGAGAACAGGCAGAGTGGTGGGCAGAGAGAGAGGGAAAAAACCAAACAACTAAATATATCAGGGATGGGGTAAGAAGGGGAGGAGGGGCATTAACGGAAGTTAGAGAAGTCAATGTTCATGCCATCAGGTTGGAGGCTACCCAGCCAGTATATAAGGTGTTGTTCCTCCAACCTGAGTGTGGATTCATCTTGACAGTAGAGGAAGCCATGGATAGACATATCAGAATGGGAACGGGACGTGGAATTAAAATGTGTGGCCACTGGGAGATCCTGCTTTCTCTGGCGGACAGAGCGTAGGTGTTCAGCGAAACGATCTCCCAGTCTGCATCGGGTCTCACCAATATATAAAAGGCCACACTGGGAGCACCGGACGCAGTATACCGCACCAGCCGACTCACAGGTGAAGTGTCGCCTCACCTGGAAGGACTGTCTGGGGCCCTGAATGGTGGTGAGGGAGGAAGTGTAAGGGCAGGTGTAGCACTTGTTCCACTTACAAGGATAAGAGCCAGGAGGGAGATCGGTGGGAAGGGATGGGGGGGGGGGGAACGAGTGGACGAGGGAGTCGTGTAGGGAGCGATCCCTGCGGAAAGCAGAAAGGGGGGGAGGGAAAGATGTGCTTGGTAGTGGAATCCTGTTGGAGGTGGCAGAAGTTACAGAGAATTATACGTTGGACCTGGAGACTGGTGGGGTGGTAGGTGAGGACAAGGGGAACCCTATCCCAAGTGGGGTGGCGGGCGGATGGGGTGAGGGCAGATGTGCGGGAAATGGGAGAGATGCATTTGAGAGCAGAGTTGATGATGGAAGAAGGGAAGCCCCTTTGTTTAAAAAAGGAAGACAGCTCCTTCGTCCTGGAATGAAAAGCCTGATCCTGAGAGCAGATGCGGCGGAGAAATGGTGGAAGAAGGGAAGCACTGTTAAGGGCAAGTGTTGATGGGAGAGGTATCTTGGGGTCCAAATTCATATCTCCATGAACGTGGCAACACAGGTTGAAAGAGTGGTTAAGAAGGCATATGGCATGCTTACCAAGGCAATGAGTTCAAAAGTCAGAAAATTAAGTTGCAGCTTTGTAAAGCTTTAGTTAAGCCACATCTAGAGTATTGCATATGTTTCTGGTCTTTATAGGAAGGGTGTCAAGGCTTTGGAGAGGATGCAGAAGAAGTTTACTAGGAAATTGCCTGGATTTGAGGGCATGTGCTATAAAAAGAGGTTGGACAGACTTCGGTTGTTTTCTCTGGAGTGGCAGAGGCTGAAGGGAGATTTGATGGAGGTTTATAAGATTATGAGAGGCATAGATGGAGTAGACAGGCAGTATTTTTTTCCCATGGCTGAAATGTCTTAATACCTGTGGGCATGGATTTAAAGTGAGAGAGGGTAATTTCAAAGATGATGTGAGCAGCAAGTTTTTTTTGAGAGTGGTGGGTGCCTGTAATGTGCTGCCTGGAGTGGCGGTAGAGGCAGAAACATTAGAGACATTTAAAAAATGTTTAGGTAAGCAAATGAGTGTGAGGAAAATGGAAGGATATGGACATTGTGTAGGCAGAAGGGACTAGTTTAGTTGGAAATTTGATTATTAATTTAATTGATTCAGCATAACATTGTGGTCTGAAGGGCCTGTTCCTGTGTTCTACTGTTCTGAGGAATATGAAAAGAAACTTTTTAATTTTGGACTGTATTGAGGAATTCCTTGTTTTAAGATGGGTTGAAACACAGTAATGCTTTAAAAAAGAAATTGGACAAACACTTGAGCAAATAGTTTAAGCAACAGATAAAATTGGGAAATGGCATTGATGGTACTATTCTAACAGCAGCATAGACTTGCTCAAATAATGACGACTTGTAACAATATCATAATTTTTAATGAAATCTATATCGTTGATTCTGAGTCATTCTTCTGCCTGTGCCAGTAAAAGTGGCCTTCAGAACATTTGACAACTCAGTGCATTAGGCTCCTGTGCATTATACTCAAACTTGCATCTCTGAAATCATGAGACAATCTCTAACATTAACCATATACAATGAATGTTAGAGGGCAAACAAACAAGAGGTGTGATTGCAGTTTGTGTGAACTACAATTACTTCTGCCATTCTAATTAGATGTGTATTTTTTCTATTCGTTCTTCAAGAAGATGGCCTTTTAATACATTTTTCCATAAAATGTTAGATAAGACATTCTCTAATAGATTAGAACTAGATTACAACTAGAAGGATGTTTATTTTGTGTCCATTAAAACCAATTGGTAAATTAGTGTATTATTATATGTACTGAGGTACAGTGAAAAGCTTGTCCTGCATATAATTCATACAGATCATTTCATTACAACAGTGAACTGAGCTTGTACAGGGTAAAACAATAAGAATTCAGAACAAAGAGAGTTAGTGCAGGTAGACAATAAGATTTGAAGTCATAATTCGGTCATTGTGAGTTCAAAAGTTCATACTGTACTAGGGAACCAATCAATAATCTTTTAATGAAGGGCGGAAACTGTCCTTGGGCCCAGTGGTCCATTTTTTCAGGCTTTTGTATCTTCTGCCTGATGAAAGGGTTGAGAGAAGAGTTCATACAAGAATCTTGTGATCTTGGACCATAATACATGGGAGCAGGATTAGGCCATTTGTCCCATCATCTGCTCCACCTTTTCATCATGGCTGATCCATTTCCCTCTCAACGCCATTGTCCTGTGTTCTCCCCATAACCTTTCACGCCCTGACTAATCAAGAACCTATCAACCTCCACCTTAAATGCACTCAGTGACCTGGCCTCCACAGCCACCTGTGGCAATGAATTCCACAGATTCACCCACCCTTTGGCTAAAGAAAGACTTCTTCATCTCTATTCTAACTGGGCATCCCTCTATTTTGAGGTTGTGCCCTCAGGTCCTAAACTCCCCCCACCAAAGGAAACATCCTCTTCACATCCATTTTATTTAGACCTTTCAGCATTCAATAGGTTTCAATGAGATCCCTCCTCAGTCTTCTGAATTCCAGTGAGTACATGCCCAGAACCTTAAATCACTGCTCATGTGATAATCCTTTCATTCCTGGAAACATTCTTGTGAACCTCCTCTAACCCCTCTCCAATGTCAGCACATCCTTTCTTAAGGGGCCCAAAACTGCCCACAATACTCTTGAGGTCTCACCAGTACCTTATAAAGCCTTAGCATTAAATCCTTGCATTTATATTCTAGTCCTCTTGTAACGAATGCTAACAATGCTTTTGCCTTCCTCACCATCAATTCAACCTGCAAATTAACCTTTGGGAAATCTTGAATGTGGAATCCCTTTATGCCTCAGATTTTTAAATTTTCTCCACATTTAGAAAATAGTCTTTGCTTTTATTCCTTCTACCAAAGTGCATGACCATACACATCCCAACACTGTATTCCACCTGCCACCTCTTAGCTCATTCTTCTGTCTTAAGTCCTTTTGCAGCCGCTCTTCTTCCTCAAAACAACCTGTCCCTGTATTAATATTCACCACAAAACCATCAGTTTTATCATCAAAATCGTTGACATACGCATACAATGTTAAGGGGAACAGTCCCAATACCAACTCCTGTGGAACACAACTAGTCACTAGCAGCCAATCGAAAAAAAAATTCCTTTATTCCCACCGGTTATCTTCTGCTAATCAGCCATTGCTCAACCCATGCTGGTTTCTTTCCTGTCACATCCTGGGTTCTTGTTTAGCAGCCTTATGTGTGGCACCTTGCCAAAGGCCTTCTGAAATTCCAGGTTCTCAACATCCACCAATTCTCCTTTGTCTATCCTGCTTGTTATTTCTACAAAGAATTTCACAGATTTTTAAGACAAGATTTTCCCTTAAGGAAACCATGCTGACTACAGCCTATTTTATATGCCTCTACAAGTACCCCAAAACCACAACCGTAACAGTTGACTCCCAACATCTTCCCAAACACCAAATTCAGATTGACTGGCCTGTAATTTCCTTTCTTCTGCCTCTCTCCTCTCTTGATAATTGGAGTCACATTTGCAATTTTCATGTCCTCCAGAAGCATGCCAGAATCTATTGATTCTTGAAAGATCATTATTCATGCCTACACAATTTCTTCAGCTACCTCTTAGAATCCTAGGGTACAATCCTTCAGGTTCTAGGTGACTTTCTACCTTCAGACCTTTCAGTTTGCCAAGCACCTTCTCCTTAGTAATAGCAATTGCATTCACTTCTGTCCCATGACACTCTCAAACTTATGTCTTCGACGGTGAAGACTGATGCAAAATACTTATTCATTTTTACTATATATTTGAAAAAACTTTTGGTATCATTTTGATATTATTGGCTAGCTTACCTTCATATTTCATTTGTTTTCCTCTCATGAGATTTTTTTTAGTTGCCTTCTTTTGGTTTTTAAAAGCTTGCCAATACTCTTAATGTTCTACTAATTTTTGCTTTATTATATGCCCTGTCTTTTGTTTTTTACGTTGGCTTTGTTAGCCACGGTTATGTCATCCTGCCTTTAGGGTAGTTCTTGGGATATTATCTATTCTGCACTTTGTGAATTGCTCCCAGAAACTCCAGCCATTGCTGCTTTGCTGTCACCCTGCTCATGTCCCCTTCCAATCAATTTTGCCCAACTCCTCTCATGCCTCTGAAATTCCCTTTACTGCATTGTAATACCAATACATCTTTCTTTAGCTTCTCAGATTGCAGGGTGAATTATGTCATATTATGATCACTGTATGCTCAGGGTTCCTTTACCTTAAGCTCCCTAATCGTATTCAGTTTATTACACAACACCCAATGCAGAATTGCTGATCCCCTAACGGGCTCAATTATGCTGCTTTAAAAAGCCACCTCATAGATATTCCACAAATTCTCTCTTAGAATCTAGCATCAACTTGATTTCCCCATTCTATCTGCATATTGAAGTCGTCTTGACTATCATTGCCTTTTTGACATGCCTTTTCTATCTTCTGCTACAATTTATTCACCACATCCTGGCTACTGTTCAGATGCCTATATATAACTCCCATCAGGATGGTTTTATCCTTGTAGTTTATTAACTACCCACAAGAATTCTACATCTTCTCCTATGTAGACTCTCTCTAAAGAATTGATTTCATTTTTACCAGAAGAGCTACTGCTCCACTGCCTACTACCTGTCCTTGATAGATTATGTATCCTTGGGTATTAAGCTCCCAACTACAATTGTCTTTCAGCCATAACTCCATGTCATACCTACCCATCTCTATCTGTGCTACACGATCATCTACCTTATTTAAGACATGTATCTTGATGTGTAATGTGTTGTAAGATAGAATATTTTCTCCAAAATTCTCTATATCAAAGAGCAATCTAGCAATAATGATTAGTGACAGTGTATCTTCATTTAATAAAAGATCTTGGTGAGCTTTTTATTGGCAGAGAAAAGTAGAAGCACTGTTATATGAGGATATGTATGATGAGATGGTTACTAAAATTTTCAGGTTTTAAATAGTAAATTGTGATATGTAAGGATGTATATAAAACAGATTACCAACAAAGATTGTGGAACAAGAAACCTAAAGGGAATTACAGGAAGAAAAAGTGGCATTTACCATCATTAAATGTTCAAAAAGGAAATGTTGAGTATTAAAGCTAGGTAAACTAAAGTTCTTGTTTGACCCCATATTGCTTTTGGCATGTCATTGGCAGCATGAGTGATTAGGAACACATACTGAGTACATTGGGTTTTAAATTTATCAAAGATAGATTCCACATTTATGGATTGATGTCATGCAGTGCAGCTAACTTGTTTGTAGTTCCTGTGTTCATGATATTACCTTTCACTAGGGATGAATCGATGGACTCCTGTGGACACAGACAGAGAACCACCAGTGTGAGTTCTGCAGGCAGCTTGTTGAGTACTTCAACAATCCCACCAGTAAGTTTGTGTTCAGATTCACACTCTTGTATCTTTTATTTGTTTTACTTCAGTGGTAGTTAATGCAGTTTACTTCCTTGGACTTTGAAATGCAACCTGGTTGGAGATTAGCAGATAGTCTTCCCTGATGATTCCATTCTGTATTCAGTTTTAAACTGGCATAGATGCCAGCTACTGGCGCTGTTTGCAGATATTGCAAGAGCTTCTTGACAAAATTAGCTTACCATAAAAGAACTTTCAGTGATTCTATTGAAAGATAATTGCTAAAGGTCAGCAACTGTATTGTGGGATTAACTGTGACTGAACAAAAATAGTAGTGCAGAGCTTCTTAATATTATTTCTAAATATGATTGCCACTTGTTCGCTTTGCAGTTATTGAGATTGTGTATGCTATTTTAGGATGTGATCAAACGAAAGGTTAAACAACAGCTCACCAAGCAGCAAAAGGCTGCAACAAGAAGACGTTTACAAAAAGGAGAAGCCAACATCTACACAAAGCAGCGACGAGAAAACATGCAGACGATTAAATGGAGTGTTGATGCACAAGATTTCTGGGGTTAGAAGTGCTTTTAGAAATGTCATAATTCTATTTGGCTACATAAGTACAATGAAGATTAATTTGCACTGATACTCTATTTACATTTCTACACTCTTAATGCTATACAGTACAGTGTGTTATAAAGTTATTCATTCAGTTTGGAACTTAACAAAGATCACATGAATTTGCTGGAGGAACAGGTCAGACAGAATTTGAATTTACATACAAATCTGTACTACAAAACCCATGGAAATATCAAACTGGGGAGTCCTGGAGAAGTTCTTTTAAAAATAATACTTAAAATAATGTGTGGTATGATCTTTGAATTTTGTTTTGAATCTTACTTTCCTTAAGTCATTTGTTTTATATGTGAATTCTCAATGGAATGTCTATTTGATGAAAATTGTATCTCAATATTTTGATATACTGAATCAACAAAATTGAAATAAATATATTTAATTAGCTCACTGCTGTTTAAATTTGGCTAATAGAGATTACTGTTAATATGTGTATAATATTTGTAGCACTTTATAGTTTCAGTAATAAAATTGGGGAATACCAAGTGTTGAAGAATGAAGTGGTTATATTCCCATTACCGTAATTAAAAGGAATCATTTGAAAATTATATAATTAGATGAAGTTTCTATTCTGTTGTAGGTGTAGCATCTGTGCCCCCAGTTTACCCCCGTTCGCCTAGGGTGAACTGCTGTCGCCCCACCAACAGTGCAATACTTTGGTGTAAATACAGTGTAATGCGCCCCAGTACACACTCGCAACACAAATATCAGACAATACACCAAAGGCGAGTAAATAATAGCAACTTTATAATTATTTCTTAGTTATGGGTTAGTGAAATAGATAACCTAAAGACGCCAAATCAGTAAGTTTATCAGTTTGTGCACATAATATTTTAATACGTTGGAGCTCACGCCTCCGGTTCCATCCACAATGACCTTCCGAGCCTTCGGCCACCATCTGAACTGCCGACGTCCAGTATCCGCCGCCCTGGAACCGCTGTCCGCTCAGCTCCCACATACTAGATGGCATAACAATTTTCCATTGGTTAGTTCCCCCCTTATCTGCAGTTATAACCCAAACATTCCAGATACAGAAACCCATTACAGCATTAAGTAACATTACAGAGAAGCCATTTCATTATAACAATACAGAGAAGCCATATTGTTAGCCTGAACAGTTAACACCACAGTTAATGGTACTCAAAGCCCTACATAGGTAATTGGTCAATAACTCACGCCGAGACTTAGGAAGTGAGATATCGGCTTTTATTGACTGAAGAACAACACTACATCCTGGGGAAAATGAGGGAGAGCAGCAGGCCACAGTCGCCTTTATACAGGGGTCTGTGGGAGGAGCCACAGGGGCAGTCAGCAGGGAATTGGGAGGAGCCACAGGAGCAGTCAGACAGGTATATCTAGTTCACCACATTCACCCCCCCTTTGTTTAAAAAAATTCCCAAGCATATTTACAGGTTAAGTCGATCAGGTGGTCGAATCGTTCGCTGCGATCTACGTAGCTCCGGCTGCAATTGCACAGGAGCCGGAGGTGATGACGGCACAGGTGCCGGAGGTGGTGTGTGCTCCGGAGGCGGAGAGTGGGTTAATTCTGTCCCAACAGGAGGTGTCAGGGATCCCTCGCGTGTGAGCGAGGTCCCTGGAACAGACGCATACGGAGTCTGTGTGGGGCACGGTGCGCGCGGAGTCACCTCGGGTACAGGGTGCATAGTTACCGTGGAGTGCTCGGGGTGGTGGTCTGCTGCTCCGGCGGGCGCCAGGTCGCGGACAGAGACCGTGTCCTCCCGCCCATCAGGCAAGACCACGTAGGCATACTGGGGATTAGCATGCAGGAGGTGAACCTTCTCGACCAGTGGTGAGTACTTATTACTCCTCGCATGTTTACGCAGCAGCACTGGCCCCGGGGACGTCAGCCAAACTGGCAGGGTGGTCCCAGTGACAGACTTCCTGGGAAAAGAGAATAAGCGTTCGTGAGGGGTGGCATTAGTGGACGTACACAACAGGGAGCGGATAGAGTGGAGTGCCTCAGGGAGGACCTCCTGCCATCGGGAGACCGGCAACCCTTGTGACTTAAGGGCTAAAAGTATGGCCTTCCACACTGTGGCATTCTCCCTCTCCACCTGGCCATTCCCCCGGGGATTATAACTCGTGGTGCGACTAGTAGCTATGCCCCTAGCAAGCAGGAACCGGCGCAACTCGTCACTCATAAAGGAGGACCCTCTATCACTATGGACATAGCAGGGATATCCGAACAGAGTGAAGAGCTGGCGCAGGACTTTTATGACCGACGTGGTAGTAGTGTCGGGGCAGGGAACGGCAAAGGGGAATCGCGAGTACTCGTCAATAATACTGAGAAAGTAGACATTGCGGTCGGTGGAGGGAAGGGGGCCCTTAAAGTCAATACTCAGTCGCTCAAAAGGGCGGGTGGCCTTGACAAGCTGCGCAGTGTCAGGACGGTAGAAGTGCGGTTTGCACTCAGCGCAGATCTGGCAGTCCCTGGTCATCGTCCTGATGTCCTCCAGGGAGTACGGCAGGTTCCGGGCTTTAATGAAATGATAAAACCGGGTGACCCCCGGGTGGCAAAGTTGGGCATGAAGGGCATACAGCTGGTCGAGCTGGGCACTAGCACACGGTCCCCGGGATAGGGCATCAGACGGTTCATTGAGCCTGCCAGGCCGGTACAGGATATCATAAGTATAGGTGGAGAGTTCTATTCTCCATCGCAAAATTTTATCATTTTTGATTTTGCCCCGCTGTTGGCTGCTGAACATGAACGCAACCGAGCGCTGGTCGGTCAGCAAGGTGAACCTTCTGCCGGCGAGATAGTGCCTCCAGTGCCGAATAGCTTCCACTATGGCTTGGGCTTCTTTCTCCACCGTGGAGTGCCGAAGTTCAGAGCCTTGAAGGGTACGAGAAAAAAACGCCACTGGCCTGCCTTCCTGATTGAGGGTAGGAGCCAGCGCGACGTCAGAGGCGTCACTCTCTACTTGGAAGGGAATGGTCTCGTCTACCGCATGCATCGTTGCTTTGGCAATGTCCCCTTTAATGCAGCTGAAGGCCGCGCGGGCCTCGGCAGAGAGGGGAAAGGTGGTAGACTTGACCAGGGGGCGGGCCTTGTCTGCGTAATGGGGAACCCATTGGGCGTAATAGGAAAAAAAACCCAGGCACCACCGGAGGGCCTTGAGAGTAGTGGGAAGAGGGAGTTCTAACAGGGGGCGCATACGGTCGGGGTCAGGGCCAATGACCCCGTTCTCCACGACATACCCAAGGATAGCGAGTCGTGTGGTTCTGAACACACACTTGTCCTTGTTATAAGTGAGGTTCAAAGCATTGGCCACCTGGAAAAAACGTTGGAGGTTGGCGTCATGGTCCGACCAGTCGCGACCACAGATGGTGATGTTATCTAGATAGGGAAATGTGGCCGTCAGTTTGTACTGGTCCACCATCCGGTCCATCTCCCTCTGGAAGACTGAGACCCCATTTGTGACACCAAATGGGACGCGCAGAAAGTGATAGAGCCTGCCACCCGCCTCGAAGGCGGTGTAGGGGCGGTCCTCTGGGCGGATGGTCCTGCGCCAGCTCTTCACACTGTTCGGATATCCCTGCTATGTCCACAGTGATAGAGGGTCCTCCTTTATGAGTGACGAGTTGCGCCGGTTCCTGCTTGCTAGGGGCATAGCTACTAGTCGCACCACGAGTTATAATCCCCGGGGGAATGGCCAGGTGGAGAGGGAGAATGCCACAGTGTGGAAGGCCATACTTTTAGCCCTTCAGTCACAAGGGTTGCCGGTCTCCCGATGGCAGGAGGTCCATCTCTTCCATAAACTTGTGTTTCCACACTGAAAATCCACTGCCTTAATAGGAGAATGTGGTTATTCATATATTTTGTGTTATAGATCTATATTTGGTTTAAACAGAAATTCTGAAAATGTCGAGGAAGACTTTCTATTCTAATTAATCATTTGGAGCACATGGGATTGGGAATAATATATTGGTATAGATTGAGGATTAGTTTCGACCAAAACTGTAAGACTAAACAGGTCAGAGAGACATTTTGGTGCTACAAGAATTAGTGTAGTTTATTCTTTGTCATTACATTTGATCCCTTCATCCAAATACAAGTTTGCTGTTGACACAAAGCTAGTTGTCAGTGTGTTCTGTTAATGAGATGTATTAAGGTTTCAAGGGAATATACAGACTAAGTGAATTGGATGAGAACAGCATATGGAACATAATGTGGAAATAGAGGAAGAATCTCCATTGGTCTGGTGATAATGAAGTAGAAATGCATATTTTTTTAAATGGTGGCATTATTGAAAGATGTTTATTCACATCCTCCTAGGTGTCCTATACAAATCACTAAGCTAATGTGCAGATTCAACAGTCATCAGTTTTTGTTGTAAGAGGATTGGTTGAAGAATAAAGATGTCTTACTGCAATTATACTGGCCCCCTGAATATTGTGCAAGGAAGATTGATTTACTAGCATGTGAACTTTCCTTTAAGGAGAGATTAAACAGACTGGGTCAGAACGCAGGTTTAGAAGAATACAAAACTCTTCTGCAGCTGCACCAGATGGATGCAGAGATAATGTTTCCCTATGGCAGGGTTTCCAGTACTGCAGTTCACAGTCCTACAATAACATGTCAGCCATTCGGGACTGAAATGGGAGAACGCTTCACTCAAGATCGTGCACCTTTGGAACTCTCTACCCAAGAGAATGGGGAGCCTTAGTCATTGTGTATATTCAAGGTAATTTTTTTTTGGATTCAAGAATATAGGCTTTCATGGAGCAAAGTAGTAATGGAGTTCAGTGATCAAAAATAACTACTGAATAGCAGATAGGAATATCTGAATGTCTTATTTATTCTGATCAGCATTTTCTAATCATTTTCATTAAATTCAACTAAACATTTCTCATTGTGGGTTGTTACTCAGTATATGATCTGCTTTCTACTCCGATGCACATCAGAATACATAATACACTAAAAGAAATGTTACGGGAATAATGTGTAAAATTGAACCAAGGTGTTCTGTAGCTGACCACAACTCAATGCTCATAGCACAAGTAATCTTAGTAGAGTACTGCAGTTGGATCAAGATGTTTGTTTAACCTAAATTCAAGCAAGTTAGTAATGTAAGTAATAATGAGAACAGAGAGAAAATAAAATAGTTGAACTGAAATATTGAACATTGCAGTCATTTGAAAGCAAAAGTTAATGTTTGACATACTCTGCAAGTCGGCAGCATCTATGGGAAGAAAAAATGTTATACGTTAATGATCTATCACTGGAATTTGTTAGTTATATAAATTGGATAATATGAATATCTTTCGTAGAATTCAGAGTGCTAAAGTCTAAAACATGTCAATCATAAGATGAGATGCTGTTTCTCGAGATCCCATTAGATCTAACTGCAGTAGTATAGGAGGCCAAATGCAGAAAAATCAGTGTGGGATTGGGACAGAGAATTACAGTGACAACTTATTTCTAACTTTTCCTAGTTCTAATGAAAGGTTATTGAAAGACCTTTCCACAGGTACTGCCTGACTTGCTGAGTACTTCCAGCAGCTCCTGTTTCTGTTTCAGATTTCCAGCATCTACAGTTTCAACTCTGTATGACTGCCTTTCAATTAAGGAGAGGATGTTTTAGTGAACATGCTGCAATTAAAGAACACATTTCCACAGATGTGGACAAGAAATAATCCTATAAGCCCTCCCCAGTTATTGTAGATACATCGCTTCTGGAGAAAGTGGCAACACGCCTGTGAAAACAGTACTTCACTCAATGTCAACTCAGCATGCAGAGGCCTGAACATTGGTCCCTCATTGGGACTGGGGAGAACTCCATTGACCTCAGAGCCGAGTATCCTGTTGGATGACAACCCAGTTTTAAACACCATAGATAGTTTCAATATGACTAGAGTGGGATTTGAAGCAAGGTCAGTCAAACAGGAATGCTGAGCATATTTTATGCGTTACGAAGGATGAACAACTCTGATGGGCAGAAGGGTACAGAGTTGCCCATGTCCCCCTCCCCTGGGAGAATTACAAACCGTTACTGTTGCCAGGCTGTTAATGAGAGAGAAAGAGATGGAACAAAATATACTGGGACTGGAACATTTGCTTCAGACAAGGGCGAGATAACACCAGGGGAGAGAGACCATATTATGACTCCTGTAAGACTCACGGCTCCGGAGAGGATTGTTTACTTGGTACTATTCTGTTCATTAACATTCCTCAGTGGGCTGGTTTGATGGGCTAAGCCATTCAAAACTGATTGACACCTGAGACCCCGTGAGTAGGGATAAAAGTGAGGTCTGGGGAGACACCCCTCAGACACACTAGTGAGCACTGCTTAAGTGTTGGAACCCACGAGAAGGTGTGGGGGCGTCGGAGACCGAACGAAGGATCGGTCAATTTTGACTCACAGTGTTTATAGCGAGGCCGGTGGGGGCTTGTGTGTGTGTCCACCCTTGCCTGGGTGACGAGTCCACCATAGAAGAATGGTCTAGCTAAAGGACAGAGGAGTCATACCTGAATGGCCACAACAACACATCGACAGATCAAGAATGTAAAGGAATGTTTGACTGACTGTCACTGTTTGCTCGTCCTCTCTCTCTCTCTCTCTCTTTCCAACAATTACAACAAAACCACCAACAACTACCTCAGCCTACATGAACTGAACTGAACTTTATAGTTTCCCATGATAATTCATTATCCCCTAGACAACGATAGAGCTTGTTTATTATTGATTATTATTATACCCACACTTTTAGGTTTAGTATTGCTAACGTGTACTATCTGTATATTTGCATTGTTGATACTGATTTGTATATTTTACTAATAAACACTGTTTTGAAAATAGTACCAGACTCCAACGGATACTTCTATCTTTGCTGGTAAGACACCCAGTTACGGGGTACGTAACATATGCTAAATAGTATGTAATAAATCTTAATAAGATTCTTCTCTTGCAGACAGTTGGTGGAAAAACAGATGACAAAAAATGTGCATGAAATACACTTGGGTTTATTTGTCATGCTTTTGCAGGGGCCAAATCTGAAACTTACTGGAAACAGTTCATAATGTGACTACCACATCAATCTTCCCAGTTGCGCACCTAATCACTTCATTGGTTCCTTTTCTTCATCTTCCATTACCATGCATTCTACTTAATCACATTAGGCAAAATGGATTATATGAGATTAATTATCTGGGTGAATTCATTGGCCAATGGCGTCCAATCAAGCCAGGAAATTTGTACTTTAGTATTTCGTAGGTGTTCTCCACAATAATCCTCATCATGGCATGTGTTTGAGGTGTATTTCTACTCCATTACTGTTAAGGAGTTAGCTCTAATGGCTATATGGAAGCCACTCTCCCTTCCCGTTGCATGCCTCCAAATAACTGATGTGCTGTTGATTTATGTGTTTTCAATCAATGCACTTCTTGGTGCTACAAATAAATGATGTGCAATTTTTATAAGGGTATTGGTGGAGATTGAAACCTACCAGTGGTGTATCCTGGACTGGGATTGTGGTGTTTGTGTTCCAATACAAACTAATCCATCAGTGAAAAGAAGACTTTTCAGTGGAATTGGATCATTATGTTGACAGAGGATGTCCTGATGTAGGTTCTAAGTGCTATTCACTTGTGGAAAGTAATGGGCAGTCATAAAGAATCTCAGCCTGAAATGTCAACTGTTTATTCCTTTCCACAGATGCTGCCTGATCTGCTGAGTTCCTCCAGCATTTGTTCAAGATTTCTAGATTCTGCCAGACATCTTGTGTTTATGATGAAGTCAACTTCAAAGAACTGAGCTTTTTGTAGAGGTTCTCATTCCTAGTTGCCTTTGATGAGAAACGCAAACGCAAATGTGTTTTCCTGAGCTTACCCCTCCTTTTACATGTGTTTCTCTCAATAGCATTAGTTATTTGCCTTTCTATAATTAGTCATGAAAAATCCCACAACATTTTGATCCATTCTGCCAACATTGTATCCCAAAATTCCACATTATATCTCAAAATCCAACATTATTAAAGAGCAATTTGGACAGCAAATCTGTGTCCAGAAAAACGTAGGTATAGAAAGCTAACAATGAAGCTGGTCTCCTCTTGAAGCTTGGTGAGATATGCTATCTCACCAGAAATTCAATATAGAAATGCATGTAATAGATTAGATATTGAAAAGTATGAGGAAAATATCAACACTTTCTATTCTAATCTAAAACGAGATTCTGGAAATCCAGAGTAACACAAAATGCTGGAGAAACAGTTGGTCAGACAGCATATAAGGAGAGGAATGAACAGGATGTTTTGGGCTGAGACTAGAACAGAAGTGGGAAGAAGCCAGAACAAAAAGGTGGGGGTGTTGGAAGGAGTTCAGTCTGGCCGGTGATAGGTAAAGCTAAATGAGGGGAAGGTGGGAGAGTGGGGTGAAGTGAGAAGCTGGGAGGTGATGAGTGGAAAAGATAAAGGACTGAAGAAGAAGGAATCTGATAGGAGAGGAGAGTGGACCATGGAAGAAAGGGAAGAAAGAGCTACAGCAGAGGGAGGTGATTGGCAGGTGACGAGAAGAGAAGGGGTGAGAGGGTAACCAGATTGCGGAATGGAAAAAGAGAGTAGGGGAGGGGACAAAAATTAGAGGAATAGATGTTCATGCCATCAGTTTGGAGGCTATCCAGGCAGAATCTGAGGTGTTGCTCCTTTAATCTGTGAATGGCCTCATCTTAGCAATAGAGTTCCAATCTAACTCATTTTTAGCACCATAATTTCACCATGATGACTGCAAACAGGTTCTTCCGCACTAAACTTCATACTTAAAGTTTTTATTATTGTTGAAAATCTTTAAAATTCCATACTTTTAAATTATTTTGTCTCTCCACTTAAACCCCAATTTGTTTTGTCTTGATTTCTGCACATAACTAGCACCATTAAGATCAATCAAGTCAAGTCACTTTTATTGTCATTTCAACCATAACTGCTGGTACAGTACATAGTAAAAATGAGAATGTTTTTCAGGACCATGGTGTTACATGACACAGTACAAAAACTAGACTGAACTACGTAAAAAAAAAACACAGAGAAAGCTACACTGGTCTACAGACCTACACAGGACTGCGTAAAGTGCACAAAAACAGTGCAGGCATTACAATAAATAATAAACAGGGCAATAGGGCAAGGTGTCAGTCCAGGCTCTGGATATTGAGGAGTCTGATAGCTTGGGGGAAGAAACTGTTACATAGTCTGGTCGTGAGAGCCCGAATGCTTGTGTAATAAAGATTGTATAAGGGGTGCATGGGGTCCTTCATAATGTTGTTTCCTTTGCGGATGCAGCGTGTAGTGTAAATGTCTGTGATGGCGTAAAGAGGGACCCCGATGATCTTCTCAGCTGACCCCACCATCCGCTGCAGGGTCTTGCGATCCGAGATGGTGCAATTTCCAAACCAGGCAGTGATGCAGCTTCTCAGGATGCTCTCAATGCTCCCTGTAGAATGTGATGAAGATGGGGGGTGGGAGATGGATTTTCCTCAGCCTTCGCAGAAAGTAGAGACGCTGCTGGGCTTTCTTCGCTCTGGAGCTGGTGAGATTCTCCGCCAGGTGAACACCAAGAAATTTGGTGCTTTTTACGATCTCTACCGAGGAGCCATTGATGTTCAGCGGGGAGTGGTCGCTCCGTGCCCTCCTGAAGTCAACAACCATCTCTTTTGTTCACATTCAGAGACAGGTTGTTGGCTCTGCACCAGTCTGTTAGCCGCTGCACCTCCTCTCTGTAAGCTGACTCGTCATTCTTGCTGATGAGACCCACCATGGTCGTGTCATCGGTGAACTTGATAATGTGGTTTGAGCTGTATGTTGCAGCACAGTCGTGGGTCAGCAGAGTGAACAGCAGTGGACTGAGCACACAACCCTGGGGAGCCCCCGTGCTCAGTGTGATGGTGTTGGAGATGCTGCTCCCGATCCAGACTGAGGTCTCCCAGTCAGGAAGTCTAGGATCCAGTTGCAGAGGGAGGTGTTCAGGCCCAGTAGGCTCAGCTTTCCAATCAGTTTCTGAGGGATGATTGTGTTGAATGCTGAACTGAAGTCTATGAACAGCATCCGAACGTACGTTCCTTTTTGTCCAGGTGGGTTAGGGCCAGATGGAGGATGGTGGCAATGGCATCGTCTATTGAGCGGTTGGGACGGTACGCAAACTGCAGGGGGTCCAGTGAGGGGGGCAGCAGAGTCTTGATATGCCTCATGATGAGCCTCTCGAAACACTTCATGATGATGGATGTAAGTGCAACAGGACGATAGTCATTTAAGCAGGACACTGAAGACTTCTTCGGCACGGGGACGATGGTGGCGGCCTTGAAGCACGTTGGAACGGTGGTACTGCTCAGGGAGATGTTGAAGATGTCAGTGAGAACATCTGCTAACTGGTCTGCACATCCTCTGAGCACTCTACCAGGAATGTTGTCTGGCCCAGCAGCCTTCGGTGGGTTGACCCTGCACAGGGTTCTTCTCACGTCGGCCACAGTGAGACACAGCCCCTGGTCATTTGTAGGAGGGGTGGACTTCCTCACCGCCACCTCATTTTCCGCCTCAAACCGGGCGTAGAAGTTCTTCAGAACATCTGGGAGGGAGGCATCACCTGCACAGTCAGGTGATGCTGATCCTGTAATGGTGATGTCCTGGATGCCCTTCCACATGCACCACGTGTCGCTGCTGTCCTGGAAGTGGCTGTAATTAGCTGGGCATGTGCACGCTTTGCCCCTCTGATGGCTCGGAACAGTTTGGCCCAATCTTGAAACCTTGATAGAATGTGCCACGCGTTTTGCATATGCCAGCAAAGTTCGATTCCTGTAATGAGCCATAGTTAACATCCTGCATTATGTTTCACTCAGTTTGTGTCCTACAAATATTTCCAGTTAATTGATATTTATAAAAACAGAAACAAGCTAAATATTTTAGCCAAGTCTTTAATTGCACATAAGAATCTTCATTACTAATTAAGTGATTATTGTGCAAATTTACAAACTACGCATCTGTTTTTCAAGGAACTAACTCACTGTGACTGTTTTGAAAGTGATCCAGTCCTATTTAATTTCCTAACTGTTTGTCAAGTGTTGCTGTTTCATGCACAATGCTATTTAGATTAAGGCTGTATGTATTTATTATTTATATACTCAACTTGTTTCTGATAAAGCAACACACACAAAATGCTGGTGGAACACAGCAGGCCAGGCAGCATCTATAGGGAGAAGCACTGTCGACATTTTGGGCTGAGACCCTTCGTCAGGACAAACTGAAAGGAAAGATAGTAAGAGATTTGAAAGTAGGAGGGGGAGGGGAAAATGCGGAATGATAGAAGACTGGACGAGGTGGGATGAAGCTGAGAGCCAGAAAGGTGATTGGCAAAAGGGATACAGAACTAGAAAAGGGAAAGGATCATGGGACGGGAGGCCTAGGGAGAAAGAAAGGCGGGAGGGGAGCACCAGAGGGAAATGGAGAACAGGCAGATTGATGGGCAGAGAGAGAAAGAAAAAAAAGGAGGGGGGAGAAAATAAAAAACAAAAAAAAACTATCAGGGATGGGGTAAGAAGGGGAGGAGGGGCATTAATGGAAGTTAGAGAAGTCAATGTTCATACCATCAGGTTGGAGGCTAACCAGCCGTTATATAAGGTGTTGTTCCTCCAACCTGAGTGTGGCTTCATCTTGACAGTAGAGGAGGCCATGGATAGACATATCAGAATGGGAATGGGACGTGGAATTAAAATGTGTGGCCACTGGGAGATCCTGCTTTCTCTGGTGGACAGAGCGTAGGTGTTCAGCGAAACGATCTCCCAGTCTGTGTCGGGTCTCACCAATATATAAAAGGCCACACCGGGAGCACCGGACGCAGTATACCGCACCAGCTGACTCACAGGTGAAGTGTCACCTCACCTGGAAGGACTGTCTGGGGCCCTGAATGGTGGTGAGGGAGGAAGTGTAAGGGCAGGTGTAGCACTTGTTCCACTTACAAGGATAAGAGCCAGGAGGGAGATCGGTGGGAAGGGATGGGGGGGGACGAGTGGACAAGGGAGTCACGTAGGGAGCGATCCCTGCGGAAAGCAGTAAGAGTGGGGGAGGGAAAGATGTTCTTGGTTGTGAGATCCCATTGGAGGTGGCGGAAGTTACGCAGAATAATACATTGGATCTGGAGGCTGGTGGGGTGGTAGGTGAGGACAAGGGGGACCCTATCCCGAGTGGGGTGAGGGCAGATGTGCGGGAAATGGGAGAGATGCGTTTGAGAGCAGAGTTGATGATGGAAGAAGGGAAGCCCCTTTGTTTAAAAAAGGAAGACATCTCCTTTGTCCTGGAATGAAAAGCCTCATCCTGAGAGCAGATGCGGCAGAGACAGAGGAATTGTGAGAAGGGGATAGCATTTTTGCAAGAGACAGGGTGGGAAGGGGAATAGTCCAGGTAGCTGTGAGAGTCTGTAGGCTTATAGTAGATATCAGTAGATAAGCTGTCTCCAGAGATGATGACAGAAAGATCAAGAAAGGGGAGGGAGGTGTCAGAAATAGACCAGGTAAATGGCCTAATTCTGCTCATATGTCTTACGGTCTTCCAGTCTTATGGATTTTTCTCACAGAATATGGAACTTGCCGGCAATCAGCAACAATTGTTCCCTCCAATTGTTTGCATTTGTGCTTTTTCCCCTTTCTCTTGCGCACTGAGAGTTGGCCTTTTATTTTTTTTCTTTGATTGGGTTCATTTGTGTTTCTTGCTTTGTAACTGCCTGTAAGCAAACAAATCTCAAGGTTGTATAATTTATACATTCTTTGATAATAAATATTCTTTGAATAAGCCATTATCTACTTTAGGTGACCCTTGAGTTGAGAAGTTTGGAAGACCAATTTGAGTCGGTAGTTAAGAATCGATGACATGTAGACCAGAGCAAGTGAAGAAAGTATATTTTCTTCCTTTGAGGATCATAAATTGTTGAATTACTTGCCATAGTCAAACAATCACTTTTTTATTTTTATGACTGCAGTATAACAATTGTTTTAAAATGCAGAAGCAATCCGAAAAATGAGAAAAACAGATAATCGTTAAAAGTGGGTTTCTTACCATACAATGATTTATTACTAATGTTTTACATATGTATGAAACAGATTGAAGGATATAGAACAGATAGCTTATTTAAGGGGAAACATGTAGAAACATGTTAGGAGTTTAGAAATAACAGATGCATTAAATTAATTCTTCATATCATTTTGTGGGAGTAAAGACAAGAAAATTCCGGTTCAATCAGAATTATTTAGGAATCTACAATAAATGCTGAGCCCAATAAAATATGTGTTGTAAAGACATTCTGATTATTGATGACTGACATTGTATCTCAGTTCCAGAATATCTAGTGAATGAGTGAGGAAATTACCTCAGATTTTCAGAAGCTCAGTAAAAATTGTGGTTAGCCACAGGAATCGAAACACTTAAAATCCTTTACTTTGATGGGCATTGCCCTCTTCTTCCATTTCCCATTCTGGTTCCCTTCTCTCATCCCTTCTCCTCACCTGCCCATCACCTCCCTCGGGCTCCCTTTCTTCCTTGGTTCTCTCCTATTAAATTCCTTCTTCAGCCTGTTACGTCTTATAACCATCACCTGCCAGCTTCTTACTTTTCCCCCTGCCCCACCACCATCTTCCCCCTCACCTTGTTTCACCTATCACCTGCCAGCTTGTACTCCTTCCCCTAACACTCCCTCTCTCACACCTTCTTATTCAGGCTTCTGCACCCTTCCTTTCCTGTCCTGATGAAGGGACTTGGACCAAAATGTCAACAGTTGTTCTATTCTCTCCATTGATGTAACCTGACTTTCTAAGATTCCCCAACATTTTACTATCTGTATTAATAAAATGATGCCATTCAGTTTTTCAGGATGGGATTTGTCTGCAGAAAAGATCATATAGATATGGGTAAACATCAAAAACTAAACAAACAGGGTTTATGAAGATCAGTTCACATTTCTAATTTCACTGGAGGGCTATGCAAAACAGACAGCAGTACATTCAGACCAGAGGAATTTTCCTTTATGGGTCTGTAATGATACCTAGCTGGAGATCTGGGTGTTATGTAAATTGCTTAATTCTGTTTCTCTACCATAGTTGCTGCCAGATGCAGCCTGAGCATTTGCAACATTTTCTGATTTTAAGTGTACGACTGTAACTGACGTGTCCGTATGAACCCAGAAATGTAGAAGCAGTGGCCCAATCAAGAGCAGCGTTCGACAGCCTCTTAAGCTTGGCCAACACCATCCTTTAATAGTTGTTGGATCCTGATATTCTTGTGATCCAAAGGTTCTTCCGAAGTCACGAATGTGGCATGAAACTAATCGCTTGCAATTTTATTAAATGTTACATGAACAAAGGGTGAACAAAGAAAGAGGAAAGGAGAAAACGGGGAGTCTTACGGGGGATAACAGCAAATTCCAGTGATAACCATGACCTATAAAATAGCCAGATTCAAGTGGTGTGACACCTGCTACTGAAAAATTTCTCGAAAAATACAGAAGCAACTGTATTGTAAATACTGGGAAATTCGCTGAACATGTATATGGGTTATAAGCAAGCACAGGAAAGTTAAACCACTAGAAAAATAACAACTATTTATCCCAATACAATATACTCAGTGCTCCACAGCTTGGTCTTTGTAGCACTTCAGCAGGAAAACAGGCAGGAGTCACCATGAACAAGTAACCTGTATGGTACCTTTGGTCCACACGGAGACTGGAGCTGTAAATTCAGAAGGTCTTTATTACAGATTTCTGATGGGGACATTTAGAAGATGTCCTGGGAGAATCTCTGGGTAGAATACACCCAAATGCAGTTTCAATAGATACAATGACATATCTTGACAGATTTCAGACGATGAAAAATCAGGCCTTGTGTCATGATTTGTCGTTTGCTACTTTGTACCAGGTACCTCCATCCATCAGTGCATGAGGACCTGGTATTTCAAAGGTACAAATAGTTAGAGGGAGGTTAAATGAAAAAGAGGGCCTCGAGGAACCACAAAGATTTTTCTCTGGAGGTAAAAGTTGTGAGTGGAACACCAATTCATATCTGTTCTCAGAAAGTCTGCACAAGGGAATGCAGCATTCAAGTCCCATAAGTGATATTTCATTCGGTAAACACAGAATAATAATTCTCTTACTGACAGATGGCTATGACTTAAAGTAAAATAAAATGTCTCTGTCTTCCAATTTTTATGGATATTTTTCCAAAGGACTGGACAACTTAATGTGGGATGATTTTTTTCCCTATCTTTCATCTTTCACTTCTTTCACTTTCACTTCTTTCCTCCCCTGAATTGTTGAGTATATCCAGGAGTTTCTGTCTTTATTTCAGATTCTGCAATATCTTGAAATTGCACAATTGAAAATCTATCACAATTCTGGGTGAATATTCATGCTCTTGTTGTTGGATGTGGCTCAGACTTTCAAGTTAAAGATCAAAAAGTACAGAGTTCAGTAGTCACAAAAATAATTCATAGATTTCTTTAATCATCATATTATTCACAATGTAAAAATATGTCACAATAAATAAAATAGTACTGTACTCTCAAAGAGAAAGAACTTGTTCTGACGATGCAATGGAAATGCTTGATGTGATGGGCAGGCAGTGAACCATGGCCTTTACCCATGTAAATCTGAGCAAGCGTGGAACTTCAGGCCATGTGTATCCCAACTCGGAAGTACAGCACTTGCTGATGGATTCCAGCTGGAGAATGTGTCACTTGGCCCCGGGCAAACATGAAATTGCTGAGATTCTCCGGCATCTGGAAGTCTGCTCATGGATTCTATGGGAATTTTAACTTTCAAAAAAACTGGACTTGGTGCAGGATCCTTGAAGATATCCATTCAAATAAGATCTCATAACTAGAAAGCCAAAGTACATAATTTTCTTTAACATTACTTAGAAATGTTTACAGGTAATTTAAAAAAATTTAAAACATTTAATAATTTTAAATTTTGTTCATTGTTCATTTCAATGCTCACAACATGTGAATGCTTCTGATTGTCAGAGATGTTCAAATGCATTCTAAAATCTTGACAAGTAACAAAAATCGGACTGTAATTATGTTATCTGTCAAAAGTGCTCTCACCAGTTTGGCAAGTGTGAATTTTCTGGGTGTTTTGTTCTGCTATTTTTTCACTTAATTTCACAACTGCAGAGAGCTGTGAACACAGCTCAGCACATCACAGAAACCAGCCTCCCCTCTGAGGACTCTGTCCTCAGTAGGGGAGCCATCATAGTCAAAAAGTCTGTCCACCCCAGACATTCTCTCTTCTCCCCATCCCCATCGGTCAGAAGATATAAAAACTTGAAAGTACATACCACAAGGCTCAAGGACATCTTCTATCCTGCTGTTATAAGATTATTCAATGGTTCCCTGGTACCTCACAATTTTATCTTTACCTTACAATGAAGGATTAACTTTATTCTCCATATATATTTACACGTATTAGGAATTTGTTGCGGTGTCAACCTACCTCATTTTATTCATTTAGAGATACAGTGTGTAACGGCCCTTCCAGCCTATCAAGCCGTGCTGCCCAGCAACCCACCTATTTAACACTGGCCCAATCATAAGACAATTTACAATGACCAATTAACATACTAACCAGTACCTCTTTGGACTGTGAGAGGAAACCTTGAGTTTTCCCAGTGATCTTGCTCCTTATTATTTACCTGCACTGCCTTTTCTCTGCAGCTGTTACACTATTTTGCATTGGTATTGTACTATCTCAATGCACTGTATAATGAATCGATCTGTTTGAACAAGCTTTTCACTGTACCTTGCTACATACAGCAATGATAAAGTAATTCGAATTCCATAGTCATGGCTTCTTTTCAAAGCCATTAGTGTATGGCTAACAGAGTCGAAACCTACTGAGGTCAACTACTCTTAAGTTTCTAACACATTTCATTTAGCTGTCAGAAGGACTAAACAGGAATCATTAAAGAAATTTACATTTAAGATTTTGTTTGCTCTATAGCTTTACATTAGCTAAAATTGAAACTCACCCTCTATGTAAATGATAAAGTTGAAACATTTGTCAAGCTGACACATGGGTTCACCCGAATGGGAGTGAACACACCTGTGTCTGTACCAATGTCACACACATTTCATATATTTTAGGATGTCAGTTATGCTGAATTTCCTCAAGTCACAGCTGCTAAAACTATAGGTTCAACCATTCAGACTGTTAAGCTGAACTAAGTTTTGGAGCCTGAATGCAAATTACTGACATTGATAATGATAGAACACCAGATATTAGGGCCCAGGCTATTGAAGGTCATGATAGGAGAGAGGTGAGACTCTGGAGAGATTTGACATTTCAGAAGGAATGAAATTATTGAAACCTGGTTCAGGGTAGATTGAAGAATTACCAAGTAGATACACACCGTACATAATGGGAGAGGAGTCCTCCACTCTTCATGACAGACATCTATCTATACTGCATTGCGTTTGCCTTTGCTGTCTGTAAGCTGTAGCAAATTATGATGGACCATCAGCAGAAAGATTGATCTCTACAGCAACTTGTCCCACTAGAGCAGGGATTCACAACCTGGGGTCCACAGACCCCCTTGCCTAATGGAATTACTCCTTGGCATAAGAAAGGTTGGGAACCCTTGCAATAGAACATAGAAATCTACAGCACATTACAGGCCCTTCAGCCCACAATGTTGTGCCACGTAACCTACTCCAGAAACTGCCTAGAATTTCCCTAGCGCATAGCCCTCTATTTTTCTAAGCTCCATGTACCTATCTAAAAGACCATATTGTATCCGCTTCCACCACCATCACCGGCAATGCATTCCATGCACCCACCACCCACACAGTTATTACTTTTCAAACATAACACTCCTAAACATCATGGATAACTTCACTCAACTCAACAATGAACTGATTCCACAACCTATGGATTCACTTTCAAGAACTCCACAATTCATGCTCTCAGTATTATTTATTTACTTATCCTTTTACTTGCAGTTTGTCTTCTTTTGCACATTGGTTGTTTGTCAGTCTTTGTGTGTAGTTTTTCATTGACTCTATTGTACTTCACTATTCTACTGTGAAAGTATGCAAGGAAATGTATCTCAATACAGTACTTGGGTGACAGATAGATACTTTGATAATAAATTACTTCGAACGTTGACTGGAGGATAGAAAATGCTGTTCTGTTAGAGATAGTGATTGTTTTTGATTATATGAGGAAAATAGAAAAAAGAAGAAAAAGAAAAGAAATTATCCATCATTAAGGACCCCCCCCCCCCCCCATCACCCAGGTCATGCCTTGTTCTCATTGCTACCATCAGGAAGGAGATACAGAAGCCTGAAGGCACAGACACAATGATTTTTCCTCTCTGCCATCTGATTTCTGAATGGACATTGAACCCATGAACACTGCCTTACTACTTGATTACTTCTATTTCTGCACTATCGTTTAATTTACTATATATATATTTACTGTAATTCACAGTTTTTTCTATTAATATGTCTTGCATTTGACTGCTGTTGCAAAAAAATAAATTTTAGAATATATGCCAGTGATATTAAGCCTGATTCTGATTTAAAAAAAAGCATGCAAGTGGAGTTTATCATCCTCTGGTAACAGTGAACATCCACCATCTGGGATATGCCCTCTTCACATTGCTAGCATCAGGCAGGAGGTACATGAGCCTGAAGACCCACACTCAATGCTTTAAGAACAAAGGACATCAGTTCTTATTTGAAAATAATTATAACCACAAAGGAATGAATAAGCCTCAGTTGGCTCAGGACTGAATGATTGAATCTTCCTGCAAATGGCACTTTGAGCAGCCTTTTCCAATACCACTTTTCAATTCCTTCCTCTCACTCTTTTATATAAAACTCTTTAACATCTGTACATCACGAATGGGAAATCCAGCCTTTCTATTATTGTTACTTTATATAGTATATATCTCAGTAACATCTTTATCATTCATTGCCTTAATGAGCCCTGACATTACCGTCCCTCTGATTGCTTCTGCACATTCTCCATTTCTGCCTGTTCTAGCTCTCAGGAAGACTAAGCTGATTACCACTTTCAATTGGTCACTGCCTACTCTGCAGTGTTTTTAGAATTCCAGATACTATAATTTTTGCCTTCTTGATGTTTAATAATAAACTACACCTCACCCTTTTCTTTTGCTACCATTGCAGGATTTCTAAGATCCTTTTCATGTTCTATTAAAAAGGAGGAATCGCATGCTTGTTATGCTTTGCAAGTTCAAAACATTAAACTAATTCAAAGGAAGGCACGGAAGTGCGAAATGTGAACCTAATTTTGTGTTTACTTTAAGTGAGGCACACACGTATAACATGGTAGTGTGATGACGTATGCCATTTATGTGATTTTACATATAACCTGTAATGAATTATTTAAACAAACAAGAATGCTTAATCAAACAATATATATACACAAGATTACTCAAATACTACTGAAATAATAACAGTGCAGATGTTTTGTTTTCTCATTTTGATTACTGTTTTATGATTTTCCAGCCAGACAGAAAATCTCCACCCATACATGCTTTAAAAATACACAATTTTTAATGAAAATTAAACACCCTTTACCCTTTGTGTGAGTCCTACCAAAGGGTCTCAGCCCAAAACTTTGACAGTAGTTGTTTCCATTGATGCTGCCTGGCCTGTTGAGTTCCTCCAGTTGTTTGTGTATGTTGCACCCTTTACCATGACTTTCAAAAAAGTCTATCAGATGAATATGAAGCAAATTATATATTTCATAGCAAAAATATGTACTTTGATTTTGATATGCATCACCTCAGAATTGCTCATAGGGTTCCACTGGATACTAATCTTTAAAATCCGCAAATTTACATGAAGTGATGGCTAATGGAGACAGCATTCGTATTTGAGCAACACATACAAAATGCTGGAGGAACTCAGCAAATCAGGCAGCAACTACGAAGGTAAAGAAACAGACAACATTTTTGGGCCGAGACGCTTCATCAGGACTGAAAAGGAAGGGAGCAGAAGCCAGAATAATAAGTTTGGGGCAGTGGGAGGAATAGAAGCTAGCAGGTGATAGGTAAGACCTGGTAGGAATTAATCAGTAAGTAAGTCAGATGTATCAGTACTACAGTGGAGTAAAGGAAATTACAGAGGCAGGGAGGAGTTAGCAAGAATTGATTGGAAAAGGACACTGGTAGGGATGACGGCAGAGCGGCAATGGCTGGAATTTTTGGAAGCAATTCAAAAGGCACAAGATATACACATCCCAAAGAGGAAGAAGTATTCTAAAGACAAGATGACACAACTATGGCTAAAAAGAGAAGTTAAAGCCAAAGAGAGGGCATATAATAGAGCAAAAATTAGTTGGAAATTGGAGGATTGGGAAGCTTTTAAATACCAACAGAAGGCAACTAAAAAACAGTTATTATGAAGGTAAAGATGGAATATGAAAGTAAGCTAGCCAATAATATTAAAGAGGAATACCAAAGGTTTCTTAGAGGCGAGAGTGGATATCGGACCATTTGGAAATGATGCTGGGAAGGTATTAATGGGGGACAAACTGAGTAAGTATTTTGCATCAGTCTTCTCTGTGGAAGACACTTGCAATATGGTGGAAGATCCAGGTGTCGGAGGTCATAAAATGTGTGAAGTTACCATTACTAGAGAGAATATTCTTGCTAAGCTGAGAGGTCTGAAGA
Source organism: Hemitrygon akajei (assembly GCF_048418815.1). Classification (NCBI taxonomy): domain Eukaryota; kingdom Metazoa; phylum Chordata; class Chondrichthyes; order Myliobatiformes; family Dasyatidae; genus Hemitrygon; species Hemitrygon akajei. The sequence goes on along the minus strand of NC_133125.1, from coordinate 15,836,430 downwards.
TATAGATAAGTCACCTGGAGCAGATGGAGTACACCCCAGGGTTCTGAAAGAGGTGGCTGAAGAGATTGTGGAGGCGTTAGTAATGATTTTTCAAGAATCTGGAATGGTTCCAGAAGACTGGAAAATTGCAAATGTCACTCCACTCTTCAAAAAGGGTGAGAGGCAGAAGAAAGGAAATGATACAGCAGTTTAGTTTGACCTCAGTGGTTGGGAAAATTTTGAGTCGACTGTTAAGGATGTAGTTTTGGGGTACTTGAAAGCACATGATAAAATAAGCCATAGTCAACATGGCTTTCGCAAGGGAAAATCTTGTCTGACAAATCTGTTGGAATACTTCAAAAAAACAATAAGCAGGATAAACAAATGAGAGTAATTTGATGACGTGTACTTGGTGCCACAAAGTGCCACACATGAGGCTGCTTAACAAGCTAAGAGCCCATGGTATTACAGGAAAGATTGTTGCATGGATAAAGCAGTGGCTAATTGTAGTCAGCATGGTTTCCTCAAAGGAAAATCTTGCCTGACAAACCTTTTGGAGTTCGTGGAAGAAATAACAAGCAGGACAGACAAGAGAGAATCAATTGATGTTGTGTACTTGGATTTTCAGAAGACCTTTGACAAGGTGCTACACATGACACTGCTTAACAAGCTACGAGCCCATAGTATTACAGGAAAGATTCAAACATGGATAAACTAGTAGCTGATTGGCAAGAGGTAAAGAGTGGGAATAAAGGAAGCATTTCCTGGTTGGCTGTCAGTGATTAGTGGTGTTCCATAGGGGACTGTGTTGTGACCGATTCTTTTTATCTTATATGTCAATGATTTGGATGATGGAATTGATGGCTTTGTTGCAAAGGTGGAGGCGCAACTAGGTTTGAGGAAATAGGGAGGCTACAGAAGGACTTAGGCAGATGAGAAGAATGGACAAAGAAGTGGCAGATGGAATACAGTATCGGAAGTGTATGGTCATGTACTTTGGTAAATTGGTGGAGAGGCAGGTGGTGCTGAGGAAACAGGAAGGATACAGAAGGAGTTAGATAGATTAGGAGAATGGGCGAGAAAGTGGCAAATGAAATACAATGTTGGAAAACACATAGTCATGTACTTTGATAGTAAAAATAAATGTGCAGACTATTTTCTAAATGGGGAGAAAATCCAAAAATCTGAGATGCAAAGGGACTTGGGAGTCCTTGTGCAGGACACCCTAAAGGTTAACTTGCAGGTTGAGCTTTTATTTCAAGAGGGCTTGAATACAAGAGCAGGGATCTGATGCTGAGGCTTTATAAGGCACTGGTGAGTCCTCACCTTGAGTATTGTGAACAGTTTTGGGCTCCTTGTCTAAGAAAAGATGTGCTGGCATTGGAGAGGGTCCAAGGGTGGTTCACAAGGATGATTCCAGGAATAAAAGGTTATCAAATGAGGAGCATTTGATGGCTCTGGGTTTGTACTCATTGGAAGCTATAAGGATGAGGGGGGATCTCATTGAAACCTTTTGAATGTTGAAAAGCCTAGACAGAGTGGATGTGGAAAGGATGTTTCCCATGGGAGGGGAGTTGAAGACAAGAGGGCACAGCTTCAGGATAGAGGGGTGTCCATTTAGACAGAGATACGGAGAAATTTCTTTAGTCAGAAGGTGGTGAATATTTGGAATTTGTTACCACAGGCAGCTGTGGAGGACAGGTCTTTGGGTGTATTTAAGGCAGAGATTGATAAATTCTTGATTGGACACAGCATCAAAGGTTACGGGGAGAATACTGTGGAATGGGGTTGAGGTGGGGAAGAAAAGGATCAGCCATGACCTGTGCAGACTCGATAGGCCAAATGGCCTAATTCTGCTCCTGTGTCTTATGGTCTTACAGTCTTAAGAAATGTGAAGTTTGACTATCTTCTAAATGGACAGAAAATACAAAAATCTGAGGTGCAAAGGGATTTGGGAGTCCTTGTGCAGGTTTCCCAAAAAATTAATTAGGGAATCTATGGTGAAGAAGGCAAATATAATGTTAGCACTCTTCTCAAAAGGAGTAGAATATAAAAGAAAGTGTGTCATGTTGAGACTTTATAAAGCACTGGTGAGGCCTTACTTGGAGTATTGTGAGCAGGTTTGGGCCCCTTATCTTAGAAAGGATGTGCTTAAACTGGAGAGGGTTCAAAGGAAGTTCACAAAAATGATTCTAGTATTAAACAGCTTGTCATAGTGTTTGATGGCTCTGGGCCTGTATACACTGGAATTCAGAAGAATGAGGGGTGACCTCATTGAAACCTATCAAATGGTGAAAAGCCTCGATAGAGTAGATGTGGAGCAGATGTTTCCTATGGTGGGAGTGTCTAAGACCAGAGGACATAGCCTCAAAAAAGAGGGGTGTCATTTTAGAACAGAAATAAGGAGAAATTTCTTTAGCCAGAGTTGTGAACTCTAAGCCTTTATGTGTACTTAAGGAAGAGGTTGATATATTCTTGATTGCTTAGGGCACGAAGGGATATGGGGAGAAGGCAGGAGATTAGGGCTGAGAGGAAAAATGGATCAGCCATGATGAAATGGTGGAGTAGACACGATGAGCCAAATGACCTAATTCAGCTCCTATATCTTATGGTCTTAAAGAGCTTCCTAACTAAAGGTTAAAAGGTGATACATTCTGCATTTTTTCAATCCTGTATCTCAGCACAAGCATAAACAGATTCATTCTCAGGGAGGTATGTTTTAGCTTTGATTATACAGCCAATAGCGTTGGTCATCTTATTCTCTAAATACAACATTGGCAGCATTCCAATCATTATCTCCTGCTACCCTAGGTCAGCAATAGGTTTATGTAAAGACTGAACTGGCAGCTCCAGGTTTATGTTTGAAGTACAGTCCTTTAAACACTTCATGTTTGCACAGAATGTTTCCTCTGGTATCTGAAAATTTATGTTAAGGAGGCCCTTTGCATCACCAATTGAAATTACTTACTTATTATTAAGTCTTTGTAATGTACTAATCCAACTGTGCAAAACCATTATTGCCAATCTATATAAGAATGTCATGCTTTAAAAATATCAGTGCACCATTGAGTCAGAGAGCACTACAGCACAAAAACAGGCCATTTGGCCCATCTAGTCCATGCCTCACTGTTATTCTGCCTAGTCCTTTCATCTTAGCACCTGAACCAAAACCCTCCAGAACCCCTCCCATCCACGTACTTACCCAAACTTTCCTTAAATGTTGAAACTGAGTGTGCATTCGCTAGTTCACTGACAGTGTATTCTACACTTGCACTGCCCTCTGAGTGAAGAAACTTCCCCTCAGGTTCACCTTTTTCCCCCTTAGCCCATAATCTCCAGTCCTGGTCTCAACCAAACTCAGTACCTCAGTGGAAAAAGCCTGCTTGCACTAACCATATCTATACCCCTCATAATTTTGTACACCTCTATAAAATCTTCCCTCATTCTCTTAGGCATCAGGAAATAAAGTCCTAACATATTGCCCTATAACTCAGGTTCTCAAGTCCCGGCACCAATTAATTTGGCTTTGTACTGAGTTTCTAAGGAAGCACTTGTTACCAAAATTTGTGTCAAAGTTTTCGAGAACTCACAGACAATTGTTGCAGTTTAATATTTAATTGAATCTCTTCCCATTCATAGAAAAGTTTGTTTGATAAATCATAAATTATGCTTTAATCATAATTTGAAGAGAAGCTAATAAATCTCACTAAAAATACAAGAGATTCTGCAGATGCTGGAAATCCAGAGCAACAGTCACAAAATTCTGGCCGAGCTCAGCAGGTCAGGCAGTGTCACAGAAATGAATAAACAGTCGACGTTTCAGTCCGATGTCCTTCGAATTTTACATATCTTTATGACTCAGGGGAACAGAAATAGTCTTTCTGACCAGTGTTGTGGGTATTGTAATTCCTTGACTCGGCTGCTTCTGTTCAAGTCCAGAATCCAACTTTAGGTGAATGGAATTCTCACGTGTCCTTGACCTTTCCTCCAAGAGTTCTGCAGGCGATACACCACGGTGGTGTACGGAGTTACACACAGCTTAGCAGTTTGCATAATGCCCATGAACTGGGTTCAGTTCTGCTGTTGTCTGTAAGGAGTTTGTACGTTCTCCCCTCATGGATTTCCACTGGAAGAAGTATATTTTTAATTAATATAAACATTATTCATAATAAAAGAACATTTACAAGCATAGACCATTGAATGCTTTTTCATTCTTACATTCATAGTAAATGCTTTGAGTACAGTTCTAGTAAGATTCCTTAAAACCGATAGGATGTCTGCCACTCCTGTGACCTCCTGTGGCGGTACACTACTACAATAACTGAGGGGCTTCCTCACCCAACGTGGCCCCTCTCTCTCCAGTAGCGAAAGAATGCTAGACTGTGGCCCACCCTAAAGAGCCCTTGTGGGGGGCTGCACCAAGCTTCAGTGTGCCCCTCAACACGTTCACCTGCAGCCTGGAATGGGCCAGTTAACAGAAGTGTATAAAATCATGAGAGGCATGGAGAGTGTAGAGAGTCAAAGGTTTTACCTTGGGTGGAACTATCATACACTAGAGGATATACATTTGGTAAAACACTTTCAAATTTCTCCACATGTACTGTGGAGGGCATTTTGACTGGATGCATCACCGTCTGGTATTGGAGGGGAGGCCACTGCACAGGATCAAAGTAAGCTGCAGAAAGTATCCAAGACATCTTCAAGGAGCGATGCCTCTGAAAGGCGGTGTCCATCTTTAAGGACTCCCACCACCCAGGGCATGCTCTCTTCTCATTGCTACCATCAGGTAGGAGGAACAGGAGCCTGAAGGCACACACTCAGTGATTCAGAAACAGCTTCTTCTCCTCTGCCATCTGATTCCTAAATCAACATTGAACCCATGAACACCACATCACTATTTTCTTTAAAATTCTGTTTTTTGCATTACTTACCTCAATTTATTTTTTCTACAGTATATTTATCATGTATTGCAATGTACTGCTGCTGCATTAAACAGATTTTATGACATATGCCAGTGATATTAAACCTGATTCTGATTCTGATAACTTTAATGTGAGTGGCGGAAAGCTTAAAGGAAGTTTATGAGATAAGTTTCTTTTCGACAGAGAGAGGTTGCTACATAGAATGTGCTGCTGGGAAGTAGAGGAAACAGATACAACAGCAATATTTAACAGTCATGTTTAGTTCAATGTTTCAATCAGTGAGAGAGGAGGGTGAGCAGACAATTACTGAGTGAGAAAGCAGGGTGGATGAGTCTGATTAGTCAGTGAGCCAATGGAGTGAGGAAGATTTTGATTGGCATTCATTGGGTTCTAGGAATCCACCACATCTAAAAAAGAATTGTACTGCCAGGTGTAAAATCTAAGAACCATAGTGAAATGGATACAAAATGCTTAATAACTCATACAAGTGGTTAAGATCAATAAAATATATAATTTAATTCAAAATATCGACCGCAGATCATTTTCATTGCTCACTTACAAGCCATATCTTCACTTACTAGTCCAGGCTTTGCACTCACATCTTACAGTTTATAGCTGCCTTTCAAACTTCACAAACACATCTCCCTCTCTAGTGCAGAAAAAGTTGAGTTACAGTTGTTCTGTTGGCAGGATGCCAGCCTGGGTCTCATCTGTCTTTGTTTGCTTAATAATCCCGAGAGCAGATCGTTGCTAATTATAATGCAATGCCCCACACAGATCTTTGATTTTTGCTCCTGTAGAGTATCTTTCTCTTTGCTCCTGTGTAATTGAATAACAAAAATACCATATAACTAAAAGTTACTGTTGTTATAATTGATCATTATTCCTGTTTTCTCATTTACTCTAGTCTAGGCTGATGATTCATAGATATTGGCCCTGAATTTCCTCTGAAAGTCTAAAGTACCCTTACCCTGACTGATGAGAGGCTGGACTGGAGAGGAAAGTGGGGTTGTGTGTGGAGTGTGGGGCTGCCTGGGTGTACATGAAGAGAAGCAATCTGCAGACAGACTTTTACAATGAATTCACGTTATCCCAAAGCTGAGACCACAGAAGTGCTGAGGCACAACAGAATCAAGACTGTCTTTCAAGAAATGTACGACAGTAGCAGACTTCTGTTTGAATCTCCCAGTTCAAGTGGGTATCAAATAGGTATTCTTTTTGTATATGGAGAGTTGTGGGTGTGTGGAACGCCCTGCCAGAGGTAGTAATAAGAGGCAGATACATTAGGGACATTTAAGAGGTGCATACATAGGCACATGTATGAAAGAAAAATGGAAGGCAATGTGTGACAGAAGGGTTAGATTGATCTTAAAATATGTTAAAAGGTTAGCACAGCAACATGGGCCAAAGGGCCTTTGCCGTGATGCACTGTTCTATATTCTGTGCTCTATGTCGATGGATATGATTCCAGTTTAATCAGTCAGATTGTGCCTGAAGATTTTAGGCCTGTTAAGGAGAAGGAGAACATCCTGATACCCATTGTTAGTAATTATGAGATCTTTGGATCAAAACTCACCAGGTTTGACAACTGCTTTTGGAGAAGAATAGTTAAAGGCCATCTCCTCATCTCATGAGAAGATGAAGAGGACATGCCAGCATCTCATTGGTACCATCAGGAAGGAGGTACAGAAGCATGAAAGCACACATTCAGCTATTCAGGAACAGCTTCTACCCCTATACCATCCAATTTCTAAATGGACATTGAACCCACATACACTAACTCATTTTTCAAAAAATATTTCTGTTTTTGTACTATTTTAAATTCAACTATTTAATATACATATATACTTACTGTAATTGTCTTTTTTCTATATTATTATGTACTGTACTGCTGCCACTAAATTAATAAATTTCACAACATACACCGGTTGAAATTAAACCTGATTCTGATGTCACACATTTAGTTACCTGCAGAGTAATTACAGTAATGTATTGCAACATTCAAAGTAAATGTATTATCAAAGTATATATATGCCACCAAATACCATGCCAAGATTTATTTTCTTGCAGGCATTCAGAATAGAACAAAGAAGTACAATAGAATCAATGTAAAACTACACACAAAGATCTACAAGCAAACTTGCTTATAAATTAAAATTGAACCCATGTACACCACCTCATTTCTTTGTCTATTTCTGTTATTTTGCACTACTTATTTTAACTTATCTATTTAACAGACATATATATATATATATGCTCAATGTAACTCAGTTTTATTTCTCTGTATTTGTTATCTTTTATTTCATCGTACTGCTGCCATAAAGTGAACAAATTTCACAACGTATGCCAGTGATATTACATCTGATTCTGATTCTAGTTTTTAAAAAGATACAGTTCATCTGTAACGTTTTACTATGAATAAAACATTGTGTATTGTTTATATTTCTGTAAAAGTGATTTTTTTACTATATGTGCATGAATAATGCAGAAAGGCTCTTATAAAAAAGGTAACTTCAACAATGAGAAGGTAAGGTTGGAAGTGATTGTGACAAATTATAATTGCTCAAGCATGCTGTGAGATTTCTAAATCAGTGTCATTTTGTAATTGCGACTGGAAAAAGCTTTAAAAACACCGTTCGTTATTGTGCAGGAGGTTTGAAATGCAAAATGAATTGGTGGTGATCCATGCAGCCTGTGGTTTCTCCAGATCAGTAACACGCTCTCAACCAAAGTTCAGATATTGCAACAAGCGCTTTTTACTTTGGCAAGTAAAATCAAATAATGCCAACTGAAAATTGATTGGACTTAAAAAAACTCAACATATATTTCAACTTGTGATGCTCAACTCCCACTAGGCAGACACATTTATGTGATTCAAAGAACTGAAACAACTAAAGGCTTTGTCTGGTAGGTCACACAAGGAATTTCTTTCAATGATTAGGTGGCTGTCAGTGAGTGTTACATCAAGAAGAATGAAACAGTTGAAACGAAGCTTGTCAGATAGCCTTCCAGCTAATTAGCTCCCCATATTACAAAAGTGAGCAAGAGAGGGATAAGGACCTCTGGCTGGCTTTTCAAGCTACTCAGTGCCTGATTGGCAGATGTATACAACAAGTCTTACCAGTCCATACAGCCTCATTGGACTTCTACAGAAGCTCAGCACAGAACAGAGTAATTCAGGCATGCGGGAAGTGCTTTTATATTATCTGAAGAAGACAGGCACAAGATGGATAATAATCTGAAACCCCTGCAAGATATAGTCTCCTCTATGCTGCCTGACAAAAATCCTGCATTTATTTTTAAAGATTGTGAGTAAACTTGGTGATTTATGTTTTTTAAGTATGTATCTTCATATAGTAACAACAAATGCCAAATTACTTAAACAGGTCTGTTGGGCTGAGTTATAACTTTTGTATCTATTTCCAAATCATACACATTTCTGCAACAATAGTGGAAGTGCTAGAAGATTACTAAGTCAAATTTACTTATGACCCTTTGAATTCCATCATATCTTTTGGAGATATAATTGTGCTTCTTGTTACAGATTGATTTGTTAGTAAAAAAAACAAACTCTTGAGAAATTGAGAAGAACACATTCAAGAATGACTTTTCAAGTTGATTTTCTTTGTGCCCTTGAGGTTGTAAAAAGTATTAGTTAAATGGTTAACTTTGGACAGCCCCTTTGAAAGCAAAGACTCTTTGTTTCAAGAAATCTGAATGCTATTATGCCTGTTTCAAGGCAGTTGGTTCTGCCTTGTTCTTTGAAGTGGTTAGACTTTCAAGCAATTTATTTCATACAAAATATAAAACATTTAAGCAAAGGAAAATTATTATAACTCATTAGTTTTATCATGACAGCCTCACCAACTCTGGAACTTTGTGGCTCTATAAAATTCACAATAATAACTATAATATAATGAAAAAGTACTACATTTTGGCTGGAAGAGAGGGTTACAACATTATTTAAGGTTATAGTATTTGATTGTGACTGGCCATTACAGTGCACACAGTGAATTTCACCTCAACTGCAAATTACTAACAGAATTTTTCTACATCTGAATTAATTGCAAGTGGGATCATGACTCCCAAACAATGCAGTTGCACTTTTAGTGCACAAAATGTAAACGTACAAATTAAATATTTTACATGAAACAACTCAGTTATCATACATGTAATTTAGATGTAAAATTAGTCAACTGCAACTATAGATGTAGCCTCAAACAGAGGCAATGAACTACTTTTGCATTATTTCTAGTAAGTTAAAGATATTCGACAAAAACATCATAATTCAAGCAATCACGGTCATGATGAAAGTCAATATGACAAGAAAACAAATGAAGAATCTAAAGAACAGAACTTCTTCAAGACTGAAATTCAGACACAAGGTGGCAATAATTCAAACAGTGCAGACAAATAATTAAAGTGGCAGATTCAAAATCATGAAGGGAAAGAAAACTGAGAAACATACAGTGGACCTTTCGGGAAATGCTGGGTCATGTTGCATTTAAAATCCATGTTGTCTTCCTACTTTTTTTGAGTCTGTTTGAATTTCTAGCACTTACAACCCTACATTTACAGATTATAAGTGTTTATACCTCACTTAGCTTTTGAAATCACTCTCTTGCGAAAGATTTTAACAAATGCTTCCATCAACTATGTGATGAAGAGAGAGGTTTAGCATGTGATTATACTGTTTGTATGGTACTTGATAAGATAACAGATAATTCCTTTCTGGTGTTGAAAGACCTGTCATGTTGATGCACTCCATTCCCAGTCTCTGCTCGCTGTTGAAAAATCTCCAAGCACCAGTTCCACCCAGTACCAAAATTTAAAGTTTAATTGGCTACAAAGTTCAAAGTTAAGATGCTTCCCTAATTTAAAACCAATATTATCAGAAATGAATTGATATAATCTGAACTATCTGGAACAATAATACAACCTTTCAATCTGTGAGTTATTTTAAAATGCAACTTACTTCTGTGGCTTAGCTTCATTTTGTAAGGCATTACATTTTGCAATTATAAACTAAAGAGTCAAGATTAATGGTTTCAAATAGGAAAGGAAAGCTTTCAGTCTAAAAGATATCACAGTATTGTGTTGTTTTATATTTTATCTTGCTGTATGGTTAAATTGCAATGCTGGAGTTCCAGTTTTATGTAGAATAATTAATTGATAGCACACATAAACTTTTTGGAACAACAGATGGTTAAGAATTATAACCCCACTTCCATCCACCGCAGTTGTTTGCTGATTGTGTGGCGAGATACAGGTAATGATTGCAAAGCAATTAGATTTGATCCCTTAAAGTGTTTAACTTTAAAACACAAATCCTATTTGAATGAATCACATATTTTGTAACAAAGGCTATTTGTACTTTAAAGGCAGCAGCATCCCTATTTTCCTTGTGTAACTAATATTCAATGACAGTGAAGTCCATAGACTACTGAGACACCACTTTTATCAATCACCAGACACTTAATGTTTAAAATATAGAGCCAGCAAAGAGAAACACATGCTGCATGGCTACTTAGAACTTTCCATACATCAAGCTTAGAACCCATCATATATAAATATTGCTTTTCCACTGCTAGAAACCTCTTAGAAATGACTGATTCTACATTTGATTCATACAGTGACATGAACTCTTAAGGCTTTCCTTTGAATTTCTGAGCGCAGTTTTATTCTCAGAAATGGCAAAATGATTAAAGGCAAACACTAAGTATACCAAGTTTTCTGTTTTAACTTTCTGACCTCCAGCGCACACGGTATTTTGCTTTACCGCTCAGCAATAGTACCTGAAATAAATCTTTGGGAAGAAAGACTCCAGGTACCAGAATCTAAAAATAAAAGCATAAAATGCTAGAGACATGGAATAGCTCAGCGTGCGCCTATTGGAAACAGAAAAGAGATAATATGGATTATAGTGATTTAATTATTTGATGATCCATCTGGAAATGAAGTCACTAAGTCTGAAACCTGAAAGCTGCCCCCTCAACCAATGGAGTTAGTAAATATAACACAAATGAATACATTGTTTTCCTCCTTTGTAATCAAATAGTAAACAGGATTTGTTGAAAAAGGTGAAGATATTTCATGCCAGGCAACCTTAAGCCTATTTCAACAGAATCAGTTTTAGGAACATCTTGTTCATTGAGCAGGGAATTTTGAGGGAAGAATTCTTTTCATTTAAATGTAACTAGTTTGCATGCTGATTTTGATTCATTTGTTAAAAATCATTTTAAGTGTTAAGCAAATTGTGATATTCATAAGAATTTGAATTTTTTAATTGAGAATACAAGGCTCATCCTTAAAATCAAAAACCCAAGAGACCACCATGAAACCTTCCATGAGCCTTCAACATAAAAAGTTAAAGAAACACATAATCCCTATTTTAGGTATATTTCATATTCTGTTATGAAATAGAACAATTTCATTTTGGCCCATCTCGCAGCTTATTAATTTTAACCTATCCCTAATTAATTTTTCCTACAACCTATTTTCTGTACAATTCTGTCACAGTTCCCTCCTCGCCCCACCCCCGCTGATTTTGAGTATGCCTGCAATAAGTGGATTGGAACTGGAGATAAACTGGTTCTAAACAGGTTTCATCAATAACCGAAGTTGGTTAAGGTCACCAACAACAGATCTTTACAAAAAACATCTCAAAATGTTGCTTGGAACGAGGAGGTTCTAGTTCATCCATTTAAAATTGAAAACTGAATGTGTGGTGCAACCAGCGATCTCAGTCAGATTATAAAATGGAAGATTACAGGTGGATTTGAACTCTTGGCTCATGTTGTACTGGCAATGTGCCATTAGTCATATGCAGAAAATAGAACATTTGCTGCACCTTGCTATGGTATCGTTTGGGTGCAAAAGTTTCAGGCACATATATGTAGCTAGGATTCCTTACACATTTGCACAGTACTATAGTAATTTTATGTATTGCATTGTACTGCTGCTGCAAAAGATAACAAATTTCATGACGTGGGTGATAAACCTGACTTTGATATGCGTCATTATTTGTGAATTGAGAGTGGGAGGGGGTAGGCAGAGGGTAATCTTGGTTGGATAAAAGGGAAGGGAGAGGGGAGAGGAGAGAGTGGGAAGCACCAGAGAGGCATTCTGTAATGATCAATAAACCAATTGTTTGGAATCAAATGGCCTTGCCTGGTGTGTCAGAGCAGAGTGTGTCTGCACCCTGCACCACCCCCGCCCTTGGCACTCCTTCTCTGTCACCTATCCCCACAACCGTCCCACAGCACCTTTCCCTTACTATTCCCAACACCCTTTGCTCTCACCAGATTTACAAACTTGCTCTCCACTCCACATTGACAAATACAGTACTGTGCAAAAGTCTTAGGCACCCTAGTTATATATGTGCCTAAAACATTTGCACAGTACTGTACTTAAAAGCAGTAATTCACTATGAATCAGTACAAGAACCAAAGGGATACACCATGAATGATCTTTCAACAAGAAAGTCCATTGACTTAAAACCTTATCTCTACTTCTCTCTCCAGATGCTGCCTGACATGATGAATATTTCTAGCATTTCTTTTGTTCATTGCAGACTTCCACCATCTGAAATATTTTACAATGTTAAATACTTGTCAACTGCATTTTATGTTCTGTCCGTACAACCTGCTGACAGATTTGGTGAACACCTACAATGCAAACTTCCTCCGTGCAGCCCTGAGGTGAAAGGATTATGGGCTGGAACCTGCAAATGAGGCAGGCTGCTTGCAACCTTGATGTTATATACAACCCTGTCATGTGTTTTTGGATAAGACCAGTTTATCTATTGACTAACATAGACCGTAAGACCATGAGACATAGGAGTATAATTAGTCCATTTGGCCCATCAAATCTGTTCTGCCATGTTTTCCATCTCAACCCCATTCTCCTGTCTTCTTTCTGTAACCTTTGAGGCCTTTACCAATCAAAAACCTACTAATGTCTGCTTTAAATATACCCCAGGACTTGACCTCCACAGGTGTCGGTGACAATGAATTCCACAGACTCACCACCGTCTGGCTTCTCCGACATTAACCCTTTCATTTCTGTATCATTCTCATGGACTTCCACTGGACCCGCTTCACTGCCAGCACATCCATTTGTAGATATGGAGCCTAAAACTGCTTGTACTATTCTATATCCAGTCTGACTAGTGCCTTAAAAAACCTCAGCATTACATCCTTGCTTTTATATCATAGTCCTCTTTAAATGAATGCTGGAGTTGTATTTGCCTTCCTCACCACCAACTCAGCCTGAAAGTTAACTTTAAGGGAATTCTGCACCAGGACTCCCAAATGCATTTGGGCCTCCAATTTCTGAATTTGCTTCCTGTTTAGAAAATAGTTTATGCTTTTATTCGTTCTACTGAAGTGCATGACCCATACACTTCCCTACACGGCATTCCACCTGCCATCCCTAACCCCTACCCTCCTGGCTAGCCTTCGATTCTGCAGCTGTCTTGACTTGTTTGCCAATGAAATCCATATCCACACCCTTCCTTCCTCTAGACAAACACATCTGGACAAACGCCAGAAATAAAAATAGAAAATGCTGGTAACGCTCAGGAAGGCATGCCACACCTGCAGAGATATAGAGTTAATGTTTCAGGTCTATGTTCCGACATGTAAAGAGACCTGAAATCTGAACTGTTTCTCTCAGTGTAAATGCCACAACTCTGAACTAATTCCACAAGCTGCAGACTTTAACCTTCAGCTCACGTTCATTCCCTTCTTTGTTATTTGCACAATTTGTCTTGCATATTACATGTTTGTCAGTGTTTGTATATAATTTTCATAATCTCAATTATATTTCTTTATTTTACTGTACTGCCTGCAGGAAAATGGCCAGAAGAGCCTATCTCTGCACTACTTTTCTCTGACCCTATGAATCTCAAGGGAGTACCGTATATGGTAACATCTGCGTCCTCTGATATAAATTTACTTTGACTTGACTTTATGATGCTACCTGACCTGCTGAGTGTTGTTCGAATATTTTCTCTTTTTATTTCAAATTTTCCAGGATCTGCAGGGTTTTATGTTCATATCATAGGGCAGCTTCCCTCACTCTAATAAACTCAGAGTTATCCAGCACCCTGCTACCTGTGTCCTGACTGCACCGTCTCCCTCTCAACTGTTAACCCGACTGACACTAGTTACGCAACGTCGTTGTCGTCAAATTCTTACTGTTGTTTTGTCTCACTTCTTGATGCCTGAACCTGCTTCCAACCCACAGTCCTCCTCACTCCTCTAATTCTGGTCTCTTCCTCATCCTCAGTGATTGTCTCCACCCCTGTAAAGTGTGTCCCCAGTCGCCAAAGCAATCACCTACACGCGAATGTCTGCAGATGCTGGAAATCCAGAGCAACACACACACACACACAAAATGCTGGAGGAACTCAGCAAGTCAGGCAGCATCCTGGAAATTAATAAACAGGCTGAGACCCTTCTTCAGGAATGGAAAGGAAGGGGGAAGGTGCCAGAATTAAAAGGTGGGGGAGGGGAAGGAGGATAGCTAGAAGGTGATAGGTGAAGCCAGGTGGGTAAGAAAGGTAAAGGGTGGAGAGGAAGGAATCTGATAGGAGAGGAGAGTGGACCATAAGAGAAAGGGAGGTGATGGGCTGGTGAGAAGAGGTAGGAGGCCAGAGTGGAGAATAGACTAAGAGAGGAGGGGGAGGGAATTTTTTTACCAAAAGGAGAAATCACCTGCCAGTTTGTTCTCCTTCCCCTCCCACCACCTTCTTATTTCAGCTTCTTTCCCCTTCCTTTCCAATGCTGATGAAGGGTTTCAGCCAGAAATGTCTGTTTATTCCCCTCCATTGATGCTGCCTGAACTGCTGAGCTCCTCCAGCATTTCATGTTTATGGCTCTCTCAGCCTTCTGACTTACTTTAATTCGACAAAGGCTTTGGTGATCTGCCCCAACATTTCTTCTGTGGTTTGATATACAGGCTTGATTTTCTAATATTTTTGTGAATGCCTTGGCATTTCTTTTTGCCATTTCAAAAGTACCGTACAAAGGAAATAACAGCTGTTGTAAGTAATTCTTATTCAGAGACAAAGAATGAATTACGTTTGCTACTGTTAACTGGCCTGCCAATGAGGATAAGAGAGAGGTTTGTTGAATTTTAATTTCTAAACTCAGAGTACCATTTTCTTTGCCTTCGAACAGTGAATGTGGTAGAAACATTGCAGGAGTTTTGGGAGAAGAAAAGAAATCAAGGAGTTGTCTTTAAGAATGGAAGTCTCGTTGTGTATGAGTCCGTGCCTTCTCCTCTTGCACCACATGTCTGTTACGTAACTCTGCCAGGAGGCAGCTGCTTTGGCAACTTCCAGGTAAATGGCATTTAACATATATATGTGTATTTTCTGATAGAGTGTTTATAATTACAATGGTTTCAAGAACTGTGCAACTCATGTTCTCATTATTAATTATTTTGGCGTTTATGCAGTTTGTCTTTTACACATTGTCAGTCTTTGTGTGTAGTTTTTCACTGATTCTATTGTACTTCTTTGTTCTACTGTGAATGCCTGCAATAAAATAAATTTCAGGGTGGAAAATGGTAACATACGTACTTTGATTATAGAACATAGAACATGGACATCTACAGCACATTACAGGCCCTTCAGTCCACAATGTTGTGACAATCATGTAACCTACTGTAGAAACTGCCGAGAATTTCCCTTCCCCCTCCACTACCATCACCGGCTGTGCGTTCCATGAACCCAGCACTCTCTGTGTGAATATACTCACATTGAACTATTCTATGTTCTATGAACTTTGAATTTACTCTTGGCATTTCTCTTCCAGGAACTCTTTGCACCATTTCTTATGTTTCTTTGCATACAGTATGCCATAATTGCTGACTGGATTTATTTATATGATGCTATAATCACACGCCATTCAAGCAAACAGATAAAAAAAAGACTGTTGCCTTTCTAATATCGTATTAAATCTTTGAAAATGACCAACTATTAAATTCCAGAGACTTTTAACAAACATACTGAAGTATTTTTAAAGAAAATTTTAAAGGGATTTAAAGAGAAATGAGCTTTATTTGTCACATGTCCATCGAAGCAGTGAGATCCATCATTTGCTTCAATTCAAATCAGTGAAGAAGCTACAGAACGTTATAAAATTACTCAGCACCATCATAGCCTCCATTGTATGCAAGACATCTTCAAGAAGCGGTGCCTCAGAAAGGTGGTGTCCATTATTAAGTCCCCATCACCCAGGACATACCCTCTTCTCACTGTTACCTTCAGGAAGGAGGTACAGAAGCCTGAAAGCACACACTCAGAGATTCAGGAAGAGCTTTTCCCATTCTGCCATCTGATTCCTAAATGGACATCGAACCTCACTTTTTATATTATTTCTATTTTTGCACTTTTAAAATCTATTTAATATACACATATATACTTACTGTAATTCACGTACTTTTTTCTATATGACCATGTATTGCATTGTACTGCTGCTACTAAGTTAACAAATTTCACAACATATGCTGGCGATATTAAAACTGATTCTGATTCTGAACATTGTACTGCGGAGCCCACGTTGGTGCCATGCTTCCAGCGGCAACATGGCAAGCCTACAACTTACCAACCCTGACTTGTACACCTTTGGAATATGGGAGGATATAGGAGCTCCCGAAAGAAACCCACACGGCCGCAGGGAGAACGTGCAAACTCCTTACAGAGAGTGGCAGGCATTGAACCCCAGTTGCAGATCTCTGGTGCTGTGAAGAAATTATGCCAATCATTATGTTACTGTGCCACTCTCTCTAGTTCTCCTATTTATCAGGGTCAGACAACAGAGAGACATGTTCGGTGTTCCTTCTGCAGAACCCAATTCTCTCAGCCCGATACTTAAGTTCTTTTGCAAAAAAAAAAATCAGAGATAACAAAAACTAAAATACACTGATGTCCTTCAGTGAATCCATGAAAAGAATGCATTCACATATTAAAGTAGAAAGGCCAGGCAGGCTTTGGTTTCACCCTCCCAAGGATGCACACTTGCTGTAGATAGATTTAACAACACATTGATTTATTTAACCTTCTTCCACATATGGATTGACCATTTATCTTCCCACTCACATCTGTTCATGAACTTTTTTACCAGAAGAGTTTGGGAATTCAATGTTCTGTGCATGCATCTAGAGTACAGTAAGTCCTCGGGTTGAGAACGTCCGACTTATGGACAACTTGTACTTACAAACGGACTGCCATAAAGCCTATTATATTAAAAATTCATCGGCTCAAGGAAGGAGAATGCCATCTGCCATTTTAAGTCGGAGCACGTTGCCGTTAACACTGTGTTGACTTTGTACTTGGCTTAAATATTTCCCTTAGTTACCCTTGTAACCATGCCTCCAAAGCATAAATCCGATGCAAGTGCAGGTGATGCATCAAAGAAAAGGAAAATGATCACGATTGAAAATAAAGTGGAAATAATAAAGCGATCGGAAAGAGGTGAAACGCCATCGGTCATTGGAAAAGCATTAGGCTACAGTCGGTCAACGATTGGAATAATTTTAAAGGATAAAGTGAGATTAATGGAGCGTGTGAAAGGTCCTGCCCGATGAATGCTACAATTATTACTAAGCAACACAGTGGTTTAATTATTGAAATGGAAAGGCTATTGATAATTTGGTTAGACAATCAAAATCAATGTAATATGCCTATTAGCCTTACTTTAGTACAAGAAAAGGCTCGAAAAGGCAAGAAAAGGCTAGTGCAGCTGCACGTGCAGCAAGTGAAGGTGATTGTGATGAAGAACTTGTTGCGAGTAGGTGTTATTATTATTATTAAGCACTGTATTATTATGTTTAAGGTGTTTTGGTGTATTTGGAAGTATTTTATATGCACAGAAAGGTAAAATATATGTTATATACTAAGACAAACATTTGACTAACTGACGCTAAATAAGAACCGTATGTACCTGTTCTGACTTACTTACAAATTCGACTTAAAGACAGACTTAGGAACAGATCTCATTCGTAACCCGGGGACTGCCTGTACTCTGCAAAAGTCTTAGGCACATATATAAACTGTAGCTGGGGTGCCTCACGCTTTTGCACAGTACTGTAGTAATTTTATGTATTTCACTGTACTGCTGCTGCAAAGAAACAAACAGGTTTTATGACATATGTGAGAGATGGTAAACCTGATTCTGATGTGGGTCTCTATTGTGGACTGAGAGTGGGAATGGAGCAGGGAGAGGGAATCATGGTTGGAGAAAGTGGAAGGGAGATGGAAGGGAGGGGGAAGCATTAGAGACATTCTGTAATGGTCAATAAACCAATTGTTTGGAATCAAATTACCTTGCCTGGTGTCTTAGGATTGGGTACGTCTTCACCGGCAGCACCCACTGCCTGACACTCCTTTTTCTGCCACCCGTCCCACACCCCTTCCACAGCACTCCTCCCTGCTCCCACCAGATTTAGAAACTCGCTCTCCCCTCTACGTTGACAAGTACAGCACTGTGCAACAGTCTTATATACGTACCTAAGACTTTTGTACAGTACTTTACTTTTCCAGAAGTAGAGATATTAAATAATTAATAGAGGGCCACTTTTAATGGGACGGTCTCTGTTCCTCAATGTGTTATGAAGTGTTATTACATCACTCATTATCCATAATTCCCACATGTCACATGTATAAAATTTCCTTTGGATTTTTGATGGAATTGAGAAACGAACGTGAGGCAGTTCATATAAGAGAGGGCAAACTTCAGAATGTGTTCCCTTACTCAGAGTTCTATTAAAGATTAAGTGAAAAAGAAATAAGAAATAGATGCAGTTTTGCAAGCGAAGTTTGGATAAGTACTTGGATTGGAGGGGTATGGAGAGTTGTGCTCTAAGTGCGATGAATGGGACTAGGCATAATAGTTTGGCATGGACTAAACAGGCCAAGTGCGATGAATGGGACTAGGCATAATAGTTTGGCATGGACTAAACAGGCCAAGTGCGATGAATGGGACTAGGCATAATAGTTTGGCATGGACTAAACAGGCCAAGTGCGATGAATGGGACTAGGCATAATAGTTTGGCATGGACTAAACAGGCCAAGTGCGATGAATGGGACTAGGCATAATAGTTTGGCATGGACTAAACAGGCCAAGTGCGATGAATGGGACTAGGCATAATAGTTTGGCATGGACTAAACAGGCCAAGTGCGATGAATGGGACTAGGCATAATAGTTTGGCATGGACTAAACAGGCCAAGTGCGATGAATGGGACTAGGCATAATAGTTTGGCATGGACTAAACAGGCCAAATGGCCTGTTTCTGTGCTGTAGTGCTCAGTGACTGTAGGATAGTGGAATGGATGAAGAGGTATAATAAACAAGTAATAATGACTAGCACATCTGGCTACTTTCATTGAGTAAATATTACAGATTGCTCTTCCACATGGTTAGAACTTCCCTCTGTTCATTTCCCAGGTTGTCAGTCCATAATGAAATATGGTTATCTACCCACCAGCAAGATTCCCCACCTTCAAAACCCAGGGCATTACTACTCATTAAAAATGTAACCATACCAGCTGAGTCAATACTGTAACATGTTCAGAGGCCGGATATCTAGTGGCAAGTGATTCACCTACTGAGATCTCAGCGCTTTTCCATCATCAACAAGGAATGTGCTGGAGTATTTTCCATTCAGCCAGGACAGCGTAAGCATGACAGTTTTCAAGAAGCTCAACATCATTTGAGCAAAGTGACCGACTTGATTGGCAGCACACCAACTAGCATTTAATCCCTTCAGTGCTAACATATAGCGGCTGGCTTTGCTGAATGCATTACCACTCTGATAGTACCTCCTAAACCTACGATCTCCATCAACAAGAAGACAAGAGCTGCAGGCGCTTCGTGATATCATCACAGGACCTAAATCCTGGAACTCCCTCCCCAGCTGTACTGTGGAAGGATCTTCTTCAGTGTGGCAGATAAAAAATGTGTTTTGCCAGTGCCATCTCAAGGACAGTAAGGTGTGGGCCTTACTAGAGAAGCCCAGACTCCAAAAATAAATTAAAAAGTGGGGGGGGGTTCATGTGGTATTGTAAACATGACCATTCGGTTACATTCTAGCCAGAATCATCGTGGAAGAAATTTCTGAATAAAGGGTTACAATAAAGCTGTTAGGACCCTGCACCTTCCTTTAATTAGCAATATGCCTAGTGATGACCATAGTGCATAGCAACACCGTAAACAAGATAGAAACAGTGAAGGTGGACCCTATGGGCGGTCAAGTTTCTGACAATTAAACAGCGTGCCTGGTTTTCCTTCACCTGTCTGGTACTAACATATAAAACAAGTTATATTTTTGTACTTTAATGACTTACCAGACCTAAGGATTTAATGAACCTTCTTTATATCATAAATAAAAACCCATGATTTGGCCTGGGTTCTCAGCAGGCTTCCAATAATTTATCTTGGTTTCAAGGATGTTCTAACAACCCACTTCTGTATTGTGGGCAGAAAAGAGATGGTCTCTGGCATTTTCGTGAGAATTGATAAGATGCACAGGATTGACCTTTTTTTTAACTTTGACTGATGTAATTGGCTTTCTGTGTGCGCGTATTAAAAAAGGCAGAGATGATTGCTCTTTGGAAGACTTGACTATTGCATCGTTAGTGAGTCATTCTTCCCTAATTCATTAATAAAGGTATTCTCTAGTCCTATGTCCAATTTATTAGAGATCGATTTTAATTGAATTTCCTTAGCAAATTAATTTCCCTAAATCATTCAATCCCAGAACATGAAAAAGACTGAACAACTAATCATAGCTGTGTAGTCTCTTAGAAAATGCTGTACATCTTTTCCTCATATCTCCAAAGTAATTTTCTTTTCAATTCTATTTTCAATGTCAAGTTGTAAGTTCTTGTTGAATCAGTTTCAATCACCATTTCAGACAATCTATTCCACAGAAAGCATAGAAGTAGTGAGATAATTTCTTTATTTGCTAGTTAGTAGTTATACAATACTGTGCAAAAGACTTGGATATATATATATATATATATAGCTAGGGTGTCTAAGACTTTTGCACAGTATTGTATTTGTCAATGTGGAGCAGGGAACAAGTTTGTAAGTCTGGTGAGAGCATATGATGTTGAGAATGGTGAGATTGAAGCACCACAGGAGGGGTGTAGTACAGGCGGCAGAGAAGGAGCACCAGGGGTTGTGGGTTGTGCCGGACTAGACACACTCAGTTCTGAGACACCAGGCAAGGATATCAGACTCCAAACAACTGGTTTATTGATCTTTACAGAATGTCTCTCTGGGGTTTCCCATTTCCTCCCCTCTCCCTTCCCCTTTTCCCAACCATGGTTCCTCTCTCTTCTGCTCCCTTCCCACTCTCAGTCCACAAGAAGCCAAGTGGTTAAGGCTTTGGGCTGGCAATCTGAAGGTCGTTAGTTCGAGCCTCAGCTGAGGCAGGCAGCGTGTGTGTCCTTGAACGAGGCATTTAACCAGACACTGCTCCTGCACATATATAGGCCAGTGGCGGCAGCTGGTGCAGTATGGACAAGACAATACAGAACCATATCAGAGTTAGGTTTATCATCACTCACATGCGTCATGAAATTTGTTTTTTTTGTGGCAGCAGTACAGTGCAATACATAAAATTACTACAGTACTGTAGTACAGTACAGTACCGTGCAAAAGTCTTAGGCATCCTAGCTATATATATGTGCCCAAGACCTTTGCACAGTACTGTACTTATCAAGGTGTAATAGATTGTGCATCTTAAAAAAAATCAAATATAATTCTAAGTTATATGTTCAAGGATGATGTGAACCTGCCTGCAAGTATAAGAACCTGAAGCACCGTGATAACATGGTGGTTTGCACAACACTATTACAGCTCGGGGCATTCCGGAGTTCAGAGTTCAGTTCCGACGCTGACTGTAAGGTGCCCGCGAGCTGAGTAGGTTTACTCTGGGTGCTCTGGTTTCCTCCATAGTCCCAAGACCTAGTGGTTAGTAGGTTAACTGGTCATTGTAAGTTGCCCTGTGTTAAGCAGATAGATTTCTGGGCAGTGCAGCTTGTTGGTCTGGTAGGGCCTGTTCTGCACCATATCTCTAAATAAACAAACTCTACCTGCCGAGCACTACAGAAGCTGCTCCTGCTTTTAGAAGTGCACTCCCAACCCGGGAGACATTGGGCCTCCAGTTCAGACTGGTAATTTATAGTTAGTCGGTTACAAGGACTCACCATTCACCTCTCTCATATCCCAGTGGATTCCAGCTGTTATTTTTTCCCTGTAGGGTACCAAAGTTCCCACATAAAAGACGATAGTGCTCAATAGAGTTACTAATAGGATCGACTGTATTCCAGGCTGTACAAATGTTCTATTTTGCTTGCAGCTTATAACTCATCATAGTAATGGTCGTTATTACTTCATTTCACTTATGAAAAGAATATTCATCTAATGCAGTCTCTCAACGATTATTTTCAAGAGCCACAAAAATTTATTTTATTTCTATGTCAAAACATTTCCAGATGGACTTTGCTGTGATAATCTGTACTGGCAAATTTTACATTTAAAACTGTATTGCTGCATAGCTGACCTTCTAGAAAATTCCCACATCTCTGCCTAAGACCAAAGTATTCATTCTTAACAAGGACTCATCATCTCATGTTTTTGATATTTATTGCTTATTTATTATTATTTTTAAAATTTCTTTCTTTTTCTATTTCCACACTTTGTTGGCTTCTGCACTCTGGTTGAACTCCCAGATTGGGCAGCCTTTCATTGATTCTTCTGGTTGTTATTCTATATATTTACTGAGCATGCCCACAAGGAAAAGTACCTCAGGGTTGTATATGGTGACATATATGCACTTTGATAATAAATCTAGTTTGAACTTTGATCTAACCAGGCAGCATGGTACCAAAGCAGTTAGCAGAATGCTTTGCAGTAACAGTTGTAAGATCAGAGTTCAGTTCACGCTGCTATCTGTCGAGTCAGTACATTCTCCCCACGTCCATGTGAGCTTCCTCTGGATGCTCCGATTTCCTCCCAGACCCCAAAGATATACAGGTTAGGGTTTGTGAGTTGTGGGCATGCTATTTTGGTGCTGGAAGCATGGTGACAATTGCCGACTGCCCAGCACAATCCTCGCTGCAAGGAACTGATAATGATATTTTACACATATAATTATAGTGATGCTTCCAGCTATTTTTGAGATACAGTACTGTGCTAAAGTATTAAGCACTCTATATAGCTAGAATGCCTGAGACTTGTGAACTGTCCTGTACTGCACTTATGAACGTGGAGTGGAGAGCAAATTTGTAAACCTGGCAGGAGCAAAGGGTGTTGGGAATGGCGAGGACAGTGCTGCAGGAGGCAAAGCAGGAGTGTCAGGGGCAGAGGGGTAGCATGGGTGCAGACACAAGACAAGATAATTTGATTCCAAACCAATTGGTTTATTGATCATTACAGAATGTCTCTCTGGTGCTTCCCACTCCCTCTCCTCCCCCTTTCCCTTTTTCCAACCATGATTCCTCTCTCCCTGCTCCCTTCCCACTCTCAGTCCACAAGAGAAACCCATATCAGAATCAGGTTTATCATCACTCACACGTCATGAAATGTGTTTTTTATTGGGGGGGGGTGCACAGTAGGGCAACACATTGCATTACTACATACTCTAAAAAAGTTGTAGGCACCTTAGCTATGTACAGTGTATGTGCCTAAGACTTTTGCACAGTACTGTAAGTGTCTTCCCTTTGGCTCTACAAAGATCCTGCTCACTGCTAACAATATTTAGGTTCCTGAAATTAAAGTCTATAAAAAATTAAAGACTGAGATGGTATGGGTAAGGTAACAAAATGGAAACTGTTCAAGTTACCAGATGGCTCAAGAGTCATGCTACTGGGGGTCCGTGTGGAAAAGTCTTCTTACACCAAGGGCAGTAATAATTTCGAACATTGCCTGTTAAAGGGTGTGGGGTGGAGAGGTGCTGGAATTAGTGGAGGCTCAGTAGTGTAGTGGTTAGTAAAAAGCTATTACAGTGCCAGCAATCCAGGTTCAATACCCATCACTGTCTCTAAGGAGTTCATACATTCTCCTTGTGACCTCATGGGTTTCCTTCAGGTACCCCAGTTTCCTCCCACGTTCCAAAGACATATGGGTTAGTAGCTTAGTTGGTCACATGGGTGTAATTGGATGGCGCGGGCTCACTGGGACAGAAGGGCCGTAAATAAATAAAATAACACATCAATTAGGGTTTTCAAAGGGGAACTGAATCTGCAACTGAGGGAAAATAATTCACGGGCCTTGGAGGAATGAGACTGAATAAGCAGCTGCACATGAACGAAGCATGTAGTCTCCTCAGATGCCACTGTGATTCTATGATTCTTTGATTCTAATAACAAAACCTTTAGACCTTATATTAAATTGTTAAATTATGATTAATCACCTCTAAAATCGGCTATTAACATGCCATAGCACGTAATAATGCTGGGTGAGAACTGCCATTTTCTTTCTGCTGGTTCACCTCTTTGTCACCAGCAATGTTCCATCTAATCTTTTTTCACAGCTGCACAAGTCAACCATTGCTCTGAAAAGGAATTTTTTAAAAACACATCCTGAAAACTGAGCAGCACTTTAATTGTTTTTTTTTCAGAATACGCATATCATGAATACTTAGAATGAAAATTGAAAAAACGCATACTTTTGATTTTATTTATTAATTAAAGTTTACAATGAAATACAGTACAACAATAAAAGTCGTTTACGTTTTCTGAACTTTTCTAGCTGTGTCCAATTTCATCTGCGTGGCAACAAAGGCAATGTGTACGGACGCTTTGTAGTCGCTGTGCTGCCACACATCTGCTCACCTTAGAGGGAGCAGTGGTTACCAAACACCTCAATTAATCTCCAGCAGATTCAGAATCAGAATCAGAATCAGGTTTATTATCATGGCCTGTGACATGAAATGTGTTATCTTAGCAGCAGCAGTTCAATGCAATACATAAGCTAGCAGAGAGAGAAAAAAAGTAATAATAGTAAATAAAATAAAACAATAATAAATAAACAAGTAAATCAATTGGGTATATTGAATAGATCTTTTAAAATGTGCAAAAACAGAGATACTGTATATTAAAAAAAGTGAGGTAGTGTCCAAAGAAGCTGTTACTGAATCGCTGAGTGTGTTCCTTCAGGCTTCTGTATCTCCTACCTGATGGTAACAGTGAGAAAAGGGCATGCCCTGGGTGTTGGAGGTCCTTAATAATGGACGCTGCCTTTCTGAGATACCGCTCCCTAAAGATGTCCTGGGTACTTTGTAGGCTAATACCCAAGATGGAGCCGACTAGATTTACAACCTTCTGCAGCTTCTTTCGGTCCTGTGCAGTAGCCCCTCCCCCCCACCCCATACCAGACAGTGATGCAGCCTGTCAGAATGCTCTCCACAGTACAACTATAGAAGTTTTTGAGTGTATTTGTTGACATGTCAAATCTCTTCAATAAAGTACAGCCGCTGTCTTGCCTTCTTTATAACTGCATCAATATGTTGGGACCAGGTTAGACCTTCAGAGATCTTGACACCTGGGAACTTGAAACTGCTCACTCTCTCCACTTCTGATCCCTCTATGAGGGTTGGTATGTGTTCCTTCATCTTACCCTTCCTGAAGTCCACAATCAACTCTTTCATCTTACTGACTTTGAGTGCCATGTTGTTGCTGCGGCACCACTCCACTAGTTGGCATATCTCACTCCTGTACACCATTCATTGAATAATAAGAGAACAAATCTACAGGCGTTCCTGTCTTACATCTGGGATTACTTGAGTTTGATGTGTAGGACAATGAAGTTTCATTATATTTGTGTAGCACACAAACTACTTGAGGAACTCAGCAGGTCAGACAGCATCTATGGAGAGTAATAAATAGTTAATGTTTCGGGCGAGGAACCTTCAGCAGAACTGGAAAGGAAAGGGGCAGAATTGTGAGTAAGAAAGTGGGGGAAAGGGAAGGAGTTTCCTCCCACATCCCAAAGACATACGGGTTAGTTGGTTAATTGGTCGCATGGGTGTGATTAGGTGGCGGAGGCTTGATGGGCCTCTCATGCCCTCTGGTATTGGAGATTTCAATCCTGGGAAGAACTTACGGTCTACTCTATTTATGCTTTTCATAATCTTGTAAACCGGTATCAGATCTCCTCTCGGCCTCCGCATCTCTAGAGAAAGCAACCCAAGTTTGTTCCTCTTTTTCCCTTATTAGGGAGAGAGAGCCTCTGATATGTCAAATACTGGATGAACAAGTAGTCTTTGAGGTACTGCAAGTTTGTGTCTTTATTGATGCTTTGCTGCATGCGTGAGTGCTCGGTGGGAGGCACTGATGCTTTTGTGCTGGTGAGGGAGGGGAGGATACTGTTGTGGGGGATGATCTCCCAGGGGAATGCCACGGAAATCAGGTTACTGGCACTGAGCATGGGTCCGTGGAGCAGATGGGAAAGAGGGAGAAGAGGGGAGCTGCAGTGATATGGGACTCAATAGTCAGAGGAACAGACAGAACGTGAATGGGACACCCAGATGCCAGTGGCTAGTGGTGTTCTGCAGGGGTCGGTGTTGGGACCACTTCTTTTTATGTTGTGTATCAATGATTTAGATGATGGAATAGATGGCTTTAATGCCACATTTGCAGATGATACAAAGATTGGTCAAGGACCAATCTGTATTGAGGAAACAGGTAGGCTGCTAGAGGACTTATACAGATTAGGAGAATGGGCAAGAAAGTGGCAAATGAAATACAGTGTTGGAAAATGCATGGTCATTTACTTTAGTAGTAGAAATAAATGTGCAGGCTATTCTCTAAACAGGGATAAAATCCAAAAATCTGAGACACATAGGGACCTGACAGTTCTTGTGCAGAACACCCTGAAGCATACCTTGCAGGAGTTGATGGTGAGGAAGGCAATTGCAGTGTTAGCAATCATTTCAAGAGGTCTAGAATACAAGAGCAGGGGTGTGATGCTGAGGCTTTATAAAACACTGGTGAGGCGTCACCTTGGGTACTGTGAACGTTTTTGGGCTACTCATCTAAGAAAAGATGTGCTGGCATTGGAGTGGGTCCAGAGGAGGTTCACACAAATTATTCCAGGAATGAACGGGTTATCATATGAGGAACTTCTGATGGCTCTGGGTCTGTACTTACTGGAATTTAGAAGGATCAGGGTGGATCACATTGAAACCTTTCGAATGTTGAAAGGCTTAAACAGGGTAGATGTGAAAAGGATGTTTCCCATGGTAGGGGAGTCTAGAACAAGAGGGCACAGCCTCAGGTTAGAGGGGCATCCATTTAAACAGAGATGCAAAGAAATTTCTTTAGCCAATAGAAGAGAATTTGTTACCATGATCAGCTGTGGAGGCCAGGTCATTGGGAGTACTTAAGGTGGAGATTGATAGGTTCTTGATTGGATATGGCATCAAAGGTTATGAGGAGTGGGGCTGGTGAGGGGAAAAAGGGATCAGCCATGATTGAATGGTGGAGCAGACTCGATGGGCCAAATGGCCTAATTCTGCTCCCGTGTCTTCTGGTCTTATTAGTTAATAGGTCGCCTCCACCCTTCAGCATGAACTTTGATTTCTCCTTCTAGTATTATTTTTGTTCTGGTTTCCTTTTTTTCTATTCCCCACTCTGGCCTCCTGCCTCTTCTCCTCACCTGCCTATCGCCTTTCCTGGTGACCATCCTTCTTCCTTTCCTCCCATGGTCCACTCTCCTCTCCTATCAGATACTTTTTCTCTAACCCTTTACCTTTTCCAATCTAATTTACTACCTTGTCCTGAATGCCGAGAGACTGAACCTTCCTGACCATCCTCCCATGTAGGACCTTGCCAAAGCCTTGCTAAAACCATGTAGACAGCATTCTCTGCCTTTCCTTCATCGATGTTCCTGGTAACTTCTTCAAAAGAGTTTGGTTAGGCACAGCCTACCATGTGCAAAGGCATGTTGACTATTTCTAATCAGTTCTTGTCTATCTTGTTTAATACTTATACATCGATGCCCTTTTTGGCCAATTTTTCCAGTTGGTACAGATCCTGCTGCAAGCTTTGGTTGCCTTCCTCACTGAGAACTGCACATGCTCTGTCGATGTGCATCTTTCTGTGCTGGATGCATAATCTGGCATTCCCAAAAGGAGTCAGAGAGGAACCTCAGCCAGTGGGAGCACTGTAGGAAGCAGCTGGCTGTCACCAAAGTAGAAAGATGTGCTTGACTACATGCACCAATATTTTGAATTTCCTTACAGGTTAAAGAAAATTATAATGGGCAATAGATGAGTGGGGGAGATAGTGTAGGGGTGGAAATAATGGCTTCATAATGAAAGGCTCTACTGATATTGATTAACACAGTAGATTCTGCAGATGCTGGAAATCCAGAGAAACACACACAAAACACTGGAGGAACTCAGCTGGGAAAGCAACATCTAGGGAGAGGAATAAAAAGTTGAGACTTCAGGTAATCAGGACTAGAAAAAAAGGTGAGGGGGAGGGGAAGTACAAGCTAGAAGATGATAAGAGTACATGGATGAGAGGGGTATGGAGTGCTATGGCCTGGGTTCAGGTCGATGGGACAAAGCAGAATAATAATTTGGCACCAACTAAATGTGCCAAAGGGTCTGTTTCTGTGCTCTAAGGCTCTAAAGTGAATGGGCTTTTTGGGGAATTGTGTTGGCATAGATTGAAAATTGGTTGATGGAAAGGAAAAAATGTAGTTTTTGGAATAGCTAGAGATAAGTAACTCATTGATCAGTGCTCGGACCTCAGCTAATCCTAACCTACATATCAATGATTTGGATAAAGGAAAAGAATGCAATATTCTAAAGTTTGCAAATGACATGAAACTGAATGAAATTATAAATACTGAAATGCACGTGAAGGCACTTTAATGCAAGTTACACAGAGTGGGAGAGTTAGTATATGCAGTACAATGTCGAGTTATCCAGTGAGGTACAAGAAAATAAAAGTGAGACATATTTAAATGGTGCTATATTGGGAAGTCTTGACGTACAAAGAAACTTGTACTTCAGTTACTGAAAACAAACATGCAAGGCAGCAAGCAATTAAGGAGGCAAGTGATGTGTTTCCCTTCATAACGGGAGGATGAGTGTAGGTGCAAAGTTTTACTTCATTTACCCAGGATTTCGATGACAGCTCATCAGGAGTAATATGTGCAGATGTGATCTCCTTACCCAAGAAAGTGCAGACTTTCCATGGAGGTACCTTGGTGAGGGCTGATTCTGACAGGACTGAATGCAAAGGATTTCCTCTGGGTACACCGCTTTCCCCCCACATTCCAAAGACATATAGGTTAGAGCAGGGCTTCCCAACCTCTTTTATGCTGTAGAGCCTTACCATTAACCCAAGGGTCCGTGAACTCCAGTTTGGGAACCCCTGGGTTGGGGTTAGCAAGCTACGGGCGTGCTACATTGGTACCAGAAGCATGGCGACACTTGCGGGCTGCCCCCAGCACGTCACTGGCCGTGTTGATCAATGATGGCGATAAGACCATAAGATATAGGAGCAGAATTAGCCTATTTGGACTATCAAGTCTGCTCTGCCATTTTATCATGGCTGATCCAATTTTCCTCTCAGCCATAATCTCCTGCCTTCTCCCCATATCCCTTCAAGCCCTGACCAATCAAGGATCTATTAACCTCTACCTTAAATGTAGATACAGACTTGGCTTCTGCAGCTGCCTGTGGCAAAGAATTCCATAAACTCACCACTCTCTGGCTAAGCAAATTCCTTCTTTTCTCCATTCTAAAAGGATGCCTCTCTATTCTGAGGCTGTGACCTCTGGTCTTAGACTCTC
Source organism: Hemitrygon akajei (assembly GCF_048418815.1). Taxonomy (NCBI): domain Eukaryota; kingdom Metazoa; phylum Chordata; class Chondrichthyes; order Myliobatiformes; family Dasyatidae; genus Hemitrygon; species Hemitrygon akajei. The sequence continues at coordinate 15,806,702 of NC_133125.1, read as the reverse complement.
CCACCATAGGAAACACCCTCTCTACATCCACTCTGTCAAGATCTTTCCCCATATGATATGTTTCAATGAAGAGACCCCCCTCATTCTTTTGAATTCTAGTAAATACAGCCCTAGAGCCATCAAACGCTTTTCCTATGACAAGCCATTCAATCCTGGAATCATTTTTGTGAACTTCCTTTGAATGCTTCTCCAGTTTCAGCACATCCTTTCTAAGATAAGGGGCCCAAACCTGCTCACAATACTCCAAGTGAGGTCTCACCTCTGCTTTATAAAGTTTCAACATTACATCCTTGCTTTTATATTCTAGTCCTCCTGAAGTTAATCCTAACATCGCATGTGCCTTCTCACCACAGACTCAACCTGCAAATTGACCTTTCAGGAATCCTGCACAAGGACTCTTTGCACCTCAGTTTTTTGTATTTTCTCTCCATTTAAAAAATAGTCAACCCTTTCATTTCTTCTCCCAAAGTGCATGACCATACACTTCCCAACACTGTATTCCATCTGCTATTTCTTTGTGCACTCTCCTAATCTGTCTAAGTCCTTCTGTAGCCTCTCTACTTCCTCAAAACATCCTGCCCCTCCATCTATCTTCATATCATCTGCAAACTTTGCAACGAAGCTATCAATTCCATCATCCAAATCATTGGCATAATTTGTAAAAAGCATCAGTCCCAACACAGACCCCTGTGGAACACCACTAAACCAACCAGGAAATGCTCCCTTTATTCCCACTCTTTGCCTCCTGCCAATCAGCTACTGCTTTTTCTATGCTAGAATCTTTCCTATAATTCCATGGGCTCATAGCTTGCTAAGCAGCCTCATGTGTGGCCTTCTGAAAATCCAAGTACACAACAACACCCAATTCTCATTTGTCTATCCTGCTTGTTATTTCTTCAAAGGATTCCAATGTATCTGTCAGACAAGAGTTTCCCTTGAGGAAACCATGCTGACTATGGCCTATTTTATCATGTGCCTCCAAGTACCCTGAGACCTCCTCCTTAATAATCAACACCAACATCTTCCCAACCACTGAGGCCTGACTAACTGGCCTATCATTTCCTTTCCTCTGCCTCTCTCCTTTCCAGAAGAGTAGAGTGACTTTGTAATTTTCCAGTGCTCCAGAACCATTCCAGAATCTAGTGATTGTTCAAAGATCGTTATTAATGCCTCCACAATTTCTTCAGCAACCTTGTTCAGAACTGTGGGGTGTACACCATTTGATCCAGGTGACTTGTCTATCTTCAAACCTTTCAGTTTCCCAAGAACCTATTCTGTAGTTATGGTAACTTCACACACTTCATGACTGCTGATAAATGGAACTTCCACCATACTGCTAGTATCTTCCACAGTGAAGACTGATGCAAAATACTTATTCAGTTCATCCTCTATTTCCTTGTCCCCCATCACTACCTGTTCAGCATCCTTTTCTAGTGGTCTGTTATCCACTCTCACCTCTCTATTACACTTTATGTATCTGAAGAATCTTTTGGTATCCTCTTTAGGTTGTTGGAGGGCTTACTTTCATATTCCACCTTTACCTTCTTAATGACTTTTTTAATGACCAACTTCTGTTAGTTATTAAGCTTTCTGATCCTCTAACCCCACTAATTTTTGCTCTATTATATGCCCTTTTTTTGTTTTTTTTGTTGGCTTTGACTTATCTTGTCAGCCATGGTTGCATCATCTTTCCTTCAGAATACTTCTTCCTCTTTGGGATGTACAGTATATATCTTGTGTAACCTACTGTATGTGTGAAATGGATATTATGTCAAGACCATGAAGAAAATTCAATACAGGTGTCCCCTGCTTTACGAATGTTTTCTTTACGCCACTTCGCTTTTATAAAAGACTTACATTAGTAACCTGTTTTCGCGTAACAAAGAGGATTTTTGCTTTTATGAAAATTTTTCCCATACAAATGAATGGTTCTTTGCTTTACGCCATTTCGGCTTAAGAAAGGTTTCATAGGAATGCTCAACCTTTGTAAAGCGGGGGGGCGGGGGGACACCTGTATAAAGAAAAATAAGACTTGTAGCTTGTAGATGTAAATTCATCATACCAATTCCAAACTTCTAAACACCAGCACTCTTGCATAAAATCCCAATTAATCTATACAATGATGTTAACATTTTAATGTCATTCTTCAAAGCGGTTTCATCAATTTTAACTAACAGAGTGCTGCAATACTGTTTACATTGTAATGGAAATTTCCAGCGTGGTAACCAATATCATTGCTATGGAATCAAAGTTTTAATATCTGACTCCTTTCAAGATATGAGCTACCTCAGAAGCTTTGAGAAGATAGCAATAATTTCTTTTAAAGTCAATTCACTTGCACTACACAATAACTCCAGTCAGGATTCAATCCCTTCCCTCCTTCTCCATTGGCTGTTTCTGTATTTAAGTCTGTATTCTTCAACACAAACACTGGTATGACAACTCTCCCATATATTTTGTATTTCTCACTTACAAATTACCTATACACTCAATGGCTGGCAGTATAAATAACTTCTCAATGCTAGACTAGTTTAATCCCTATTTTATGAGCAATCACTTGCATTATTTGGTAAATGAATTGCAATATTGTAACTCAGATGCAGCAGTAGAATTCCCTATGTTAATTTAGGCAGATTTCCATTCAAAAGTAATCTCTGAGATAATGTTAGAGTCAGGAGCACTCTAAGTCACTTTAAGCAGGTTGTTGATTGTGGATATAAAAAGTCACGGCATGGCAGCACCTCTACTTCCTTCAAGCAATGCACACAAAATGCTGGTGGAACGCAGCAGGCCAGGCAGCATCTATAGGGAGAAGCGCTGTTGACGTTTCTGGCTGAGACCCTTTGTCAGGACTAACTGAAAGGGAAGATATTAAGAGATTTGAAAGTAGGAGGGGGAGGTGGAAATGCGAAATGATAGGAGAAGACCAGAGGGGGTGGGATGAAGCTAAGAGCTGGAAAGGTGATTGGTGAAAGTGATACAGAGCTGGAGAAGGGAAAGGATCATGGGACGGGAGGCCTAGGGAGAAAGAAAGGGGGAGGGGAGCACCAGAGGGAGATGGAGAACAGGCAGAGTGATGGGTAGCGAGAGAGAGAGAAAAAAAGGAGAGGGGGAAACTAAATATATCAGGGATGGGGTAAGAAGGGGAGGAGGGGCATTAACGGAAGTTAGAGAAGTCAACATTCATTCCATCAAGTTTGAGGCTACCCAGCCGGTATATAAGGTGTTGTTCCTCCAACCTGAGTGTGGCTTCATCTTGACAGTAGAGGAGGCCATGGATAGACATATCAGAATGGGAATGGGACGTGGAATTAAAATGTGTGGCCACTGGGAGATCCTGCTTTCTCTGGCAGACAGAGTGTAGGTGTTCAGTGAAACAGTCTCCCAGTCTGCGTCGGGTCTCACCAATATATAAAAGGCCACACCGGGAGCACCAGACACAGTATACCACACCAGCCGACTCACAGGTGAAGTGTCGCCTCACCTGGAAGGACTGTCTGGGGCCCTGAATGGTGGTGAGGGAGGAAGTGTAAGGGCAGGTGTAGCACTTGTTATGTTTACAAGGATAAGTGCCAGGAGGGAGATCGGTGGGAAGGGATGGGGGGGGGGAACGAGTGGACAAGGGAGTCACATAGGGAGCAATCCCTGTGGAAAGTGGAAAGGGGGGGGAGGGAAAGATGTGTTTAGTAGTGGGATCCCGTTGGAAGTGACGGAAGTTACGGAGAATTATACGTTGGACCCGGAGGCTGGTGTGGTGGTAGGTGAGGACAAGGGGAACCCTATCCCGAGTGGGGTGGTGGGTGGATGGGGTGAGGGCAGATGTGCGGGAAATGAGAGAGATGCGTTCTACTTCCTTAGGAGTTTGCAAAGATTCAGCATGACATCTAAAACTTTGACAGACTTCTACAGATAGGTGGTGGAGAGTATATTGACCAGCTGCATCACAGCCTGATATGGAAGCACCAATACTCTTGAACGAAAAATCATACAAAAGTAGTGGACATAGCCCAGTTCATCACAGGTAACTCAAGAAGCTCCAATATCCTTACAGGCAGGTTGGCTAGTGTTGTTTGGATGGATTTAAACTAATTTGGCAGGGTGCTGGGATCAGGAGTGCTAAAAATGAGTTAGTTGGTTTACAAACAAAGGCAATGTGTGGCTGAGGAAATGGCAAAGTTGCAGTCAACAGAGGAATTGCAACAGAAAAGGAGGACAAAATTGAAAAGGGTGAATACAGGACTGAAGGTGTATTTGAATGCACACAGTATACAGAATAAGGCAGATGAATTTGAAGGCAGTTGCAGATTGGCATGTATGATGTTGTAGGCATCACTGAACCATGGCTGAAAGAAGATTATAGCTGGGAGATTAATGTCTGATGCACCATCAATCACTCTCGGAGACGTGAGGCGAGATGTAGGCTTTTATTGGCTGGAAGAAAGAACAAGCAGCAATTGACCACCACACTACATCCTGGAGACTGAGGCCGGGGTGGTGTCTCCAATCGCCTTTATACCGGGGTCCGTGGGAGGAGCCACGGTCTGTGGGAGGAGCCACAGGAGCAGTCAGTGGGGGGGGCATGTCCAGACAGGTATATGTAGTTCACCACAATGTCCAAAGATACATTGCCTTGAAAGGACAGGCGGGAAGGCAGAGAGGGTGGTGTTGCTCTGTTGGTAAAAAATGAAATCAAATCACTAGAAAGGTGACATAGGGTCAGAAAGTGTTGAATCATTGTGGATAGAGCTAAGGAACTGCAAGGGTAAAAAGACCCTGATGGGACTTATATACAGACCCCCAAACAGTGGTAAGGATCTGGTCTACAAATTGCAATGGGAGATTGAAAATGCATGCCAAAAAGGCAATGTTACAATAGATATGCAGATAGATTGGGAAAATCAGGTTGGTGCTGGATTCCAAGAGGGGGAATTTCTAAAATGTCTACCAGGTACTTTTTAGAGCAGCTCATAGTTGAGCCCACTAGTGGATCAGCTATTCTGGATTGGGTGCTGTGTAATGAACCAGAATTGATTAGAGAGCTTAAGGTGAAAGGCCCTCAGCGGCAAGTGATCATAATGTGATAGGAGTCACATTGAAATTTGAGAAGGAAAAGCTGAAGTGAAGTGTATCATTGTTACAGTGGAGCAAGGGGAATTACAGAGGCATGAGAGAGGAGTTGGCCAGAACTGATTGGAAAAGAACACTGGCAGGGATGACGGCAGAGCTGCAATGACTGGAATTTCTGGAAGCAACTTGGAAGGCACAGGATATATACATCCCAAAGAGGAAGAAGTATTCTAAAGGCAAGATGACACAACCGTGGCTAACAAGAGAAGCCAAAGCCAAAGAGACGACATAGAGTAAAAATGAGAAGAACTGAAAGGATTCACTATTTTCTAAATAGTCCCTGTGCAGGATTCCCTAAATGTTAATTAGCAGGTTGAGTCTATAGTGAGGAATGCAAATGTGATGTTAACATTCATTACAAGAGGCCTAGAATATAAAAGCATGGGTGTAATTTTGAGACTTCATAAAGTACTGGTGAGACCATACTCGGAGTACTGTGAGCAGTTTTGGGCCCCTTATCTCAGAAAAAATGTGCTGAAACTGGAAAGAGTTCAAAGGAGGTTCATGAGCATGATTCCGGGATTAAATGGCATGTCATATGAAGGGTGTTTGATGGCTTCAGGTCTGTATTCACTAGACTTCAGAAGAATGACGAGTAACCTAATTGAACGCTATCAAGTGAAAGGCCTGAAAGAGTGGATGTGGAGAGGATGTTTCTTTTGGTGGAAGAGTCTCAGACTAGAGGATACAGCCTCAGAATAGAGTGCATCCTTTTCGAACAGAGATGAGGAGGAATTTCTTTAGTCAGAGAATAGTGAATCTGTGGAATTCTTTGCCACAGGCAGCTGTGGAGGCCAAGTGTTTATGTATATTTAAGGCAGAGATTGACTGATTCTTGGTTGGTCACAGCATGATGGGATACAAGGGGCAGGCAGAAGTTCGGGGCTGAGCGGAGAAATGGATCAGTCACGATAGAATGGTGGAGCAGACTCGCTTCGATGGGCCAAATGACCTAATTCTGCTCTTGTGTTTTACGGTCTTATGGTAAAGCCCTCCCCATGATTGAGCACATCTACACAGAGCATTGTCGAAGGAAAGCATCATCCATTATCATGGGCCCCCACTACCCAGTTCATGCTCTCTTCTCAGTGCTCCCATCAGGAAGAACGTACAAGAGCCTCAGGACTCACCACCAGGTTCAGGAACAATTACTAACCCTCACCATCAGGCTCTTGAACCAGAGGGTATAGCCACTCAGCTTCACTTGCCCCATCACTGTTCCCACAGCCTGTAGATTCACTCTTCATCTCACATTCTCTATATTTATTGCTTATTTATTATTATTATTTCTTCCATTTGTATTTCCATCTTTTTTGTCTTTTTGCACAATGGTTGAACACCCAATGTATTCATTGATTCTATTATGGTTATTATTCTATCATAGATTTATGGAGTAAGGCCCCAAGAAAATGAATCTCAGGGTTGTAGATGGGGATATACAGGAAACCCTTTTTAACCGGGGATCTCTAGAGACACAGCTCGATAGCCCCTTGCTAACAGTCATTGGACTAAGCGGTGAGAGAATCGCCTTTCTCAGAATCCATGTGTCCAGTGTCACTATGACTAGGGTCCCACAAAAACCAAGAAGTTGCGACGTCTCGACCACCTGAACCCTGATCTGTGCGAATACTGTGGAAATATTGCCCCCATGTAATTAGCCATCAGCAAGAAGTAACAGATCATACACTGCATACAGTTACAGCTGAACCTGAGGGGGACCCATATCCTTGTGGGCAGGTTTTCTAGAACTGTTGGGGATGGTTTAAACTAATTTGGCAGGGGATAGGGCTAAAAATGGGGAAGGTGGTATACAAGTAGAGGCAGAGTGTATTGAGACTCAGATAGGACAGGCAGGTGATAGGCAGTCAGTGGAATGTTGCAGTATAATGGGGGATAAAATCAAAAGTGACAAATACAGGACTGAAGCTGTTATATATGCATGTAGTATACTGAATAAGGAAGATGATTTTGTAGCACAGTAAAGATTGGCAGGTATGACACTGTAGGCATCACCGAGTCATGGCTGAAAGAAGATTATAGTTGCGAACTTGACATCCAAGGATACCCTATGAATCAAAAGGATAGACAGAAAGGTAGAGGGGGTAGTCTAGCCCTGTCAGTAAAAAAATTAAATCAAATCCTTAGAAGGAGATGAGACAGGATCGGAAGTTGTAGAATTGTTGTGGGTAAAGTTAAGAAACTGCAAGGGTAAAAAGACCTTGATGGGAGTTAGATACAGGCCTCTGAACAGTAGCCAGGTTGTAGGCTACAAATTACAGCGGGACATAGAAAATGCATGTGAAATAGTCATGGGGGATTTCAATATGCAAATATATTGGGAAAGTCAGGTTGATGTTGATTTTGGATCTAAGAGAGAGAATTTGTAGAATGCCTATGAGATGGATTTTTAGATTGGCTTATGGTTGAGCCCACCAGGGGATCAGCTATTCTGGAATGGATATTATGTTATGAACCAGATTTAATTAGGGAACTTAAAGGGACCCTAAGGAGATTGTGATCATAATATGATAGAATTCACCCTGCAGTTTGAGAGGGAGAAGCTAAAGTCAGATGTTTCAGTATTAAAGTGGAGTAAAGGGAATTACAGAGGCATAAGTGAGGAACTGGCCAAAGTTGATTGGAAGGGGACACCAGCAGGGATGATGGCAGAGAGCGATGGCTGGAGATTCTGGGAGCAATTAGGAAGGCACAGGATAGATACGGTACATCCCAAAGAAGAACGAGTAATCTAAAGGCAGGATGATGCAACCGTGGCTGAAAAGGTAAGTCAAAGCCAACATTAAAGCAAATGAGAGGGCATATAATAGAGCAAAAATTAACGGGAAGTTTAGAGGATTGGGGAGGTTTAAAAAACCAACATAAAGCAACTAAAAAAGCCACAATGAGGGAAAAGATGAAATACAAAAGTAATAATATCTAGCCAATAAATTCTAAGAGGATAGCAAAAGTTTTTTCAGATATATAGAGAGTAGAAGGGAGATGAGAGTAGCTACCAGACCACTGGAAAATGATGCTGGAGAGGTAGTAATGGGGGACAAGGAAATGGTGGACAAACTAAGTAAGTATGTTGCATCAATCTTCACTGTGGAAGACACTAGTAGTATGCCAGAAGTTCAAGAGTGTCAGTGGCAGCAGTTGCTGTTACTAGGGAGAAGGTGATAGGAAGCTGAAAGGTCTGAAGGTAGATAAGACACCTGGACTAGATGGACTACACCTCAGGATTCTGAAAAAGATAGCTGAAGAGATTGTGGAGGCATAAGGATTCATCTTTCAAGAATCACTAGATTCTGATACAATTCTGGAAGTCTGGAAAATTGCAAATAGACTGAATCACTCCTCTCTTCAAGAAGGGAGAGGGGGAGAAGAAAGGTAATTATAGGCCAGATAGGCTGACCTTAGTGGCTGGATATATGTTGAAGTTGATTGTTAAAGATGAGGTTTTGGGGTACTTGGAGACATGGTAAAATACATCAAAATCAGCATTGTTACTTAAGGGAAAATCTTGCCTGATAAATCTGCTGGAATTCTTTGAAGAAATAACAAGAAGGATAGACAAAAAAGAATCAGTGAATGTTGTGTACTTGGATTTTCAGAAGGTCTTTCACAAGTTGTTACACATGAGGCCGCTTAGCAAGATAGGAGAGAGCAGTGGCTGATTGTCAGAAGGTAAAGAACAGGAATAATAGGAGCCTTTTCTGATTGGCTTCCGGTAACTAGTGGTGCTCCGCAGGGATCAGTGTTGGAACAGATTCTTTTTATGTTATATGTCACTGACTTAAATAACAGAATTGATAGCTTTGTGGCCAAGCTTGCAGACGATACAAAGTTAGATTGTAAGTCAGGGGGTGAAAGGCTACAGGGAGAATGCAGGAGAATGGGGTTGATAGGGAAATGGATCAGTCAAGATCAAATGGCTGAACAGACCTGATGGCCCAAATGGTATAGTTCTGCTCCTATGTCTTATGGCCTTATTAAAAAAAAAATCCTGGATTTAAAAAAAATCTGTTGGCTGAGACTGTTTGTGAACTTCTTATTTCCCGCCACAGATGCTAGCTGACTTGTTGAGTTCTGTATGTATTTCCCAATATTCTCTGAGTTCTGTAAACTTTGTTACTATTACTCTGTTTAGTACTGTTCAACCAAAGCTGATGCAAGACGAGATGCGGCCAGAGTGGCCCTAATGAACTCTGTCTTCAATGAACAGCCATCTCGTATAATCACAGTGGAATTTATCAGGGAAAGCATGGAGGAAGCCATTGCCTCAGTCTGTGTAAGTACCATAAGCTCTATTGGTTTGATTTGTCTTTGGTTAGCAATGCTCACTTACAAAACTGACATCTCACGAGGCAGCCTTATACTGAGGGTCTGGAGTTAATCACCGTTTCAAAATAGTCGACACCTTTACTCCTTCTACCAATGTGCATGACCATACATTTCTCTATATGATATTCCATCTGCCTCTTCTTTTCCTGTTCTCCAAATATGTCCAGGTACTTCTGCAGACACCCTGTTTTTCAACACTGCCTGCCCCTCCACTTACCTTTTGGGGAAACTGGAGGTCTGTGAGCCAGACATGATCAGGATATTAGAGTTGGGGAGGGTCAGTAACTTTAAATTCCTTGGTACTATCAATTCAAAGGTTATGTACTGGGACCAGCATATGAATGCCATCACAAAAAAGGCATGACAGCACGTCTACTTTCTTAGAAGTTTGCAAGGTTCAGCAAGTCATGCTAAACTTTGACAAACTTCTATACATTCAGAATGGAGAGCATCCTGACTGGTTGCTTCATGGCCTGCGATGGAAACACCAATGCCTTTGAACAGAAAAAGCCACAACACGTAGTGGATACAGCCCAGGAAAAGCTCCCCCCCCCCCCCCCCCCCATCACTGAGCACACTAACAGGGAGTGTTGCCACAAGAAAGTAGCATCTGTCATCAAGGACCCATGCTATCCAGGCCATGCTCTCTTCTCGCTGCTGCCATCAGGAGGGAGGTACAGGATCCTTGGGTCCCACACCACCAGGTTCAGGAACAGTTATTACCCTTCAGGCTCCTGAACCAGTGTGAATAACTTCACTCATCTCAACAATGAACTGATTCCACAACCTATGAACTCAATTTCAAGGAGTGTACAATTCATGTTCTCAATATTATTTATCATTTATTTATTTAAGTATATATGCATGTATTATCATTGTATTTGCACAGTTTGTATTCCTTTGCACATTGGTTATTTGATTGTCTTTGTGTGTAGTTTTTCATTGATTCTATTGTGGTTATTTTTATCTGCTGTGAATACCTGTGAGAAAATGAATCTCTGGGAAGCACGTGCTGAGATATACTGTATGTACTTTGATAATACATTTACTTTGAGCCATGAACTTTCTACCAGCTGCAAACTTAGCCACAAAGCAGTAACACTGCTCGAAACATGGCCCAGATCTTGAAGTTATGAGAGAAATCAGACTGACATCACTAAACTGCAATCAACAGCAATCTTCAGATTTTCCTTTATCTTTGCTTTAATGTGGAAATCCCAACTCTTCCTTCAGTGACTTCATCCTCCTCCACAGTATGTCCTGCTTTACCACATAATCAAGAAAGATCAGTAACCACACAGAAATATTAGATATTTACACATTAGAGCAGCATATTTGCATGCAGTTATGGAAATAAGTTGCATGGTTAGAGGACACATTGATATCATCACATTTACAATATCTCCACTCTGACAACCTATATCTTCAATGGAAACTCCTGCAGGTGTACAAGAGACCAGCTCAGCGATTTAATAAATGATGGCAGGCTAGAATTGAAAAATTACAATAATTTATGATAGTATCTGATATTTTAATCTCCAAAAACTACCACCCTTCATATGTCAGCTTAGTTGTGTATAAGACTCATGGAGTGATAGAGTATTACATCACAGAAACAGGCCCTTCAACCCATCTAGTCCATGCCAGCCTGATCTTTTACTTTGTCCCATGTACCTGCACCGGACCATAGCCCTCCATACTTCTCCCATGCATCTACCTATCAAACTTCTCTCAGATGTTCCAACTGAACTCGCATCTACAATTTTCACCAGCAGCACGTTCCATACTTGCAGCACCCTCTGAGTGAAACACTTCCCCTTAATTATTTCACCTTTCACCCAAATCTATGTCCTCTACTTCTAGTCTCACTCTATCCACACCTCTCATAATTTTGTATACTGTACGTCTATAGGATTCCCCCTAAATGTCCTATGCGCCAGTGAATAAAGTTCAATCCTATTCAACCTTCCCCTGTAACTCAGGTCCTGAAGTCCCGTCTACATCCTTGTAAATGTTCTCTGTGTTCTATCAAGCTTATTGATACATGTGTCTCTGAGGTCATTCTGCCAATGATCTAGTGACGGATATCTTCACTGACCACATCATCCCCTCCCTACTGCAGTCTCTAACACATGTCAATCCACCAACATTTTGGCAACATGATGTTTCAGGTAACGTTTACACTATCGCTCTAAGCCAAATGGTGCTTATCAGAGTTCAAAGTAAATTTATTATTGAAGTACATACATGTCACCATATTCTAACTTGAGATTTATTTTTTGTGGATATTCACAGTAAAACATAGAAATCCAATAGAATTAATGAAGAACTATGCACAAACCAAGAGTGACAAACAACCAGCATGCAAAAGAAGACAAACTGTGCAAATATGATTAAATAAGTGGATAGATAGACAAATAAATGAATAATCAATTAAATAAATAAGCAGATAGATCAATAATAAATAAATAAAATTGACAACTGATAAACTGATTATGTTAAACATTAAAGACCAAAATTATATTTCCATGATGTTCAATATTAACTTTTGTGACCCATAAAAAGAACCCACATATCATAATCCATCCTCATTGCTAATGAAAAACAGACATGTTGCATTAGTAACAACAACACACACAAAATGCTGGTGGAACACAGCAGGCCAGGCAGCATCTATAGGGAGAAGCGCTGCCTGGCCTGCTGTGTTCCACCAGCATTTTGTGTGTGTTGTTGTTTGAATTTCCAGCATCTGCAGATTTCCTCATGTTCGATGTTGCATTTGTCTTGTTTATAACTAGAATGAATTGTAAATTCAACCCAATTATCCTACACATTCTTCAGATTATTTCAATCTCAACTGCCCACTAAAATTCCATAAAACCACCAAACATACAGTCAGAGCAGAATGAGGCCAACCGGCCCAGCGAGTCCTCTCCACCATTCCATTATTGCTGATTTATAATCCCGCCCAAACCCATTCTCCTGCCTTCTCCCTGTAATCTTTGACACCCTGACTTATCAAAATCCTATCAACCTCCTCTTTAAATATACCCAATGACTTGGCTTCCACAGCCATCTATGGCAATGAGTTCCGCAGATTCAACCCCCTCTGACTAAATAAATTCCTCCTTATCTCTATTCTAAATGAATGTCCTTCTATTCGGAGGTTGTGCCCTCTGGTTCTAGACTCACCTACTATAGGGAATATTCTCCCAACATCCACTCTATCTAAGTTCTTCAATATTTGATAGGTTTCAGTGATATCCCCAACCCCCACTCTTCTAAATTCCAGCAAATACAAGCCCAGAGCCATCAAACACATCCAACATATTAACCCTTTCATTCTGGGGATCATTTGAGAACCTCCTCTGGACCCTCTCCAATGACATCCCGAAGGGGCCCAAAACTCCTCACAATACTTGAAAAGTCACCTGACCAATGCCTAATCAAACCCCCACATTACATCTTTGTTTTAAAGGTTCTTACTTTTTTCATTCAGAAGTATTCATTGAAAAATCTTGCTCCCCTTGGATATCCAGGTTGTATGAGTATCCTTTAAAATAGATTGATGGAGTGGAAATCAAAAGCAATTTTACAAGACTTTTTATATTCCATTTTTATAAGGGCAGTTCAGAGGATGCCATGGATCCAAACACAAGCATTGGGACCTACTACCACATGCTGCAGGCTAATAAAGGGAAATCTATGTTGGAATTTCAGGTAACTTGATCATCATACATCTTGATGAAGAGACTCAGCCCAAAACATTGACTGTTTATTCCTGTCCATAGATTGGGTTCCCAACCTTGGGTCCACAGACTCCTTGCTTAATGTTATTGGTCGAAGGCATAAGAAAGTTTGGGAACTCCTGGCATCAATGCTGCCTGACGTGCTGCATTTTCTGTATACTGCTGTGGATTTCCAGCATCTGCAAAATCTCTTGTGCCTTATGAAGATAGGTTGAGTGAGCCAGGGCTTTTCTCTTTGCAATGAAGGATGATGAAAGGTGGCTTGATAGAGGTGTACAAGGTAATATGAGGTATTGATGGACATTCAAAATTCAAGATAGTTTAATATTTCCAGTACACTAGTATAAAAGAGAACAACAAAATTGTTACTCTGGATCTGATGCAACACAAGAAAAAACACTAAGATAAAGAACATAATGATTAAAAAATAACACAAAACATGCAAGTACATAAGATAGCTTCTTCTATACATAGATGGATTGTATGTCCATAACGTGACATTGGGCACATGAGTGCCTGTACATAAGGGGACTCGAACAGAAATAGTGGTGGTGGGGAGTGTGGATGGGCGGGATAGTTTGTGGAGGTTGATCAGCCTTACTACTTGGGGAAAGTAACTTTTGCAATATGGAAGAACATACTTTTAGGTGACTGGAGGAAAGTATGGCAGTTTGAAGTGTTCGGCGTTTCACACAGAGTAGTGAGTGCATGGAAGGCAGTACCAGGGTGGTGACAGAGGCAGGTACATTAGGGCATATTCATCGACTGTTGTTCTTTCCATGGATGATGCCTGACCTGCTGAGTTTCTTCAGCATTTTGTGTTGTGCTGTTCCAGATTTCCAGCATCTACAGAATCTCTTGTGTCTTAATTGTTGGAGCCAATGTGAAGAACTATTTATTGAACTTACTCTTTTCATTAGTTTATACTGGTTTGTGTAATATTGGAAGAATATGTTGATTAAATTGGTGCATTCTAACTAAAATGATTGTCTTACACGGTACACTCAATGGCCACTGTACTAGGAACATCCTGTTCCTAATAAAGTGACCACTGAATGTATGTTTGAGGTCTTCTGCTGCTGTACCCCATCCACTTCAAGGTTTGATGTGTTGTGCATTTTGCAATGTTCTTTTGCACACCACTGTGGTAATGTGAGATTATTTGAGTTACTGACACCTTCCTGTCAACTTGAACAGGTCTGGCCATTCTCCTTTGACTTCTCTCGTTAACAAGGTGCTTTCACCCACAGAATTGCCGCTCACTGGATTTTTTTCTATTCCCCACACTATTCTCTGTAAACTCTAGAGAATGTTGTGTGAGTAAATCCCAGGAAATCAGCAATTTCTGGAATACTCAAACCACTCCATCTCGCACCAACAGTCAAAGTCACTTAGATCTCGTTCCTTTCCCATTCTTATGTTTGGTTTGAACAACAACTGAACATCTTGACCATGTCTACATGCTTTCATGTATTGAGTTGCTATCACATGATTGGCTGATTAGATATTTACATTAATGAGCAGGTGTACCTAATTAAGTGCTTGCTGAGCATTTCCTCGAGTTGAGAACACTTGCTTCTCATTATTACAAACTCACGATTTCCTGTGGAAACAAAATAAATAACCTGTGTTATGAAAGTCTATAATTTATTATATTTATTCTGCTAATACATCTGAGATAAAGGCACCTTGTTTCAGGTTAAGAGACCAGGGACACACTTTAAAGAAAAACTTACAGAAAAAGTTAATGAAATACTTCATTGTTTCATTCACAGGTTGCAAATCTTTTGAACTCTCTAACTCAGGGGTGAATATGTGTTCAGTCTCAGTGCTGAGGTCAATAGGGTTTTTGACGCTGAAGTAATCAAGGGAATAGGTGATAGACAAGGAATGTGATGCAAGAATATTAGCCCTTATACGACTGAGTGTCAGAGGTGGCTCCAGGGTCTGCTTGGCTCACTCATGGCCCCATTGCTTGTGTTTGTAGATAAAGAACTCTCACTTCCTCTCGTTTTGCAGGAATTGATGACTATCTTTCAACTGTTACATTGGAATGGAAGCTTGAAAGTTCTGAGAGAAAGGAAGTGTTCCCGACAGGTAATGGTGTGGTTGTCAAGGCAACCGAAAGATGTGTTCAGCAGATGATTTTTGCTAAAGAAGTTTTAAAACAATTAAATTGAATCCCAAAACTAAAACATTAACTTGCACTTGGCTCTGTTTATTGATTACAACTCTGCATTTAACATAATCATACGCACAGTACTAAACAATAAGCTCTGTATCTCCCCCTACAACTAGATCCTTGACTTCCTCATTGAGAGACCACAGTCAATGCTGATCGGATTAACATCTCCTCCTCACTGACAATCAACACTGGCGCACCTCAAAGACGTGTACTTAGCGCACTGCTCTACCCTCTCTACACCCAACACTGGTGGCTAGTCATAGCTCAAGTCCCAATCTACAAATTTGCCGCTAATATAGCTATCATAGGCAGAATTTCAGATGCTGATGAGGAGGTGTACAGGAGCGAGCTAGGCCAGCTGGTTGAGTGGTGTCACACCAACAACCTTGCACTCAACGTCAGTAAGATTAGGAAATTGATTGTGGACTTCAAGAAGGGGAAGTCAAGGGAACACACATTAGTCTTCAATGAAGGATCAGCAGTGGAAACAGCAAATAGTTTCAAATTCCTGGTGTCAACATCTCTGAAGATCTACCTTGGGCCTAATACATTGATGCATTTACAAAGAAGGCATGACAGCAACTATATTTCATTAGGAGTTTGAGGAGAATTGCTATATACCATGGAGAGCATTCTAACTGGTTGGCTCATCATCTTGTACGGAGGGGCCACTGCACAGGATTGAAAAAAGCTACAGAAAGTTGTAAACTCAACCAGCTCCATCATGGGCACTAGCCTCCCAACCATCAAGGACACCTTCAAAAGGGAATGCCTGAAAAAAGGCAGCATCCATCATTAAAGCCCACCATCACCCAGGACATCCCACTTTCTCATTGCTACCATCAGGGAGGAGGTACAGGAGCTTGAAAACACACACTCAGCAATTCAGGAACAGCTTTTGCCCCTGCGCCTTCAGATTTTTGAATGGACAATGAACTCATGTACACTACTTCACTATTTTTCCTTTGCTCTCTGTTCACTAATTAAATAACTTAATTTAAATATATATTTCTTATTATAATTTATCACTCTTTTTTACTATATATTGTAATGTACTGCTGCTGCAAAACAACAAATTTCATGACATTTGCCAGTGATATTAAACCTGATTCTGATTCTGAAATTCATCCCCCCATTTCTAAAGTTCACCATATATTTAAGCCAGCACATTGTAATCTACCTGCCTTGGAATCAATTTCTCAACCAAAGTACAAAGCATTGATGCAACTACATTGCACATTTACAGGGGATGAATATCCTGGCAAATTGCAACAAAAGCAGGATTTATGCATTCCTTTTGATAAGCACTCTCATCCTTGCACTGCTGCTGCAAAACAACAAATTTCATGTAATATTAAACCTGCTTCTGAATCACAACTTTATAAATGTGTTGTGAAATATAGTTTTTTTTACTATTTTCATTTATATTATAATCAATTTAAAAGGTAACTTATCAAAATATTTCTGGTACGCTTTGTACTGTAGGTAACATAACCAACATTATACCGTGAATAAGCCATCCTTTTTAATGGGCATTCCATTCTTTTCTGCAGGATGTAATTTCCTATTACTCCAAGCAACCTTTGGATGATTGTTTGAGAAGTCAAATGGCACTAGACTGGATTTTGAAGGAAAAGAAGACACCAGGAATTATTTCTCAGGAGCTCCAGTCTGTCCTCAAAGAGCTGGAGAGAGCCAGGGGGAAGGGCCGTGAGCTGCGGTTCCACAAAGAAAGGAAAGAAATTCTGATGCTCTCACTCAGTCAGATTGGGTCAAAATCCAACTGTGATCCAATGTGTGACCAGACTTTATGTGACCTTAATTTGTCGGGTTTGTGCAACCAAACACAATTCATGCAGTACAGGAATTTATAACCAGGATTCCAAGATTACGTGATTTTCTATATTGAAACTCACTATCATCAAGACAGATATCAGCAGATGCCACTCGGATAAGTCGTGGCAGAAATATGCACAGGAGAGTGTAATAATAAACATTGGAATAATCTACAAACAGAAATTCACTGAGGTTTGGTATTCAGCACGGCGTACTCACTTGTCTAATTGTTAATGCTTAAATGTATATATGATTAATGTTACATTAATTGGGTTTAACTGAACCGTACCGTACTGTGCAAAAGTCTTAGGCACGTATATATAGCCAATGTGTCCGAGGCTCTTGCACAGTGCTGTATTGTCAATGTGGAGTGGAGAGCGAGTTTGTAGATCTGGTGGGAGTGAAGTATGTTGGGAATGGTGAGGGTGGAGCACTGCGAGAGGGGTGAGAGGCAGATGGTAGAGAAGGAGTGCCAGGGATAGGGAGGGGGAGCAGGTGCAGACACACCCAGCCCTGAGACACCAGGCAATGTTTTTGTTTAGGGCAGTAGTACATATCAGAGTTCACAATGGATATACAACATATCAAGGGGAAAAGTCATGCTGTGGCTGAATGCCTCTCAAGGCCAGCTGTTGAGGCCGTACACATAGGGGTTGACAATGCCGGTATGGCAGCCGACCAAGCTACTGACCCAGAGGTCCAGGCTTACCGAACAGCAGTCATGGGCCAACCATTGGCTGACATGAAGTTGGGGTTTCTCTCCTGTGTGATATCTCAACCAGTTGTCCTCACCCCATTGTGCCTAGAAACTGGAGACGGACTGTTTTCAACTCCATGCATGGCCTCTCGCCTCCAGGCCGGAAGGCCGCACAGAAACTGACTGCACTAAATTTTGTTTGGCACAACCTCAGAAAGGATCTGTGTGGTTGGAGAGTGCCAATGGGCAAAAATTAACTGTCGTGTTCAGGTCCTTTTGAGGTCCCTGAGCGACAGTTTGACAATGTCAATGTGGACTTTGTTGGTCCTCTTTTTATCCCCCGCCCCCCACCCCACAATTTCACACACCTTCTTACCATTGTGGACTGTACTACCAGGAGGCCAGAGGTCGTCCCTCAAACGTTGATGACAGGCACAGATATGGCTTGAGTATTTTGGGTGTTCATCAGCACCTGGGTTACTTGGTTTGACACCCCATCTGATATCTCCTCTGACCGCAGTCCCCAATTCAATTCAGATGGCCCAGAACCCCGACATTAGGGTACTCAAAGCATATCACCCAAAGTCCAATGACCTATGTGAGCGTTCTCACTGCTCCTTAAAGGCTGCCCTCAGGACTCCTCTGAAGGACGAGTGCCAGGTGACTTTATTCCCAATGTCACGTCCGCCTGGTCGGCCTCTTGACGGCGTTCCACCCTCCTCAGTAAACTCAATTCCTTTTCAGCTATTCCTACTTCCCAACATGGCATACAGAACTTACAGTGCTCTTGAATTCCTGTTGACCTACATTCTGCCTTGTTTGTTTTCATCCGCCATGATGCATCCCAGCTCACTTATATATAAGTGAATTTCTTTGTTCCCAGCTTTGGAATCCCATGTTTGGAACAGGGAGAAAAGACGTTTTGTCATAGTTGAGGAGTAAACCTGAATGTAATTTGGTAGATCGCCTTGAGCTGGCCCTCCAAGATTTGGAGTGTTCCGCTGCCATGCCCCTAGTGCCACAGCATGGCTGTGAGTGTGTCAACACACCTCCGAATGAGCCGGAGGCATCTGTGGTTCCTCCACCCATGGAACACTGGACCCGAGCCAGGAGGCTCACCATGCCAGTTTTAGTGAATTCTGGCAGAGTGGGCGGCTGCTGTGTAGGGGGCTTGGTAGAATTGTACATAATTAACAACCACCAACATTGAGTTGGGGGTTCAGTTTGTTAATTGATTCAGTGATGACACTTTTTTACATAAAGTTAGTGCGTTTTTGTGTGTAGGTTTTGATGTTCAATAAAATGTGCTGCAGGTTTCATTAGACATAAAATGCCTCACTTCGTTTTATTTGCAGAAGTCAACAAGTTCTTTCTTCATACTTGTTTTTCATCATGTCAGGTAATCCTGCATCGTATTTGTGAGGCTGCATCCTCTCATTTGTCTGAGCATATTTCCTACAGCGTAGGGTTAATAAAACCCTTACGTTTGCACGTTCACCTTCAAACTCAACTCAGAAACTCGTTTAAGTTCTGCACATTTACCTTTCATGGTTTTACAGACCTGTGATCAAAACCCGCCGGTGCACAGTTCCTGGTGAAGGGGAAGGAAGAACAAATGCGAGCTCTACGCAGCATCATCCCGTGTCCTCTATCTTCCAGCTCCTCCATCCTGTGGTCTCTGCGGCTCCTTGAGCGATTAAAAGGGACAGACCAGACAGATTCCACACCACACTGACTGAGCTGTATAGTAACGTTCTGGGAATTACAAGACCCTAATGATCTCCCCTTCAAAAGCTGGATGTTCAGCAAATATAATTAACACCTTCATAGCTTCATTGAATGTGTTATTTCAATTGAAATTGATTGTTCTCATTTTTTCTTTGTATTTGTTTTTCCATCATGTCATCAACACGGTTGACGACTGATATAGTGTCTACATAGTTGCCCAGCTAACCACAGTAATCCAGTATTCAACTGCTAAACCGGTGCTTTAAACACTTATTCCTTAATGTCTCAAATTATCAGATTATCATATCCCCACTTGTTTTCAAAGGGGAGCAGTGCCTCTGTGATTTGGTACAAGAGATGGAGAAAGGGGATGTTCATACTGTGCAGATTTACTGAACGGTTGCTATTTTTAAAATACAGGTATTTCAGAAATGAAAGTAGCCTTTTTGGTAGCCAGATACTTGATGTGTCAATTGGGCCATCAATATATTTACAAGTTTTGTCCAATGCAGTTATGCACAATTTCCCCAGTAGGTGCAGCACTGTGCAAAAGACTTTATACATCTGAGTATCATTAATCTCAGAGAACCTTGGTGAGGGTTACTTTGATAGGTTTATTCTTCTAAGTTTTCATAGTGAGGCATAACAGGTGTTCAATCAATAACAGAGCACAAGAGAAATGTGGAAATCCCTGGTTTAAATATTTCTGCACCTGTTGGTTTGCTCAGCCACCATCCTTTCCATTGTGATGCCTCTGTTTTCAGTAAATAATGCTCCCTAATCTTGACTGACCCCAGTTCATTTCATTCCGCTGTCAGCTCCTGTGATTTTGTAACACAAGGGGTTATGGTGTTCCAAAATCACAAGACTAAATTCTTCCATTTCTTCCCTGCTCCACAACACAGTTCTTTGTTATACCATAGGACTATAAAATTTAGGAGCAGAAATGGGCCATTTTGCCCATCAATTCTGCTCCACCATTTGGTTTTGCGACAGTAGTCACTTCCACACCTATTCTCTTGGTTAGACATGTACACAGTGGTTAGGTTGCTGTGGACAAAGTCAAGCAGATTATGATTTCTTGTTGGTTCTTCCATTGTGATGCAGGACAAGTCTAAAGACTTCTCTCATCTCAATCAAAAATGACCACATGTGGCCATGCCCCTCCATCCAGAACATATTCTGCATTTCCGTTTTTCTCAATACTTTTTCCAAGTGCTGTTTGGTCATTTAGGTTGGAGGAGCAGGACACAGCCAGAGGTTTCTTTGTTTAAATGTTTGCATGAGGGTCCTAGTAAATACTACAGATGATCAGACCCTACCCACTTGCTTTCTTTAGACTTCACCTGCAATGAGGCAGAGCAGGTCCACAAAAAAATAGTTGCAGGATCATATATCATTGGCTTATTGTTTGAATATTCCATCAGATGTCACTCATCCTTAATGACGCTAGTCCTTGACTATCAGCCAGCGTGACGTTGTAGAGCTGGCTGAGCCGAAGTTTATCTGAAAGTTATGTCTGGCTTATGGACATTATTCTCCTTCACCAAAAGGAAAATACTGCATGCTGGAAATCTGGAAATGTCCTTATCGTCCTTTCACAGCAACGTTTTTATTTATAGATTTGAACTTTTCAAGAAAAACATAGTGAGGACTAGTCACATCTAAGCATATGGCACATAAATAAATTAAGGTGACAGGTTCTATCTCAAAGAGTAACGACTGGACTGTTTGACAGTTTATTTGACATCTTTCATAGTTAATTTTCTGGTGCTCAGTCACCAGTTAGTGGAGTTATGAAGCACACTCTTATGAAACATTAATTCTTTCCACAGCTGCCTGACCATCTGAGCATTCCATTCTCCATGTTTATTTCGGACCTCCAGCATTTATAGTGCTTTCATTTACTGTAACTTTGTAGGATTGCAGGCATTTGATCTATGTAATAAAGTGAATCTTTAATTTTTTGGCCTCTGGGTATAAACACTCTTTGTTATTTAGTAACATTCTGTACTCATTGATGGCACTTCAGATGTGTATATAATTGATGTATCGGGCCAAGGTGCTTCATCAGGACTGAAACATTGACTGTTTATTTCCATAGATGTTGCCTGACCAGCCGAGTTCCTCCAACATTTTGTGTGTTGTTCTGGATTTCCAAGACCTGCAGAATCTCATGTTTATTAGCTGTGCATGTATTCAGACATCTATCTTCCCTTTGGATCTTCACAACATTTAACTCCTCAACGTTTTGACAAAACACTGACTTTAAAGCAGACAACCTCAAATTTCACTTTGAGACCCATTTGCCACAATTTTGACCATTCACTCAAACTGTTAGCATCTTTTTGCAACATAAGGCTTCATGGACACTGTATTCCACCTATCTGTACTATCAACATTCTCGGAGATGGGCTTTCATTCCCATGAGGTAGGCATATATAAAAAAGGTTCCAAAGCAGATTCTTTTGGGAGTTCGAGTCATATCCTGTCAGCTGCAACACCTTCCCATTAGCCCCTGACCCTGTCTGCTTCCACTGTCACTTTCCAAATCAGGGTAACAACTGACTTCACTTTAATGATTATTAATAATGGTTGACAATCACAAACGCAGGGCATCATTAAAGACTTCTTTAAGTTTATACATTTGCAAAACAGACATATATCTCATGTTACCCAATCAGAGGCACCTTCTCTCCCCACCATCCACAATCACCCTGGAAGCTTAATCAAACCAGGCTCCTATACCTCTTTCTTGATGTTAACAATGAGAAGATAGTATGTCTTGGGTGGTGTGGGTCCTGAATGATGGATGCTACCTTTCTGAGGCACCGCTCCTTAAAGATGTTTCGGATACTACAGAGGCTAGCACCCATGATGGAGCTGACAAATTTTACCACTCCCTGCAGTTTACTTTGATCATGCAGTAG
Organism: Hemitrygon akajei; assembly: GCF_048418815.1. Taxonomy (NCBI): domain Eukaryota; kingdom Metazoa; phylum Chordata; class Chondrichthyes; order Myliobatiformes; family Dasyatidae; genus Hemitrygon; species Hemitrygon akajei. The sequence continues at coordinate 15,784,106 of NC_133125.1, read as the reverse complement.
ACCCCACACTAGATGGTGATGCAGCCAGTCAGAATGCTCTCCATATAGAAGTTTGCAAGTGCTTTAGGTGACAAACCAAATCTCTTCAAACTCCTAATGAAATATAGCCACTGTCTTGCCTTCTTTATAGCTGCATCGATATGCTGGGACCAGGTTAGATCCTCAGATATATTGACACTCAGAAACTTGAAATTGCTCACTCCCTCCATTTCTGATCCCTCTATGAGGACTGGTTTGTGTTCCCTCATCTCACCCTTTCTGAAGTCCACAAATCAGCTCTTTGGTCTTACTGATGTTGAGTGCGAGGTTGTTGCTGTGACATCACTCAACTAGCTTGCAGTAGTCCTTCAATAACACATTTGAAGGTAGACCTACTACCTTGATAAGTTGTCATAGCTATGGGATAGAATTTCTGAATTAAATGAATTAGGTTTTCTGCTCCCCAACATAGGCTACTCTCCTGAGTCCCATCAGTGGCCCAAGGCCTGTTTCCATGGATTCCTGTAAAAACTGTATACTTCTTCCATCCAATATACTGTCTGGGGAGAAAGTTGTTGACATTCTTGCTGTAAAAATATAATTAAAATGTTCTAAATAAAAACACAAAATGCAGGCAGAACTCAGCAGGCCAGACAGCATCTATGGGAGGAGGTAGTGACGACGTTTCGGGCCGAAACCCTTCATCAGGAGTGAAGTAACATGGGATGGTCAAGGGGGGATAAGAAGTGGGGGGAGGGATGAAGTAGAGAGCCAGGAAGTGATAGGCTGGAGGGAAATGGGCTGGGGGAAGATGGAGAATTATGGGAAATAAAAGAGAAAGAAAGGTAGGGCTGGGGGGAGATTATAGTGAGGAGGGAAAAAAGAGAAAGAGAACCAGACTAAAATAATAGATAGGGATGGGGGTAGGGGGGCAGGGTATCAGCGGAGATCAGTGAGTTGAATGTTCATGCCGGCAGGTAGGAGGCTACCTAGGCGGGAGATAAGGTATTGCTCCATCGACCTGCGTGTCTCATCTTGACGGTAGAGGAGGCCATGGACAGACATATCGGAGTGGGAGTGGTCTGTGGAATTGAAATGTGTGGCCACAGGGAGATCCCGCCACTGCTGGAGGACCGAGCGCCGGTGTTCGGCGAAACGGTCTCCCAGTCTGCGGCGGGTCTCCCCAGTGTATAAATTGCCACATCGGGAGCACCGGATACAGTATATCACCCCAGTTGACTCGCAGGTGAAGTGGTGCCTCACCTGAAAGGACTGTCTGGGGTCTGGGATGGTGGTGAGGGAAGAAGTGTGGGGGCAGGTGTAGCACTTCTTCCGTTTTCAGGGATGAGTGCCTGGAGGGATGTCGGTGGGGAGGGATGGGGGAGATGAATGGACAAGGGAGTCGTGTAGCTCCGTTGATACCCCTGCCCCCCCCCACCCCCATCCCTATCTACTATTTTAGTCTGGTTCTCTCTCTCTCTCTTTTCTCCTCCCTCACTATAATCTCCCCCCAGCCCTACCTTTCTTTCTCTTTTATTTTCCATAATTCTCCACCTTCCCCATAGCCCATTTCCCTCCAGCCTATCACTTCCTAGCTCTCTACTTTATCCCTCCCCCCACTTCTTATCCCCTCTCGACCATCCCATGTTACTTCACTCCTGATGAAGGGTTTTGTCTCGAAATGTTGTCACTACCTCCTCCCATAGATGCTGTCTGGCCTGCTGAGTTCTGCCAGCATTTTGCATTTTTTAAAATTTATTTCCAGCATCTGCAGATTCACTCGTGTTGCCATTAAAATGTTCTAATTTTTTTGAAGAACTTAAAATAATTTTAGCAACTACTTACCAAGCTGCCTAATGAGTTCAAATTCCTTATTTGCAAGATCAGTCGACAATACAAAGTTTGTATTCCCCATGGGAAAGTTGAATTTCCCCATGGGGATGAATAAAGTATCTATCTATCTATCTATCTATCTACAAGTATTCAAAGTCAACAGAAAGTACAAGATAACAACCGGTGATACGTTGTCGTTAGAAAAGTAATTGTCCCTTAGTTGGTATGTGTTCCTTGAATCCTACCGTTACATCACATCTTGTCTCCAGTTCCCTGCTGTCCAAAGAGAAGTTCTGCTCTTCAAAGGCCTTTCTTGCCTGGGCTGACTGCATACGATTTGCAATTGATCCTTCCCAAACATTATGTTAACACTTAATTTCCGGAGCAACACTTCTACACCACAGGAAAGTTCTTTGGGTTTTAATAAAATATTTGCAATTCTATAAATGATTATTCCCTATGCAGCGAATATAACTTTGGCTCAAGATGCCACTTGCATACAACACTCCTTCAGTCGACATCTTCTGCATAAATCACGAAAGCATATATTTCACTTGTTTTATGTTTTTACATTTTTTTTCATCTTGAATGTGATTCTGGAACTGTTGGAGCCTGTGATTTGCTGTTTGAAGGATCATTTGTGTGTTTCAGCTCTCTGCAGCCTCCGAGAGGATTTCAGAAAGCAGAGGCAACGTGTGCAAACCTCATGGTGAAAAGACTGCAGGACAGTGTGCAGCTCGACATTCGATTCTATATGGCCTATTAAAGCTTCCATTGTCAGTGGCGTATCTAAGGTATGGCAGGTATGGCACGTGCCCTGGGTGCCAATTGAATGGGGGGCGCCAGTGAGCAGCTTCTATTAAAGTCAGACAAGCCATCCTCGGATAGTGAAAGAAAAATTTTCTTCAGATGTATGATCTGTCTTTGATTATCATGGGTGAGAAGCACTGGGATGGCCTTATTTCAGAGCATTGTGTAAGAAGACCATGAAATTTTTCTTCACAAAAAGAAGGAAAGTGGAGCTGAAGGATGGAAGAGACGAAATTTGGAGGCAGAGGAAGCCAAGAAGTCGAGCAAGTCCTTCATGCCCTTCTTTGAAAAGCCCGGAACAAGTAGTTCAACACATTCCACGGAATTGCCTGCACCTGCTACAAGTTTGTTAGAATCCGAAGGTGGATCAAGTACTAGTACAATTGCATCACAAGCCAAGGAGGAAGTCAAGTCAAATAAATCTGAGTATGCCAAGATTAAGAGTGAGGCTGCCACAGAATATGTGGACATGAGGAGGGGAAGCTGGTGGTGGTGGTGGTGATGTTGAGTTTATTGACGAGATTTTATCTGACAAGATTGAACCTGACGACACTGAACCTAGTGAACTGGATGGTGTCAAAGAGCCTCGAACTGTCATACCAGAAGTGATTGAACAGCATGACATTGGACTTCTGAAGTTCGACAAGGATACTGGAAAAGCAATTCTGCCTGACGTGTTGAGAACATAAATAGTAAAGCTGGGTTCAAAGTATTTCCAGAATAGTGAGGGGCCTTTCTTACCAACAAATAACTGCTCAATGAACAAAACTTGGTTCAAGAGGAAATTGGGAAATGGTCGTGGTGAGGAAGTGACTCGCTCATGGCTGGTCTATTCCCCTTCTAAAAAGTCTGCATTTTGTATCTGCTGTCTTCACTATTCCCGGTCAGACCATCAATCCTCATTGGAGCAGGAAAGTGGATTCAACCAGTGGAAAGCACCTGAAAGGATTAGTGTTTATGAAGATGCCAAGAATCATCGGGAATGCTTCACACAGTGGAAAGAAATGGAAAGAAATTTAGCTGGAAACAGAGGAGTTATTGACATGGTATTTCAGTCACAGATTGAGAAGGAAAAGCAGAAGTGGTGTGATATCTTGACGAGAATCTTTCACTGCTTAAAATTCTTTGCGACTCAGAATCAGAGGACACAAGGAGTCACTTCAGCTAGATGACGACTCCAATGTGGGAAATTTCCTTGGCTTACTGAAACTACTGGCCATCTTTGACCCTGTCATAAAGAACACCTCACTCATTTGGAAAGTCATCCTGGATCCATGTCTTATCTTTGACCGGGTGTCCAGAACGAATTCATCCACATGATGGCATCCACTGTTCACTAGAGTTTACTGAGAAACATTCATAAAGCCAAGTACTATGGTCTCATGTTTGACTCGACTCCTGATGAGGCACACCGTGAGCAGATGTCAGAAGTAGAGAGGTATGTGGAAGTTGATTTTGAGAGGAAAACAGTTCGTGTTAGAGAGTCTTTCCTTGGTTTTATCCAGATTAGCCAGAAGGATGCTAAGAGCTTGGTTGAAGACATCTTGAAATATCTAGAGAAGGACAAAATGGAGCTGCAAGATTGTTGGTCACAGTGCTATGACAATGCTGCTATGATGGCTGGACATAGAAGTGGTGTTCATCAAAGAATAAGTGAGAAAAATAACCTGGCAGTGTTTGTGAATTGTGACAATCACTCACTCAACTTGGTGGGTGTACATGCAGCCAAGCAGGATACAATGATGGTCACATTTTTTGGAACCATTGAAGCTCTCTACGTGTTTTTCTCTCGTTCAACACAGCACTGGGAAAAACGTCGTGCCTGTGGTTGTTAAGACTGCATCCGAAACCAGGTGGATTGCAAGGACAGAAGCAGTGAAGCCCGTCAACAAGTACCTTGAGCAGATACTTCAAGTTCTCCAGGACATGATAAACAATGAAAACGAGATGAGTGAAACAAGAAGTGACGCAAGACAGCTGTACAACCGCATGTTGAGTTACGATTTTCTGATTTTGTTAGGATTTTGTAACTAAGTACGCATTCGCATTGCCCGTATTCAAAAGAGGCTGCAGGATCCTAGCATGAACTTCCACGATGCTGCTCTGGATCTAAAAGCCCTCCGAGATCATTTTTATGATGAAGAGAAATGTTGGTCAGTGGGTCACTCGAAGGAGGAGTCGGACTCTGTCAAGAATGGAAAATTGAATTTGAAAGACGTCAGAGACAAAAGAAACGAATGGCTGATGAGAACTCGAGAGATGCTGGGTTAACAGCTAAGGAGGAAATGGAAAGAGTCATGAAGGGAACACTCGACTGTCTTCACAGAGAAATTGACAAAAGGTTTGCTCGTTTGCACAGCACTGATGCCAAGTTTGGGTTCCTTCTCGATGTCAAGGGACTGTGTTATGGCGCCGACAGTAAGAAGAAGTGCGAAAATTTGGGCGAATTGTACAGCTCTGATGTTGATGGACAGCAGCTATATGAAGAAATTTTGGATTGCAGAATGTTGTTATCAAGGCGGGTCAACATGAAAATATCAAGACCTGAAGAGCTCCTTGAATTTATTGTTCAGGATGGAGATGAGAGCATCTTCCCCAATCTTCGCATTGCTATTCAGATAATGTTAACCATCGCAGTTTCCATCGTCAGCTGTGAGAGATCATTCAGCAAGTTAAAACGAATATTTTCGTATTTGAGAGCCTTCATGGGTCAGACTCTGTGATCTTGTTCTGCTGAGTGTAGAAAGAGAAGAAACTGAAAAAAATTGACTGTGATCACATCATAGACCAATTTGCATCAGTGAAAGCAAGGAAGGTGCAGTTGCATTTTCATGTAGTGCCAAAATTTGTTAATTAAAAGATTAACGAGCTTGACTTGTATTTTTGAGCTGATATTATGGTAAAGTTATCTAAAAGCTGGGTGTCAGATGTTTGGACAGGGGCGCAATTTCAGTGCTTGCCATAGGCGCTATTTTCCGTAGATACGTCCCTATCCGATGTTCACTGAGGTGAGCGCCGTCTATCTGCATTCTTATTGCCGAGGAGAGGGGAGACTGCCTTTTAGGCAAGAGACAAAGAAAGAAACATCAAGGCGATTCTCAAATGCCACCGTGGAAAACACAGCATTCCCACCCACTGACTCATCTGCTGCTCCAGGTGGTGAGCGAACATTGTAAATGGCACTGTATGCGCACTCCAGGTGAAGAGGAAACACTGTATGCGCACTCCAGGTGAAGAGGAAACACTGTATGCGCACTCCAGGTGAAGAGGAAAGAAAATGAGGCAAACGGCAATTCCACAAACCACTTCACAGGTGACTGTCCTGGAGGTTTTTGCAAATAAGATGGCGCGAAGTTTTCGTGTTTAAGAAAAACCGTAACAATTCACGTATTATATTTCAAGCACCAAACACATAAAGTGCAGTAACAAAACCACGTAATAAGTCATCACGTCAGACCAGCCTCTTAAAGTGAACCCCAACTCACTTTAAGAATTGTGAATTATGTACATATTTACCAATTACTTTACCTTACACAGCACCCCCCCCCCTCCAGAATTCACTAAAACCGGCATTGTGAGCCTGTCTGGAGCTCGGATGAGCCGTATGTCTCGGGTCCTATGTTCCATGGGTGGAAGAAAAGCAGAGGTTTCTGGCTCGTCCAGAGATTTATTGACACGGCTCATGGTCCTGTCGTGGTGGCAGAGGCATGATACCCCCCCCCCCCCCCACCCCCCGTCGGATAGAGCTGGTGTTCAGCAAGCTACCTTTATACTAATCCAGCAAGTGCAATACAGCAATCACGCATTTATACTGTCATAGTTAGGGTTGGGGTGCTGCTTACTGCCACCTCCCTCCCACCAAGAACCTTGAATGCCCCCTCCCGACGACTTCTATTTCCTCTAACTCCCCCTTAGGACACATAACCACCTCCTTGGAGGGTGGTACTGCCCCGTTGTGAATCACTGCTTTAGAAGAAAACGAAAATGGCGGACAGCCGGATAGAGATCGATAAACTCATGATCAAACATGCTGTACTTCCTTTCGGGTGGATAGAGCTGCTGACTGAAAAAGGCAAGCGGCTGCCACGAAGCTAGCACAGTTTGAACCATCAGTAGTAGTGTCTATGGGTGCACTGGGGAATGGGTGCGCCATTAAGTTTGCTTTGGAATAGTTCGTTTGGTATCGTCAAATGCCCTTCGAAGTCGCAGATCAGTCAAGCAATTGATTAGGGATATTGCCTTTAAGCACAGTATATAGGGGGTTGTATAAGTTCATCAGCTCGTGAAATGAACCGGTGATAGAAATTTAACATCCCCAAAAACTGTAATTTTTTTAGTAGTGCAGGGAGGTGTGAAATCCGTAATAGCGGCTACTTTTGATAGGTGAGGTTTCGTACCTTTTGCGGACATGTGATGGCTGAGCAAGCCGATTGTTAACAACCCAAACTGGCATTTAGCAGGGTTAATGATCAAGGCTTAAGTGCTCAAATAGTGTGTGAAGATGGGATATGTGATTGGATTTGGATGCACTGGCGACTGATATGTCATTCAGGTAAACGAAAAGAAAATCTAAGTCTTTTAATAAGAGTACATCAGCTATTGAAAAGTCTGTGCTGCATTTTTCAGCCCAAACGGCACCTACAGAAACTCAAAGAGGCCATGTGGGGTTTTTACAACCATTTTGGAAGTATCTTCTGAGCACACAAGCACCTGATGGTAGTCCGAACTAGGGTGTTCCAGTAGACACACCACTCTCACAGTTGTGGAGATGCTGAGGGATGCTACATATAGACATACTTAGTGTTACTGGTGGAGATATCTGGGAGTGCGAATTGGGCCTTGGTTTGTACAAACCAAGCAAAAGCATTTTACAGTTTCAAATTAAGTGTTGGCTGACCTGCTCATTATATAGATTCTCACGAATCAATTCCAAGTGTTTAAATGCCTACAAATATCAGCTATATTAAAATAATTTTATTAATCGACATGGCTTGGCAGGAGACAAAGCTCTGTTGCATTGCAGTCTCCATCAGAGCATTCTAGGGACGGGGTCTCAGCAACGTACACTGCCAGAGCCTAATTACTACCATGCTCTATACAGTGACTCTGTGGTGGTGAAGGCCAGCATCAGGCCTAGGTGAGTACGAGTGGTGGGATTCACGAGTAACAACTCAGAACAGTGAGTGAATCCATTACCTTGTACCTTGTTCTCACTCGTACATAATCCCATACACAGTACAGGTATCAAATAAGAGAAATCTGCAGATCCTGGAAATTCAAGCCACATGCATAATATGCTGGAGGAACTCTAGGGAAGAATACATAGTTGATATTTTTGGGCCTAGACCCTTGATCAGAACTGGAAAGGCAGGGGAGAAGTCAGAGTAAGGTGGTGAGGGGCAAGGAGAAAGAAGTACAAGGTGGCAAGTGATAAGTGAAACTGGGAAAAGGGAAGGGGTACAGTAAAGAAACATAGAATTTGAAGATTTCTCAGTAGAATGGGATATGTTGATCAGCATTGGCCAATTGGGACAAAGGGCCTGTTTCTATGTTGTTTAATTCTGATTTTAATGGATTTTATTCTATTTTATTTTATATTATTCTATTCTGATTCTAACAGATTTTGCTTTGACCACCAATTGTTTGCTTTCTTATAAGAAATGATTGAGTATATTATAATGGTGAATTTTTGTAAATCTTGCCAAAATATCAGTAATCTGACACATGAAGCACATCTTAATACCTGTAGTAGCCTTGTATCTATTTTCTGATTGTATTGTATTTTGGGTTGTGAGTTTATTATGGGTATTTGTCATGTGCGTTGGGGCATGGTAGAAGCAAATGAGTATAGTTACGTATTCTGACTTTGCCTTAGTCAGTTTTGTCTAGTTAGGAGAGGGTGAACTGGGGGTGATATTTCATTGTTGACCAGTAATTGGACAGGTTATTTCATTAATTGCATTTAATTACGTCAGTTATTCTTATTTTGCTATACTACAAATTTAATTTTAGTTAGTTTTTTATTGCTACAAGATCGTTCATCTTTGCTGGCTTCATAATAAAGGATTTCAACTTTGGAACTTAGTTAATTTGGAAAGGTGTCATACAGTGTCAGTCCTGTACTCAGTCTCTCAGAAGTTTCCACTTGTTCTCAGATAATCAATATAATACCCAAAAATGAAGATTAAATTATTTTCTTGAAGTTTGTGCCTTTATGAATAGGGTATGTTGCTGTGAGTGAGGTACAAGTTATTCAAAGATTATTCATGGCATTTTTAGGGGTGAAAGTGAGCAGCCAGAAGTCTTGGTGCATATTGGTATTAATGACATTGGTAGACAAGGTGATAAGGTTCTGAAGAGAGATTTTAGGGAGTTGTGTCAAAGGCTGAGAAACAGGACCCCCAGGGTAGAAATCTCTGGATTTCTGCCTGTGCCATGCGCCAGTAATGGTAAGAATAGGATGATTTGGCAGGTGAAGTTGTGGCCAAGGAACTGGTGCAGGAGGCAGGGGTTCAGATTTATGGATCATTGGGATTTCTTCTGGAGAAGGTACAACCTGTACAAAAGGGAAGGGTTACACCTAAACCAGGGGGGGTTCCAATATCCTTGTGGGCAGGTTGGCGAGAGTTGTTTTGGGAGGATTTAAACTAATTTGGCAGGAGGATGGCAACTGGAGTGATAGTGCTGAAGATGAGGTAGTTGTTTTACAGAGGCAATGTGTAGTGAGGAGAGACTGCAAACAGGATGAGTTACAACAAAAAAAGGCAGACAAATTGCCTTATGCCACTGGAATGCTACGTTATCAACTCAGCAGATGAGCTCATTCTGCCTAATGTATAACTTACTTGTTTAAAAAAATATGGAACCAAAATGTCCAAATGCACCAGTTTTGTGTTCCATGTCTTGTTTGTATTAATTTAATATTCTAGCCATTATTTGCCACGAAACTAACTTGTTGGTTAGAATACAATTTCACATTCCTTAATTCATATGAAGAATGAAATAAATACCCAATGTTAATAAGTGCATTAACACTATAAATAGCTGCATTTTGGTTTTTAAACATGTTCCTACAATACTAAACAAATAAAATGCAAGTGTTTATAACTTTATACACAAACTATTTTCCATAGTTGTTCATTATTTATTTTTCCACCAGGTGCACCAGTGTTTGTTTTACTGTTTTTCAGCAAAAAGCACATCAACTCCAAAACTAATAAAATTTATTAATTTGATTTGCAGGAGAAAAGAAAATAGCAATTTAAACTTGGTTTTCAATTTCCATTAGAATGTATTTCCAAGTTGGCATTTTGACATCATACAAGCTTGAAAGAATACAGATCAAACAGATTAAGTAGCTATATAATGCATAGTTATTTTGAAAATCAAAGGATTTATATTTCTATAATTCACATTTTATTATAATCCAAAAATAATTTGTGGGCTTCCAAATTATAGCATTTTTTAAACTTGAAAATATTAAACTCTGATAAAATACAATATAAATTTTGAAGTACCACTTCCCACCTGAGAGATGAGCACCGTCAATACAATAATAACATTTTGGGGAGATGCTAATTACCATCATTTAAAAAAATATGTGGCTACTGTCTCCATTTAACTCATACATGTAGGTTAAACCTTTCCTATATTTCTAGTTTCAAAGAAAAAGTGATCACCTAATTAAAAAAAATAATCAACACAAATTTATAGTGCTAGTTTTTTAATTTTGTAGATTATTTATAATCAATTAATCATATCATCTAATTTTGTTTCATTTATTTATTGAACACATAATTCTAGGCATTGCTTGAAATTAGCCTGACTGACTGGTCAATATACTGAGCTCTTCCCAATTGATACAGTGAATGAATTAAGTACCTGGTTATTAAATGTATTAACATTAGAAATACTTGAATTCTTGAATACTCTTTAAAGTCAGCCTCACAGTTTCAACACCACAGTGCAACTCCCTGTTATTTTCAAATCTGCATTTCATTTCTTGACACAGGATTACCATCTGTTAAATACTGTACACATACTCATTTACAAGAATGTCTATTTGAATAATGTTACATTCTGATTGGTCTGATACAATTCACAAACATTATTTAAAATACATCTGTCAATTACACCGTCCATGCTGTCAGTGAGATGTTGCACTAATTCAGTTCCATGATTCTGATGTGATTACAAAACTCAGATTATCACAGAATCTTAGAAAGAGACAGCTTTGTAAACAGATTTCTATTTTTTCTTCATATATAATCTATAACTGTTAATAAAAAATGTATATTCAGTAGCAACTAGATGCGGCAGCTGTTGAAAAACAACTGAGAGCACACAAAAACTAAGGGCAATGGTTTATGATGATACTTAAGTGAAATTCATAACTTATGGCATCACAAAATTACCTTTTCAAAATAAATCATTTTGGGGGAATCACAATCACTGACTTCGGTCTGTCAAATCAGTAGTCCTGATAGGGGAACAGTAACTGAAGATGTATGGATTCACAGAGCTGATATATACATATTGCGATACACAGGGTACACCACACACTACATAATAATTGTTTTACAAAGGAGTCTCTCTCCATTCTACAGTAGGTGTCATTGTAATACAGAGGGCAGTGACATGATGCACAAAACAATGTCCTATTAGTAAAAAAACAAATTGAAAAAAAAGAACCCTTTACTGAAATGTAAAATAATACTGAAATAGCTAAGCTGAAGGTTCTGCCTTTAATTGTTGGGAGAACACATTTACTCAACTTATCCACACAAACCAAATGGCTAAACCCAGTAGGTCAAAGATTTTGTTTTCCTTGTTAGAATACTTTGATTTGTAAAATATATTTACCCATTCCCAAAGAGTCACATGGTTTGTCTCCATCTCCCCACAAGTATAATTCATTTTCAATGACTGAACAAACCATAAATCACCTGGAGATGACATCATCTCACTCCAATAGTAAAACTGATGTTGCAAATAACAACTGATTCCAGCTCGCTTTAAAGAAAATTGCAGTTGTAGATCTTTGCACATAGGTCTATTAAATTCATTGAAAATCAACTTACTAACAATAGAAACAATTCTACAGATTTTCCAGTATTTTGAAGTTTCTCTCCATCCACTGAATGTTAACCTGAATTATATCCAGTGCCATTCGGATGAACTGTGGTTGTGAACTTTTGTCAGTCACTGAATCAAAGAATGTTCGGACCTGTAATTAAAAATAAAGCAAGGTTAGTTAAATTTATGTATCTATGCATGTTACTCCATATCTATACTCTAACCTCCAACATTATTTTCATTTCATTTTTTATCATTATAATTGTTGTATTTTGCTCTTTGACACATGCTGCTCCTGATCAACACACCAAAGCAAATTCCTAATACATGTAAATGTACAGAGGATTCCAGTTAATTGGGAGCATCCATTCCAGTAAATTTTGGCCCAATTAAGCCGCTGCCCCAATTAGCTGAAGTTTTATGGTAATAGTTAGAACTGTTTTAAAAAAGACAAACTACTGTTTAACTGAGTAACAAATTACATATTTAAATGAAATACAGAACAAATTAGAACACTACCACTATTGCTACAGTACTACAAAACTAACTATTTATATTAGCTATCAACAGAGGAATGCATCTAGTGTATGCTGCCATGTTCTTTTTATTAACTGTAAATGAGCAATCAGAACAGACAGCTACTGCAGATAGTGGGTTGTTTTCATTGCCTTCCTGCATAAAGTAATGTCATAATCCAACCAAAAAACTCTTAGCAATATTACAAAAAAATACTGGTTTTTGAATCAGCATCAAATGGATAACACAACACAAGCACATGGATCTGATGCTATTGAAAAACAATTTGCTCTGGGCATGACATGGCCACACAAGTGCATGAGATTGATGCTAGTTAGAAGCCATTTGGCAACGGTCTCCTATCCCAATTAATTAGCATAGTGTCCCAAATAAATGAAGGAAATCAAAGTTCAAAGTCCAAGGTAAATTTTATTACTGGAGTACATTTACTGCATGTCACCACATACAACAGAGATTCAATTTCCTGCTGACATACTCAGCAAATCTATAGAACAGTATCTATGACAGATCAATGAAAAACAGAGTAGTGTGCAGAAGACAACAAATTGTGCAGATGCAAATTTAAATAGCAATAAATAATGACAACATGAAATAACAAGCTAGAGTCTTTAAATTGATATCACTGGTTGTGGGAATATTTAAATAGATGGGTAGTAAGTCTAATTATCGGCTTTTGTTCAAGAGCCTGATGGTTTAAGAATAGTAACAGTTCTTGATGCTGATGGTGTGAGTCCTGAGGCTGTTGTTCCTTCTACTTGATGGCAGTAGTGAGAAAAGAGCATGGCCTGGGTGGTGAGGATCTCGGATGACGGATGCTGCTTTTCTACAGCAACATTTCACGTAGATGTGCTCAATGGTCGGGAGGGCTTAACCTGTGATGTACTGGACTGAATCCCCTACCTTTTGTAGGATTTTCTGTTCAAAGCTATTCTTGTTTCCATACCAGGCAGCGATACATTCAGTCAATACACTATCCACTATACAGCTATAGAAGTTTGACAAAGTTTTTGATAACATGCTGAATCTCCACAGACTCCAAAGGAAGTAGAGACGTTGCCGTGCTTTCTTCACAATTGCATTATATGCTGGGTCCAGGACAGGTTCTTTGAAATAGTAACACCCAGGAATTCAAAGTTGCTGATCTTCTCCACCTCTGATGAGGACTGGCTCATGGACCTCTGCTTTTGCTGAAGTCTACAATCAATTCCTTGGTCTTACTGCGATTGGATGAGAGGTTGCAGTTATGACCCCACTCAACCAAATTTTTAATCTCCCTCCTATATGCTGATTCATCACCACCTTTGATATAGTCTACAGCAGTGATGTCATCAGCAAACTAGAATATGGTACTGGAAATGTGCTTAGCGACACAGCCATAGGTGTAAAGCAAGTAGAGCAGGGAGCTAAGCACACAGCCTTTTGGTGCACCTGTGCTGATGGAGATCATGGAACAGATGCCAATCCAAACTGACTGGGGTCTACAAGTGAGGAAATCCAAGACCAAATGTACAAGGAGGAATTGAGGCCAAAGTCTTGGAGCTTATTAATTAATTTGGAGAGGATGATGGTATTAAATGCTAATCTAGAATTGATAAAGAGCATCCTGATGTATGCATCTTTGCTGTCCAGATATTCCATGGATGTGTAAAGAGCCAATAAAATGGCATCTGCTGTGAATCTGTTGCTTCAGTAAGTGAATTGGAGCGGATCCAAGTTGCCTCTCAGGCAGGAGCTGATATGCTTCATCACCAGCCTCCCAAAACACTTCATCAATTTGGATGCAAGTGCAACCGAGAGGTCAAAATGCTCTCCTTGGTCACCGGCATAATTGAAACCTACTTAAAGCAGATGGGTACCACATACTGCCAAAGCAAGAGGTTAAAGATGTCAGTTAACACACCAATCAGTTGGTTAGTGCATCTTTAATATATGGCCAGGTACCCTGTCTGATCCAGAGCTTTCCTTGGATCCACTCCCCTGAAGGCACCCTGCATGTCAACTTCAGATACTGAGACCAAAATATCATCTGGAGAAGTAGGGGCTTCACAATAGTTCCTCCATGTTCTGACAGTCAAAGTGAGCATAGAAGGCATTGAGCTCATCTGGAAGAGAAACCCTGATGTCCCCCATGTCACTTGATTTAACTTTCATAGGAGGTTATAGCATTCAAACACTGCCACAGCTGTCGAGCATCCTTCACTGATACAAGTTTGAACCAGAATCTCCACTTCACCCATGAAATGGCTTTCTGGATATCACACCTGCATCTCATGTAGCATTCTTGGTCTCCAGTATTGAATGCCTCTGATCTGGCCCTCAACGGATTTCAGATCTCATGGTTCATCCAGGGCTTCTGATTGGGGAAGACTCTAATTAGTGGGGCCACACTCATCTACAGCTATTTTAATAAACTGCATTACAACCCTGGTGTATTCATTCAGATCATTCAATGTATCTAGATAACTCTAGAAATTCTGGTTAGTATCTCAATTACTTTAGTTGTCCCAAATAAGCAGCTGCCCTGATTAACCAACGGCCCAATTAACCAGAATCCATTGTAAATGGCAAATAAACTTGATTTTTGATTCAGAAAAAAATGAAAGAATTAACAGTTCTTGAATGGACTGAAGGTTGCAAAATTGTCTTATTTACCGGTATTTACTTATTGAGATACAGAACAGAATAGGCCTTTCAAGCCATGTGGCCCAGCAATTGTCAGATTTAATCCCAGTTTACTGACTGGCCAATTTACAATGACTAATTAACCTATTGTACCAACCGGTATGCCATTGAGCTGTGGGATGAAACTGAAGCATACAGAGGAATTCCACGTGGTCACGGGCAGAATGTACTAACTCCTTACAGGCAGTGGTGGGAATTCAACCTGGGTCACATGCACTGTAAAGTGCTGTGCCAACCACTACACTACCCTGCTTCCCCCATTTGCTTCTATTTCTAACTTAATGCTCCAGGCAAATGACTTCAGGAATTCTCATGTATTTTTTCGCTTGTGCAGTCATGAGTATTCATGAGCATTTTAGTGGCTGTAAAACATAGTTTATTTCTGTACCTATCATTTTAATTAGAAATGCTGCAGAATTCAGTTCAGATGCATGAGGAAGCAATCCTTATGAGGATAGGTTGAGTGAGCTGGGGCTTTTCTCTTTGGAGAGAAGGATGAGAAGTGACTTGATGGAGGTGTACAAGATGATAAGAAGCTCAAATTGAGTGAACAGCCAGACAGTTCTTCCCATACAAGAGTTTACCTTTAAGGCTTTGGGAGGAAATTACAGGGTGAATGTCAAAGGCAGGTTTTTACTCAGTGTGTGGGTGTGTGTAACGTGGTGATAGAGGCAGATACATTAGGGACATTTAAGACACTCATAGATAGGCACATGGATGCAAGCCACAGATAACTAAAAGGACAAAAGAGGTTTCAAGTCCTTGATCCAAGAGTTCATTGAGAATCCAGCCAGAGATTTTTTTTATACTAAAGGCGAAGGATAGGACAATATTTTACCTAACAGTTAAGTTCTTAATAATACAGACCATATCTGATGATACTGTATGACAAAAGTTGAAAGTACATTTATTATCAAAGCATGTATACATTATACAACCTTGAGATTCATCTGCTTACAAACTGCCATTCAACATACAGAGATAAAACAAATCATGCAAACAATGGACACAAGCTAATAGTATTCTGAACTGAACTCCACAAAGACAGCCCTGTTCACAGACCTTTAGTTCAGCACAGAGCAAGGCAGCGAGCTGAACAGGTCCATCGCTCATCTCTAGTCCCAACACGCTGAACTTTTCAATCTGGCCCAGCGTCTAAATTGTCATCCAAACATCGGGTTCAGTCACTTCAGTATACTCTGGAGCCTGGACCCCACTGCCTCCATTTGACCTGTACCTGACCTTTCTGATTCAGCCCAGCACTTAAATTGTCCAAATATCAGGTTAAGTTGATTCAGTACACTCTAGGATGTGGACCCCACCGCCTTGATTTTGCCTGTAGCCAAATGCTCAAAATACCCACAAACACTCGAGTGAAAAAACTGTATGGGACTTAAAGAAAGCATTTTCTTGGAGCATTGAGTCAGAGATGGAGACAACTGGGAGGAAGGAAATATGGTTTTGACACCGAGACTTCAGCATACCATTCTCATTTTATAATCCTCGATCAAATGTTCTAGATGGGCCATAAAGATTGTTTTGTTTAATATTTATTCCCACTTGCTCTTGATTCATTGTTACAATAAAGTTTTAAAGCCCTGACTATTCTACATGACATGAGAAAGTATTTCTTTGCAACACAGTGCATGTTCAACATGAAATTCTAATTTAATATTTAAAAATATTGGCTTGAAGGTAATAAGTGGAGGATGGTGTTTGAAGGCTGTTTCTCAGCATGGAGAGCGGTGACTGGTGATGTGCTGTAGGGGGTCAATGTTGGGATCCTTGTTAATCATTATTTATATACAGGATTTGGATGTGAATTCACAAGGCTTGAGTACTATGTTTGTAGATAGCATGAAATTAAGAGATGTTGATAGTGAAGATTATCATGAATTATGGGGAGATTGTGATCAGTAAGGGAACTGGGCTGTGGAGTGGCAAATGGATTTCAAAACAAGAAAGTGTGAGGTGATGCATTTTAGAAAGTCAGACAACCATAGACTTATACTATGAATAGGAGTGTAATGGAACAGACAGATTCCAATTCACATTTATCACATGTACATCAAAACATACAGTGAAACATATTGTTTGCGTTAACAACCAAAACACCCAAGGATGTGCTGAAGGCTGCACAGTTCATTGAAAGTGGTGTCCTAGGCAGACAGGGTGATAAGTAATGGTGTTAAGCACACTGGCATTCATCAGTTGGGGCAATGAATTAGGTGTGGGACATTATGTTGCAGTTTTACAAGTCCTTAGTGAGGCCACACTTGGTGTACTGTGTACAGATTTGATTACACCATTATAGAAAAGATGTGATTAAAATAGAAAGAATGCAGAAAAGATTTACAAGGATATTGCCAGGACAAGAGCCCTGGGTTATAAGGAGAGATTGATCAGGCTGGGCCTTTATTCCTTTATTCCTTATAAGAGAATGAGGGGCAACCTGGTAGAACTTTTAATATTACCAAAAGCATAGTTAAGATGGATGGTAAATCTTTTCCACAGGGCACAGGAATCCACAGTTAGGGGGCTTAGATTCAGGGAGAGAGGGGAAAGATTTAAACTGAATCTGTGGGTGGTGAGTATCTGGAATGAGCTGTCAAAGGAAATGGTTGAGACATAAACAATAGTATCATATAAGAAACACTTGGATAAGTACATGGAGGGATAGAGACCAAACACAGGAAACTGGGACTAGCTAGATAGACAATGTAGTTGGCACAGACGTTGGTGTAGACATGCCCTATTGCTCTATGACTCTGATATTTGTTCCTTATGGCAAATCTCACAAGTAGTGCAGTACTGAATCAAAAGTAGAAACTTGACTCATTTTCAAAAATTAGTAAGTGAAAGTTGATTTGTCTGGAGACAGAAATTAACAATGAAAAACCTGTCACCAGTAATCATATTTTTGTACCAAGTTTTTGGGAGCTCACATCATGGATGACCTCACCTGGTCCCTGAACAATATCATCTCCCTGAACAAAGCAGCACAACATTGCCTTCTCTTCCGAAGGAGATTGAGACAAGCGAGGCTCCCGGGGGTCCCTCCATCCTTAAGTGAATTTTACAGGAGCATCATTGAGAGCATCCTGACAAGCTGCATCTCCATCTGATTTGTGAGCAACTGAACATCCGACCAGAAGTCCTCGCAGAGGACTGTGAGAACAATTGAGAGGATGATAGGGGTCTCCCTAACATCCATCAGAGACATTTATCAGGAGTGCTGTGTATGCAGGATCCCTAGTATTATCAAGGATCCCACCCATCCTCTTTGACTTTCTACCATCAGGCAGGAGACTCCGATGTATAAAAACCAAGAACGGTCAGAAGAGGAAACAGTTTCTTCTTTCAGGCCATTAGGCTTCTGAAATCCTTGCCGCATTGCATTTGAAGTGTCACTGGTTAATCTGGTCTGCACCTCGCAATATTTAATTTATTCATTTAACTTTGTTGATTTATGTGTCATTCATCTGTAGATTTTATCCTTACTTTCCCAAGGTACTATGTGTTACATTTGTGTTGTGTACTACTATGCTTTACAACCTGGTCCAGAGAAAAATTGTCTCATTTGATGGTACACATGTATATTGTTAAATTACAATAAACTTGATATGACTTCTTATGTATCTCAGTTATTCTCAATATGGCTCAAATAGAAAACTAAACACGCCATTACAATATTATTTCCTTAAAATAATTGGGGTAATCAATAGCACAAGTGGTAGCACAAGAGTCAAAGCAGCACAGAAACTGGTCCTTTGGCCCGTCTAATCCATGCTGAACTATTATTGTGCCTAATCCCATCAATCCACACCTGGAACATAGCACTACATTCCCCTGCCATCAACGTACTTATCCAAAGTTCTCTAAATAATTGAAATCGAATCTGCATCCACCATTTCTGATGGCAGCTTGTTCCACACTCCCACAACCAGCTGAGTGAAGTAGTTTCCCCTCAGGTTCCCCTTAAATATTTCACTTAAATATACCTGTACTATAAACCTGGTGGGACAATATTACTTGTGTTTAAAGGGCAGCAAGTTCAAAGTACATAATATTTAAAATCAGTTTTATATTGCTATGCTGGCAACTACCCCCAAGGCTTTATTTTTTCGTGCTGAAGCCATATGGAGTTACAAAACCTACTCAAAAGCATTCCCAATAAATATATTATGCGTCTGAAAGATTAAAATGTGTATTAAGGTTTTCATAATCTGACATCACTAACCTCAAGCAGGTGGGTCTTTGTTGAGAATTTTGATGCTGTTCCAATGACAATGATTTGAAAATCAGACAATCCAAGATCAAACCTAATAACAGAATTTGAAAAATTATTTTCATGCAATGAAAATCATATTTTTCCACAAATGGAATAAATAATTTAAATTGAATTTTAATACCATAAATATATTTACAATACTGTGTAAAAGTCTTAGGCACAGATAAATCTCAGGTGCCTAAGACCTTTGCACAGGGCTTTAGTAATTTATGTATTGCACTGTATTGCTGCTGCAAAAAGAAACAAATATCATCATATATGTGAGTGATGATAAACCTGATTCTGATATGGGTCTCTATTGTGGACTGAAAGCAGGAGGGGGGCAGGGAAAGGGAAATCATGATTGAGAAAAGGGGAAGGGAGATGGGGGGGAGCAGGAAGCACCAGAGAGACATTCTGTAATGATCAACAAAACAATTGTTTGGAATAAAATGACTTTACCTGATGAATCAGGGTTGGTTGTGTCTGCACCCTCCCCAACCCGCGTCCCTGGCACTCGTTTCTCTGCCACCTGTCCCATGGTCATCCGTGACACTCCAAGATCACCACTCACAACATCCTTTACTCCCACTAGGTTTACAAACTTGCTCTCCACTCCACATTGACAACTACAGTACTGTGTAAAAGTCTTAGGCACCCTAGCTATATCTATGTGCCTGAGACTTTGCACAGTGCTGTATATCAACACCTCTAACATTAAAAAAATTCTTAGGTACCAGAAGAATTACAATAAAAATAAAGTACAAGGGTGTTAATGGTTAAAGGGAAAAGGCAGGAGGATGGGATTGAGAGGGATAATAAATTAGCCATGATGGAATGGCAGAGCAGATTAAATGGGCCAAATCGGCTATTTCTGCTTCTATGTCTCATGATCTGAATTGACTGCTGAAAGAGGGACCAGAAGTTTAAATAGAAGGTTTTCTTTGTCAGAAGGGTCTTAGAAGACTGTCAGTGAAGAGATTGTTGAATGGGAAAGTCAGAAGAGAACAGTCAAAAGCAGAAGCAGCAGAAATAGCTTTGGTGATAATAGGGGAAGTTACAAAGAGACACTAAGCAAGTAGTTTAGTAACATAAGGCCTGGGAAAGCTTAAGAGGAATGGTGACTGCATCTGTGTACATACATCTCTGAGCACATGTGGAAAAGAATCATGGTTTACTGATTTCAATGTCAGGGAAAGGGTAGAGAGGAGGAGTTAAAAGTACAGTTGCTATCACTCACACCTTTCTCACTCAATCTGACAGACTGGAATTTGAAACTAATGACAACAAAAATGCTATCACAGCCCACTGTGATCAGACCTATGGCTTGAGCAGGTCAGCTTCCTCTGCTTTGGAGAGACCAGGCACAGATTGGGTAATCACTGTACAGACCACACTGTATATAGTTGGCGTAATGTGATTACAGCACCAGTGACCCAGGTTCAGTTCTGCTACTGTGTGTAAGGAGTTTGTACACTCTCCCTGTGACCGTGTGGGTCTCCTCAGGGTGCTCCAGTTTCCTCCTACATCCCCAAAATGTACGGAATAGTAGGTGAATAGGTCACACGGTTGTAATTGGTCAGCGTAGGCTCATTTGGCTGGAAGGGCCTGTTACCATTCTGTATCACTAAATAAATTAAATAAATACCTGCAGCCGGTCTGCAGGAGTGATCTAGTGTTTCCTGTTGTATGTCACTTAAATTCTCAATTCCATTCCCATTCTGACCACTGCCACAGTGAGACCCAATGTAAACAAGAAAACAACATTTTATCTTCCATTTCGACACAATGAAACCTTTTCAAATGAACAATAAATTTTCCAATTTCAGGTAAATTGCTCTCCCATCATTTCTCATTGTCTTGTGTATCCTTTCTCACCCAGATTCTTACAAACACCTCTCTAACAGTCAGTTCTCATGCTTCTTAAATCTGATCTGTCCTAACCCATATCCATTTTTATTTCCTTGCAAATCCTCCCTCCAGCTCTGCTTTGAAAACTGTAATCCCTCTACTCCTTCCAGTCTGGAGACAGGGACATTGACCAGAAATGTGAACAAGCTTCTCTTTCCACATATACTGTTTGAGTGGACGAGTCCTTCAGCATTTATGTTTTATTTCAGATTTCAGCATATGCAGGTTTGTTTTTCAAGCCTTATTATGAGTTCTGTAAGTCAACAAAAAGAGTCTCCTGAAGTCCAGAAAGACCATGGAAACTAACAGTGCTCTCTATTTTGAGGCTGTTTTAAGTTTCCAAGTCCAAGCAATTGAATATTTAGTACCCACAGTATTTTGAAAATGAAGAAAACAGAGGCAACACTGTTAAGTAAGCTTAACTTTGGTAGTAGGAATACGTGCAGTATGTTTATATACAAATTATTCAATATCTATTTTGAACTAACTTCACAATTCAGTGAAGATTATATTATGTCTGGAAATAAAAATGATTCCATGACATAGTAAAGAGAATATGGTGCAGATTATTAAAATATTAAATATGGCATTTCAACGTGCAGAGAAAGCTTCATTACATTTAATTAGTAATTGGAAGGCATAGAATAGAAACAGCACGTTATAAGCTGGTAAATGTACCAATATCTATGTGCTAAAGTATATACAACAGGAATAAAAAATATTTTCATGCACACACTAAATATATACAGTACTAAGCAAATGATCCTAGGCACATATACATAGCTCTGGTGTCCGAGACTTTTTGTATATTACTACACTTATTTACAGGGAGTGGTAGAAAATGGTAAACCTGGCATGTGCAAAGGATGTTCACAATGGTGAGGGTGGAGTGCGGGACAGGTGGCAGAGGAGTGCTGGGGTAGTGCGGATGTAGACACACTGAGCCCTGAAACACCAGGCAAGGTAATTTGATTCCAAACAATTAGCTTATTGGTCTCTGGTGCTTTCCACTCTCTCCCCTCTCTCCCATCCCCTTTCCCCAACCTTGATTCCCCACTCCCTGCCCCTTCCAACTCTCAGTCTGCAAAACAGACCCATATCAGAGTCAAGTTTATCAATAACACATTATGAATTTTTTTTCAGCAGTACAAAGTACAGTGCAATACATAAAATTACTGCAGTACTGTTCAACAGTTCAAGGCACCCTTGCTTTATATACATGCCCAAGACTTTTGCACAGTACTATATATATTCCAAGGTTGTCAAGCGAGGAGTGGTAGTAGGGACAAGCTCCCATAACCTAAAAGTGAGGCATGTGCCTCAAATAGCCTCTGACAATCAAGTCCAACTCCTGGCCTTCTCATGTGGTTTAGTCTGTAAGCCTGGCAAAACTGTTTCCACTGACAGGAGAAGGGGCGAAGGAGGGTCCTGGCGCCTTAAAACCAGTGCTTCGCATAGATGGAGCTCATCAGCCTGGGAAGGCAGTCCACCTAAGAGAGGGAAAACTGTGATTTCAAACCTCTTCTGCCTTGTGGCCATACCCACTCATGGGAAAGGCATAGGGAGTAAACCCTGAGGACAAATCCAGAGTCCCTAAGGCAGTCCGACATTGTCTTCAACCTCGCTCTGGAAAATCCCGTCACGACATAGGTGCCGAGCTGTATCTGCCCTTGCCCTCCCCTTGGACAACATCAGTGGCATGGAGAGGGGAGATCCACTGCATGGGCAACTGCCAGTCTTCCATACAACCTTGCCCAGGCCTGCGCCCTGCAGGGGGTGCGGATCCATGGTCTCACGAGACTAACAGATATGTTTTTTATATATATATATATAAAATATGCACACACATATAAAAAACAAACAAAAATAAAATCAGCATTAAGTACCTACTTCTTAATTAGCTCCTCCCAATTTTTCTTAACAAAATCCCAAGCTAAAAGACATCCGGATAGGCTTGTGCAGGAGATGTCTAGGATACAGGGTAATTCCTGTATCTTTATGGCATCATCATTCAAGCTGTTGTACATCAACCTAAGAAATTAAAAAAAAGATAAACCATTCACAATCTGCAAAGCAAAACTTATCCAGAGATACATGGGCCATTAAAACCATTAAACAATTTAAAATTGCAAATGATCTGTTCTTGATCTAAATTGCTTGGTTAAAGATTTGATTGATGTTTAAATATAATCATCATTATGTAACATGGTCCTATAATGCAGGTGATTATAATCTCATGGTCATGATTACACTTTGCAAATCTTTCGACTGAAGTGCTTTGCCATTGCCTTCTTCTGGACAGAGTCTTTACAAGATGGGTGACCCCAGCCATTATTAATAATCTTCAGAGATTGTCTGCCTGTAGCCATTATCAATACTCTTCAGAGATTGTCTGCCTGGCATCAGTGGTCGCATATGCAGGACTTGTGATGTGCAGTGGCTGTTCATATGACCATCCACCATCTGCTCCCATGGCTACATGTCACCCTGAATGGGGGAGCTAAGCAGGTGCTGCACCGTGACCTGCAGACCAGCAGAGGGAAGGAGCACCTTACACCTACTTTGGTAGAAACATATCACTACTCTGCTCTCCGGTTTAAATATGCAGCAGTCAATATTCACTACTATTTATGCAGAAACTCTAAACATTCTGTATTAAGCTGAACACCATTCTCAAATAGCAGAGGAAATTTCCTTGCAAAAGGCCTGCATTTCCCTCAGCATTTAGTGTGTAGCATTTGCCCACATTCTCATGAGTAAAAAATACAACTTGACAGCTTGAAAATGAGAAATTATTAGCAACATTTTTTGTTGCTTCCCTTTAGTGTTCATATTGTTTTGTTAAAATGGGATGGTTAATATCATTACAATATTATCAGTGCATGGGCAACCAATATTGTTAAGGAAAATGTTGCTAGTCACACTTTTGGAGATACCAGATGCATTAACATCATAAATAGTACAAATATCCTGTCAGAATTGCAGCAAGTTGCATTCAGTTCTGGTCACCCCATTAGAGGAAGTACATGGAGGATTTGGAGAAGGCATAGAAGAAGTTTACCAGGATACTGCTCAGAATAGTGGGCATATGGTTTAAAGGAGAGGGTGGACAAATTTGGGTTTTATTTTATTATATTTTTTAATGATACACAATGGAGTTGGCACTTCTGGATCTTTCAGCACACTGTCCCAGCAACACCACAATCCTGATTACCCTTATCATGAAACAATTTAGAATTACCAATTTACCTACCCAAGTTTTTAGACTGAGAGGGAATCTGGAGGATCCAGAGAAAACTCAGGCACTTCACAGGGAGGATGAATAGAGACTCCTTACACAACGGCACCACAATTGAACTCCAAACTCTGGAGCACTCTGAGCTGTAATTTAGCTTATTTATTTATTGAGATTCAGTGTGGCACTGCCTCTTCAAGCCACAACACCCAGAAACACACCTATCTGAACCTCATCAAATCATGGAACAATTTACAATGACCCATTAACCTGTCAATCGGTACGTCTTTGGAGTGTGGGAGGAAACTTGAGCACCCACAGGAACCCACACGGTCACTGGGGAAAACGGAAACTTCCTACAGGCAGCAGCAGGATAGTGTCATGCTAATCGCTACACTACGTTGGCACCCTTTTCTTTGGAGCAGCGGAGTTTGAAGGGACACCTGAGACGACTCTATAAGACTATGACAGGCTTAGACAGAGCAGACAGCTGGAATCCTTCTCCCCAGAGTGGTGAGTTTGAAATGCACTACCAAGGGTGGTAGTGAAAGCAAATATGAGAGGCACATTCATTTACTTAACCAAGAGGCTCTGAGATAAGCACACGAACGTGCGGAGAACAGAGCAAAACTGACGTGTGGGCAGAAGCGATTAACTTAGTCAAGCCTTTAGTCAGGAGTTTAATTAATTTGCTGAACACATGGGCCACAAGGCCCATTTTGGTGCTGTACTGTTATATGTTTTATTTCATGATGAGCATTTCTAATGGAACAGATTAGAAAAGGGGAAAATAACTGCACTGCTCCTGTGTTGATTGTGAACATAATACTAATTCAGTAAACTATTACTCGGTTTTAACATGCTACAAACCAGAGCAGATGGTCAGCATTGTTGGTTTTTGCCATTGCTTTAAGAATTTTCCTCTGATCGGCCACTGATTGCAAATGATTATACATCTGGCGCATGAACGTCCAGCCCTCAACAGTACGGGCTCCAACAGTGAAGATAGTCTCAGCTAGATCCGATGGTAACCTGCAAATAAAAGAAACTCAACTGAGTCAGATATTTTAGAAAGGGTGAAGTAGGGAGAAAGGAGAGAGGACCGGGAAAAAGAAAGGAAATTTAAATGGAGACATTTTAGAAAAAAAGACAATATAGAAAAAAATGAGGTCTAATTCTGGGATTTTTTTTCTATTAATTAAAAGAATGCATCTTAAGCTAAGCTTCAAAATAGTGGAACCAAACTGGTACCTAAACAAAATGTGTGAATTATACCATCTGAATACTTTTATTTCTCGCCTTAGATTTCATTATATTTCATGAGGGGTTTGAGGAGATTTGGTATGTCATCAAAAACTCTTGTGAATTACTTCAGGTACCAGTTAAATGATTGCATCACCATCTGGTATAGAGGGTCCACTCCACAGGAACGGATAAAGCTGTAGAGGGTTGCAAACTGCTCCATCATCAGCACCAGGCTGCCCACCAGCGAGGAGATTTTCTAATGCTGATGTCTCAAAAAGTCGGAATTGATCATTAAGGACCCTGTCACCAGGACATCCTCTGTTCTCATTACTACCATCAGAGAGGAGGTCCAAGAACATGAAGACCCACACTCAGTGTTTGAGGAAGAGTTTCTGAACAGACAATGAACTCATGAACTACCTCTGCCCTGGGTAATGGTGGAAGCAGACATAACAGTGGCCCTTTAAGATGCAGGGAATGGAGGGATATAGATCACGTAGAGGCAACAGTTCAGTACAGACATGTGGACTGAAGAACCTGTTCCTGCACAGTACTGTACTACATTTTAACAGATTCTACCAAAATCTGTGACTAAAATAAAACAAGAACAGGCACGTGGTAATGGCATTTTCCAGTCACATGACATACTGATTTCGAAATACTTCACCATTCCTCATCATTACTGAGTCTACATCCTCAAAACCTTCAGTAGTATGATTGTCAGAGCATTTTCACTCGCAACTCATCACCACATTCTTAAGGGGCAATTAGCAAAGGGCATAAAAGTTGATTAGACAATTATACATAGGAGCAGAATTAGGCCATTCAACCCATTGAGGCTTCTTCACCACCTGAACATGATTGATTTATTTTCCCTCTAAATCCCATTTTCCTGTCTTCTCCCAGTTACCTTTGATATCCTTACTAATCAAGATCCGATCAACCTCTGTTTAAAATATACCCAGTGACTTTGTCTCACAGCCATCTGTGGTACTAAATTCCACAGACTTACCATCCTCTTGCTGAAGAAATTCCTCATGTCTAGTCTAAAGGGACATCTTTCTATTCTGAAGCTATGCCCTCCTGTCCTAGACTTCCCCACTGTTGGAAATATTCTCTCCATATCCACCCAATCTAGGCCTTTCAACAATTTATTTTCTTGAGCAATTGTCGTTCACCATCTATGAATAAAATAACCATGGGGTAAAACCCACAGCACTCTGATACATGGAATGCAAACAATTTCAGCTCATAATAATACACTAATAAATACAACACACGCAGAATTTTGGTAAAATCCAACCTTTGCAGCCAGACCCAAATCTGGCTGTCAGAGACTATTTGAGGTGCATGCCATTGGGAGCATTTAATAAGCAGTGGGAGCTTGTCCCCATTACCACCCCCGGCTACACCTTTTATACAATTCAATTGTATATATTTCCAACTCAAATGCAACAATAAAATTCTACAAGTATGAACACAAAAGAATTACTGGAGATACAAAATAGACCCTGGAATGTAAAGCATGAAGGAAATGTCACCGCAGAATATTGGTAAAACTTGATTTTTGCAGTCATACCCAAACCTAATAATTTAGTAATAAATCAGATGCATTTAGATTTACTATCCCACTGAGATTTTGGTTTTGATGATTAGTGGAATAACATTTTAAGACATTTAAAAATATATAGATACAATTCAAATATAACAATAAAATTCCACAAGTGTGAACACAAAAGAATTACTGGAGATACAAAATAGACCCTTGAACGTAAAGCATGAAGCAAATGTCACTGAAGCTACTTACACACTGAAGTCTGAAGAATTCATCCACTTGTCAAACAGATCACTTGCATTCTGAACACAGGTATCATAATTCAAATCACATGCTACAGTAAGTAGTTGGGAACGAAGTTGTCTTTCAGAGATGGAACCATTGCTGCTCCAGGTTTGTTGGTCAATCAAGTGTCCAAAAATATCAAAAATATAATCCTGTAACACAAACACAGAGTTTGGTTGAGGTGGATAAAGTATATTCCAGCTTATCAGTAGCAGTGATCACATTTCAGAAACATTCCAATCTGTGGAAGTGGAGGGCTATGTGGGAAGGAAGGGTTAGATCGATCCTGAAGTAGGTGAAAAGATAGGTACAACATCATGGGCTGAATGGCCTGTAATGTGATGTGATGTTCTATGTGCTGGTGGGAGTACACAAAAGATAATTATTAAAAAGGTTCCATTTACAGAGAATATGAATCCAGTGGGTTTTAGAGTTCATGTTCTTATCAGCACCAGCTTACACCCCATCAAGAACATAATATACATCATTTCTGTCAGTCATCTTACATACAGACACTCCTGTGCCTACCGTCACTCTATGTACGTGCAATCTATTGATAAATGTTATCTCATGCATTGTTTGTGTCTTGTACTGGAAAAAGGCCAGTAACATCATGAAGATTGCACCCATGCTGCTTGTGGTCTGTTTGACCCACACCTATTAGGGAGGAGGCTATGTACCATCCAAGCCAGGAACATCAGACTCAAAAACATTTACTTTTCCAAGCAGCAAGGCTGATCTACACCTCTGTCCACTAATCCACCTCTCCACACCATGACTACTTTATCATTTCCTGTCTGAATTATCTTACATACCGACTCTCCTGTGCCCACCGTCATTTTTGGGCACATACAATCTATTGATAAATTTTATGTATTTTTGTATCTTTTATTAATGTGTTCTTTATCTTATTGTGCTTTTGCGCTGCATCAGATACAGAGTAACAATGAGTTCATTGTCCTTTACACTTGTGCACTAGAAATGACACAAAACAATCTTGAACGTGAAAGTCTAAAAAAGTAGCATTTTCAAAATTATAGATTTTAATGGAAGTGAGAATAATGACAAAGACATTTTATTTTTTTTCCTCAGTTATATTAATCAGCTTCAGTTTGCTAGAGATTTATCAGCTATGCAGTACATCACTTAGCTGTGGGCCACAATGTATGGAAATTCAATGAATCAAGCGTCTCATGCTATTGAATTGGGATTGCTCTTGGAAAGGCTTTTGTTTCACATGCAGCACCAATATAAAATGCACAAAGGAAAATAAATGCATCTGGTGCTGGTGTGCTGCAGTTGGTGATGGTTATGGAGGAGAGTCTAGAACAGGGGTGGGCAAACTTTTTGACTTGTGGGCCACAAAGGGTTCTAAAATTTGACAGGGGGGCCGGACCAGGAGCAGATGGACGGAGTATTTTGGTAATACCTCATAAGAGAAAATAAAATATCATGGGATATGTAGAAAACATGTGCTTTAATTTCAATTGAAAATGAACAAATGCATTACAACAAAATATCTGTCTTTGAAGTCCCATGGTATTTAGCTATTTATTGAAATGACTTTTAAAACACTGAAAATTAAATGAATAAAATACAGCTTTTTTTAATAGTAACAGTTATTATTTTAAAGCACTGAAAATTCTGTTATCCTTCAAGATATTATCATCATCATTCTCCTCCTGACTGTCTTTATTTCAAAAACGGTAGGAGATGCAGGTCTACTTGTCCTGCTCCTTCTTATTCAATTGTCCCCTGTGCCAAAACTCAACAACGACCAGTGTCACTGACAGAACAGTGACAGCGCGCCAGTATGCGGAGCGCATTATTTGATCTGGAGCGCATTTTTTATTTTGAGAACGTACGTGCACCTGCGCACTACTCATGTCCATCACTTAACAGAAATGACATGTAACATGTAAGGCTTATTGAAAAAAATATTTTCAAATGCATTTTTTACATAACACAACAAAGAAACTTATTTTTAATTTCAGTGGGAACAGTGTTGTTGGTCTCCCTTTTTAGCCAGCGCATCAAAGTCTGGATTTAGTTTTGTTGTGGCGATTCTCAGGATGGATCTGAGGTGTTAACAAGGTTTATTAATATAATTTCATCAAGTTCTGTGGGCCGGATTAAAAAGCTTAACGGGCCGCATATGGCCTGCGGGCCGTAGTTTGCCCATGCCTGGTCTAGAACATCTATGTCAAACTCAAGGCCCGCGGGCCAAATCCAGCCCGTGGTGGAATTATCTTTGGCCCGCGAGATAATATCTAATTACTATTAAAGCTGGCCCCAGTAATCGAAGCGCCTATGGCGTATGATATGGCTAATGCTGAGTTTATTCAGGTACCAGGTTTTCAGGGTTTTTAGTGTTTATTCGGCAGTCTTGTTCATAAGAAACGGAATTTGTAAAGTGAAACACTTTGTAGTTATAGCAGAGACTGAGACACATGAGAGCAGGCTGAAAAAACGGAGGCAACGAAAGCTGCGTTCGCACGCGTCCGACTGATCCAGCCCGCATGAAGCTGCATTTTGCTCAATCCGGCCCGTGACCTAAAATGAGTTTGACACCCCTGGTTTAGAAGATAGAACAGTTCAGTACAGTCCATGCCCTTTGGGCCACAATGTTGTGTTGACTTTTAAACTATTCTAAGACCAGCCTAACCCTTCCCTCATACACTGCCCTCTAATTTTCTAGCATCCATGTGCCTATCAAAAAGTTTTAAAAATTCCCTTGAATACTTGCCATTCCCATCACCGCT
Organism: Hemitrygon akajei; assembly: GCF_048418815.1. Taxonomy (NCBI): domain Eukaryota; kingdom Metazoa; phylum Chordata; class Chondrichthyes; order Myliobatiformes; family Dasyatidae; genus Hemitrygon; species Hemitrygon akajei. The sequence continues at coordinate 15,753,927 of NC_133125.1, read as the reverse complement.
GGTAGGGTTTCTATGCACCCACCATTCTCTGTTTAAAAAGCTTACCACCAACATCCATGTGGACTGCCATGGTAGTGTAGCAGTGTAACACTATTACAGTTCAAGGAGTCAGAGTTCAGAGTTCAGAGTTCAATTCTGGTGCTGTCAGTAAGGATTTCACATGTTCTCCTCAGGACTACATGGGTTTCCTCCCACATTCCATAGACACACCAGTAGAGGGGTTAATTGGCCATGGAAAATTACTCTACGATTATGCCAAGGTTAAATATATGTTGAGCAGCGTGGCCCATTACCCTGCTGTTTGCTAAACTGAAATTTGAACTAGGTGAAATTAATTTTCTTCTAGGAATGTTAGCTTTCAAATGAATGGCTTTGAAAAAAACTGAGCAGCACTGATAACTTTTTGGGCAAATATCAATCTTGGCCCAAAATGTTAACTGTATTCCCATCCACAGATGCTGCCTGTTCTGCTGAGCTCTGCCAGCACATTGTTGTGTAGTGCTCTAGATTTCCAGCATCTCCTGTACCGCCTGTGTCTCTGGTTGTCGGATATATGTCATACATTGAATATGCTAATTTTACAAAAAATCCATAAACCCAACAATACTGCCTTGCTATTCCTCTTCTGCATGTGATATTTTTATGTATTGCACTGTACGCTGACACACGCAACAGATTACATTACATTGACTGTGACCACTTTATTAGGTACACCTCATTCATGCAAATATCTAATCAACCAATCATGTGGCAGCAACTCAATTTATAAAAGCATGTAGAAATGGGCAAGAGATTCAGTTGTTCAGATAGGGAAGAAATGTGATCCAAGTGACTTTGACTGTAGATGATCTGAGTGGTTAGAGTATCTCTGGAACTGCTGATCTTGGATTTTCACGCACAACATTCTCTAGGATTTACAGAGAATTGTGTTCAAACCAAAAAAAAAAATAATCCAGTGGGCAGCAATTCTGGGGGGCAAAAAACACCTTTTTAATGAGAGTGGTCAAAGGAGAATGATTCAAGCTGACAGGAAGACGAAAGTAACTCAAATAACCACACATTACAGTAGTGGTGTGCAGATGAGCACCACTGAACCCAATCAACATCAGAACCTAAAGTGGATAGACTACAGCAGCAGAAGACCAAAACATATACACGTATACAAGTGTACAATATTATTTGTCTCCAGAGTGTATAATATTTACATCTTGCTCCGTATTGCTGCCACAAAACAACAAATTTTGTGAAATAGATCAGTGACAATAAACCTGATTCTGATGTTGCTCAGGGACATGGTAAATTAACAAGATAATGAAGGTTTAAAAAAAGAGATACCTTTATCCGATTAGAGATTGTGAAATCCCCTCTGATTTGCACAAGCTTGTAGATATTGTAGAACAAACGCAGGAATTCAAATAATGGCATAGTGCTGGCTTCCTGCTTAAAATAGCTTGTCATATTCAGCACCTTCTTTATTGACGTGTTCCCTACACTAAAGGATAACAAAACACATTAATCTGCACAATTTGGAAAGCTTTTAAATTGCATTGTGGCAGGTTGGGATTTTATTCATTGTAGGGGGCTGAAGGGTATTCTTAGAGGTGTATAAAACCAAAAGGGGCAAAAACAGGGTGAATGCACACAATCTTTCACTTTTCCCCAGGGAAATGGAATCAACAACTACAGGAGAAAGGTTTAAGATGAGAAGAGAAAGATTTAAAAGTGACTCGAGGCAATTTCCTCAAGTGGATTGCAGCTGATACATGTACAACAAGCTGGAGGAAGTGGTTGAGGCTGGTACAACAACACTATTTAAAAGATATTTGAACAGGTATCTGGATAGCAAAGATGTACAGCTGGGATCCACGGTTAGGAAAAATGTTGGGAAGCCCTGATTTACAGGGATATCGACCAAACAGGAACAAATAGATGTTGGATCTTGTGACATAAATCCAGAGGTGCTTCACCAGTCATGAATGAGATATAAAACCTGGTCGTTACGGCTATTTTATTAAATGTTGCAAGAACAAAAATAAAGACTAGAGATAAAGGGGCATTCCATTGTTAACAATCTTTAAATTATTCGATTCACCTATTACAGAAAAACCCAGAAGCTTCTTGTAAATACAAAATAGTCTATTTTCTGGAAAACTTACTGAACAGTTATGCATATATAGGTGATGATCTTAAAACTATAGGTAAGCACAGGGAAATTATATTATAAGAAAACTACTAGAAAAATAACAATTCTACGTCCTGATCCAACATGTGATTTGCTCAGTTGGGCATCTCGGTTGGCAAGGAATAGTTGGGTTGAAGGGTCTGTTTCTATGTTGTTCCATGACTTCAATTAACAACAATAACAAAACATACACATTTGTAGAGAGCACTGAATGATAAAAGAGCCAAAGGCATCAATTACCTTGCAAGCAGAAAGGCATTATAGATAAGGTCCGCTCGGTCATGATCACTTAAAGCTTCATGATTAGTTTGTAATAATCCCATTAATTTCTCTGTGTTGCTCTTGTCATATTCAACAATATAGTAACCATTACTATTTATGTTAAACTTCACCCAAGTCACATTTGGATCTTTAAGATCAATGGTATCTAATGGAAAATAAAGTGCAAACACATTTATAAACAATTGCTGAACTACTGATTACATTAGACCAACAGAGGTTATTTTGAGGTTATTCACTACTAAAAGTAGTGAATTTTCACTGCACAGTATTATTATACAAGTACAGACAACAGCTGTGGAGTAAGATCAATTTTTACTCTCCGTAAGTTACTATGGTTAAGTGTTTTGTGTTACATGATGTCACTATCGCAGATCAAACTTTAAAATTTTGGATACAGGGCTACATTTCTTGTATGTCAGTTAATAAACCACCTATCAACTCTTTTTTCTGGAAGTAGTAAATTCAAAAGCAACAATGACTAAATAAACTGTTTACAGCGGCTGTATATAGAAAATAACTTGCCATTATGTTAAACCACATCACATTACATTTTTCCTCTAAGTTATTAATTCAAGGGATCTGGACATTGCCGGTAAAACCAGCCTTTGTCCTCCTTAGTCTATTGCTCCCAAACGTTAGATTATCTGCATTGACACCAGGCACGGTTCTTTGCTTCTAAACAATTGGTTTATTGATCATTACAGGATGTCTTCTCTGGTGCTTCCTACTCCTTCACATCTCTCTTCCCCTTTTTCCAAAACATGATTCCCTCTCCTGCCCCCTTCCCCCTTCCTACTCTCAATGCGCAATAGAGACCCATTTCAGAATCCGGTTTATCATCACTCACATATGTCATGGATTTTGGCATTTTTTTGCAACAGCAGTACAGTGCTCCAAAAGTTACAGTTCATAAATCTCATTGTTAGTCCAGTAACTTACCTATTACAATATTTCTGTGCCATTACAATACCAGAACTTTAAAAATTTAAATCATAAATACAGAGGGCCACAGGGAACTGGCATAGAAGAGGAAATGAGGCCTTGGGTAGGTCAGCAACAATCATATTGAATGGTGGGGCAGGCCGGAGGGGCTGAGTGGCAAATTCCTATCACTATTTTCTTACATGTTTTTTTATGAACTATAAGTATAGCTTAGCTTTCTTTGATGGTCTGGAAGAAACATCTTACTTCCTTAAAACCTAACAGCAATCTACTTGATGGCTGTACCAATTATACAAATGTATTTATTTTGGTTGATACATTTAGCCAAATAAATACAATTATTTGATCAGCATTAATAAATAGGGGTAGAGTGACATTGTTTCAGAAAGTAAACTTTGTGCATTATTTGGTAAGAATGAAAATTACTCAGAAGTCCACAAACACTGAAATACAAAACTTGACAAGTTGTTAATATAAAGCAACGATCTAGGAATAAATAAAATGTACTTGTTAACAATTTAAAGGACACAATTTTTCTCAAAATGTAAATTGTTGAATTCTAATAAAGATATCAGTATTCATACAAAGATGCAGATTTGGAGATAATTCAATGCTGAATCAATGTATACTTCTGCAGTGCAAATCAACACCTGAGATAAAAACCGTAACCCATGTGAAACGTGCTTTCTTAATCACCAAAGTCCCAGTTAAAGCTGCCAAGTACAGTTTAACAAAAAAAGAGGAAAAGTGAAAGAGAATTACCAGTTTTATTCTTAAGGAGCCACTTTTTGATGCACTTCGGCTGTTTATAGTCCGTACAACTGCTGGTTATATATGTCAGTGGAATGTGCCACAGGTGACTAAAAATAACATGAAAGCTTCAATTAATTTAACTTTTGTTAGAATTATTGAAATGTTAAAAAAAAGAGCAGACTCAATGGAAACAGAATTCAGAGAAAATACTGTTTATTTTTAATCTTGGGTTCACAAAACTATAAAGAGCCAAACCTGTCATGCTAAAGGAGAATGAACTAAGTATTTCATATTTCCACTCATAATTAGAAGAATTCTGCCCTGTTAAGCTAATTATAACACATTGAATTACGTTATGTAGTATGCCATTTCTTAATACAGAAATTATAAAATACCCAATTTCTTACATCCACTCCTTTGTACTACATGCACATCATTTATTGCCTTTGCTGTTTTAGTTCCATAAAACACAATAGATTAGTGGAACGTCAGTTATGCAAATCTGCACGTGGCATGTAGTCATTGTTAACAGCAGCAGACAGAATTATGGGAAGATTGAATGTGAATTCTCAGTAGAGAACTACTATAGTAACCCTGACTTCAGTAAGCAATTACATCTTCATAAACATAGAGCTTGTATATTTTCTAAGGGGCGAGCTAAGTTCTTTTCAAAATCCAGAAGTAGCTGGTTGGTGTCGACATTGGATGTTGCGCCCCAGCTTTTCTCGTGATATGCAAGCCAGGGCAGTACGATATGGAGAGCAAGCTGTTGCCCAAGTAGCAGGTTCCTCCTCTCCATGCAGCTGACGAATCCGAAGGAATTTCAGAGACTAAAACAGTTTGATACCAGTAGTGTCACAGAGTTTACCAGTCAACATTGAACTCAACGTAGGACTGCCTTAGGGACACTAACTCTGGACTTTTCCCTCAGGATTTACTCCTGAAGCCACCCCTGTGCGTGGGTATAGCTAGAAGTGTGTGGAGGTTTGAGATAATTCTGCGAGATGGGCTGCCAATTATGACTGACGATCATTTGTCCGAGGTTTAAGGTGCCAGTAACCTGCCTTTGCCCCTTCTGTCAGTAGAAATGGCTTGTCTGAGCTAAGCCACATATTCAGGCTAGAAACTGGACTTAGCTTTCAGGGACACACACCATTTTGAGTATTTAATAGGTAGGGAGAGACTATCCCCACCATGATTCCCAGATATAATAACCTTAAGGAGACTGCTTTATATTTATGACTGTAAGGCTAAGCACAGCTCCAATGCCATTTGGCTGAGTGGTGCCATGACAACAATAACCTCTTTCGCAATGTCAGCAAGACAAAAGAGCTGATTATTAACTTCAGGAGAAGGAAACTCGAGGTCCATAAACCAGTCCTCAGAAAGGGATCAGAGGAGGTGAGGATCCATGACTTTAAATTCTATGGTGTTATTATTTCAGAGCATCTGCCCTGGGTGCATTAGGGCTAGTATAGTTATGAAGAAAGCCTGGCAGCTCATCTACCAGTTTACAAATTCTCATATGATCTCTAATACTTCAACAAATTTCTACAGATGTGTAGTGGAGAGTATATTGACTGGCTGCATCACGGTCTGGTATGGAAACACCAATCCCCTTGAATGGAAATCCTACAAAAAGTAGTGTGCAGCCCAGTCCATCATGGATAACGTCCTTCCCACCATTGAGCCTACCTACATACAGCACTATCGCAGGAAAGCAGCATCCATCATAAATGACTCTCACCAGCCAGGTCATGCTCTCTTCTCACCATCAGGAAGGTGGTACAGGAGCCTCAGGACTCACACTACCAGGTTCAAGTACACACAACCTATGAACCCCCTTTCAAGGAATCTTATCTTCTTAAAATTCACCTAAAATTTTCACCTCACTTTCAGTTTTATCACGAGAATCAGGATTAAATCCTTGAAGATGTCTATACTGACATTTTTCCTGGAAAAACTACTGATTTAAAGATTCACTTTATTTGTCACATCTACAATGAAACATACAGTGGAATGTGCTGTTTGTGTCAAATCAAATCAGCAAGAATTACGCTGGGCAGCCGCAGGTGTAGCTGTGTTGCTGACACCCACAATGTATCCCCACCACACGCTAACTCTATGTCTTTGGACTTTGGGAGGAAACCGGAGCACCTGGAGGAAACATGTGGTCCTGAAGACAGTGTACAAACTCCTTACGGACAATAACGAGAATCAATCGCACTGTTACAGCTCGTGCTGTAATAGATTATCTATTCAATGGGTAGATAACATCACTTTTAAACAGTGTAATCCTCTTATATCTGTATTGATATACGACGCAAAGTCCCTAGATGACCAATTTAAAGCTCAGGTGGAACAGGAACAGCTTGGGGGAAAAACAAATTGTGCATATCCTTCATTAGACAATCTCTGGGAAGAATTTTAAATCATCAAAATTAGTTTCAGTAAGTGGGTAGTTGTACCTGTAATAGGAGGAGGATGATGAATTCAGTGAATGAGAGGTCCTGAGGAAACGTGTTTGACTTAGGTGGATTTTACTGGCAGTGGTATCTAATTTGACAGTGACCACTGGGTATCCTGTCTGTCGTGTCCAGGTTTCCATGATTTCTTTCACATTTAAATCTACATTTCCAACCTGTGAAATAAAATACAATGCACCAAGAGATCAGACCAAGGTATACCTAGATTACACAGATGAAGATCAGTATTTTTGGTTAATTATTTTTGTAGAGTTTTTGTAAGATTATAATCAGAATCAGGTTTATTATCACCAACCTACAATACTGTGCAAAAGTCTTCATCACCTGTATACTGTGTATGTTCCTAAGACTTTTCACAGCACTGTACTAATTTTAGGCATTGCACTGTACAGCAGCCTCAAAAATAAACTGCATGACAAATCTGAGTGATGCTAAAACTGATTCTGATAGTGTGACTGAGAATGGGAAGGGGGCAGGGAGAGGGAATCGTGGTTGGAAAAAGAGAAAGGGAAAGGAGAGGGAGCAGGAAGCACCAGATAGATATTCTGTAATGATTAATAAACCAATTATTTGGAATCAAATTACCTAGCCTAGTGTCTCCGAGGGCTGGTTAGAGGTTAGTGTCAAGGAAGATTGAAACATCACGGTGAGTACAGAAAGCCAGCGAGTGTTCAGCACTGTTTACCAGCTTCTAGCTTGCTGCTGCCAGAGGAAGGCGTTTGCACGTGATGGTCTCGCCCCCTCTCTGCTCCTGAGGGAAGGCCCTTGTGTTTGAATGGTCGCTCTCTCTCCCTCTCTTGATGCCCTCAGAGGATGGTACCAAGGTTCTGGGTCTGCAATCTATGGACTGGACTGCAGTTCACTTGACTCTTTCAGATTTATAGTTTCATATTCTGTTTTTGCCCATTGCTTCTTCTTGCTGCTTGAGCAATTTGTTCTTTTTTGCACTTGGAGGGTTCAATATTCTTGTTGCCTTCTGTGCAATTTGTTTTGTTTTGCGCATGGGGGTGGATTGCTTGACGTTCTTGTTGCCAATTGCATGATTTGTTTTTTTTTAATATAAATCTGCAGTTCTTGCTTTTCTGTGTTTCATGGCTGCCTGGAGAAGATGAGTCTCAATTGTACCCTGCATACATACTTTGATTATAAATGTACCTTGAACCTAGGGTGTGCCTACACCTGTGCCACGCCACCCCCGGCACTCCTTTTTTGCTGCCTGTTACCTATCCCTCCCTCAGCCCTCCACCTTCAACATTCTTTGCTCCTGTCAAATTTACACACTCCCTCTCTGCTCCACATTGACAAATACAGTACGATGCAAAAGTTTTAGGCACCCTAACTATATCGTCGTCTGAACTGCTAGTGCCTACGTGGCACATGGGGCCTCACCCTATCTATATGCATGTGCCCAGACTTCTGCAGAGTACTGTATATTGTGAAATTTGTAGTTTTGCAACAACAGTGCAATACATTAAAAGATTACTACAAGTTATAGTAAGAAATATATACAAATAATTGAATAGTGTGGAAATAGCAAAATGGTGGGGTAGTGTTTATGCATTCATGGACTGTTCAGAAATCTGATGGTGGAAAGGAAGAAGTTGTTCCTAAAACGTTGGAAGGAATTTCACTGAAGCAATTTGGATGAAGAGTCAGTGACTTGAAACGTAAACTTTGCCTTACTGGTTGGCCAGGAAGATGCTGCCTGTTCCAGCAGGAACTTTCAGACTTTTAATTTCTATTTAATATTTCCAGCAAAGACACTTTATATTAAATGTTTAAAACACAGTGTATAGGATTGAGATGATGAAGAATGTCTTCACATGAATTGTTAAAAATCATGGGAATTCTCTGTGGATGCTTACTTACTGAACAACTCAAGGTTGGTGGGGAGGCAATAGATTTTGAGACTAACAGAATGAGAGGTTGGGGGAATGGGGCAGTCAGACAGCTTAAAGAACCACAGAGGAGATTCAGGATACTCAAGACCTACTCCCATCTCATTGCTTTTCAATGGCATGTTTTGTAGGGCAAGTCACCATGTTCCCCAGAATAATAGGTACCTATTCACCACCTCAAACTGGACTGCTAAGAGTGAAATTATGCCACATTCCAACAATTTTTGCCCTCTTTATTACTTCTACATCTGATATTTAATTGAAAATGCAATAATCATGAGAAAGATACATACTTTACTGATACTGTTCCAGAAGTCTTCAATTTTTATGTTCTGATTCATATGTTCCTTCAAGTACTGCCTGATTCCTTGCTGGAAAATAGTTTCATTCAGCAAATTCTTCAGCATCATCAGAACAGAAGCCCCCTGAAGAAAAGAGGGAGAAATAGTTGCTTTTTAAATGGTTATCTTTAAATGCAATCTTGTATAATTCCAGCTTTTGAACACAGATTTTCCAGTTGGCTGCAAAAGCATGGAAACTTTAGGAAAAGTGCTAGCAAGGGTTTAGTGGCCAGCATATTGTAGATTTCTCCAGTCTAGACAGGAAAGCTGAAACTTCTTTTGGGGATCTGTGCCATCTACCAACTGAAATAACATCAAATTGGGTTAATATCCAATCTATTTGAAGAATTGGCAGTCTCTAGAGTAGGTTATATGGTCGGCACAACATTGTGGGCAGAAGGGCCTGTAATGTGCTGTAAGCTTCGATGTTCTATGTTCTAGTTCTTACAGATGGTTGGCCAGGAAGAAAAAACACAGAATTTAAAATTTATTTTTAAAGAATCTACAAAAATAGATCAGGAATGGAAATACACACATTAGATTGATATGGAAGCTGAAACATCCTGAGCTTCATACATATGAAATTAGTTTTACAATCAGAGAGGTTACGTTAGCTTCCTTTAATTCAGATCTTTACTTTAGTTCAAATCACCTGGACTCAAGTTTAACAGCTGAATCTTGAACACATTGTAAGCGAGTGGTTTGATGTGATGCTGGAACTAACACTTAGCAGAAGTGATGCTCATTTTATATCGGACACTACTGTAAATAACATCAACACTACATAGGCTGGGTCACATAACTACATGAGGATTTGATTGACCTAAACTGCAGCTACTGTGATGGTGCAGCATGCACTCTATCTGTTCTGTTTGGTGTTTGCTGACAGCAACATCACTCACAAGCAACAGGAATACACACCTTACATCAAATCTGCTTAGAATAGTTTTTTTTTAAAAAAACATACAAAATCAAAATGAATGGAGAAAAAAAATCTTAGCAGATATCATGTCAGAGCTCTTTATTAAACAGGTATACACTGAGATGTCAATCATCCAGTGAATTCTACTGTAAAATTTATATGTGTGTATGGAAATGGTCATTAATGTTGCTGGCAATTCTAGTTACCAAGCATATAGATACTGACCATTTCAGAAAGGCATGTGGGCACTTCCAGCCAGCATGAAACCATTGGTTACCTGGAAAACTAATGGAGAAAATAGGATAGAGAAAAATTATTGTTGAGTAGCTAGCCGAGCTGGCTTGTTAGCTTACAGATGTTTAGTTACCCAGCGAGGCAACATCATCAGTGCAACTTAGAATTGTGTGTCTGTGTGTGTCTGCCATTTCTATTGGTTTGTTAAAATCTGAATAGGTGATAATTGTTGTCCAGGCTGTGTTAGTCAACTGTTATGTAGTATTAACATCGTCCAGTAGAAAACAAATTAATTCAAAAATCATACTGGAATTTAATCAAGTTAATCTGGAAGAAATATTTTATTTTTATCATTTTCTTAGATGATTGGTTAGATTGACCATGGAGAAGGTTAACATTGTGGGCTGAAGAGCCTGTACTTCGCTGTAATGTTCTATGTTCCGTACCTCCACTATTGATAGTGTTTGTTAATAAATTGGTATGGAAAAATCCATCCATGTACTGTACATCCTTGAGGGAGGAGTAGTAGAGAAACAACAATCCTATTTACTTCAGTGGTTGGTAAGTTGATGGAGAGGCACAATATGATAGGAATAGTCAGCATGGCTTTGTCAAGGGCAGGTCGTGCCTTATGAGCTTGATTGAATTTTTTGAGGATGTGACTAAACACATTGATGAAGGCAGAACCATAGATGCAGTGTATATGGATTTCAGCAAGGCATTTGACAAGGTATCCCATGCAAGGCTTATTGAGAAAGTAAGGCATGGGATCCAAGGGGACCTTGCTGTGTGGATCCAGAACTGGCTTGCCCACAGAAGGCAAAGTGTGGTTGTAGATGGGTCATATTCTGCATGGAGGTCGGTGACCAGTGGTGTGCCTCAGGGATCTGTTCTGGGACCCCTTTTCTTTGTGATTTTTATAGATGACCTGGATGAAGAAGTGGAGGGATGGGTTAGAAGATTTGCTGATGACACAAAGGTTGGAAGTGTTGTGGATAGTGTGGAGGGCTGTCAGAGGTTACAGCGGGACACTGATAGGATGCAAAACTGGGCTGAGAAGTGGCAGATGGAGTTAAACCCAGATAAGTGTGAGGTGGTTCATTTTTGTAGGTTAAATATGATGGCGGAATATAGTATTAATGGTAAGATTCTTGGCAGCGTGGAGGATCAGAGAGATCTTGAGGTCTGAGTCCATAGGACACTCAAAGCTGTTGTGCAGGTTGACTCTGTGGCTAAGAAGGCATACGGTGCATTTGCCTTCATAAAACACGGGATTAAGAGTTGAGAGGTAATGTTGCAGCTATATATGACCCTGGTCAGACCCCACTTGGAGTACTGTGCTCAATTCTGGTCGCCTCACTATAGGAATGACGTGGAAACCATAGAAAGGGTGCAGAGGAGATTTACAGGGATGTTGCCTGGATTGGGGAGCATACCTTATGAGAATAGGTTGAGTGAACTCGGCCTTTTCTCCTTGGAGCAACGGATGAAAGAGAGGTGACCTGATACGCGAGGTGTACAAGATGATAAGAGGCATTGAGGGCTGAATTGGTTAGCATGAGTGGGCAGTTTTAAGGTGCTTGGAAGTAGGTACAGAGGAGATGTCAGGGGCAAGTTTCTTTTAATACGCAGAGAGTGGTGACTGCGTGGAATGGGCTGCTGGCGACGGTGGTGGAGGTGGATATGATTGGGTATTTTAAGAGACTCCTGGATAGGAACGTGGAGCTTAAAAAAAATAGAAGGCTAAGGGTAACCTAGGTAATTTCTAAATTAAGTACATGTTTGACACAGCATTGTGGGCTGAAGGGCCTGTACTGTGCTGTAGGTTTTCTATGTTTCTATGTTACTTGCTAGCAACAGTAAGCTTACTGTCGACATTTCAATCCTACCTTTCATGGAATTAATCTTTTTCATACAACCACTTTTAGGAATGATAAGTCAAGCATGACAAAAATCTTTTGCAATTATGAAATATAAAGCAAGCACTTCAAAAACTTTCATGGGCGAAGCAGTTTGGACCATTGTTGCTCTGTCCTTTATTTGTTATTTCACGCTTGTTATTTATTACTATTTATTTATTTTTACATTTGCAGTTTCTCATCCATTGATCCTGTTTTCAGTTACCGTTCTATAAATTTGCTAAGCATACCCGCAGAAAAAGAATTTCAGGGTTTTATGTGGTAAAATTTATGTACTATGATAATAAATTTTACTTTGAAATTTTGAACTTTGAACTTTGTTCTCAAATGGGTTTCCCAATCCCAAGTGGCTCCAACTACACGAGTGATATTAATGTTTATTTTAATGGCTATCATCATATTTAAAAAAGTCATTTTCAGACCATCACTCCATCAAAGCTCAAATGGGAAATGAATCAAAGCCCGTTAGAATGATAGAAATGTATAGCATGGGATGGTTATTTGGCCTATTGAATCCGTACTAGTTAAAGAAAAGTTACACTGCTGAATCTCACCTACCAAATTTTGGTTGTTTTAACGCCATAGCCAAATGCTTTCTAAACACAATGAAGGCTTCAGTCTCGTACCACTCTGTCAGTGTGCTCCAGACCCTCACCACCCTCTCTAAGATGAACCCTCTCTCTCACACTTCATCAATTACTTGAAATTTTTGCACCTTGCCCACTGATCCTGTCAGCAAAAGGTAATGTTATTCCTCTAGAGATTTACAATTTTATAAATCTCCTCTCAAAGAAAATAATATCATCCCATGCAATCTTTCTTTAAAGCTAAACTTCTTCAGTCATGCAAATATCCTTAATAAACTTTCCTGTCATTTTTTTAATTGCTCCTGGCAATTCCAGCATTTAATCCTGAACCCTAACTGTGTTACCAGGCTATAACAGTCAACCACATTGTCATGTCACAAAAAAATGGCAGATTAATTAATTTTAACAATTCTTCAAGGCTAATTGAGGAGGAATACAGCCTCACAATACAATTGTTTTATTGCAATCATTACAAATATATCTTGTCCAGAATTTAATTAATGAATTATGTTACCATTTCTTGCATCCCTCATATAAGGTAATGACTAGAACTCTAATGACCCAAGCAGCACAACAGCTTGGCTTTATAAGCAATTTATACTTTACCCTGTTTTGCAATCTAGGTACTGGTTAACAAAATTCCCCAAATGCATCCTCCTGAGGTCATACAATCTAAGGTCCCTTTAATCCTCTGCATTTTTCAGTATTCCACCATTTGCTTAGCAAAGTTTAAAGTAAATTATCAAAGTGTTAATGTCACCATATGCAACCTTGAGATTCACTTTCTTGCAGCTATAATCAATAAATCCAATAACCATAATAGTCAATAAAAGATTGCATCAATAGACCATAAGTTATAGGGGCAGAAGTAGGCCATTTGGCCCATCGAGTCTGCCCCACCATTCAATCATGGGCTGATCCAATTCTTCCAGTCATCCCCACTCTCACTTTCACCCCATGCCCTTTGATGCCCTGGCTAACCAAGAACCTATCTATCTCTGCCTTAAATACACCCAGTGACTTGCCCTCCACAGCCACTTGAAGCAACAAATTCCGCAGATTTGCCACCCTCTGATTAAAGTAATTTTTCCACATCTCAGTTTTAAAAGGACATCCTTCAATCCTGAAGTCGTGCCCTCTTGACCTAGGATCAAGAGGGAAATAACTGCCATATTTAACCTGTTCAGGCCTTCTAACATTCAGAATGTTTTTATGAGACCCGCTCCTTTACCTATCTTCGTATCATCGGCAAATGTAGCTACAAATCCATTAATACCACAGTCCAAATTATTGACATACATTGTAAAAAGCAGCAGACCCAACACCGACCCCTATGGAACTCCACTGGTAACCGGCAGCCAGCCAGAATAGGATCCCTTTATTCCCACTCTCTGTTTTCTGCTGACCAGCCAATGCTCAATAGGGCAGACAATCAGTGTGCAGAATACAACAATTGGTGCAAATACAGAGTGGGGGAAGGGGGGGAGGTAGTTGAAAAGTCCATAAATTGTGTAAACAGTTCAGTGATGAAGCAGGTGAAGTTGAGTGTGATGATTAAAAGCCAATAACTGTTCCTGAACCTGGTGGTGAGAGTGCTGAGCTCCTGTACCTTTTTCTTGATGGCAACAGCGAGAAGAAAGCATGACCTGAGTGCTAGGGGTCCCTGATGACCGATGGTGCTTTTCTGTGACAGTGCTCTGTATAAATGTACTCAATGATGGGGAGGGCTTTACCCATGATGGACTGCGCCGTATCCACTACTCTCTGTAGGAACTTCCGTTCAAGGGCATTGCTGTTTCCACACCAGGTTGTGAAGCAACCAGTCAATATACTCTCCACCACACATCTATGGAAGCTTGTCGAAGTATTACATGTCATGCTGAATCTTTGCAAACTCCCAAGAAAGTAGAGATGCTGCTGTGCTTTCTTCATAATTGCACTCTCGTGCTGGACCCAGGACAGGTCTTTTGAAATGAAAACACCGTGGAATTTAAAGTTGCTGACCCTCTCCACCTCTGATGCCCGATGAATGCCTCACAGACCTCCAGTTTCCTCCTCGTGAGGTCAATAATCAGCACGTTGGTCTTGCTAACATTAAATAAGAGGTTGTTGTTATGGCACCACTCAGCCTCCTATATGCTTATTTATCACCATCTTTGATTCAGCCTATTGTCAGCAAACTTAAATATGGCATTGAAGAGGTGCTTAGATACACAGTCATAAGTATAAAGTGGGAAGAGCAGAGGGCTAGGCACACAGCCTTGGGATGCACCTATGTTCACTGAGATTGTGGCAGAGATGTTGTTGCCTATCTGAACTGACTGAGGTCTGCAAGTGATGAAATCAAGAATCGAACTGCACAAGGAGGTATTGAGGCCAGGATCTAGGAACTTATTGATTAGTTTTGAGGAGATGATGGTATTCAATGCCAACCTGTAGTCAATAAAGAGCACCCTAATGTACACATCTTTGCCATCCTGCTGTTCCAAGATTGAATGAAGAGCTAATGAAGTGGCAAAATAGAGTGGATACAAGTTGTTTCTCAGTCAGGAATTGATATATTTCATCACCAACTTCTCAAAACACTTTTATCGCACTCAGTTAGTATAACACTTCAGAGTGTCAGCAATCAGGGGTTCAATTCCCACAGCTGTCTTAAGGAGTTTGCACACTCCCCTCATGCCTTTCCTTTGGGTGCTCTGCTTTCCTCCTACATTCCAAAACATACGGGGTAGTAAGTTGTGTGCACAGTATGCTGACGTCAGAATCATGGTGACACTTGTGGGCTGCCCCCAGTACATCCTCGGACTGTGTTGCTTTTTAACACAAATGACACATTTCACTGTATCTTTCGATATTTTCATGTACACGTACAAATCTAGCCAATCTCTATCTCTTTACCTTTAATATTTAAATGCTGGCTGATTTATGATCCCACTCAGTCCCATTCTGCCTCTGCTTTCTCCCCATAACATTTGGCCCCCTTACTAATCAAGAACACATCAACCTCCACCATCTCCACATTTCTGAGAAGTACAGCATGGGAGCAAGAACTCAGAAAACTAAATCTGCAGTTGATAAGCACCTACATAACGATTACACTTATAATGTTAAGGCTCAGCATAAAAGAACTGAAAAGGAGTAACTGGAGAAGATGGAAAAGCTTTTAAATACTCTGGTCATATTTTTACATTATTTTACTCTTTATTGAGATACAGCACAGAACAGGCCTTTGTAGCTCTTCAAGCTGCACCGCCCAGAAACCTCTGATTTAACCACAGCCTAATCATAGAACAATTTACACTGACCAATTAACCTACAAATCAGTACTCTTTGAACTGTGGGAAGAAGCCAGAGCACCTGGGGGAAACCTTGCAGTCATGGGCAGAACATATAAACTTCTTACAGACAGCGGCAGGAATTGAACCCTGGTCACCAGTACTGTAAAGCCATGTACTAACCACTACATTACTGTACCACGTATATGATAAGCACATTTTTAAATTACATCATTTTCTAAATCAGCTGAGAAAGTGACTCTCAAACCCAAATGAAACAATTCACTTTAGACACAGGCTTCTTGTGTTCATTCATATTGCTGTATGCTGTCAACTCAGTTCTGATCACTTGTTCACTGGATACTGGCCTCCATAGATATGAAGAATCAGATGAGAAGAATCCCCCTGGCAGTGACAGATTGATACCTCTAAAAATAAATGTTTCAGTATTTAAGTAAAATAAAATAATTAAATGTGAATCACCGTGAGCAGTGATCCGCATACGTGAATGGGAAATTTTGCAAACAAAACTGGCAAATTAAAGGTTGATTATTAAATATACTGATTGTATTCTTCATGGAGAAAACAGCTCATTGGCAATCTGAGTGTTCTGTTGTACAAGGATCTCCATGTGCAGAGGTATTCAATTTGACTTATTTGCTGTCACCTGGAAGTACATCTACAACTTACGTACACCTTTTTTTAAGATTATGGATTTATTTAAGTACCTTTTGAAAGGAAATAAAATCAAACATTTCCTCAATTTGTTCAGAAGTTTCAACTGGATTGGAGAGGGGGTGGGATGAATTCATTGAATCTTCCCTCAGTGTCACAAAGTGAAAGCATTGGAACTCATCGATCTATGGATAAAGCATAGAAACAAAAACCATTTATAGTTACACAGTGTGTTATGATAAATAGTAGCACATTGACAGCAATTGTTCAAATCTAGCAAGAAAAGAGATCACTGCTTATCTATTCAATTTCAAATGAAGGTGACCTCTTTAAAGCATAAGACATGGAGCGCAATTAGGTCATTCAGCCAATCAAGTAAACACTGCAATGTCAATGGCTGACTGATTATTCCCCTCAGCCTCATTCTTCTGCCTTCTCCCAATAACATGTAACACCCTTACTCACCAAGAACCTTCAACCTTCACTTTAAATATGCCCAATGAACTGTCCTCCACAACAGCTTGTGTTAATGAATTCTACAGATTCACCACCCTTTAGCACAAACTCCGGTATTACAGTTTATCAAGCTGTCCAAGTTTGCGACAAGGAACTTGCAACAAATATTTACAGCTCAGGTATACAAATACCCTGAGTGATGAGGTGGAGATATATCTCAACCAAGTTGATTGGTGAAAGAGACAGAAGGCCATGGAAGAAAGAAAAAAGGGGGTGGGGGAGGAGCACTAGAGGGAGGCCATGGGCAGGCAGGAAGATAACAAGGAGAAGGACAAGGGGATGGGAAATGGTGAAGGGGGGGGGAGGCATTACTGGAAGTTTGAGAAATCAATGTTCATGGCATCAGGTTCGAGGCTACCTAAACAGAATACAAGGTTCTGTTCCTCCAACCCAAGTGTGGCCTTATCCCGACAGTGGAGGAGACCAAGCATGAAGCTATCGGAATGGGAATGGGAAGAAAAATTAAAATGGGTGGCCACTAGGAGATCCCGTTTGTTCTAGCGGATAGAGCACAGGTGCTTGGTGGGGCGGTCTCCCAATCAACATTCAGTCTCACCAATATATAAGAGGCCTCAGCGAAAGCACCAAACTCAGTATAGCAGGTGTAGTATTTGTTCCGCTGCAAGGATAAGTGCCAGGAGAGAGATCAGTGAAGAGGGATGAATGGACAAGGGAGTCATGTAGGGAGCGATCCCTGTGGAAAGCAGAAAGTTGGGGGTGGGGTGGGGAGAAAAGTTGTGTTTGGTGGTGAGATCCAGTGGGAGGTGGCAGAGGTTTCGGAGAATTATGTGTTGGACGCAGAGGCTGGTGGGGTGGTACGCGAGAACAAGAGGAACCCTATCCCTGGTAGCATGGCGGGAGGATGTGTGTGAAATGGAAGAGATGCAGTTGAGAGTGGCATTGATGGTGGAAGAAGGGAAGCCCCTTTCTTTGAAGAAGGAGAATATCTCCTTTGTTTTATGACAAGCCTAATCCTGAGAGTCGAAGCAGCAGAGACAGAGGAGTTGAGAGAAGGGGATGGCATTTTTACAAGTAGCAGGGTTGGACGAGGTATAGGCCAGGTAGCTGTAGGAGTCCGTTGGTTTATAATATCTACCGATGTCTACTATATTGCAATGTTAGCATTCATTTCAAGAGGATCAGAATATAAAAGCAAGGATGTAATGTTGAGAATTTATAAAGCACTCACTTGGGAGTACTGTGAGCAATTCTGGCCCCATATCTTAGAAAGGATGTGCTGAACGTGAAGAGGGTTCAAAGAACTACATGAAAATGATTCCAGGATTGAATGGCTTGTCATATAAAGTGTTTGATGGCTCTAAGCTTGTATTCACTAGAATTCAGAAGAATGATGGGTGACCCATTGAAACCTATCAGATGAAAAAAGGCCTTGATAATGTGGAGAGGATGTTTCCTATGGTGGGAAAGTCTTAGACCAGAGGACACAGTTTCAGAATAGAGGAGTGTCTTTTTAAAATGGAGGTGAGGAGGAATTTCTTTACCCAGAGAGTGGTGAATCTGTGGAATTCTTTGCCCCAGGTAGCTGTGGAGACCTCATCTTCATGTATATTTAAGGCAGAGGTTGACAGATTCTCGATTAATCACGGTATGATGCTTTATGGGAATAATGCAAGAGACTGGGCTGAGAGGAAAATTGGATCAGCCACGATGAAATGCCAGAGCAGACTCAACGGGCCAAATGCCTAATTTGCTCCTATATCTTATGGTCCAAGTACATTTCAATAGCCATACTTTTTTAAGTGATCATTTTGTCTCAATAGAATGGACTTCTTCAAATGTTGACAATATTAAAACATTACTAATAAGTGTTTTGTTGCTGATGTAAACACTAAGAGGGAAATTATACTTTGTGTCCTTGTAACTTTTAATTCAGGTCACAGGTACCTCCTACAGAGATCAGTTATAGTGAAGAGTATATAGTTTTATTCCCGGTAATAACAACCTCTACATATGATGGAAAAAAAATTTAACTTACTCCTTGAAGTTCAGGGAATACTTTTTTCACTGAAATTTCTTCCATCAAAGTGGCAAATCCTTCTTTTAACCAAAGGTCATTCCACCATTCCAGAGTCACTAGGTTACCAAACCACTAAGAACAAAAATGATTCAAGAAATTAGCAATACTCCATTAAAGTCTGAAGGAATCATATTATCAAAATATATACACGTCACCATGAGATTCATTTTACATTGTATTCCATTAATTGTAATGGAAAAAATACAAAATATGATGAATTTCCCACTGAATGGTTAATCATCTTAGTGCCAACTAAACCCTCAAACATTATGAACACAAGCTACAGAGGTCTTCTAAATGAAAATAAGTGTAATGACCTGGTCAAGACTTCAACTGCTTTGCTGCAGGTACTTTATTTTAGCAGTTTTCTGCAAAAAGCTGGCAGAATATCCTGGCTTTGGCTAAAGATAAGAAGCCACGCTGTTCAACTTTGGAATGTTGTGTCAGCCAATCAGAATACTGGGACTGGGAGAAGGATCTAGACAAGGCAGGAAGAACAGAGGTTTGTGACGGACAGTAGTCTGCTTTGGGGTCTTTTGGTGGCAGCTACAGAGAGGGACTAAAGGGAAGATGCTGCAGAATGCCATTGGAAGGAGAGTGCCTATTGGAAGACGTGGTTTGTGCAGATGAATGGCTCCAAGGAGGAAGGGCCAATACTCCTGAGAGCTAGTTTGTTCAAGATGGTCTTCGAGGGGAGTTCAGATTGTGGCGGATGCTTTCACGCCAACCGTGGGACCAGCCTGTGAGTAAGAGCTATGCCCCTGAATACTGCAGCATGAGGTCCAACATTAATGTGCACATTGAGCTGGTTTAACTGAAATGCACCCTTTCTGTTCTTTTTCCTATTAACTGTTTGATAACACTGAAATTGGCAAAGTTATATTTTTATAATTTTATGCAAGGTATGACCTGTTACTTCTTGCCAACTGATAATGGTGTATCTGCAGTATTTGCACGGCATTTGCTCAAATTGAGATTTTTAAAAAAAGTCAGAACATCACACCTTTCTTGTTTGGTTGAACCCCAAATCATGCCAACCCTAGACATTTATTCTTTTGAAAGGTGGCCTTCTTGCCACTGAGTCACGCGGCTGTTGGCAGAGTTAGCTAACGAGCCAAGTTTGTATATGAGCCCAGTGAGAGGGTTACATTTGTTGGGGCTTGTCTGGAAATTTCAGATGCTGTGTACCTACTGTTTTCAGATTGATTAAGCAGTTTGTGTGTATAAGCCTGTGTTTAAACTAGTGTTGGAGAAAGTGATTAAGGTACTTTATTACAGATACCGCAGGGATTAAAGTTTGGAGCGACTCAAAGAGATTATCTATAAATAGAGCTTGTGTTCTGAATGGGGTGGATATTCAAACAGAGTGCTGAATTCTGTAGAAGTGTTGGGGAAAGTTACACTGATTGAATGGCGTTTTGACCAATCAGATGGCAAGGATGTTGTGTTAGTCCAGACTAGCAGTGATGTGACTGAAGTCAAGCTTGGAGAGGTGGGGCCATGAGCAGTCTGTATTTTTAGAGAAGGTAGGAAGGTAGCTAGGGCAAAGACTTTAAAGACAAGCTGTTCTCATTTTTGTAAAGTGAAGGAAAGGAGTTTTCAGATGCGAAAGGTTTCATGGGTTCTTCAGCGGCTGATTTAAATTCTGATCTGGTTTCAGCCATCACTGATCGATAAATGCCAAGGTGTATGTGCGGAAAATTCAAAGCTATTGTAGGCTGGGAGTGATCTCTGGATTTAACACACCCGATGGGGAAGAAGAATGAGGTTTGGGCAGAGCAGACATCTCACTTACTGGATGAATGGCAGTGCTCAGATATATGAAAAATCAGAGACTGGAAGAGTGCTTAAAGGATCCGGCAGCTGATATAGTGAGGCTCCTAAAGGCAGAAAACCCACTAGCCACGTCAGCTAATTACTTGCAAGCTCTGGAAGATGCTTTTGGCATTGCTGAAAGTGCAGCCAATCTTAGGATGAAGTTTTGGCGCACAATCCAGGAGGAAGGAGAGAAGTTGTCTGCCTGCCTTTTCAAACTGGAGAAACTGCTGCCTTGTTTGTGCCACAAAGGGGGCATTCAACTGTCTGAGAGAAATTGTTTGAGGATGGAGCAGGTTGTGAAGGCGCACTGTCACATGTGAGGACTATCTATTAGAATGACCTGCAAGATGCACCCTCCTACATCTTTTACTGAGTTACTCAGAGAAGTTAGAG
This sequence comes from Hemitrygon akajei, assembly GCF_048418815.1. NCBI lineage: Eukaryota > Metazoa > Chordata > Chondrichthyes > Myliobatiformes > Dasyatidae > Hemitrygon > Hemitrygon akajei. The sequence continues at coordinate 15,732,663 of NC_133125.1, read as the reverse complement.
GAGGAAAACATGATTGAGAAGTGGAACATTTCCAAAAGCTGAGTAGTGTCTTCAGTGGTAGCCTCTGCTGCTAAAGTGCCACAGAGATAAAGTTTTTGAGGTATGAGGTGAAAAACCTTCCAGCTGAGTTGACTCAATGGATGTCTGCTAATGTTTCAGCTAAACATGACACATTTATTGGAAAACCTGACCCACCTGCAGCACTAATGGTGCAGAGGAATGTTGCTGAAAAGGGTTTCTTAATCCAAGCAGAAAAGAAGCAAAGCTATGGAGGGACCCAGTATCCTCTTGGAGCGAATACATTCCAATCAGTGTATCAAGGGAAATATTAAAGCGCAAAAGACTATTCTTGAAGTTTTAGTGAGACTAAGCTCTGATGTGTCCATATAGATTGAAGATGTTCATGCTAGAGCCATACTTGACACAGATTCTCAAGTTACTTTGCTTTATATATCCTTTCACAAACAGTATTTGATGCATTTACCATTGACATCACAGTGTCCTTGAGATTTGGGGCCTAAGTACTGATGAATATCCATATGATGGTTACTTGTCGTTGAAACTGGAGTTTTCAGAAGGCAGATGTTGGAGTAACTGGTTCTATTGACACACCAGTGTTGGTCTGCCTGGAGCTGGTTGAAAAGGGCAAAGCTTCCATTCTTGTGGGAACAAACACTTCCATTTTGAGAAGGCTCATGGGAGCATGCAAGGAAAGGAATGGAGGGAACCTTTTGAAAATATTGTCCATTCACCTAGTATTCAGAGCTGCTTTTATGAAGGTGCAAGTTCCTCCTAAGCAGAAACAAGGAACTGTATGGTACACCCAGTCTAAACCTGTCATGTTGCTTCCTGGAGTACATAGAGTGATGGGTGTCCTCAAATTTGCCAGAATGCCAAACATCTCAGCCATCCAGGTGGATACTCCTGATGATCAGGAAGAGGAGACACGCCTACCTGCAGGAGTGTTGGTGAGACCTGAACTGCAGATATCTTTAGCTGTCTATGCAAACAGGATGACGGTGATTGTCAGGAACACCCCAGGAAATGATGTTATCCTCAGATGTGGGATGACAATCGCCCTCTTTTTCCCATGACAGTAGTGTCTAGCTTTCCGGGGAAAAGGAAGATTGATTCCTGGATTGAGGAGGTTGACATCGAAGTCATTCAACTCTCGTGACGCACCGATACCCGAGGAATTCAAAAAGGAGATAAACTGAGAGGATGTTGGAACACCAAGATGTCTCTTCTACTGACGAGTCTGATGTTGGTTGCTCAAAGACTACTTGCCACACTCTTAGAGTTACTGAGGACACCCCTTTCCGAGAGAGGTCATGCCTATTGGCACCAGTGGGGATTGAGGATGTTTGGCAGCACCTGCTTAAACTGAAAGAAGCCAAGTTCAGTCATGGGGCAGGAGGACCAGAGCCACCAGAAGGTACCTTTGATAGACAGGGGGAGATATCCTCTAGTAGAGAGAAAAGGTCACAAGGAGTGGAAGAAGCTGGAAGATGAGGTAAGGAGGTCTCAGAGTCAGGACAACTCTAGCTAGGTTGATGGAGGATGCACCTGAAAAACAGAGTGTTATGTCCATTCCCATAGTGAGATATGCTACTTCCATTAACAAATGCATTGGGGGGGGGGGGGGGGTCCTCAAATCACGAGACTCACTTGAATACTGTGTTACTAATCATGCTTTAATAGTTCCAAAGTCATGAGGACATGACTTTTTTTGGTGGGGGAGGGGAAAGAGTGTAATGCCATGGTTAAGATTTCTACTGCTGTGCTCTAGGTATTTCACTTTAGCAGCTTTCTGCCAAAGCAATATGTCCTGCTAGTAGAATGTTTTGGTTTTGGCTAAAGATAAGAAATCATGTTGTTCAACTTAGGAATGTGGCATGTTGGGACTGGGAGAAGGTTCTAGACAGAGCAGGACTGAGAGAGATTTGTGATGGACAGTAGTCTGCTTTAGGGTCTTCTGGTGGGAGGAGTGGAGGACAGAAGGGAAGACACTGCAGAATGCTGTTGGAAGTGCTTTGTGCAGATGAATGGCTCCAAGGAGACAGGGGCCATACTCCAAAAAGAGGGAGCCAGTTTGTTCGAGATGCTCTTTGAGCAGACCTTGAAATGTAGTGGGTGCTGTCACACAGACTGTGGATCCAGTGTGCGATAAAGAGCTGCACACTGAATATTCCAGTATGAGCTCCAATGTTTATGTGTACATTGGACTGGTTTAACTGTAATGGGCCCTTTTCTTTTCTTTCAATTAACTGCTTGATCAAGCTGAAATTGGTAAATATATCCTGTCTGATCCTGAGGTGTATGATCTGTTATTTCCTGCTGACTGATAATTGTGTATGGGCAGTTATTTACACAGCATTGGCTCAAAAGGAGGTTTCTTTGGTTGAACCCCAAATCATACAAATCCTAGAAGTTTATTGTTCATGAAAGGTGACCATCTCACCTGAGTCACGTGGCTATTAGCCAAGTTAGCTAATGAGTTTGTATTCAAGCTCCGATGAGAGGGTTACATAAAAAATTAAACTCTTTTTAAAATCAAAATCTGGTATGGCCGTAGTCTCTTGCTTTTCAGCTTACTCATTAAAATCTAGGAGTGAAGCCACTGACTGTAACACATGCTGTAAAAATACACCAAAGCCACACCAGGCAGCTTAGTGCATTTCACAATGTATTTTCAACTGATGTGAGGTTCCCCTTGCCTTCATCCCGAAAAGCAAGCGTCAACATCACCAGTCGCATTAACAGCTAGTCACCAATGGAGATACATGCCCTTGAGAATTATAATCAACATGTGGACATACAAAACGATATTTGCAGAGAACATACTTCAGAGGAAAAGAGTAGGCAGCATGGGCAGAGTTAACAAAATGTCAATGAAATCAGCTTGTCCAAAGTATTGGGTTTCAACAAAGAAGCAACAAATAGAAATTTCAACCAATCACATTTTGCAAGTACGAGTTTCTGAGAAAAATGTACAAAAAATACACAAAATGGACAAGAGCAGACAACTTTCTTTGCTGTCTTCCTCTACAAACTCTAAGTAGATTGTCTTAAAGACTGGGATTTTATTTTGACTCCAAGGTCTGTAAAATAAAGAAGCTCAATTTTCCCTACTTAGCCTCACGACGAATTTTGATCCTTCAAGAAACATTTGACTCACAAAATCGTTCTACGACTAATCAACGACATTGCTATATACCGTGTATCTGAGGTGCATTCCCTGTGGTCAAGCACAGAGACTGACCAAGAAAAACTTTTGGACCCTAAAACCAGTATTTCCAAGAGACACAAAAAACATAAAGCACTGCCAATCATCAAGAGGTTTCCTGCTGTTCACTGAGGTATTGTCATCTGCTCCATAATGACTCCAACTACAAAATTAGACAGTGCTTTCAGGAGGTTAGTTAACTGTTTCCCATTATATGTCCGAATATTATACTGGCATATAAAGTTGAGCATCACGTACATGCCCCATTGACACCTTTTAAGATCCCTGAACAATGGTATCACCATGTGAACATGGACCAGGTTGGTCCTTTTCCACCCCACCATGGTCTCACCTTACCATTGGTGGACCATAACACCAGGTGATCAGAGGTCATGTGAGAGGCATTGTACGAAAACAGTGAAATTTCATGTCTCATGGCTATAATGACTTTTTCTAGGTTAGAGTTCACAGTCAATCCCAGAACTTCCTCCTTTCAGACTAAGCAACAAACTGATGTTGATCTTTCCATTTCTTGTATGAACTTCAACATCACTTCTGAATAAAGTTGATAACTGGTGGATAATATGGGACAGTTAAAAGGTGGCTGATTACAAAACAGGAAATTTCTATCTTGAACTTAAATTTAGACAGGTATGTTATGTAGGACTGGATATTAATATCCCTTATTTGCACTCCTGTGACATGCTACCTAGACTCTGCTGGGTAGTCAAGTGAGTAGTGGCATCTTCTGGGTTATCAAGTAGACACAACAAAAATCTGGCTGACAAGAAACTGATGCCAACTTGTTGAGTTCCAACATTTGTCCCAAGAATTAACTAAAGCATTTCAAAATCATCTACATCTTCTGAGCAATTTCTCAAATCTCTTGATTATCCACTTCTTTAATTTAGAAACCTGGCTTAAAGCTAACATTGATTTGCCCTCCCTTCTTTCCACTATCAACTCGTTATTCATTACTCCTGGCAAAAAAAACCAGAATAATGTGGGGTAGACAGATTGTTAGAGTGACAACTCTTTTTCCATGTGGAAGAAATCCAGTTTTAGATGGGAGAAGCATCTAATGAGTGAAGTAGTGAGGAACTTCTACTACCAGAATGAAAGTTAATCTATTACATGAACATTCCATTTCTACTTACAAAACAGGAGAAACAAAAGATTGATTCAGATTCTAGAAGTGGAAAAATTAAACAATTATGACCCACATGAGATCTTAGTAAGCTTTCAGCAAGTACATAGCAACAGGACATAAGAACACTGCATTAAAATTAGGAGAAGCAGAAATTCAGTCTTAGGCTAAACACAATGATTTGTGGAACATACTAATGAAATAAATCTGTTCAGTAATGAACAGATGAACAGCTGCTTAAATAAAATCAAACCTATATTATTCAATAAATGTTAAATACCTGATGAGCCAATTCATGAGCAATTACGCGAACAATCATTTGTTTGTCTCTTACAGAAGCTGTCTCTTCCTTGCAAAGAAGTGCCATTTCTTGAAAATTGATCAGGCCCCAACTTTCCACAGCCTCCTTTTGAAAGACAGGGAGAGCTACCAGATCTAGAAAATGAAAACAAATATTCAATCCATATAAATGGCATATTGAATAGATTGGGGAGGGAGGTGGGGAAGGGGGTCTTAACCCTTATTGCTAGAGGATGAATACAAGTCAGACAGACACAAGAGATTCTGCAGATGCTGGAAATCCATGGTAACACACACAAAATGCTGGAGGAATTCAGCAGCATATATGAAAAGCAATGAACAGTCCTTGGCCCAAAGCATCAACTGTTTATTCCTTTCCATAGAAGCTGCCAAACCTGTTGCTCCAGCATTTTGTGTGTGTTACACAGGAAGGAGTATAATTCTCTACAGCTGTGTAGGGAAAAGGGAAGATCTCATTTACAGTTATATGTACAATTTAGATTTCCTCTTTGAAATAAAGTTCTTGACATGGAGGGAATGTAACAAAGATTTACTAAAGTGATCCCTTGGTTACCTGAACACTGAAACTAAGTAAGATTGGGCTGATTAGGCTGATATTCACTAGTTCGTAGAAGAATCAGAGGACCGCATTGAAATTTATGAAATTCTAACTATACAAGAAAGAACTGATACAAGGAGAAAGTTCCCAAAGGTCTAGACCCAGGGATCAGTCTTAGGATAAGGAATATGCAATTTATCAGAGCAGGATAAATATCAGCACCCACACTATGGTGAACCGGTGAAACTCTCTGCCACAAAGTGAAGTGTGGGCCAATTCATTAAGTTATATACAAGGTGTAAGTAAATACAGTCCTGTGCAAAAATCTTAGGCACATATATATAGGGAGGGTGCCAAATATTTTTGCACTGTAGCAGTTTTATGTACTGCACAGTACTGCTGCTGCTGCAAAAAAACTTCATGACATTTGTGAGTGATGATAAACCTTACTCTGATATACAGGTAGGCCTTTATTGTGGACTGAGGCTACATCCACACCAAGCGTTTTTGAAAATACCTCCGTCCACATTAAAACGGGTATTAGGGCGAATCTCCTCCTACTGGGCATGCGCAGGACACAACTACAGAAAACAAGATACATGTTTGGTGTCGAATCTTGCTATGAAAGTGCACGTTTGTGCAGTTACAGACTAGAAAATCTTAAAAGGGAAATTGCCAAACGACGGACAGCTGTTGGCTGTCGCGCAGGACTTATGAAAACAATGAAATGACACGCTGCCACCACCATCTGTTCCGGCACGTCATGACAGAGTTTTTAGAAATCTCTGGTTACCCCGTCCACACTACTGTTGCCCAATGGGCATTTTCAAATTTACACACTCCGGAGGGCGTTTTAGAAAAGATCCATTTTTGGGGGAGGAAAACGCCATTTCAGTGTGGACGGAGGGTCAAAATGAAGAGAAAAAGCTTCGGTTATAGATTTATCTGGTCTAGTGTGGACGTAGACAGCGGAAGAAGACAGGATGAGGGGAATCATGGTTGGAAAAAGGGGGAGGGAGCGCGAAGCACCAGACATTCTGTAATGATCAATAAACCAATTGTTTGTAATCAAATTACCTTGCCTGGTGTCTCAGGGCTGGGTGTGTCTGCATTGGCACTACCCCCCCCCCACAACTCCTGGCTCTCCTCTGCCACCTGTCCCACACAACTCCTGTGGCACTCCATCCTCACCATCCCCACCATCCTTTGCTCCTGCCAGATTTACAAATTCTGTCAAATACTGTCCTGAATAAAAATCTTAGGCACCCTAGAAATAGATATCACACTTTATTCCCTATACACTCATGACTGTGTGGCCAGATTCTGCTGTAACTACGTCTACATTTGCAGATGACACCAAATTATTGGGCCAGGTTTCAAATAATGATAAGACAGAGTACAACAACATGGATTCATGGTTACAATCTCTCAGTTAATGACAATAAAACAAAGGACCTGGTCATTGATTTCAGGAAGAGGGTGGAGCACATGCTACAAAAATATATCAATAGGGCTGAGGCAGAGATGCCTGTTGCTCGGTGTAAATTTCATTAATAGTTTGTTTGGGAGGTATAAGCATCACCAATAGCTTGTCCTGATCCCACCACATAGACAAAATAGCAAAGAAAGCACATCAGCACTTCTACTTCCTCCGAAGGCTAGGGAAATATATAAATACCAGGAATTCTATCTTCTCCTTCTTTGTGTGCCTTGCGCGTTACACGCTTGAGTGATCATGGCTCTCCACATCAAACGATCCCTCGCAGCGTCAATGATATCTCGCACATTTAGATTTGTTAGTTCTTTCACAGTGTTCATATATTTCCTTCTTTGCCTTCCTCTTCCGCGTTTCCCAGGCATACGGCCTTGTAATGTAAGGCATTCTATTTCTCCCTTCTGATGATATGGCCCAGGAAATTAAGTTTCTCTCATTTAATGTTCTCATTAAAAATCTTTTTGTATGGGCACGTTGGAGTACTGTCTCATTAGTTACCCTATCTCTATACATTTCTGTTGTTTCTAAGTTTCTTTGGAGTTCTGGTGTTATAGTCCATGTTTCAGAAGCATACAGCAAGACTGACCAGATGCAGCATTTTAGTAGCCAAAGCCTCGTTGTCATAGAAATGTATCTGCTGATAAAAAATGTGTTTCATTTTTTGGAAGTTGGTTTTGGCCAATGGCAATTCTTTTTATTTCTATTTTACTTCTAGCATCTTGTGATATAAAGCTACCAAGGTAATTAAAGCTGGTCTTTTGTTCAGTCTCTTGATAACCGATGTACAATTGGCAGTTGGGAGTATTGTGCTGTTTTGATATTACCATACATTTGTTTTTTTCACAGTTGATGGTTAGACCAAAATCTGCACTTGTTTGTACTACTTTGTCTAGGAGGATTTGTAGGTCTTCTGTAGCACGTGCTATTAGGGTAGTATCATCTGCATATCTTATATTGCTGATGTTAACACCTCTGATTTTTATTCCATCTAGGTCTTCTATTTTTCTGAGAATCATTTCACTATAGATATTAAATAATTCCACTGAGGCAACGCATCCCTATCTAACTCCTCTTTGAATTTTAGTCCAACTGCTTATATTATCATCAATTTTTACCGCCGCTGTTTGATTCCAATATAAATTTTGAAGCAGCTGTTGGTCCCTTCCGTCAATGTTTAGTTTAGCGGGAATTTGAAATAATTCTCTTGCCTTCTCTCCATATCCTTTCATGCCCTGAATAATCAAGAATCTATCACCTCTGCCATAAATATTCCTAAAGACTTGACCTCCACTGCCATCTGCAGCAACAAATTCCAGATATACCACTCTCTGACTGAAGAAATTCTTCCCCATCTCTTTTACTAAGAGGATGCCACAGAGGCTGTGTATTCTAGTCTTAGCCTCTCCCACCATAGGAAATATCCTTTCCACATCCACTCTGTCGAGACCTTACAGCATTCAAAAGGTTTTAATTAGGTCATCCCCCATTTTTTTGAATTTCAGTGAGACCAGGCCCAGAGCTATCAAACACACTTCATATGATAAGCCTTTCAATCCCAAAATAATTTTCATTAATCTCCTTTGAACCCTTTCCAATGTCAGCACATTCTTTCTCAGATACGGGGCCCAAAACTGCTTGCAATACTCCAAATAAGACCTCACCAGTGCTTCATAGAGCCTCAACATCACATTCTTGGTATGAAACTGTAGTCCTATTGAAACAAATGCTACATCGCATTTGCCTTCTCACCACCGACTCAACCTGGAAATTAACCCTTCAGAGAATCCTGCACAAGGCCCTTTGCACCTCAGATTTTTGAGTTTTCTCTCCATTTTGAAAATAGTTTACCTTTTTATTTCTTCCACCAAAGTATTTGGAGGTGGGTGCAGATATTTAGGGGATGATTGGTGAAGCCAGGTGGAGAGGAAAAGTAAATGGCTGGAGAGGAAGGAATCTGATGGGGGAGGAGAGTGGCTCATAGGAGAAAGGGAAGGATGGGACCCAGGAGGAGGTGGTAGGCAGGTGAGATTTGGCAAGAGGCCAGAGTAGGAAATAGAAGAGGGTAGAGGGAAGGAATTTTTTTTTAAACCAGGAGAAATCAATATTCATGCCATTGGGCTGTATGTTGCCCAAATGAAATACAAAGTGTTGCTACTGCATCGAGGGTGGCCTCATATTGGCCCTGTTGATCCCTAATGTACAGCATCTGCTTTCTCTAAGACTGCAAGAAATTGCAGAGTTGTGGACACAACTCATTTCATCACAAAACTAGCATCCACTTCCCGTTGCCTTGGGAATGCTGCCCCCTCTTACCCACTAATTTTTACCCTATCCTGGGTGCAGTCTTTCATTGATTCTAATATGGTTCTTGGATTTACTGAATATACTCACAATAAAGCAAATCTCAGGGTTGTATATGGTGACATACATGTACTTGGAACTTTGAAGACCTTATTTAGTTATTTTCCAAATGCCATGAGAATCCCTGTCTCTACCGAGTTCAAGGTAATTGTCATCTAACTATATATACAAAACCAAATGAAACAACATACATCCAGACCACGGTACACCAACAGAACATAATCACACACAGCACATAAACCAAAATATTACCATAAATAAGTTAATAAAATAAATTCAAAATGCATACAGTGCATAGCACAGGTAAACAGTAAGCAGCACAGCTTCCAGATTTTCAATTCAAGTTTAATTGTCATTCAACCATACATGAATTCAGCCAAACAAGACTCTGGGGCCAAAGTGCAAAACACAGTACCAAAAGTCATACAAAACACATGTAGCATGTACAAGATAGCAAGCACATAGAAGTATCAGTAAGATACAGTCAAGAAGTCCAGACTCAAGCCATATTAGAGCTTATCCCCTGCCAGCAAGCTCTGGGGAGGTGGGCAGGATTGACTCTAGCCTGGAAGCTGTGTTGTAACCCCCAGTGAAGTGCACCATCTTCATTGCTTCTCTCCTGGTGTCTGTAATCAGGTGACACAGCCCTTTAGTGTCCTTTATGATCAGCAGTGTTATTCGTTCATAGAAAAGATGAACAGGACAAGAAATTTCACCGTTGATGGGAGCTGGAGAGGCCACTGCAAATATACACACCACCATCTTGTGACGTACCATTTGAGCAGACAGTGTATTTGAAATTTGAATCACCTGTACTGCTGATCTGCTGCAAACCTTCTACCTTCTAATTCCTAATTATCCTACACTTTCTACATATTTTAAGGGTCCCCACCCCTACTTTCACATGCATGTACCTACCACATACAGCAGTACAACACAGAATGGGTCCTTTGACCCACAATGTTGCACCAACTGATACAGACCAATTCCATGATCAATCTAACCTATCCCACCTACACACACCATATCAATTTTTCTGACATCCATCTATCCAAGAGTCTTTTAAACATCCCTATTGTTTCAGCCTCTACCTTCACCCCTGGCAGTGCATCCCAGGCATCCACTGTGTGTAAAAAAAAAACATACATTAGACATCCCCCTCACTTAAAAACTCTCCCCCTCTCACCTTACATGATTCCTTATATTTCTCCCCCATCAAACTCTTGCTACCTCCTGTCATCCATGACTCCTTGCCCTTACCTTTCACCTTTTAGAACTGATCAGCATTAAACTCACTGTTTCATTTGTGAATGAATCCTACAAATCAGATGTAGACTTAATTACAAGTAGTGGTTCCCAATCTACTCGTGTCAGGTCCTGTATCAAGATGTCAAAATAAGTCTTCCTCCAATGCACAACCTTAGTTTCTATCTATCTTTATTTTTGTAACTACCATGAAACTAAAAGACAAAGCTGTACCCATGTCACAGACACAAAATACTGGTGGAACACAGCAGGCCAGGCAGCATTTATAGGAGGAAGCACTGTCAACATTTCGGGCTGAGACCCTTCATCAGGACTAACTGAATAAAAAGATAGTATGAGATTTGAAAGTGGGAGGGGGAGGGGGAAATACGAACTGATAGGAGAAGACCAGAGAGGGTTGGGTGAAGCCAAGAGCTGGAAAGGTGATAGGCAGAAGGGATACAGAGCTGGAGAAGGGGAAGGATCATGGGATGGGAGGCCTAGGGTTAAAGAAAGGGGGAGGGGAGTACCAGAGGGAGATGGAGAACAGGCAGAGTGATGGGCAGAGAGAGAGAAAAAAAGGGGGGAGGGGGGAAAATAAATATATCAGGGATGGGGTAAGAAGGGGAGAAGGGACATTAATGGAAGTTAGAGAAGTCAATGTTCATGCCATCAGGTTGGAGGCTACCCAGCCGGTATATAAGGTGTTGTTCCTCCTATTACGGATTCAGCAACAATAAATATATGAGTGAGGCAGGGTTTTTTTATAACAAACAAAATGTTTATTAAACACTGAAAAACAAACCCCCAAAAGTAAACAAACAACTAACGTAACCGGAAATCAGCTGCTGTGCGGCAGCTTAAACAGTTCTTAAAGGAATAAAGCGAAAACAGTTCTTAAAGCAATGTTGCAAAAACAGTTCTTCAAAGTAGTACTGCAAAAGTTCAAAATGCTTACAGTCCAGTAAAGGGGAGACTTTTTAGACGATTTAAATTCTCTTTCACGTCATGTTGCTGCGGTTCCCAGTCGAACTATACTTTTCCCCGGAGAATTTACGAAGATGAAAATGAAACTGCTTAAAGGCACTGACCTTTCCTTGACAAAACTGTACCCAAACCCTTTCTGTTACCATTTGCAGGGGTTACCATAGGGACAGCCAACGAATTCCTTCCGAATGAGGATCAAACAAGGTCGAACCTGTTTCACCGTTGAAATCGACTTTCCTCGATCTTTTAGCTCCCGAACTCCGATCTTCACTCTCCACTGATTTTTAACTGGCAGTATTATAAAGAAACTAACGGCAATGACCTTTTAAACTTTAGGCATTAAATAAAACTCCATCTTTCAACCAAACTGCGTCATAATATTGGACCACGCAGTGGCATGGAGTCAAAATGGTAAATCCAGCCATGAACTGCTCCTCTTCACAGGGAGGGGTCCTCCTTTTATACCCTGTAAAAAAAAACTGTCACATGATCTCTACTGGCGGGAAAATGACATCACTCCACCATCACAAGACAACTACCTTAAGTCCAGTATAGCTTCAACACCACTGTCACGTGAGAAGTAACACTCCAACCTGAGTTTAGATTCATCTTGACAGTAGAGCAGGCCATGGATAGACATATCAGAATGGGAATGGGACGTGGAATTAAAATGTGTGGCCACTGGGAGATCCTGTTTTCTCTGGTGGACAGAGCGTAGGTGTTCAGCGAAACGTTCTCCCAGATGCCTTTTTTCCAAGAAATCCTCTCCCGTTACTCTAAAAATGGACTACTTCATTAATGCCATAGAATGGAAAAGAGGTATCTCCTCCTTTGCTTGAGAATTCTAAACCTGGAGTGTTGACATGCCAGTCCTGTCCTCCCTTTGGCCATCTCTCTGTGACAGCAGCAATATCCTATTGCCATGTGCTTATCAAAAGCATTGGTTCACCTGCCTTACTACTCAGATTCCTTGCAATAAAGTAGAACATACAAAACATTGGAGGAATTCAGCAGTTCAAGCAGCATCTATGGAAAGGAATAAACAGTGTACATTTTAGCTCTAGTCCCTTCATTAGGGACTGGAAAGGAAGAGGGAAGAAGCCAGAATAATTTGCTGGGAATACAAGCTAGAAGGTGATGGGTGAAGTCAGGTGGGTGGGGAATAGTTGCAATTTCGCTTTGCATTTCTCCCATGTGCTCACTCTGCTGACTGGACTAATTTAGTTTTTCTTCTATATCCAATTGTAATCCCCCCCCCCCCCAACCAATTGTACATCTACTTCACTTTCCATTCTTGTCAAGGTTCTTTAAACCCTCTCCAATATCACAAATTCCTCTGCTCAATTTCCCTTTATCTTGGCAGTACATACTCTGCATCAATGGCGTATGTGTTAATATTTTGTTGATTCTTTTAAATGAGATGGAAATATTTTCTGACATTTTGCTTAAAGCAAGAACCACGAGTCAACTTACAGAGAGGAGGTGCAGCGGCTAATGGACAGGTGCAGAGCCAACAACCTGTCTCTGAATGTGAACAAAACAAAAAGAGATGGTTGTTGACTTCAGGAGGGCACGGAGTGACCACACCCGCTGAACATTGACGGCTCCTCAGTAGAGATAGTTACGAGCACTAAATTTCTTGGTGTTCACCTGGCGGAGAATCTCACCTGGTCCCTCAACACCAGCTCCATAGCAAAGAAAGCCCAGCAGCATCTCTACTTTCTGCAAAGGTGGAGGAAAATCTATCTCCCACTCCCCATCCTCATCATATTCTACAGGGGTTGTATTGAGAGTACCCTGAGCAGCTGCATCACTGCCTGGTTTGGAAATTGCACCACCTCGGATCCCAAGACCCTGCAGCAGATAGTGAGGTCAGCTGAGAAGAGCATCAGGATTTCTCTTCCCGCCATTACAGACATTTACACCACACGCTGCATCCGCAAAGCAAACAGCATTATGAAGGACCCCACGTACCCCTCATACAAACTCTTCTCCCTCCTGCCGTCTGGGAAAAGGCACCGAAGCATTCGGGCTCTCACGACCAGACTATGTAACAGTTTCTTCCCCCAAGCTATCAACTCCTCAATACCCAGAGCCTGGACTGACTCCTTACTGCCCTATTGTCTTGCTTATTATTTATTGTAATGCCTGCACTGTTTTGTGCACTTTATGCAGTCCTGGGTAGGTCTGTAGTCTAGTGTAGTTTTTTTCTGTGTTTTTTTTTTTACGTAGTTCAGTCTAGTTTTTGTACTGTGTCATGTAACACCATGGTCCTGAAAAAAACGTCATCTCATTTTTACTATGTACTGTACCAGCAGTTATGGTCGAAATGACAATAAAAGTGACTTGACTTGACTTGAATTTCATTCCTGGCATTTTCCAGCAAAACACAAAACAACATTCAGCACAAGTAATGCACACTAACAGACTGAAGGGTATAAAGGTTCAAACTCTTGATCAAAAAACATGAATTTTGAAATGACCTGTAAATTGGGAAATGGTGAGTGATAAACTTTGCTGACAACTGCAAGGGCATAGATAAGGACTCCACACTGATGTGTCCTAGCTAATCAGACCAACATGATGCTGTTACGGGTACAGTTTATGAAATTAAATAAAATTATGTCACCTCTTTTCTTCTGGAATACTTCTAGCAAGTTTTAATGTTCTATCATGTCTGGACCTTTTCTGGACATGACTCCAGCCCTCAAGAATACAATACTGCTCGAAACCATTTTCTCCCTTCATTACCTAGAAACCAGGTGCTCATTCTATGGTTTAAAAGCCCTTCCTCTTGTGAGAAGATATCACCATGTTGTTCTTAAGAGCAGTGTGTCCACAATTCAAATTATGTCTAATTATCACAAAACCACCCAAAATCAGCATCACATTTTAAGCAAAATGGAAAGGAGTGGACACTTGATGCAATGGACTGAATCATAACAAGGCCTCAGAAACTTCCACATCTTTAAAAACAAAAACAATCTTTTTAAGTGCTAGTATGTAAAAAGGTACTGAGAAATCCTATCAGTACTATCTGGTGGCTTCCAGACATATTAAACGTAACGCAATGTGAACAAGGGCAAGGAAAAGTGTTGGGAGGAAGCATTAAGAAGAGGGACGCCTCACGTCTTAATAAGCTGGTAAGGAAGGCAGGCTCTGTCGTGGGCAAAGTACTGGAGAGTTTAACATCGGTAGCTGAGCGAAGGGCGCTGAGTAGGCTACGGTCAATTATGGATAACTCTGAACATCCTCTACATAGCACCATCCAGAGACAGAGAAGCAGTTTCAGCGACAGGTTACTATCGATGCAATGCTCCTCAGACAGGATGAAGAGGTCAATACTCCCCAATGCCATTAGGCTTTACAATTCTACCGCCAGGACTCAAGAACTTTTTAAAAGCTATTATTAATGCTTTTTGAGATAGTGATTTAGATGCATATCATATTTTTTACTGAGTTAAGTATTGTATGTAATTAGTTTTGCTACAACAAGTGTATGGGACATTGGAAAAAAGTTGAATTTCCCCATGGGGATGAATAAAGTATCTATCTATCTATCTATCTAAATGAGTTCTTACAGGACTACACAAGAACAACTAACTGTAGGTAACTAGCTCCAGCTTTACCTGTAGATGGATTGATCATGAACAAAGAACATGGGATATGAGAGAGAGCACAAGAGCAGCTCTAACATATCTTAAGAAGGTGACATCTATCATTAAGGACACTCACCACTGAGGACTTAATCTCTTCTCAATTCTACCATTGGTGAAGAGGTACAGGAACCTGAAGACACACACTTGAGTGTGGAATGAGCTCCCAGCACAAGTGGTTTACGTGAGCTCAATTTCAAATTTTAAGAGAAGTTTGGATAGGTAAATGGATAGTAGGAATATGGAGGACTATTGACCCTGTGCAAGTCGATGGAAATAGGTCATTTAAATGGTTTCAGCATAGACTAGATGGGCTGAAGGGCCTGTTTCTGTGCTGTATTTCTCTATGAATCAATGAACTAATGTTCAGTGAACAGCTTCTTCCCCTCTGCCATCAGATTTCTGAATAGTCCATGAATCCATGAATACTACCTCACTATTTTGTTCTCATTTTGCACTACTTATCTTTTAAAGATATTTCTTATTGTAGTTTATGATAATTTTTTATGTATTGAAGTGTACTGTGGCTGCAAAACAACAAATTTCATGACATGCATCACTGATAAACCCGATTCGGATCCTGATGGGTGGACACAGGTGTTCAGGATAAGTGCCTTAAGAAAATACAGTAAATACAAACAAACATAAGCTTATACTCTGTTAATCCCACCCCAGGAGGTCTGGCCTGTTGCAAAATACTTCCAACATTCTGTTTAAGGCTTAGGTTAAAATGATACATCAGTTCCAATGCTATCAAAATTCTGTTCTAAAATTTTCAGAAGAATGTGAACACTTGGGACCTTCCTGCCAGGCCTAGTGTAGTTTGCTTCTCTGCAAAATATAATTTAATCAAATTGACCATTAATACTACAGCAGCTCCCAAATTAAAAGTAATGCATTTCAACACAGTAGAACAAGAAATCAAAATCCCCAAACTTTAGAAAATATTTCCCCCCAAAACCTACTTGTAGATAATTTAGCTATTTGGTTCTCTATTGTACATCTCTTTTATATTCTTTCCATTGTGAACACTTACTTGTTAAGAAAGGGATCAATTTTAGTTAGTGCTTCTTCAGCTATCAGAATGATGACTTGCATCCTACAGGCTTGCACTGAGCTCATGGGAATGAAAGAGCTACAATCTCACTCGCTGTACCACCCGTTTCCTTGGAACTCAATTTTATTTAGTTTCAGTACAAAATGGACAGAGTTCTATTTTGTCAACCATGTATAGTTCCAGCTTTAACTATGAAAGTTTGTAACTGATGTTATAGTCCGTGAGCCAGTAGGGTTGGTCAGTACCATCTGAGGGAAATAATGCTCATGGTGATTTTTGGCAAGGTATACTTTCTCTAGAGTTAGAAAATATGTGATAGCATTGCACCAGTGGTAGCTTTATGTGTGCTATCATGCACTTTATAACACTACCCTAAAATAAGCATTTCTGAAAAGTGGCCAATATAAAGTCCAATATATATATTCAACCTAGTGGTATTGTGTCATCAATGATCCCTCAACATTGAAATTTGTCACAATGATAGCTGAGTTCAAGTACTTTTCATCCAATGTTGTTATAAAATTCTACATTGAAAACTATGTCATTGGTGGCACTCGCAGTGCAGTGCCCAATTTCAATAGAGTGAATCATTTCAGTTTTAGAAAAATATTTGTGTGTTGTTTATTTTGGAAAAGTCAATAAAAAACCTAGGACACATATAATCACATAGATTTGTAGAGAATTTATTCAGGAATTCAAATAAGTAATCACTTTTTGTATATATTCTATATTAATATCAGTACAGCAGAAAATATTACCCCACCCCTCCAAAAAGGTAAAGTACTTCATTTGGAGAGATTTCTGGAGTTTTATCAATGTCATGATGTTTTCCATATTGTTGTATCAAATCAAGACAATCTTAAGCTTTTGTCATAGCATATAGAATTTATGGGCATCCATTAGTCTCGTGAGACCAAGGATTTGTGCCTTGGCCTGGGTAGGGTTGTATGGGAGACTGGCAGTTGCCCAAGCTGCAAGCCTTCCCCTCTCCACGCCACCGATGTTGTCCAAGGCAAGGGCACTAGGACCCATGCAGCTTGGCACCAGTGTCGTCACAGCAATGTGTTGTTAAGTGCTTTGCTCAAGGACACAAATACACTGCCTCAGCTGAGGCTCGAACCAGTGACCTTCAGGTTACTAGTCCGATGCCTTATCCACTGGGCCACACGCCAACACTCATATAGAATTACAGTACAATAATTCAAATGTGGGGTTCTGCACAGCCATAACCTAGGCCCCACTTGGTTGTAAAATGAATATATTTAATCAAAGACTGCTTTCCATACTTTCATAATCTGTTAATAATCATAATAATTTTCCAAGTCTTCCACATCTTCATCTGAACTTTCCACACTCTCTGAGGTGGATGCCTGGTTCTCACAGTCTGCCAGTCTACACATGTCCGTACACCTGAGGCCATTTGCAACGCACATACATCTTGGGAATGAACATTTTTGTGGACATTTACAGGCCAGTAGATCCAGGACGGCATCGGGTGCTGGCTGGCCTTCCATCCAGTGCACCACCGACTGTCAGCTTCCTCTTCTCTCTCCATCTTCCATCCTCTGCCAACAGGGCTTGGCACTTGTGGGTCCTTCTCCAAACATCTTCTCCATATACCAGCCTGGTAGTTGGCTCACTGTGCATGTTTTTTTAAGCAGTCCTTGCTTGGTGGGAATTGATGACTTTCCATTTCACCTATTTTGGCCAGAAAAGGTGATACCTGAGCTCACTGACCTTGGTGGTCAATGCTTTTGGGGCATACAGGAGACATGTAAATGCCACCAGTTTGTCCATCAGTTCTGGGAAGAGGTCCCATACCTGACCCAACTCTAAGAATGTGTCCTGAGTTTCCCTGTAGCTGGTCAGAAGTTTTAGGGCATTTGTCTTCCCTTTGCTTGCAAAAGTGCTTACCATGTCACATCCTGTATATGCGTGCAACCTGATGAGAGTCCTACAGACCTCTGTGCCAACAGTGGCAGCAACCTTCCTGATGTCTACAAGCCTTGTATGGGTTCTAGTGCCACACTTCTGGAACAATGGGGCCTCAATCTTGTCACAAAATGCTAGACATGATAAAGACATCTGTATCTTCTGAGCAGATCACTACATACTGGTATCCCTCTCGTGGCATGGGCAGCATGGAGAGGTAGGCGGCAACCTGCTTCTTCTTGTTGACACTGAAGAGCTGACACCTCCTCACTGTATTGAGATGTGATTCTGTAACATTTGTCATTCACAGTTGCATACAGAATCTTCTCCTGTAGCTTTGCTCTGTACTCTGCCTTCCTCCATTCATGGACTATGAAGCTAATAAGACTATTTTTGTTACAGACTTTGGTCAGGAAGCTCCTCCACTGCCTCACCATCTGTGTGCCAGTGATACCTTGCAACTCATGACCAGTCTCTTCACCCCGTAGAGATCTTTCACCATTCTAGATAGTTCTCTCCTTGTATGTGTTGAACACAACATCTATTCTGCTACTCTGACTGCCTTCCTTCAGAGCCATACCCAGAATTGCTGTGGCAACATCTCTGAAAGTAACTTGATCACCTTTCACTCTTTGGACCAAGTTCATTCCATCAACCACTGTAACAGAGTTTCCTGGGAGTTGCTCTTCTACTGCTACATTTTTCTGCAAGGTTGTGGCTGAAGTAGCTTTATTTGTCTTTCTCAGCAATAACTTCTAGTGTGGACAGGGCCCAGGGCAATTGTCCAAGGGGATTAGAAAGGGATCATGGTTCTTACAGCATGGCCAAGTGCAACTCCCAGTCCCCTTCATGAGAGGCAAGCAGAAGCTCAAATACTACATTCTCTACCATGTCAATGTATAATATCCAGAATGCGGATAGCTCTCCATTGTTGTGACGGAGGTGCTCCAGAAAGTCTGTCTGCAGTGTTATCAGCTCAGCTAAGAGTGGACTTAGCAGTAGATTGTTCAAGTTCTGTTGGTTCAAGTCACTGGCCATGTTGTTCACATGGTCTAAGAATGATTTGATCATCCCACACAGAACACAGAAAGCTACCACCACTGAAATGCTACCACATATTTTCTAGCACTAGGGGTGGATACCTTGCCAAAATTCACTATAAGAATTATTCCCCACAGATGGTACCGGTGGCCCAAATTTGGGGTCCTGGCTCATAGACTATTAGGAGAAATTGGAGCAACGCTGTGGAAGCAGCTTCCTTGTTGAGGTTAAAGCATTTTCAAGCATGCAGAAATTAATCACGAAGCCCAAATCATATTTACATTCAATGGTTAAAAAAGAGAACAGACGACTGATCTTTTGTCAGCAAGTTGTCTATTGCAGAGGTGAAACAATTGCTCTGGGACCAAGCTTTGTCGGCAATCACTGTATGTACACACAAAAGTAATCATAGAAAGCAAGGGCATTAGTCATTTTACAATACCTCAACTCATGAACTTAAATGATATTACTCAATGAATATAAAATACTCATTACTGTGATTTTGTCTATATTCTGCTGACTTGCATTCATTCCGGTCTGAGTTTTTCCTTCAGTGCAAGGGCAGAGAATAGTAAATTATTGCTTTTACTAAATTCCAATGTTCAAGCTCACTGGCTGCAAATTCCCATGCCTCCTTTAATAAACTGGACCTTTGTTTCTCATTGGTTTTAAATTACAATTAATTGAATGAACATCCAAGAGTCCAGAGATTCTCAATCCAGCATCCGACTCCTGAGTAAACCACATTCAGAATTTTACTAAACCTTTTTGGCATGCAAACATAAAATACTTTTTAAAAAGAGTAAGTCAACTAAAACCTGAACAAGATTGATAGGCTTTTCATCGGAGGCAGAATGTACTACACTCCAAAACTCTCACCATTACAGTCAATGTTAAGCATCTTAACAAGGCATTATCATAAAACATTCTTACCTAGCTTCTTTAAGGAGTAAGATATATTGAAGAAGCTCTCAAAAAAGTTCAGAAGTTTCTTTGCTACTTCTAATGGATACTTCATTTGATCTGTCTTTCCAGGAACAGCATACACCGACACCTAGCCAAATTCAATGTGATAAGAAGTATTGTAAAAACCATTAAGTTATTACACTGAAAATAATCGCTTAAATATGAATTAGTGGAGTTCCCCCAAGTTCGTATGTACCACAAGTAGTGACAACAGAGCAATAATTTAACATATCGTGGTGAAGACGCAAAGAGGATTGAAATAGATCAACTGGTTGAGGAGTGTCACATTAACAACCTTGCACTCAATGTCAGTATGATCAAAGAACTGACTGCAGACTTCAGGAAGGGAAAGCCAAGCGAACACACGCAAATCAATACTCATTGAGGGGTCAGTGGTGATAAGGGAGAGGAGTTTGAAGTCTTGTGTGTCAGCATCTCAGAGGCCCACCATAATGATGTGTAACCCCTGGGTTGCCTCAGGCATCACTCAAACTCGTTCTAGTCTAGGGGGAGCAGCCTTCAGCCCCGCCAAACTGGGTAATCAGCTGGTGTGGATGCTGTGTGATGTCCCCGCCTCACTCAACAAACAGACAGTACACCTTATGCGATTAAATGAGTACAATTTATAAAGATTACTATAACTAAGCGATTACTAATGATACAGTATATATGAATAAGAGAAAAAAAGAAAAGGCGCAAAACTTATCAAAGTCCAAACCACTTCGTGCACAACCGTTGGAGCTCAATTACTGAAGTCTTCTGGTATTCGATCCCCTCCGAATTCCTCAACCCGCCTCCTGGGACCCCCACGGTGGTCGACCAGTCGCTCCACACTCCTCTGTCTCCGTCTCCTCTCATCACCGAAGACCTTGGGCCGGGGACCGTCGCCCAGCTTCCAGCATCCCGTCCTCTCTCTCTCACTCCATCGCCCCGACTCCCCAAAATCCCGCCAACAATCAGTTTACAGTCCCAAACAAGCTTCCAGCACTTATCATAACAAAGACGCTAGCATTCCTACTATTAACACAGGCGCCAGCATTCCTACTTTTAACAAAACAAAGACGCCATTTTGATTACATACACAGTAACAAAGAAAAAGAAAAAAACCCCCGTTACAGATGCAATCATGATGAAGGCACGCCAGTGGCTATACTTCATTAGGAATTTGAAGTGATTTGGTATGTCGCTAAACACTCAAGCAAATTTCTACAAGAATAAGTTTTCAAATATCACAAAGCCAAGCACAGAAACCAATGTAGACAATCAACAAAATCAGATAAATTCTGCAGTTCTCCCACATTAAGCCAAGCATGATGGAGGATAGCTAGACAGCTAACAGAAAAGAGTGTGAATGAATTCCACAGCCTCAAACTCAGAACAGTCCAGCAAGAGAGCCTAACATTAAAGTGGAGTCCCAATGAAAATATCAAATGGGCAGGAATGGCTACTTCAAATGCCAGGCTTTAGATGTTTCAGAAAGGATAGGGAGGGAGGCAAAAGAGGTGGGGGCGTGGCACTGTTGATCAGAGATAGGGTCACAGCTGCAGAAAAGGAGGAAGTCATGGAGGAGCTATCTACGGAGTCTCTGTGGGTGCAAGTTAGGAACAGGAAGGGGCCAATAACTCTACTGGGTGTTTTTTTTTTAAATATAGATCACCCAATAGAAACAGGGACATCGAGGAGCAGATAGGGAGACAGATTCTGGAAAGGAGTAATAATAACGGGGTTGTTGTGGTGGGAGATTTTAATTTCCCAAATATTGATTGGCATCTCCCTAGAATGAAGAGTTTAGATGGGGTAGAGTTTGTTATGAGTGTTCAGGAAGGTTTCTTGACACAGTATGTAGATAATCCTACAAGAGGAGAGGCTGTACTTGATCTGGCATTGGGAAATCAGGTGTCAGGTCCCTCAGTGGGAGAGCATTTTGGAGATAGTGATCACAATTCTATCTCCTTTACCATAGCATTGGAGAGGGATAGGAACAGACAAGTTAGGGAAATGTTTAATTGGAGTAAGGGGAAATATGAGGCTATCATGCAGGAACTTGGAAGCATAAATTGGAAACAGATGTTCTCAGGGAAACATATGGAAGAAATATGGCAAATGTTGAGAGGATATTTGTGTTGGGTTCTGAGTAGTTACGTTCCAATGAGACATGAAAAGGATGGTAGGGTACAAGATCCATGGTGTACAAAGTCTGTTGTAAATCTAGTCAAGAAGAAGAGCTTACAAAAGGCTCGAAAAAAAACAAACAAACAAACTAGGTAATGATAGGAATCTAGAAGATTATGAGGCTAGCAGGAAGGAGCTTAAGAATGAAATTAGGAGAGCCAGAAAGGGCTATGAGAAGGCCTTGGTGGACAGGATTAAGGAAGATCCCAAGGCATTCTACAAGTATGTGAAGAGTAAGAGGATAAGACGTGAGAGAATAGGACCAATCAAGTGTGACAATGGAAAAGTGTGTATGGAACTGGAGGAAATAGTGGAGGTACATAATGAATACTTTGCTTCAGTATTCACTACAGAAAAGGATCTTGGTGATTGTAGGGATGACTTGCAGTGAACTGAAAAGCTTGAGCATGCAGATATTAAGGAAGAGGATATGCTGGAGCTTTTGGAAAGCATCAAGTTGGATAAGTCACCAGGAATGGACGGGATGTACCCCAGGCTACTGTGGGAAGCGAGAGCGGAGATTGCTGAGCCTCTGGCAATGATCTTTGCATCATCAATGAGGATGGGAGAGGTTCCAGTGGATTGGAGGGTTGCAGATGTTGTTCCCTTATTCAAGAAAGGGAATAGAGATGGCCCAGGAAATTATAGACCAATGAGTATTAGTTCAGTGGTTGATAAGTTGATGGAGAAGATCCTGAGAGGCAGGATTTATGAACATTTGGAGAGGTATAATATGATTAGGAATAGTCAGCATGGATTTGTCAAAAGGAGGTCATGCCTTACAAGCCTGATAGAATTTTTTGAGGTTGTGACTAAACACATTGATGAAGGTAGAATGGTAGATGTAGTGTATATGGATTTTAGCACAACACCCCCAATCTTTGTGTCATCAGTAAATCCTCTAACCCATCCCTCCACTTCTTCACCCAGGTCATTTATAAAAATCACTAAGAGTAGGGGTACCAGAACAGATCCCTGAGGCACACCACTGGTCACTGGCCGACATGCAGAATATGACCCATCTACAACCACTCTTTGCCTTCTGTGGGCAAGCCAGTTCTGGATCCACAAAGCAGTGTCCTCTTGGATCCCATGCCTCCTTACTTTCTCAATAAGCCTTGCATGGGGTGCCTTATCAAATGCATTGCTAAAATCCACATACACTACATCTACTGCTCTACCTTCATCAATGTGTTTAGTCACAACCTCAAAAAATTCTATCAGGCTCGTAAGGCATGACCTGCCTTTGCCAAAGCCATGCTGACTATTCTTAATCATATTATGCCTCTCCAAATGTTCATAAATCCTGCCTCTCAAGATCTTCTCTATCAACTTACCAACCACTGAAGACTCACCAGTCTATAATTTCCTGGGTTATAAGATCCCCTCTCATCTTCTGAATTCCAGCGAGTACAGTCCGAGGCAACTCAATCTCTCCTCATAGTCCAAATCCCTCATTTCTGGAATCAACTTGGTGAACCTCCTCTGCACCACCTCCAAAGCCAGTATATCCTTTCTCAAGTAAGGAGACCTACATGCAGTACTCCAGGTACAGCCTCAGCAGTTATAGCATAACCTCCCTGCCCTTAAATTCAATCCCTCTAGCAATGAAAGCCAGCATTCTATTTGCTTTCTTGATAGCCTGCTGCACCTGCAAACCAACCTTTTGTGTTTCATGCACAAGTACTCCCAAGTCCCTCTGAACAGCAGCATGCTGCAATTTTTTATCATTTAAATAATAATCTGCTCTTTCATTTTTCCTTCCAAAGTGGATGACCTTGCATTTATCAACATTGTACTCCATCTGCCAGTCCCTTGCCCACTCACTTAACCTATCTACATTTCTCTGTAGACTATGTATCTTCTGCATAATTTGCTTTTCCACTTAACTGACAATACACATCAGAAGAATTCCAACTGTTCATGAAAAAAAATGGCATCAGACATTTCAAGTCAGCTCCTCATTAACCAGCAATGAATGGGTTAGCTTAAAAGTTTATCCAAGCATTCAAGAAGTCCATTAAAGCAATGGACAAGGAGGACATTTTTCTACAGCACAAGGTGGACAACTTCCTGTTTGTGTATCGGAACTCTGTTCATGTGAAGACAAATCAAACACTTGGAAAGCTGTTCACGAGCAGGAATCTGTGATCTCACATAGACCTCATGAAACCAGGTCTTTAGAGGGAAGAACACAATAAATAGTTCAGTCAGTTGCCAAGTGAAGCAGCAAGGAGCTTTGAGAGTGGACAGGACATCCTAGTGCATGATTACCGAGAAGACAAGACCACCAGTAGGACAGCTTCAAGAACTGGACCACTGATGTACACAGTGGAAGCTGGAGATCAGACATGGAGACGTCATGTGGACCAGATACTGGAGACTTAACTGAAGAACACAACTGTGTAGACTGCATTCAACAAGATGGACATTATAATCACTGGAATTACTTCTCAGTGATGATCATATCAGTGACAGGAATGTGAAACAGGAAACAGAGATCATTGTCTTAAACAAGACACCAACCAGACCCGATGCCACTCCATAGGTTCAGAGGTGCTATCCTGAAAGAAACAGAGCACCACCCAAAAGACTGCTACATCCACACTACGCCGGATAAATCCGTAACCGAAGCTTTTTCTCTTCGTTTTTACCCTCCATCCACACTAAAACGGCGTTTTCGTCTCCTGAAACCGGAGCTTTTCAAAAACGCTTTCCAAGGTGGATATTTTTGAAAACGCTGCTCGGGCAGATCAGTGTGGACGGGGTAACCAGAGACTTTTGAAAATGCTATCAGATGGTAGCGCACTATTTCATTGTTTTCTTGAACGCAACCTAACAATTTCAGAACAGACGGCAACGAGACTGAAGCCAGAAGAGTTAGAAATGTACTCACCAAATACTTTGACCCATAACTTACTGAATAAATAAGTATAACTATACTCACTTTGCCCTGTTTTCTATCCTTGCTCGTATGAAGGTGGTTTACCTATTTATGCAAGTACTTCTCTGACAATACATGGGGAACTACCTAATGTAACATTGTATGGAAATACAAAATAACACTGATGCAGACATGTTTTACACATTTAACAAGGTGCTTTATTCATGCAACAGAGTTAGTCAGTTTTTCAAGGTTCATTGCCAGCCGGGTCAATCTGTCCGTGAACTCCATCGGTTGCCGCCGTATGCTCCAGTATTTGTTTTTTTTTTAGTTTTAAGTTCTCCTGCGCGAGAGCCAAAAGCTGTCCATTGTTTTAAGTTTTTCTAGTCTGTAACTACACAAACGTGCACTTCTACGGCAAGATTCAACACCAAACATGTCGCTTGTTTTCGGTAGATGTGTCCTGCGCATGTGCAGTAGGAGGACATTCGCCGAAATCTCCGTTTCAGTGTGGATAGAGATATTTTCAAAAACGCATAGTGTGGACGCCTATCGTTTTTACGCGAAACCAGCATTTTCAAAATTATCCGGTCTAATGTGGATGTAGCCTGAACCTTTAGAACTGCAAAGTTGTTATGGACTGTTATTGTGAAAGCACATTTATTTGGAATTTGGGTTTATGAAAGGGAAATTGAATGTTTTGTACATACACAGTTTTATGTTGCATTAATCTAAAAGGGGAGGAAGTGTAGTGTATGGATACATTTCTTTTAGAGCAATGACCCCTCATTAGCACCACGTATTGATCTGTTGTCTACACATGTGCTATTGTCTACACATGCACATTGTTCCTCTCTCTCTCTCTCTGCAATGTGAATACAGCAATTAAAGTAATCTCCTGTGGACTGGCTTTTATTTAATTGATATGTAGTGTGCATAGACACAACATGACAACAGAAGTAATAGGTTTCTAAACACTTCGAACAAAAGATCTAACATCCCTCTTTGGATATACTGTGTATGCCTACAAGAAAATAAATCTCAGGGTTGTATATGGTGACATGTATCTTGATAATAAATTTACTTTGAACATTAACCTCCAATTCCCCTTACAGTAATATCATGGGAATCCACTTTTCAACAGACCACCTTGACCAATAATTAAACAGTGAGGAAAAGAGCAGCTGTTGTCTGGATTTTTCTCTCCTAATCCCTTTAAATCTTTCCATTATCCTCAAGGCTCAAGCCAGAGCACGTTGGAATGCTTACTCTGCATCCTCATTAAAGCAAAGACAAATGGGTGATAGAATCCAGAACAGACCAGCTGGCAAGGTTAATTCTCCTTCTGCAGGATTTGACAATAACAAGGTAAAGGGTGCAGC
This sequence comes from Hemitrygon akajei, assembly GCF_048418815.1. Classification (NCBI taxonomy): domain Eukaryota; kingdom Metazoa; phylum Chordata; class Chondrichthyes; order Myliobatiformes; family Dasyatidae; genus Hemitrygon; species Hemitrygon akajei. The sequence goes on along the minus strand of NC_133125.1, from coordinate 15,706,253 downwards.
ATGAAAAAGGTACAGAGTGCCAAGGGCAACACCCAGAAAATAGTGGAGGAACTGAGCTGGTCAAAGAAGTGCTGAGAGGATAACCGGAATCGGCAATGTGAATGAAAGAAGGGAAAGAGGGGAGAAATTACCAGAAGTTAGAGAAATCTATGTTCATGCCATCAAGTTAGAGGCTACACTGACAGCTTCTCCAACCTGGGTGTGGCCTCATCATGGCAGTGGAGGAGCCCATGGACTGCCATGTCAAAATGAGGAAGGGAAGACTAATTGGTGGGTAGCCATGAAATCGCACCTCGTGGCAGATGGTGCTCAATGAAGCCTTACTCCAATCTACATCATTCCCCTTCCTGGTTCATCTCTCACCCCTTCTCTTCTCCTCAAATGCCCATCACTTCCTTCTGGTTTCCTTCCTCCTTCCATTTTTTCCAAGGTCCACTATCCTCTATCAGATTGCTACTTCTTCCACCTAGCACCTCCTAGCTTTTTACCTCATACCCCTCTCTACTAACCCATATTCCCCCTCATCTAGTTTTACCTATTACCTTCCAGGTTGTACTCCTGCCCCTCATCCCAGTTTTTTTTTCTGGCTTCTTCCCCCTTCCTTTCTAGTCCTGATGAAGGATCTTGGCCCAAAACATCAACTGGTTATTCCCCTCCATCGATGCTGCCCAAGTTACCAAGTTCTTTCTGTATTTTACACGTGTTGCTTAAGATTTCCAGCATCTGCAGAATCTCGTGTGTTTAGGGTGCCCAGTACTTATAAATATCTTCCCTTTTGGGATCTCAACCACCATGATAAACACGACCAGCACCATTTTTGTAATCAATTCAAATTATATATACTGCTGATTATGATCAAGAGCATCTAATACTTTGTCATTGTTAGTTAGCTTTTTGAAATTCCCAAAGTCAAGTTGGGAAGACAAGGAGCACAATTTCAATGATTTTGACAAGAATCATTCCCATCTTCTCTGAAGAAATGGGAATGGATATTAAAAACAGCCTTACTTACATTAGCGATAGGTTTTTTAAAAAATGGGACTTACCAGAGTTCCATCTGTTGCATTGCAGCTGACATTCGTCAAATCAGCAACAACAAAGGCCACTAAGTAAGTGCTCATTTTAAAGCTTTTCATAAATGTATCTTGATAAAGTCCATCAGCAACTGTAGATGTGCTATCCTACAACAGATTATAAACCAGGGTCATTAAAGTCAAGCACAATACCATGTGTGTTTCACAGCAGAGTTTTCAATGTTAACAAAATTCTGTTTTACCAAAAGGAATGTATTCTGAATGCTAAGTGACCATTTAAATACAGTGCTCAGGAACAAAACTTTAAATCACATTGTTGAAAAGCAGTGCTAAAATAGAGTAAAGGTACAAAGTTTGAATACGTTAAGCTCGTTACCCAGCTCTGCTAATGACCAAGTAACTCAGCAGTGAGAAGGCCACCTTCAATATGCAACACCTGTCTCGGGTCGGTATAATTTGGGTTTAATCAAACAGGAAAGTTAGGATGCTCCGGTTAAGGAACATTGATTGTAGTGAATACAGTGTAAATATTGCCCCATGCAAAATTATCAATTGCCAGAAAAATAACAGATCATACACCAGCATAAAATTACAAAGAAAATATATTTACCAATATTTCAACATTAGCAAACAGTAAACAGAAAAAGAAAAATTAAGGGCTCATTACAGTCAAACCAGTCTAAACGTGCACATAAATGTTAGAGCTCGTTGTTGTAGTAGTTCGGTGTATCGCTTTACTCATGGTATAAATTCCCATCACCAACCACAGGTAGAACTTCCCTTCTTGGAATCCACCTTCTCACAAAGCATTCCTTGCAATATGGACTCCCCTTCGGATGGGATCCTCCAGCATCTTCCCTGATGCGCTTCTATCTGTACTCCTGTCAAAAGACCCCACACCAGACTTCTGTCCTTCAGAAATCTGATCCCACACAGCTCTCTCGAATCTTCCCTCGCAGACCACTGGGCAGAAAGTTACAACACATACAAAGCCAAAGACAAATGGCTGACACAACATTCCCAAGTTGGACAAAATGGCTGAAAGATTATAGCTGGGAGCCTAATGTCCAAAGATACACTTTGTATTGAAAGTACAGTCAGAAAGGCAGAAGGGTTGGCGTTGCTCTGTTGGTAAAAAAATGAAATCGGATTGTCAGAAAGAGGTGACATAAGGCGAGGTGGTGTTGAATCTTTGTGGATAGAGCCAAGGAACTGCAAGGGTAAAAAGACCCTGATGGGAGTTATATACAGACCTTACCCCCCCCCCCCTCAAAACAGTAGTAATGTGGTCTACAAATTACAATGGAAGATGGAAAATGCATTCTTAAAGGGCAACATTACAATAGTCATGAGGGACTTGACTGGAAAAATCAGGTTGATGCTGGATTCCGGGGGTGGGGGGGGGGGATTTCTAGAATGCCTATGAGATGGCTATTTAGAGCACCTTGTGGTTGAGCCCACGAGGAGAACAGCTATTCTGGATTGGGTGTTGTGCAATGAACCAGAAATGATTAGAGAGCTTAAGGGAAAATAACTCGTAGGGGCAAATGATCATAATATATTCAAATTCACCCTGAAATTCAGGCATGAGAGAGGAGTTGGCCAGAACTGATTGGAAAACACACTGGCAAGGATAATGGCAGACAGTAATAGCTGGAATTTCTGGACACAATTCAGAAGCCACAGGATATATAAATTTCAAAGAAGATGAAGTATTCTAAAGGAAAGATGACACAACCATGACTAACAAGTCAAAGGCAGCATAGAAGCCAAAGAGAGGGTATAAGAACAAAAATTAGAGGGAAGTTCGATGACTGGGAAGCTTTTAAAACCAACAGAAAGCAACTAAAAAAAAGTCATTGAAAAGGTAAAGGTGGAATATGAAAGTAAGCTAGCCAGTATTAAAGGGGATACCAAAAGATTTGTCAGACACATTAAGTGTAAAAGAAGTGAGCTGGAAACTATGCCGGAGAGGGAGTAATGGGGTTAAGGAAACAGTGAACGGACAAACTAAGAATTTTGCATGAGTCTTCACTGTGTAAGTTCCAGGTGTCAGTGGTCATGAAGTTTGTGAAGTTATCATTCCTAGAGAGAAGGTTCTTGGGAAAATGAAAGGTCTGAAAGTAGACGGGTCTCCTGGACCGGATGTTGTACGCCCCAAGGTTCTGAAGGAGGTTGCTGAAGAGATTGTGGAGGCATTAGTAATGGTCTTTCGAGAATCACTAGATTCTGGAATGGTTCTGGAAGACTGGAGAATTGCAAATGTCAATCCATTCTTCAAGAAGGGAAGAGAGGCAGAAGGAAGGCGGCAATAGGCTAGATAGTCTGACCTCAGGGTACTTGGAGGCACATGATAAAATAGGCCATAGTTAGCATGGTTTCCTAAAGGGAAGCTCTTGCCTGACAAATCTGTTGGAATTCTTTGAAGAAACAACAAGCAGGATAGACAAAGGAGAATTGGTTGATATTGTGTACTTGGGTTTTCAGAAGGCCTTTGACAATGCCACACACGAGGCTGCTTAACAAGCACCTCATAGCTTTTTACTTCATAGCCCATGACATTATAGGGAAGAGTCTACCATGGGCAAGGCACTGGCTGACTGGCAGCAGGAAAAGAGAGGGACTAAAGGGAGCCTTTTCAGACTGGCTGGCAATAACTAATGGTGTTTCACAGGAGTCTGTGTTTATATGTCAATGATTTAAATGATGGATTTGATGGCTTTATTGCAAGGTTTGCAGATGATATGAAGATAGGTGGAAGGGCAGGTAGCTTTGAGGAAGAAGAGGTCTTAGAAGGATTTAAGACAGATTAGGAGAATGGACAAAGAAATGGCAAATGGAATCCATTGTCAGGAAGTGTATTATCATGCACTTTGGAAAAAGAAATGAAAAGGTTGACTATTTTCCAAATGGAGGAAAATATAAATAACCCAGGTGCAAAGGACTTTGAGTCCTTACGCAGGATTCTCTAACTGGTTAATTTGTAGGTTGAGTCTGTGGTAAGGAAGGCAAATGCAATATCAGCATTCATTTCATGAGGGCAAGAATATGAAAGCAAGGATGTAATGTTGAGATTTTATAAAACAATAGTGAGGTCTCACTTGGAGTATTGTGAGCAGCTTAGGATCTGTTATCTCAGAAAGGATGTACTAAAAATGGAGAGGTGTTTCACGATAATTATTCCAGGATTGGATGGCATTTGATGACACTGGTCCTGTATTCACTCAAATTCAGAAGAATGAGGGGTGATCTCATTGAAACTTATTGAACGGTGAAAGACCTTCACAGAGTGGATATGGAGAGAATGTTTCCTATGGTGGGAGAGTCTAAGATTAGAAGACAGTCTCTGAGTAGAGGGGTGTCATTTTAGAAAGGAGATGAGGAGCAATTATCTTTAGCCAGAGAGTGGTGAATCTGTGTAATTCTTTGCCCTAAGCAGCTGCGGAGGTCAAGTCTTCATGTATATTGAAGTCAGAGTTTGATTGGTCATGGCATGAAGAGATACAGGGAGAAGGCAGGAGATTGGGGCTGAGAGGAAAAATGGATTAGACACGATGAAATGACAGAGCAGACTCAATGGGCCAAATGGCCTAATTCTGCTCCTATATCTTATGATCTCATCTTCAGCCAAAGCCAAACACTCTTGCTAACAGGATGTATTGCTTTTGCAGAAAAATACCTCACAGCATAGCAGTAGAGATTTTAATAAGGGCATAACATAAATAAAACAGGGTTGGGCAATAGCATAGTGGTTAGCACAGCTCTTTACAGTACCAATGACCAGGGTTCAATTCCCACTGCTGTCTGTAAGGAGCTTGTGTGTTCTCCCCATGACCACGTGGATTTCCTCCAGGTGCTCTGGTTTCTTCCCACAGTCCAAAGATATACCAGTTGGTAGGTTAATAGGTCATTATAAATTGTCCCATGATTAGGCTAGGGGTAAATCGGGGGTTGCTGGGCAGTTGCACCTTGAAGGGCCTCAAAGGGCTGCTCTGCACATATCTCAAATAGCCCAATGCTCTACTCAATATATTTTACATGGTGCATACCATTAGCACTTAAAGTGAATATAAAGGCATTGACAACTTTTTCTCCAAGTTGTGCAGGTGTGGCCACGCAGTAACTAAAACTCTCCCACACATATAGCCTTTGTTGCCACATAGCTGGAATTTTCTTTTATCCAATGTTAATACAATTTTGAAATTATGCTAATATGATTTTGAAAGCTTTGTTAATATAATTGTCATTAATGTGTTATTGAATATAATCCACATGTTTTCTGAATAATAAACTCAGGCTTTCTAGTCCAGGCAGCATCCTAGTATGAAGGCAAACATTGGTTAAATGCATATTGGAAAAAACTACACTGTTTAAGAAAGAAAAACAGCTTTGTTGATGGAAGTTGTAGTTTTTCGAATGTCCCAAAGAGTTTGTGGAATCTGCCTCTACCACTGTCGCTGACAGTGCATACGATGCACCCACCCCTCTGTGCAGAAACTTTCTTCTGACATTCCCCCCCAGTACCTACTTCCAAGCACCATAAAACTTTGCCCCCTCGTGTTAGCCATTTCAACCCTGGGAAAAATGCCCCGGCTAGCCACACGATGAATGCCTCTCATCATCTTGTACACCTCTATCAAGTCACCTCTCATCTTCCGTTGCTTCAAGGAGAAAAGGTCAAGTTCACGCAACCTATTTTCATAAGGCATGCTCTCCAGAGTCCAGGCAACATCCTTGTAAATTTCTTCTACACTCTATAGTATCCAAATCCTTCTGTAATGAGGTGAGCAGAACTGAACAGAATACTCCAAGTGGGGAGTAACTAAGGTCTTGTGTAGCTTTGGCATTACCTTACAGTTCTTGAACTCAAACCCACAGTTGATGAAGGTCATCACACTAAATGCCTTCATAACAACACTGTCAACTTGCGCAGCAGCTTTGAATGTGCTACTGGCACAAACCCCAAGGTCTCTCTAATCCTCTATACTGCCAAGAGTCTTACCATTAATTATTCTGTCTTCAAATTTGACCTACCAAAGTGAACCACTTCACACTTATCTGGGTTGAAGTCCATCTGCCACTTCTCAGCCCAGTTCTGCATCCTATTGATGTCCTGCTGTAACCTCCAGTCTATCCACAACACCAACTTTTGTGTCATCAGCAAACTTACTAACCCACCCTTCTACATCCTCATCCAGGTCATTTATGAAAATCACAAAGACGGGTCCCAGAACAGATCCCTGCAGAACACCCCTGGCCACCATCGTGCAAGACATTACTTCCTACAAAGTGAAACCCAATAATATGAATGGCAGCAATGCTTCCCTACCAGATGAACTCAATGCCTTCTATGCACACATTGAAAGGGAGAACACAACTACAGCTGTGAAGATCCCTGCTGCACCTGATGACCCTGTGATCTCCATCTCAGAGGCCGATGTTAGGCTGTCTTTAAAGAGCGTGTACTCTCGCAAGGCGGAAGGTCCCGATAGAGTACCTGCTAAGGCTCTGAACACCTGTGCCAACCAACTAGCAGGATTGTCCAACAATCGAGGACAATTTCAACATCTCACTGCTATGGGTGGAAGTTCCCACTTGCTTCAAAAAGGCAACAATTATACCAGTGCCTAAGAAAAATGTGGGCTGCCTTAATGACTATCGCCCAGTAGCACTCACATCAACAGTGATGAAACGCTTTGATAGGTTGGTCATGACTAGACTGAACTCCTGCTTCAGCAACTAACTGGACCCATTGCAATTTGCCTATCGCCACAATAGGTCAATAGAAGACGCAATCTCAATGGCTCTTCACACTCCCTTAGACCAACAAGACAACACAAACACCTACGTCAGGATGCTGTTCATCAACTATAGCTCAGCATTTAATACAAACGTTCCCACAATCCTGATCGAGAAGTTGCAGAACTTAGGCCTCTATACCTCCCTCTGCAAATGGATCCTCGACCTCCTAACTGGAAGACCACAATTTGTGCGGATTGGTGATAACATATCCTCCTCGCTGACGATCAACACTGGCGCACCTCAGGGGTGTGTGCTTAGCCCACTCTCTATTATGTATATATATTCTATATACTCTCTATATCCATGACTGTGTGGCTAGGCATAGGTCAAATACCATCTATAAATTTGCCGATGATACAACCATCGTTGGTAGAATCTCAGATGGTGACGAAAGGGCGTACAGGAGTGAGATATGCCAACTAGTAGAATGGCGCTGCAGTAACAATCTGGTACTCAACATCAGTAAGACGAAAGAGCTGATTGTAGACTTCAGGAAGGGTAAGACAAAGGAACAAATACCAATCCTCATAGAGGGATCAGAAGTGGAGAGTAAGCAGCTTCAAGTTCTTGGGTGTCAAGATCTCTGAGGATCTAGCCTGGTCCCAACATATCGATGTAGTTATAAAGAAGGCAAGAGAGCAGCTATACTTTATTAGGAGTTTGAAGAGATTTGGCTTGTCAACAAATACACTCAAAAACTTCTACAGTTGTACCTTGGAGAGTATTCTGACAGGCTGCATCACCGTCTGGTATGGAGGGGCTAGAGCACAGGAACGAAAGAAGCTGCAGAAGGTTGTAAATCTAGTCAGCTCCATCTTGGGCACTAGCCTACAAAGTACCGAGTACATCTTCAGGGAGCAGTGTCTCAGAAAGGCAGCGTCCATTATCAAGGACCTCTAGCACTCAGGGCATGCCCTTTTCTCACTGTTACCATCAGATAAGAGGTACAGAAGCCTGAAGGAACAGCTTCTTCCCCTCTGCCATCCGATTTTTAAATGGACATTGAATCTTTGAACACTACCTCACTTTTTAAAAAAATATACAGCATTTCTGATTTTGCACTATTTTTTAATCTATTCAATATACATAATTGATTTACTTGTTTATTTATTATTATTTTTTATTTTATTTATTTTTCCTATGCTAGATTATGTTTTGCATTCAATTGCTGCTGCTAAGTTAACAAATTTCAGTCACATGTCGGTAATAACAAACCTAATTCTACTGCAGAATACGAACCATCTACAACCACCCTTTGTCTTCTGTGGGCAAGCAGATTCTGGATCTACAAAGTATGGTCTCCTTGGGTCTCATGCCTCCTTACTTTCTGCCTGACCCTCATCAAATGCCTTACTGAAATCCATAGATACGACATCCACTGCTCTACCTTCAATGTGTTTTGTTACATCCTCAAAGAATTCAATCAGGCTTGTAAGATATGACCTGCCTTGACAAAGCCATGCTGACTATCCCCAATCAGATTATGTCTCTCCAAATGCTCATAAATCCTGCTTCTCAGGATCTTCTCCAACAACTTGCTCACCATTAAAGTAAGACTCACTGGTTTATAATTTCCTGGGTTATCTCTATTCCCTTTCTTGAACAAGGGAATGACATTTGCAACCTTCCAATCCTCTGGTACTTCTCCCATCCCTATTGATGATGCAATGATCTTTGTCAGGGGCTCAGCAATCTCCTCACACACCTCCCACAGTAGCCTATGGTATATCTCATCTGGTCCCGGCAACTTAACACCTTTCAAGAGCTCCAGCACATCCTCTTTCTTAATGTCCATATGCTCAAGTGTTTCAGTCTGCAGTATATCATCCCTACAATTGCCGTGGTCCTTTTCACTGGTGAATAATGAAGCAAAGTATTCATTAAGTACCTCTCTGACTCCATGCACATGTTTCCACTACCACTCCAGATTGGTCCTATTCTCGCACAGCTCATCCACTTGCTCTTCACACACTTGTAGAATACCTTGGGGTTTTCCTTAATCCTGCTTGCCAAGTACTTCTCATGGCCCTTTCTAGCTCTCCCTATTTCATTCTTGAACTCCTTCCTGGCACCCTCGTAATTTTCTAGTGCTCTAACAGAACCTAGTTTCTTGAACTTTTTGTAAGCTTTTCTTAACTAGATTTTCTACATCCTTTGTACACTATGGTTCTTTTACCCTACCATCCTTTCCCTGCCTCAATGGAACATTCCTGTGCAGAACTCCATTTCTACTGTGCACTTCCCCGAGAACATCTGCTCCCAATTTATGTTCCCAAGTTCCTGCCTAATAGCATCATATTGAGGTCAGCGAAGTTTCAAAGCTACGCAAAGTTGGTGTACCCGATTTATAAATAGACGTGATCTTGTGCTGAGACAAAAAAACAAAGATTGCTCAGAGAATTCCCACGGGGTGTTGTTGTTTTTGTTCAAGAACGCTGCTGGATGGTCGAAGCGGGTTGCTTGAAGTGGGTTAGAGAGGTGTGGAGTTGACGTTCCGAAGGTTTCAGGAAGAAAAAGTCGCTACTTGTCTGGGACATGTTCAAAGCACACTTGTCAGGTGAGACAAAAGCAGCACTGAAAGCTGAAAATACGGACACTGCAGTCATCCCCGGTGGTTTGATGTCCGTGCTCCTGCCACTAGATGTGAGTTTAAACAAACCATTCAAAGAATTCATGCATCGACAGTGGAACAAATTTGACTCAAAAACAGCCAATAAATATGACCTGTCTTCCATGTATTCATTTTTCCAAAGTTGGCACCCTCTGTATAAGTCGACCCCCTAATTTTAGGACCAAAATTTAGGGCCAAATTCTTGGCTTATACACCGGAATTTACAGTAATGACTAAATCAACTACAGTATACGCACATCAACTAGATCAAAAGTTGTGCAAAAGACAGAAATACTATATACTAGAAAAGTGAGGTAGTGTCCAAGGGTTCAATGTCCATTTAGGAATCGGATAGCAGAGGGGAAGAGTTATACATAAGGCAACAGCTATTGAGGGATCAGCACGCCTTGGCGGAAAAGTAGAACAGCTTCAGAGAGACCAGGAACAACAGGTGGAACAGATTTGGAGGAAGATGGAGGACTTAATTTGTAAGAAGAAATCGCAATCAAGATGGCCAGAGTTAAAGTGCCAAGGGCTTCAAGTGCTGTAGGTGCCATGCATACTACAGCAGAGCAGTTCTCTGGTGAGAGTTCCTATGTTAACGTGGAACACAGAAAATCCTACATACTCTATGTCAAGGTGGATACATTTGAGGATCAAAAGTCTATGAACCTCAAGGGTTGACTCATTCGCAGCCTGTACCAAGAAGGTTCTCCGAACCTATGCCATATTGAGTAGCACAAGGTGCTTCTGAAAATATTGATTTGCAGTGCACTAACACTGTGTTTCAGAATTAGAGGCCTAGTGATGCAACAACACATTGCATCTCTGCCTAAAAGGGATATTTAAATCTTCGATAGCAATCCTCTGCAGGATCATGCATTTATGAGGGCTTTCAATAATCGTACTGAGAGTAAGACTAAAGATTATGGTGACCGTCTCAAACAGTACAATTGAGATTACCCTAGAGAGCTTGTCAGAAGTTGCCAATGGGCTGGACTAGAGGAAGGATATCTAAAGGCCCAAGCTTTACTACATGAATATTTTGGTGATGAGCAGATAATCACTGTGGCCTACATGGAAAAGGCTCTTTCTTCGCCACTTATCAAATCAGAAGATATGAAGGCTCTTCAAGACAACATATTTTTTTCATAAAGGCTATTGCAATGCTATGGAAGACACACAGGGCATGTATGTGTTGGACATAGCTGCTAACATGAAGATTGTCATAAATAAATTGCCCGGTGAGCTTAGAAAAGGATGTAAATTGGCAGTTTACAAATTGTAAAAAAGTCACAACCATAAGGTTACATTCACTGACATTGTTCAGGTTATTGAAAAAAGAGAAGTGAAAATTGTTACACACCCAGTGTTTGGGAAAGAATATAAAGCTACATTGCTAGAAGTATAATACTTAATCACAAATTCATACTCAAGCAGCTTTGCCACTACTGTGGTTTAATATGGAAAGTGAAACTGAGCCCAGAGCTGATGAAAATGGTTCCAGTTCAAGTCTAAGTAATAAGACAGTAGTTACTAATGCTTTACTAGATCAAAGAATCACAGCAGTTTCTCACAGAGAGCATCATAAACAAGCTCAACCTGATAGGAAAAGGACTCCATCTCATGCATCCCAGGTTAAGAGCACTTTGTGAGCAGCTGCGTTGTTTCAGTATAGGAAGTAGCTGGCTTAGATAGTGAAAGCTGTTCTGAACTGCCTAACGTCTATACTTGTCCACAAGGGAACATTCATCAGAGAGATGAATCAGGAATAGTCTCACCTAAAGCATGTTTATTTGCCAGAACTTGATTCAGAAATTGAGCTATTGATTGGGATGAATTTGCCCAAAGCTTTTGAGCCATTGCATGTGATTCACAAATCAGAACAGTGCTGGGTTGGACTGTTAATGGACCATTAAAAGGAAACTGTGATGGTGGGAGAGACTACATTTGGCCAGAGCTAACAGATAATGGGACTCCAGGTTTGCGCTTGGCTGAGATTTGGCAGCCGCATTTCAAGAAAAATTTTCCTGAATTCAGTCAAGAGGGAAAACCTGCTTTGGCAGAAGAGCAAAATCCAGGATAGACTGCTCATCAAAAGAGGACATTTGTGTAAATGTTGCGATTTCATGTGTCCTGTGTCTCAGTAGCATGTAGTTATCATATTAGTCACATTAGTGGGGGCATGGTATTGCAGAAGGGATATAGAAGGGATAAGTTACTTATTCATGCTTATTTTGTGGCAGTTTGTAGCTTGAGATCACAAAGATCACATCTCTGCTGAGATAACGCTCAATAATGCTTAACTGGAAAAATAATGCTAATTGCTAATAAAGGATTGAAACAGGGAATTCAAATCTTTGGAGCAATCATTGGAGCTGTGGGCATGTCATGCAAGTATAACAACTCCATGGGGGTTTCAAGCTGGCAGAAATTGTATTGTTTTGATTTTGGATCAATTTTGCCACTACAGACATCATCTACAAAATGTCTGCCAGTTACTTCCGCAAGTGCCCAACAGCAAACGCACAACCTCCACCTTCAAGGTGGACAAGGGTAGCATTTGCATGGGAACACCACCTTTCCAGTGTTCCCCTCTCTAGAAATATCAGAGTGTATGTGTTTCCTTTTTTCCCTCTAGAGGCAAATAGAATGGTGTATTTGATTAAGGAAAAGCAGAATGTTGGAACCAATCCAGAACAACGGTAAAGAGCACTTGATGTCGGATATTCATATATTGATTCAAACTCTCAGCAGTCTGAAGAATCTTTCTCTCTGCACCATTAAGAAAAGCATTGTACAATCAATAAGTCAGTTTTGTATGTGTATAACTGGCAATCCTTGTGGTTAACTGCATTTCCTATATGTGAAAATAAGACAAAGATAGCAGTCACACGGTGGTACCACTACCTGAACTCTTATCTTGTCTATGGCAAAATTACAGATGTTCAGAAGGTTGAGAGCTTCAAGTTCCTAGGAGTAAATATCATCTCATAGCCAAACCACTTGCACCCCACCAAAACCTAATCGTCCTCAGGCGGCCAAAGACATTTGCATTTCCAGATCGTCCTATAACAATTTTTAATCGATACAGCACAGAAAGCATCCAACCTGCGTGTATCAGAGCTTGGTATGGCATCTACTCTGCATGTGACAGGACAAAACTACAGCAAGTTGCAGACACAGCTGAGCAATTCATGGAAAACAGCCTCCCCTGTAATGACTCTGCCTACAATTCTCACTGCCTTAGAACAGCAGCCAGCATAATCGAAGAGCCCCACCCACCCCAAACATTCTTTTTCCTCCCCTCTTCTATCAGCCTGAAGATACAAAAGCCTGAAAGCATGCCCTACCAAGCTGAAGGACAGTTACAAGATTACTGAATGGTTCCCTAGTTAGATAAGATGGACCCTTGACGCAAGAATCATAACATTGCACCTTAGCATCTACTTACACTGCACTTTCTCTGTAGCTGGTACACTTTATTCCTACCTCTTATTGTTTGACCTTATTCTAGCTCAATGAACGATGTAATGATTTGATCAGTATGAACAGTATGGAAGACAAGCTTTTCACTATAACTCGGTATGTGTGACAATAATAAACCACTTTCATCTTGACATGAAAATAAATTGCTCAGTCAAAATCCTGAAATTCCTTGCACAATACGGTGGGTACCCCTTTACCAGAAGTACATCGTTACCCCCTTAGGAACAACTAGGTACGGTCAGTGATGGCTGCAAAATAATAAAAAGAACACACCACTAAAATAAATCAATTGGAGCAAAATGACCTAATGGATCTGTTTGTTTTGGACAGCCAGATGCCAGAAATCCAAACAAACTGTGTCATTGCGTCATTTTGGCATCATTCAGGGCAAGTCGTTGACATGAAACAGACTATTCCCCTTGTTCAGAATCAGGTTTAATATCACTGGTATATGTCATCAAATTCATTGACTTTGTGGAAACAGTATAATGTAATACATAATAATAGGAAAAACATGAATTTAAGTATATATATTAATTAGTTAAATTAAATAAGTAGTACAAAATGAGAAAAATAAAGTAGTGAGGTACTATTCATGCATTCAGTGCCCATTTAAAAATTGGATGGCAGAGGGGAAAATGTTAATGAATCACTGAGTGTGTGCCTTCAAGCTTCTGTACCTCTTTCCTCATGGCAGCAAAGAGAACAAGGCATGATGAGGGTGATGGGGGTCCTTAATGATGGATGCCGCCTTTTTGAGGCATCAGTCCTTGAAGATATTCTAGATTCTACAGAGGCTAGTGACCATGATGGAGCTGACTATATGTACAACTGTGTGTAGCTTATTTCAGTTTCACGCAGTAGTGTGACTACCTCCTCCCACCCCATACCAGGCAGTGATGTAGCCAAAGAGGTTGCTTGACTGGCCAAGTGCTTCTGGCATTTACTACTTTTGTACTAAAATGAAATCATTGACACACAGTATTTGGGAAGAAAATGTGCATTTCCTATACAACACTTCACAGACACAATGCAAGAGACTATCCACCTAACTCAAGCTGAGGAATTATTTGAACCAAGTAGTGAAATGAAGCAAAAGGGAACACTTTAAAGGCATCAAAACAATTAACTATGTAAAAGTAGAGAAGGCCATGCTACTTTCATAAGCAGTATTTCATCAGTAACACTTGAAATTAATATTATTTATGATAATCATTATGTAAATTTATATTCACTTCATTAATATTCTAGTGTTCCATTCTCTCAAAGCAATGATTCTGTATTGAAGTACAGATTCACATAGTGATGGGCAATCCTGAGTCAAACACAATATTTGAACGCTTTGTACGATATGCACACATTCACCAGAGAATCTCCAATGATGGTTCTCTTCCAAAATCACATACGTAGATGTCTGGCTCCACAGTAATATCAACATTATTTAGTAATAACAGCAATAATGGACTATCTGCTACATTTGCATTGTTAAATACCTTCAAACATTTACCGTGGGTAAAAATAAATTTCCTGTATTTGTACACTGAAAATACTAAAGCTATCTTGGTTGACCCCACCAACATGCTCATTCTAATGCCATTGCTTCCAAACAATTTTCATCTCAGTTGAATGTTCAGCACCTTAACTTCCTGATAAATTTAAAGTAACCCTTTGATTACTTTTCAATCTTAGATCCTCTGTCAATCTCTTCTTCCTCATTTTAATCTCACTTTACATTCTGTATATTCCTCTTTCTATAGTTGATCGGAGTACAAATTCATCAGTCATAAATCACACTCCTTAGTTCTTCCTGTTTTCTTCTCAATTGTTTAATTTTCCCTCAAATACCACATATGATATTTAATTGTTATCAAGATACCAGAAGCTCTGTTGCTATACAGAAATCAGTTCATATTTCCAGCCATTTTGAGAAAAAACAATATTGCAATTACTGGTCTAGTTAACAGACTTTGCTGCAACAAACTCTTAAAATATGCACTCAGTGACCACTTTATTAGGTATACCTACTTGTTAATACAAATATCTAATTAGCCAATCATCTGGCAGCAACTCAATGCAAGAAAGCAGGCAGATGTGGTCAAGAGGTTCAGTTGTTGTTCAGACCAAACATCAGAATGGGGAACAAATGGTATCTAAGTGACTTTGACCATGTAGTGATTGTTGGTGCCACTCGGGGTGCTTTTTTATGCATGACAGTCTCCAGAGTTTACAGAGAATGGTGCTAGAAACAAAAAACAAAAAATAATAATCAAACGAGCGGCAGTTCTGTTGGCAAAAATGCCTTGTTAATGAGAGGGGTCAGAGGAGAATGGCCAGACAGGTTGAAGCTAACAGGTAACACTAATTTAAATAACCATGCGTTACAACAGCGGTGTGCAGAAGAGCATCTCTGAAAGCACAATACAATGCACCTTGAAATAGATGGGCTACAACAACAGAAGGCTACACCAGGTTCCACTCCTGCACATAATAAAGGGGCCAATGAGTGTATACTTTCATTGCAGTATATTAATTAAATGAATGAAACCTTTCTTTATAGGTACCTTCGGCATGTTGGATAAGGAGATATGGTCTGCTTCCCTTATTATTCTGATCACATATGTGGCATTAAATGCTGGTTCATCAAAGCACGGAAAGGCACTTCGTGCAAAAAAAGGTTTGAACTGAGTGGCAGCCAATATCCTGTAATGGAGAGATAACATTAAAAACAAAAGCAGATATAAGTTAGCTATTTGTGAATCACGCACCAGGACACCAAAACCCTGTGTTGCAGGTCTCTGCAATCTTTCCACATTTACATTATGTGCATTTTTCAAATAATTTTTCTTGCCACAATGGTGAATTTCACATTTTTCTTACATTAAACGTCATTGATGAATCTTTTCCCACACAACCTATCTATGTCCCATTGTAGTCACCATCATTCTCTTCATAATTTACTTCCATCTTCATGTCATTAGCAAATTTAGCAACTATATATTTGGTGCCTTATCCAAGCATGGGAGCGAGTTTCTAATGCACAGAATTGCAAAAGGTTATGCTAAACTCAGCCAACTCCATCACCAGCATGATCCACTCTGCCATCAAGGGTAGCTTCAAAGCAGCTGTCTCATCATCATTTAAAGACCCTCATCATCCTGAAGGTAGTAATGTGAAGAGGGCACGTCCCCATCCAGGACATGACCTCATCGTATTACTGCCGTCAAGGGAGGTGATATGGGAGCCTGAAGACCCACACTCCCAACATTTTAAGAACAGCATCTTCCCTTCCTCCATCAGATTTCTGAACAGTTCAAGCACCCATGAACACCACCTCATTACTTGGCTTTCGCACCATTTATTTTGCAACTTACAGTAGTTTTCATTTTTTGCACCGTATACCGGTGCAAAACAACAAATTTCACGACATACAGCAGGTCAGCAATAGTAAACCCGATTCTGATAAACTGTAGAATGTTGAGGCCCTGGTGTTAATCTATATGGCTAACTACACTTTACCTCCTGGAAAATCACCCACGTATGCCTATTTCCTGTTTTCTGTTGGTTGGCTAATCTAAACATCCCAATGTACAATTACAATACACATAATGAGCTTTTATTTTCCACAATAACTTTTGAGAGAGCATCCTATCAAATGTCTTTTAGAAATCAAGTGCTCTTTCTGTTAGAGTTCTTCGAGGAAGTAACAAGCAGGGTTAACAAAGGACAGGCAATGGATGTCATTTATTTGGATTTTCAGAAGGCATTTGATAAAGTGCCATACATGAGACTGCTAAACAAGATAAAATCCTGCGGTTTTACAGGAAAGATACTGACATAGAGGAATAGCAGAGAGGCAGGAGACAGTGAGTGAGAATAAAAGGGGCCTTTTCTGGTTAGCTGCTAGTGACTACTGGTTCCTCAGGGGTCAGTATTGGGAATGATACTTTTCCCATTTGTCAATGATATAGAGAATGGAATTGATTGCTTTAAGCCAAAGTTTACAGATAATACACAAATAGGAGGAGGGGTAGGTAGTGCTGAGGAAGCAATGTGATTATAGCAGGACTTTGACAAATTGAAAGAATGGGCAAAAAAGTGGCAAATGGAATACAATGTTGGGAATTGTAATGATAATGCACTTGAGTAAAATTAACAATAGTGTAGACTATTATCTAAATGGGGAGAAAATTCAAACATCAGAGGTGCAAAGGGACTTAGGAGCCCTCATGCAAGACTCTCAGAAGGTTAATTCACAGGTTGTGTCTGTGGTAAAGGAGGCAAATACAATGTTGGCATTTATTTCAAGGAGAGTAGAATATAAAAACAAAGGGATAATGCTGAGGCTTTATAAAACACTAGTCAGGCTGCACTTGGAGTATTGTCAACAGTTTTGGGCCCCATATCTCAGAAAGGATGTGTTGTCATTGGTGAGAATCCAGAGGTTCACAAGGATGATCCCAAGAATGAAGGGGTTAACATATGAGGAGTGTTTGGCAGCTTTGGTCCTGTACTCATGGAAATTCAGAAGAATGTAGGGGGAACTCATTGAAACCTACCAAATGTTGAAAAGACTATATAAGGTGGATATGGAAAGGATGTTTCCTATGGTGAGGACAGCCTCAAAGCTGAAGGGCGAACTTTTAGAACAGAGGTAAGGAAGACTATTTTTTAGCCAAGAGTAGTGTATCTGCAGAATGCTCTGCCACAGGTTGCAGTGGAGGCCATGTCCATGGGTATATCTAAAGCGGAAGTTAATAGTTTCCTGATTGGTCAGGCCATCAAAGGATATGATGGAATGGTGGAGCAGACTCAATGGGCTGAATGGCCCAATTCTGCTCCTGTATCTTATGGTCTTATGTTGTTATGTTATGACAACTAGTTAGCACCCACTGAAAGTGCCTGAAGAAGGCTGAAGTAACTGAAGCTGCCTCATTCGAGGAATGAATCGGAAGATGAACCAACAGAAGTCAACAAACTGAACAATACAGTCAATCCAATATGTCAAATTAATACAGTAACAAGATTTGTCACAAAATGGAGGAAGTGGGATTCTAAAACTAAAAAAATGTGAGAACAAAATGAAAACACCATACTAATTGGTTTATCTCTTGCTTGAAAAAAAATTTAACCAAGGTTCAAGACAACGAGATTGAATGCTGCTACTCCAGAAGGTGCAAACAATATATATGGGTACAATATAGCAATCTGATTCCCCAGATGTCAGGAATACTACAAATTTTGCTTGGTTTGTCATCACCATGAAGAATGTTAATATTGAATGGCTTTTTCCAAAATACGAACAGCTTCCTGTGTCCTTCTGTGAAAATCAGTGACATCCATACCAGGTTCAAGAACGATTATTACTCCACAACCATCAGGCTTCTGAACTGGCATGGACAGCTTTAATCACACTACTCTCAACTGACCCTACAACCTACAGACTCACTATTCAGGATTCTTTACAACTCATGTACTCAGTATTATTTTTAGTTGTACAGTTTGTCTTTTTCTTTCCCCAATTTGGTTGTATGTTGGTCTTTATGTTCAGTTTTTCATAAATTCTATTGCATTTCTTTGTTTCCTGCAAATGCCTGCAAGAAAATAAATCTTAAGATAGTACATGGCAACAAATACGTACTTTGATAATAAATTTACTTTGACTTTAATCACAGAGTCTTATACCTTTACAAATCCATTGAAAGACAAATGCAAAATGTAACTCATTAGGAATTGAAAAGCAAACAGAAATTGTCTGACCTTCTTTTGTTTTGATCTTGATAAGTGCCTTTAAAAAACCCAGATAAATTATCAGATAGATTAGCTGAATATTTCAGATTCAGTACATATTTTTCTCCTTTTGTCAGCATTGGGTTAACCTTGATTGCAATTTGTTTATGCGGTGGATATTCTAAAACCTGCACATTCTTAGGGTGGCTGGTTCCTTCTGGAGTAATGGTTGCCACAGTGATTTTGAGACCCGAGCTGTGAAGAGTAATGTTGTTGGTATCTTCCGTGATTTGAAGGCTTATGTGTACAGAACCTGTGAAATTCAAGGTGGTGAGATTAGGGTGCAAAGTAAGATCATAGTGCATAGGTACAACAGCTTTAGGCAATCTCATCTTTGGCCAAGGGAAAACCTGTCCATTCGTTGCCAGAGGATATATGAGGGCTGAAGTCATGTTCGATTTGTGGCAGCCTTCTTTTGTGAAGGTACATTTGGGCAGAAAGTAGATCACCATTGATATAGAAAGTATAATCACAATGACAAATGCACCAACAAGGAGAGTCCGACTGATAGGCAGTGAGCACGAGTCACGGTTATACATCCCTGATACATTGTTGCGGAAGTTGGAACTCCTGTTCATGAACGACTTGCCCAGCAGTCTTACAGATGATTCATAATCTTCCTCATCATCATCCAGATCGTGTTCATCCAAACCACGCACCATCAACCTGGAACTGTGCGGTTCATATTCAATTTTGTCAGGTTCCAGAGGATGAAGGCATGAATCCCTGGCCAGGTCCACAGCATCGGGCTCTTCTTCAAACATGGTGTTCTCAATCATGTTTCTGGGCAACTGAGCCCGTTCTGAAAGATAAAACGTTTTCAAACACATTCAGCACGCTTTATACAACCTGGCATTGCCCTACTCACCTCTGGCGGGTTTCAGAATCAGAATCAGGTTCATTGTGCTGGCCTTGGAAAAGATCCAGAGGAGGTTCATGAGAATGATCCCAGGAATGAAAGGGTTAATATTTTGAGAAACGTTTGATGGTTCTGAGCCTGAACTTGCTGAAGTTTAGAAGAATGAGAGAGGAAATCTCAATGAAACGATTATTGAAAGGCCTAGATAAGAGTGGACATGAGAGGTTGCTTCCTATAGTGGGTAAGACTTGGACCAAAGGGCACAGCCTCAGAATAGATGAGCAGAGATAAGAAATTTATTTTGCCAGAGGGCGCTGAATCTGTGGATATTCATTGCCAGAGACAGCTGTGGAGGCCAAATCAGTGGGTATATTTAAAGTGGAGTTTGATTGGTTCTTGATTAGTAAGGGTATCAAAGGTTATGGGGAGGATGCAGGAGAATGGGTTTAGTGGAGTAAATAAATCAGCAATATTTTTAAAAATATGATACAATAAGATAAATAAGTAATTAGTGCAAAACAATAGGAAAATAATGAGGTAGTGTTCATGGGCTCATTGTTCATTCAGAAATTTGATGGGCGGGAGGTAGAAGCTGTACATAAGACATTGAGTGTGTAACTTCAGGCTCTTGTACGTCTTCCCTGCTGGTAGTGATTAGAAGAGGGCAACCCTGTTTCCACTAAACTGCAAAATTATATTGAATACCAAATATATCAAGCAATTAATGCCCTATTTTATAATAACCATTGATAAAAAATGAGTTTTAAGAATCCATGAACAATGAAGGGCAGTGTGGGGCATGGGTGAACCAATGTTGGGTTTTTTTAAAAACTGAACTAGGGGAAGAGGGACAGGAAGTTGATATGGAAAACCATCTTCATCTGCACAAAAAATGATGGATTCTTTCTGAACTATTTTGACTCAATTCACTTATTTCCCCCCACCAAGTGTGTGCAAGGGCAAATAATTTGTTGAGATTGAAAATTTCTCAATATTTGTGTTTACTCATGGCTTATCTTTTCAAAGGCTACTCAGCCATAATGTTCAAACTGAATGATTCGGATTCTGTTCCAAGGCAGGAAACAACTTTCATACTTCATATCTACAGTGTGGTGTAGCCTATGGACCCCTTCTCAGAATAATACATCCAAGTACATAAAATACATAGGATTACCAAAAACAATATTGAAATAGTTACCAAAATATTTTAAAACTCAGATTTGTGATATAGTAATATCACAATAGATCATGATCACTTTTGATCTAGTGGTAGGTCATAATTAATGTAATTTTGAAGTAGTCATGATATTTTAAGATATGCTGTGATATTTGTAATAACTATAATGTGATCTGAAAATATCAGAACTCTATTGGTGACAAATTCACAAGTTTTGATTGGTTGCACCACAGCCTAATACAGAGGCACCAATGCACAGGATTGCAAAATGTTGCTGAGGCTTATAGATTCAGTCATGTCCACCAGCCTCCTCCACCAACAAGGTCACCTTCAAGAGGTGATGTCTCAAGTTACAGGCATCTATCATTAATGACCCTCAGAATTTAGAACATGCCCCCTTCTCATTCAGGAGTGAGACAGGTCAGCTGCTTGATGAGCATTTCAACAACAACCTCATACTCAACACCAGCAAGACCAAAAAAATGACTGGACTTCAGGAAGGGGAAGTTGAGAGAACACACTCCTGTCTTCATTTGGGGGTGGGGGGGGGGTCAGAGTGGAAAGGTGATCATCTTTAAATTCCTGGATGTCAACATCTCAGAGAATCTACCCTGGGCACAACCACATTGATACAATCATGAAGAAAACACAGTACATTAGAATCTTCAGAAGATTTGGTATGTCACCAGAGACACTTGCAAATATCTACAGATATTTACTGTGGAGTGCATTGCCACTGGACGCATCACATTCTAGTAAGGAGGCCCCAATGTACAGGATTGCAAGAGTTGCTGAGGCACGTTCATCTTCAAGAGGCAATGCCTCAAGTTAGTGGCATTCATCATCAATGACCCTCAAATTTGGAACATGCCCTCTTTTTGTTACCACCATCAGGGAGGTGGTACAAGAGTCTGAAGACCCACACCCAATGACTTAGGCATTGCATCTTCCCTTCCACCATCAGATGGTGATCCGTGAACCCATGAATCCTACCCAATTATCCTTTTGCACTATTTCATAAGTTAAGGTAATTTTTTATCTTTACACTGTACTGCTGCCACAAAACAAACTTCAAATCATGCAAGACAGTGATGACAAGCCTATTTGTACTTCATTTGCACTCTACTGCAGCCGACATGTCACCAAGCACACACCAGATGTTATCCCTTTAGAAAGGAAGGGAAAAACACAGAAAAGAACAATAACCACACTTGGTTGCACTTTTAGAGTTCCGGGCTGATGTAAATTACTGATTTTTTAGTTGGGGCTACAAATGCATAATTCAGACAATTCTGCAATGAAATAGTACAAGTTATAATCACTATTTTTGCATATGGGTGCCTGAACTAAATCACAACATGCCCATCAGGGTAGTTTTCTAAATGGCGTACACTGGGACAGCCTAGCTGAAACACAGCTCAAGCTTAGCATGAATTTGCATGTTTAGGTGTGGATAACAAAACAAAGAATACAACTAAATACTTTATTATTAACACCTTTCTGGTAAAAATTTATGGTAAATGATCACCACAAACAATGGAGAGGTGAGCGAAGGCACAGCTGGGTCAAGGGCCAAAGCGAGCAGGTGCAAGGCAAGGTCGAGGGCATTCGAGGCAAGCAGAGCAGAGTCAAGGTGGATTCAAGGCCCATCCATATAAACCGAGAGCGAGACTTGATTGATCGAAGTGCAAGGATGATTTGGAAAGGTTGGGTTAGGGCTGAAACACGGCAACAGGGTCCAGGCCCAGAGCGTATCGATGGAACAAGGCCTGGGTTCTACAGCGAGCAATGACCCAATATTTGGACGATTTAAATACCAGGCCAGATAGATTGAAAAGGCAGGGTGTTGGTATCAAAGGTGAGGATCAGGCTAGTTCTGCTCTCTGCTCGGTGACATTTACTTGGCCCTGTGTTGAACTGAGGCTGAGGCCTGCTCCAGCTACTTCGGACTTCGTTCTGAATGGTATTTCCTTACTTTTCAGTTTTTTACCCTCTCTGGACATTGGCTGTCTGACAGTCTTTTTTTCAAAATGGGTTTCTTTGTTTTGTGGTTGCCTGTAATGAGGCGAATCTCATAATGTGCGCATACTCTGAGAATGAACAAATGTTTCTATGTGCTCTAAAGTTACTAAAAGAAATTATAAGGCCACAAGACCATAAAAGGACATAGGAGCAGAATTCAGCCATTCAGCCCAAGTCTGCTCTGTCATATGATCGAGGTTAATTAATTTTTCCTCTTAATCCTGTCTAAAATCCTCAAACCAATGATGCTACTCAACATGGAGTTCCTCCAGCAGATCAGATTCTCCTTTATCCAGCATTCAGAAATCTGATGCCGAAAAGAAAGAAACTGTTCTCAAGTCATTAAATGCGTGCCGCCTCTCCAATGGTAGTTACAAGAGGATGGCATGCCCTGGATGGCAAGGTCCTTAACAGCAGATGCAGCTTTCTTGAGGCACCACCTCTTGAAGATGTCCTCAAAGTGGGGAGTGTTGTGTATGTGATGGAGTCTGCTGAATGTACAGCCCTCTGCAGCCTCTTGCAATCCCTTGCTTTGGAGCCTCCAATGCAGGCTGTGATGCAGCCAGTCAGAATACTCTCCACCATACATCTATAGAAATATGTGATGCATCTTTGGTGACATTCCAAATTTCTTCAGATACCAATGAAGCAGAGCCCCTGGTGTGCCTTCTTCACGATTGCATCCTCTGAGATAGTGACACCCAGGTCTGTGAAGCTACTCGTGCTTTCCACTGCTGGTCCCAAATGAGGACAAGGATGTGATCTCCTCACTTCCTCTTCGGTCAACATTCAATTCCTGGTAGTTGATCTTTCAAGGTAGAAATAATGCATTATAGTTTATTGCAAGTTTCTATTTTTCTCTAAAGTAAGGACTAGTATTAAACATTTCAGTTACATATATTTTCAGCATTTTTACTGAATGTAGAGATGATATTTGTTAGAAGGTTGAGGGTGACAGTGCAAGTCAGAAGGAACACTAAGTAGAACAGAAGGTATGAGACAGGTGACGCATGGCAGATTTGAGAGCAAACAAGCTCAATTAGAGAACAGTGGAAAATAGAAATGGGAGCAACCCGTGTTGTTCTTTGTGTCTGCTCCGCCATCGTTAAGATCACAGGTAAACTTCTACCTGAAAGTCATGTTCCTACACTAATCTGGCTTTCCTCACTTGGTTCTTTTTATGACTAAAAATCTATTGTCTGTCTTTAATTTGCTTAGCAGCTCAGCCTCTCCACTTCAATTAGCAATTCCAAAGATTCCTTCCCTCCTGGTGCAGAAATGACTTCTCATCACCATCTTGAATAGACGATTGCTTCTTTTGAGACAGTATCTCTAGGGTCTAGACACCATAGCCAGGGAGAGTATCAACTGTCAATTTCCTTCAGAAGTTTAATGTAAAAGCCGCTCATTCATGTCAATACCAGTATACTTCCATCTCCATAATATCTCACATCCTGAGAAACACACATTTGATTTGCCTTGGATCTGAGACAATATTGTACCACAATATTCTATAAATGGAGACACGTCAGTTTGCAAATGCCGGAATCTAGAGCAACAAGCTATCCTCTGGAGGAACTCTTTAAGCAACACAAATGATGGAGGAACTCAGCAAGTCAGGTAACATCTGAAGACAAATAAACAGTCAACATTTCAAGCTGAGACCCTTGATCTTGCTGCTTGGTTCTGCTGCTCCGCTCTTGGCCCTGACCACCTCCAGGACAAGGCCTTTCTTACTGCTGCTGCATCTTCCAGTTCGAAAGTCTTTCATTCTTGCTCCCTCATTAGCTTCCAGTTCTGTGTTCGCTATATTCCTGTTCATCTTCCTCCACTAGCTGCTCCAGCCTTCGTACTTACCAATGTCTTCCTCCTCTTTGTTCCATCTGCCTCCCAATTGTTTTTCTGACATTGCCTGCTTCCATCTGTCATTCACACAATATGCTGGAGGAACTCAGCAGGTCAGTAAGCATCTTCAGAAATTAATAAACAGTTGACCCATTCCCTTCTTCGGGTTTCAGCCCTAAATGTTGACTGTTTATTCATTTCCACAGATGCTGCCTGACCTGCTGAGTTCCTCCATCTTTTTCTTTGTGTGTTGCTTTGGATTTCCAACATCTGCAGACTTCGTGTCTATCAATCATTCGTCTGCCAATGTCTCTCAACTCAACCCCAGCTCTCCTCCCTCTGCAGTACAACCTGCCCACCATTTCTCATCGATCCTTAGTCCACCAGCCACCTTGGACACCTGTTTCACCACTCCTTTCTCCTATTTATATTGGCCATTACCCATCTCCACTCTCAGTTGCAAAGCAGAGTTTTTGGCTCAGAATTTCCCTTCCTCCCATAGATGTCACTCAACCCACTGAATTCCTCGAGCAGACTGTTTGCTCATTACTTATTTTACACTATTTATTTTGTAACATAATTTTTTTTATGGCTGGCACTATACTATTGCCACAAAATAACAAATATCGTGACATGCCAGTGACAATAAACCAGATTCTGATTTCCTTTGCTGATCAAGATCACTACTGGACTTCATTTCTGTTCCCAGAAATTTGAGTGAACTATTAGCAGAGAGATGTGGGTGTATGGAATCCATGCTGGGAGCAGTGGTGGAACCAGATACAATCAGGGCATTCAAGAAATTCTTAGATGAGCACAGATGATAGAAAAATGGAGAGCTACATTAGATTGATCCTAGAGCAGGTTAAAAGGTCAGCACAACACTGTAGACCAAAGAGACTGTACTGTGCTGTAGTGTCCTATGTTCTATTCCCAATTGGCCATAGAAATAGCAGCATCTGCAAGAAACAAGACTACCACTAATTGTAGAAGTGGGAACAGAGTAAAACAACTTCATGAAGCACCATTTCAAATTAACATAATACAATTTTAATATTTTTGTATGTATGTGCATAGATGTTTGTAGAGTAGAATAGTTCCATTATGAAAATCCTTATTTGTTTGAAGCCTCAGACACCAAGTCAGGCTCATTGAGTCACAAAGTGCTACAGCACAGAAACAGGTCCTTTGCCTCAACCACTCCATGTTGGACTATTATTCTGCTTAGTCCCATTGACCCGCACCTGAACTTCAGCACCTTTCCCTCTCAGGGCCATGTACTTATTCAAACTTCTCTTTAGTGTTGAAATCAAGCCCGCATCCACCATTTCCTCTGGCAGATCATTCCACACTTGCACTGAGTGAGCAAGTTGCCCCTCAGGCTCCCCCTTAAATCTGTCAAATGGTTGCTGTGACGCATCTAGTGTGGTACTGCAGTAGGTCGTGCATGTTGCTCTCACTTTCAGCTTCTACCACTAGCTAGCAATCTTGTGAAAAGGAAAGCTGAATGCGCCTGTCAGTCCCTGCCAGTACATAACTTCTCCAATAGCAAGCCTCATGTGGTGCCTATTTTATCATGTGCCTCTGAGTACCCCAAAACCACATCCTTAACAATCAACTTCTAACATCCTCCCAACCACTGAGGTCAGGCTAAATGGCTTATAACTTCCTTTTTTCTGCTCTCTCTCGATGAGTGGAGTGACTTTTGCAATATTCCAGTCTTCCAGAACCATTCCAGAATCTCGTGATTCTTGAAAAATCATTAATGCCTCCACAATCTCTTCCAGAACCATTCCAGAATCTCGTGATTCTTGAAAAATCATTAATGCCTCCACAATCCTTTTAGCCACCTCGTTCACAACTCTGGGGTGTACACTGCCTGGTCCAGTTGATTTATCTACCCTTCAGTTTCCCAAGAACTTTCTCCCTAGTCATGGCAACTTCACATACCTCCAACCACTGACTCTCTGGAACTTCCAGCATACTGTTAGTCTTCCACAGAGAAGACTGATGCAAAATACTTAATCAGTTAGTCCACTATTACTACCTCTCCAGCATCATTTTCCAATAGTCTGATATCCACTCTCACTTCTCTTTTACACTTTATGTATCTGAAGAAACTTTTGGTATCCTCTTTAATATTATTGGCTGGCTTACTTTCATATTCCATCTTTTCCTTTTTAATGACTTTTAGCTAGCTGCCTTTGCAGCAACACACACAAAATGCTGGAGAAACTCAGCAGGCTGGGGGGGGGGGGGGGTGTCTTAGACATTATAGAAAATCACCCTCTTGGGATCCAGCACCAATATGATTTTCCCAATCAACCTGCATCCCCCATGACTATCGTAACATTGTCCTTTTGGCATGCATTTTCTATCTCCCGTTGTAATTTGTAGACCACATCCTTACTACTGTTTGGGGGTCTGTATATAGCTCCCATTAGAGACTTTTCGCCCTGTAGTTCCTTAGCACTACCCATGATTCAACAGCTTTCGACCCTATGTCACCGTTTTCTAATAATCTGATTTCAATTTTTACCAACAGAGCCATATCACCCACTCTGCCTACCTGTCTCTTTCCATACAGTGTGCATCCTTTGACATTAAGCTCCAAGCTATAACCTTCTTCTAGCCAAGATTTAGTGATGCCCACAGTATCATACATGCCAATCTGTAAATATGCTACAAGTTCGTCTTCCTTATTCCTTGTACTGTGTACATTCTTCGGAAGGATCAGCAAGAGGGTTAACAAAATAAATACCCAACTTGCATTTTTCCATTTGAACTTTGTAATCCAATGTCCTAAGCTTTGACCTGCTGACAGCAGTCAGTCTTTCACAATCAAGATGCAGCACAGAGTACAGATGGCCCTATTATCAGCCTCTCCTTGCTAGGAGTCTCACGACACACTGTCTCTGCTTGTACACCAACTACCTTATCCTCTGCACTATCATTCCAATTCTCATCCTCCTGTCAAATTAGTTTAAAACTTCTAACAACTCCTGAACAACTCCCCCTGGTAGGACTACCACCCTCAACAGTATCTAAAGTGGTATACATATTATTAAGGGGAACTGCCACAAGTATACTCTGAACTGGCTATACATTTTCCTTCATTCTCCTGGTAGTCACCCAGTTACCCATCTACTGCAACCCATGGGTGATTACCTTCCAGTGGCCTCCACCCATCACCTTCTCATTCTCCCGTATGAGCCCAAGGTCATCAAGTTGCAGCTCCAGTTGCTTAATACATTCTCTCAGGTGTGACAGCTTGCACTTTTTATTCGCCCTTTCTACTGAATCCTACTTGGTGATTAGTCGCAGTCCAACTCCAAGAAACTGTCACAAAGCTCTGCCTTTAAATCTTGATTGCAGACTTGACTAAAAAGGTAGCTCTGTTTACACATACCCTCTTGGTGAATTCAAGAATGGTACAAATGTTCTAAAGTTATATTAACAGGGTCATGACGGAGCTGCAGCTCGGGGCACCTGGTTCAAACTGAAGTTTATTGATTACAGCTCAATGAAGTTTATCGATTACACCATCATATCCTCACTATTGATCAAGAAGCTTGGGCCTCTGTACCTCCCTCTGAAACTGGATCTTTGACTTCCTCATCAGGAGACCACACTTCAGTGCAGACCAGAAATAAAATCTCCTCACTGACAATCAACATGGGCACACCTCAAGGACGTGTGCTTTATACTCATGGTGTTGACATCACTGTTGTTGGTGCAACCTTAGATGTCAATGAGACAACATACAAGATTGAGACAGATCGGATGATTAAGTGGTGTCACAACAACAACCTCATACTCACTGTCAACAAGACCAAGGAATTAACTGTAGGCTTTAGGAAGGGGAAGTTGGGAGAACTCACACCAGTTCTCATTGAGGGGTCAGCAGTGGAAAGGGTGAGCAGCTTCAAGTTTGAGGATATCAACATTTGGTTTGTCACCAAAGCCTCTTGCATCATCACAGTCCGGTATGGAGGCTCCAATACACAAGAGGCTGCAGAGGGTTGTAGACTCAATCATTTCCATCACAGGCACAACTCTCCCCATTATCAAGGACACCTTCAAGAAGGTGGCATTAGAGACCCTCACCATCTGGGATATGCCGTCTTCACATTACTACTTCAGGAAGGAGGTACAGAGCCTGAAGACCCACATTCAAAATTCTAAGAACATCTTCTTCCCCCTGCCATCCAATTTCCGAAAGTTCGATGAACACTACTTGGTACTCCTCTTTTGCACTATTAATTTATTTTTGGTAATTTTTATGCCTTGCATTGTACTGCTGCCACAAAACCGCCAACGTTCCTCCTAATTGTTTTCTTACAACTGCGCGGACCAACCACTGCACTTAGCGGGAAATGTTTACACATCCTGAAAACAGCATGGTACTTTAATACAGCGTAATAGAAAAGCAAATTCCAGCTGTGTAATAACAAGCGCTATGTGTGCGGTGGCACCTCAGTTACTGCATGGCCGCACTGCTTAAAGAGAACGGTGTTCATGACACATGTCATCGATAATGAACTTGATTACAATTTGTTTTAATTTTCACAACCTTAACATTAACTCCTCTCCACTGCTCCCAGGTCCCCCTTTCACGCCAGCCTCCCCTCACCACAATGCACCACCCTCCCCCTCCCCACTCCAATCTTGCCCCTCGACAGCTCTAACATCACTCCGACAAGGTCCGTCGCCCAACAGCTGCAACTAACTTTGCAGCATTTTAACCCACTGCGTATCCCGAGACGACACTCACCACTCTGCAAGTGCGGCTCCATCGGCCGTGGCCTTCGCTCTGCGACTCGGCTCGGACCGAACTCTCTGCTGAGCGGCTCGGCACCTCGGGATAAGCGCTCCGGGTGTTGGACGGGCGGCAGCCAGCGTTACACTCGCTCCGCAAAGTCACACAATTTCAACACGTCTGGGGAAATGTGCAAATATTCCCAGATGGTTAAAAAAAAAATCAACCTCCTTCCAAACTGCGCCACTTCACGCAAGTCTATCGACCACCATCTTCTTCACTTATCTGTTTCTCTTTACTCCTCTGTGCTCGGAGGAAGCCGGGGCCAGAAGACCCGACGGGTCGATCGACGAGCTGTGTGTTCTTGACCAGCCTGTCTGCCACTCAGTCGGGGAGTGAACCAAGTTTAAGGTTATTTCTGTTTCCTGGGAATGCCCCGAGAAAACGAGGCGTTCAGTGGGTTACTTATTTTCATCTGTTTCTGCACCTCTGCTGTTAATGAAAAAAATAACATCGGAACATTTATTCCCGGTTGGCAGTCAACATCAGCAAAGTTTTTATGTAGTCTTCTGCAACCGATATTTATTGGACACAGGACAGGATGTGATGGGTTATGAGGGGAGTCGGGGCTGCAAGAGTTCAGCCTTGTGCTGTACAGTATGTAACTGTTGGTGCTGTGTCTTATACCTTGGCTCCGGAGGAATGCTGTTTCATTTGGCTGTATTCATGGATGGTTGAAAGATTATTAAACTTGAACTTAAACAATGAGAGGTTGCGCGATAGCTTAGTTAGATATAAATCTACCAACAACTCTCAATGTTGAGACTGACCCTCCTCTCTTTTTAAAGTGACGATGCTTGTGCTACCCCTGGACCTCACCCTCAATATGACTCAAAAATACAAAAAAAAACATACTTAGCAGCTAATTCTAACAGGATGTTGAGGGGGATGAGTTCAAAGGAGATGTGAGAGGCAAGTATTTTTTATACTGTGGTGGGTGCTTGGAATAAGCTGCCTGGGGAGCTGGTAGAGACAGAAATGTTATGGATTTTTAAGTGACATTTAGATTGGCACGTGAACATGAGGGTAATGGAAGGATATGGGCATTATGTTGGCAGAAGTAATTAGTTGGCTTTTTGGCTATTAATAGTTTATTTGTCTAATTAAATTGGTTTAATTTAATTGTGGGCTGTATTCTATTCTGTATTCTATAACCTAAATACCGTGTTCTGTATGATTAACCACACTTCTGTGTTTGTGCATTGAGCTAAAACTGGTTCATATATAAATTTTCCATGGGGTGTGGGTGCTACTGGTGAGACCAACATTTATTGTCAGTTGCTGTTACCCTTAAGCAAGTGTTAGTAAAGTGCCTTTTGAACTACTGCAGTCACGAACTGAAGTACTCCCACACTGTGATTTAGGTAATGATTTCCACAACAGTGAAACCAGTAACAGTGAGGAATTGCCGATATATTTTCAAGTCAGGATGTAGTGTGACTTTAAGGATAAACTGCAACAGGTGGTGTTTCCTTGTGCTTAATGTCTTTGTCTATTTACAAAATAGATTTCAGAGGATTATGCACAAAATACTTTGGTGGGTTGTCGCAATATATTGTTAACTGGTGGTTGTTGGAAATAAATAAAACAAAAGACTGCAGATACTGGAAATCTGGAGAAACCCACTGAAAATGCTGGAGGAACACAGCAGGTCAGACAGCATCCATGGAAAAGGAATACAGTTTTGAGAAGAGACCTTTCATCAGGATGGGGAAGAAAGGTGGAAGAAGCCAGAATTAGGAGGTGGGGGCTACTTTTTGGTGAGGAAAGTGGGTAATGCTGTGAGAAGTAGGGAAGTGATAGGTGGAAAAGGTAAGGGGTGAAGAAAGAGAAATCTGATTGGAGAGGAGAGTGGAGCATGGGAGAAAGGGAAGGAAGAGGGGCACCAGAGGAAGGTGACAGGCAGGTGAGAAGGGAAGGGGTAAGAGGGGAGCCAGAATGAGGAGAGAAATGTTTCTCCAGCTGGATAGAGTGCCAATCAAGCAAACTGCTTTACCTCACTTGATATTAAACACCTTGAATGTTGTAAGCATTGTACTCTGACAGTCTAAGGAACAATATTTTACCATGTTCCTGGCTTTTTCCTTGTAGATAGTAGAAAGACAGTGGCGAATCTGGAAGCAAGTCACTTCAGAATGCTTAGCCATTGAGTTGCTCTGTAGTCACAGAATTATGTGGCTGGTCAGGTTGAATTTATGGTCAATGTTGAGTATCTGGATACTGATTGTGTGAAGAAAGATGATGATAATGCCAAGAATAGAAAAGGAAAGGGGTTGGCTGATGCTTGTGTTGTGTGAACATGACTGGGCACTCCCTGGCTACACTGGAGAAAGTGATGGTAAGTTGTCTTGAACTTCTGCAGTTCATAGTCTGAATGATATTCTGATGTTTCTGCATGTATGCAGGCACACACTGCTTAATTGTAATGGGAACGTACACAATGCAATCTTCATCAAACATGCCATGGTTAGATCCTGTGACTGATTAAAGCAACTGAAAATAGTTTTGTTTTGGATAGTGTCTTGAGGCAAATACTGGAGCTGAAATAATTTTGGATACCAACAATTACGCTCATTAGTTTTCTTCCCAACTCCTGTTGGCTCGAGAACCTGAGTTATAGGGAAGCGCTGAGTTCTAGGGTAATGCCCTTTAGGATGGTGGTCAGTATTTGTAGCTCAGGTTGATGCATTTGATGTTATGGTGTTTGGCGAGCTTGGCAATTAGCTTTAGACCTTTCATCTCCAATTTAGGTGACATCCTCAGAGTGGTGTGGTTGGTGTTTTACTCTGGGAATGCTCACATTTATATAGGTCCCCATTTGCTTGCCTCAGTTAAAATGGTGTTCTTCTCAGTTTTCTTATACCAAGATCAGCGGCTGTCGTTCATGTCTCTGTTCCGCCAGTTTGTGTTCTCGTAAACAAGTTGAGAGTTTACATCTTGTCTGGCCGATAGATTAGAACAGGCAAAGAAATGACAGATGGAATACAATGCCAAGAAGTGCATGGTCATACACTTTGGAAGAAGGGATAAAGGCGAAGACTATTTTCTAAATGGGGAAAAAATTCAAAAATCAGTGGTGCAAAGGGACTTGGAAGTCCTCGTGCAGGATTCTGTAAAGGTTAACTTGCAAGTTGAGTCAGTGATGAAGAAGGCAAATGCAGTGTTAGCATTCATTTTGAGAGGACTAAAATATAAAAGCTGAGTCTTTGTGAAACATTGGTCAGACTGCACTTGGAATATGGTGAGCAGTGTTGGGCCCCTTATCTGAGAAAGGATTTGCTAGCATTGGAGAGGGTCCAGAGGAAGTTCATGAGAATGACCCCGGGAATGAAAGGGTTTAAAGCATGAGGAGGCTCTGCGCCTGGACTTGGTGGAGCTCAGACGAATGAGCTGGGGGATGGGGAGTGATGGGGGATGTCTTCTTGGATTTTTTATTTCTAATTGCTACATCTCACTGATTGTGTGTTCACAGCTGTTGCAGATTGCTCATTATTGTGTTAAGCAATTAGCTTTCATCGTCAGAGCAGACTTTTTATATCATTTGTACAATTCATTTAGTAGATAGAACCACTTGTTAGAAGTTGTACAAATTTCAATCAATATTTGAATCTGCCTTTTGTAAAGATGCCGAGAAGTACTACGTTTTGACACTGGCTTCTTGTGTACTGTAAAGTGTTGGTGAATAATAAAACACCCTTCAATTACAGCTGCACTGGGACTGAAGTTA
Organism: Hemitrygon akajei; assembly: GCF_048418815.1. Lineage (NCBI taxonomy): Eukaryota > Metazoa > Chordata > Chondrichthyes > Myliobatiformes > Dasyatidae > Hemitrygon > Hemitrygon akajei. The sequence goes on along the minus strand of NC_133125.1, from coordinate 15,673,081 downwards.
CTTATTTGACTAACTTAAGAAAACAGGGAAAGCTCTTGAGCAAGGACAGAACAGGAGAATTTCATTGAAACCTTTTGAATGTTAAAATGCCTAAATAGAATATATGTGGAGAAAATGTTTCCTATAGTGAGGGAGTCCGGAACCAGAAGGTAAAGGCTTCAGAACAGAGGAGGAGGAATTTCTTTAGCATGAGGGTGGAGGCCAATTGATTGGGTATATTTCAGTGGAGTCCCTGGAAAGGCTTTGAAAACTTGTGCCAACCAATTGCTGAGAATATTCAAAGACATTTTCAACCTCTCACTGTTATGGTCAGAAGTTCCCATTTACTTCAAAAGGGCAACAATTATTCCAGTGCCCAAGAAGAGTAGTGTGAGCTGCCTTAATAACTATTATATAGAACTCACATCTACAGTGATGAAATGCTTGGTCATGGCTAGAATCAACTCCAGCCTCAGCAAGGACCTGGACCCATTGCAATTTGCCTATTGTCACAATGGGTCTATGGCAGACGCAATCTCAATGTCTCTTCACGTGGCCTTAGATCACCTGGACAATATGACAGGATGCTGTTCATTGATGTTAACTCAGCGTTTAACCTTGTTGTTCCCACAGTCCTGATCGATAATCTACAGAACCTGGGCCTCTGCAAATGGACCCTTCACCTCTTAAACGGAAGACCACCATCTGTGCAGATCGGTAAGAGGTACGTATGGTACCTGCGCAAGATATTTTGAAATACATATAAAAATTTTGGTAAAATCATCATTTTAACTGCATGAATTTGGCTGGCTAACGAAAGTGTAAGTGGATTCCATCTACAAAATAATTGCTTCATAAAACCCACTAAAGGAACCAAATTAGCTTTATAAATGTCTTTATGACTTTTAATAATAATAATACCTAAATATTTAAATGAGTCCGTAACTCCAAAAAGAATGTCATCATATATAGAAGCAGAATCATTTAGGGGAAATAATTCACTTTTATGAAGGTTTAGTTTATATCCCGAAAACTTTCTAAAATCATTTAATAGTTTCAATAAACTAGGAATGGATTCCTCAGGATTTGAAATATAAACTAAGAGATCGTCAGCATAAAGGGAGACCTTATGAACAGTCCCATTTATGAAAATTCCATGAATATCTTTAGCTTCACGAAGTGCAGTAGCCAAGGGTTCCAGCACCAAATTAAATAACAAAGGACTTAACGGAATCTGCAATTATTAGTAATAACAGTAGCAATAGGGCTTTTATATATCATTCTGATCCACAGTTGATCATTCTGATCAACTCTGTCAAATGCCTTTTCAGCATCAAGAGAGACAACATATCGGGGAGTCTTAGAAAAGGATGAATATATAACATTTAACAGTCTCTGAAAGAATAGAGAAGGAATAACGGCCCTTTACAAAACTTGTTTGGTCTTGAGAGATAATTTCAGCTAGAAGATACTCCAGCCAATTAGCCATTATTTTTGAAAGAATTTTAGCATCCACATTTAATAATGAAATAGGTCTATATGAAGCACAGTCAGGAGGGTCTTTATCTTTCTTAAGAATTAAAGAAATAGAAGCTTCATAAATTGTGGGAAGTAACTCTCCTATCAAAAAAGAATCATTAAGCATTTCCAACATACATGAAGAAAGCAATTTTTCAAATTTTTAATAAAATCCTACAGAATAACCATCCAGTCCAGGAGCTTTACCAGACTGCATTGAAAAAATAGCTTTCTAAATGTTGTTTTCAGTAATAGGAGCTTCAAGAGTTTGTTGATCTTCAACAGAAATTTGAGGAATATCAATCTTTTGTAAAAAGGCATTCATTTTAGAAGAATCAACTGGAAGCTGAGATTTATAAAGTTCAATATAAAAGTCTTCAAAATGTTTATTAATATCTTCATAATTACATGCTAAACTACCATCTCCCTTACGAATTTTAAAAATTTGTCTTTTAGCTCTGGCTTCTTTTAATTGAGATGCTAATACCTTATTTTTTTAATATCCAAACACATAAAATTGACTTTTCAATTTAAGCAAATTTCTTTCAGTAGGGTAAGTTAATAATAAATTATATTGTGATTGAAGTTTAACTCTTTGTTTGAATGAATCAATGTTAGGAGAGATTGCATAAATATTATCCAAGTCTTTAATTTGTTTGGAAATCTTATCTAACTCCGTTTTTGTCTGTTTCTTAAGGTTAGCTAAATAGGAGGTTATCTGACCGTGAAAATATGCTTTAAATGTATCCCATATAATCAATTTTGACACGTGCATGTGATACCTAGTGACCCCTGATCCCCTGGATGGTTCTGCTCTATGGATTAACCTCCATAGTCTCCTCAAAGCACTGGAAAAATACTATCACACACACAAAATGCATCTGCAGAATCCCTTGTGTTTATGAAAAGATACTACTGTGGCGACCCACTTTCTGCGCAGGCGAACCGGCTCACAAATAGCCAGCGCGCGGGGAGAGACTTTGGTAATGCACCTCTGACGTCATTTCCGCCCGGAGAGGGTGGGCGCTAGGGATTTAAATACCAGCACCAGGAAGTTTGAATAAACTAGTCTCGAAACGACTTACCGACTGCGTGTCGTTATTTCAGCGCTGTATGTAGCACATTGCTACATTGGTGACCCCAACGGTCCAAACGGGATTTGGACCAAAGATGACCGACTCTTCATCTGTTCACGCAGTTTCGCTACAACAGCCGACTTTCTGGCCGCTGCGACCACGCGTGTGGTTTAGCCAAGCAGAAGCCCAGTTCCAGATTTGGCAGATATCCTCTGATTCCACACGTTACTACCATGTGGTGAGCGCCCTTGACCAGGAGACGGCCACCCAGGTTGCGGATTTCATACAGTCGCCCCCGGAAGAACGCAAATATGAAGCATTCAAGGCGCTGCTCATTGGGACCTTTGGCCTCTCACGGCGTGAGCAGGATGCCCGCCTGCTTCACCTGGACAGTTTGGGAGACAGACTGCCATCAGCATTGATAAACGAGATGCTGTCCCTGGCTGATGGGCACAAGCCCTGCCTCATTTTCAAGCAAGCATTCCTGGAGCAACTGCCCGAGGACATACACCTGCTGCTGGCCAACACAGATTTCAGTGACCCCCAGAAGGTGGCGGCCTGGGCAGATGTGCTGTGGAAAGCCAAGAAGGAGAGCGTGGCTTCCGTCGGTCAGATTACCAGGCCACGCATCCAACAGCAGACCAGACCAGGCCCGGCAGGGGGGCACACACAACACAGAGGCAGGAGTGAGGAGGGCAGTGAACAGTGGTGTTTCTACCACCAGCGGTGGGGCACAAAAGCCCGCCGTTGTCGCCCGCCCTGCCAGGGCCAGCTGCCGCTAATGACTATGGCGGCTGGCCACCAGGACAGCCTCTTGTACATCTGGGACAAACAGTCGGGACGCCGCTTCTTGGTCGACACCGGAGCAGAGATCAGCGTCTTGCCCCCGTTGGGATACGACACCCGCAACAGGAAGCCAGGACCCACCCTGAGGGCTGCAAACAGCAGCACAATACGGACCTACGGCACCTGCACAATGCAGCTGCAGTTTGGTGCCAGCCGGTTCATGTGGGACTTCACACTGGCCGCGGTGGCCCAACCACTCCTGGGGGTGGACTTCTTGCGAGCTCACAGCCTGCTGGTCGACTTGCAAGGGAAAAGACTGGTACATGCCAAGACTTTCCAGACGTTCTTCCTGGGTGAAGCCAAGTTGCCGGCCCCACACCTGGACTCCATCACGCTGTCGGACAATGAATTCACCAGACTCCTGGTGGGCTTCCCATTGATTCTGACACCGCAGTTCATGGCAGCCATGCCCAGACATGGGGTACAGCACCACATTCCGACCCAGGGACCACCCCTCCATGCCCACGCACAAAGGCTCCCCCCGGAAGAGCTCCGCCTGGCGAAGGAGGAATTCAAGCGGATGGAGGAATTGGGGATCATACGGTGGTCCGACAGCCCATGGGCCTCCCCCCTGTACATGGTGCCCAAAGCAACAGGGGTCTGGAGACCATGCGGCGACTACCGCAGACTGAACGCGGCTATAACGCCGGACCGCTACCCTGGGCCGCACATTCAGGATTTTGCAGCAAACCTGCACGGCGCACGGATCTTCTCCAAGGTGGACCTCGTCCGGGGATACCATCAAATCCCGATGCATCCGGACGACGTCCCCAAAACGGCACTCATCACCCCTTTCGGCTTTTTCGAGTTCCTCCGCATGCCGTTCGGCCTAAAGAATGCCGCACAGACATTTCAGCGGTTAATGGACGCGGTGGGACGCGACCTGGACTTCGCTTTAATCTATTTGGATGACATCCTCATAGCCAGCAGCAGTCGTCAGGAGCATCTTTCCCACCTCCGTCAACTCTACGCCCGACTGAGTGAATACGGCCTGACAATCAACTCGGCCAAATGCCAGTTCGGGCTCGACACCATCGACTTCCTGGGCCACAGGATTACTAAAGACGGGGCAACCCCTCTGCCCGCAAAGGTAGACGCAGTCCGCCATTTCCCCCGACCCAACACAATCAAAGGCCTTCAGGAATTCGTGGGTATGGTAAATTTCTACCACCGTTTCCTCCCATCAGCTGCCCGAATCATGCGCCCCCCATTTGCCCTGATGTCGGGTAAGGGCAAGGACATTACCTGGGACGAGGAGTCCGCCGCTGCTTTCATTAAAACGAAAGAAGCCTTGGCAAACGCCGCGATGCTAGTGCACCCCAGAATGGACGTTCCTACCGCCCTCACAGTGGACGCATCTAACACGGCAGTCGGTGGGGTGCTGGAACAACTCATGCCACCACAGACTCGTAGAACATCCTCAGCATCGTCCGACAGATGTTAAAGTATTTAGAGAAGATTAAAGTATTGCAACACTAAACATAAATGATTGTATGCCTTAAATGGAGAAAAAAATCTACCAGCAGAAAAATGAATTCATTTACATTATGTGCAAAAGTCTTGGGCACATATATGTAGTGAGGGTGACGAAGAATTTTGCGCAGTATTGTAGTAATTTTATCTATTGCACTGTACTGCTGCCACAAAATAATTATGGCATATGTGAGTGATGATAAACCTGATTCTATTATGGGTCTCTTATGGACTGAGAGTAGGAATGGGGCAGAGAGAGTGGAATCATAGTTGGGAAAAGAGGAAGGGAAAGGGGAAGGTGTTGGAAGTACCAGAAAGGCATTCTGTAATGAATAATAAACCAATTATTTGGAATCAAATGGCCTTGCCCTGTGTTTTAGGGCTGGATGAGTAAATACCTGCACCAACCTCCACCCCTGGCATTCCTTCTCTGCCACCCATCCCACACCTGTTCCGCAGCACTCCACCTTTTCCATTCAAAACATCCTTTGCTCTCACCAGATTTACAAACTTGCTGTCCACTCCACGTTGACAAATACAGTACAATGCAAAAGTCTTGGGCATCCCAGCTATGCATACGTGCCTAAGACTTTTGTACAGTACTGTAGTTCAAATAGTATAATATTTTCCAATAACAACTGACTCCAAAGACTTCATTAGAAGGATATGATGCTGTGTTTCCTCATGTGATTATCCTTAGTATGTTATATGCATTTTAAAATTGTATCTCCTCTAATATGGGATTTGTACAGATGCTGCCACCTGTCACCATGGATGTGATGCACCAAATGGGCTGCTTCCATGATTCTCCTGATTCCAAGTTCAGCATGAGTCCCCAGATCCTAAGGACTTTCTCCAGGGACACAACTGACTGGCTGCATCACTGCCTGGTATGGGAACTGTACTTTTCTGAATCGCAGGGCTCTGCAGAGAGTGGTGCGGACAACCCAGTGCATCTGTGGATGTGAACTTCCCACTATTCAGGACATTTACAGTGACAGGTGCATCAAAAGGGCCCAAAGGATCATTGGGGACTTGAGTCACCCCAACTACAAACTGTTCCAGCTGCTACCATCTGGAAAATGGAACCGTAGCATTAAAGCCAGGACAGCTTCTTCCACTAGGCCATCAGACAGATTAATTCATGCTGACACAATTGTATTTCTAAGCGATATCTACTGGTCTGTTGTATATCTTAATGTACATACTACTTATTACAAGTTACTATAATTTGCACATTGCAGACGGAGTACTAACGTAAAGATTTTTACTCCTCATTTATGTGAAAGATGTAAGAAATGAAGTCAAATCAATTTAATGCCCTGCAGCAAAATGCATATTTTCATATATATTTCTATTTTGCTATTTATTTTTATAACAGTTATGAGTTATATACAGTTATAACAGTTTATATGAATTATATACTCTCATCAGAATTAAACAGCAAAAAAATAAAATACGAACCTTGGAATGAGGTAGGTCCTAATAAATCACAACAAAGCATGAAGCCAAAGTGGTGAATGTGCCGATCTTTGAAACATGTGAACTGCAATCGAAGGGAAAGTGAAACCTTTCTTTCCATCAGTATCCTGAGAGTAAAATCATTGTGAGTTTCATATATGCAATTCCCTATTTAAGGCATTGGGCTGATGTTGGTCTCTTTTCCTCAATGTATTTAAAGATCACAGCCAGCAAAAACACTATAATTTTTAGTCGAAAGTTTCCAGGCTGTGGGGTGGGAAACAAAGAGAAACTGTGTAAATTTCCAATAATGTATTTATAAGGGACATCATCGGGAATGTGAGGAAAATATCTTCTAGATATAACTTCTACAGAGGGTGTTTTGATCACAAAGATAGAAGGAAGATTGAGGGGAGAAGACAAGATAGTTCAGTCGCTGTAAAACTTGCTGACCTTGAAGAAAAATGTTCTGCTTTTCATTGTCTCCTCTCCAAGCATCAGTGTAGACTCACCCACCCTAAAGGAGCCATTGGTCAGTACAAGTTATAGCACAAGTGGCAGAAAGGCAGGACTTCCCAATGTTCTGTGGAAGGGTCATCAACCTGAAAGATAAACTTGTTCCTTTCTGTACAAATGCCATCCAACCTAACGACCATCAAAACACACAAAATGCTGGTGGAACGCAGCAGGCCAGGCAGCATCTATAGGGAGAAGTACTGTTGACGTTTCAGGCCGAGACCCTTCATCAGGACTAACTGTTGTTCTGGTGTTTCTCCATGTAGACAGGCACAAACTGCTTAACTGCAATGGAATTATGCACAATGTGATTTAATCAAACATGCCATGGTTAGATTCTGTAATGGATAATTCAAAACAATGTGTGTAACCCAGGTTAATTAAGCCCAAAGTTGTAATGTTAGGAAGTTCTACCTGCAGAGTGACGAAAACAAAGTTTACTAATTTTGTAAAAAAGAGAATTTGAAAACAAAACACTATGCAAGGGCAGGACAGAGCAAGGAAAAGAAGAGAATCACAGCAATGATTAGAAGCTGAAGACATGAACTGTTAAGAGTGGAATTGGTAGTGAGTATCTTTACCCTATTAACTTGAAACTCCCAGGGTGAAACCCCTGGAGGAGAGACAATGGCGATATAAGATTTATTGAAGCAACGGCTGTAACGAGACAATATTGGCAGAGATGAGTATCCAAAATCCCTACTGTGTAGTTGGGAATTAGTTCTGTAAAATCATACAAAGGGATTTGGTTAAGTTTGGTACAAGTTTGTGAAGTGACTTTCAACTATTTCATCCAACGAACCAAGAGGTAAGTTGGCAAGCTACCCACATTGAGGGACCAGCGCGGTTTCAATATATCACAGAGGATTTAATATGGTTGAATGCATAAGTTTATTTTCATTCGAAAAATCTGAATTTGATTTTCTGCCAGAACGAGTTATTTTTGCAAAGACTTTGATAAGTTACTGAATGAGATTTACTTTGTAGCGATGTTGGAAAATTGTCGTGAAATGAATTAAACTGCGTATATATCATTTTTGAATTTGAA